>NC_140754.1:48867500-50117500 GCF_051527215.1 Medicago sativa | reverse complement strand
CGTAACATAATATTTGAACCAATTTCGTTTTAAATTTGGTAAATAGAAAGTAATGAGATGACCCTTATCGCGAAAACGAGATTTTAGCTTATATTGTTACATGTTTGTTAAATATGAAGGTTGAACATGTCCCTCGATGTCCCTTGATGCGAAACATGATATGTGAACCTATTTGGTTTGAAATTCGGTAAAATGAAAGTATTGAAATGACCCTTGTCGCAAAAATGAAATGTTAGCCTATGTGGTTAGAAGTTAGATAAACAGTGAACTTGTCTCTCGATGTCCCTTGATGTGAAACATGATATGTGAACCTATTTGGTTTTATGTTCGGAAAAATGAAAGTATTGGAATGACTTTGTCGCGAAAATGAGATTTTAGCCTATATGGTTAGAAGTTTGATAAAGGTTGAACTTGTCCCTCGATCTCCCTTGATGCGAAACATGATATGTGAACCTATTTGGTTTTGTATTCGGCAAAATGAAATTATTTCAATGACCATTGTCCCAAAAATGAGATTTTAGCCTATATGGTTAAAAGTTTGATAAATATTAATGTTGAATTTCTCCCTCGATGTCCTTTATTGCGTAACATAATATTTGAACCAATTTCGTTTTAAATTTGGTAAATAGAAAGTAATGAGATGACCCTTATCGCAAAAACGAGATTTTAGCTTATATTGTTACATGCTTGTTAAATATGAAGGTTGAACATGTCCCTCGATGTCCCTTGATGCGAAACATGATATGTGAACCTATTTGGTTTGAAATTCGGTAAAATGAAAGTATTGAAATGACCCTTGTCGCGAAAATGAAATGTTAGCCTATGTGGTTAGAAGTTTGATAAACAGTGAACATGTCTCTCGATGTCCCTTGATGCGAAACATGATATGTGAACCTATTTGGTTTTATATTCGGAAAAATAAAAGTATTGGAATGACTTTGTCGCGAAAATGAGATTTTAGCCTATATGGTTAGAAGTTTGATAAAGATTGAACTTGTCCCTCGATCTCCCTTGATACGAAACATGATATGTGAACCTATTTGGTTTTGTATTCGGCAAAATGAAATTATTTGAATGACCATTGTCCCAAAAATGAGATTTTAGCCTATATGGTTAAAAGTTTGATAAATATTAATGTTGAATTTGTCCCTCGATGTCCTTTATTGCGTAACATAATATTTGAACCAAATTTGTTTTAAATTTGGTAAATAGAAACTAATGAGATGACCCTTATCGCGAAAACGAGATTTTAGCTTATATTGTTACATGTTTGTCAGATATGAAGGTTGAACATGTCCCTCGATGTCCCTTAATGCCAAACATGATATGTGAACCTATTTGGTTTGAAATTTGGTAAAATGAAAGTATTGAAATGACCCTTGTCGCGAAAATTAGATTTTAGCCTATATGGTTAGAAGTTTGATAAAGGTTGAACTTGTCCCTCGATCTCCCTTGAAACGAAACATGATATGTGAACCTATTTGGTTTTGTATTCGGCAAAATGAAATTATTTGAATGACCATTGTCCCAAAAATGAGATTTTAGCCTATATGGTTAAAAGTTTGATAAATATTAATGTTGAATTTGTCCCTCGATCTCCTTTATTGCGTAACATAATATTTGAACCAACTTCGTTTTAAATTTGGTAAATAGAAACTAATGAGATGACCCTTATCGTGAAAACGAGATTTTAGCTTATATTGTTACATGTTTGTCAGATATGAAGGTTGAACATGTCCCTCGATGTCCCTTAATGCCAAACATGATATGTGAATCTATTTGGTTTGAAATTCGGTAAAATGAAAGTATTGAAATGACCATTGTCGCGATAATGAAATGTTAGCCTATGTGGTTAGAAGTTTGATAAACAGTGAACTTGTCCCTCGATGTCCCTTGATGCGAAACATGATATGTGAACCTATTTGGTTTTATGTTCGGAAAAATGAAAGTATTGGAATGACTTTGTCGCGAAAATGAGATTTTAGCCTATATGGTTAGAAGTTTGATAAATATTAATGTTGAATTTGTCCCTCGATGTCCTTTATTGCGTAACATAATATTTGAACCAATTTCGTTTTAAATTTGGTAAATAGAAAGTAATGAGATGACCCTTATCGCAAAAACGAGATTTTAGCTTATATTGTTACATGTTTGTTAAATATGAAGGTTGAACATGTCCCTCGATGTCCCTTGATGCGAAACATGATATGTGAACCTATTTGGTTTGAAATTCGGTAAAATGAAAGTATTTAAATGACCCTTGTCGCGAAAATGAAATGTTAGCCTATGTGGTTAGAAGTTTGATAAACAGTGAACTTGTCTCTCGATGTCCCTTGATGCGAAACATGATATGTGAACCTATTTGGTTTTATATTCGGAAAAATGAAAGTATTGGAATGACTTTGTCGCGAAAATTAGATTTTAGCCTATATGGTTAGAAGTTTGATAAAGATTGAACTTGTCCCTCGATCTCCCTTGAAACGAAACATGATATGTGAACCTATTTGGTTTTGTATTCGGCAAAATGAAATTATTTGAATGACCATTGTCCCAAAAATGAGATTTTAGCCTATATGGTTAAAAGTTTGATAAATATTAATGTTGAATTTGTCCCTCGATGTCCTTTATTGCGTAACATAATATTTGAACCAATTTCGTTTTAAATTTGGTAAATAGAAAGTAATGAGATGACCCTTATCGCAAAAACGAGATTTTAGCTTATATTGTTACATGTTTGTTAAATATGAAGGTTGAACATGTCCCTCGATGTCCCTTGATGCGAAACATGATATGTGAACCTATTTGGTTTGAAATTCGGTAAAATGAAAGTATTGAAATGACCCTTGTCGCGAAAATGAAATGTTAGCCTATGTGGTTAGAAGTTTGATAAACAGTGAACATGTCCCTCGATGTCCCTTGATGCGAAACATGATATGTGAACCTATTTGGTTTTATATTCGGAAAAATAAAAGTATTGGAATGACTTTGTCGCGAAAATGAGATTTTAGCCTATGTGGTTAGAAGTTAGATAAACAGTGAACTTGTCTCTCGATGTCCCTTGATGTGAAACATGATATGTGAACCTATTTGGTTTTATATTCGGAAAAATGAAAGTATTGGAATGACTTTGTCGCGAAAATGAGATTTTAGCCTATATGGTTAGAAGT
The DNA here is from genome assembly GCF_051527215.1 of Medicago sativa. Classification (NCBI taxonomy): domain Eukaryota; kingdom Viridiplantae; phylum Streptophyta; class Magnoliopsida; order Fabales; family Fabaceae; genus Medicago; species Medicago sativa. The sequence goes on along the minus strand of NC_140754.1, from coordinate 50,114,333 downwards.
TTGATAAAGGTTGAACTTGTCCCTCGATCTCCCTTGATACGAAACATGATATGTGAACCTATTTGGTTTTGTATTCGGCAAAATGAAATTATTTGAATGACCATTGTCCCAAAAATGAGATTTTAGCCTATATGGTTAAAAGTTTGATAAATATTAATGTTGAATTTGTCCCTCGATGTCCTTTATTGCGTAACATAATATTTGAACCAATTTCGTTTTAAATTTGGTAAATAGAAAGTAATGAGATGACCCTTATCGCGAAAACGAGATTTTAGCTTATATTGTTACATGTTTGTTAAATATGAAGGTTGAACATGTCCCTCGATGTCCCATGATGCGAAACATGATATGTGAACCTATTTGGTTTGAAATTCGGTAAAATGAAAGTATTGAAATGACCCTTGTCGCAAAAATGAAATGTTAGCCTATGTGGTTAGAAGTTAGATAAACAGTGAACTTGTCTCTCGATGTCCCTTGATGTGAAACATGATATGTGAACCTATTTGGTTTTATGTTCGGAAAAATGAAAGTATTGGAATGACTTTGACGCGAAAATGAGATTTTAGCCTATATGGTTAGAAGTTTGATAAAGGTTGAACTTGTCCCTCGATCTCCCTTGATGCGAAACATGATATGTGAACCTATTGGGTTTTGTATTCGGCAAAATGAAATTATTTGAATGACCATTGTCCCAAAAATGAGATTTTAGCCTATATGGTTAAAAGTTTGATAAATATTAATGTTGAATTTGTCCCTCGATGTCCTTTATTTCGTAACATAATATTTGTACCAATTTCGTTTTAAATTTGGTAAATAGAAAGTAATGAGATGACCCTTATCGCGAAAACGAGATTTTAGCTTATATTGTTACATGTTTGTTAAATATGAAGGTTGAACATGTCCCTCGATGTCCCTTGATGCGAAACATGATATGTGAACCTATTTGGTTTGAAATTCGGTAAAATGAAAGTTTTGAAATGACCCTTGTCGCGAAAATGAAATGTTAGCCTATGTGGTTAGAAGTTTGATAAACAGTGAACATGTCCCTCAATGTCCCTTGATGCGAAACATGATATGTGAACCTATTTGGTTTTATATTCGGAAAAATAAAAGTATTGGAATGACTTTGTCGCGAAAATGAGATTTTAGCCTATATGGTTAGAAGTTTGATAAAGATTGAACTTGTCCCTCGATCTCCCTTGATACGAAACATGATATGTGAACCTATTTGGTTTTGTATTCGGCAAAATGAAATTATTTGAATGACCATTGTCCCAAAAATGAGATTTTAGCCTATATGGTTAAAAGTTTGATAAATATTAATGTTGAATTTGTCCCTCGATGTCCTTTATTGCGTAACATAATATTTGAACCAAATTTGTTTTAAATTTGGTAAATTGAAACTAATGAGATGACCCTTATCGCGAAAACGAGATTTTAGCTTATATTGTTACATGTTTGTCAGATATGAAGGTTGAACATGTCCCTCGATGTCCCTTAATGCCAAACATGATATGTGAACCTATTTGGTTTGAAATTTGGTAAAATGAAAGTATTGAAATGACCCTTGTCGCGAAAATTAGATTTTAGCCTATATGGTTAGAAGTTTGATAAAGGTTGAACTTGTCCCTCGATCTCCCTTGAAACGAAACATGATATGTGAACCTATTTGGTTTTGTATTCGGCAAAATGAAATTATTTGAATGACCATTGTCCCAAAAATGAGATTTTAGCCTATATGGTTAAAAGTTTGATAAATATTAATGTTGAATTTGTCCCTCGATCTCCTTTATTGCGTAACATAATATTTGAACCAACTTCGTTTTAAATTTGGTAAATAGAAACTAATGAGATGACCCTTATCGCGAAAACGAGATTTTAGCTTATATTGTTACATGTTTGTCAGATATGAAGGTTGAACATGTCCCTCGATGTCCCTTAATGCCAAACATGATATGTGAACCTATTTGGTTTGAAATTCGGTAAAATGAAAGTATTGAAATGACCATTGTCGCGATAATGAAATGTTAGCCTATGTGGTTAGAAGTTTGATAAACAGTGAACTTGTCCCTCGATGTCCCTTGATGCGAAACATGATATGTGAACCTATTTGGTTTTATGTTCGGAAAAATGAAAGTATTGGAATGACTTTGTCGCGAAAATGAGATTTTAGCCTATATGGTTAGAAGTTTGATAAATATTAATGTTGAATTTGTCCCTCGATGTCCTTTATTGCGTAACATAATATTTGAACCAATTTCGTTTTAAATTTGGTAAATAGAAAGTAATGAGATGACCCTTATCGCAAAAACGAGATTTTAGCTTATATTGTTACATGTTTGTTAAATATGAAGGTTGAACATGTCCCTCGATGTCCCTTGATGCGAAACATGATATGTGAACCTATTTGGTTTGAAATTCGGTAAAATGAAAGTATTGAAATGACCCTTGTCGCGAAAATGAAATGTTAGCCTATGTGGTTAGAAGTTTGATAAACAGTGAACTTGTCTCTCGATGTCCCTTGATGCGAAACATGATATGTGAACCTATTTGGTTTTATATTCGGAAAAATGAAAGTATTGGAATGACTTTGTCGCGAAAATTAGATTTTAGCCTATATGGTTAGAAGTTTGATAAAGGTTGAACTTGTCCCTCGATCTCCCTTGAAACGAAACATGATATGTGAACCTATTTGGTTTTGTATTCGGCAAAATGAAATTATTTGAATGACCATTGTCCCAAAAATGAGATTTTAGCCTATATGGTTAAAAGTTTGATAAATATTAATGTTGAATTTGTCCCTCGATGTCCTTTATTGCGTAACATAATATTTGAACCAATTTCGTTTTAAATTTGGTAAATAGAAAGTAATGAGATGACCCTTACCGCAAAAACGAGATTTTAGCTTATATTGTTACATGTTTGTTAAATATGAAGGTTGAACATGTCCCTCGATGTCCCTTGATGCGAAACATGATATGTGAACCTATTTGGTTTGAAATTCGGTAAAATGAAAGTATTGAAATGACCCTTGTCGCGAAAATGAAATGTTAGCCTATGTGGTTAGAAGTTTGATAAACAGTGAACATGTCCCTCGATGTCCCTTGATGCGAAACATGATATGTGAACCTATTTGGTTTTATATTCGGAAAAATAAAAGTATTGGAATGACTTTGTCGCGAAAATGAGATTTTAGCCTATATGGTTAGAAGTTTGATAAAGATTGAACTTGTCCCTCGATCTCCCTTGATACGAAACATGATATGTGAACCTATTTGGTTTTGTATTCGGCAAAATGAAATTATTTGAATGACCATTGTCCCAAAAATGAGATTTTAGCCTATATGGTTAAAAGTTTGATAAATATTAATGTTGAATTTGTCCCTCGATGTCCTTTATTGCGTAACATAATATTTGAACCAATTTTGTTTTAAATTTGGTAAATAGAAACTAATGAGATGACCCTTATCGCGAAAACGAGATTTTAGCTTATATTGTTACATGTTTTTCAGATATGAAGGTTGAACATGTCCCTCGATGTCCCTTAATGCCAAACATGATATGTGAACCTATTTGGTTTGAAATTTGGTAAAATGAAAGTATTGAAATGACCCTTGTCGCGAAAATTAGATTTTAGCCTATATGGTTAGAAGTTTGATAAAGGTTGAACTTGTCCCTCGATCTCCCTTGAAACGAAACATGATATGTGAACCTATTTGGTTTTGTATTCGGCAAAATGAAATTATTTGAATGACCATTGTCCCAAAAATGAGATTTTAGCCTATATGGTTAAAAGTTTGATAAATATTAATGTTGAATTTGTCCCTCGATCTCCTTTATTGCGTAACATAATATTTGAACCAACTTCGTTTTAAATTTGGTAAATAGAAACTAATGAGATGACCCTTATCGCGAAAACGAGATTTTAGCTTATATTGTTACATGTTTGTCAGATATGAAGGTTGAACATGTCCCTCGATGTCCCTTAATGCCAAACATGATATGTGAACCTATTTGGTTTGAAATTCGGTAAAATGAAAGTATTGAAATGACCATTGTCGCGATAATGAAATGTTAGCCTATGTGGTTAGAAGTTTGATAAACAGTGAACTTGTCCCTCGATGTCCCTTGATGCGAAACATGATATGTGAACCTATTTGGTTTTATGTTCGGAAAAATGAAAGTATTGGAATGACTTTGTCGCGAAAATGAGATTTTAGCCTATATGGTTAGAAGTTTGATAAATATTAATGTTGAATTTGTCCCTCGATGTCCTTTATTGCGTAACATAATATTTGAACCAATTTCGTTTTAAATTTGGTAAATAGAAAGTAATGAGATGACCCTTATCGCAAAAACGAGATTTTAGCTTATATTATTACATGTTTGTTAAATATGAAGGTTGAACATGTCCCTCGATGTCCCTTGATGCGAAACATGATATGTGAACCTATTTGGTTTGAAATTCGGTAAAATGAAAGTATTGAAATGACCCTTGTCGCGAAAATGAAATGTTAGCCTATGTGGTTAGAAGTTTGATAAACAGTGAACTTGTCTCTCGATGTCCCTTGATGCGAAACATGATATGTGAACCTATTTGGTTTTATATTCGGAAAAATGAAAGTATTGGAATGACTTTGTCGCGAAAATTAGATTTTAGCCTATATGGTTAGAAGTTTGATAAAGGTTGAACTTGTCCCTCGATCTCCCTTGAAACGAAACATGATATGTGAACCTATTTGGTTTTGTATTCGGCAAAATGAAATTATTTGAATGACCATTGTCCCAAAAATGAGATTTTAGCCTATATGGTTAAAAGTTTGATAAATATTAATGTTGAATTTGTCCCTCGATGTCCTTTATTGCGTAACATAATATTTGAACCAATTTCGTTTTAAATTTGGTAAATAGAAAGTAATGAGATGACCCTTATCGCAAAAACGAGATTTTAGCTTATATTGTTACATGTTTGTTAAATATGAAGGTTGAACATGTCCCTCGATGTCCCTTGATGCGAAACATGATATGTGAACCTATTTGGTTTGAAATTCGGTAAAATGAAAGTATTGAAATGACCCTTGTCGCGAAAATGAAATGTTAGCCTATGTGGTTAGAAGTTTGATAAACAGTGAACATGTCCCTCGATGTCCCTTGATGCGAAACATGATATGTGAACCTATTTGGTTTTATATTCGGAAAAATAAAAGTATTGGAATGACTTTGTCGCGAAAATGAGATTTTAGCCTATATGGTTAGAAGTTTGATAAAGATTGAACTTGTCCCTCGATCTCCCTTGATACGAAACATGATATGTGAACCTATTTGGTTTTGTATTCGGCAAAATGAAATTATTTGAATGACCATTGTCCCAAAAATGAGATTTTAGCCTATATGGTTAAAAGTTTGATAAATATTAATGTTGAATTTGTCCCTCGATGTCCTTTATTGCGTAACATAATATTTGAACCAATTTTGTTTTAAATTTGGTAAATAGAAACTAATGAGATGACCCTTATCGCGAAAACGAGATTTTAGCTTATATTGTTACATGTTTTTCAGATATGAAGGTTGAACATGTCCCTCGATGTCCCTTAATGCCAAACATGATATGTGAACCTATTTGGTTTGAAATTTGGTAAAATGAAAGTATTGAAATGACCCTTGTCGCGAAAATTAGATTTTAGCCTATATGGTTAGAAGTTTGATAAAGGTTGAACTTGTCCCTCGATCTCCCTTGAAACGAAACATGATATGTGAACCTATTTGGTTTTGTATTCGGCAAAATGAAATTATTTGAATGACCATTGTCCCAAAAATGAGATTTTAGCCTATATGGTTAAAAGTTTGATAAATATTAATGTTGAATTTGTCCCTCGATCTCCTTTATTGCGTAACATAATATTTGAACCAACTTCGTTTTAAATTTGGTAAATAGAAACTAATGAGATGACCCTTATCGCGAAAACGAGATTTTAGCTTATATTGTTACATGTTTGTCAGATATGAAGGTTGAACATGTCCCTCGATGTCCCTTAATGCCAAACATGATATGTGAACCTATTTGGTTTGAAATTCGGTAAAATGAAAGTATTGAAATGACCATTGTCGCGATAATGAAATGTTAGCCTATGTGGTTAGAAATTTGATAAACAGTGAACTTGTCCCTCGATGTCCCTTGATGCGAAACATGATATGTGAACCTATTTGGTTTTATGTTCGGAAAAATGAAAGTATTGGAATGACTTTGTCGCGAAAATGAGATTTTAGCCTATATGGTTAGAAGTTTGATAAATATTAATGTTGAATTTGTCCCTCGATGTCCTTTATTGCGTAACATAATATTTGAACCAATTTCGTTTTAAATTTGGTAAATAGAAAGTAATGAGATGACCCTTATCGCAAAAACGAGATTTTAGCTTATATTGTTACATGTTTGTTAAATATGAAGGTTGAACATGTCCCTCGATGTCCCTTGATGCGAAACATGATATGTGAACCTATTTGGTTTGAAATTCGGTAAAATGAAAGTATTGAAATGACCCTTGTCGCGAAAATGAAATGTTAGCCTATGTGGTTAGAAGTTTGATAAACAGTGAACTTGTCTCTCGATGTCCCTTGATGCGAAACATGATATGTGAACCTATTTGGTTTTATATTCGGAAAAATGAAAGTATTGGAATGACTTTGTCGCGAAAATTAGATTTTAGCCTATATGGTTAGAAGTTTGATAAATATTAATGTTGAATTTGTCCCTCGATGTCCTTTATTGCGTAACATAATATTTGAACCAATTTCGTTTTAAATTTGGTAAATAGAAAGTAATGAGATGACCCTTATCGCGAAAACGAGATTTTAGCTTATATTGTTACATGTTTGTTAAATATGAAGGTTGAACATGTCCCTCGATGTCCCTTGATGCGAAACATGATATGTGAACCTATTTGGTTTGAAATTCGGTAAAATGAAAGTATTGAAATGACCCTTGTCGCAAAAATGAAATGTTAGCCTATGTGGTTAGAAGTTAGATAAACAGTGAACTTGTCTCTCGATGTCCCTTGATGTGAAACATGATATGTGAACCTATTTGGTTTTATGTTCGGAAAAATGAAAGTATTGGAATGACTTTGTCGCGAAAATGAGATTTTAGCCTATATGGTTAGAAGTTTGATAAAGGTTGAACTTGTCCCTCGATATCCCTTGATGCGAAACATGATATGTGAACCTATTGGGTTTTGTATTCGGCAAAATGAAATTATTTGAATGACCATTGTCCCAAAAATGAGATTTTAGCCTATATGGTTAAAAGTTTGATAAATATTAATGTTGAATTTGTCCCTCGATGTCCTTTATTTCGTAACATAATATTTGTACCAATTTCGTTTTAAATTTGGTAAATAGAAAGTAATGAGATGACCCTTATCGCGAAAACGAGATTTTAGCTTATATTGTTACATGTTTGTTAAATATGAAGGTTGAACATGTCCCTCGATGTCCCTTGATGCGAAACATGATATGTGAACCTATTTGGTTTGAAATTCGGTAAAATGAAAGTTTTGAAATGACCCTTGTCGCGAAAATGAAATGTTAGCCTATGTGGTTAGAAGTTTGATAAACAGTGAACATGTCCCTCGATGTCCCTTGATGCGAAACATGATATGTGAACCTATTTGGTTTTATATTCGGAAAAATAAAAGTATTGGAATGACTTTGTCGCGAAAATGAGATTTTAGCCTATATGGTTAGATGTTTGATACAGATTGAACTTGTCCCTCGATCTCCCTTGATACGAAACATGATATGTGAACCTATTTGGTTTTGTATTCGGCAAAATGAAATTATTTGAATGACCATTGTCCCAAAAATGAGATTTTAGCCTATATGGTTAAAAGTTTGATAAATATTAATGTTGAATTCGTCCCTCGATGTCCTTTATTGCGTAACATAATATTTGAACCAATTTCGTTTTAAATTTGGTAAATAGAAACTAATGAGAAGACCCTTATCGCGAAAACGAGATTTTAGCTTATATTGTTACATGTTTGTCAGATATGAAGGTTGAACATGTCCCTCGATGTCCCTTAATGCCAAACATGATATGTGAACCTATTTGTTTGAAATTTGGTAAAATGAAAGTATTGAAATGACCCTTATCGCGAAAATTAGATTTTAGCCTATATGGTTAGAAGTTTGATAAAGGTTGAACTTGTCCCTCGATCTCCCTTGAAACGAAACATGATATGTGAACCTATTTGGTTTTGTATTCGGCAAAATGAAATTATTTGAATGACCATTGTCCCAAAAATGAGATTTTAGCCTATATGGTTAAAAGTTTGATAAATATTAATGTTGAATTTGTCCCTCGATGTCCTTTATTGCGTAACATAATATTTGAACCAATTTCGTTTTAAATTTGGTAAATAGAAAGTAATGAGATGACCCTTATCGCAAAAACGAGATTTTAGCTTATATTGTTACATGTTTGTTAAATATGAAGGTTGAACATGTCCCTCGATGTCCCTTGATGCGAAACATGATATGTGAACCTATTTGGTTTGAAATTCGGTAAAATGAAAGTTTTGAAATGACCCTTGTCGCGAAAATGAAATGTTAGCCTATGTGGTTAGAAGTTTGATAAACAGTGAACATGTCCCTGGATGTCCCTTGATGCGAAACATGATATGTGAACCTATTTGGTTTTATATTCGGAAAAATAAAAGTATTGGAATGACTTTGTCGCGAAAATGAGATTTTAGCCTATATGGTTAGAAGTTTGATAAAGATTGAACTTGTCCCTCGATCTCCCTTGATACGAAACATGATATGTGAACCTATTTGGTTTTGTATTCGGCAAAATGAAATTATTTGAATGACCATTGTCCCAAAAATGAGATTTTAGCCTATATGGTTAAAAGTTTGATAAATATTAATGTTGAATTTGTCCCTCGATGTCCTTTATTGCGTAACATAATATTTGAACCAATTTCGTTTTAAATTTGGTAAATAGAAACTAATGAGAAGACCCTTATCGCGAAAACGAGATTTTAGCTTATATTGTTACATGTTTGTCAGATATGAAGGTTGAACATGTCCCTCGATGTCCCTTAATGCCAAACATGATATGTGAACCTATTTGGTTTGAAATTTGGTAAAATGAAAGTATTGAAATGACCCTTGTCGCGAAAATTAGATTTTAGCCTATATGGTTAGAAGTTTGATAAAGGTTGAACTTGTCCCTCGATCTCCCTTGAAACGAAACATGATATGTGAACCTATTAGGTTTTATATTCGGCAAAATGAAATTATTTGAATGACCATTGTCCCAAAAATGAGATTTTAGCCTATATGGTTAAAAGTTTGATAAATATTAATGTTGAATTTGTCCCTCGATGTCCTTTATTTCGTAACATAATATTTGTACCAATTTCGTTTTAAATTTGGTAAATAGAAAGTAATGAGATGACCCTTATCGCGAAAACGAGATTTTAGCTTATATTGTTACCTGTTTGTTAAATATGAAGGTTGAACATGTCCCTCGATGTCCCTTGATGCGAAACATGATATGTGAACCTATTTGGTTTGAAATTCGGTAAAATGAAAGTTTTGAAATGACCCTTGTCGCGAAAATGAAATGTTAGCCTATGTGGTTAGAAGTTTGATAAACAGTGAACATGTCCTCGATGTCCCTTGATGCGAAACATGATATGTGAACCTATTTGGTTTTATATTCGGAAAAATAAAAGTATTGGAATGACTTTGTCGCGAAAATGAGATTTTAGCCTATATGGTTAGAAGTTTGAAAAAGATTGAACTTGTCCCTCGATCTCCCTTGATACGAAACATGATATGTGAACCTATTTGGTTTTGTATTCGGCAAAATGAAATTATTTGAATGACCATTGTCCCAAAAATGAGATTTTAGCCTATATGGTTAAAAGTTTGATAAATATTAATGTTGAATTTGTCCCTCGATGTCCTTTATTGCGTAACATAATATTTGAACCAATTTCGTTTTAAATTTGGTAAATAGAAACTAATGAGATGACCCTTATCGCGAAAACGAGATTTTAGCTTATATTGTTACATGTTTGTCAGATATGAAGGTTGAACATGTCCCTCGATGTCCCTTAATGCCAAACATGATATGTGAACCTATTTGGTTTGAAATTTGGTAAAATGAAAGTATTGAAATGACCCTTGTCGCGAAAATTAGATTTTAGCCTATATGGTTAGAAGTTTGATAAAGGTTGAACTTGTCCCTCGATCTCCCTTGAAACGAAACATGATATGTGAACCTATTTGGTTTTGTATTCGGCAAAATGAAATTATTTGAATGACCATTGTCCCAAAAATGAGATTTTAGCCTATATGGTTAAAAGTTTGATAAATATTAATGTTGAATTTGTCCCTCGATGTCCTTTATTGCGTAACATAATATTTGAACCAATTTCGTTTTAAATTTGGTAAATAGAAAGTAATGAGATGACCCTTATCGCAAAAACGAGATTTTAGCTTATATTGTTACATGTTTGTTAAATATGAAGGTTGAACATGTCCCTCGATGTCCCTTGATGCGAAACATGATATGTGAACCTATTTGGTTTGAAATTCGGTAAAATGAAAGTATTGAAATGACCCTTGTTGCGAAAATGAAATGTTAGCCTATGTGGTTAGAAGTTTGATAAACAGTGAACATGTCCCTCGATGTCCCTTGATGCGAAACATGATATGTGAACCTATTTGGTTTTATATTCGGAAAAATAAAAGTATTGGAATGACTTTGTCGCGAAAATGAGATTTTAGCCTATATGGTTAGAAGTTTGATAAAGATTGAACTTGTCCCTCGATCTCCCTTGATACGAAACATGATATGTGAACCTATTTGGTTTTGTATTCGGCAAAATGAAATTATTTGAATGACCATTGTCCCAAAAATGAGATTTTAGCCTATATGGTTAAAAGTTTGATAAATATTAATGTTGAATTTGTCCCTCGATGTCCTTTATTGCGTAACATAATATTTGAACCAAATTTGTTTTAAATTTGGTAAATAGAAACTAATGAGATGACCCTTATCGCGAAAACGAGATTTTAGCTTATATTGTTACATGTTTGTCAGATATGAAGGTTGAACATGTCCCTCGATGTCCCTTAATGCCAAACATGATATGTGAACCTATTTGGTTTGAAATTTGGTAAAATGAAAGTATTGAAATGACCCTTGTCGCGAAAATTAGATTTTAGCCTATATGGTTAGAAGTTTGATAAAGGTTGAACTTGTCCCTCGATCTCCCTTGAAACGAAACATGATATGTGAACCTATTTGGTTTTGTATTCGGCAAAATGAAATTATTTGAATGACCATTGTCCCAAAAATGAGATTTTAGCCTATATGGTTAAAAGTTTGATAAATATTAATGTTGAATTTGTCCCTCGATCTCCTTTATTGCGTAACATAATATTTGAACCAACTTCGTTTTAAATTTGGTAAATAGAAACTAATGAGATGACCCTTATCGCGAAAACGAGATTTTAGCTTATATTGTTACATGTTTGTCAGATATGAAGGTTGAACATGTCCCTCGATGTCCCTTAATGCCAAACATGATATGTGAACCTATTTGGTTTGAAATTCGGTAAAATGAAAGTATTGAAATGACCATTGTCGCGATAATGAAATGTTAGCCTATGTGGTTAGAAGTTTGATAAACAGTGAACTTGTCCCTCGATGTCCCTTGATGCGAAACATGATATGTGAACCTATTTGGTTTTATGTTCGGAAAAATGAAAGTATTGGAATGACTTTGTCGCGAAAATGAGATTTTAGCCTATATGGTTAGAAGTTTGATAAATATTAATGTTGAATTTGTCCCTCGATGTCCTTTATTGCGTAACATAATATTTGAACCAATATTGTTTTAAATTTGGTAAATAGAAAGTAATGAGATGACCCTTATCGCAAAAACGAGATTTTAGCTTATATTGTTACATGTTTGTTAAATATGAAGGTTGAACATGTCCCTCGATGTCCCTTGATGCGAAACATGATATGTGAACCTATTTGGTTTGAAATTCGGTAAAATGAAAGTATTGAAATGACCCTTGTCGCGAAAATGAAATGTTAGCCTATGTGGTTAGAAGTTTGATAAACAGTGAACTTGTCTCTCGATGTCCCTTGATGCGAAACATGATATGTGAACCTATTTGGTTTGAAATTTGGTAAAATGAAAGTATTGGAATGACTTTGTCGCGAAAATTAGATTTTAGCCTATATGGTTAGAAGTTTGATAAAGGTTGAACTTGTCCCTCGATCTCCCTTGAAACGAAACATGATATGTGAACCTATTTGGTTTTGTATTCGGCAAAATGAAATTATTTGAATGACCATTGTCCCAAAAATGAGATTTTAGCCTATATGGTTAAAAGTTTGATAAATATTAATGTTGAATTTGTCCCTCGATGTCCTTTATTGCGTAACATAATATTTGAACCAATTTCGTTTTAAATTTGGTAAATAGAAAGTAATGAGATGACCCTTATCACAAAAACGAGATTTTAGCTTATATTGTTACATGTTTGTTAAATATGAAGGTTGAACATGTCCCTCGATGTCCCTTGATGCGAAACATGATATGTGAACCTATTTGGTTTGAAATTCGGTAAAATGAAAGTATTGAAATGACCCTTGTCGCGAAAATGAAATGTTAGCCTATGTGGTTAGAAGTTTGATAAACAGTGAACATGTCCCTCGATGTCCCTTGATGCGAAACATGATATGTGAACCTATTTGGTTTTATATTCGGAAAAATAAAAGTATTGGAATGACTTTGTCGCGAAAATGAGATTTTAGCCTATATGGTTAGAAGTTTGAAAAAGATTGAACTTGTCCCTCGATCTCCCTTGATACGAAACATGATATGTGAACCTATTTGGTTTTGTATTCGGCAAAATGAAATTATTTGAATGACCATTGTCCCAAAAATGAGATTTTAGCCTATATGGTTAAAAGTTTGATAAATATTAATGTTGAATTTGTCCCTCGATGTCCTTTATTGCGTAACATAATATTTGAACCAATTTCGTTTTAAATTTGGTAAATAGAAACTAATGAGATGACCCTTATCGCGAAAACGAGATTTTAGCTTATATTGTTACATGTTTGTCAGATATGAAGGTTGAACATGTCCCTCGATGTCCCTTAATGCCAAACATGATATGTGAACCTATTTGGTTTGAAATTTGGTAAAATGAAAGTATTGAAATGACCCTTGTCGCGAAAATTAGATTTTAGCCTATATGGTTAGAAGTTTGATAAAGGTTGAACTTGTCCCTCGATCTCCCTTGAAACGAAACATGATATGTGAACCTATTTGGTTTTGTATTCGGCAAAATGAAATTATTTGAATGACCATTGTCCCAAAAATGAGATTTTAGCCTATATGGTTAAAAGTTTGATAAATATTAATGTTGAATTTGTCCCTCGATGTCCTTTATTGCGTAACATAATATTTGAACCAATTTCGTTTTAAATTTGGTAAATAGAAAGTAATGAGATGACCCTTATCGCAAAAACGAGATTTTAGCTTATATTGTTACATGTTTGTTAAATATGAAGGTTGAACATGTCCCTCGATGTCCCTTGATGCGAAACATGATATGTGAACCTATTTGGTTTGAAATTCGGTAAAATGAAAGTATTGAAATGACCCTTGTTGCGAAAATGAAATGTTAGCCTATGTGGTTAGAAGTTTGATAAACAGTGAACATGTCCCTCGATGTCCCTTGATGCGAAACATGATATGTGAACCTATTTGGTTTTATATTCGGAAAAATAAAAGTATTGGAATGACTTTGTCGCGAAAATGAGATTTTAGCCTATATGGTTAGAAGTTTGATAAAGATTGAACTTGTCCCTCGATCTCCCTTGATACGAAACATGATATGTGAACCTATTTGGTTTTGTATTCGGCAAAATGAAATTATTTGAATGACCATTGTCCCAAAAATGAGATTTTAGCCTATATGGTTAAAAGTTTGATAAATATTAATGTTGAATTTGTCCCTCGATGTCCTTTATTGCGTAACATAATATTTGAACCAAATTTGTTTTAAATTTGGTAAATAGAAACTAATGAGATGACCCTTATCGCGAAAACGAGATTTTAGCTTATATTGTTACATGTTTGTCAGATATGAAGGTTGAACATGTCCCTCGATGTCCCTTAATGCCAAACATGATATGTGAACCTATTTGGTTTGAAATTTGGTAAAATGAAAGTATTGAAATGACCCTTGTCGCGAAAATTAGATTTTAGCCTATATGGTTAGAAGTTTGATAAAGGTTGAACTTGTCCCTCGATCTCCCTTGAAACGAAACATGATATGTGAACCTATTTGGTTTTGTATTCGGCAAAATGAAATTATTTGAATGACCATTGTCCCAAAAATGAGATTTTAGCCTATATGGTTAAAAGTTTGATAAATATTAATGTTGAATTTGTCCCTCGATCTCCTTTATTGCGTAACATAATATTTGAACCAACTTCGTTTTAAATTTGGTAAATAGAAACTAATGAGATGACCCTTATCGCGAAAACGAGATTTTAGCTTATATTGTTACATGTTTGTCAGATATGAAGGTTGAACATGTCCCTCGATGTCCCTTAATGCCAAACATGATATGTGAACCTATTTGGTTTGAAATTCGGTAAAATGAAAGTATTGAAATGACCATTGTCGCGATAATGAAATGTTAGCCTATGTGGTTAGAAGTTTGATAAACAGTGAACTTGTCCCTCGATGTCCCTTGATGCGAAACATGATATGTGAACCTATTTGGTTTTATGTTCGGAAAAATGAAAGTATTGGAATGACTTTGTCGCGAAAATGAGATTTTAGCCTATATGGTTAGAAGTTTGATAAATATTAATGTTGAATTTGTCCCTCGATGTCCTTTATTGCGTAACATAATATTTGAACCAATATTGTTTTAAATTTGGTAAATAGAAAGTAATGAGATGACCCTTATCGCAAAAACGAGATTTTAGCTTATATTGTTACATGTTTGTTAAATATGAAGGTTGAACATGTCCCTCGATGTCCCTTGATGCGAAACATGATATGTGAACCTATTTGGTTTGAAATTCGGTAAAATGAAAGTATTGAAATGACCCTTGTCGCGAAAATGAAATGTTAGCCTATGTGGTTAGAAGTTTGATAAACAGTGAACTTGTCTCTCGATGTCCCTTGATGCGAAACATGATATGTGAACCTATTTGGTTTTATATTCGGAAAAATGAAAGTATTGGAATGACTTTGTCGCGAAAATTAGATTTTAGCCTATATGGTTAGAAGTTTGATAAAGGTTGAACTTGTCCCTCGATCTCCCTTGAAACGAAACATGATATGTGAACCTATTTGGTTTTGTATTCGGCAAAATGAAATTATTTGAATGACCATTGTCCCAAAAATGAGATTTTAGCCTATATGGTTAAAAGTTTGATAAATATTAATGTTGAATTTGTCCCTCGATGTCCTTTATTGCGTAACATAATATTTGAACCAATTTCGTTTTAAATTTGGTAAATAGAAAGTAATGAGATGACCCTTATCACAAAAACGAGATTTTAGCTTATATTGTTACATGTTTGTTAAATATGAAGGTTGAACATGTCCCTCGATGTCCCTTGATGCGAAACATGATATGTGAACCTATTTGGTTTGAAATTCGGTAAAATGAAAGTATTGAAATGACCCTTGTCGCGAAAATGAAATGTTAGCCTATGTGGTTAGAAGTTTGATAAACAGTGAACATGTCCCTCGATGTCCCTTGATGCGAAACATGATATGTGAACCTATTTGGTTTTATATTCGGAAAAATAAAAGTATTGGAATGACTTTGTCGCGAAAATGAGATTTTAGCCTATATGGTTAGAAGTTTGATAAAGATTGAACTTGTCCCTCGATCTCCCTTGATACGAAACATGATATGTGAACCTATTTGGTTTTGTATTCGGCAAAATGAAATTATTTGAATGACCATTGTCCCAAAAATGAGATTTTAGCCTATATGGTTAAAAGTTTGATAAATATTAATGTTGAATTTGTCCCTCGATGTCCTTTATTGCGTAACATAATATTTGAACCAATTTTGTTTTAAATTTGGTAAATAGAAACTAATGAGATGACCCTTATCGCGAAAACGAGATTTTAGCTTATATTGTTACATGTTTTTCAGATATGAAGGTTGAACATGTCCCTCGATGTCCCTTAATGCCAAACATGATATGTGAACCTATTTGGTTTGAAATTTGGTAAAATGAAAGTATTGAAATGACCCTTGTCGCGAAAATTAGATTTTAGCCTATATGGTTAGAAGTTTGATAAAGGTTGAACTTGTCCCTCGATCTCCCTTGAAACGAAACATGATATGTGAACCTATTTGGTTTTGTATTCGGCAAAATGAAATTATTTGAATGACCATTGTCCCAAAAATGAGATTTTAGCCTATATGGTTAAAAGTTTGATAAATATTAATGTTGAATTTGTCCCTCGATCTCCTTTATTGCGTAACATAATATTTGAACCAACTTCGTTTTAAATTTGGTAAATAGAAACTAATGAGATGACCCTTATCGCGAAAACGAGATTTTAGCTTATATTGTTACATGTTTGTCAGATATGAAGGTTGAACATGTCCCTCGATGTCCCTTAATGCCAAACATGATATGTGAACCTATTTGGTTTGAAATTCGGTAAAATGAAAGTATTGAAATGACCATTGTCGCGATAATGAAATGTTAGCCTATGTGGTTAGAAGTTTGATAAACAGTGAACTTGTCCCTCGATGTCCCTTGATGCGAAACATGATATGTGAACCTATTTGGTTTTATGTTCGGAAAAATGAAAGTATTGGAATGACTTTGTCGCGAAAATGAGATTTTAGCCTATATGGTTAGAAGTTTGATAAATATTAATGTTGAATTTGTCCCTCGATGTCCTTTATTGCGTAACATAATATTTGAACCAATTTCGTTTTAAATTTGGTAAATAGAAAGTAATGAGATGACCCTTATCGCAAAAACGAGATTTTAGCTTATATTGTTACATGTTTGTTAAATATGAAGGTTGAACATGTCCCTCGATGTCCCTTGATGCGAAACATGATATGTGAACCTATTTGGTTTGAAATTCGGTAAAATGAAAGTATTGAAATGACCCTTGTCGCGAAAATGAAATGTTAGCCTATGTGGTTAGAAGTTTGATAAACAGTGAACTTGTCTCTCGATGTCCCTTGATGCGAAACATGATATGTGAACCTATTTGGTTTTATATTCGGAAAAATGAAAGTATTGGAATGACTTTGTCGCGAAAATTAGATTTTAGCCTATATGGTTAGAAGTTTGATAAAGGTTGAACTTGTCCCTCGATCTCCCTTGAAACGAAACATGATATGTGAACCTATTTGGTTTTGTATTCGGCAAAATGAAATTATTTGAATGACCATTGTCCCAAAAATGAGATTTTAACCTATATGGTTAAAAGTTTGATAAATATTAATGTTGAATTTGTCCCTCGATGTCCTTTATTGCGTAACATAATATTTGAACCAATTTCGTTTTAAATTTGGTAAATAGAAAGTAATGAGATGACCCTTATCGCGAAAACGAGATTTTAGCTTATATTGTTACATGTTTGTTAAATATGAAGGTTGAACATGTCCCTCGATGTCCCTTGATGCGAAACATGATATGTGAACCTATTTGGTTTGAAATTCGGTAAAATGAAAGTATTGAAATGACCCTTGTCGCAAAAATGAAATGTTAGCCTATGTGGTTAGAAGTTAGATAAACAGTGAACTTGTCTCTCGATGTCCCTTGATGTGAAACATGATATGTGAACCTATTTGGTTTTATATTCGGAAAAATGAAAGTATTGGAATGACTTTGTCGCGAAAATGAGATTTTAGCCTATATGGTTAGAAGTTTGATAAAGGTTGAACTTGTCCCTCGATCTCCCTTGATACGAAACATGATATGTGAACCTATTTGGTTTTGTATTCGGCAAAATGTAATTATTTGAATGACCATTGTCCCAAAAATGAGATTTTAGCCTATATGGTTAAAAGTTTGATAAATATTAATGTTGAATTTGTCCCTCGATGTCCTTTATTGCGTAACATAATATTTGAACCAATTTCGTTTTAAATTTGGTAAATAGAAAGTAATGAGATGACCCTTATCGCGAAAACGAGATTTTAGCTTATATTGTTACATGTTTGTTAAATATGAAGGTTGAACATGTCCCTCGATGTCCCTTGATGCGAAACATGATATGTGAACCTATTTGGTTTGAAATTCGGTAAAATGAAAGTATTGAAATGACCCTTGTCGCAAAAATGAAATGTTAGCCTATGTGGTTAGAAGTTAGATAAACAGTGAACTTGTCTCTCGATGTCCCTTGATGTGAAACATGATATGGGAACCTATTTGGTTTTATGTTCGGAAAAATGAAAGTATTGGAATGACTTTGTCGCGAAAATGAGATTTTAGCCTATATGGTTAGAAGTTTGATAAAGGTTGAACTTGTCCCTCGATCTCCCTTGAAACGAAACATGATATGTGAACCTATTTGGTTTTGTATTCGGCAAAATGAAATTATTTGAATGACCATTGTCCCAAAAATGAGATTTTAACCTATATGGTTAAAAGTTTGATAAATATTAATGTTGAATTTGTCCCTCGATGTCCTTTATTGCGTAACATAATATTTGAACCAATTTCGTTTTAAATTTGGTAAATAGAAAGTAATGAGATGACCCTTATCGCGAAAACGAGATTTTAGCTAATATTGTTACATGTTTGTTAAATATGAAGGTTGAACATGTCCCTCGATGTCCCTTGATGCGAAACATGATATGTGAACCTATTTGGTTTGAAATTCGGTAAAATGAAAGTATTGAAATGACCCTTGTCGCAAAAATGAAATGTTAGCCTATGTGGTTAGAAGTTAGATAAACAGTGAACTTGTCTCTCGATGTCCCTTGATGTGAAACATGATATGTGAACCTATTTGGTTTTATATTCGGAAAAATGAAAGTATTGGAATGACTTTGTCGCGAAAATGAGATTTTAGCCTATATGGTTAGAAGTTTGATAAAGGTTGAACTTGTCCCTCGATCTCCCTTGATACGAAACATGATATGTGAACCTATTTGGTTTTGTATTCGGCAAAATGTAATTATTTGAATGACCATTGTCCCAAAAATGAGATTTTAGCCTATATGGTTAAAAGTTTGATAAATATTAATGTTGAATTTGTCCCTCGATGTCCTTTATTGCGTAACATAATATTTGAACCAATTTCGTTTTAAATTTGGTAAATAGAAAGTAATGAGATGACCCTTATCGCGAAAACGAGATTTTAGCTTATATTGTTACATGTTTGTTAAATATGAAGGTTGAACATGTCCCTCGATGTCCCTTGATGCGAAACATGATATGTGAACCTATTTGGTTTGAAATTCGGTAAAATGAAAGTATTGAAATGACCCTTGTCGCAAAAATGAAATGTTAGCCTATGTGGTTAGAAGTTAGATAAACAGTGAACTTGTCTCTCGATGTCCCTTGATGTGAAACATGATATGGGAACCTATTTGGTTTTATGTTCGGAAAAATGAAAGTATTGGAATGACTTTGTCGCGAAAATGAGATTTTAGCCTATATGGTTAGAAGTTTGATAAAGGTTGAACTTGTCCCTCGATCTCCCTTGATGCGAAACATGATATGTGAACTTATTGGGTTTTGTATTCGGCAAAATGAAATTATTTGAATGACCATTGTCCCAAAAATGAGATTTTAGCCTATATGGTTAAAAGTTTGATAAATATTAATGTTGAATTTGTCCCTCGATGTCCTTTATTTCGTAACATAATATTTGTACCAATTTCGTTTTAAATTTGGTAAATAGAAAGTAATGAGATGACCCTTATCGCGAAAACGAGATTTTAGCTTATATTGTTACATGTTTGTTAAATATGAAGGTTGAACATGTCCCTCGATGTCCCTTGATGCGAAACATGATATGTGAACCTATTTGGTTTGAAATTCGGTAAAATGAAAGTATTGAAATGACCCTTGTCGCAAAAATGAAATGTTAGCCTATGTGGTTAGAAGTTAGATAAACAGTGAACTTGTCTCTCGATGTCCCTTGATGTGAAACATGATATGGGAACCTATTTGGTTTTATGTTCGGAAAAATGAAAGTATTGGAATGACTTTGTCGCGAAAATGAGATTTTAGCCTATATGGTTAGAAGTTTGATAAAGGTTGAACTTGTCCCTCGATCTCCCTTGAAACGAAACATGATATGTGAACCTATTTGGTTTTGTATTCGGCAAAATGAAATTATTTGAATGACCATTGTCCCAAAAATGAGATTTTAACCTATATGGTTAAAAGTTTGATAAATATTAATGTTGAATTTGTCCCTCGATGTCCTTTATTGCGTAACATAATATTTGAACCAATTTCGTTTTAAATTTGGTAAATAGAAAGTAATGAGATGACCCTTATCGCGAAAACGAGATTTTAGCTTATATTGTTACATGTTTGTTAAATATGAAGGTTGAACATGTCCCTCGATGTCCCTTGATGCGAAACATGATATGTGAACCTATTTGGTTTGAAATTCGGTAAAATGAAAGTATTGAAATGACCCTTGTCGCAAAAATGAAATGTTAGCCTATGTGGTTAGAAGTTAGATAAACAGTGAACTTGTCTCTCGATGTCCCTTGATGTGAAACATGATATGTGAACCTATTTGGTTTTATATTCGGAAAAATGAAAGTATTGGAATGACTTTGTCGCGAAAATGAGATTTTAGCCTATATGGTTAGAAGTTTGATAAAGGTTGAACTTGTCCCTCGATCTCCCTTGATACGAAACATGATATGTGAACCTATTTGGTTTTGTATTCGGCAAAATGTAATTATTTGAATGACCATTGTCCCAAAAATGAGATTTTAGCCTATATGGTTAAAAGTTTGATAAATATTAATGTTGAATTTGTCCCTCGATGTCCTTTATTGCGTAACATAATATTTGAACCAATTTCGTTTTAAATTTGGTAAATAGAAAGTAATGAGATGACCCTTATCGCGAAAACGAGATTTTAGCTTATATTGTTACATGTTTGTTAAATATGAAGGTTGAACATGTCCCTCGATGTCCCTTGATGCGAAACATGATATGTGAACCTATTTGGTTTGAAATTCGGTAAAATGAAAGTATTGAAATGACCCTTGTCGCAAAAATGAAATGTTAGCCTATGTGGTTAGAAGTTAGATAAACAGTGAACTTGTCTCTCGATGTCCCTTGATGTGAAACATGATATGGGAACCTATTTGGTTTTATGTTCGGAAAAATGAAAGTATTGGAATGACTTTGTCGCGAAAATGAGATTTTAGCCTATATGGTTAGAAGTTTGATAAAGGTTGAACTTGTCCCTCGATCTCCCTTGATGCGAAACATGATATGTGAACTTATTGGGTTTTGTATTCGGCAAAATGAAATTATTTGAATGACCATTGTCCCAAAAATGAGATTTTAGCCTATATGGTTAAAAGTTTGATAAATATTAATGTTGAATTTGTCCCTCGATGTCCTTTATTTCGTAACATAATATTTGTACCAATTTCGTTTTAAATTTGGTAAATAGAAAGTAATGAGATGACCCTTATCGCGAAAACGAGATTTTAGCTTATATTGTTACATGTTTGTTAAATATGAAGGTTGAACATGTCCCTCGATGTCCCTTGATGCGAAACATGATATGTGAACCTATTTGGTTTGAAATTCGGTAAAATGAAAGTTTTGAAATGACCCTTGTCGCGAAAATGAAATGTTAGCCTATGTGGTTAGAAGTTTGATAAACAGTGAACATGTCCCTGGATGTCCCTTGATGCGAAACATGATATGTGAACCTATTTGGTTTTATATTCGGAAAAATAAAAGTATTGGAATGACTTTGTCGCGAAAATGAGATTTTAGCCTATATGGTTAGAAGTTTGATAAAGATTGAACTTGTCCCTCGATCTCCCTTGATACGAAACATGATATGTGAACCTATTTGGTTTTGTATTCGGCAAAATGAAATTATTTGAATGACCATTGTCCCAAAAATGAGATTTTAGCCTATATGGTTAAAAGTTTGATAAATATTAATGTTGAATTTGTCCCTCGATGTCCTTTATTGCGTAACATAATATTTGAACCAATTTCGTTTTAAATTTGGTAAATAGAAACTAATGAGAAGACCCTTATCGCAAAAACGAGATTTTAGCTTATATTGTTACATGTTTGTCAGATATGAAGGTTGAACATGTCCCTCGATGTCCCTTAATGCCAAACATGATATGTGAACCTATTTGGTTTGAAATTTGGTAAAATGAAAGTATTGAAATGACCCTTGTCGCGAAAATTAGATTTTAGCCTATATGGTTAGAAGTTTGATAAAGGTTGAACTTGTCCCTCGATCTCCCTTGAAACGAAACATGATATGTGAACCTATTTGGTTTTGTATTCGGCAAAATGAAATTATTTGAATGACCATTGTCCCAAAAATGAGATTTTAGCCTATATGGTTAAAAGTTTGATAAATATTAATGTTGAATTTGTCCCTCGATGTCCTTTATTGCGTAACATAATATTTGAACCAATTTCGTTTTAAATTTGGTAAATAGAAAGTAATGAGATGACCCTTATCGCAAAAACGAGATTTTAGCTTATATTGTTACATGTTTGTTAAATATGAAGGTTGAACATGTCCCTCGATGTCCCTTGATGCGAAACAAGATATGTGAACCTATTTGGTTTGAAATTCGGTAAAATGAAAGTATTGAAATGACCCTTGTCGCGAAAATGAAATGTTAGCCTATGTGGTTAGAAGTTTGATAAACAGTGAACATGTCCCTCGATGTCCCTTGATGCGAAACATGATATGTGAACCTATTTGGTTTTATATTCAGAAAAATAAAAGTATTGGAATGACTTTGTCGCGAAAATGAGATTTTAGCCTATATGGTTAGAAGTTTGATATAGATTGAACTTGTCCCTCGATCTCCCTTGATACGAAACATGATATGTGAACCTATTTGGTTTTGTATTCGGCAAAATGAAATTATTTGAATGACCATTGTCCCAAAAATGAGATTTTAGCCTATATGGTTAAAAGTTTGATAAATATTAATGTTGAATTTGTCCCTCGATGTCCTTTATTGCGTAACATAATATTTGAACCAATTTTGTTTTAAATTTGGTAAATAGAAACTAATGAGATGACCCTTATCGCGAAAACGAGATTTTAGCTTATATTGTTACATGTTTGTCAGATATGAAGGTTGAACATGTCCCTCGATGTCCCTTAATGCCAAACATGATATGTGAACCTATTTGGTTTGAAATTTGGTAAAATGAAAGTATTGAAATGACCCTTGTCGCGAAAATTAGATTTTAGCCTATATGGTTAGAAGTTTGATAAAGGTTGAACTTGTCCCTCGATCTCCCTTGAAACGAAACATGATATGTGAACCTATTTGGTTTTATATTCGGCAAAATGAAATTATTTGAACGACCATTGTCCCAAAAATGAGATTTTAGCCTATATGGTTAAAAGTTTGATAAATATTAATGTTGAATTTGTCCCTCGATCTCCTTTATTGCGTAACATAATATTTGAACCAACTTCGTTTTAAATTTGGTAAATAGAAACTAATGAGATGACCCTTATCGCGAAAACGAGATTTTAGCTTATATTGTTACATGTTTGTCAGATATGAAGGTTGAACATGTCCCTCGATGTCCCTTAATGCCAAACATGATATGTGAACCTATTTGGTTTGAAATTCGGTAAAATGAAAGTATTGAAATGACCATTGTCGCGATAATGAAATGTTAGCCTATGTGGTTAGAAGTTTGATAAACAGTGAACTTGTCCCTCGATGTCCCTTGATGCGAAACATGATATGTGAACCTATTTGGTTTTATGTTCGGAAAAATGAAAGTATTGGAATGACTTTGTCGCGAAAATGAGATTTTAGCCTATATGGTTAGAAGTTTGATAAATATTAATGTTGAATTTGTCCCTCGATGTCCTTTATTGCGTAACATAATATTTGAACCAATTTCGTTTTAAATTTGGTAAATAGAAAGTAATGAGATGACCCTTATCGCAAAAACGAGATTTTAGCTTATATTGTTACATGTTTGTTAAATATGAAGGTTGAACATGTCCCTCGATGTCCCTTGATGCGAAACATGATATGTGAACCTATTTGGTTTGAAATTCGGTAAAATGAAAGTATTGAAATGACCCTTGTCGCGAAAATGAAATGTTAGCCTATGTGGTTAGAAGTTTGATAAACAGTGAACTTGTCTCTCGATGTCCCTTGATGCGAAACATGATATGTGAACCTATTTGGTTTTATATTCGGAAAAATGAAAGTATTGGAATGACTTTGTCGCGAAAATTAGATTTTAGCCTATATGGTTAGAAGTTTGATAAAGGTTGAACTTGTCCCTCGATCTCCCTTGAAACGAAACATGATATGTGAACCTATTTGGTTTTGTATTCGGCAAAATGAAATTATTTGAATGACCATTGTCCCAAAAATGAGATTTTAACCTATATGGTTAAAAGTTTGATAAATATTAATGTTGAATTTGTCCCTCGATGTCCTTTATTGCGTAACATAATATTTGAACCAATTTCGTTTTAAATTTGGTAAATAGAAAGTAATGAGATGACCCTTATCGCGAAAACGAGATTTTAGCTTATATTGTTACATGTTTGTTAAATATGAAGGTTGAACATGTCCCTCGATGTCCCTTGATGCGAAACATGATATGTGAACCTATTTGGTTTGAAATTCGGTAAAATGAAAGTATTGAAATGACCCTTGTCGCAAAAATGAAATGTTAGCCTATGTGGTTAGAAGTTAGATAAACAGTGAACTTGTCCCTCGATCTCCCTTGATACGAAACATGATATGTGAACCTATTTGGTTTTGTATTCGGCAAAATGAAATTATTTGAATGACCATTGTCCCAAAAATGAGATTTTAGCCTATATGGTTAAAAGTTTGATAAATATTAATGTTGAATTTGTCCCTCGATGTCCTTTATTGCGTAACATAATATTTGAACCAATTTTGTTTTAAATTTGGTAAATAGAAACTAATGAGATGACCCTTATCGCGAAAACGAGATTTTAGCTTATATTGTTACATGTTTGTCAGATATGAAGGTTGAACATGTCCCTCGATGTCCCTTAATGCCAAACATGATATGTGAACCTATTTGGTTTGAAATTTGGTAAAATGAAAGTATTGAAATGACCCTTGTCGCGAAAATTAGATTTTAGCCTATATGGTTAGAAGTTTGATAAAGGTTGAACTTGTCCCTCGATCTCCCTTGAAACGAAACATGATATGTGAACCTATTTGGTTTTATATTCGGCAAAATGAAATTATTTGAACGACCATTGTCCCAAAAATGAGATTTTAGCCTATATGGTTAAAAGTTTGATAAATATTAATGTTGAATTTGTCCCTCGATCTCCTTTATTGCGTAACATAATATTTGAACCAACTTCGTTTTAAATTTGGTAAATAGAAACTAATGAGATGACCCTTATCGCGAAAACGAGATTTTAGCTTATATTGTTACATGTTTGTCAGATATGAAGGTTGAACATGTCCCTCGATGTCCCTTAATGCCAAACATGATATGTGAACCTATTTGGTTTGAAATTCGGTAAAATGAAAGTATTGAAATGACCATTGTCGCGATAATGAAATGTTAGCCTATGTGGTTAGAAGTTTGATAAACAGTGAACTTGTCCCTCGATGTCCCTTGATGCGAAACATGATATGTGAACCTATTTGGTTTTATGTTCGGAAAAATGAAAGTATTGGAATGACTTTGTCGCGAAAATGAGATTTTAGCCTATATGGTTAGAAGTTTGATAAATATTAATGTTGAATTTGTCCCTCGATGTCCTTTATTGCGTAACATAATATTTGAACCAATTTCGTTTTAAATTTGGTAAATAGAAAGTAATGAGATGACCCTTATCGCAAAAACGAGATTTTAGCTTATATTGTTACATGTTTGTTAAATATGAAGGTTGAACATGTCCCTCGATGTCCCTTGATGCGAAACATGATATGTGAACCTATTTGGTTTGAAATTCGGTAAAATGAAAGTATTGAAATGACCCTTGTCGCGAAAATGAAATGTTAGCCTATGTGGTTAGAAGTTTGATAAACAGTGAACTTGTCTCTCGATGTCCCTTGATGCGAAACATGATATGTGAACCTATTTGGTTTTATATTCGGAAAAATGAAAGTATTGGAATGACTTTGTCGCGAAAATTAGATTTTAGCCTATATGGTTAGAAGTTTGATAAAGGTTGAACTTGTCCCTCGATCTCCCTTGAAACGAAACATGATATGTGAACCTATTTGGTTTTGTATTCGGCAAAATGAAATTATTTGAATGACCATTGTCCCAAAAATGAGATTTTAACCTATATGGTTAAAAGTTTGATAAATATTAATGTTGAATTTGTCCCTCGATGTCCTTTATTGCGTAACATAATATTTGAACCAATTTCGTTTTAAATTTGGTAAATAGAAAGTAATGAGATGACCCTTATCGCGAAAACGAGATTTTAGCTTATATTGTTACATGTTTGTTAAATATGAAGGTTGAACATGTCCCTCGATGTCCCTTGATGCGAAACATGATATGTGAACCTATTTGGTTTGAAATTCGGTAAAATGAAAGTATTGAAATGACCCTTGTCGCAAAAATGAAATGTTAGCCTATGTGGTTAGAAGTTAGATAAACAGTGAACTTGTCTCTCGATGTCCCTTGATGTGAAACATGATATGTGAACCTATTTGGTTTTATATTCGGAAAAATGAAAGTATTGGAATGACTTTGTCGCGAAAATGAGATTTTAGCCTATATGGTTAGAAGTTTGATAAAGGTTGAACTTGTCCCTCGATCTCCCTTGATACGAAACATGATATGTGAACCTATTTGGTTTTGTATTCGGCAAAATGAAATTATTTGAATGACCATTGTCCCAAAAATGAGATTTTAGACTATATGGTTAAAAGTTTGATAAATATTAATGTTGAATTTGTCCCTCGATGTCCTTTATTGCATAACATAATATTTGAACCAATTTCGTTTTAAATTTGGTAAATAGAAACTAATGAGAAGACCCTTATCGCGAAAACGAGATTTTAGCTTATATTGTTACATGTTTGTCAGATATGAAGGTTGAACATGTCCCTCGATGTCCCTTAATGCCAAACATGATATGTGAACCTATTTGGTTTGAAATTTGGTAAAATGAAAGTATTGAAATGACCCTTGTCGCGAAAATTAGATTTTAGCCTATATGGTTAGAAGTTTGATAAAGGTTGAACTTGTCCCTCGATCTCCCTTGAAACGAAACATGATATGTGAACCTATTTGGTTTTGTATTCGGCAAAATGAAATTATTTGAATGACCATTGTCCCAAAAATGAGATTTTAGCCTATATGGTTAAAAGTTTGATAAATATTAATGTTGAATTTGTCCCTCGATGTCCTTTATTGCGTAACATAATATTTGAACCAATTTCGTTTTAAATTTGGTAAATAGAAAGTAATGAGATGACCCTTATCGCGAAAACGAGATTTTAGCTTATATTGTTACATGTTTGTTAAATATGAAGGTTGAACATGTCCCTCGATGTCCCTTGATGCGAAACATGATATGTGAACCTATTTGGTTTGAAATTCGGTAAAATGAAAGTATTGAAATGACCCTTGTCGCGAAAATGAAATGTTAGCCTATGTGGTTAGAAGTTTGATAAACAGTGAACATGTCCCTCGATGTCCCTTGATGCGAAACATGATATGTGAACCTATTTGGTTTTATATTCAGAAAAATAAAAGTATTGGAATGACTTTGTCGCGAAAATGAGATTTTAGCCTATATGGTTAGAAGTTTGATATAGATTGAACTTGTCCCTCGATCTCCCTTGATACGAAACATGATATGTGAACCTATTTGGTTTTGTATTCGGCAAAATGAAATTATTTGAATGACCATTGTCCCAAAAATGAGATTTTAGCCTATATGGTTAAAAGTTTGATAAATATTAATGTTGAATTTGTCCCTCGATGTCCTTTATTGCGTAACATAATATTTGAACCAATTTCGTTTTAAATTTGGTAAATAGAAACTAATGAGATGACCCTTATCGCAAAAACGAGATTTTAGCTTATATTGTTACATGTTTGTTAAATATGAAGGTTGAACATGTCCCTCGATGTCCCTTGATGCGAAACATGATATGTGAACCTATTTGGTTTGAAATTCGGTAAAATGAAAGTATTGAAATGACCCTTGTCGCGAAAATGAAATGTTAGCCTATGTGGTTAGAAGTTTGATAAACAGTGAACATGTCCCTCGATGTCCCTTGATGCGAAACATGATATGTGAACCTATTTGGTTTTATATTCAGAAAAATAAAAGTATTGGAATGACTTTGTCGCGAAAATGAGATTTTAGCCTATATGGTTAGAAGTTTGATATAGATTGAACTTGTCCCTCGATCTCCCTTGATACGAAACATGATATGTGAACCTATTTGGTTTTGTATTCGGCAAAATGAAATTATTTGAATGACCATTGTCCCAAAAATGAGATTTTAGCCTATATGGTTAAAAGTTTGATAAATATTAATGTTGAATTTGTCCCTCGATGTCCTTTATTGAGTAACATAATATTTGAACCAATTTTGTTTTAAATTTGGTAAATAGAAACTAATGAGATGACCCTTATCGCGAAAACGAGATTTTAGCTTATATTGTTACATGTTTGTCAGATATGAAGGTTGAACATGTCCCTCGATGTCCCTTAATGCCAAACATGATATGTGAACCTATTTGGTTTGAAATTTGGTAAAATGAAAGTATTGAAATGACCCTTGTCGCGAAAATTAGATTTTAGCCTATATGGTTAGAAGTTTGATAAAGGTTGAACTTGTCCCTCGATCTCCCTTGAAACGAAACATGATATGTGAACCTATTTGGTTTTATATTCGGCAAAATGAAATTATTTGAACGACCATTGTCCCAAAAATGAGATTTTAGCCTATATGGTTAAAAGTTTGATAAATATTAATGTTGAATTTGTCCCTCGATCTCCTTTATTGCGTAACATAATATTTGAACCAACTTCGTTTTAAATTTGGTAAATAGAAACTAATGAGATGACCCTTATCGCGAAAACGAGATTTTAGCTTATATTGTTACATGTTTGTCAGATATGAAGGTTGAACATGTCCCTCGATGTCCCTTAATGCCAAACATGATATGTGAACCTATTTGGTTTGAAATTCGGTAAAATGAAAGTATTGAAATGACCATTGTCGCGATAATGAAATGTTAGCCTATGTGGTTAGAAGTTTGATAAACAGTGAACTTGTCCCTCGATGTCCCTTGATGCGAAACATGATATGTGAACCTATTTGGTTTTATGTTCGGAAAAATGAAAGTATTGGAATGACTTTGTCGCGAAAATGAGATTTTAGCCTATATGGTTAGAAGTTTGATAAATATTAATGTTGAATTTGTCCCTCGATGTCCTTTATTGCGTAACATAATATTTGAACCAATTTCGTTTTAAATTTGGTAAATAGAAAGTAATGAGATGACCCTTATCGCAAAAACGAGATTTTAGCTTATATTGTTACATGTTTGTTAAATATGAAGTTTGAACATGTCCCTCGATGTCCCTTGATGCGAAACATGATATGTGAACCTATTTGGTTTGAAATTCGGTAAAATGAAAGTATTGAAATGACCCTTGTCGCGATAATGAAATGTTAGCCTATGTGGTTAGAAGTTTGATAAACAGTGAACTTGTCGCTCGATGTCCCTTGATGCGAAACATGATATGTGAACCTATTTGGTTTTATATTCGGAAAAATGAAAGTATTGGAATGACTTTGTCGCGAAAATTAGATTTTAGCCTATATGGTTAGAAGTTTGATAAAGGTTGAACTTGTCCCTCGATCTCCCTTGAAACGAAACATGATATGTGAACCTATTTGGTTTTGTATTCGGCAAAATGAAATTATTTGAATGACCATTGTCCCAAAAATGAGATTTTAACCTATATGGTTAAAAGTTTGATAAATATTAATGTTGAATTTGTCCCTCGATGTCCTTTATTGCGTAACATAATATTTGAACCAATTTCGTTTTAAATTTGGTAAATAGAAAGTAATGAGATGACCCTTATCGCGAAAACGAGATTTTAGCTTATATTGTTACATGTTTGTTAAATATGAAGGTTGAACATGTCCCTCGATGTCCCTTGATGCGAAACATGATATGTGAACCTATTTGGTTTGAAATTCGGTAAAATGAAAGTATTGAAATGACCCTTGTCGCAAAAATGAAATGTTAGCCTATGTGGTTAGAAGTTAGATAAACAGTGAACTTGTCTCTCGATGTCCCATGATGTGAAACATGATATGTGAACCTATTTGGTTTTATATTCGGAAAAATGAAAGTATTGGAATGACTTTGTCGCGAAAATGAGATTTTAGCCTATATGGTTAGAAGTTTGATAAAGGTTGAACTTGTCCCTCGATCTCCCTTGATACGAAACATGATATGTGAACCTATTTGGTTTTGTATTCGGCAAAATGAAATTATTTGAATGACCATTGTCCCAAAAATGAGATTTTAGCCTATATGGTTAAAAGTTTGATAAATATTAATGTTGAATTTGTCCCTCGATGTCCTTTATTGCATAACATAATATTTGAACCAATTTCATTTTAAATTTGGTAAATAGAAACTAATGAGATGACCCTTATCGCGAAAACGAGATTTTAGCTTATATTGTTACATGTTTGTTAAATATGAAGGTTGAACATGTCCCTCGATGTCCCTTGATGCGAAACATGATATGTGAACCTATTTGGTTTGAAATTCGGTAAAATGAAAGTATTGAAATGACCATTGTCGCGATAATGAAATGTTAGCCTATGTGGTTAGAAGTTTGATAAACAGTGAACTTGTCCCTCGATGTCCCTTGATGCGAAACATGATATTTGAACCTATTTGGTTTTATGTTCGGAAAAATGAAAGTATTGGAATGACTTTGTCGCGAAAATGAGATTTTAGCCTATATGGTTAGAAGTTTGATAAAGGTTGAACTTGTCCCTCGATCTCCCTTAATGCGAAACATGATATGTGAACCTATTTGGTTTTGTATTCGGCAAAATGAAATTATTTGAATGACCATTGTCCAAAAAATGAGATTTTAGCCTATATGGTTAAAAGTTTGATAAATATTAATGTTGAATTTGTCCCTCGATGTCCTTTATTGCGTAACATAATATTTGAACCAATTTTGTTTTAAATTTGGTAAATAGAAAGTAATGAGATGACCCTTATCGCAAAAACGAGATTTTAGCTTATATTGTTACATGTTTGTTAAATATGAAGGTTGAACATGTCCCTCGATGTCCCTTGATGCGAAACATGATATGTGAACCTATTTGGTTTGAAATTCGGTAAAATGAAAGTATTGAAATGACCCTTGTCGCGAAAATGAAATGTTAGCCTATGTGGTTTGAAGTTTGATAAACAGTGAACTTGTCGCTCGATGTCCCTTGATGCGAAACATGATATGTGAACCTATTTGGTTTTATATTCGGAAAAATGAAAGTATTGGAATGACTTTGTCGCGAAAATTAGATTTTAGCCTATATGGTTAGAAGTTTGATAAAGGTTGAACTTGTCCCTCGATCTCCCTTGATACGAAACATGATATGTGAACCTATTTGGTTTTGTATTCGGCAAAATGAAATTATTTGAATGACCATTGTCCCAAAAATGAGATTTTAGCCTATATGGTTAAAAGTTTGATAAATATTAATGTTGAATTTGTCCCTCGATGTCCTTTATTGCATAACATAATATTTGAACCAATTTCGTTTTAAATTTGGTAAATAGAAACTAATGAGATGACCCTTATCGCGAAAACGAGATTTTAGCTTATATTGTTACATGTTTGTTAAATATGAAGGTTGAACATGTCCCTCGATGTCCCTTGATGCGAAACATGATATGTGAACCTATTTGGTTTGAAATTCGGTAAAATGAAAGTATTGAAATGACCATTGTCGCGATAATGAAATGTTAGCCTATGTGGTTAGAAGTTTGATAAACAGTGAACTTGTCCCTCGATGTCCCTTGATGCGAAACATGATATTTGAACCTATTTGGTTTTATGTTCGGAAAAATGAAAGTATTGGAATGACTTTGTCGCGAAAATGAGATTTTAGCCTATATGGTTAGAAGTTTGATAAATATTAATGTTGAATTTGTCCCTCGATGTCCTTTATTGCGTAACATAATATTTGAACCAATTTCGTTTTAAATTTGGTAAATAGAAAGTAATGAGATGACCCTTATCGCAAAAACGAGATTTTAGCTTATATTGTTACATGTTTGTTAAATATGAAGTTTGAACATGTCCCTCGATGTCCCTTGATGCGAAACATGATATGTGAACCTATTTGGTTTGAAATTCGGTAAAATGAAAGTATTGAAATGACCCTTGTCGCGATAATGAAATGTTAGCCTATGTGGTTAGAAGTTTGATAAACAGTGAACTTGTCGCTCGATGTCCCTTGATGCGAAACATGATATGTGAACCTATTTGGTTTTATATTCGGAAAAATGAAAGTATTGGAATGACTTTGTCGCGAAAATTAGATTTTAGCCTATATGGTTAGAAGTTTGATAAAGGTTGAACTTGTCCCTCGATCTCCCTTGAAACGAAACATGATATGTGAACCTATTTGGTTTTGTATTCGGCAAAATGAAATTATTTGAATGACCATTGTCCCAAAAATGAGATTTTAACCTATATGGTTAAAAGTTTGATAAATATTAATGTTGAATTTGTCCCTCGATGTCCTTTATTGCGTAACATAATATTTGAACCAATTTCGTTTTAAATTTGGTAAATAGAAAGTAATGAGATGACCCTTATCGCGAAAACGAGATTTTAGCTTATATTGTTACATGTTTGTTAAATATGAAGGTTGAACATGTCCCTCGATGTCCCTTGATGCGAAACATGATATGTGAACCTATTTGGTTTGAAATTCGGTAAAATGAAAGTATTGAAATGACCCTTGTCGCAAAAATGAAATGTTAGCCTATGTGGTTAGAAGTTAGATAAACAGTGAACTTGTCTCTCGATGTCCCATGATGTGAAACATGATATGTGAACCTATTTGGTTTTATATTCGGAAAAATGAAAGTATTGGAATGACTTTGTCGCGAAAATGAGATTTTAGCCTATATGGTTAGAAGTTTGATAAAGGTTGAACTTGTCCCTCGATCTCCCTTGATACGAAACATGATATGTGAACCTATTTGGTTTTGTATTCGGCAAAATGAAATTATTTGAATGACCATTGTCCCAAAAATGAGATTTTAGCCTATATGGTTAAAAGTTTGATAAATATTAATGTTGAATTTGTCCCTCGATGTCCTTTATTGCATAACATAATATTTGAACCAATTTCATTTTAAATTTGGTAAATAGAAACTAATGAGATGACCCTTATCGCGAAAACGAGATTTTAGCTTATATTGTTACATGTTTGTTAAATATGAAGGTTGAACATGTCCCTCGATGTCCCTTGATGCGAAACATGATATGTGAACCTATTTGGTTTGAAATTCGGTAAAATGAAAGTATTGAAATGACCATTGTCGCGATAATGAAATGTTAGCCTATGTGGTTAGAAGTTTGATAAACAGTGAACTTGTCCCTCGATGTCCCTTGATGCGAAACATGATATTTGAACCTATTTGGTTTTATGTTCGGAAAAATGAAAGTATTGGAATGACTTTGTCGCGAAAATGAGATTTTAGCCTATATGGTTAGAAGTTTGATAAAGGTTGAACTTGTCCCTCGATCTCCCTTAATGCGAAACATGATATGTGAACCTATTTGGTTTTGTATTCGGCAAAATGAAATTATTTGAATGACCATTGTCCAAAAAATGAGATTTTAGCCTATATGGTTAAAAGTTTGATAAATATTAATGTTGAATTTGTCCCTCGATGTCCTTTATTGCGTAACATAATATTTGAACCAATTTTGTTTTAAATTTGGTAAATAGAAAGTAATGAGATGACCCTTATCGCAAAAACGAGATTTTAGCTTATATTGTTACATGTTTGTTAAATATGAAGGTTGAACATGTCCCTCGATGTCCCTTGATGCGAAACATGATATGTGAACCTATTTGGTTTGAAATTCGGTAAAATGAAAGTATTGAAATGACCCTTGTCGCGAAAATGAAATGTTAGCCTATGTGGTTTGAAGTTTGATAAACAGTGAACTTGTCGCTCGATGTCCCTTGATGCGAAACATGATATGTGAACCTATTTGGTTTTATATTCGGAAAAATGAAAGTATTGGAATGACTTTGTCGCGAAAATTAGATTTTAGCCTATATGGTTAGAAGTTTGATAAAGGTTGAACTTGTCCCTCGATCTCCCTTGATACGAAACATGATATGTGAACCTATTTGGTTTTGTATTCGGCAAAATGAAATTATTTGAATGACCATTGTCCCAAAAATGAGATTTTAGCCTATATGGTTAAAAGTTTGATAAATATTAATGTTGAATTTGTCCCTCGATGTCCTTTATTGCATAACATAATATTTGAACCAATTTCGTTTTAAATTTGGTAAATAGAAACTAATGAGATGACCCTTATCGCGAAAACGAGATTTTAGCTTATATTGTTACATGTTTGTTAAATATGAAGGTTGAACATGTCCCTCGATGTCCCTTGATGCGAAACATGATATGTGAACCTATTTGGTTTGAAATTCGGTAAAATGAAAGTATTGAAATGACCATTGTCGCGATAATGAAATGTTAGCCTATGTGGTTAGAAGTTTGATAAACAGTGAACTTGTCCCTCGATGTCCCTTGATGCGAAACATGATATTTGAACCTATTTGGTTTTATGTTCGGAAAAATGAAAGTATTGGAATGACTTTGTCGCGAAAATGAGATTTTAGCCTATATGGTTAGAAGTTTGATAAATATTAATGTTGAATTTGTCCCTCGATGTCCTTTATTGCGTAACATAATATTTGAACCAATTTCGTTTAAAATTTGGTAAATAGAAAGTAATGAGATGACCCTTATCGCAAAAACGAGATTTTAGCTTATATTGTTACATGTTTGTTAAATATGAAGTTTGAACATGTCCCTCGATGTCCCTTGATGCGAAACATGATATGTGAACCTATTTGGTTTGAAATTCGGTAAAATGAAAGTATTGAAATGACCCTTGTCGCGAAAATGAAATGTTAGCCTATGTGGTTAGAAGTTTGATAAACAGTGAACTTGTCTCTCGATGTCCCTTGATGCGAAACATGATATGTGAACCTATTTGGTTTTATATTCGGAAAAATGAAAGTATTGGAATGACTTTGTCGCGAAAATTAGATTTTAGCCTATATGGTTAGAAGTTTGATAAAGGTTGAACTTGTCCCTCGATCTCCCTTGAAACGAAACATGATATGTGAACCTATTCGGTTTTGTATTCGGCAAAATGAAATTATTTGAATGACCATTGTCCCAAAAATGAGATTTTAACCTATATGGTTAAAAGTTTGATAAATATTAATGTTGAATTTGTCCCTCGATGTCCTTTATTGCGTAACATAATATTTGAACCAATTTCGTTTTAAATTTGGTAAATAGAAAGTAATGAGATGACCCTTATCGCGAAAACGAGATTTTAGCTTATATTGTTACATGTTTGTTAAATATGAAGGTTGAACATGTCCCTCGATGTCCCTTGATGCGAAACATGATATGTGAACCTATTTGGTTTGAAATTCGGTAAAATGAAAGTATTGAAATGACCCTTGTCGCAAAAATAAAATGTTAGCCTATGTGGTTAGAAGTTAGATAAACAGTGAACTTGTCTCTCGATGTCC
This sequence comes from Medicago sativa, assembly GCF_051527215.1. Lineage (NCBI taxonomy): Eukaryota > Viridiplantae > Streptophyta > Magnoliopsida > Fabales > Fabaceae > Medicago > Medicago sativa. The sequence goes on along the minus strand of NC_140754.1, from coordinate 50,078,206 downwards.
CTTGATGTGAAACATGATATGTGAACCTATTTGGTTTTATATTCGGAAAAATGAAAGTATTGGAATGACTTTGTCGCGAAAATGAGATTTTAGCCTATATGGTTAGAAGTTTGATAAAGGTTGAACTTGTCCCTCGATCTCCCTTGATACGAAACATGATATGTGAACCTATTTGGTTTTGTATTCGGCAAAATGAAATTATTTGAATGACCATTGTCCCAAAAATGAGATTTTAGCCTATATGGTTAAAAGTTTGATAAATATTAATGTTGAATTTGTCCCTCGATGTCCTTTATTGCATAACATAATATTTGAACCAATTTCATTTTAAATTTGGTAAATAGAAACTAATGAGATGACCCTTATCGCGAAAACGAGATTTTAGCTTATATTGTTACATGTTTGTTAAATATGAAGTTTGAACATGTCCCTCGATGTCCCTTGATGCGAAACATGATATGTGAACCTATTTGGTTTGAAATTCGGTAAAATGAAAGTATTGAAATGACCCTTGTCGCGAAAATGAAATGTTAGCCTATGTGGTTAGAAGTTTGATAAACAGTGAACTTGTCTCTCGATGTCCCTTGATGCGAAACATGATATGTGAACCTATTTGGTTTTATATTCGGAAAAATGAAAGTATTGGAATGACTTTGTCGCGAAAATTAGATTTTAGCCTATATGGTTAGAAGTTTGATAAAGGTTGAACTTGTCCCTCGATCTCCCTTGAAACGAAACATGATATGTGAACCTATTCGGTTTTGTATTCGGCAAAATGAAATTATTTGAATGACCATTGTCCCAAAAATGAGATTTTAACCTATATGGTTAAAAGTTTGATAAATATTAATGTTGAATTTGTCCCTCGATGTCCTTTATTGCGTAACATAATATTTGAACCAATTTCGTTTTAAATTTGGTAAATAGAAAGTAATGAGATGACCCTTATCGCGAAAACGAGATTTTAGCTTATATTGTTACATGTTTGTTAAATATGAAGGTTGAACATGTCCCTCGATGTCCCTTGATGCGAAACATGATATGTGAACCTATTTGGTTTGAAATTCGGTAAAATGAAAGTATTGAAATGACCCTTGTCGCAAAAATAAAATGTTAGCCTATGTGGTTAGAAGTTAGATAAACAGTGAACTTGTCTCTCGATGTCCCTTGATGTGAAACATGATATGTGAACCTATTTGGTTTTATATTCGGAAAAATGAAAGTATTGGAATGACTTTGTCGCGAAAATGAGATTTTAGCCTATATGGTTAGAAGTTTGATAAAGGTTGAACTTGTCCCTCGATCTCCCTTGATACGAAACATGATATGTGAACCTATTTGGTTTTGTATTCGGCAAAATGAAATTATTTGAATGACCATTGTCCCAAAAATGAGATTTTAGCCTATATGGTTAAAAGTTTGATAAATATTAATGTTGAATTTGTCCCTCGATGTCCTTTATTGCATAACATAATATTTGAACCAATTTCATTTTAAATTTGGTAAATAGAAACTAATGAGATGACCCTTATCGCGAAAACGAGATTTTAGCTTATATTGTTACATGTTTGTTAAATATGAAGGTTGAACATGTCCCTCGATGTCCCTTGATGCGAAACATGATATGTGAACCTATTTGGTTTGAAATTCGGTAAAATGAAAGTATTGAAATGACCATTGTCGCGATAATGAAATGTTAGCCTATGTGGTTAGAAGTTTGATAAACAGTGAACTTGTCCCTCGATGTCCCTTGATGCGAAACATGATATTTGAACCTATTTGGTTTTATGCTCGGAAAAATGAAAGTATTGGAATGACTTTGTCGCGAAAATGAGATTTTAGCCTATATGGTTAGAAGTTTGATAAAGGTTGAACTTGTCCCTCGATCTCCCTTAATGCGAAACATGATATGTGAACCTATTTGGTTTTGTATTCGGCAAAATGAAATTATTTGAATGACCATTGTCCAAAAAATGAGATTTTAGCCTATATGGTTAAAAGTTTGATAAATATTAATGTTGAATTTGTCCCTCGATGTCCTTTATTGCGTAACATAATATTTGAACCAATTTCGTTTTAAATTTGGTAAATAGAAAGTAATGAGATGACCCTTATCGCAAAAACGAGATTTTAGCTTATATTGTTACATGTTTGTTAAATATGAAGGTTGAACATGTCCCTCGATGTCCCTTGATGCGAAACATGATATGTGAACCTATTTGGTTTGAAATTCGGTAAAATGAAAGTATTGAAATGACCCTTGTCGCGAAAATGAAATGTTAGCCTATGTGGTTTGAAGTTTGATAAACAGTGAACTTGTCGCTCGATGTCCCTTGATGCGAAACATGATATGTGAACCTATTTGGTTTTATATTCGGAAAAATGAAAGTATTGGAATGACTTTGTCGCGAAAATTAGATTTTAGCCTATATGGTTAGAAGTTTGATAAAGGTTGAACTTGTCCCTCGATCTCCCTTGAAACGAAACATGATATGTGAACCTATTTGGTTTTGTATTCGGCAAAATGAAATTATTTGAATGACCATTGTCCCAAAAATGAGATTTTAACCTATATGGTTAAAAGTTTGATAAATATTAATGTTGAATTTGTCCCTCGATGTCCTTTATTGCGTAACATAATATTTGAACCAATTTCGTTTTAAATTTGGTAAATAGAAAGTAATGAGATGACCCTTATCGCAAAAACGAGATTTTAGCTTATATTGTTACATGTTTGTTAAATATGAAGGTTGAACATGTCCCTCGATGTCCCTTGATGCGAAACATGATATGTGAACCTATTTGGTTTGAAATTCGGTAAAATGAAAGTATTGAAATGACCCTTGTCGCGAAAATGAAATGTTAGCCTATGTGGTTTGAAGTTTGATAAACAGTGAACTTGTCGCTCGATGTCCCTTGATGCGAAACATGATATGTGAACCTATTTGGTTTTATATTCGGAAAAATGAAAGTATTGGAATGACTTTGTCGCGAAAATTAGATTTTAGCCTATATGGTTAGAAGTTTGATAAAGGTTGAACTTGTCCCTCGATCTCCCTTGAAACGAAACATGATATGTGAACCTATTTGGTTTTGTATTCGGCAAAATGAAATTATTTGAATGACCATTGTCCAAAAAATGAGATTTTAGCCTATATGGTTAAAAGTTTGATAAATATTAATGTTGAATTTGTCCCTCGATGTCCTTTATTGCGTAACATAATATTTGAACCAATTTCGTTTTAAATTTGGTAAATAGAAAGTAATGAGATGACCCTTATCGCAAAAACGAGATTTTAGCTTATATTGTTACATGTTTGTTAAATATGAAGGTTGAACATGTCCCTCGATGTCCCTTGATGCGAAACATGATATGTGAACCTATTTGGTTTGAAATTCGGTAAAATGAAAGTATTGAAATGACCCTTGTCGCGAAAATGAAATGTTAGCCTATGTGGTTTGAAGTTTGATAAACAGTGAACTTGTCGCTCGATGTCCCTTGATGCGAAACATGATATGTGAACCTATTTGGTTTTATATTCGGAAAAATGAAAGTATTGGAATGACTTTGTCGCGAAAATTAGATTTTAGCCTATATGGTTAGAAGTTTGATAAAGGTTGAACTTGTCCCTCGATCTCCCTTGAAACGAAACATGATATGTGAACCTATTTGGTTTTGTATTCGGCAAAATGAAATTATTTGAATGACCATTGTCCCAAAAATGAGATTTTAACCTATATGGTTAAAAGTTTGATAAATATTAATGTTGAATTTGTCCCTCGATGTCCTTTATTGCGTAACATAATATTTGAACCAATTTCGTTTTAAATTTGGTAAATAGAAAGTAATGAGATGACCCTTATCGCAAAAACGAGATTTTAGCTTATATTGTTACATGTTTGTTAAATATGAAGGTTGAACATGTCCCTCGATGTCCCTTGATGCGAAACATGATATGTGAACCTATTTGGTTTGAAATTCGGTAAAATGAAAGTATTGAAATGACCCTTGTCGCGAAAATGAAATGTTAGCCTATGTGGTTTGAAGTTTGATAAACAGTGAACTTGTCGCTCGATGTCCCTTGATGCGAAACATGATATGTGAACCTATTTGGTTTTATATTCGGAAAAATGAAAGTATTGGAATGACTTTGTCGCGAAAATTAGATTTTAGCCTATATGGTTAGAAGTTTGATAAAGGTTGAACTTGTCCCTCGATCTCCCTTGAAACGAAACATGATATGTGAACCTATTTGGTTTTGTATTCGGCAAAATGAAATTATTTGAATGACCATTGTCCCAAAAATGAGATTTTAACCTATATGGTTAAAAGTTTGATAAATATTAATGTTGAATTTGTCCCTCGATGTCCTTTATTGCGTAACATAATATTTGAACCAATTTCGTTTTAAATTTGGTAAATAGAAAGTAATGAGATGACCCTTATCGCAAAAACGAGATTTTAGCTTATATTGTTACATGTTTGTTAAATATGAAGGTTGAACATGTCCCTCGATGTCCCTTGATGCGAAACATGATATGTGAACCTATTTGGTTTGAAATTCGGTAAAATGAAAGTATTGAAATGACCCTTGTCGCAAAAATGAAATGTTAGCCTATGTGGTTAGAAGTTAGATAAACAGTGAACTTGTCTCTCGATGTCCCTTGATGTGAAACATGATATGTGAACCTATTTGGTTTTATATTCGGAAAAATGAAAGTATTGGAATGACTTTGTCGCGAAAATGAGATTTTAGCCTATATGGTTAGAAGTTTGATAAAGGTTGAACTTGTCCCTCGATCTCCCTTGATACGAAACATGATATGTGAACCTATTTGGTTTTGTATTCGGCAAAATGAAATTATTTGAATGACCATTGTCCCAAAAATGAGATTTTAGCCTATATGGTTAAAAGTTTGATAAATATTAATGTTGAATTTGTCCCTCGATGTCCTTTATTGCATAACATAATATTTGAACCAATTTCGTTTTAAATTTGGTAAATAGAAACTAATGAGATGACCCTTATCGCGAAAACGAGATTTTAGCTTATATTGTTACATGTTTGTTAAATATGAAGGTTGAACATGTCCCTCGATGTCCCTTGATGCGAAACATGATATGTGAACCTATTTGGTTTGAAATTCGGTAAAACGAAAGTATTGAAATGACCATTGTCGCGATAATGAAATGTTAGCCTATGCGGTTAGAAGTTTGATAAACAGTGAACTTGTCCCTCGATGTCCCTTGATGCGAAACATGATATTTGAACCTATTTGGTTTTATGTTCGGAAAAATGAAAGTATTGGAATGACTTTGTTGCGAAAATGAGATTTTAGCCTATATGGTTAGAAGTTTGATAAAGGTTGAACTTGGCCCTCGATCTCCCTTAATGCGAAACATGATATGTGAACCTATTTGGTTTTGTATTCGGCAAAATGAAATTATTTGAATGACCATTGTCCAAAAAATGAGATTTTAGCCTATATGGTTAAAAGTTTGATAAATATTAATGTTGAATTTGTCCCTCGATGTCCTTTATTGCGTAACATAATATTTGAACCAATTTCGTTTTAAATTTGGTAAATAGAAAGTAATGAGATGACCCTTATCGCAAAAACGAGATTTTAGCTTATATTGTTACATGTTTGTTAAATATGAAGGTTGAACATGTCCCTCGATGTCCCTTGATGCGAAACATGATATGTGAACCTATTTGGTTTGAAATTCGGTAAAATGAAAGTATTGAAATGACCCTTGTCGCGAAAATGAAATGTTAGCCTATGTGGTTTGAAGTTTGATAAACAGTGAACTTGTCGCTCGATGTCCCTTGATGCGAAACATGATATGTGAACCTATTTGGTTTTATATTCGGAAAAATGAAAGTATTGGAATGACTTTGTCGCGAAAATTAGATTTTAGCCTATATGGTTAGAAGTTTGATAAAGGTTGAACTTGTCCCTCGATCTCCCTTGAAACGAAACATGATATGTGAACCTATTTGGTTTTGTATTCGGCAAAATGAAATTATTTGAATGACCATTGTCCCAAAAATGAGATTTTAACCTATATGGTTAAAAGTTTGATAAATATTAATGTTGAATTTGTCCCTCGATGTCCTTTATTGCGTAACATAATATTTGAACCAATTTCGTTTTAAATTTGGTAAATAGAAAGTAATGAGATGACCCTTATCGCAAAAACGAGATTTTAGCTTATATTGTTACATGTTTGTTAAATATGAAGGTTGAACATGTCCCTCGATGTCCCTTGATGCGAAACATGATATGTGAACCTATTTGGTTTGAAATTCGGTAAAATGAAAGTATTGAAATGACCCTTGTCGCAAAAATGAAATGTTAGCCTATGTGGTTAGAAGTTAGATAAACAGTGAACTTGTCTCTCGATGTCCCTTGATGTGAAACATGATATGTGAACCTATTTGGTTTTATATTCGGAAAAATGAAAGTATTGGAATGACTTTGTCGCGAAAATGAGATTTTAGCCTATATGGTTAGAAGTTTGATAAAGGTTGAACTTGTCCCTCGATCTCCCTTGATACGAAACATGATATGTGAACCTATTTGGTTTTGTATTCGGCAAAATGAAATTATTTGAATGACCATTGTCCCAAAAATGAGATTTTAGCCTATATGGTTAAAAGTTTGATAAATATTAATGTTGAATTTGTCCCTCGATGTCCTTTATTGCATAACATAATATTTGAACCAATTTCGTTTTAAATTTGGTAAATAGAAACTAATGAGATGACCCTTATCGCGAAAACGAGATTTTAGCTTATATTGTTACATGTTTGTTAAATATGAAGGTTGAACATGTCCCTCGATGTCCCTTGATGCGAAACATGATATGTGAACCTATTTGGTTTGAAATTCGGTAAAATGAAAGTATTGAAATGACCATTGTCGCGATAATGAAATGTTAGCCTATGCGGTTAGAAGTTTGATAAACAGTGAACTTGTCCCTCGATGTCCCTTGATGCGAAACATGATATTTGAACCTATTTGGTTTTATGTTCGGAAAAATGAAAGTATTGGAATGACTTTGTTGCGAAAATGAGATTTTAGCCTATATGGTTAGAAGTTTGATAAAGGTTGAACTTGGCCCTCGATCTCCCTTAATGCGAAACATGATATGTGAACCTATTTGGTTTTGTATTCGGCAAAATGAAATTATTTGAATGACCATTGTCCAAAAAATGAGATTTTAGCCTATATGGTTAAAAGTTTGATAAATATTAATGTTGAATTTGTCCCTCGATGTCCTTTATTGCGTAACATAATATTTGAACCAATTTCGTTTTAAATTTGGTAAATAGAAAGTAATGAGATGACCCTTATCGCAAAAACGAGATTTTAGCTTATATTGTTACATGTTTGTTAAATATGAAGGTTGAACATGTCCCTCGATGTCCCTTGATGCGAAACATGATATGTGAACCTATTTGGTTTGAAATTCGGTAAAATGAAAGTATTGAAATGACCCTTGTCGCGAAAATGAAATGTTAGCCTATGTGGTTTGAAGTTTGATAAACAGTGAACTTGTCGCTCGATGTCCCTTGATGCGAAACATGATATGTGAACCTATTTGGTTTTATATTCGGAAAAATGAAAGTATTGGAATGACTTTGTCGCGAAAATTAGATTTTAGCCTATATGGTTAGAAGTTTGATAAAGGTTGAACTTGTCCCTCGATCTCCCTTGAAACGAAACATGATATGTGAACCTATTTGGTTTTGTATTCGGCAAAATGAAATTATTTGAATGACCATTGTCCCAAAAATGAGATTTTAACCTATATGGTTAAAAGTTTGATAAATATTAATGTTGAATTTGTCCCTCGATGTCCTTTATTGCGTAACATAATATTTGAACCAATTTCGTTTTAAATTTGGTAAATAGAAAGTAATGAGATGACCCTTATCGCAAAAACGAGATTTTAGCTTATATTGTTACATGTTTGTTAAATATGAAGGTTGAACATGTCCCTCGATGTCCCTTGATGCGAAACATGATATGTGAACCTATTTGGTTTGAAATTCGGTAAAATGAAAATATTGAAATGACCCTTGTCGCAAAAATGAAATGTTAGCCTATGTGGTTAGAAGTTAGATAAACAGTGAACTTGTCTCTCGATGTCCCTTGATGTGAAACATGATATGTGAACCTATTTGGTTTTATATTCGGAAAAATGAAAGTATTGGAATGACTTTGTCGCGAAAATGAGATTTTAGCCTATATGGTTAGAAGTTTGATAAAGGTTGAACTTGTCCCTCGATCTCCCTTGATACGAAACATGATATGTGAACCTATTTGGTTTTGTATTCGGCAAAATGAAATTATTTGAATGACCATTGTCCCAAAAATGAGATTTTAGCCTATATGGTTAAAAGTTTGATAAATATTAATGTTGAATTTGTCCCTCGATGTCCTTTATTGCATAACATAATATTTGAACCAATTTCGTTTTAAATTTGGTAAATAGAAACTAATGAGATGACCCTTATCGCGAAAACGAGATTTTAGCTTATATTGTTACATGTTTGTTAAATATGAAGGTTGAACATGTCCCTCGATGTCCCTTGATGCGAAACATGATATGTGAACCTATTTGGTTTGAAATTCGGTAAAATGAAAGTATTGAAATGACCATTGTCGCGATAATGAAATGTTAGCCTATGTGGTTAGAAGTTTGATAAACAGTGAACTTGTCCCTCGATGTCCCTTGATGCGAAACATGATATTTGAACCTATTTGGTTTTATGTTCGGAAAAATGAAAGTATTGGAATGACTTTGTCGCGAAAATGAGATTTTAGCCTATATGGTTAGAAGTTTGATAAAGGTTGAACTTGTCCCTCGATCTCCCTTAATGCGAAACATGATATGTGAACCTATTTGGTTTTGTATTCGGCAAAATGAAATTATTTGAATGACCATTGTCCCAAAAATGAGATTTTAGCCTATATGGTTAAAAGTTTGATAAATATTAATGTTGAATTTGTCCCTCGATGTCCTTTATTGCGTAACATAATATTTGAACCAATTTCGTTTTAAATTTGGTAAATAGAAAGTAATGAGATGACCCTTATCGCAAAAACGAGATTTTAGCTTATATTGTTACATGTTTGTTAAATATGAAGGTTGAACATGTCCCTCGATGTCCCTTGATGCGAAACATGATATGTGAACCTATTTGGTTTGAAATTCGGTAAAATGAAAGTATTGAAATGACACTTGTCGCGAAAATGAAATGTTAGCCTATGTGGTTTGAAGTTTGATAAACAGTGAACTTGTCGCTCGATGTCCCTTGATGCGAAACATGATATGTGAACCTATTTGGTTTTATATTCGGAAAAATGAAAGTATTGGAATGACTTTGTCGCGAAAATTAGATTTTAGCCTATATGGTTAGAAGTTTGATAAAGGTTGAACTTGTCCCTCGATCTCCCTTGAAACGAAACATGATATGTGAACCTATTTGGTTTTGTATTCGGCAAAATGAAATTATTTGAATGACCATTGTCCCAAAAATGAGATTTTAACCTATATGGTTAAAAGTTTGATAAATATTAATGTTGAATTTGTCCCTCGATGTCCTTTATTGCGTAACATAATATTTGAACCAATTTCGTTTTAAATTTGGTAAATAGAAAGTAATGAGATGACCCTTATCGCAAAAACGAGATTTTAGCTTATATTGTTACATGTTTGTTAAATATGAAGGTTGAACATGTCCCTCGATGTCCCTTGATGCGAAACATGATATGTGAACCTATTTGGTTTGAAATTCGGTAAAATGAAAGTATTGAAATGACCCTTGTCGCGAAAATGAAATGTTAGCCTATGTGGTTTGAAGTTTGATAAACAGTGAACTTGTCGCTCGATGTCCCTTGATGCGAAACATGATATGTGAACCTATTTGGTTTTATATTCGGAAAAATGAAAGTATTGGAATGACTTTGTCGCGAAAATTAGATTTTAGCCTATATGGTTAGAAGTTTGATAAAGGTTGAACTTGTCCCTCGATCTCCCTTGAAACGAAACATGATATGTGAACCTATTTGGTTTTGTATTCGGCAAAATGAAATTATTTGAATGACCATTGTCCCAAAAATGAGATTTTAACCTATATGGTTAAAAGTTTGATAAATATTAATGTTGAATTTGTCCCTCGATGTCCTTTATTGCGTAACATAATATTTGAACCAATTTCGTTTTAAATTTGGTAAATAGAAAGTAATGAGATGACCCTTATCGCAAAAACGAGATTTTAGCTTATATTGTTACATGTTTGTTAAATATGAAGGTTGAACATGTCCCTCGATGTCCCTTGATGCGAAACATGATATGTGAACCTATTTGGTTTGAAATTCGGTAAAATGAAAGTATTGAAATGACCATTGTCGCGATAATGAAATGTTAGCCTATGTGGTTAGAAGTTTGATAAACAGTGAACTTGTCCCTCGATGTCCCTTGATGCGAAACATGATATTTGAACCTATTTGGTTTTATGTTCGGAAAAATGAAAGTATTGGAATGACTTTGTTGCGAAAATGAGATTTTAGCCTATATGGTTAGAAGTTTGATAAAGGTTGAACTTGGCCCTCGATCTCCCTTAATGCGAAACATGATATGTGAACCTATTTGGTTTTGTATTCGGCAAAATGAAATTATTTGAATGACCATTGTCCAAAAAATGAGATTTTAGCCTATATGGTTAAAAGTTTGATAAATATTAATGTTGAATTTGTCCCTCGATGTCCTTTATTGCGTAACATAATATTTGAACCAATTTCGTTTTAAATTTGGTAAATAGAAAGTAATGAGATGACCCTTATCGCAAAAACGAGATTTTAGCTTATATTGTTACATGTTTGTTAAATATGAAGGTTGAACATGTCCCTCGATGTCCCTTGATGCGAAACATGATATGTGAACCTATTTGGTTTGAAATTCGGTAAAATGAAAGTATTGAAATGACCCTTGTCGCGAAAATGAAATGTTAGCCTATGTGGTTTGAAGTTTGATAAACAGTGAACTTGTCGCTCGATGTCCCTTGATGCGAAACATGATATGTGAACCTATTTGGTTTTATATTCGGAAAAATGAAAGTATTGGAATGACTTTGTCGCGAAAATTAGATTTTAGCCTATATGGTTAGAAGTTTGATAAAGGTTGAACTTGTCCCTCGATCTCCCTTGAAACGAAACATGATATGTGAACCTATTTGGTTTTGTATTCGGCAAAATGAAATTATTTGAATGACCATTGTCCCAAAAATGAGATTTTAACCTATATGGTTAAAAGTTTGATAAATATTAATGTTGAATTTGTCCCTCGATGTCCTTTATTGCGTAACATAATATTTGAACCAATTTCGTTTTAAATTTGGTAAATAGAAAGTAATGAGATGACCCTTATCGCAAAAACGAGATTTTAGCTTATATTGTTACATGTTTGTTAAATATGAAGGTTGAACATGTCCCTCGATGTCCCTTGATGCGAAACATGATATGTGAACCTATTTGGTTTGAAATTCGGTAAAATGAAAGTATTGAAATGACCCTTGTCGCAAAAATGAAATGTTAGCCTATGTGGTTAGAAGTTAGATAAACAGTGAACTTGTCTCTCGATGTCCCTTGATGTGAAACATGATATGTGAACCTATTTGGTTTTATATTCGGAAAAATGAAAGTATTGGAATGGCTTTGTCGCGAAAATGAGATTTTAGCCTATATGGTTAGAAGTTTGATAAAGGTTGAACTTGTCCCTCGATCTCCCTTGATACGAAACATGATATGTGAACCTATTTGGTTTTGTATTCGGCAAAATGAAATTATTTGAATGACCATTGTCCCAAAAATGAGATTTTAGCCTATATGGTTAAAAGTTTGATAAATATTAATGTTGAATTTGTCCCTCGATGTCCTTTATTGCATAACATAATATTTGAACCAATTTCGTTTTAAATTTGGTAAATAGAAACTAATGAGATGACCCTTATCGCGAAAACGAGATTTTAGCTTATATTGTTACATGTTTGTTAAATATGAAGGTTGAACATGTCCCTCGATGTCCCTTGATGCGAAACATGATATGTGAACCTATTTGGTTTGAAATTCGGTAAAATGAAAGTATTGAAATGACCATTGTCGCGATAATGAAATGTTAGCCTATGTGGTTAGAAGTTTGATAAACAGTGAACTTGTCCCTCGATGTCCCTTGATGCGAAACATGATATTTGAACCTATTTGGTTTTATGTTCGGAAAAATGAAAGTATTGGAATGACTTTGTCGCGAAAATGAGATTTTAGCCTATATGGTTAGAAGTTTGATAAAGGTTGAACTTGTCCCTCGATCTCCCATAATGCGAAACATGATATGTGAACCTATTTGGTTTTGTATTCGGCAAAATGAAATTATTTGAATGACCATTGTCCCAAATATGAGATTTTAGCCTATATGGTTAAAAGTTTGATAAATATTAATGTTGAATTTGTCCCTCGATGTCCTTTATTGCGTAACATAATATTTGAACCAATTTCGTTTTAAATTTGGTAAATAGAAAGTAATGAGATGACCCTTATCGCAAAAACGAGATTTTAGCTTATATTGTTACATGTTTGTTAAATATGAAGGTTGAACATGTCCCTCGATGTCCCTTGATGCGAAACATGATATGTGAACCTATTTGGTTTGAAATTCGGTAAAATGAAAGTATTGAAATGACCCTTGTCGCGAAAATGAAATGTTAGCCTATGTGGTTTGAAGTTTGATAAACAGTGAACTTGTCGCTCGATGTCCCTTGATGCGAAACATGATATGTGAACCTATTTGGTTTTATATTCGGAAAAATGAAAGTATTGGAATGACTTTGTCGCGAAAATTAGATTTTAGCCTATATGGTTAGAAGTTTGATAAAGGTTGAACTTGTCCCTCGATCTCCCTTGAAACGAAACATGATATGTGAACCTATTTGGTTTTGTATTCGGCAAAATGAAATTATTTGAATGACCATTGTCCCAAAAATGAGATTTTAACCTATATGGTTAAAAGTTTGATAAATATTAATGTTGAATTTGTCCCTCGATGTCCTTTATTGCGTAACATAATATTTGAACCAATTTCGTTTTAAATTTGGTAAATAGAAAGTAATGAGATGACCCTTATCGCAAAAACGAGATTTTAGCTTATATTGTTACATGTTTGTTAAATATGAAGGTTGAACATGTCCCTCGATGTCCCTTGATGCGAAACATGATATGTGAACCTATTTGGTTTGAAATTCGGTAAAATGAAAGTATTGAAATGACCCTTGTCGCGAAAATGAAATGTTAGCCTATGTGGTTTGAAGTTTGATAAACAGTGAACTTGTCGCTCGATGTCCCTTGATGCGAAACATGATATGTGAACCTATTTGGTTTTATATTCGTAAAAATGAAAGTATTGGAATGACTTTGTCGCGAAAATTAGATTTTAGCCTATATGGTTAGAAGTTTGATAAAGGTTGAACTTGTCCCTCGATCTCCCTTGAAACGAAACATGATATGTGAACCTATTTGGTTTTGTATTCGGCAAAATGAAATTATTTGAATGACCATTGTCCCAAAAATGAGATTTTAACCTATATGGTTAAAAGTTTGATAAATATTAATGTTGAATTTGTCCCTCGATGTCCTTTATTGCGTAACATAATATTTGAACCAATTTCGTTTTAAATTTGGTAAATAGAAAGTAATGAGATGACCCTTATCGCAAAAACGAGATTTTAGCTTATATTGTTACATGTTTGTTAAATATGAAGGTTGAACATGTCCCTCGATGTCCCTTGATGCGAAACATGATATGTGAACCTATTTGGTTTGAAATTCGGTAAAATGAAAGTATTGAAATGACCCTTGTCGCAAAAATGAAATGTTAGCCTATGTGGTTAGAAGTTAGATAAACAGTGAACTTGTCTCTCGATGTCCCTTGATGTGAAACATGATATGTGAACCTATTTGGTTTTATATTCGGAAACATGAAAGTATTGGAATGAAATTGTCGCGAAAATGAGATTTTAGCCTATATGGTTAGAAGTTTGATAAAGGTTGAACTTGTCCCTCGATCTCCCTTGATACGAAACATGATATGTGAACCTATTTGGTTTTGTATTCGGCAAAATGAAATTATTTGAATGACCATTGTCCCAAAAATGAGATTTTAGCCTATATGGTTAAAAGTTTGATAAATATTAATGTTGAATTTGTCCCTCGATGTCCTTTATTGCATAACATAATATTTGAACCAATTTCGTTTTAAATTTGGTAAATAGAAACTAATGAGATGACCCTTATCGCGAAAACGAGATTTTAGCTTATATTGTTACATGTTTGTTAAATATGAAGGTTGAACATGTCCCTCGATGTCCCTTGATGCGAAACATGATATGTGAACCTATTTGGTTTGAAATTCGGTAAAATGAAAGTATTGAAATGACCATTGTCGCGATAATGAAATGTTAGCCTATGTGGTTAGAAGTTTGATAAACAGTGAACTTGTCCCTCGATGTCCCTTGATGTGAAACATGATATGTGAACCTATTTGGTTTTATATTCGGAAAAATGAAAGTATTGGAATGACTTTGTCGCGAAAATTAGATTTTAGCCTATATGGTTAGAAGTTTGATAAAGGTTGAACTTGTCCCTCGATCTCCCTTGAAACGAAACATGATATGTGAACCTATTTGGTTTTGTATTCGGCAAAATGAAATTATTTGAATGACCATTGTCCCAAAAATGAGATTTTAACCTATATGGTTAAAAGTTTGATAAATATTAATGTTGAATTTGTCCCTCGATGTCCTTTATTGCGTAACATAATATTTGAACCAATTTCGTTTTAAATTTGGTAAATAGAAAGTAATGAGATGACCCTTATCGCAAAAACGAGATTTTAGCTTATATTGTTACATGTTTGTTAAATATGAAGATTGAACATGTCCCTCGATGTCCCTTGATGCGAAACATGATATGAGAACCTGTTTGGTGTGAAATTTGGTAAAATGAAAGTATTGAAATGACCCTTGTCGCGAAAATGAAATGTTAGCCTATGTGGTTAGAAGTTTGATAAACAGTGAACTTGTCCCTCGATGTCCCTTGATGTGAAACATGATATGTGAACCTATTTGGTTTTATATTCGGAAAAATGAAAGTATTGGAATGAATTTGTCGCGAAAATGAGATTTTAGCCTATATGGTTAGAAGTTTGATAAAGGTTGAACTTGTCCCTCGATCTCCCTTAATGCGAAACATGATATGTGAACCTATTTGGTTTTGTATTCGGCAAAATGAAATTATTTGAATGACCATTGTCCCAAAAATAAGATTTTAGCCTATATGGTTAAAAGTTTGATAAATATTAATGTTGAATTTGTCCCTCGATGTCCTTTATTGCGTAACATAATATTTGAACCAATTTCGTTTTAAATTTGGTAAATAGAAAGTAATGAGATGACCCTTATCGCAAAAACGAGATTTTAGCTTATATTGTTACATGTTTGTTAAATATGAAGGTTGAACATGTCCCTCGATGTCCCTTGATGCGAAACATGATATGTGAACCTATTTGGTTTGAAATTCGGTAAAATGAAAGTATTGAAATGACCCTTGTCGCGAAAATGAAATGTTAGCCTATGTGGTTTGAAGTTTGATAAACAGTGAACTTGTCGCTCGATGTCCCTTGATGTGAAACATGATATGTGAACCTATTTGGTTTTATATTCGGAAAAATGAAAGTATTGGAATGACTTTGTCGCGAAAATTAGATTTTAGCCTATATGGTTAGAAGTTTGATAAAGGTTGAACTTGTCCCTCGATCTCCCTTGAAACGAAACATGATATGTGAACCTATTTGGTTTTGTATTCGGCAAAATGAAATTATTTGAATGACCATTGTCCCAAAAATGAGATTTTAACCTATATGGTTAAAAGTTTGATAAATATTAATGTTGAATTTGTCCCTCGATGTCCTTTATTGCGTAACATAATATTTGAACCAATTTCGTTTTAAATTTGGTAAATAGAAAGTAATGAGATGACCCTTATCGCAAAAACGAGATTTTAGCTTATATTGTTACATGTTTGTTAAATATGAAGGTTGAACATGTCCCTCGATGTCCCTTGATGCGAAACATGATATGTGAACCTATTTGGTTTGAAATTCGGTAAAATGAAAGTATTGAAATGACCCTTGTCGCAAAAATGAAATGTTAGCCTATGTGGTTAGAAGTTAGATAAACAGTGAACTTGTCTCTCGATGTCCCTTGATGTGAAACATGATATGTGAACCTATTTGGTTTTATATTCGGAAAAATGAAAGTATTGGAATGAAATTGTCGCGAAAATGAGATTTTAGCCTATATGGTTAGAAGTTTGATAAAGGTTGAACTTGTCCCTCGATCTCCCTTGATACGAAACATGATATGTGAACCTATTTGGTTTTGTATTCGGCAAAATGAAATTATTTGAATGACCATTGTCCCAAAAATGAGATTTTAGCCTATATGGTTAAAAGTTTGATAAATATTAATGTTGAATTTGTCCCTCGATGTCCTTTATTGCATAACATAATATTTGAACCAATTTCGTTTTAAATTTGGTAAATAGAAACTAATGAGATGACCCTTATCGCGAAAACGAGATTTTAGCTTATATTGTTACATGTTTGTTAAATATGAAGGTTGAACATGTCCCTCGATGTCCCTTGATGCGAAACATGATATGTGACCTATTTGGTTTGAAATTCGGTAAAATGAAAGTATTGAAATGACCATTGTCGCGATAATGAAATGTTAGCCTATGTGGTTAGAAGTTTGATAAACAGTGAACTTGTCCCTCGATGTCCCTTGATGCGAAACATGATATGTGAACCTATTTGGTTTTATATTCAGAAAAATCAAAGTATTGGAATGACTTTGTCGCGAAAATTAGATTTTAGCCTATATGGTTAGAAGTTTGATAAAGGTTGAACTTGTCCCTCGATCTCCCTTGAAACGAAACATGATATGTGAACCTATTTGGTTTTGTATTCGGCAAAATGAAATTATTTGAATGACCATTGTCCCAAAAATGAGATTTTAACCTATATGGTTAAAAGTTTGATAAATATTAATGTTGAATTTTGTCCCTCGATGTCCTTTATTGCGTAACATAATATTTGAACCAATTTCGTTTTAAATTTGGTAAATAGAAAGTAATGAGATGACCCTTATCGCAAAAACGAGATTTTAGCTTATATTGTTACATGTTTGTTAAATATGAAGGTTGAACATGTCCCTCGATGTCCCTTGATGCGAAACATGATATGAGAACCTGTTTCGCGTGAAATTCGGTAAAATGAAAGTATTGAAATGACCCTTGTCGCGAAAATGAAATGTTAGCCTATGTGGTTAGAAGTTTGATAAACAGTGAACTTGTCTCGCGATGTCCCTTGATGTGAAACATGATATGTGAACCTATTTGGTTTTATATTCGAAAAAATGAAAGTATTGGAATGAATTTGTCGCGAAAATGAGATTTTAGCCTATATGGTTAGAAGTTTGATAAAGGTTGAACTTGTCCCTCGATCTCCCTTGATACGAAACATGATATGTGAACCTATTTGGTTTTGTATTCGGCAAAATGAAATTATTTGAATGACCATTGTCCCAAAAATGAGATTTTAGCCTATATGGTTAAAAGTTTGATAAATATTAATGTTGAATTTGTCCCTCGATGTCCTTTATTGCATAACATAATATTTGAACCAATTTCGTTTTAAATTTGGTAAATAGAAACTAATGAGATGACCCTTATCGCGAAAACGAGATTTTAGCTTATATTGTTACATGTTTGTTAAATATGAAGGTTGAACATGTCCCTCGATGTCCCTTGATGCGAAACATGATATGTGAACCTATTTGGTTTGAAATTCGGTAAAATGAAAGTATTGAAATGACCATTGTCGCGATAATGAAATGTTAGCCTATGTGGTTAGAAGTTTGATAAACAGTGAACTTGTCCCTCGATGTCCCTTGATGCGAAACATGATATGTGAACCTATTTGGTTTTATATTCAGAAAAATGAAAGTGTTGGAATGACTTTGTCGCGAAAATTAGATTTTAGCCTATATGGTTAGAAGTTTGATAAAGGTTGAACTTGTCCCTCGATCTCCCTTGAAACGAAACATGATATGTGAACCTATTTGGTTTTGTATTCGGCAAAATGAAATTATTTGAATGACCATTGTCCCAAAAATGAGATTTTAACCTATATGGTTAAAAGTTTGATAAATATTAATGTTGAATTTTGTCCCTCGATGTCCTTTATTGCGTAACATAATATTTGAACCAATTTCGTTTTAAATTTGGTAAATAGAAAGTAATGAGATGACCCTTATCGCAAAAACGAGATTTTAGCTTATATTGTTACATGTTTGTTAAATATGAAGGTTGAACATGTCCCTCGATGTCCCTTGATGCGAAACATGATATGAGAACCTGTTTGGTGTGAAATTCGGTAAAATGAAAGTATTGAAATGACCCTTGTCGCGAAAATGAAATGTTAGCCTATGTGGTTAGAAGTTTGATAAGCAGTGAACTTGTCTCGCGATGTCCCTTGATGTGAAACATGATATGTGAACCTATTTGGTTTTATATTCGGAAAAATGAAAGTATTGGAATGAATTTGTCGCGAAAATGAGATTTTAGCCTATATGGTTAGAAGTTTGATAAAGGTTGAACTTGTCCCTCGATCTCCCTTGATACGAAACATGATATGTGAACCTATTTGGTTTTGTATTCGGCAAAATGACATTATTTGAATGACCATTGTCCCAAAAATGAGATTTTAGCCTATATGGTTAAAAGTTTGATAAATATTAATGTTGAATTTGTCCCTCGATGTCCGTTATTGCATAACATAATATTTGAACCAATTTTGTTTTAAATTTGGTAAATAGAAACTAATGAGATGACCCTTATCGCGAAAACGAGATTTTAGCTTATATTGTTACATGTTTGTTAAATATGAAGGTTGAACATGTCCCTCGATGTCCCTTGATGCGAAACATGATATGTGAACCTATTTGGTTTGAAATTCGGTAAAATGAAAGTATTGAAATGACCCTTGTCGCGAAAATGAAATGTTAGCCTATGTGGTTAGAAGTTTGATAAACAGCGAACTTGTCGCTCGATGTCCCTTGATCCGAAACATGATATGTGAACCTATTTGGTTTTATATTCGGAAAAATGAAAGTATTGGAATGACTTTGTCGCGAAAATTAGATTTTAGCCTATATGGTTAGAAGTTTGATAAAGGTTGAACTTGTCCCTCGATCTCCCTTGAAACGAAACATGATATGTCAACCTATTTGGTTTTGTATTCGGCAAAATGAAATTATTTGAATGACCATTGTCCCAAAAATGAGATTTTAACCTATATGGTTAAAATTTTGATAAATATTAATGTTGAATTTGTCCCTCGATGTCCTTTATTGCGTAACATAATATTTGAACCAATTTCGTTTTAAATTTGGTAAATAGAAAGTAATGAGATGACCCTTATCGCAAAAACGAGATTTTAGCTTATATTGTTACATGTTTGTTAAATATGAAGGTTGAACATGTCCCTCGATGTCCCTTGATGCGAAACATGATATGTGAACCTATTTGGTTTGAAATTCGGTAAAATGAAAGTATTGAAATGACCCTTGTCGCGAAAATGAAATGTTAGCCTATGTGGTTAGAAGTTTGATAAACAGTGAACTTGTCGCTCGATGTCCCTTGATACGAAACATGATATGTGAACCTATTTGGTTTTATATTCGGAAAAATGAAAGTATTGGAATGACTTTGTCGCGAAAATTAGATTTTAGCCTATATGGTTAGAAGTTTGATAAAGGTTGAACTTGTCCCTCGATCTCCCTTGAAACGAAACATGATATGTGAACCTATTTGGTTTTGTATTCAGCAAAATGAAATTATTTGAATGACCATTGTCCCAAAAATGAGATTTTAACCTATATGGTTAAAAGTTTGATAAATATTAATGTTGAATTTGTCCCTCGATGTCCTTTATTGCATAACAAAATATTTGAACCAATTTTGTTTTAAATTTGGTAAATAGAAACTAATGAGATGACCCTTATCGCGAAAACGAGATTTTAGCTTATATTGTTACATGTTTGTTAAATATGAAGGTTGAACATGTCCCTCGATGTCCCTTGATGCGAAACATGATATGTGAACCTATTTGGTTTGAAATTCGGTAAAATGAAAGTATTGAAATGACCATTGTCGCGATAATGAAATGTTAGCCTATGTGGTTAGAAGTTTGATAAACAGTGAACTTGTCCCTCGATGTCCCTTGATGCGAAACATGATATTTGAACCTATTTGGTTTTATGTTCGGAAAAATGAAAGTATTGGAATGACTCTGTCGCGAAAATGGGATTTTAGCCTATATGGTTAGAAGTTTGATAAAGGTTGAACTTGTCCCTCGATCTCCCTTAATGCGAAACATGATATGTGAACCTATTTGGTTTTGTATTCGGCAAAATGAAATTATTTGAATGACCATTGTCCCAAAAATGAGATTTTAGCCTATATGGTTAAAAGTTTGATAAATATTAATGTTGAATTTGTCCCTCGATGTCCTTTATTGCGTAACATAATATTTGAACCAATTTCGTTTTAAATTTGGTAAATAGAAAGTAATGAGATGACCCTTATCGCAAAAACGAGATTTTAGCTTATACTGTTACATGTTTGTTAAATATGAAGGTTGAACATGTCCCTTGATGTCCCTTGATGCGAAACATGATATGTGAACCTATTTGGTTTGAAATTCGGTAAAATGAAAGTATTGAAATGACCCTTGTCGTGAAAATGAAATGTTAGCCTATGTGGTTAGAAGTTTGATAAACAGTGAACTTGTCGCTCGATGTCCCTTGATCCGAAACATGATATGTGAACCTATTTGGTTTTATATTCGGAAAAATGAAAGTATTGGAATGACTTTGTCGCGAAAATTAGATTTTAGCCTATATGGTTAGAAGTTTGATAAAGGTTGAACTTGTCCCTCGATCTCCCTTGAAACGAAACATGATATGTGAACCTATTTGGTTTTGTATTCGGCAAAATGAAATTATTTGAATGACCATTGTCCCAAAAATGAGATTTTAACCTATATGGTTAAAAGTTTGATAAATATTAATGTTGAATTTGTCCCTCGATGTCCTTTATTGCGTAACATAATATTTGAACCAATTTCGTTTTAAATTTGGTAAATAGAAAGTAATGAGATGACCCTTATCGCAAAAACGAGATTTTAGCTTATATTGTTACATGTTTGTTAAATATGAAGGTTGAACATGTCCCTCGATGTCCCTTGATGCGAAACATGATATGAGAACCTATTTGGTGTGAAATTCGGTAAAATGAAAGTATTGAAATGACCCTTGTCGCAAAAATGAAATGTTAGCCTATGTGGTTAGAAGTTAGGTAAACAGTGAACTTGTCTCTCGATGTCCCTTGATGCGAAACATGATATGTGAACCTATTTGGTTTTATATTCGGAAAAATGAAAGTATTGGAATGAATTTGTCGCGAAAATGAGATTTTAGCCTATATGGTTAGAAGTTTGATAAAGGTTGAACTTGTCCCTCGATCTCCCTTGATACGAAACATGATATGTGAACCTATTTGGTTTTGTATTCGGCAAAATGACATTATTTGAATGACCATTGTCCCAAAAATGAGATTTTAGCCTATATGGTTAAAAGTTTGATAAATATTAATGTTGAATTTGTCCCTCGATGTCCTTTATTGCATAACATAATATTTGAACCAATTTCGTTTTAAATTTGGTAAATAGAAACTAATGAGATGACCCTTATCGCGAAAACGAGATTTTAGCTTATATTGTTACATGTTTGTTAAATATGAAGGTTGAACATGTCCCTCGATGTCCCTTGATGCGAAACATGATATGTGAACCTATTTGGTTTGAAATTCGGTAAAATGAAAGTATTGAAATGACCATTGTCGCGATAATGAAATGTTAGCCTATGTGGTTAGACGTTTGATAAACAGTGAACTTGTCCCTCGATGTCCCTTGATGCGAAACATGATATTTGAACCTATTTGGTTTTATGTTCGGAAAAATGAAAGTATTGGAATGACTTTGTCGCGAAAATGGGATTTTAGCCTATATGGTTAGAAGTTTGATAAAGGTTGAACTTGTCCCTCGATCTCCCTTAATGCGAAACATGATATGTGAACCTATTTGGTTTTGTATTCGGCAAAATGGAATTATTTGAATGACCATTGTCCCAAAAATGAGATTTTAGCCTATATGGTTAAAAGTTTGATAAATATTAATGTTGAATTTGTCCCTCGATGTCCTTTATTGCGTAACATAATATTTGAACCAATTTCGTTTTAAATTTGGTAAATAGAAAGTAATGAGATGACCCTTATCGCAAAAACGAGATTTTAGCTTATACTGTTACATGTTTGTTAAATATGAAGGTTGAACATGTCCCTTGATGTCCCTTGATGCGAAACATGATATGTGAACCTATTTGGTTTGAAATTCGGTAAAATGAAAGTATTGAAATGACCCTTGTCGCGAAAATGAAATGTTAGCCTATGTGGTTAGAAGTTTGATAAACAGTGAACTTGTCGCTCGATGTCCCTTGATCCGAAACATGATATGTGAACCTATTTGGTTTTATATTCGGAAAAATGAAAGTATTGGAATGACTTTGTCGCGAAAATTAGATTTTAGCCTATATGGTTAGAAGTTTGATAAAGGTTGAACTTGTCCCTCGATCTCCCTTGAAACGAAACATGATATGTCAACCTATTTGGTTTTGTATTCGGCAAAATGAAATTATTTGAATGACCATTGTCCCAAAAATGAGATTTTAACCTATATGGTTAAAATTTTGATAAATATTAATGTTGAATTTGTCCCTCGATGTCCTTTATTGCGTAACATAATATTTGAACCAATTTCGTTTTAAATTTGGTAAATAGAAAGTAATGAGATGACCCTTATCGCAAAAACGAGATTTTAGCTTATATTGTTACATGTTTGTTAAATATGAAGGTTGAACATGTCCCTCGATGTCCCTTGATGCGAAACATGATATGTGAACCTATTTGGTTTGAAATTCGGTAAAATGAAAGTATTGAAATGACCCTTGTCGCGAAAATGAAATGTTAGCCTATGTGGTTAGAAGTTTGATAAACAGTGAACTTGTCGCTCGATGTCCCTTGATACGAAACATGATATGTGAACCTATTTGGTTTTATATTCGGAAAAATGAAAGTATTGGAATGACTTTGTCGCGAAAATTAGATTTTAGCCTATATGGTTAGAAGTTTGATAAAGGTTGAACTTGTCCCTCGATCTCCCTTGAAACGAAACATGATATGTGAACCTATTTGGTTTTGTATTCGGCAAAATGAAATTATTTGAATGACCATTGTCCCAAAAATGAGATTTTAACCTATATGGTTAAAAGTTTGATAAATATTAATGTTGAATTTGTCCCTCGATGTCCTTTATTGCATAACATAATATTTGAACCAATTTCGTTTTAAATTTGGTAAATAGAAACTAATGAGATGACCCTTATCGCGAAAACGAGATTTTAGCTTATATTGTTACATGTTTGTTAAATATGAAGGTTGAACATGTCCCTCGATGTCCCTTGATGCGAAACATGATATGTGAACCTATTTGGTTTGAAATTCGGTAAAATGAAAGTATTGAAATGACCATTGTCGCGATAATGAAATGTTAGCCTATGTGGTTAGAAGTTTGATAAATAGTGAACTTGTCCCTCGATGTCCCTTGATGCGAAACATGATATTTGAACCTATTTGGTTTTATGTTCGGAAAAATGAAAGTATTGGAATGACTCTGTCGCGAAAATGGGATTTTAGCCTATATGGTTAGAAGTTTGATAAAGGTTGAACTTGTCCCTCGATCTCCCTTAATGCGAAACATGATATGTGAACCTATTTGGTTTTGTATTCGGCAAAATGAAATTATTTGAATGACCATTGTCCCAAAAATGAGATTTTAGCCTATATGGTTAAAAGTTTGATAAATATTAATGTTGAATTTGTCCCTCGATGTCCTTTATTGCGTAACATAATATTTGAACCAATTTCGTTTTAAATTTGGTAAATAGAAAGTAATGAGATGACCCTTATCGCAAAAACGAGATTTTAGCTTATACTGTTACATGTTTGTTAAATATGAAGGTTGAACATGTCCCTTGATGTCCCTTGATGCGAAACATGATATGTGAACCTATTTGGTTTGAAATTCGGTAAAATGAAAGTATTGAAATGACCCTTGTCGCGAAAATGAAATGTTAGCCTATGTGGTTAGAAGTTTGATAAACAGTGAACTTGTCGCTCGATGTCCCTTGATCCGAAACATGATATGTGAACCTATTTGGTTTTATATTCGGAAAAATGAAAGTATTGGAATGACTTTGTCGCGAAAATTAGATTTTAGCCTATATGGTTAGAAGTTTGATAAAGGTTGAACTTGTCCCTCGATCTCCCTTGAAACGAAACATGATATGTGAACCTATTTGGTTTTGTATTCGGCAAAATGAAATTATTTGAATGACCATTGTCCCAAAAATGAGATTTTAACCTATATGGTTAAAAGTTTGATAAATATTAATGTTGAATTTGTCCCTCGATGTCCTTTATTGCGTAACATAATATTTGAACCAATTTCGTTTTAAATTTGGTAAATAGAAAGTAATGAGATGACCCTTATCGCAAAAACGAGATTTTAGCTTATATTGTTACATGTTTGTTAAATATGAAGGTTGAACATGTCCCTCGATGTCCCTTGATGCGAAACATGATATGAGAACCTATTTGGTGTGAAATTCGGTAAAATGAAAGTATTGAAATGACCCTTGTCGCAAAAATGAAATGTTAGCCTATGTGGTTAGAAGTTAGATAAACAGTGAACTTGTCTCTCGATGTCCCTTGATGCGAAACATGATATGTGAACCTATTTGGTTTTATATTCGGAAAAATGAAAGTATTGGAATGAATTTGTCGCGAAAATGAGATTTTAGCCTATATGGTTAGAAGTTTGATAAAGGTTGAACTTGTCCCTCGATCTCCCTTGAAACGAAACATGATATGTCAACCTATTTGGTTTTGTATTCGGCAAAATGAAATTATTTGAATGACCATTGTCCCAAAAATGAGATTTTAACCTATATGGTTAAAATTTTGATAAATATTAATGTTGAATTTGTCCCTCGATGTCCTTTATTGCGTAACATAATATTGGAACCAATTTCGTTTTAAATTTGGTAAATAGAAAGTAATGAGATGACCCTTATCGCAAAAACGAGATTTTAGCTTATATTGTTACATGTTTGTTAAATATGAAGGTTGAACATGTCCCTCGATGTCCCTTGATGCGAAACATGATATGTGAACCTATTTGGTTTGAAATTCGGTAAAATGAAAGTATTGAAATGACCCTTGTCGCGAAAATGAAATGTTAGCCTATGTGGTTAGAAGTTTGATAAACAGTGAACTTGTCGCTCGATGTCCCTTGATACGAAACATGATATGTGAACCTATTTGGTTTTATATTCGGAAAAATGAAAGTATTGGAATGACTTTGTCGCGAAAATTAGATTTTAGCCTATATGGTTAGAAGTTTGATAAAGGTTGAACTTGTCCCTCGATCTCCCTTGAAACGAAACATGATATGTGAACCTATTTGGTTTTGTATTCGGCAAAATGAAATTATTTGAATGACCATTGTCCCAAAAATGAGATTTTAACCTATATGGTTAAAAGTTTGATAAATATTAATGTTGAATTTGTCCCTCGATGTCCTTTATTGCATAACATAATATTTGAACCAATTTCGTTTTAAATTTGGTAAATAGAAACTAATGAGATGACCCTTATCGCGAAAACGAGATTTTAGCTTATATTGTTACATGTTTGTTAAATATGAAGGTTGAACATGTCCCTCGATGTCCCTTGATGCGAAACATGATATGTGAACCTATTTGGTTTGAAATTCGGTAAAATGAAAGTATTGAAATGACCATTGTCGCGATAATGAAATGTTAGCCTATGTGGTTAGAAGTTTGATAAATAGTGAACTTGTCCCTCGATGTCCCTTGATGCGAAACATGATATTTGAACCTATTTGGTTTTATGTTCGGAAAAATGAAAGTATTGGAATGACTCTGTCGCGAAAATGGGATTTTAGCCTATATGGTTAGAAGTTTGATAAAGGTTGAACTTGTCCCTCGATCTCCCTTAATGCGAAACATGATATGTGAACCTATTTGGTTTTGTATTCGGCAAAATGAAATTATTTGAATGACCATTGTCCCAAAAATGAGATTTTAGCCTATATGGTTAAAAGTTTGATAAATATTAATGTTGAATTTGTCCCTCGATGTCCTTTATTGCGTAACATAATATTTGAACCAATTTCGTTTTAAATTTGGTAAATAGAAAGTAATGAGATGACCCTTATCGCAAAAACGAGATTTTAGCTTATACTGTTACATGTTTGTTAAATATGAAGGTTGAACATGTCCCTTGATGTCCCTTGATGCGAAACATGATATGTGAACCTATTTGGTTTGAAATTCGGTAAAATGAAAGTATTGAAATGACCCTTGTCGCGAAAATGAAATGTTAGCCTATGTGGTTAGAAGTTTGATAAACAGTGAACTTGTCGCTCGATGTCCCTTGATCCGAAACATGATATGTGAACCTATTTGGTTTTATATTCGGAAAAATGAAAGTATTGGAATGACTTTGTCGCGAAAATTAGATTTTAGCCTATATGGTTAGAAGTTTGATAAAGGTTGAACTTGTCCCTCGATCTCCCTTGAAACGAAACATGATATGTGAACCTATTTGGTTTTGTATTCGGCAAAATGAAATTATTTGAATGACCATTGTCCCAAAAATGAGATTTTAACCTATATGGTTAAAAGTTTGATAAATATTAATGTTGAATTTGTCCCTCGATGTCCTTTATTGCGTAACATAATATTTGAACCAATTTCGTTTTAAATTTGGTAAATAGAAAGTAATGAG
Source organism: Medicago sativa (assembly GCF_051527215.1). Lineage (NCBI taxonomy): Eukaryota > Viridiplantae > Streptophyta > Magnoliopsida > Fabales > Fabaceae > Medicago > Medicago sativa. The sequence continues at coordinate 50,051,032 of NC_140754.1, read as the reverse complement.
ATGACCCTTATCGCAAAAACGAGATTTTAGCTTATATTGTTACATGTTTGTTAAATATGAAGGTTGAACATGTCCCTCGATGTCCCTTGATGCGAAACATGATATGAGAACCTATTTGGTGTGAAATTCGGTAAAATGAAAGTATTGAAATGACCCTTGTCGCAAAAATGAAATGTTAGCCTATGTGGTTAGAAGTTAGATAAACAGTGAACTTGTCTCTCGATGTCCCTTGATGCGAAACATGATATGTGAACCTATTTGGTTTTATATTCGGAAAAATGAAAGTATTGGAATGAATTTGTCGCGAAAATGAGATTTTAGCCTATATGGTTAGAAGTTTGATAAAGGTTGAACTTGTCCCTCGATCTCCCTTGAAACGAAACATGATATGTCAACCTATTTGGTTTTGTATTCGGCAAAATGAAATTATTTGAATGACCATTGTCCCAAAAATGAGATTTTAACCTATATGGTTAAAATTTTGATAAATATTAATGTTGAATTTGTCCCTCGATGTCCTTTATTGCGTAACATAATATTGGAACCAATTTCGTTTTAAATTTGGTAAATAGAAAGTAATGAGATGACCCTTATCGCAAAAACGAGATTTTAGCTTATATTGTTACATGTTTGTTAAATATGAAGGTTGAACATGTCCCTCGATGTCCCTTGATGCGAAACATGATATGTGAACCTATTTGGTTTGAAATTCGGTAAAATGAAAGTATTGAAATGACCCTTGTCGCGAAAATGAAATGTTAGCCTATGTGGTTAGAAGTTTGATAAACAGTGAACTTGTCGCTCGATGTCCCTTGATACGAAACATGATATGTGAACCTATTTGGTTTTATATTCGGAAAAATGAAAGTATTGGAATGACTTTGTCGCGAAAATTAGATTTTAGCCTATATGGTTAGAAGTTTGATAAAGGTTGAACTTGTCCCTCGATCTCCCTTGAAACGAAACATGATATGTGAACCTATTTGGTTTTGTATTCAGCAAAATGAAATTATTTGAATGACCATTGTCCCAAAAATGAGATTTTAACCTATATGGTTAAAAGTTTGATAAATATTAATGTTGAATTTGTCCCTCGATGTCCTTTATTGCATAACATAATATTTGAACCAATTTTGTTTTAAATTTGGTAAATAGAAACTAATGAGATGACCCTTATCGCGAAAACGAGATTTTAGCTTATATTGTTACATGTTTGTTAAATATGAAGGTTGAACATGTCCCTCGATGTCCCTTGATGCGAAACATGATATGTGAACCTATTTGGTTTGAAATTCGGTAAAATGAAAGTATTGAAATGACCATTGTCGCGATAATGAAATGTTAGCCTATGTGGTTAGAAGTTTGATAAACAGTGAACTTGTCCCTCGATGTCCCTTGATGCGAAACATGATATGTGAACCTATTTGGTTTTATATTCGGAAAAATGAAAGTATTGGAATGAATTTGTCGCGAAAATGAGATTTTAGCCTATATGGTTAGAAGTTTGATAAAGGTTGAACTTGTCCCTCGATCTCCCTTGAAACGAAACATGATATGTCAACCTATTTGGTTTTGTATTCGGCAAAATGAAATTATTTGAATGACCATTGTCCCAAAAATGAGATTTTAACCTATATGGTTAAAATTTTGATAAATATTAATGTTGAATTTGTCCCTCGATGTCCTTTATTGCGTAACATAATATTTGAACCAATTTCGTTTTAAATTTGGTAAATAGAAAGTAATGAGATGACCCTTATCGCAAAAACGAGATTTTAGCTTATATTGTTACATGTTTGTTAAATATGAAGGTTGAACATGTCCCTCGATGTCCCTTGATGCGAAACATGATATGTGAACCTATTTGGTTTGAAATTCGGTAAAATGAAAGTATTGAAATGACCCTTGTCGCGAAAATGAAATGTTAGCCTATGTGGTTAGAAGTTTGATAAACAGTGAACTTGTCGCTCGATGTCCCTTGATACGAAACATGATATGTGAACCTATTTGGTTTTATATTCGGAAAAATGAAAGTATTGGAATGACTTTGTCGCGAAAATTAGATTTTAGCCTATATGGTTAGAAGTTTGATAAAGGTTGAACTTGTCCCTCGATCTCCCTTGAAACGAAACATGATATGTGAACCTATTTGGTTTTGTATTCAGCAAAATGAAATTATTTGAATGACCATTGTCCCAAAAATGAGATTTTAACCTATATGGTTAAAAGTTTGATAAATATTAATGTTGAATTTGTCCCTCGATGTCCTTTATTGCATAACAAAATATTTGAACCAATTTTGTTTTAAATTTGGTAAATAGAAACTAATGAGATGACCCTTATCGCGAAAACGAGATTTTAGCTTATATTGTTACATGTTTGTTAAATATGAAGGTTGAACATGTCCCTCGATGTCCCTTGATGCGAAACATGATATGTGAACCTATTTGGTTTGAAATTCGGTAAAATGAAAGTATTGAAATGACCATTGTCGCGATAATGAAATGTTAGCCTATGTGGTTAGAAGTTTGATAAACAGTGAACTTGTCCCTCGATGTCCCTTGATGCGAAACATGATATGTGAACCTATTTGGTTTTATATTCGGAAAAATGAAAGTATTGGAATGAATTTGTCGCGAAAATGAGATTTTAGCCTATATGGTTAGAAGTTTGATAAAGGTTGAACTTGTCCCTCGATCTCCCTTGAAACGAAACATGATATGTGAACCTATTTGGTTTTGTATTCGGCAAAATGAAATTATTTGAATGACCATTGTCCCAAAAATGAGATTTTAACCTATATGGTTAAAATTTTGATAAATATTAATGTTGAATTTGTCCCTCGATGTCCTTTATTGCGTAACATAATATTTGAACCAATTTCGTTTTAAATTTGGTAAATAGAAAGTAATGAGATGACCCTTATCGCAAAAACGAGATTTTAGCTTATATTGTTACATGTTTGTTAAATATGAAGGTTGAACATGTCCCTCGATGTCCCTTGATGCGAAACATGATATGTGAACCTATTTGGTTTGAAATTCGGTAAAATGAAAGTATTGAAATGACCCTTGTCGCGAAAATGAAATGTTAGCCTATGTGGTTAGAAGTTTGATAAACAGTGAACTTGTCGCTCGATGTCCCTTGATACGAAACATGATATGTGAACCTATTTGGTTTTATATTCGGAAAAATGAAAGTATTGGAATGACTTTGTCGCGAAAATTAGATTTTAGCCTATATGGTTAGAAGTTTGATAAAGGTTGAACTTGTCCCTCGATCTCCCTTGAAACGAAACATGATATGTGAACCTATTTGGTTTTGTATTCGGCAAAATGAAATTATTTGAATGACCATTGTCCCAAAAATGAGATTTTAACCTATATGGTTAAAAGTTTGATAAATATTAATGTTGAATTTGTCCCTCGATGTCCTTTATTGCATAACATAATATTTGAACCAATTTCGTTTTAAATTTGGTAAATAGAAACTAATGAGATGACCCTTATCGCGAAAAAGAGATTTTAGCTTATATTGTTACATGTTTGTTAAATATGAAGGTTGAACATGTCCCTCGATGTCCCTTGATGCGAAACATGATATGTGAACCTATTTGGTTTGAAATTCGGTAAAATGAAAGTATTGAAATGACCATTGTCGCGATAATGAAATGTTAGCCTATGTGGTTAGAAGTTTGATAAACAGTGAACTTGTCCCTCGATGTCCCTTGATGCGAAACATGATATTTGAACCTATTTGGTTTTATGTTCGGAAAAATGAAAGTATTGGAATGACTCTGTCGCGAAAATGGGATTTTAGCCTATATGGTTAGAAGTTTGATAAAGGTTGAACTTGTCCCTCGATCTCCCTTAATGCGAAACATGATATGTGAACCTATTTGGTTTTGTATTCGGCAAAATGAAATTATTTGAATGACCATTGTCCCAAAAATGAGATTTTAGCCTATATGGTTAAAAGTTTGATAAATATTAATGTTGAATTTGTCCCTCGATGTCCTTTATTGCGTAACATAATATTTGAACCAATTTCGTTTTAAATTTGGTAAATAGAAAGTAATGAGATGACCCTTATCGCAAAAACGAGATTTTAGCTTATACTGTTACATGTTTGTTAAATATGAAGGTTGAACATGTCCCTTGATGTCCCTTGATGCGAAACATGATATGTGAACCTATTTGGTTTGAAATTCGGTAAAATGAAAGTATTGAAATGACCCTTGTCGCGAAAATGAAATGTTAGCCTATGTGGTTAGAAGTTTGATAAACAGTGAACTTGTCGCTCGATGTCCCTTGATCCGAAACATGATATGTGAACCTATTTGGTTTTATATTCGGAAAAATGAAAGTATTGGAATGACTTTGTCGCGAAAATTAGATTTTAGCCTATATGGTTAGAAGTTTGATAAAGGTTGAACTTGTCCCTCGATCTCCCTTGAAACGAAACATGATATGTGAACCTATTTGGTTTTGCATTCGGCAAAATGAAATTATTTGAATGACCATTGTCCCAAAAATGAGATTTTAACCTATATGGTTAAAATTTTGATAAATATTAATGTTGAATTTGTCCCTCGATGTCCTTTATTGCGTAACATAATATTTGAACCAATTTCGTTTTAAATTTGGTAAATAGAAAGTAATGAGATGACCCTTATCGCAAAAACGAGATTTTAGCTTATATTGTTACATGTTTGTTAAATATGAAGGTTGAACATGTCCCTCGATGTCCCTTGATGCGAAACATGATATGTAAACCTATTTGGTTTGAAATTCGGTAAAATGAAAGTATTGAAATGACCCTTGTCGCGAAAATGAAATGTTAGCCTATGTGGTTAGAAGTTTGATAAACAGTGAACTTGTCGCTCGATGTCCCTTGATACGAAACATGATATGTGAACCTATTTGGTTTTATATTCGGAAAAATGAAAGTATTGGAATGACTTTGTCGCGAAAATTAGATTTTAGCCTATATGGTTAGAAGTTTGATAAAGGTTGAACTTGTCCCTCGATCTCCCTTGAAACGAAACATGATATGTGAACCTATTTGGTTTTGTATTCGGCAAAATGAAATTATTTGAATGACCATTGTCCCAAAAATGAGATTTTAACCTATATGGTTAAAAGTTTGATAAATATTAATGTTGAATTTGTCCCTCGATGTCCTTTAGTGCGTAACATAATATTTGAACCAATTTCGTTTTAAATTTGGTAAATAGAAAGTAATGAGATGACCCTTATCGCAAAAACGAGATTTTAGCTTATATTGTTACATGTTTGTTAAATATGAAGGTTGAACATGTCCCTCGATGTCCCTTGATGCGAAACATGATATGAGAACCTATTTGGTGTGAAATTCGGTAAAATGAAAGTATTGAAATGACCCTTGTCGCAAAAATGAAATGTTAGCCTATGTGGTTAGAAGTTAGATAAACAGTGAACTTGTCTCTCGATGTCCCTTGATGCGAAACATGATATGTGAACCTATTTGGTTTTATATTCGGAAAAATGAAAGTATTGGAATGAATTTGTCGCGAAAATGAGATTTTAGCCTATATGGTTAGAAGTTTGATAAAGGTTGAACTTGTCCCTCGATCTCCCTTAATGCGAAACATGATATGTGAACCTATTTGGTTTTGTATTCGGCAAAATGAAATTATTTGAATGACCATTGTCCCAAAGATGAGATTTTAGCCTATATGGTTAAAAGTTTGATAAATATTAATGTTGAATTTGTCCCTCGATGTCCTTTATTGCATAACATAATATTTGAACCAATTTCGTTTTAAATTTGGTAAATAGAAACTAATGAGATGACCCTTATCGCGAAAACGAGATTTTAGCTTATATTGTTACATGTTTGTTAAATATGAAGGTTGAACATGTCCCTCGATGTCCCTTGATGCGAAACATGATATGTGAACCTATTTGGTTTGAAATTCGGTAAAATGAAAGTATTGAAATGACCATTGTCGCGATAATGAAATGTTAGCCTATGTGGTTAGAAGTTTGATAAACAGTGAACTTGTCCCTCGATGTCCCTTGATGCGAAACATGATATTTGAACCTATTTGGTTTTATGTTCGGAAAAATGAAAGTATTGGAATGACTTTGTCGCGAAAATGGGATTTTAGCCTATATGGTTAGAAGTTTGATAAAGGTTGAACTTGTCCCTCGATCTCCCTTAATGCGAAACATGATATGTGAACCTATTTGGTTTTGTATTCGGCAAAATGAAATTATTTGAATGACCATTGTCCCAAAGATGAGATTTTAGCCTATATGGTTAAAAGTTTGATAAATATTAATGTTGAATTTGTCCCTCGATGTCCTTTATTGCGTAACATAATATTTGAACCAATTTCGTTTTAAATTTGGTAAATAGAAAGTAATGAGATGACCCTTATCGCAAAAACGAGATTTTAGCTTATACTGTTACATGTTTGTTAAATATGAAGGTTGAACATGTCCCTTGATGTCCCTTGATGCGAAACATGATATGTGAACCTATTTGGTTTGAAATTCGGTAAAATGAAAGTATTGAAATGACCATTGTCGCGAAAATGAAATGTTAGCCTATGTGGTTAGAAGTTTGATAAACAGCGAACTTGTCGCTCGATGTCCCTTGATCCGAAACATGATATGTGAACCTATTTGGTTTTATATTCGGAAAAATGAAAGTATTGGAATGACTTTGTCGCGAAAATTAGATTTTAGCCTATATGGTTAGAAGTTTGATAAAGGTTGAACTTGTCCCTCGATCTCCCTTAATGCGAAACATGATATGTGAACCTATTTGGTTTTGTATTCGGCAAAATGAAATTATTTGAATGACCATTGTCCCAAAAATGAGATTTTAGCCTATATGGTTAAAAGTTTGATAAATATTAATGTTGAATTTGTCCCTCGATGTCCTTTATTGCGTAACATAATATTTGAACCAATTTCGTTTTAAATTTGGTAAATAGAAAGTAATGAGATGACCCTTATCGCAAAAACGAGATTTTTGCTTATATTGTTACATGTTTGTTAAATATGAAGGTTGAACATGTCCCTCGATGTCCCTTGATGCGAAACATGATATGAGAACCTATTTGGTGTGAAATTCAGTAAAATGAAAGTATTGAAATGACCCTTGTCGCGAAAATGAAATGTTAGCCTATGTGGTTAGAAGTTTGATAAACAATGAACTTGTCTCTCGATGTCCCTTGATGAGAAACATGATATGTGAACCTATTTGGTTTTATATTCGGAAAAATGAAAGTATTGGAATGACTTTGTCGCGAAAATTAGATTTTAGCCTATATGGTTAGAAGTTTGATAAAGGTTGAACTTGTCCCTCGATCTCCCTTGAAACGAAACATGATATGTGATCCTATTTGGTTTAGTATTCGGCAAAATGAAATTATTTGAATTACCATTGTCCCAAAAATGAGATTTTAACCTATATGGTTAAAAGTTTGATAAATATTAATGTTGAATTTGTCCCTCAATGTCCTTTATTGCGTAACATAATATTTGAACCAATTTCGTTTTAAATTTGGTAAATAGCAAGTAATGAGATGACCCTTATCGCGAAAACGAGATTTTAGCTTATATTGTTACATGTTTGTTAAATATGAAGGTTGAACATGTCCCTCGATGTCCCTTGATGCGAAACATGATATGAGAACCTATTTGGTGTGAAATTCGGTAAAATGAAAGTATTGAAATGACCCTTGTCGCAAAAATGAAATGTTAGCCTATGTGGTTAGAAGTTAGATAAACAGTGAACTTGTCTCTCGATGTCCCTTGATGCGAAACATGATATGTGAACCTATTTGGTTTTATATTCGGAAAAATGAAAGTATTGGAATGAATTTGTCGCGAAAATGAGATTTTAGCCTATATGGTTAGAAGTTTGATAAAGGTTGAACTTGTCCCTCGATCTCCCTTGATACGAAACATGATATGTGAACCTATTTGGTTTTGTATTCGGCAAAATGACATTATTTGAATGACCATTGTCCCAAAAATGAGATTTTAGCCTATATGGTTAAAAGTTTGATAAATATTAATGTTGAATTTGTCCCTCGATGTCCTTTATTGCATAACATAATATTTGAACCAATTTCGTTTTAAATTTGGTAAATAGAAACTAATGAGATGACCCTTATCGCGAAAACGAGATTTTAGCTTATATTGTTACATGTTTGTTAAATATGAAGGTTGAACATGTCCCTCGATGTCCCTTGATGCGAAACATGATATGTGAACCTATTTGGTTTGAAATTCGGTAAAATGAAAGTATTGAAATGACCATTGTCGCGATAATGAAATGTTAGCCTATGTGGTTAGAAGTTTGATAAACAGTGAACTTGTCCCTCGATGTCCCTTGATGCGAAACATGATATTTGAACCTATTTGGTTTTATGTTCGGAAAAATGAAAGTATTGGAATGACTTTGTCGCGAAAATGGGATTTTAGCCTATATGGTTAGAAGTTTGATAAAGGTTGAACTTGTCCCTCGATCTCCCTTAATGCGAAACATGATATGTGAACCTATTTGGTTTTGTATTCGGCAAAATGAAATTATTTGAATGACCATTGTCCCAAAGATGAGATTTTAGCCTATATGGTTAAAAGTTTGATAAATATTAATGTTGAATTTGTCCCTCGATGTCCTTTATTGCGTAACATAATATTTGAACCAATTTCGTTTTAAATTTGGTAAATAGAAAGTAATGAGATGACCCTTATCGCAAAAACGAGATTTTAGCTTATACTGTTACATGTTTGTTAAATATGAAGGTTGAACATGTCCCTTGATGTCCCTTGATGCGAAACATGATATGTGAACCTATTTGGTTTGAAATTCGGTAAAATGAAAGTATTGAAATGACCATTGTCGCGAAAATGAAATGTTAGCCTATGTGGTTAGAAGTTTGATAAACAGCGAACTTGTCGCTCGATGTCCCTTGATCCGAAACATGATATGTGAACCTATTTGGTTTTATATTCGGAAAAATGAAAGTATTGGAATGACTTTGTCGCGAAAATTAGATTTTAGCCTATATGGTTAGAAGTTTGATAAAGGTTGAACTTGTCCCTCGATCTCCCTTAATGCGAAACATGATATGTGAACCTATTTGGTTTTGTATTCGGCAAAATGAAATTATTTGAATGACCATTGTCCCAAAAATGAGATTTTAGCCTATATGGTTAAAAGTTTGATAAATATTAATGTTGAATTTGTCCCTCGATGTCCTTTATTGCGTAACATAATATTTGAACCAATTTCGTTTTAAATTTGGTAAATAGAAAGTAATGAGATGACCCTTATCGCAAAAACGAGATTTTTGCTTATATTGTTACATGTTTGTTAAATATGAAGGTTGAACATGTCCCTCGATGTCCCTTGATGCGAAACATGATATGAGAACCTATTTGGTGTGAAATTCAGTAAAATGAAAGTATTGAAATGACCCTTGTCGCGAAAATGAAATGTTAGCCTATGTGGTTAGAAGTTTGATAAACAATGAACTTGTCTCTCGATGTCCCTTGATGAGAAACATGATATGTGAACCTATTTGGTTTTATATTCGGAAAAATGAAAGTATTGGAATGACTTTGTCGCGAAAATTAGATTTTAGCCTATATGGTTAGAAGTTTGATAAAGGTTGAACTTGTCCCTCGATCTCCCTTGAAACGAAACATGATATGTGATCCTATTTGGTTTAGTATTCGGCAAAATGAAATTATTTGAATTACCATTGTCCCAAAAATGAGATTTTAACCTATATGGTTAAAAGTTTGATAAATATTAATGTTGAATTTGTCCCTCAATGTCCTTTATTGCGTAACATAATATTTGAACCAATTTCGTTTTAAATTTGGTAAATAGCAAGTAATGAGATGACCCTTATCGCGAAAACGAGATTTTAGCTTATATTGTTACATGTTTGTTAAATATGAAGGTTGAACATGTCCCTCGATGTCCCTTGATGCGAAACATGATATGAGAACCTATTTGGTGTGAAATTCGGTAAAATGAAAGTATTGAAATGACCCTTGTCGCAAAAATGAAATGTTAGCCTATGTGGTTAGAAGTTAGATAAACAGTGAACTTGTCTCTCGATGTCCCTTGATGCGAAACATGATATGTGAACCTATTTGGTTTTATATTCGGAAAAATGAAAGTATTGGAATGAATTTGTCGCGAAAATGAGATTTTAGCCTATATGGTTAGAAGTTTGATAAAGGTTGAACTTGTCCCTCGATCTCCCTTGATACGAAACATGATATGTGAACCTATTTGGTTTTGTATTCGGCAAAATGACATTATTTGAATGACCATTGTCCCAAAAATGAGATTTTAGCCTATATGGTTAAAAGTTTGATAAATATTAATGTTGAATTTGTCCCTCGATGTCCTTTATTGCATAACATAATATTTGAACCAATTTCGTTTTAAATTTGGTAAATAGAAACTAATGAGATGACCCTTATCGCGAAAACGAGATTTTAGCTTATATTGTTACATGTTTGTTAAATATGAAGGTTGAACATGTCCCTCGATGTCCCTTGATGCGAAACATGATATGTGAACCTATTTGGTTTGAAATTCGGTAAAATGAAAGTATTGAAATGACCATTGTCGCGATAATGAAATGTTAGCCTATGTGGTTAGAAGTTTGATAAACAGTGAACTTGTCCCTCGATGTCCCTTGATGCGAAACATGATATTTGAACCTATTTGGTTTTATGTTCGGAAAAATGAAAGTATTGGAATGACTTTGTCGCGAAAATGGGATTTTAGCCTATATGGTTAGAAGTTTGATAAAGGTTGAACTTGTCCCTCGATCTCCCTTAATGCGAAACATGATATGTGAACCTATTTGGTTTTGTATTCGGCAAAATGAAATTATTTGAATGACCATTGTCCCAAAGATGAGATTTTAGCCTATATGGTTAAAAGTTTGATAAATATTAATGTTGAATTTGTCCCTCGATGTCCTTTATTGCGTAACATAATATTTGAACCAATTTCGTTTTAAATTTGGTAAATAGAAAGTAATGAGATGACCCTTATCGCAAAAACGAGATTTTAGCTTATACTGTTACATGTTTGTTAAATATGAAGGTTGAACATGTCCCTTGATGTCCCTTGATGCGAAACATGATATGTGAACCTATTTGGTTTGAAATTCGGTAAAATGAAAGTATTGAAATGACCATTGTCGCGAAAATGAAATGTTAGCCTATGTGGTTAGAAGTTTGATAAACAGCGAACTTGTCGCTCGATGTCCCTTGATCCGAAACATGATATGTGAACCTATTTGGTTTTATATTCGGAAAAATGAAAGTATTGGAATGACTTTGTCGCGAAAATTAGATTTTAGCCTATATGGTTAGAAGTTTGATAAAGGTTGAACTTGTCCCTCGATCTCCCTTAATGCGAAACATGATATGTGAACTTATTTGGTTTTGTATTCGGCAAAATGAAATTATTTGAATGACCATTGTCCCAAAAATGAGATTTTAGCCTATATGGTTAAAAGTTTGATAAATATTAATGTTGAATTTGTCCCTCGATGTCCTTTATTGCGTAACATAATATTTGAACCAATTTCGTTTTAAATTTGGTAAATAGAAAGTAATGAGATGACCCTTATCGCAAAAACGAGATTTTTGCTTATATTGTTACATGTTTGTTAAATATGAAGGTTGAACATGTCCCTCGATGTCCCTTGATGCGAAACATGATATGAGAACCTATTTGGTGTGAAATTCAGTAAAATGAAAGTATTGAAATGACCCTTGTCGCGAAAATGAAATGTTAGCCTATGTGGTTAGAAGTTTGATAAACAGTGAACTTGTCTCTCGATGTCCCTTGATGAGAAACATGATATGTGAACCTATTTGGTTTTATATTCGGAAAAATGAAAGTATTGGAATGACTTTGTCGCGAAAATTAGATTTTAGCCTATATGGTTAGAAGTTTGATAAAGGTTGAACTTGTCCCTCGATCTCCCTTGAAACGAAACATGATATGTGATCCTATTTGGTTTAGTATTCGGCAAAATGAAATTATTTGAATTACCATTGTCCCAAAAATGAGATTTTAACCTATATGGTTAAAAGTTTGATAAATATTAATGTTGAATTTGTCCCTCGATGTCCTTTATTGCGTAACATAATATTTGAACCAATTTCGTTTTAAATTTGGTAAATAGCAAGTAATGAGATGACCCTTATCGCGAAAACGAGATTTTAGCTTATATTGTTATGAAGGTTGAACATGTCCCTCGATGTCCCTTGATGCGAAACATGATATGAGAACCTATTTGGTGTGAAATTCGGTAAAATGAAAGTATTGAAATGACCCTTGTCGCAAAAATGAAATGTTAGCCTATGTGGTTAGAAGTTAGATAAACAGTGAACTTGTCTCTCGATGTCCCTTGATGCGAAACATGATATGTGAACCTATTTGGTTTTATATTCGGAAAAATGAAAGTATTGGAATGAATTTGTCGCGAAAATGAGATTTTAGCCTATATGGTTAGAAGTTTGATAAAGGTTGAACTTGTCCCTCGATCTCCCTTGATACGAAACATGATATGTGAACCTATTTGGTTTTGTATTCCGCAAAATGACATTATTTGAATGACCATTGTCCCAAAAATGAGATTTTAGCCTATATGGTTAAAAGTTTGATAAATATTAATGTTGAATTTGTCCCTCGATGTCCTTTATTGCATAACATAATATTTGAACCAATTTCGTTTTAAATTTGGTAAATAGAAACTAATGAGATGACCCTTATCGCGAAAACGAGATTTTAGCTTATATTGTTACATGTTTGTTAAATATGAAGGTTGAACATATCCCTCGATGTCCCTTGATGCGAAACATGATATGTGAACCTATTTGGTTTGAAATTCGGTAAAATGAAAGTATTGAAATGACCATTGTCGCGATAATGAAATGTTAGCCTATGTGGTTAGAAGTTTGATAAACAGTGAACTTGTCCCTCGATGTCCCTTGATGCGAAACATGATATTTGAACCTATTTGGTTTTATGTTCGGAAAAATGAAAGTATTGGAATGACTTTGTCGCGAAAATGGGATTTTAGCCTATATGGTTAGAAGTTTGATAAAGGTTGAACTTGTCCCTCGATCTCCCTTAATGCGAAACATGATATGTGAACCTATTTGGTTTTGTATTCGGCAAAATGAAATTATTTGAATGACCATTGTCCCAAAGATGAGATTTTAGCCTATATGGTTAAAAGTTTGATAAATATTAATGTTGAATTTGTCCCTCGATGTCCTTTATTGCGTACAATAATATTTGAACCAATTTCGTTTTAAATTTGGTAAATAGAAAGTAATGAGATGACCCTTATCGCAAAAACGAGATTTTAGCTTATACTGTTACATGTTTGTTAAATATGAAGGTTGAACATGTCCCTTGATGTCCCTTGATGCGAAACATGATATGTGAACCTATTTGGTTTGAAATTCGGTAAAATGAAAGTATTGAAATGACCATTGTCGCGAAAATGAAATGTTAGCCTATGTGGTTAGAAGTTTGATAAACAGCGAACTTGTCGCTCGATGTCCCTTGATCCGAAACATGATATGTGAACCTATTTGGTTTTATATTCGGAAAAATGAAAGTATTGGAATGACTTTGTCGCGAAAATTAGATTTTAGCCTATATGGTTAGAAGTTTGATAAAGGTTGAACTTGTCCCTCGATCTCCCTTAATGCGAAACATGATATGTGAACCTATTTGGTTTTGTATTCGGCAAAATGAAATTATTTGAATGACCATTGTCCCAAAAAAGAGATTTTAGCCTATATGGTTAAAAGTTTGATAAATATTAATGTTGAATTTGTCCCTCGATGTCCTTTATTGCGTAACATAATATTTGAACCAATTTCGTTTTAAATTTGGTAAATAGAAAGTAATGAAATGACCCTTATCGCAAAAACGAGATTTTAGCTTATATTGTTACATGTTTGTTAAATATGAAGGTTGAACATGTCCCTCGATGTCCCTTGATGCGAAACATGATATGAGAACCTATTTGGTGTGAAATTCAGTAAAATGAAAGTATTGAAATGACCCTTGTCGCGAAAATGAAATGTTAGCCTATGTGGTTAGAAGTTTGATAAACAGTGAACTTGTCTCTCGATGTCCCTTGATGAGAAACATGATATGTGAACCTATTTGGTTTTATATTCGGAAAAATGAAAGTATTGGAATGACTTTGTCGCGAAAATTAGATTTTAGCCTATATGGTTAGAAGTTTGATAAAGGTTGAACTTGTCCGTCGATCTCCCTTGAAACGAAACATGATATGTGATCCTATTTGGTTTAGTATTCGGCAAAATGAAATTATTTGAATTACCATTGTCCCAAAAATAAGATTTTAACCTATATGGTTAAAAGTTTGATAAATATTAATGTTGAATTTGTCCCTCGATGTCCTTTATTGCGTAACATAATATTTGAACCAATTTCGTTTTAAATTTGGTAAATAGCAAGTAATGAGATGACCCTTATCGCGAAAACGAGATTTTAGCTTATATTGTTACATGTTTGTTAAATATGAAGGTTGAACATGTCCCTCGATGTCCCTTGATGCGAAACATGATATGAGAACCTATTTGGTGTGAAATTCGGTAAAATGAAAGTATTGAAATGACCCTTGTCGCAAAAATGAAATGTTAGCCTATGTGGTTAGAAGTTAGATAAACAGTGAACTTGTCTCTCGATGTCCCTTGATGCGAAACATGATATGTGAACCTATTTGGTTTTATATTCGGAAAAATGAAAGTATTGGAATGAATTTGTCGCGAAAATGAGATTTTAGCCTATATGGTTAGAAGTTTGATAAAGGTTGAACTTGTCCCTCGATCTCCCTTGATACGAAACATGATATGTGAACCTATTTGGTTTTGTATTCCGCAAAATGACATTATTTGAATGACCATTGTCCCAAAAATGAGATTTTAGCCTATATGGTTAAAAGTTTGATAAATATTAATGTTGAATTTGTCCCTCGATGTCCTTTATTGCATAACATAATATTTGAACCAATTTCGTTTTAAATTTGGTAAATAGAAACTAATGAGATGACCCTTATCGCGAAAACGAGATTTTAGCTTATATTGTTACATGTTTGTTAAATATGAAGGTTGAACATATCCCTCGATGTCCCTTGATGCGAAACATGATATGTGAACCTATTTGGTTTGAAATTCGGTAAAATGAAAGTATTGAAATGACCATTGTCGCGATAATGAAATGTTAGCCTATGTGGTTAGAAGTTTGATAAACAGTGAACTTGTCCCTCGATGTCCCTTGATGCGAAACATGATATTTGAACCTATTTGGTTTTATGTTCGGAAAAATGAAAGTATTGGAATGACTTTGTCGCGAAAATGGGATTTTAGCCTATATGGTTAGAAGTTTGATAAAGGTTGAACTTGTCCCTCGATCTCCCTTAATGCGAAACATGATATGTGAACCTATTTGGTTTTGTATTCGGCAAAATGAAATTATTTGAATGACCATTGTCCCAAAGATGAGATTTTAGCCTATATGGTTAAAAGTTTGATAAATATTAATGTTGAATTTGTCCCTCGATGTCCATTATTGCGTAACATAATATTTGAACCAATTTCGTTTTAAATTTGGTAAATAGAAAGTAATGAGATGACCCTTATCGCAAAAACGAGATTTTAGCTTATACTGTTACATGTTTGTTAAATATGAAGGTTGAACATGTCCCTTGATGTCCCTTGATGCGAAACATGATATGTGAACCTATTTGGTTTGAAATTCGGTAAAATGAAAGTATTGAAATGACCATTGTCGCGAAAATGAAATGTTAGCCTATGTGGTTAGAAGTTTGATAAACAGCGAACTTGTCGCTCGATGTCCCTTGATCCGAAACATGATATGTGAACCTATTTGGTTTTATATTCGGAAAAATGAAAGTATTGGAATGACTTTGTCGCGAAAATTAGATTTTAGCCTATATGGTTAGAAGTTTGATAAAGGTTGAACTTGTCCCTCGATCTCCCTTAATGCGAAACATGATATGTGAACCTATTTGGTTTTGTATTCGGCAAAATGAAATTATTTGAATGACCATTGTCCCAAAAAAGAGATTTTAGCCTATATGGTTAAAAGTTTGATAAATATTAATGTTGAATTTGTCCCTCGATGTCCTTTATTGCGTAACATAATATTTGAACCAATTTCGTTTTAAATTTGGTAAATAGAAAGTAATGAGATGACCCTTATCGCAAAAACGAGATTTTAGCTTATATTGTTACATGTTTGTTAAATATGAAGGTTGAACATGTCCCTCGATGTCCCTTGATGCGAAACATGATATGAGAACCTATTTGGTGTGAAATTCAGTAAAATGAAAGTATTGAAATGACCCTTGTCGCGAAAATGAAATGTTAGCCTATGTGGTTAGAAGTTTGATAAACAGTGAACTTGTCTCTCGATGTCCCTTGATGAGAAACATGATATGTGAACCTATTTGGTTTTATATTCGGAAAAATGAAAGTATTGGAATGACTTTGTCGCGAAAATTAGATTTTAGCCTATATGGTTAGAAGTTTGATAAAGGTTGAACTTGTCCGTCGATCTCCCTTGAAACGAAACATGATATGTGATCCTATTTGGTTTAGTATTCGGCAAAATGAAATTATTTGAATTACCATTGTCCCAAAAATGAGATTTTAACCTATATGGTTAAAAGTTTGATAAATATTAATGTTGAATTTGTCCCTCGATGTCCTTTATTGCGTAACATAATATTTGAACCAATTTCGTTTTAAATTTGGTAAATAGCAAGTAATGAGATGACCCTTATCGCGAAAACGAGATTTTAGCTTATATTGTTACATGTTTGTTAAATATGAAGGTTGAACATGTCCCTCGATGTCCCTTGATGCGAAACATGATATGAGAACCTATTTGGTGTGAAATTCGGTAAAATGAAAGTATTGAAATGACCCTTGTCGCAAAAATGAAATGTTAGCCTATGTGGTTAGAAGTTAGATAAACAGTGAACTTGTCTCTCGATGTCCCTTGATGCGAAACATGATATGTGAACCTATTTGGTTTTATATTCGGAAAAATGAAAGTATTGGAATGAATTTGTCGCGAAAATGAGATTTTAGCCTATATGGTTAGAAGTTTGATAAAGGTTGAACTTGTCCCTCGATCTCCCTTGATACGAAACATGATATGTGAACCTATTTGGTTTTGTATTCGGCAAAATGACATTATTTGAATGACCATTGTCCCAAAAATGAGATTTTAGCCTATATGGTTAAAAGTTTGATAAATATTAATGTTGAATTTGTTCCTCGATGTCCTTTATTGCCTAACATAATATTTGAACCAATTTCGTTTTAAATTTGGTAAATAGAAACTAATGAGATGACCCTTATCGCGAAAACGAGATTTTAGCTTATATTGTTACATGTTTGTTAAATATGAAGGTTGAACATGTCCCTTGATGTCCCTTGATGCGAAACATGATATGTGAACCTATTTGGTTTGAAATTCGGTAAAATGAAAGTATTGAAATGACCATTGTCGCGAAAATGAAATGTTAGCCTATGTGGTTAGAAGTTTGATAAACAGCGAACTTGTCGCTCGATGTCCCTTGATCCGAAACATGATATGTGAACCTATTTGGTTTTATATTCGGAAAAATGAAAGTATTGGAATGACTTTGTCGCGAAAATTAGATTTTAGCCTATATGGTTAGAAGTTTGATAAAGGTTGAACTTGTCCCTCGATCTCCCTTAATGCGAAACATGATATGTGAACCTATTTGGTTTTGTATTCGGCAAAATGAAATTATTTGAATGACCATTGTCCCAAAAAAGAGATTTTAGCCTATATGGTTAAAAGTTTGATAAATATTAATGTTGAATTTGTCCCTCGATGTCCTTTATTGCGTAACATAATATTTGAACCAATTTCGTTTTAAATTTGGTAAATAGAAAGTAATGAGATGACCCTTATCGCAAAAACGAGATTTTAGCTTATATTGTTACATGTTTGTTAAATATGAAGGTTGAACATGTCCCTCGATGTCCCTTGATGCGAAACATGATATGAGAACCTATTTGGTGTGAAATTCAGTAAAATGAAAGTATTGAAATGACCCTTGTCGCGAAAATGAAATGTTAGCCTATGTGGTTAGAAGTTTGATAAACAGTGAACTTGTCTCTCGATGTCCCTTGATGAGAAACATGATATGTGAACCTATTTGGTTTTATATTCGGAAAAATGAAAGTATTGGAATGACTTTGTCGCAAAAATTAGATTTTAGCCTATATGGTTAGATGTTTGATAAAGGTTGAACTTGTCCGTCGATCTCCCTTGAAACGAAACATGATATGTGATCCTATTTGGTTTAGTATTCGGCAAAATGAAATTATTTGAATTACCATTGTCCCAAAAATGAGATTTTAACCTATATGGTTAAAAGTTTGATAAATATTAATGTTGAATTTGTCCCTCGATGTCCTTTATTGCGTAACATAATATTTGAACCAATTTCGTTTTAAATTTGGTAAATAGCAAGTAATGAGATGACCCTTATCGCGAAAACGAGATTTTAGCTTATATTGTTACATGTTTGTTAAATATGAAGGTTGAACATGTCCCTCGATGTCCCTTGATGCGAAACATGATATGAGAACCTATTTGGTGTGAAATTCGGTAAAATGAAAGTATTGAAATGACCCTTGTCGCAAAAATGAAATGTTAGCCTATGTGGTTAGAAGTTAGATAAACAGTGAACTTGTCTCTCGATGTCCCTTGATGCGAAACATGATATGTGAACCTATTTGGTTTTATATTCGGAAAAATGAAAGTATTGGAATGAATTTGTCGCGAAAATGAGATTTTAGCCTATATGGTTAGAAGTTTGATAAAGGTTGAACTTGTCCCTCGATCTCCCTTGATACGAAACATGATATGTGAACCTATTTGGTTTTGTATTCCGCAAAATGACATTATTTGAATGACCATTGTCCCAAAAATGAGATTTTAGCCTATATGGTTAAAAGTTTGATAAATATTAATGTTGAATTTGTCCCTCGATGTCCTTTATTGCATAACATAATATTTGAACCAATTTCGTTTTAAATTTGGTAAATAGAAACTAATGAGATGACCCTTATCGCGAAAACGAGATTTTAGCTTATATTGTTACATGTTTGTTAAATATGAAGGTTGAACATATCCCTCGATGTCCCTTGATGCGAAACATGATATGTGAACCTATTTGGTTTGAAATTCGGTAAAATGAAAGTATTGAAATGACCATTGTCGCGATAATGAAATGTTAGCCTATGTGGTTAGAAGTTTGATAAACAGTGAACTTGTCCCTCGATGTCCCTTGATGCGAAACATGATATTTGAACCTATTTGGTTTTATGTTCGGAAAAATGAAAGTATTGGAATGACTTTGTCGCGAAAATGGGATTTTAGCCTATATGGTTAGAAGTTTGATAAAGGTTGAACTTGTCCCTCGATCTCCCTTAATGCGAAACATGATATGTGAACCTATTTGGTTTTGTATTCGGCAAAATGAAATTATTTGAATGACCATTGTCCCAAAGATGAGATTTTAGCCTATATGGTTAAAAGTTTGATAAATATTAATGTTGAATTTGTCCCTCGATGTCCATTATTGCGTAACATAATATTTGAACCAATTTCGTTTTAAATTTGGTAAATAGAAAGTAATGAGATGACCCTTATCGCAAAAACGAGATTTTAGCTTATACTGTTACATGTTTGTTAAATATGAAGGTTGAACATGTCCCTTGATGTCCCTTGATGCGAAACATGATATGTGAACCTATTTGGTTTGAAATTCGGTAAAATGAAAGTATTGAAATGACCATTGTCGCGAAAATGAAATGTTAGCCTATGTGGTTAGAAGTTTGATAAACAGCGAACTTGTCGCTCGATGTCCCTTGATGAGAAACATGATATGTGAACCTATTTGGTTTTATATTCGGAAAAATGAAAGTATTGGAATGACTTTGTCGCGAAAATTAGATTTTAGCCTATATGGTTAGAAGTTTGATAAAGGTTGAACTTGTCCGTCGATCTCCCTTGAAACGAAACATGATATGTGATCCTATTTGGTTTAGTATTCGGCAAAATGAAATTATTTGAATTACCATTGTCCCAAAAATGAGATTTTAACCTATATGGTTAAAAGTTTGATAAATATTAATGTTGAATTTGTCCCTCGATGTCCTTTATTGCGTAACATAATATTTGAACCAATTTCGTTTTAAATTTGGTAAATAGCAAGTAATGAGATGACCCTTATCGCGAAAACGAGATTTTAGCTTATATTGTTACATGTTTGTTAAATATGAAGGTTGAACATGTCCCTCGATGTCCCTTGATGCGAAACATGATATGAGAACCTATTTGGTGTGAAATTCGGTAAAATGAAAGTATTGAAATGACCCTTGTCGCAAAAATGAAATGTTAGCCTATGTGGTTAGAAGTTAGATAAACAGTGAACTTGTCTCTCGATGTCCCTTGATGCGAAACATGATATGTGAACCTATTTGGTTTTATATTCGGAAAAATGAAAGTATTGGAATGAATTTGTCGCGAAAATGAGATTTTAGCCTATATGGTTAGAAGTTTGATAAAGGTTGAACTTGTCCCTCGATCTCCCTTGATACGAAACATGATATGTGAACCTATTTGGTTTTGTATTCGGCAAAATGACATTATTTGAATGACCATTGTCCCAAAAATGAGATTTTAGCCTATATGGTTAAAAGTTTGATAAATATTAATGTTGAATTTGTCCCTCGATGTCCTTTATTGCCTAACATAATATTTGAACCAATTTCGTTTTAAATTTGGTAAATAGAAACTAATGAGATGACCCTTATCGCGAAAACGAGATTTTAGCTTATATTGTTACATGTTTGTTAAATATGAAGGTTGAACATGTCCCTCGATGTCCCTTGATGCGAAACATGATATGTGAACCTATTTGGTTTGAAATTCGGTAAAATGAAAGTATTGAAATGACCATTGTCGCGATAATGAAATGTTAGCCTATGTGGTTAGAAGTTTGATAAACAGTGAACTTGTCCCTCGATGTCCCTTGATGCGAAACATGATATTTGAACCTATTTGGTTTTATGTTCGGAAAAATGAAAGTATTGGAATGACTTTGTCGCGAAAATGGGATTTTAGCCTATATGGTTAGAAGTTTGATAAAGGTTGAACTTGTCCCTCGATCTCCCTTAATGCGAAACATGATATGTGAACCTATTTGGTTTTGTATTCGGCAAAATGAAATTATTTGAATGACCATTGTCCCAAAGATGAGATTTTAGCCTATATGGTTAAAAGTTTGATAAATATTAATGTTGAATTTGTCCCTCGATGTCCTTTATTGCGTAACATAATATTTGAACCAATTTCGTTTTAAATTTGGTAAATAGAAAGTAATGAGATGACCCTTATCGCAAAAACGAGATTTTAGCTTATACTGTTACATGTTTGTTAAATATGAAGGTTGAACATGTCCCTTGATGTCCCTTGATGCGAAACATGATATGTGAACCTATTTGGTTTGAAATTCGGTAAAATGAAAGTATTGAAATGACCCTTGTCGCGAAAATGAAATGTTAGCCTATGTGGTTAGAAGTTTGATAAACAGCGAACTTGTCGCTCGATGTCCCTTGATCCGAAACATGATATGTGAACCTATTTGGTTTTATATTCGGAAAAATGAAAGTATTGGAATGACTTTGTCGCGAAAATTAGATTTTAGCCTATATGGTTAGAAGTTTGATAAAGGTTGAACTTGTCCCTCGATCTCCCTTGAAACGAAACATGATATGTGAACCTATTTGGTTTTGTATTCGGAAAAATGAAATTATTTGAATGACCATTGTCCCAAAAATGAGATTTTAGCTTATATGGTTAAAAGTTTGATAAATATTAATGTTGAATTTGTCCCTCGATGTCCTTTATTGTATAACATAATATTTGAACCAATTTTGTTTTAAATTTGGTAAATAGAAACTAATGAGATGACCCTTATCGCGAAAACGAGATTTTAGCTTATATTGTTACATGTTTGTTAAATATGAAGGTTGAACATGTCCCTCGATGTCCCTTGATGCGAAACATGATATATGAACCTATTTGGTTTGAAATTCGGTAAAATGAAAGTATTGAAATGACCATTGTCGTGATAATGAAATGTTAGCCTATGTGGTTAGAAGTTTGATAAACAGTGAACTTGTCCCTCGATGTCCCTTGATGCGAAACATGATATTTGAACCTATTTGGTTTTATGTTCGGAAAAATGAAAGTATTGGAATGACTTTGTCGCGAAAATGAGATTTTAGCCTATATGGTTAGAAGTTTGATAAAGGTTGAACTTGTCCCTCGTTCTCCCTTAATGCGAAACATGATATGTGAACCTATTTAGTTTTGTATTCGGCAAAATGAAATTATTTGAATGACCATTGTCCCAAAAATGAGATTTTAGCCTATATGGTTAAAAGTTTGATAAATATTAATGTTGAATTTGTCCCTCGATGTCCTTTATTGCATAACATAATATTTGAACCAATTTCGTTTTAAATTTGGTAAATAGAAAGTAATGAGATGACCCTTATCGCAAAAACGAGATTTTAGCTTATATTGTTACATGTTTGTTAAATATGAAGGTTGAACATGTCCATCGATGTCCCTTGATGCGAAACATGATATGAGAACCTATTTGGTGTGAAATTCAGTAAAATGAAAGTATTGAAATTACCCTTGTCGCGAAAATGAAATGTTAGCCTATGTGGTTAGAAGTTTGATAAACAGTGAACTTGTCTCTCGATGTCCCTTGATGAGAAACATGATATGTGAACCTATTTGGTTTTATATTCGGAAAAATGAAAGTATTGGAATGACTTTGTCGCGAAAATTAGATTTTAGCCTATATGGTTAGAAGTTTGATAAAGGTTGAACTTGTCCGTCGATCTCCCTTGAAACGAAACATGATATGTGATCCTATTTGGTTTAGTATTCGGCAAAATGAAATTATTTGAATTACCATTGTCCCAAAAATGAGATTTTAACCTATATGGTTAAAAGTTTGATAAATATTAATGTTGAATTTGTCCCTCGATGTCCTTTATTGCGTAACATAATATTTGAACCAATTTCGTTTTAAATTTGGTAAATAGCAAGTAATGAGATGACCCTTATCGCGAAAACGAGATTTTAGCTTATATTGTTACATGTTTGTTAAATATGAAGGTTGAACATGTCCCTCGATGTCCCTTGATGCGAAACATGATATGAGAACCTATTTGGTGTGAAATTCGGTAAAATGAAAGTATTGAAATGACCCTTGTCGCAAAAATGAAATGTTAGCCTATGTGGTTAGAAGTTAGATAAACAGTGAACTTGTCTCTCGATGTCCCTTGATGCGAAACATGATATGTGAACCTATTTGGTTTTATATTCGGAAAAATGAAAGTATTGGAATGAATTTGTCGCGAAAATGAGATTTTAGCCTATATGGTTAGAAGTTTGATAAAGGTTGAACTTGTCCCTCGATCTCCCTTGATACGAAACATGATATGTGAACCTATTTGGTTTTGTATTCGGCAAAATGACATTATTTGAATGACCATTGTCCCAAAAATGAGATTTTAGCCTATATGGTTAAAAGTTTGATAAATATTAATGTTGAATTTGTCCCTCGATGTCCTTTATTGCCTAACATAATATTTGAACCAATTTCGTTTTAAATTTGGTAAATAGAAACTAATGAGATGACCCTTATCGCGAAAACGAGATTTTAGCTTATATTGTTACATGTTTGTTAAATATGAAGGTTGAACATGTCCCTCGATGTCCCTTGATGCGAAACATGATATGTGAACCTATTTGGTTTGAAATTCGGTAAAATGAAAGTATTGAAATGACCATTGTCGCGATAATGAAATGTTAGCCTATGTGGTTAGAAGTTTGATAAACAGCGAACTTGTCGCTCGATGTCCCTTGATCCGAAACATGATATGTGAACCTATTTGGTTTTATATTCGGAAAAATGAAAGTATTGGAATGACTTTGTCGCGAAAATTAGATTTTAGCCTATATGGTTAGAAGTTTGATAAAGGTTGAACTTGTCCCTCGATCTCCCTTGAAACGAAACATGATATGTGAACCTATTTGGTTTTGTATTCGGAAAAATGAAATTATTTGAATGACCATTGTCC
Source organism: Medicago sativa (assembly GCF_051527215.1). NCBI lineage: Eukaryota > Viridiplantae > Streptophyta > Magnoliopsida > Fabales > Fabaceae > Medicago > Medicago sativa. The sequence continues at coordinate 50,026,697 of NC_140754.1, read as the reverse complement.
CAAAAATGAGATTTTAGCTTATATGGTTAAAAGTTTGATAAATATTAATGTTGAATTTGTCCCTCGATGTCCTTTATTGTATAACATAATATTTGAACCAATTTTGTTTTAAATTTGGTAAATAGAAACTAATGAGATGACCCTTATCGCGAAAACGAGATTTTAGCTTATATTGTTACATGTTTGTTAAATATGAAGGTTGAACATGTCCCTCGATGTCCCTTGATGCGAAACATGATATATGAACCTATTTGGTTTGAAATTCGGTAAAATGAAAGTATTGAAATGACCATTGTCGTGATAATGAAATGTTAGCCTATGTGGTTAGAAGTTTGATAAACAGTGAACTTGTCCCTCGATGTCCCTTGATGCGAAACATGATATTTGAACCTATTTGGTTTTATGTTCGGAAAAATGAAAGTATTGGAATGACTTTGTCGCGAAAATGAGATTTTAGCCTATATGGTTAGAAGTTTGATAAAGGTTGAACTTGTCCCTCGTTCTCCCTTAATGCGAAACATGATATGTGAACCTATTTAGTTTTGTATTCGGCAAAATGAAATTATTTGAATGACCATTGTCCCAAAAATGAGATTTTAGCCTATATGGTTAAAAGTTTGATAAATATTAATGTTGAATTTGTCCCTCGATGTCCTTTATTGCATAACATAATATTTGAACCAATTTCGTTTTAAATTTGGTAAATAGAAAGTAATGAGATGACCCTTATCGCAAAAACGAGATTTTAGCTTATATTGTTACATGTTTGTTAAATATGAAGGTTGAACATGTCCATCGATGTCCCTTGATGCGAAACATGATATGAGAACCTATTTGGTGTGAAATTCAGTAAAATGAAAGTATTGAAATTACCCTTGTCGCGAAAATGAAATGTTAGCCTATGTGGTTAGAAGTTTGATAAACAGTGAACTTGTCTCTCGATGTCCCTTGATGAGAAACATGATATGTGAACCTATTTGGTTTTATATTCGGAAAAATGAAAGTATTGGAATGACTTTGTCGCGAAAATTAGATTTTAGCCTATATGGTTAGAAGTTTGATAAAGGTTGAACTTGTCCGTCGATCTCCCTTGAAACGAAACATGATATGTGATCCTATTTGGTTTAGTATTCGGCAAAATGAAATTATTTGAATTACCATTGTCCCAAAAATGAGATTTTAACCTATATGGTTAAAAGTTTGATAAATATTAATGTTGAATTTGTCCCTCGATGTCCTTTATTGCGTAACATAATATTTGAACCAATTTCGTTTTAAATTTGGTAAATAGCAAGTAATGAGATGACCCTTATCGCGAAAACGAGATTTTAGCTTATATTGTTACATGTTTGTTAAATATGAAGGTTGAACATGTCCCTCGATGTCCCTTGATGCGAAACATGATATGAGAACCTATTTGGTGTGAAATTCGGTAAAATGAAAGTATTGAAATGACCCTTGTCGCAAAAATGAAATGTTAGCCTATGTGGTTAGAAGTTAGATAAACAGTGAACTTGTCTCTCGATGTCCCTTGATGCGAAACATGATATGTGAACCTATTTGGTTTTATATTCGGAAAAATGAAAGTATTGGAATGAATTTGTCGCGAAAATGAGATTTTAGCCTATATGGTTAGAAGTTTGATAAAGGTTGAACTTGTCCCTCGATCTCCCTTGATACGAAACATGATATGTGAACCTATTTGGTTTTGTATTCGGCAAAATGACATTATTTGAATGACCATTGTCCCAAAAATGAGATTTTAGCCTATATGGTTAAAAGTTTGATAAATATTAATGTTGAATTTGTCCCTCGATGTCCTTTATTGCCTAACATAATATTTGAACCAATTTCGTTTTAAATTTGGTAAATAGAAACTAATGAGATGACCCTTATCGCGAAAACGAGATTTTAGCTTATATTGTTACATGTTTGTTAAATATGAAGGTTGAACATGTCCCTCGATGTCCCTTGATGCGAAACATGATATGTGAACCTATTTGGTTTGAAATTCGGTAAAATGAAAGTATTGAAATGACCATTGTCGCGATAATGAAATGTTAGCCTATGTGGTTAGAAGTTTGATAAACAGTGAACTTGTCCCTCGATGTCCCTTGATGCGAAACATGATATTTGAACCTATTTGGTTTTATGTTCGGAAAAATGAAAGTATTGGAATGACTTTGTCGCGAAAATGGGATTTTAGCCTATACGGTTAGAAGTTTGATAAAGGTTGAACTTGTCCCTCGATCTCCCTTAATGCGAAACATGATATGTGAACCTATTTGGTTTTGTATTCGGCAAAATGAAATTATTTGAATGACCATTGTCCCAAAGATGAGATTTTAGCCTATATGGTTAAAAGTTTGATAAATATTAATGTTGAATTTGTCCCTCGATGTCCTTTATTGCGTAACATAATATTTGAACCAATTTCGTTTTAAATTTGGTAAATAGAAAGTAATGAGATGACCCTTATCGCAAAAACGAGATTTTAGCTTATATTGTTACATGTTTGTTAAATATGAAGGTTGAACATGTCCCTCGATGTCCCTTGATGCGAAACATGATATGAGAACCTATTTGGTGTGAAATTCAGTAAAATGAAAGTATTGAAATGACCCTTGTCGCGAAAATGAAATGTTAGCCTATGTGGTTAGAAGTTTGATAAACAGTGAACTTGTCTCTCGATGTCCCTTGATGAGAAACATGATATGTGAACCTATTTGGTTTTATATTCGGAAAAATGAAAGTATTGGAATGACTTTGTCGCGAAAATTAGATTTTAGCCTATATGGTTAGAAGTTTGATAAAGGTTGAACTTGTCCGTCGATCTCCCTTGAAACGAAACATGATATGTGATCCTATTTGGTTTAGTATTCGGCAAAATGAAATTATTTGAATTACCATTGTCCCAAAAATGAGATTTTAACCTATATGGTTAAAAGTTTGATAAATATTAATGTTGAATTTGTCCCTCGATGTCCTTTATTGCGTAACATAATATTTGAACCAATTTCGTTTTAAATTTGGTAAATAGCAAGTAATGAGATGACCCTTATCGCGAAAACGAGATTTTAGCTTATATTGTTACATGTTTGTTAAATATGAAGGTTGAACATGTCCCTCGATGTCCCTTGATGCGAAACATGATATGAGAACCTATTTGGTGTGAAATTCGGTAAAATGAAAGTATTGAAATGACCCTTGTCGCAAAAATGAAATGTTAGCCTATGTGGTTAGAAGTTAGATAAACAGTGAACTTGTCTCTCGATGTCCCTTGATGCGAAACATGATATGTGAACCTATTTGGTTTTATATTCGGAAAAATGAAAGTATTGGAATGAATTTGTCGCGAAAATGAGATTTTAGCCTATATGGTTAGAAGTTTGATAAAGGTTGAACTTGTCCCTCGATCTCCCTTGATACGAAACATGATATGTGAACCTATTTGGTTTTGTATTCGGCAAAATGACATTATTTGAATGACCATTGTCCCAAAAATGAGATTTTAGCCTATATGGTTAAAAGTTTGATAAATATTAATGTTGAATTTGTCCCTCGATGTCCTTTATTGCCTAACATAATATTTGAACCAATTTCGTTTTAAATTTGGTAAATAGAAACTAATGAGATGACCCTTATCGCGAAAACGAGATTTTAGCTTATATTGTTACATGTTTGTTAAATATGAAGGTTGAACATGTCCCTCGATGTCCCTTGATGCGAAACATGATATGTGAACCTATTTGGTTTGAAATTCGGTAAAATGAAAGTATTGAAATGACCATTGTCGCGATAATGAAATGTTAGCCTATGTGGTTAGAAGTTTGATAAACAGTGAACTTGTCCCTCGATGTCCCTTGATGCGAAACATGATATTTGAACCTATTTGGTTTTATGTTCGGAAAAATGAAAGTATTGGAATGACTTTGTCGCGAAAATGGGATTTTAGCCTATATGGTTAGAAGTTTGATAAAGGTTGAACTTGTCCCTCGATCTCCCTTAATGCGAAACATGATATGTGAACCTATTTGGTTTTGTATTCGGCAAAATGAAATTATTTGAATGACCATTGTCCCAAAGATGAGATTTTAGCCTATATGGTTAAAAGTTTGATAAATATTAATGTTGAATTTGTCCCTCGATGTCCTTTATTGCGTAACATAATATTTGAACCAATTTCGTTTTAAATTTGGTAAATAGAAAGTAATGAGATGACCCTTATCGCAAAAACGAGATTTTAGCTTATACTGTTACATGTTTGTTAAATATGAAGGTTGAACATGTCCCTTGATGTCCCTTGATGCGAAACATGATATGTGAACCTATTTGGTTTGAAATTCGGTAAAATGAAAGTATTGAAATGACCCTTGTCGCGAAAATGAAATGTTAGCCTATGTGGTTAGAAGTTTGATAAACAGCGAACTTGTCGCTCGATGTCCCTTGATCCGAAACATGATATGTGAACCTATTTGGTTTTATATTCGGAAAAATGAAAGTATTGGAATGACTTTGTCGCGAAAATTAGATTTTAGCCTATATGGTTAGAAGTTTGATAAAGGTTGAACTTGTCCCTCGATCTCCCTTGAAACGAAACATGATATGTGAACCTATTTGGTTTTGTATTCGGAAAAATGAAATTATTTGAATGACCATTGTCCCAAAAATGAGATTTTAGCTTATATGGTTAAAAGTTTGATAAATATTAATGTTGAATTTGTCCCTCGATGTCCTTTATTGTATAACATAATATTTGAACCAATTTTGTTTTAAATTTGGTAAATAGAAACTAATGAGATGACCCTTATCGCGAAAACGAGATTTTAGCTTATATTGTTACATGTTTGTTAAATATGAAGGTTGAACATGTCCCTCGATGTCCCTTGATGCGAAACATGATATATGAACCTATTTGGTTTGAAATTCGGTAAAATGAAAGTATTGAAATGACCATTGTCGTGATAATGAAATGTTAGCCTATGTGGTTAGAAGTTTGATAAACAGTGAACTTGTCCCTCGATGTCCCTTGATGCGAAACATGATATTTGAACCTATTTGGTTTTATGTTCGGAAAAATGAAAGTATTGGAATGACTTTGTCGCGAAAATGAGATTTTAGCCTATATGGTTAGAAGTTTGATAAAGGTTGAACTTGTCCCTCGTTCTCCCTTAATGCGAAACATGATATGTGAACCTATTTAGTTTTGTATTCGGCAAAATGAAATTATTTGAATGACCATTGTCCCAAAAATGAGATTTTAGCCTATATGGTTAAAAGTTTGATAAATATTAATGTTGAATTTGTCCCTCGATGTCCTTTATTGCATAACATAATATTTGAACCAATTTCGTTTTAAATTTGGTAAATAGAAAGTAATGAGATGACCCTTATCGCAAAAACGAGATTTTAGCTTATATTGTTACATGTTTGTTAAATATGAAGGTTGAACATGTCCATCGATGTCCCTTGATGCGAAACATGATATGAGAACCTATTTGGTGTGAAATTCAGTAAAATGAAAGTATTGAAATTACCCTTGTCGCGAAAATGAAATGTTAGCCTATGTGGTTAGAAGTTTGATAAACAGTGAACTTGTCTCTCGATGTCCCTTGATGAGAAACATGATATGTGAACCTATTTGGTTTTATATTCGGAAAAATGAAAGTATTGGAATGACTTTGTCGCGAAAATTAGATTTTAGCCTATATGGTTAGAAGTTTGATAAAGGTTGAACTTGTCCGTCGATCTCCCTTGAAACGAAACATGATATGTGATCCTATTTGGTTTAGTATTCGGCAAAATGAAATTATTTGAATTACCATTGTCCCAAAAATGAGATTTTAACCTATATGGTTAAAAGTTTGATAAATATTAATGTTGAATTTGTCCCTCGATGTCCTTTATTGCGTAACATAATATTTGAACCAATTTCGTTTTAAATTTGGTAAATAGCAAGTAATGAGATGACCCTTATCGCGAAAACGAGATTTTAGCTTATATTGTTACATGTTTGTTAAATATGAAGGTTGAACATGTCCCTCGATGTCCCTTGATGCGAAACATGATATGAGAACCTATTTGGTGTGAAATTCGGTAAAATGAAAGTATTGAAATGACCCTTGTCGCAAAAATGAAATGTTAGCCTATGTGGTTAGAAGTTAGATAAACAGTGAACTTGTCTCTCGATGTCCCTTGATGCGAAACATGATATGTGAACCTATTTGGTTTTATATTCGGAAAAATGAAAGTATTGGAATGAATTTGTCGCGAAAATGAGATTTTAGCCTATATGGTTAGAAGTTTGATAAAGGTTGAACTTGTCCCTCGATCTCCCTTGATACGAAACATGATATGTGAACCTATTTGGTTTTGTATTCGGCAAAATGACATTATTTGAATGACCATTGTCCCAAAAATGAGATTTTAGCCTATATGGTTAAAAGTTTGATAAATATTAATGTTGAATTTGTCCCTCGATGTCCTTTATTGCCTAACATAATATTTGAACCAATTTCGTTTTAAATTTGGTAAATAGAAACTAATGAGATGACCCTTATCGCGAAAACGAGATTTTAGCTTATATTGTTACATGTTTGTTAAATATGAAGGTTGAACATGTCCCTCGATGTCCCTTGATGCGAAACATGATATGTGAACCTATTTGGTTTGAAATTCGGTAAAATGAAAGTATTGAAATGACCATTGTCGCGATAATGAAATGTTAGCCTATGTGGTTAGAAGTTTGATAAACAGTGAACTTGTCCCTCGATGTCCCTTGATGCGAAACATGATATTTGAACCTATTTGGTTTTATGTTCGGAAAAATGAAAGTATTGGAATGACTTTGTCGCGAAAATGGGATTTTAGCCTATATGGTTAGAAGTTTGATAAAGGTTGAACTTGTCCCTCGATCTCCCTTAATGCGAAACATGATATGTGAACCTATTTGGTTTTGTATTCGGCAAAATGAAATTATTTGAATGACCATTGTCCCAAAGATGAGATTTTAGCCTATATGGTTAAAAGTTTGATAAATATTAATGTTGAATTTGTCCCTCGATGTCCTTTATTGCGTAACATAATATTTGAACCAATTTCGTTTTAAATTTGGTAAATAGAAAGTAATGAGATGACCCTTATCGCAAAAACGAGATTTTAGCTTATACTGTTACATGTTTGTTAAATATGAAGGTTGAACATGTCCCTTGATGTCCCTTGATGCGAAACATGATATGTGAACCTATTTGGTTTGAAATTCGGTAAAATGAAAGTATTGAAATGACCCTTGTCGCGAAAATGAAATGTTAGCCTATGTGGTTAGAAGTTTGATAAACAGCGAACTTGTCGCTCGATGTCCCTTGATCCGAAACATGATATGTGAACCTATTTGGTTTTATATTCGGAAAAATGAAAGTATTGGAATGACTTTGTCGCGAAAATTAGATTTTAGCCTATATGGTTAGAAGTTTGATAAAGGTTGAACTTGTCCCTCGATCTCCCTTGAAACGAAACATGATATGTGAACCTATTTGGTTTTGTATTCGGAAAAATGAAATTATTTGAATGACCATTGTCCCAAAAATGAGATTTTAGCTTATATGGTTAAAAGTTTGATAAATATTAATGTTGAATTTGTCCCTGGATGTCCTTTATTGTATAACATAATATTTGAACCAATTTTGTTTTAAATTTGGTAAATAGAAACTAATGAGATGACCCTTATCGCGAAAACGAGATTTTAGCTTATATTGTTACATGTTTGTTAAATATGAAGGTTGAACATGTCCCTCGATGTCCCTTGATGCGAAACATGATATATGAACCTATTTGGTTTGAAATTCGGTAAAATGAAAGTATTGAAATGACCATTGTCGTGATAATGAAATGTTAGCCTATGTGGTTAGAAGTTTGATAAACAGTGAACTTGTCCCTCGATGTCCCTTGATGCGAAACATGATATTTGAACCTATTTGGTTTTATGTTCGGAACAATGAAAGTATTGGAATGACTTTGTCGCGAAAATGAGATTTTAGCCTATATGGTTAGAAGTTTGATAAAGGTTGAACTTGTCCCTCGTTCTCCCTTAATGCGAAACATGATATGTGAACCTATTTAGTTTTGTATTCGGCAAAATGAAATTATTTGAATGACCATTGTCCCAAAAATGAGATTTTAGCCTATATGGTTAAAAGTTTGATAAATATTAATGTTGAATTTGTCCCTCGATGTCCTTTATTGCATAACATAATATTTGAACCAATTTCGTTTTAAATTTGGTAAATAGAAAGTAATGAGATGACCCTTATCGCAAAAACGAGATTTTAGCTTATATTGTTACATGTTTGTTAAATATGAAGGTTGAACATGTCCATCGATGTCCCTTGATGCGAAACATGATATGAGAACCTATTTGGTGTGAAATTCAGTAAAATGAAAGTATTGAAATTACCCTTGTCGCGAAAATGAAATGTTAGCCTATGTGGTTAGAAGTTTGATAAACAGTGAACTTGTCTCTCGATGTCCCTTGATGAGAAACATGATATGTGAACCTATTTGGTTTTATATTCGGAAAAATGAAAGTATTGGAATGACTTTGTCGCGAAAATTAGATTTTAGCCTATATGGTTAGAAGTTTGATAAAGGTTGAACTTGTCCCTCGATCTCCCTTGAAACGAAACATGATATGTGATCCTATTTGGTTTAGTATTCGGCAAAATGAAATTATTTGAATTACCATTGTCCCAAAAATGAGATTTTAACCTATATGGTTAAAAGTTTGATAAATATTAATGTTGAATTTGTCCCTCGATGTCCTTTATTGCGTAACATAATATTTGAACCAATTTCGTTTTAAATTTGGTAAATAGCAAGTAATGAGATGACCCTTATCGCGAAAACGAGATTTTAGCTTATATTGTTACATGTTTGTTAAATATGAAGGTTGAACATGTCCCTCGATGTCCCTTGATGCGAAACATGATATGTGAACCTATTTGGTTTGAAATTCGGTAAAATGAAAGCATTGAAATGACCCTTGTCGCAAAAATGAAATGTTAGCCTATGTGGTTAGAAGTTTGATAAAGGTTGAACTTGTCCCTCGATCTCCCTTGATACGAAACATGATATGTGAACCTATTTGGTTTTGTATTCGGCAAAATGAAATTATTTGAATGACCATTGTCCCAAAAATGAGATTTTAGCTTATATGGTTAAAAGTTTGATAAATATTAATGTTGAATTTGTCCCTCGATGTCCTTTATTGTATAACATAATATTTGAACCAATTTTGTTTTAAATTTGGTAAATAGAAACTAATGAGATGACCCTTATCGCGAAAACGAGATTTTAGCTTATATTATTACATGTTTGTTAAATATGAAGGTTGAACATGTCCCTCGATGTCCCTTGATGCGAAACATGATATGTGAACCTATTTGGTTTGAAATTCGGTAAAATGAAAGTATTGAAATGACCATTGTCGTGATAATGAAATGTTAGCCTATGTGGTTAGAAGTTTGATAAACAGTGAACTTGTCCCTCGATGTCCCTTGATGCGAAACATGATATTTGAACCTATTTGGTTTTATGTTTGGAAAAATGAAAGTATTGGAATGACTTTGTCCCGAAAATGAGATTTTAGCCTATATGGTTAGAAGTTTGATAAAGGTTGAACTTGTCCCTCGATCTCCCTTAATGCGAAACATGATATGTGAACCTATTTAGTTTTGTATTCGGCAAAATGAAATTATTTGAATGACCATTGTCCCAAAAATAAGATTTTAGCCTATATGGTTAAAAGTTTGATAAATATTAATGTTGAATTTGTCCCTCGATGTCCTTTATTGCGTAACATAATATTTGAACCAATTTCGTTTTAAATTTGGTAAATAGAAAGTAATGAGATGACCCTTATCGCAAAAACGAGATTTTAGCTTATATTGTTACATGTTTGTTAAATATGAAGGTTGAACATGTCCCTCGATGTCCCTTGATGCGAAACATGATATGAGAACCTATTTGGTGTGAAATTCAGTAAAATGAAAGTATTGAAATTACCCTTGTCGCGAAAATGAAATGTTAGCCTATGTGGTTAGAAGTTTGATAAACAGTGAACTTGTCTCTCGATGTCCCTTGATGAGAAACATGATATGTGAACCTATTTGGTTTTATATTCGGAAAAATGAAAGTATTGGAATGACTTTGTCGCGAAAATTAGATTTTAGCCTATATGGTTAGAAGTTTGATAAAGGTTGAACTTGTCCCTCGATCTCCCTTGAAACGAAACATGATATGTGATCCTATTTGGTTTAGTATTCGGCAAAAAGAAATTATTTGAATTACCATTGTCCCAAAAATGAGATTTTAACCTATATGGTTAAAAGTTTGATAAATATTAATGTTGAATTTGTCCCTCGATGTCCTTTATTGCGTAACATAATATTTGAACCAATTTCGTTTTAAATTTGGTAAATAGCAAGTAATGAGATGACCCTTATCGCGAAAACGAGATTTTAGCTTATATTGTTACATGTTTGTTAAATATGAAGGTTGAACATGTCCCTCGATGTCCCTTGATGCGAAACATGATATGTGAACCTATTTGGTTTGAAATTCGGTAAAATGAAAGCATTGAAATGACCCTTGTCGCAAAAATGAAATGTTAGCCTATGTGGTTAGAAGTTAGATACACAGTGAACTTGTCTCTCGATGTCCCTTGATGCGAAACATGATATGTGAACCTATTTGGTTTTATATTCGGAAAAATGAAAGTATTGGAATGACTTTGTCGCGAAAATTAGATTTTAGCCTATATGGTTAGAAGTTTGATAAAGGTTGAACTTGTCCCTCGATCTCCCTTGATACGAAACATGATATGTGAACCTATTTGGTTTTGTATTCGGCAAAATGAAATTATTTGAATGACCATTGTCCCAAAAATGAGATTTTAGCTTATATGGTTAAAAGTTTGATAAATATTAATGTTGAATTTGTCCCTCGATGTCCTTTATTGTATAACATAATATTTGAACCAATTTTGTTTTAAATTTGGTAAATAGAAACTAATGAGATGACCCTTATCGCGAAAACGAGATTTTAGCTTATATTGTTACATGTTTGTTAAATATGAAGGTTGAACATGTCCCTCGATGTCCCTTGATGCGAAACATGATATGTGAACCTATTTGGTTTGAAATTCGGTAAAATGAAAGTATTGAAATGACCATTGTCGTGATAATGAAATGTTAGCCTATGTGGTTAGAAGTTTGATAAACAGTGAACTTGTCCCTCGATGTCCCTTGATGCGAAACATGATATTTGAACCTATTTGGTTTTATGTTCGGAAAAATGAAAGTATTGGAATGACTTTGTCGCGAAAATGAGATTTTAGCCTATATGGTTAGAAGTTTGATAAAGGTTGAACTTGTCCCTCGATCTCCCTTAATGCGAAACATGATATGTGAACCTATTTAGTTTTGTATTCGGCAAAATGAAATTATTTGAATGACCATTGTCCCAAAAATGAGATTTTAGCCTATATGGTTAAAAGTTTGATAAATATTAATGTTGAATTTGTCCCTCGATGTCCTTTATTGCGTAACATAATATTTGAACCAATTTCGTTTTAAATTTGGTAAATAGAAAGTAATGAGATGACCCTTATCGCAAAAACGAGATTTTAGCTTATATTGTTACATGTTTGTTAAATATGAAGGTTGAACATGTCCCTCGATGTCCCTTGATGCGAAACATGATATGAGAACCTATTTGGTGTGAAATTCAGTAAAATGAAAGTATTGAAATTACCCTTGTCGCGAAAATGAAATGTTAGCCTATGTGGTTAGAAGTTTGATAAACAGTGAACTTGTCTCTCGATGTCCCTTGATGAGAAACATGATATGTGAACCTATTTGGTTTTATATTCGGAAAAATGAAAGTATTGGAATGACTTTGTCGCGAAAATTAGATTTTAGCCTATATGGTTAGAAGTTTGATAAAGGTTGAACTTGTCCCTCGATCTCCCTTGAAACGAAACATGATATGTGATCCTATTTGGTTTAGTATTCGGCAAAAAGAAATTATTTGAATTACCATTGTCCCAAAAATGAGATTTTAACCTATATGGTTAAAAGTTTGATAAATATTAATGTTGAATTTGTCCCTCGATGTCCTTTATTGCGTAACATAATATTTGAACCAATTTCGTTTTAAATTTGGTAAATAGCAAGTAATGAGATGACCCTTATCGCGAAAACGAGATTTTAGCTTATATTGTTACATGTTTGTTAAATATGAAGGTTGAACATGTCCCTCGATGTCCCTTGATGCGAAACATGATATGTGAACCTATTTGGTTTGAAATTCGGTAAAATGAAAGCATTGAAATGACCCTTGTCGCAAAAATGAAATGTTAGCCTATGTGGTTAGAAGTTAGATAAACAGTGAACTTGTCTCTCGATGTCCCTTGATGCGAAACATGATATGTGAACCTATTTGGTTTTATATTCGGAAAAATGAAAGTATTGGAATGACTTTGTCGCGAAAATTAGATTTTAGCCTATATGGTTAGAAGTTTGATAAAGGTTGAACTTGTCCCTCGATCTCCCTTGATACGAAACATGATATGTGAACCTATTTGGTTTTGTATTCGGCAAAATGAAATTATTTGAATGACCATTGTCCCAAAAATGAGATTTTAGCTTATATGGTTAAAAGTTTGATAAATATTAATGTTGAATTTGTCCCTCGATGTCCTTTATTGTATAACATAATATTTGAACCAATTTTGTTTTAAATTTGGTAAATAGAAACTAATGAGATGACCCTTATCGCGAAAACGAGATTTTAGCTTATATTGTTACATGTTTGTTAAATATGAAGGTTGAACATGTCCCTCGATGTCCCTTGATGCGAAACATGATATGTGAACCTATTTGGTTTGAAATTCGGTAAAATGAAAGTATTGAAATGACCATTGTCGTGATAATGAAATGTTAGCCTATGTGGTTAGAAGTTTGGTAAACAGTGAACTTGTCCCTCGATGTCCCTTGATGCGAAACATGATATTTGAACCTATTTGGTTTTATGTTCGGAAAAATGAAAGTATTGGAATGACTTTGTCGCGAAAATGAGATTTTAGCCTATATGGTTAGAAGTTTGATAAAGGTTGAACTTGTCCCTCGATCTCCCTTAATGCGAAACATGATATGTGAACCTATTTAGTTTTGTATTCGGCAAAATGAAATTATTTGAATGACCATTGTCCCAAAAATGAGATTTTAGCCTATATGGTTAAAAGTTTGATAAATATTAATGTTGAATTTGTCCCTCGATGTCCTTTATTGCGTAACATAATATTTGAACCAATTTCGTTTTAAATTTGGTAAATAGAAAGTAATGAGATGACCCTTATCGCAAAAACGAGATTTTAGCTTATATTGTTACATGTTTGTTAAATATGAAGGTTGAACATGTCCCTCGATGTCCCTTGATGCGAAACATGATATGAGAACCTATTTGGTGTGAAATTCAGTAAAATGAAAGTATTGAAATGACCCTTGTCGCGAAAATGAAATGTTAGCCTATGTGGTTAGAAGTTTGATAAACAGTGAACTTGTCTCTCGATGTCCCTTGATGAGAAACATGATATGTGAACCTATTTGGTTTTATATTCGGAAAAATGAAAGTATTGGAATGACTTTGTCGCGAAAATTAGATTTTAGCCTATATGGTTAGAAGTTTGATAAAGGTTGAACTTGTCCCTCGATCTCCCTTGAAACGAAACATGATATGTGATCCTATTTGGTTTAGTATTCGGCAAAATGAAATTATTTGAATGACCATTGTCCCAAAAATGAGATTTTAACCTATATGGTTAAAAGTTTGATAAATATTAATGTTGAATTTGTCCCTCGATGTCCTTTATTGCGTAACATAATATTTGAACCAATTTCGTTTTAAATTTGGTAAATAGCAAGTAATGAGATGACCCTTATAGCGAAAACGAGATTTTAGCTTATATTGTTACATGTTTGTTAAATATGAAGGTTGAACATGTCCCTCGATGTCCCTTGATGCGAAACATGATATGTGAACCTATTTGGTTTGAAATTCGGTAAAATGAAAGTATTGAAATGACCCTTGTCGCAAAAATGAAATGTTAGCCTATGTGGTTAGAAGTTAGATAAACAGTGAACTTGTCTCTCGATGTCCCTTGATGCGAAACATGATATGTGAACCTATTTGGTTTTATATTCGGAAAAATGAAAGTATTGGAATGACTTTGTCGCGAAAATTAGATTTTAGCCTATATGGTTAGAAGTTTGATAAAGGTTGAACTTGTCCCTCGATCTCCCTTGATACGAAACATGATATGTGAACCTATTTGGTTTTGTATTCGGCAAAATGAAATTATTTGAATGACCATTGTCCCAAAAATGAGATTTTAGCTTATATGGTTAAAAGTTTGATGAATATTAATGTTGAATTTGTCCCTCGATGTCCTTTATTGTATAACATAATATTTGAACCAATTTCGTTTTAAATTTGGTAAATAGAAACTAATGAGATGACCCTTATCGCGAAAACGAGATTTTAGCTTATATTGTTACATGTTTGTTAAATATGAAGGTTGAACATGTCCCTCGATGTCCCTTGATGCGAAACATGATATGTGAACCTATTTGGTTTGAAATTCGGTAAAATGAAAGTATTGAAATGACCATTGTCGTGATAATGAAATGTTAGCCTATGTGGTTAGAAGTTTGATAAACAGTGAACTTGTCCCTCGATGTCCCTTGATGCGAAACATGATATTTGAACCTATTTGGTTTTATGTTCGGAAAAATGAAAGTATTGGAATGACTTTGTCGCGAAAATGAGATTTTAGCCTATATGGTTAGAAGTTTGATAAAGGTTGAACTTGTCCCTCGATCTCCCTTAATGCGAAACATGATATGTGAACCTATTTAGTTTTGTATTCGGCAAAATGAAATTATTTGAATGACCATTGTCCCAAAAATGAGATTTTAACCTATATGGTTAAAAGTTTGGTAAATATTAATGTTGAATTTGTCCCTCGATGTCCTTTATTGCGTAACATAATATTTGAACCAATTTCGTTTTAAATTTGGTAAATAGAAAGTAATGAGATGACCCTTATCGCAAAAACGAGATTTTAGCTTATATTGTTACATGTTTGTTAAATATGAAGGTTGAACATGTCCCTCGATGTCCCTTGTTGCGAAACATGATATGAGAACCTATTTGGTGTGAAATTCAGTAAAATGAAAGTATTGAAATGACCCTTGTCGCGAAAATGAAATGTTAGCCTATGTGGTTAGAAGTTTGATAAACAGTGAACTTGTCTCTCGATGTCCCTTGATGAGAAACATGATATGTGAACCTATTTGGTTTTATATTCGGAAAAATGAAAGTATTGGAATGACTTTGTCGCGAAAATTAGATTTTAGCCTATATGGTTAGAAGTTTGATAAAGGTTGAACTTGTCCCTCGATCTCCCTTGAAACGAAACATGATATGTGATCCTATTTGGTTTAGTATTCGGCAAAATGAAATTATTTGAATGACCATTGTCCCAAAAATGAGATTTTAACCTATATGGTTAAAAGTTTGATAAATATTAATGTTGAATTTGTCCCTCGATGTCCTTTATTGCGTAACATAATATTTGAACCAATTTCGTTTTAAATTTGGTAAATAGCAAGTAATGAGATGACCCTTATCGCGAAAACGAGATTTTAGCTTATATTGTTACATGTTTGTTAAATATGAAGGTTGAACATGTCCCTCGATGTCCCTTGATGCGAAACATGATATGTGAACCTATTTGGTTTGAAATTCGGTAAAATGAAAGTATTGAAATGACCCTTGTCGCAAAAATGAAATGTTAGCCTATGTGGTTAGAAGTTAGATAAACAGTGAACTTGTCTCTCGATGTCCCTTGATGCGAAACATGATATGTGAACCTATTTGGTTTTATATTCGGAAAAATGAAAGTATTGGAATGACTTTGTCGCGAAAATTAGATTTTAGCCTATATGGTTAGAAGTTTGATAAAGGTTGAACTTGTCCCTCGATCTCCCTTGATACGAAACATGATATGTGAACCTATTTGGTTTTGTATTCGGCAAAATGAAATTATTTGAATGACCATTGTCCCAAAAATGAGATTTTAGCTTATATGGTTAAAAGTTTGATAAATATTAATGTTGAATTTGTCCCTCGATGTCCTTTATTGTATAACATAATATTTGAACAAATTTCGTTTTAAATTTGGTAAATAGAAACTAATGAGATGACCCTTATCGCGAAAACGAGATTTTAGCTTATATTGTTACATGTTTGTTAAATATGAAGGTTGAACATGTCCCTCGATGTCCCTTGATGCGAAACATGATATGTGAACCTATTTGGTTTGAAATTTGGTAAAATGAAAGTATTGAAATGACCATTGTCGTGATAATGAAATGTTAACCTATGTGGTTAGAAGTTTGATAAACAGTGAACTTGTCTCTCGATGTCCCTTGATGAGAAACATGATATGTGAACCTATTTGGTTTTATATTCGGAAAAATGAAAGTATTGGAATGACTTTGTCGCGAAAATTAGATTTTAGGCTATATGGTTAGAAGTTTGATAAAGGTTGAACTTGTCCCTCGATCTCCCTTGAAACGAAACATGATATGTGATCCTATTTGGTTTAGTATTCGGCAAAATGAAATTATTTGAATGACCATTGTCCCAAAAATGAGATTTTAACCTATATGGTTAAAAGTTTGATAAATATTAATGTTGAATTTGTCCCTCGATGTCCTTTATTGCGTAACATAATATTTGAACCAATTTCGTTTTAAATTTGGTAAATAGCAAGTAATGAGATGACCCTTATCGCGAAAACGAGATTTTAGCTTATATTGTTACATGTTTGTTAAATATGAAGGTTGAACATGTCCCTCGATGTCCCTTGATGCGAAACATGATATGTGAACCTATTTGGTTTGAAATTCTGTAAAATGAAAGTATTTAAATGACCCTTGTCGCAAAAATGAAATGTTAGCCTATGTGGTTAGAAGTTAGATAAACAGTGAACTTGTCTCTCGATGTCCCTTGATGCGAAACATGATATGTGAACCTATTTGGTTTTATATTCGGAAAAATGAAAGTATTGGAATGACTTTGTCGCGAAAATTAGATTTTAGCCTATATGGTTAGAAGTTTGATAAAGGTTGAACTTGTCCCTCGATCTCCCTTGATACGAAACATGATATGTGAACCTGTTTGGTTTTGTATTCGGCAAAATGAAATTATTTGAATGACCATTGTCCCAAAACTGAGATTTTAGCTTATATGGTTAAAAGTTTGATAAATACTAATGTTGAATTTGTCCCTCGATGTCCTTTATTGTATAACATAATATTTGAACCAATTTCGTTTTAAATTTGGTAAATAGCAAGTAATGAGATGACCCTTATCGCGAAAACGAGATTTTAGCTTATATTGTTACATGTTTGTTAAATATGAAGGTTGAACATGTCCCTCGATGTCCCTTGATGCGAAACATGATATGTGAACCTATTTGGTTTGAAATTCGGTAAAATGAAAGTATTTAAATGACCCTTGTCGCAAAAATGAAATGTTAGCCTATGTGGTTAGAAGTTAGATAAACAGTGAACTTGTCTCTCGATGTCCCTTGATGCGAAACATGATATGTGAACCTATTTGGTTTTATATTCGGAAAAATGAAAGTATTGGAATGACTTTGTCGCGAAAATTAGATTTTAGCCTATATGGTTAGAAGTTTGATAAAGGTTGAACTTGTCCCTCGATCTCCCTTGAAACGAAACATGATATGTGATCCTATTTGGTTTAGTATTCGGCAAAATGAAATTATTTGAATGACCATTGTCCCAAAAATGAGATTTTAACCTATATGGTTAAAAGTTTGATAAATATTAATGTTGAATTTGTCCCTCGATGTCCTTTATTGCGTAACATAATATTTGAACCAATTTCGTTTTAAATTTGGTAAATAGCAAGTAATGAGATGACCCTTATAGCGAAAACGAGATTTTAGCTTATATTGTTACATGTTTGTTAAATATGAAGGTTGAACATGTCCCTCGATGTCCCTTGATGCGAAACATGATATGTGAACCTATTTGGTTTGAAATTCGGTAAAATGAAAGTATTGAAATGACCCTTGTCGCAAAAATGAAATGTTAGCCTATGTGGTTAGAAGTTAGATAAACAGTGAACTTGTCTCCCGATGTCCCTTGATGCGAAACATGATATGTGAACCTATTTGGTTTTATATTCGGAAAAATGAAAGTATTGGAATGACTTTGTCGCGAAAATTAGATTTTAGCCTATATGGTTAGAAGTTTGATAAAGGTTGAACTTGTCCCTCGATCTCCCTTGATACGAAACATGATATGTGAACCTATTTGGTTTTGTATTCGGCAAAATGAAATTATTTGAATGACCATTGTCCCAAAAATGAGATTTTAGCTTATATGGTTAAAAGTTTGATGAATATTAATGTTGAATTTGTCCCTCGATGTCCTTTATTGTATAACATAATATTTGAACCAATTTCGTTTTAAATTTGGTAAATAGAAACTAATGAGATGACCCTTATCGCGAAAACGAGATTTTAGCTTATATTGTTACATGTTTGTTAAATATGAAGGTTGAACATGTCCCTCGATGTCCCTTGATGCGAAACATGATATGTGAACCTATTTGGTTTGAAATTCGGTAAAATGAAAGTATTGAAATGACCATTGTCGTGATAATGAAATGTTAGCCTATGTGGTTAGAAGTTTGATAAACAGTGAACTTGTCCCTCGATGTCCCTTGATGCGAAACATGATATTTGAACCTATTTGGTTTTATGTTCGGAAAAATGAAAGTATTGGAATGACTTTGTCGCGAAAATGAGATTTTAGCCTATATGGTTAGAAGTTTGATAAAGGTTGAACTTGTCCCTCGATCTCCCTTAATGCGAAACATGATATGTGAACCTATTTAGTTTTGTATTCGGCAAAATGAAATTATTTGAATGACCATTGTCCCAAAAATGAGATTTTAACCTATATGGTTAAAAGTTTGGTAAATATTAATGTTGAATTTGTCCCTCGATGTCCTTTATTGCGTAACATAATATTTGAACCAATTTCGTTTTAAATTTGGTAAATAGAAAGTAATGAGATGACCCTTATCGCAAAAACGAGATTTTAGCTTATATTGTTACATGTTTGTTAAATATGAAGGTTGAACATGTCCCTCGATGTCCCTTGTTGCGAAACATGATATGAGAACCTATTTGGTGTGAAATTCAGTAAAATGAAAGTATTGAAATGACCCTTGTCGCGAAAATGAAATGTTAGCCTATGTGGTTAGAAGTTTGATAAACAGTGAACTTGTCTCTCGATGTCCCTTGATGAGAAACATGATATGTGAACCTATTTGGTTTTATATTCGGAAAAATGAAAGTATTGGAATGACTTTGTCGCGAAAATTAGATTTTAGCCTATATGGTTAGAAGTTTGATAAAGGTTGAACTTGTCCCTCGATCTCCCTTGAAACGAAACATGATATGTGATCCTATTTGGTTTAGTATTCGGCAAAATGAAATTATTTGAATGACCATTGTCCCAAAAATGAGATTTTAACCTATATGGTTAAAAGTTTGATAAATATTAATGTTGAATTTGTCCCTCGATGTCCTTTATTGCGTAACATAATATTTGAACCAATTTCGTTTTAAATTTGGTAAATAGCAAGTAATGAGATGACCCTTATCGCGAAAACGAGATTTTAGCTTATATTGTTACATGTTTGTTAAATATGAAGGTTGAACATGTCCCTCGATGTCCCTTGATGCGAAACATGATATGTGAACCTATTTGGTTTGAAATTCGGTAAAATGAAAGTATTGAAATGACCCTTGTCGCAAAAATGAAATGTTAGCCTATGTGGTTAGAAGTTAGATAAACAGTGAACTTGTCTCTCGATGTCCCTTGATGCGAAACATGATATGTGAACCTATTTGGTTTTATATTCGGAAAAATGAAAGTATTGGAATGACTTTGTCGCGAAAATTAGATTTTAGCCTATATGGTTAGAAGTTTGATAAAGGTTGAACTTGTCCCTCGATCTCCCTTGATACGAAACATGATATGTGAACCTATTTGGTTTTGTATTCGGCAAAATGAAATTATTTGAATGACCATTGTCCCAAAAATGAGATTTTAGCTTATATGGTTAAAAGTTTGATAAATATTAATGTTGAATTTGTCCCTCGATGTCCTTTATTGTATAACATAATATTTGAACAAATTTCGTTTTAAATTTGGTAAATAGAAACTAATGAGATGACCCTTATCGCGAAAACGAGATTTTAGCTTATATTGTTACATGTTTGTTAAATATGAAGGTTGAACATGTCCCTCGATGTCCCTTGATGCGAAACATGATATGTGAACCTATTTGGTTTGAAATTTGGTAAAATGAAAGTATTGAAATGACCATTGTCGTGATAATGAAATGTTAACCTATGTGGTTAGAAGTTTGATAAACAGTGAACTTGTCTCTCGATGTCCCTTGATGAGAAACATGATATGTGAACCTATTTGGTTTTATATTCGGAAAAATGAAAGTATTGGAATGACTTTGTCGCGAAAATTAGATTTTAGGCTATATGGTTAGAAGTTTGATAAAGGTTGAACTTGTCCCTCGATCTCCCTTGAAACGAAACATGATATGTGATCCTATTTGGTTTAGTATTCGGCAAAATGAAATTATTTGAATGACCATTGTCCCAAAAATGAGATTTTAACCTATATGGTTAAAAGTTTGATAAATATTAATGTTGAATTTGTCCCTCGATGTCCTTTATTGCGTAACATAATATTTGAACCAATTTCGTTTTAAATTTGGTAAATAGCAAGTAATGAGATGACCCTTATCGCGAAAACGAGATTTTAGCTTATATTGTTACATGTTTGTTAAATATGAAGGTTGAACATGTCCCTCGATGTCCCTTGATGCGAAACATGATATGTGAACCTATTTGGTTTGAAATTCTGTAAAATGAAAGTATTTAAATGACCCTTGTCGCAAAAATGAAATGTTAGCCTATGTGGTTAGAAGTTAGATAAACAGTGAACTTGTCTCTCGATGTCCCTTGATGCGAAACATGATATGTGAACCTATTTGGTTTTATATTCGGAAAAATGAAAGTATTGGAATGACTTTGTCGCGAAAATTAGATTTTAGCCTATATGGTTAGAAGTTTGATAAAGGTTGAACTTGTCCCTCGATCTCCCTTGATACGAAACATGATATGTGAACCTGTTTGGTTTTGTATTCGGCAAAATGAAATTATTTGAATGACCATTGTCCCAAAACTGAGATTTTAGCTTATATGGTTAAAAGTTTGATAAATACTAATGTTGAATTTGTCCCTCGATGTCCTTTATTGTATAACATAATATTTGAACCAATTTCGTTTTAAATTTGGTAAATAGAAACTAATGAGATGACCCTTATCGCGAAAACGAGATTTTAGCTTATATTGTTACATGTTTGTTAAATATGAAGGTTGAACATGTCCCTCGATGTCCCTTGATGCGAAACATGATATGTGAACCTATTTGGTTTGAAATTCGGTAAAATGAAAGTATTGAAATGACCATTGTCGTGATAATGAAATGTTAGCCTATGTGGTTAGAAGTTTGATAAACAGTGAACTTGTCTCTCGATGTCCCTTGATGAGAAACATGATATGTGAACCTATTTGGTTTTATATTCGGAAAAATGAAAGTATTGGAATGACTTTGTCGCGAAAATTAGATTTTAGCCTATATGGTTAGAAGTTTGATAAAGGTTGAACTTGTCCCTCGATCTCCCTTGAAACGAAACATGATATGTGATCCTATTTGGTTTAGTATTCGGCAAAATGAAATTATTTGAATGACCATTGTCCCAAAAATGAGATTTTAACCTATATGGTTAAAAGTTTGATAAATATTAATGTTGAATTTGTCCCTCGATGTCCTTTATTGCGTAACATAATATTTGAACCAATTTCGTTTTAAATTTGGTAAATAGCAAGTAATGAGATGACCCTTATCGCGAAAACGAGATTTTAGCTTATATTGTTACATGTTTGTTAAATATGAAGGTTGAACATGTCCCTCGATGTCCCTTGATGCGAAACATGATATGTGAACCTATTTGGTTTGAAATTCGGTAAAATGAAAGTATTTAAATGACCCTTGTCGCAAAAATGAAATGTTAGCCTATGTGGTTAGAAGTTAGATAAACAGTGAACTTGTCTCTCGATGTCCCTTGATGCGAAACATGATATGTGAACCTATTTGGTTTTATATTCGGAAAAATGAAAGTATTGGAATGACTTTGTCGCGAAAATTAGATTTTAGCCTATATGGTTAGAAGTTTGATAAAGGTTGAACTTGTCCCTCGATCTCCCTTGATACGAAACATGATATGTGAACCTATTTGGTTTTGTATTCGGCAAAATGAAATTATTTGAATGACCATTGTCCCAAAACTGAGATTTTAGCTTATATGGTTAAAAGTTTGATAAATATTAATGTTGAATTTGTCCCTCGATGTCCTTTATTGTATAACATAATATTTGAACCAATTTCGTTTTAAATTTGGTAAATAGAAACTAATGAGATGACCCTTATCGCGAAAACGAGATTTTAGCTTATATTGTTACATGTTTGTTAAATATGAAGGTTGAACATGTCCCTCGATGTCCCTTGATGCGAAACATGATATGTGAACCTATTTGGTTTGAAATTCGGTAAAATGAAAGTATTGAAATGACCATTGTCGTGATAATGAAATGTTAGCCTATGTGGTTAGAAGTTTGATAAACAGTGAACTTGTCCCTCGATGTCCCTTGATGCGAAACATGATATTTGAACCTATTTGGTTTTATGTTCGGAAAAATGAAAGTATTGGAATGACTTTGTCGCGAAAATGAGATTTTAGCCTATATGGTTAGAAGTTTGATAAAGGTTGAAGTTGTCCCTCGATCTCCCTTAATGCGAAACATGATATGTGAACCTATTTGGTTTTGTATTCGGCAAAATGAAATTATTTGAATGACCATTGTCCCAAAAATGAGATTTTAGCCTATATGGTTAAAAGTTTGATAAATATTAATGTTGAATTTGTCCCTCGATGACCTTTATTGCGTAACATAATATTTGAAACCAATTTCGTTTTAAATTTGGTAAATAGAAAGTAATGAGATGACCCTTATCGCAAAAACGAGATTTTAGCTTATATTGTTACATGTTTGTTAAATATGAAGGTTGAACATGTCCCTCGATGTCCCTTGATGCGAAACATGATATGTGAACCTATTTGGTTTGAAATTCGGTAAAATGAAAGTATTGAAATGACCCTTGTCGCGAAAATGAAATGTTAGCCTATGTGGTTAGAAGTTTGATAAACAGTGAACTTGTCGCTCGATGTCCCTTGATGCGAAACATGATATGTGAACCTATTTGGTTTTATATTCGGAAAAATGAAAGTATTGGAATGACTTTGTCGCGAAAATTAGATTTTAGCCTATATGGTTAGAAGTTTGATAAAGGTTGAACTTGTCCCTCGATCTCCCTTGAAACGAAACATGATATGTGAACCTATTTGGTTTTGTATTCGGAAAATTGAAATTATTTGAAAGACCATTGTCCCAAAAATGAGATTTTAACCTATATGGTTAAAAGTTTGATAAATATTAATGTTGAATTTGTCCCTCGATGTCCTTTATTGCGTAACATAATATTTGAACCAATTTCGTTTTAAATTTGGTAAATAGAAAGTAATGAGATGACCCTTATCGCAAAAACGAGATTTTAGCTTATATTGTTACATGTTTGTTAAATATGAAGGTTGAACATGTCCCTCGATGTCCCTTGATGCGAAACATGATATGAGAACTTATTTGGTTTGAAATTCGGTAAAATGAAAGTATTGAAATGACCCTTGTCGCGAAAATGAAATGTTAGCTTATGTGGTTAGAAGTTTGATAAACAGTGAACTTGTCGCTCGATGTCCCTTGATGCGAAACATGATATGTGAACCTATTTGGTTTTATATTCGGAAAAATGAAAGTATTGGAATGACTTTGTCGCGAAAATTAGATTTTAGCCTATATGGTTAGAAGTTTGATAAAGGTTGAACTTGTCCCTCGATCTCCCTTGAAACGAAACATGATATGTGAACCTATTTGGTTTTGTATTCGGCAAAATGAAATTATTTGAACGACCATTGTCCCAAAAATGAGATTTTAGCCTATATGGTTAAAAGTTTGATAAATATTAATGTTGAATTTGTCCCTCGATGTCCTTTATTGCATAACATAATATTTGAACCAATTTCGTTTTAAATTTGGTAAATAGAAACTAATGAGATGATCCTTATTGCAAAAACGAGATTTTAGCTTATATTGTTACATGTTTGTTAAATATGAAGGTTGAACATGTCCGTCGATGTCCCTTGATGCCAAACATGATATGTGAACCTATTTGGTTTGAAATTTGGTAAAATGAAAGTCTTGAAATGACCCTTGTCGCGAAAATGAAATGTTAGCCTATGTGGTTAGAAGTTTTTTAAACAGTGAACTTGTCCCTTGATGTCCCTTGATGCATTACATGATATGTGAACCTATTTGGTTTTATATTCGGAAAAATGAAAGTATTGGAATGACTTTCTCGCGAAAATTAGATTTTAGCCTATATGGTTAGAAGTTTGATAAAGGTTGAACATGTCCCTCGATGTCCCTTGATGCGAAACATGATATGTGAACCTATTTGGTTTGAAATTCGGTAAAATGAAAGTATTGAAATGACCATTGTCGTGATAATGAAATGTTAGCCTATGTGGTTAGAAGTTTGATAAACAGTGAACTTGTCCCTCGATGTCCCTTGATGCGAAACATGATATTTGAACCTATTTGGTTTTATGTTTGGAAAAATGAAAGTATTGGAATGACTTTGTCGCGAAAATTAGATTTTAGCCTATATGGTTAGAAGTTTGATAAAGGTTGAACTTGTCCCTCGATCTCCCTTGAAACGAAACATGATATGTGAACCTATTTGGTTTTGTATTCGGCAAAATGAAATTATTTGAATGACCATTGTCCCAAAAATGAGATTTTAACCTATATGGTTAAAAGTTTGATAAATATTAATGTTGAATTTGTCCCTCGATGTCCTTTATTGCGTAACATAATATTTGAACCAATTTCGTTTTAAATTTGGTAAATAGCAAGTAATGAGATGACCCTTATCGCGAAAACGAGATTTTAGCTTATATTGTTACATGTTTGTTAAATATGAAGGTTGAACATGTCCCTCGATGTCCCTTGATGCGAAACATGATATGTGAACCTATTTGGTTTGAAATTCGGTAAAATGAAAGTATTGAAATGACCCTTGTCGCAAAAATGAAATGTTAGCCTATGTGGTTAGAAGTTAGATAAACAGTGAACTTGTCTCTCGATGTCCCTTGATGCGAAACATGATATGTGAACCTATTTGGTTTTATATTCGGAAAAATGAAAGTATTGGAATGACTTTGTCGCGAAAATTAGATTTTAGCCTATATGGTTAGAAGTTTGATAAAGGTTGAACTTGTCCCTCGATCTCTCTTGATACGAAACATGATATGTGAACCTATTTGGTTTTGTATTCGGCAAAATGAAATTATTTGAATGACCATTGTCCCAAAAATGAGATTTTAGCTTATATGGTTAAAAGTTTGATAAATATTAATGTTGAATTTGTCCCTCGATGTCCTTTATTGCATAACATAATATTTGAACCAATTTCGTTTTAAATTTGGTAAATAGAAACTAATGAGATGACCCTTATCGCGAAAACGAGATTTTAGCTTATATTGTTACATGTTTGTTAAATATGAAGGTTGAACATGTCCCTCGATGTCCCTTGATGCGAAACATGATATGTGAACCTATTTGGTTTGAAATTCGGTAAAATGGAAGCATTGAAATGACCCTTGTCGCAAAAATGAAATGTTAGCCTATGTGGTTAGAAGTTAGATAAACAGTGAACTTGTCTCTCGATGTCCCTTGATGCGAAACATGATATGTGAACCTATTTGGTTTTATATTCGGAAAAATGAAAGTATTGGAATGACTTTGTCGCGAAAATTAGATTTTAGCCTATATGGTTAGAAGTTTGATAAAGGTTGAACTTGTCCCTCGATCTCCCTTGATACGAAACATGATATGTGAACCTATTTGGTTTTGTATTCGGCAAAATGAAATTATTTGAATGACCATTGTCCCAAAAATGAGATTTTAGCTTATATGGTTAAAAGTTTGATAAATATTAATGTTGAATTTGTCCCTCGATGTCCTTTATTGTATAACATAATATTTGAACCAATTTCGTTTTAAATTTGGTAAATAGAAACTAATGAGATGACCCTTATCGCGAAAACGAGATTTTAGCTTATATTGTTACATGTTTGTTAAATATGAAGGTTGAACATGTCCCTCGATGTCCCTTGATGCGAAACATGATATGTGAACCTATTTGGTTTGAAATTCGGTAAAATGAAAGTATTGAAATGACCATTGTCGTGATAATGAAATGTTAGCCTATGTGGTTAGAAGTTTGATAAACAGTGAACTTGTCCCTCGATGTCCCTTGATGCGAAACATGATATTTGAACCTATTTGGTTTTATGTTCGGAAAAATGAAAGTATTGGAATGACTTTGTCGCGAAAATGAGATTTTAGCCTATATGGTTAGAAGTTTGATAAAGGTTGAACTTGTCCCTCGATCTCCCTTAATGCGAAACATGATATGTGAACCTATTTGGTTTTGTATTCGGCAAAATGAAATTATTTGAATGACCATTGTCCCAAAAATGAGATTTTAGCCTATATGGTTAAAAGTTTGATAAATATTAATGTTGAATTTGTCCCTCGATGTCCTTTATTGCGTAACATAATATTTGAACCAATTTCGTTTTAAATTTGGTAAATAGAAAGTAATGAGATGACCCTTATCGCAAAAACGAGATTTTAGCTTATATTGTTACATGTTTGTTAAATATGAAGGTTGAACATGTCCCTCGATGTCCCTTGATGCGAAACATGATATGAGAACCTATTTGGTTTGAAATTCGGTAAAATGAAAGTATTGAAATGACCCTTGTCGCGAAAATCAAATGTTAGCCTATGTGGTTAGAAGTTTGATAAACAGTGAACTTGTCTCTCGATGTCCTTTGATGCGAAACATGATATGTGAACCTATTTGGTTTTATATTCTGAAAAATGAAAGTATTGGAATGACTTTGTCGACAAAATGAGATTTTAGCCTATATGGTTAGAAGTTTGATAAAGGTTGAACTTGTCCCTCGATCTCCCTTGATTCGAAACATGATATGTGAACCTATTTGGTTTTGTATTCGGCAAAATGAAATTATTTGAACGACCATTGTCCCAAAAATGAGATTTTAGCCTATATGGTTAAAAGTTTGATAAATATTAATGTTGAATTTGTCCCTCGATGTCCTTTATTGCATAACATAATATTTGAACCAATTTCGTTTTAAATTTGGTAAATAGAAACTAATGAGATGATCCTTATTGCAAAAACGAGATTTTAGCTTATATTGTTACATGTTTGTTAAATATGAAGGTGGAACATGTCCGTCGATGTCCCTTGATGCCAAACATGATATGTGAACCTATTTGGTTTGAAATTTGGTAAAATGAAAGTATTGAAATGACCCTTGTCGCGAAAATGAAATGTTAGCCTATGTGGTTAGAAGTTTTTTAAACAGTGAACTTGTCCCTTGATGTCCCTTGATGCATTACATGATATGTGAACCTATTTGGTTTTATATTCGGAAAAATGAAAGTATTGGAATGACTTTGTCGCGAAAATTAGATTTTAGCCTATATGGTTAGAAGTTTGATAAAGGTTGAACTTGTCCCTCGATCTCCCTTGAAACGAAACATGATATGTGAACCTATTTGGTTTTGTATTCGGCAAAATGAAATTATTTGAATGACCATTGTCCCAAAAATGAGATTTTAACCTATATGGTTAAAAGTTTGATAAATATTAATGTTGAATTTGTCCCTCGATGTCCTTTATTGCGTAACATAATATTTGAACCAATTTCGTTTTAAATTTGGTAAATAGCAAGTAATGAGATGACCCTTATCGCGAAAACGAGATTTTAGCTTATATTGTTACATGTTTGTTAAATACGAAGGTTGAACATGTCCCTCGATGTCCCTTGATGCGAAACATGATATGTGAACCTATTTGGTTTGAAATTCGGTAAAATGAAAGCATTGAAATGACCCTTGTCGCAAAAATGAAATGTTAGCCTATGTGGTTAGAAGTTAGATAAACAGTGAACTTGTCTCTCGATGTCCCCTGATGCGAAACATGATATGTGAACCTATTTGGTTTTATATTCGGAAAAATGAAAGTATTGGAATGACTTTGTCGCGAAAATTAGATTTTAGCCTATATGGTTAGAAGTTTGATAAAGGTTGAACTTGTCCCTCGATCTCCCTTGATACGAAACATGATATGTGAACCTATTTGGTTTTGTATTCGGCAAAATGAAATTATTTGAATGACCATTGTCCCAAAAATGAGATTTTAGCTTATATGGTTAAAAGTTTGATAAATATTAATGTTGAATTTGTCCCTCGATGTCCTTTATTGTATAACATAATATTTGAACCAATTTCGTTTTAAATTTGGTAAATAGAAACTAATGAGATGACCCTTATCGCGAAAACGAGATTTTAGCTTATATTGTTACATGTTTGTTAAATATGAAGGTTGAACATGTCCCTCGATGTCCCTTGATGCGAAACATGATATGTGAACCTATTTGGTTTGAAATTCGGTAAAATGAAAGTATTGAAATGACCATTGTCGTGATAATGAAATGTTAGCCTATGTGGTTAGAAGTTTGATAAACAGTGAACTTGTCCCTCGATGTCCCTTGATGCGAAACATGATATTTGAACCTATTTGGTTTTATGTTCGGAAAAATGAAAGTATTGGAATGACTTTGTCGCGAAAATGAGATTTTAGCCTATATGGTTAGAAGTTTGATAAAGGTTGAACTTGTCCCTCGATCTCCCTTAATGCGAAACATGATACGTAAACCTATTTGGTTTTGTATTCGGCAAAATGAAATTATTTGAATGACCATTGTCCCAAAAATGAGATTTTAGCCTATATGGTTAAAAGTTTGATAAATATTAATGTTGAATTTGTCCCTCGATGTCCTTTATTGCGTAACATAATATTTGAACCAATTTCGTTTTAAATTTGGTAAATAGAAAGTAATGAGATGACCCTTATCGCAAAAACGAGATTTTAGCTTATATTGTTACATGTTTGTTAAATATGAAGGTTGAACATGTCCCTCGATGTCCCTTGATGCGAAACATGATATGAGAACCTATTTGGTTTGAAATTCGGTAAAATGAAAGTATTGAAATGACCCTTGTCGCGAAAATCAAATGTTAGCCTATGTGGTTAGAAGTTTGATAAACAGTGAACTTGTCTCTCGATGTCCTTTGATGCGAAACATGATATGTGAACCTATTTGGTTTTATATTCTGAAAAATGAAAGTATTGGAATGACTTTGTCGACAAAATGAGATTTTAGCCTATATGGTTAGAAGTTTGATAAAGGTTGAACTTGTCCCTCGATCTCCCTTGATTCGAAACATGATATGTGAACCTATTTGGTTTTGTATTCGGCAAAATGAAATTATTTGAACGACCATTGTCCCAAAAATGAGATTTTAGCCTATATGGTTAAAAGTTTGATAAATATTAATGTTGAATTTGTCCCTCGATGTCCTTTATTGCATAACATAATATTTGAACCAATTTCGTTTTAAATTTGGTAAATAGAAACTAATGAGATGATCCTTATTGCAAAAACGAGATTTTAGCTTATATTGTTACATGTTTGTTAAATATGAAGGTTGAACATGTCCGTCGATGTCCCTTGATGCCAAACATGATATGTGAACCTATTTGGTTTGAAATTTGGTAAAATGAAAGTATTGAAATGACCCTTGTCGCGAAAATGAAATGTTAGCCTATGTGGTTAGAAGTTTTTTAAACAGTGAACTTGTCCCTTGATGTCCCTTGATGCATTACATGATATGTGAACCTATTTGGTTTTATATTCGGAAAAATGAAAGTATTGGAATGACTTTGTCGCGAAAATTAGATTTTAGCCTATATGGTTAGAAGTTTGATAAAGGTTGAACTTGTCCCTCGATCTCCCTTGAAACGAAACATGATATGTGAACCTATTTGGTTTTGTATTCGGCAAAATGAAATTATTTGAATGACCATTGTCCCAAAAATGAGATTTTAACCTATATGGTTAAAAGTTTGATAAATATTAATGTTGAATTTGTCCCTCGATGTCCTTTATTGTGTAACATAATATTTGAACCAATTTCGTTTTAAATTTGGTAAATAGCAAGTAATGAGATGACCCTTATCGCGAAAACGAGATTTTAGCTTATATTGTTACATGTTTGTTAAATATGAAGGTTGAACATGTCCCTCGATGTCCCTTGATGCGAAACATGATATGTGAACCTATTTGGTTTGAAATTTGGAAAAATGAAAGTATTGAAATGACCCTTGTCGCAAAAATGAAATGTTAGCCTATGTGGTTAGAAGTTAGATAAACAGTGAACTTGTCTCTCGATGTCCCTTGATGCGAAACATGATATGTGAACCTATTTAGTTTTATATTCGGAAAAATGAAAGTATTGGAATGACTTTGTCGCGAAAATTAGATTTTAGCCTATATGGTTAGAAGTTTGATAAAGGTTGAACTTGTCCCTCGATCTCTCTTGATACGAAACATGATATGTGAACCTATTTGGTTTTGTATTCGGCAAAATGAAATTATTTGAATGACCATTGTCCCAAAAATGAGATTTTAGCTTATATGGTTAAAAGTTTGATAAATATTAATGTTGAATTTGTCCCTCGATGTCCTTTATTGCATAACATAATATTTGAACCAATTTCGTTTTAAATTTGGTAAATAGAAACTAATGAGATGACCCTTATCGCGAAAATGAGATTTTAGCTTATATTGTTACATGTTTGTTAAATATGAAGGTTGAACATGTCCCTCGATGTCCCTTGATGCGAAACATGATATGTGAACCTATTTGGTTTGAAATTCGGTAAAATGAAAGCATTGAAATGACCCTTGTCGCAAAAATGAAATGTTAGCCTATGTGGTTAGAAGTTAGATAAACAGTGAACTTGTCTCTCGATGTCCCTTGATGCGAAACATGATATGTGAACCTATTTGGTTTTATATTCGGAAAAATGAAAGTATTGGAATGACTTTGTCGCGAAAATTAGATTTTAGCCTATATGGTTAGAAGTTTGATAAAGGTTGAACTTGTCCCTCAATCTCCCTTGATACGAAACATGATATGTGAACCTATTTGGTTTTGTATTCGGCAAAATGAAATTATTTGAATGACCATTGTCCCAAAAATGAGATTTTAGCTTATATGGTTAAAAGTTTGATAAATATTAATGTTGAATTTGTCCCTCGATGTCCTTTATTGTATAACATAATATTTGAACCAATTTCGTTTTAAATTTGGTAAATAGAAACTAATGAGATGACCCTTATCGCGAAAACGAGATTTTAGCTTATATTGTTACATGTTTGTTAAATATGAAGGTTGAACATGTCCCTCGATGTCCCTTGATGCGAAACATGATATGTGAACCTATTTAGTTTGAAATTCGGTAAAATGAAAGTATTGAAATGACCCTTGTCGCAAAAATGAAATGTTAGCCTATGTGGTTAGAAGTTAGATAAACAGTGAACTTGTCTCTCGATGTCCCTTGATGCGAAACATGATATGTGAACCTGTTTGGTTTTATATTCGGAAAAATGAAAGTATTGGAATCACTTTGTCGCGAAAATTAGATTTTAGCCTATATGGTTAGAAGTTTGATAAAGGTTGAACTTGTCCCTCGATCTCCCTTAATGCGAAACATGATATGTGAACCTATTTGGTTTTGTATTCAGCAAAATGAAATTATTTGAATGACCATTGTTCCAAAAATGAGATTTTAGCCTATATGGTTAAAAGTTTGATAAATATTAATGTTGAATTTGTCCCTCGATGTCCTTTATTGCGTAACATAATATTTGAACCAATTTCGTTTTAAATTTGGTAAATAGAAAGTAATGAGATGACCCTTATCGCAAAAACGAGATTTTAGCTTATATTGTTACATGTTTGTTAAATATGAAGGTTGAACATGTCCCTCGATGTCCCTTGATGCGAAACATGATATGAGAACCTATTTGGTTTGAAATTCGGTAAAATGAAAGTATTGAAATGACCCTTGTCGCGAAAATCAAATGTTAGCCTATGTGGTTAGAAGTTTGATAAACAGTGAACTTGTCTCTCGATGTCCTTTGATGCGAAACATGATATGTGAACCTATTTGGTTTTATATTCTGAAAAATGAAAGTATTGGAATGACTTTGTCGACAAAATGAGATTTTAGCCTATATGGTTAGAAGTTTGATAAAGGTTGAACTTGTCCCTCGATCTCCCTTGATTTGAAACATGATATGTGAACCTATTTGGTTTTGTATTCGGCAAAATGAAATTATTTGAACGACCATTGTCCCAAAAATGAGATTTTAGCCTATATGGTTAAAAGTTTGATAAATATTAATGTTGAATTTGTCCCTCGATGTCCTTTATTGCATAACATAATATTTGAACCAATTTCGTTTTAAATTTGGTAAATAGAAACTAATGAGATGATCCTTATTGCAAAAACGAGATTTTAGCTTATATTGTTACATGTTTGTTAAATATGAAGGTTGAACATGTCCGTCGATGTCCCTTGATGCCAAACATGATATGTGAACCTATTTGGTTTGAAATTTGGTAAAATGAAAGTATTGAAATGACCCTTGTCGCGAAAATGAAATGTTAGCCTATGTGGTTAGAAGTTTGATAAACAGTGAACTTGTCCCTTGATGTCCCTTGATGCATTACATGATATGTGAACCTATTTGGTTTTATATTCGGAAAAATGAAAGTATTGGAATGACTTTGTCGCGAAAATTAGATTTTAGCCTATATGGTTAGAAGTTTGATAAAGGTTGAACTTGTCCCTCGATCTCCCTTGAAACGAAACATGATATGTGAACCTATTTGGTTTTGTATTCGGCAAAATGAAATTATTTGAATGACCATTGTCCCAAAAATGAGATTTTAACCTATATGGTTAAAAGTTTGATAAATATTAATGTTGAATTTGTCCCTCGATGTCCTTTATTGCGTAACATAATATTTGAACCAATTTCGTTTTAAATTTGGTAAATAGCAAGTAATGAGATGACCCTTATCGCGAAAACGAGATTTTAGCTTATATTGTTACATGTTTGTTAAATATGAAGGTTGAACATGTCCCTCGATGTCCCTTGATGCGAAACATGATATGTGAACCTATTTGGTTTGAAATTCGGTAAAATGAAAGTATTGAAATGACCCTTGTCGCAAAAATGAAATGTTAGCCTATGTGGTTAGAAGTTAGATAAACAGTGAACTTGTCTCTCGATGTCCCTTGATGCGAAACATGATATGTGAACCTATTTAGTTTTATATTCGGAAAAATGAAAGTATTGGAATGACTTTGTCGCGAAAATTAGATTTTAGCCTATATGGTTAGAAGTTTGATAAAGGTTGAACTTGTCCCTCGATCTCTCTTGATACGAAACATGATATGTGAACCTATTTGGTTTTGTATTCGGCAAAATGAAATTATTTGAATGACCATTGTCCCAAAAATGAGATTTTAGCTTATATGGTTAAAAGTTTGATAAATATTAATGTTGAATTTGTCCCTCGATGTCCTTTATTGCATAACATAATATTTGAACCAATTTCGTTTTAAATTTGGTAAATAGAAACTAATGAGATGACCCTTATCGCGAAAATGAGATTTTAGCTTATATTGTTACATGTTTGTTAAATATGAAGGTTGAACATGTCCCTCGATGTCCCTTGATGCGAAACATGATATGTGAACCTATTTGGTTTGAAATTCGGTAAAATGAAAGCATTGAAATGACCCTTGTCGCAAAAATGAAATGTTAGCCTATGTGGTTAGAAGTTAGATAAACAGTGAACTTGTCTCTCGATGTCCCTTGATGCGAAACATGATATGTGAACCTATTTGGTTTTATATTCGGAAAAATGAAAGTATTGGAATGACTTTGTCGCGAAAATTAGATTTTAGCCTATATGGTTAGAAGTTTGATAAAGGTTGAACTTGTCCCTCAATCTCCCTTGATACGAAACATGATATGTGAACCTATTTGGTTTTGTATTCGGCAAAATGAAATTATTTGAATGACCATTGTCCCAAAAATGAGATTTTAGCTTATATGGTTAAAAGTTTGATAAATATTAATGTTGAATTTGTCCCTCGATGTCCTTTATTGTATAACATAATATTTGAACCAATTTCGTTTTAAATTTGGTAAATAGAAACTAATGAGATGACCCTTATCGCGAAAACGAGATTTTAGCTTATATTGTTACATGTTTGTTAAATATGAAGGTTGAACATGTCCCTCGATGTCCCTTGATGCGAAACATGATATGTGAACCTATTTAGTTTGAAATTCGGTAAAATGAAAGTATTGAAATGACCCTTGTCGCAAAAATGAAATGTTAGCCTATGTGGTTAGAAGTTAGATAAACAGTGAACTTGTCTCTCGATGTCCCTTGATGCGAAACATGATATGTGAACCTGTTTGGTTTTATATTCGGAAAAATGAAAGTATTGGAATCACTTTGTCGCGAAAATTAGATTTTAGCCTATATGGTTAGAAGTTTGATAAAGGTTGAACTTGTCCCTCGATCTCCCTTAATGCGAAACATGATATGTGAACCTATTTGGTTTTGTATTCAGCAAAATGAAATTATTTGAATGACCATTGTTCCAAAAATGAGATTTTAGCCTATATGGTTAAAAGTTTGATAAATATTAATGTTGAATTTGTCCCTCGATGTCCTTTATTGCGTAACATAATATTTGAACCAATTTCGTTTTAAATTTGGTAAATAGAAAGTAATGAGATGACCCTTATCGCAAAAACGAGATTTTAGCTTATATTGTTACATGTTTGTTAAATATGAAGGTTGAACATGTCCCTCGATGTCCCTTGATGCGAAACATGATATGAGAACCTATTTGGTTTGAAATTCGGTAAAATGAAAGTATTGAAATGACCCTTGTCGCGAAAATCAAATGTTAGCCTATGTGGTTAGAAGTTTGATAAACAGTGAACTTGTCTCTCGATGTCCTTTGATGCGAAACATGATATGTGAACCTATTTGGTTTTATATTCTGAAAAATGAAAGTATTGGAATGACTTTGTCGACAAAATGAGATTTTAGCCTATATGGTTAGAAGTTTGATAAAGGTTGAACTTGTCCCTCGATCTCCCTTGATTTGAAACATGATATGTGAACCTATTTGGTTTTGTATTCGGCAAAATGAAATTATTTGAACGACCATTGTCCCAAAAATGAGATTTTAGCCTATATGGTTAAAAGTTTGATAAATATTAATGTTGAATTTGTCCCTCGATGTCCTTTATTGCATAACATAATATTTGAACCAATTTCGTTTTAAATTTGGTAAATAGAAACTAATGAGATGATCCTTATTGCAAAAACGAGATTTTAGCTTATATTGTTACATGTTTGTTAAATATGAAGGTTGAACATG
This sequence comes from Medicago sativa, assembly GCF_051527215.1. Lineage (NCBI taxonomy): Eukaryota > Viridiplantae > Streptophyta > Magnoliopsida > Fabales > Fabaceae > Medicago > Medicago sativa. Next base: position 49,990,782 of record NC_140754.1, on the reverse strand, counting down.
TCCGTCGATGTCCCTTGATGCCAAACATGATATGTGAACCTATTTGGTTTGAAATTTGGTAAAATGAAAGTATTGAAATGACCCTTGTCGCGAAAATGAAATGTTAGCCTATGTGGTTAGAAGTTTGATAAACAGTGAACTTGTCCCTTGATGTCCCTTGATGCATTACATGATATGTGAACCTATTTGGTTTTATATTCGGAAAAATGAAAGTATTGGAATGACTTTGTCGCGAAAATTAGATTTTAGCCTATATGGTTAGAAGTTTGATAAAGGTTGAACTTGTCCCTCGATCTCCCTTGAAACGAAACATGATATGTGAACCTATTTGGTTTTGTATTCGGCAAAATGAAATTATTTGAATGACCATTGTCCCAAAAATGAGATTTTAACCTATATGGTTAAAAGTTTGATAAATATTAATGTTGAATTTGTCCCTCGATGTCCTTTATTGCGTAACATAATATTTGAACCAATTTCGTTTTAAATTTGGTAAATAGCAAGTAATGAGATGACCCTTATCGCGAAAACGAGATTTTAGCTTATATTGTTACATGTTTGTTAAATATGAAGGTTGAACATGTCCCTCGATGTCCCTTGATGCGAAACATGATATGTGAACCTATTTGGTTTGAAATTCGGTAAAATGAAAGTATTGAAATGACCCTTGTCGCAAAAATGAAATGTTAGCCTATGTGGTTAGAAGTTAGATAAACAGTGAACTTGTCTCTCGATGTCCCTTGATGCGAAACATGATATGTGAACCTATTTGGTTTTATATTCGGAAAAATGAAAGTATTGGAATGACTTTGTCGCGAAAATTAGATTTTAGCCTATATGGTTAGAAGTTTGATAAAGGTTGAACTTGTCCCTCGATCTCTCTTGATACGAAACATGATATGTGAACCTATTTGGTTTTGTATTCGGCAAAATGAAATTATTTGAATGACCATTGTCCCAAAAATGAGATTTTAGCTTATATGGTTAAAAGTTTGATAAATATTAATGTTGAATTTGTCCCTCGATGTCCTTTATTGCATAACATAATATTTGAACCAATTTCGTTTTAAATTTGGTAAATAGAAACTAATGAGATGACCCTTATCGCGAAAACGAGATTTTAGCTTATATTGTTACATGTTTGTTAAATATGAAGGTTGAACATGTCCCTCGATGTCCCTTGATGCGAAACATGATATGTGAACCTATTTGGTTTGAAATTCGGTAAAATGAAAGCATTGAAATGACCCTTGTCGCAAAAATGAAATGTTAGCCTATGTGGTTAGAAGTTAGATAAACAGTGAACTTGTCTCTCGATGTCCCTTGATGCGAAACATGATATGTGAACCTATTTGGTTTTATATTCGGAAAAATGAAAGTATTGGAATGACTTTGTCGCAAAAATTAGATTTTAGCCTATATGGTTAGAAGTTTGATAAAGGTTGAACTTGTCCCTCGATCTCTCTTGATACGAAACATGATATGTGAACCTATTTGGTTTTGTATTCGGCAAAATGAAATTATTTGAATGACCATTGTCCCAAAAATGAGATTTTAGCTTATATGGTTAAAAGTTTGATAAATATTAATGTTGAATTTGTCCCTCGATGTCCTTTATTGTATAACATAATATTTGAACCAATTTCGTTTTAAATTTGGTAAATAGAAACTAATGAGATGACCCTTATCGCGAAAACGAGATTTTAGCTTATATTGTTACATGTTTGTTAAATATGAAGGTTGAACATGTCCCTCGATGTCCCTTGATGCGAAACATGATATGTGAACCTATTTAGTTTGAAATTCGGTAAAATGAAAGTATTGAAATGACCCTTGTCGCAAAAATGAAATGTTAGCCTATGTGGTTAGAAGTTAGATAAACAGTGAACTTGTCTCTCGATGTCCCTTGATGCGAAACATGATATGTGAACCTATTTGGTTTTATATTCGGAAAAATGAAAGTATTGGAATCACTTTGTCGCGAAAATTAGATTTTAGCCTATATGGTTAGAAGTTTGATAAAGGTTGAACTTGTCCCTCGATCTCCCTTAATGCGAAACATGATATGTGAACCTATTTGGTTTTGTATTCAGCAAAATGAAATTATTTGAATGACCATTGTTCCAAAAATGAGATTTTAGCCTATATGGTTAAAAGTTTGATAAATATTAATGTTGAATTTGTCCCTCGATGTCCTTTATTGCGTAACATAATATTTGAACCAATTTCGTTTTAAATTTGGTAAATAGAAAGTAATGAGATGACCCTTATCGCAAAAACGAGATTTTAGCTTATATTGTTACATGTTTGTTAAATATGAAGGTTGAACATGTCCCTCGATGTCCCTTGATGCGAAACATGATATGAGAACCTATTTGGTTTGAAATTCGGTAAAATGAAAGTATTGAAATGACCCTTGTCGCGAAAATCAAATGTTAGCCTATGTGGTTAGAAGTTTGATAAACAGTGAACTTGTCTCTCGATGTCCTTTGATGCGAAACATGATATGTGAACCTATTTGGTTTTATATTCTGAAAAATGAAAGTATTGGAATGACTTTGTCGACAAAATGAGATTTTAGCCTATATGGTTAGAAGTTTGATAAAGGTTGAACTTGTCCCTCGATCTCCCTTGATTTGAAACATGATATGTGAACCTATTTGGTTTTGTATTCGGCAAAATGAAATTATTTGAACGACCATTGTCCCAAAAATGAGATTTTAGCCTATATGGTTAAAAGTTTGATAAATATTAATGTTGAATTTGTCCCTCGATGTCCTTTATTGCATAACATAATATTTGAACCAATTTCGTTTTAAATTTGGTAAATAGAAACTAATGAGATGATCCTTATTGCAAAAACGAGATTTTAGCTTATATTGTTACATGTTTGTTAAATATGAAGGTTGAACATGTCCGTCGATGTCCCTTGATGCCAAACATGATATGTGAACCTATTTGGTTTGAAATTTGGTAAAATGAAAGTATTGAAATGACCCTTGTCGCGAAAATGAAATGTTAGCCTATGTGGTTAGAAGTTTGATAAACAGTGAACTTGTCCCTTGATGTCCCTTGATGCATTACATGATATGTGAACCTATTTGGTTTTATATTCGGAAAAATGAAAGTATTGGAATGACTTTGTCGCGAAAATTAGATTTTAGCCTATATGGTTAGAAGTTTGATAAAGGTTGAACTTGTCCCTCGATCTCCCTTGAAACGAAACATGATATGTGAACCTATTTGGTTTTGTATTCGGCAAAATGAAATTATTTGAATGACCATTGTCCCAAAAATGAGATTTTAACCTATATGGTTAAAAGTTTGATAAATATTAATGTTGAATTTGTCCCTCGATGTCCTTTATTGCGTAACATAATATTTGAACCAATTTCGTTTTAAATTTGGTAAATAGCAAGTAATGAGATGACCCTTATCGCGAAAACGAGATTTTAGCTTATATTGTTACATGTTTGTTAAATATGAAGGTTGAACATGTCCCTCGATGTCCCTTGATGCGAAACATGATATGTGAACCTATTTGGTTTGAAATTCGGTAAAATGAAAGTATTGAAATGACCCTTGTCGCAAAAATGAAATGTTAGCCTATGTGGTTAGAAGTTAGATAAACAGTGAACTTGTCTCTCGATGTCCCTTGATGCGAAACATGATATGTGAACCTATTTGGTTTTATATTCGGAAAAATGAAAGTATTGGAATGACTTTGTCGCGAAAATTAGATTTTAGCCTATATGGTTAGAAGTTTGATAAAGGTTGAACTTGTCCCTCGATCTCTCTTGATACGAAACATGATATGTGAACCTATTTGGTTTTGTATTCGGCAAAATGAAATTATTTGAATGACCATTGTCCCAAAAATGAGATTTTAGCTTATATGGTTAAAAGTTTGATAAATATTAATGTTGAATTTGTCCCTCGATGTCCTTTATTGCATAACATAATATTTGAACCAATTTCGTTTTAAATTTGGTAAATAGAAACTAATGAGATGACCCTTATCGCGAAAACGAGATTTTAGCTTATATTGTTACATGTTTGTTAAATATGAAGGTTGAACATGTCCCTCGATGTCCCTTGATGCGAAACATGATATGTGAACCTATTTGGTTTGAAATTCGGTAAAATGAAAGCATTGAAATGACCCTTGTCGCAAAAATGAAATGTTAGCCTATGTGGTTAGAAGTTAGATAAACAGTGAACTTGTCTCTCGATGTCCCTTGATGCGAAACATGATATGTGAACCTATTTGGTTTTATATTCGGAAAAATGAAAGTATTGGAATGACTTTGTCGCAAAAATTAGATTTTAGCCTATATGGTTAGAAGTTTGATAAAGGTTGAACTTGTCCCTCGATCTCTCTTGATACGAAACATGATATGTGAACCTATTTGGTTTTGTATTCGGCAAAATGAAATTATTTGAATGACCATTGTCCCAAAAATGAGATTTTAGCTTATATGGTTAAAAGTTTGATAAATATTAATGTTGAATTTGTCCCTCGATGTCCTTTATTGCATAACATAATATTTGAACCAATTTCGTTTTAAATTTGGTAAATAGAAACTAATGAGATGACCCTTATCGCGAAAACGAGATTTTAGCTTATATTGTTACATGTTTGTTAAATATGAAGGTTGAACATGTCCCTCGATGTCCCTTGATGCGAAACATGATATGTGAACCTATTTGGTTTGAAATTCGGTAAAATGAAAGCATTGAAATGACCCTTGTCGCAAAAATGAAATGTTAGCCTATGTGGTTAGAAGTTAGATAAACAGTGAACTTGTCTCTCGATGTCCCTTGATGCGAAACATGATATGTGAACCTATTTGGTTTTATATTCGGAAAAATGAAAGTATTGGAATGACTTTGTCGCGAAAATTAGATTTTAGCCTATATGGTTAGAAGTTTGATAAAGGTTGAACTTGTCCCTCGATCTCCCTTGATACGAAACATGATATGTGAACCTATTTGGTTTTGTATTCGGCAAAATGAAATTATTTGAATGACCATTGTCCCAAAAATGAGATTTTAGCTTATATGGTTAAAAGTTTGATAAATATTAATGTTGAATTTGTCCCTCGATGTCCTTTATTGTATAACATAATATTTGAACCAATTTCGTTTTAAATTTGGTAAATAGAAACTAATGAGATGACCCTTATCGCGAAAACGAGATTTTAGCTTATATTGTTACATGTTTGTTAAATATGAAGGTTGAACATGTCCCTCGATGTCCCTTGATGCGAAACATGATATGTGAACCTATTTGGTTTGAAATTCGGTAAAATGAAAGTATTGAAATGACCATTGTCGTGATAATGAAATGTTAGCCTATGTGGTTAGAAGTTTGATAAACAGTGAACTTGTCCCTCGATGTCCCTTGATGCGAAACATGATATTTGAACCTATTTGGTTTTATGTTCGGAAAAATGAAAGTATTGGAATGACTTTGTCGCGAAAATTAGATTTTAGCCTATATGGTTAGAAGTTTGATAAAGGTTGAACTTGTCCCTCGATCTCTCTTGATACGAAACATGATATGTGAACCTATTTGGTTTTGTATTCGGCAAAATGAAATTATTTGAATGACCATTGTCCCAAAAATGAGATTTTAGCTTATATGGTTAAAAGTTTGATAAATATTAATGTTGAATTTGTCCCTCGATGTCCTTTATTGCATAACATAATATTTGAACCAATTTCGTTTTAAATTTGGTAAATAGAAACTAATGAGATGACCCTTATCGCGAAAACGAGATTTTAGCTTATATTGTTACATGTTTGTTAAATATGAAGGTTGAACATGTCCCTCGATGTCCCTTGATGCGAAACATGATATGTGAACCTATTTGGTTTGAAATTCGGTAAAATGAAAGCATTGAAATGACCCTTGTCGCAAAAATGAAATGTTAGCCTATATGGTTAGAAGTTAGATAAACAGTGAACTTGTCTCTCGATGTCCCTTGATGCGAAACATGATATGTGAACCTATTTGGTTTTATATTCGGAAAAATGAAAGTATTGGAATGACTTTGTCGCGAAAATTAGATTTTAGCCTATATGGTTAGAAGTTTGATAAAGGTTGAACTTGTCCCTCGATCTCCCTTGATACGAAACATGATATGTGAACCTATTTGGTTTTGTGTTCGGCAAAATGAAATTATTTGAATGACCATTGTCCCAAAAATGAGATTTTAGCTTATATGGTTAAAAGTTTGATAAATATTAATGTTGAATTTGTCCCTCGATGTCCTTTATTGTATAACATAATATTTGAACCAATTTCGTTTTAAATTTGGTAAATAGAAACTAATGAGATGACCCTTATCGCGAAAACGAGATTTTAGCTTATATTGTTACATGTTTGTTAAATATGAAGGTTGAACATGTCCCTCGATGTCCCTTGATGCGAAACATGATATGTGAACCTATTTGGTTTGAAATTCGGTAAAATGAAAGTATTGAAATGACCATTGTCGTGATAATGAAATGTTAGCCTATGTGGTTAGAAGTTTGATAAACAGTGAACTTGTCCCTCGATGTCCCTTGATGCGAAACATGATATTTGAACCTATTTGGTTTTATGTTTGGAAAAATGAAAGTATTGGAATGACTTTGTCGCGAAAATTAGATTTTAGCCTATATGGTTAGAAGTTTGATAAAGGTTGAACTTGTCCCTCGATCTCCCTTGAAACGAAACATGATATGTGAACCTATTTGGTTTTGTATTCGGCAAAATGAAATTATTTGAATGACCATTGTCCCAAAAATGAGATTTTAACCTATATGGTTAAAAGTTTGATAAATATTAATGTTGAATTTGTCCCTCGATGTCCTTTATTGCGTAACATAATATTTGAACCAATTTCGTTTTAAATTTGGTAAATAGCAAGTAATGAGATGACCCTTATCGCGAAAACGAGATTTTAGCTTATATTGTTACATGTTTGTTAAATATGAAGGTTGAACATGTCCCTCGATGTCCCTTGATGCGAAACATGATATGTGAACCTATTTGGTTTGAAATTCGGTAAAATGAAAGTATTGAAATGACCCTTGTCGCAAAAATGAAATGTTAGCCTATGTGGTTAGAAGTTAGATAAACAGTGAACTTGTCTCTCGATGTCCCTTGATGCGAAACATGATATGTGAACCTATTTGGTTTTATATTCGGAAAAATGAAAGTATTGGAATGACTTTGTCGCGAAAATTAGATTTTAGCCTATATGGTTAGAAGTTTGATAAAGGTTGAACTTGTCCCTCGATCTCTCTTGATACGAAACATGATATGTGAACCTATTTGGTTTTGTATTCGGCAAAATGAAATTATTTGAATGACCATTGTCCCAAAAATGAGATTTTAGCTTATATGGTTAAAAGTTTGATAAATATTAATGTTGAATTTGTCCCTCGATGTCCTTTATTGCATAACATAATATTTGAACCAATTTCGTTTTAAATTTGGTAAATAGAAACTAATGAGATGACCCTTATCGCGAAAACGAGATTTTAGCTTATATTGTTACATGTTTGTTAAATATGAAGGTTGAACATGTCCCTCGATGTCCCTTGATGCGAAACATGATATGTGAACCTATTTGGTTTGAAATTCGGTAAAATGAAAGCATTGAAATGACCCTTGTCGCAAAAATGAAATGTTAGCCTATGTGGTTAGAAGTTAGATAAACAGTGAACTTGTCTCTCGATGTCCCTTGATGCGAAACATGATATGTGAACCTATTTGGTTTTATATTCGGAAAAATGAAAGTATTGGAATGACTTTGTCGCGAAAATTAGATTTTAGCCTATATGGTTAGAAGTTTGATAAAGGTTGAACTTGTCCCTCGATCTCCCTTGATACGAAACATGATATGTGAACCTATTTGGTTTTGTATTCGGCAAAATGAAATTATTTGAATGACCATTGTCCCAAAAATGAGATTTTAGCTTATATGGTTAAAAGTTTGATAAATATTAATGTTGAATTTGTCCCTCGATGTCCTTTATTGTATAACATAATATTTGAACCAATTTCGTTTTAAATTTGGTAAATAGAAACTAATGAGATGACCCTTATCGCGAAAACGAGATTTTAGCTTATATTGTTACATGTTTGTTAAATATGAAGGTTGAACATGTCCCTCGATGTCCCTTGATGCGAAACATGATATGTGAACCTATTTGGTTTGAAATTCGGTAAAATGAAAGTATTGAAATGACCATTGTCGTGATAATGAAATGTTAGCCTATGTGGTTAGAAGTTTGATAAACAGTGAACTTGTCCCTCGATGTCCCTTGATGCGAAACATGATATTTGAACCTATTTGGTTTTATGTTCGGAAAAATGAAAGTATTGGAATGACTTTGTCGCGAAAATTAGATTTTAGCCTATATGGTTAGAAGTTTGATAAAGGTTGAACTTGTCCCTCGATCTCTCTTGATACGAAACATGATATGTGAACCTATTTGGTTTTGTATTCGGCAAAATGAAATTATTTGAATGACCATTGTCCCAAAAATGAGATTTTAGCTTATATGGTTAAAAGTTTGATAAATATTAATGTTGAATTTGTCCCTCGATGTCCTTTATTGCATAACATAATATTTGAACCAATTTCGTTTTAAATTTGGTAAATAGAAACTAATGAGATGACCCTTATCGCGAAAACGAGATTTTAGCTTATATTGTTACATGTTTGTTAAATATGAAGGTTGAACATGTCCCTCGATGTCCCTTGATGCGAAACATGATATGTGAACCTATTTGGTTTGAAATTCGGTAAAATGAAAGCATTGAAATGACCCTTGTCGCAAAAATGAAATGTTAGCCTATATGGTTAGAAGTTAGATAAACAGTGAACTTGTCTCTCGATGTCCCTTGATGCGAAACATGATATGTGAACCTATTTGGTTTTATATTCGGAAAAATGAAAGTATTGGAATGACTTTGTCGCGAAAATTAGATTTTAGCCTATATGGTTAGAAGTTTGATAAAGGTTGAACTTGTCCCTCGATCTCCCTTGATACGAAACATGATATGTGAACCTATTTGGTTTTGTGTTCGGCAAAATGAAATTATTTGAATGACCATTGTCCCAAAAATGAGATTTTAGCTTATATGGTTAAAAGTTTGATAAATATTAATGTTGAATTTGTCCCTCGATGTCCTTTATTGTATAACATAATATTTGAACCAATTTCGTTTTAAATTTGGTAAATAGAAACTAATGAGATGACCCTTATCGCGAAAACGAGATTTTAGCTTATATTGTTACATGTTTGTTAAATATGAAGGTTGAACATGTCCCTCGATGTCCCTTGATGCGAAACATGATATGTGAACCTATTTGGTTTGAAATTCGGTAAAATGAAAGTATTGAAATGACCCTTGTCGCGAAAATGAAATGTTAGCCTATGTGGTTAGAAGTTTGATAAACAGTGAACTTGTCTCTCGATGTCCCTTGATGCGAAACATGATATGTGAACCTATTTGGTTTTATATTCGGAAAAATGAAAGTATTGGAATGACTTTGTCGCGAAAATTAGATTTTAGCCTATATGGTTAGAAGTTTGATAAAGGTTGAACTTGTCCCTCGATCTCTCTTGATACGAAACATGATATGTGAACCTATTTGGTTTTGTATTCGGCAAAATGAAATTATTTGAATGACCATTGTCCCAAAAATGAGATTTTAGCTTATATGGTTAAAAGTTTGATAAATATTAATGTTGAATTTGTCCCTCGATGTCCTTTATTGCATAACATAATATTTGAACCAATTTCGTTTTAAATTTGGTAAATAGAAACTAATGAGATGACCCTTATCGCGAAAACGAGATTTTAGCTTATATTGTTACATGTTTGTTAAATATGAAGGTTGAACATGTCCCTCGATGTCCCTTGATGCGAAACATGATATGTGAACCTATTTGGTTTGAAATTCGGTAAAATGAAAGCATTGAAATGACCCTTGTCGCAAAAATGAAATGTTAGCCTATGTGGTTAGAAGTTAGATAAACAGTGAACTTGTCTCTCGATGTCCCTTGATGCGAAACATGATATGTGAACCTATTTGGTTTTATATTCGGAAAAATGAAAGTATTGGAATGACTTTGTCGCGAAAATTAGATTTTAGCCTATATGGTTAGAAGTTTGATAAAGGTTGAACTTGTCCCTCGATCTCCCTTGATACGAAACATGATATGTGAACCTATTTGGTTTTGTATTCGGCAAAATGAAATTATTTGAATGACCATTGTCCCAAAAATGAGATTTTAGCTTATATGGTTAAAAGTTTGATAAATATTAATGTTGAATTTGTCCCTCGATGTCCTTTATTGTATAACATAATATTTGAACCAATTTCGTTTTAAATTTGGTAAATAGAAACTAATGAGATGACCCTTATCGCGAAAACGAGATTTTAGCTTATATTGTTACATGTTTGTTAAATATGAAGGTTGAACATGTCCCTCGATGTCCCTTGATGCGAAACATGATATGTGAACCTATTTGGTTTGAAATTCGGTAAAATGAAAGTATTGAAATGACCATTGTCGTGATAATGAAATGTTAGCCTATGTGGTTAGAAGTTTGATAAACAGTGAACTTGTCCCTCGATGTCCCTTGATGCGAAACATGATATTTGAACCTATTTGGTTTTATGTTCGGAAAAATGAAAGTATTGGAATGACTTTGTCGCGAAAATTAGATTTTAGCCTATATGGTTAGAAGTTTGATAAAGGTTGAACTTGTCCCTCGATCTCTCTTGATACGAAACATGATATGTGAACCTATTTGGTTTTGTATTCGGCAAAATGAAATTATTTGAATGACCATTGTCCCAAAAATGAGATTTTAGCTTATATGGTTAAAAGTTTGATAAATATTAATGTTGAATTTGTCCCTCGATGTCCTTTATTGCATAACATAATATTTGAACCAATTTCGTTTTAAATTTGGTAAATAGAAACTAATGAGATGACCCTTATCGCGAAAACGAGATTTTAGCTTATATTGTTACATGTTTGTTAAATATGAAGGTTGAACATGTCCCTCGATGTCCCTTGATGCGAAACATGATATGTGAACCTATTTGGTTTGAAATTCGGTAAAATGAAAGCATTGAAATGACCCTTGTCGCAAAAATGAAATGTTAGCCTATATGGTTAGAAGTTAGATAAACAGTGAACTTGTCTCTCGATGTCCCTTGATGCGAAACATGATATGTGAACCTATTTGGTTTTATATTCGGAAAAATGAAAGTATTGGAATGACTTTGTCGCGAAAATTAGATTTTAGCCTATATGGTTAGAAGTTTGATAAAGGTTGAACTTGTCCCTCGATCTCCCTTGATACGAAACATGATATGTGAACCTATTTGGTTTTGTGTTCGGCAAAATGAAATTATTTGAATGACCATTGTCCCAAAAATGAGATTTTAGCTTATATGGTTAAAAGTTTGATAAATATTAATGTTGAATTTGTCCCTCGATGTCCTTTATTGTATAACATAATATTTGAACCAATTTCGTTTTAAATTTGGTAAATAGAAACTAATGAGATGACCCTTATCGCGAAAACGAGATTTTAGCTTATATTGTTACATGTTTGTTAAATATGAAGGTTGAACATGTCCCTCGATGTCCCTTGATGCGAAACATGATATGTGAACCTATTTGGTTTGAAATTCGGTAAAATGAAAGTATTGAAATGACCATTGTCGTGATAATGAAATGTTAGCCTATGTGGTTAGAAGTTTGATAAACAGTGAACTTGTCCCTCGATGTCCCTTGATGCGAAACATGATATTTGAACCTATTTGGTTTTATGTTTGGAAAAATGAAAGTATTGGAATGACTTTGTCGCGAAAATTAGATTTTAGCCTATATGGTTAGAAGTTTGATAAAGGTTGAACTTGTCCCTCGATCTCCCTTGAAACGAAACATGATATGTGAACCTATTTGGTTTTGTATTCGGCAAAATGAAATTATTTGAATGACCATTGTCCCAAAAATGAGATTTTAACCTATATGGTTAAAAGTTTGATAAATATTAATGTTGAATTTGTCCCTCGATGTCCTTTATTGCGTAACATAATATTTGAACCAATTTCGTTTTAAATTTGGTAAATAGCAAGTAATGAGATGACCCTTATCGCGAAAACGAGATTTTAGCTTATATTGTTACATGTTTGTTAAATATGAAGGTTGAACATGTCCCTCGATGTCCCTTGATGCGAAACATGATATGTGAACCTATTTGGTTTGAAATTCGGTAAAATGAAAGTATTGAAATGACCCTTGTCGCAAAAATGAAATGTTAGCCTATGTGGTTAGAAGTTAGATAAACAGTGAACTTGTCTCTCGATGTCCCTTGATGCGAAACATGATATGTGAACCTATTTGGTTTTATATTCGGAAAAATGAAAGTATTGGAATGACTTTGTCGCGAAAATTAGATTTTAGCCTATATGGTTAGAAGTTTGATAAAGGTTGAACTTGTCCCTCGATCTCTCTTGATACGAAACATGATATGTGAACCTATTTGGTTTTGTATTCGGCAAAATGAAATTATTTGAATGACCATTGTCCCAAAAATGAGATTTTAGCTTATATGGTTAAAAGTTTGATAAATATTAATGTTGAATTTGTCCCTCGATGTCCTTTATTGCATAACATAATATTTGAACCAATTTCGTTTTAAATTTGGTAAATAGAAACTAATGAGATGACCCTTATCGCGAAAACGAGATTTTAGCTTATATTGTTACATGTTTGTTAAATATGAAGGTTGAACATGTCCCTCGATGTCCCTTGATGCGAAACATGATATGTGAACCTATTTGGTTTGAAATTCGGTAAAATGAAAGCATTGAAATGACCCTTGTCGCAAAAATGAAATGTTAGCCTTTGTGGTTAGAAGTTAGATAAACAGTGAACTTGTCTCTCGATGTCCCTTGATGCGAAACATGATATGTGAACCTATTTGGTTTTATATTCGGAAAAATGAAAGTATTGGAATGACTTTGTCGCGAAAATTAGATTTTAGCCTATATGGTTAGAAGTTTGATAAAGGTTGAACTTGTCCCTCGATCTCCCTTGATACGAAACATGATATGTGAACCTATTTGGTTTTGTATTCGGAAAAATGAAATTATTTGAATGACCATTGTCCCAAAAATGAGATTTTAGCTTATATGGTTAAAAGTTTGATAAATATTAATGTTGAATTTGTCCCTCGATGTCCTTTATTGTATAACATAATATTTGAACCAATTTCGTTTTAAATTTGGTAAATAGAAACTAATGAGATGACCCTTATCGCGAAAACGAGATTTTAGCTTATATTGTTACATGTTTGTTAAATATGAAGGTTGAACATGTCCCTCGATGTCCCTTGATGCGAAACATGATATGTGAACCTATTTGGTTTGAAATTCGGTAAAATGAAAGTATTGAAATGACCATTGTCGTGATAATGAAATGTTAGCCTATGTGGTTAGAAGTTTGATAAACAGTGAACTTGTCCCTCGATGTCCCTTGATGCGAAACATGATATTTGAACCTATTTGGTTTTATGTTCGGAAAAATGAAAGTATTGGAATGACTTTGTCGCGAAAATGAGATTTTAGCCTATATGGTTAGAAGTTTGATAAAGGTTGAACTTGTCCCTAGATCTCCCTTAATGCGAAACATGATATGTGAACCTATTTGGTTTTGTATTCGGCAAAATGAAATTATTTGAATGACCATTGTCCCAAAAATGAGATTTTAGCCTATATGGTTAAAAGTTTGATAAATATTAATGTTGAATTTGTCCCTCGATGTCCTTTATTGCGTAACATAATATTTGAACCAATTTCGTTTTAAATTTGGTAAATAGAAAGTAATGAGATGACCCTTATCGCAAAAACGAGATTTTAGCTTATATTGTTACATGTTTGTTAAATATGAAGGTTGAACATGTCCCTCGATGTCCCTTGATGCGAAACATGATATGAGAACCTATTTGGTGTGAAATTCAGTAAAATGAAAGTATTGAAATGACCCTTGTCGCGAAAATGAAATGTTAGCCTATGTGGTTAGAAGTTTGATAAACAGTGAACTTGTCTCTCGATGTCCCTTGATGAGAAACATGATATGTGAACCTATTTGGTTTTATATTCGGAAAAATGAAAGTATTGGAATGACTTTGTCGCGAAAATTAGATTTTAGCCTATATGGTTAGAAGTTTGATAAAGGTTGAACTTGTCCCTCGATCTCCCTTGAAACGAAACATGATATGTGATCCTATTTGGTTTAGTATTCGGCAAAATGAAATTATTTGAATGACCATTGTCCCAAAAATGAGATTTTAACCTATATGGTTAAAAGTTTGATAAATATTAATGTTGAATTTGTCCCTCGATGTCCTTTATTGCGTAACATAATATTTGAACCAATTTCGTTTTAAATTTGGTAAATAGCAAATAATGAGATGACCCTTATCGCGAAAACGAGATTTTAGCTTATATTGTTACATGTTTGTTAAATATGAAGGTTGAACATGCCCCTCGATGTCCCTTGATGCGAAACATGATATGTGAACCTATTTGGTTTGAAATTCGGTAAAATGAAAGTATTGAAATGACCCTTGTCGCAAAAATGAAATGTTAGCCTATGTGGTTAGAAGTTAGATAAACAGTGAACTTGTCTCTCGATGTCCCTTGATGCGAAACATGATATGTGAACCTATTTGGTTTTATATTCGGAAAAATGAAAGTATTGGAATGACTTTGTCGCGAAAATTAGATTTTAGCCTATATGGTTAGAAGTTTGATAAAGGTTGAACTTGTCCCTCGATCTCTCTTGATACGAAACATGATATGTGAACCTATTTGGTTTTGTATTCGGCAAAATGAAATTATTTGAATGACCATTGTCCCAAAAATGAGATTTTAGCTTATATGGTTAAAAGTTTGATAAATATTAATGTTGAATTTGTCCCTCGATGTCCTTTATTGCATAACATAATATTTGAACCAATTTCGTTTTAAATTTGGTAAATAGAAACTAATGAGATGACCCTTATCGCGAAAACGAGATTTTAGCTTATATTGTTACATGTTTGTTAAATATGAAGGTTGAACATGTCCCTCGATGTCCCTTGATGCGAAACATGATATGTGAACCTATTTGGTTTGAAATTCGGTAAAATGAAAGTATTGAAATGACCATTGTCGTGATAATGAAATGTTAGCCTATGTGGTTAGAAGTTTGATAAACAGTGAACTTGTCCCTCGATGTCCCTTGATGCGAAACATGATATTTGAACCTATTTGGTTTTATGTTCGGAAAAATGAAAGTATTGGAATGACTTTGTCGCGAAAATGAGATTTTAGCCTATATGGTTAGAAGTTTGATAAAGGTTGAACTTGTCCCTCGATCTCCCTTAATGCGAAACATGATATGTGAACCTATTTGGTTTTGTATTCGGCAAAATGAAATTATTTGAATGACCATTGTCCCAAAAATGAGATTTTAGCCTATATGGTTAAAAGTTTGATAAATATTAATGTTGAATTTGTCCCTCGATGTCCTTTATTGCGTAACATAATATTTGAACCAATTTCGTTTTAAATTTGGTAAATAGAAAGTAATGAGATGACCCTTATCGCAAAAACGAGATTTTAGCTTATATTGTTACATGTTTGTTAAATATGAAGGTTGAACATGTCCCTCTATGTCCCTTGATGCGAAACATGATATGAGAACCTATTTGGTGTGAAATTCAGTAAAATGAAAGTATTGAAATGACCCTTGTCGCGAAAATGAAATGTTAGCCTATGTGGTTAGAAGTTTGATAAACAGTGAACTTGTCTCTCGATGTCCCTTGATGAGAAACATGATATGTGAACCTATTTGGTTTTATATTCGGAAAAATGAAAGTATTGGAATGACTTTGTCGCGAAAATTAGATTTTAGCCTATATGGTTAGAAGTTTGATAAAGGTTGAACTTGTCCCTCGATCTCCCTTGAAACGAAACATGATATGTGATCCTATTTGGTTTAGTATTCGGCAAAATGAAATTATTTGAATGACCATTGTCCCAAAAATGAGATTTTAACCTATATGGTTAAAAGTTTGATAAATATTAATGTTGAATTTGTCCCTCGATGTCATTTATTGCGTAACATAATATTTGAACCAATTTCGTTTTAAATTTGGTAAATAGCAAATAATGAGATGACCCTTATCGCGAAAACGAGATTTTAGCTTATATTGTTACATGTTTGTTAAATATGAAGGTTGAACATGCCCCTCGATGTCCCTTGATGCGAAACATGATATGTGTACCTATTTGGTTTGAAATTCGGTAAAATGAAAGTATTGAAATGACCCTTGTCGCAAAAATGAAATGTTAGCCTATGTGGTTAGAAGTTAGATAAACAGTGAACTTGTCTCTCGATGTCCCTTGATGCGAAACATGATATGTGAACCTATTTGGTTTTATATTCGGAAAAATGAAAGTATTGGAATGACTTTGTCGCGAAAATTAGATTTTAGCCTATATGGTTAGAAGTTTGATAAAGGTTGAACTTGTCCCTCGATCTCTCTTGATACGAAACATGATATGTGAACCTATTTGGTTTTGTATTCGGCAAAATGAAATTATTTGAATGACCATTGTCCCAAAAATGAGATTTTAGCTTATATGGTTAAAAGTTTGATAAATATTAATGTTGAATTTGTCCCTCGATGTCCTTTATTGCATAACATAATATTTGAACCAATTTCGTTTTAAATTTGGTAAATAGAAACTAATGAGATGACCCTTATCGCGAAAACGAGATTTTAGCTTATATTGTTACATGTTTGTTAAATATGAAGGTTGAACATGTCCCTCGATGTCCCTTGATGCGAAACATGATATGTGAACCTATTTGGTTTGAAATTCGGTAAAATGAAAGCATTGAAATGACCCTTGTCGAAAAAATGAAATGTTAGCCTTTGTGGTTAGAAGTTAGATAAACAGTGAACTTGTCTCTCGATGTCCCTTGATGCGAAACATGATATGTGAACCTATTTGGTTTTATATTCGGAAAAATGAAAGTATTGGAATGACTTTGTCGCGAAAATTAGATTTTAGCCTATATGGTTAGAAGTTTGATAAAGGTTGAACTTGTCCCTCGATCTCCCTTGATACGAAACATGATATGTGAACCTATTTGGTTTTGTATTCGGCAAAATGAAATTATTTGAATGACCATTGTCCCAAAAATGAGATTTTAGCTTATATGGTTAAAAGTTTGATAAATATTAATGTTGAATTTGTCCCTCGATGTCCTTTATTGTATAACATAATATTTGAACCAATTTCGTTTTAAATTTGGTAAATAGAAACTAATGAGATGACCCTTATCGCGAAAACGAGATTTTAGCTTATATTGTTACATGTTTGTTAAATATGAAGGTTGAACATGTCCCTCGATGTCCCTTGATGCGAAACATGATATGTGAACCTATTTGGTTTGAAATTCGGTAAAATGAAAGTATTGAAATGACCATTGTCGTGATAATGAAATGTTAGCCTATGTGGTTAGAAGTTTGATAAACAGTGAACTTGTCCCTCGATGTCCCTTGATGCGAAACATGATATTTGAACCTATTTGGTTTTATGTTCGGAAAAATGAAAGTATTGGAATGACTTTGTCGCGAAAATGAGATTTTAGCCTATATGGTTAGAAGTTTGATAAAGGTTGAACTTGTCCCTCGATCTCCCTTAATGCGAAACATGATATGTGAACCTATTTGGTTTTGTATTCGGCAAAATGAAATTATTTGAATGACCATTGTCCCAAAAATGAGATTTTAGCCTATATGGTTAAAAGTTTGATAAATATTAATGTTGAATTTGTCCCTCGATGTCCTTTATTGCGTAACATAATATTTGAACCAATTTCGTTTTAAATTTGGTAAATAGAAAGTAATGAGATGACCCTTATCGCAAAAACGAGATTTTAGCTTATATTGTTACATGTTTGTTAAATATGAAGGTTGAACATGTCCCTCGATGTCCCTTGATGCGAAACATGATATGAGAACCTATTTGGTGTGAAATTCAGTAAAATGAAAGTATTGAAATGACCCTTGTCGCGAAAATGAAATGTTAGCCTATGTGGTTAGAAGTTTGATAAACAGTGAACTTGTCTCTCGATGTCCCTTGATGAGAAACATGATATGTGAACCTATTTGGTTTTATATTCGGAAAAATGAAAGTATTGGAATGACTTTGTCGCGAAAATTGGATTTTAGCCTATATGGTTAGAAGTTTGATAAAGGTTGAACTTGTCCCTCGATCTCCCTTGAAACGAAACATGATATGTGATCCTATTTGGTTTAGTATTCAGCAAAATGAAATTATTTGAATGACCATTGTCCCAAAAATGAGATTTTAACCTATATGGTTAAAAGTTTGATAAATATTAATGTTGAATTTGTCCCTCGATGTCCTTTATTGCGTAACATAATATTTGAACCAATTTCGTTTTAAATTTGGTAAATAGCAAATAATGAGATGACCCTTATCGCGAAAACGAGATTTTAGCTTATATTGTTACATGTTTGTTAAATATGAAGGTTGAACATGCCCCTCGATGTCCCTTGATGCGAAACATGATATGTGAACCTATTTGGTTTGAAATTCGGTAAAATGAAAGTATTGCAATGACCCTTGTCGCAAAAATGAAATGTTAGCCTATGTGGTTAGAAGTTAGATAAACAGTGAACTTGTCTCTCGATGTCCCTTGATGCGAAACATGATATGTGAACCTATTTGGTTTTATATTCGGAAAAATGAAAGTATTGGAATGACTTTGTCGCGAAAATTAGATTTTAGCCTATATGGTTAGAAGTTTGATAAAGGTTGAACTTGTCCCTCGATCTCTCTTGATACGAAACATGATATGTGAACCTATTTGGTTTTGTATTCGGCAAAATGAAATTATTTGAATGACCATTGTCCCAAAAATGAGATTTTAGCTTATATGGTTAAAAGTTTGATAAATATTAATGTTGAATTTGTCCCTCGATGTCCTTTATTGCATAACATAATATTTGAACCAATTTCGTTTTAAATTTGGTAAATAGAAACTAATGAGATGACCCTTATCGCGAAAACGAGATTTTAGCTTATATTGTTACATGTTTGTTAAATATGAAGGTTGAACATGTCCCTCGATGTCCCTTGATGCGAAACATGATATGTGAACCTATTTGGTTTGAAATTCGGTAAAATGAAAGTATTGAAATGACCATTGTCGTGATAATGAAATGTTAGCCTATGTGGTTAGAAGTTTGATAAACAGTGAACTTGTCCCTCGATGTCCCTTGATGCGAAACATGATATTTGAACCTATTTGGTTTTATGTTCGGAAAAATGAAAGTATTGGAATGACTTTGTCGCGAAAATGAGATTTTAGCCTATATGGTTAGAAGTTTGATAAAGGTTGAACTTGTCCCTCGATCTCCCTTAATGCGAAACATGATATGTGAACCTATTTGGTTTTGTATTCGGCAAAATGAAATTATTTGAATGACCATTGTCCCAAAAATGAGATTTTAGCCTATATGGTTAAAAGTTTGATAAATATTAATGTTGAATTTGTCCCTCGATGTCCTTTATTGCGTAACATAATATTTGAACCAATTTCGTTTTAAATTTGGTAAATAGAAAGTAATGAGATGACCCTTATCGCAAAAACGAGATTTTAGCTTATATTGTTACATGTTTGTCAAATACGAAGGTTGAACATGTCCCTCGATGTCCCTTGATGCGAAACATGATATGAGAACCTATTTGGTGTGAAATTCAGTATAATGAAAGTATTGAAATGACCCCTGTCGCGAAAATGAAATGTTAGCCTATGTGGTTAGAAGTTAGATAAACAGTGAACTTGTCTCTCGATGTCCCTTGATGCGAAACATGATATGTGAACCTATTTGGTTTTATATTCGGAAAAATGAAAGTATTGGAATGACTTTGTCGCGAAAATTAGATTTTAGCCTATATGGTTAGAAGTTTGATAAAGGTTGAACTTGTCCCTCGATCTCCCTTGATACGAAACATGATATGTGAACCTATTTGGTTTTGTATTCGGCAAAATGAAATTATTTGAATGACCATTGTCCCAAAAATGAGATTTTAGCTTATATGGTTAAAAGTTTGATAAATATTAATGTTGAATTTGTCCCTCGATGTCCTTTATTGTATAACATAATATTTGAACCAATTTCGTTTTAAATTTGGTAAATAGAAACTAATGAGATGACCCTTATCGCGAAAACGAGATTTTAGCTTATATTGTTACATGTTTGTTAAATATGAAGGTTGAACATGTCCCTCGATGTCCCTTGATGCGAAACATGATATGTGAACCTATTTGGTTTGAAATTCGGTAAAATGAAAGTATTGAAATGACCATTGTCGTGATAATGAAATGTTAGCCTATGTGGTTAGAAGTTTGATAAACAGTGAACTTGTCCCTCGATGTCCCTTGATGCGAAACATGATATTTGAACCTATTTGGTTTTATGTTCGGAAAAATGAAAGTATTGGAATGACTTTGTCGCGAAAATGAGATTTTAGCCTATATGGTTAGAAGTTTGATAAAGGTTGAACTTGTCCCTCGATCTCCCTTAATGCGAAACATGATATGTGAACCTATTTGGTTTTGTATTCGGCAAAATGAAATTATTTGAATGACCATTGTCCCAAAAATGAGATTTTAGCCTATATGGTTAAAAGTTTGATAAATATTAATGTTGAATTTGTCCCTCGATGTCCTTTATTGCGTAACATAATATTTGAACCAATTTCGTTTTAAATTTGGTAAATAGAAAGTAATGAGATGACCCTTATCGCAAAAACGAGATTTTAGCTTATATTGTTACATGTTTGTTAAATATGAAGGTTGAACATGTCCCTCGATGTCCCTTGATGCGAAACATGATATGAGAACCTATTTGGTGTGAAATTCAGTAAAATGAAAGTATTGAAATGACCCTTGTCGCGAAAATGAAATGTTAGCCTATGTGGTTAGAAGTTTGATAAACAGTGAACTTGTCTCTCGATGTCCCTTGATGAGAAACATGATATGTGAACCTATTTGGTTTTATATTCGGAAAAATGAAAGTATTGGAATGACTTTGTCGCGAAAATTAGATTTTAGCCTATATGGTTAGAAGTTTGATAAAGGTTGAACTTGTCCCTCGATCTCCCTTGAAACGAAACATGATATGTGATCCTATTTGGTTTAGTATTCGGCAAAATGAAATTATTTGAATGACCATTGTCCCAAAAATGAGATTTTAACCTATATGGTTAAAAGTTTGATAAATATTAATGTTGAATTTGTCCCTCGATGTCCTTTATTGCGTAACATAATATTTGAACCAATTTCGTTTTAAATTTGGTAAATAGCAAGTAATGAGATGACCCTTATCGCGAAAACGAGATTTTAGCTTATATTGTTACATGTTTGTTAAATATGAAGGTTGAACATGTCCCTTGATGTCCCTTGATGCGAAACATGATATGTGAACCTATTTGGTTTGAAATTCGGTAAAATGAAAGTATTGAAATGACCCTTGTCGCAAAAATGAAATGTTAGCCTATGTGGTTAGAAGTTAGATAAACAGTGAACTTGTCTCTCGATGTCCCTTGATGCGAAACATGATATTTGAACCTATTTGGTTTTATGTTCGGAAAAATGAAAGTATTGGAATGACTTTGTCGCGAAAATGAGATTTTAGCCTATATGGTTAGAAGTTTGATAAAGGTTGAACTTGTCCCTCGATCTCCCTTAATGCGAAACATGATATGTGAACCTATTTGGTTTTGTATTCGGCAAAATGAAATTATTTGAATGACCATTGTCCCAAAAATGAGATTTTAGCCTATATGGTTAAAAGTTTGATAAATATTAATGTTGAATTTGTCCCTCGATGTCCTTTATTGCGTAACATAATATTTGAACCAATTTCGTTTTAAATTTGGTAAATAGAAAGTAATGAGATGACCCTTATCGCAAAAACGAGATTTTAGCTTATATTGTTACATGTTTGTTAAATATGAAGGTTGAACATGTCCCTCGATGTCCCTTGATGCGAAACATGATATGAGAACCTATTTGGTGTGAAATTCAGTAAAATGAAAGTATTGAAATGACCCTTGTCGCGAAAATGAAATGTTAGCCTATGTGGTTAGAAGTTTGATAAACAGTGAACTTGTCTCTCGATGTCCCTTGATGAGAAACATGATATGTGAACCTATTTGGTTTTATATTCGGAAAAATGAAAGTATTGGAATGACTTTGTCGCGAAAATTAGATTTTAGCCTATATGGTTAGAAGTTTGATAAAGGTTGAACTTGTCCCTCGATCTCCCTTGAAACGAAACATGATATGTGATCCTATTTGGTTTAGTATTCGGCAAAATGAAATTATTTGAATGACCATTGTCCCAAAAATGAGATTTTAACCTATATGGTTAAAAGTTTGATAAATATTAATGTTGAATTTGTCCCTCGATGTCCTTTATTGCGTAACATAATATTTGAACCAATTTCGTTTTAAATTTGGTAAATAGCAAGTAATGAGATGACCCTTATCGCGAAAACGAGATTTTAGCTTATATTGTTACATGTTTGTTAAATATGAAGGTTGAACATGTCCCTTGATGTCCCTTGATGCGAAACATGATATGTGAACCTATTTGGTTTGAAATTCGGTAAGATGAAAGTATTGAAATGACCCTTGTCGCAAAAATGAAATGTTAGCCTATGTGGTTAGAAGTTAGATAAACAGTGAACTTGTCTCTCGATGTCCCTTGATGCGAAACATGATATGTGAACCTATTTGGTTTTATATTCGGAAAAATGAAAGTATTGGAATGACTTTGTCGCGAAAATTAGATTTTAGCCTATATGGTTAGAAGTTTGATAAAGATTGAACTTGTCCCTCGATCTCCCTTAATACGAAACATGATATGTGAACCTATTTGGTTTTGTATTCGGCAAAATGAAATTATTTGAATGACCATTGTCCCAAAAATGAGATTTTAGCTTATATGGTTAAAAGTTTGATAAATATTAATGTTGAATTTGTCCCTCGATGTCCTTTATTGTATAACATAATATTTGAACCAATTTCGTTTTAAATTTGGTAAATAGAAACTAATGAGATGACCCTTATCGCGAAAACGAGATTTTAGCTTATATTGTTACATATTTGTTAAATATGAAGGTTGAACATGTCCCTCGATGTCCCTTGATGCGAAACATGATATGTGAACCTATTTGGTTTGAAATTCGGTAAAATGAAAGTATTGAAATGACCATTGTCGTGATAATGAAATGTTAGCCTATGTGGTTAGAAGTTTGATAAACAATGAACTTGTCTCTCGATGTCCCTTTATGAGAAACATGATATGTGAACCTATTTGGTTTTATATTCGGAAAAATGAAAGTATTGGAATGACTTTGTCGCGAAAATTAGATTTTAGCCTATATGGTTAGAAGTTTGATAAAGGTTGAACTTGTCCCTCGATCTCCCTTGAAACGAAACATGATATGTGATCCTATTTGGTTTAGTATTCGGCAAAATGAAATTATTTGAATGACCATTGTCCCAAAAATGAGATTTTAACCTATATGGTTAAAAGTTTGATAAATATTAATGTTGAATTTGTCCCTCGATGTCCTTTATTGCGTAACATAATATTTGAACCAATTTCGTTTTAAATTTGGTAAATAGCAAGTAATGAGATGACCCTTATCGCGAAAACGAGATTTTAGCTTATATTGTTACATGTTTGTTAAATATGAAGGTTGAACATGTCCCTCGATGTCCCTTGATGCGAAACATGATATGTGAACCTATTTGGTTTGAAATTCGGTAAAATGAAAGTATTGAAATGACCCTTGTCGCAAAAATGAAATGTTAGCCTATGTGGTTAGAAGTTAGATAAACAGTGAACTTGTCTCTCGATGTCCCTTGATGCGAAACATGATATGTGAACCTATTTGGTTTTATATTCGGAAAAATGAAAGTATTGGAATCACTTTGTCGCGAAAATTAGATTTTAGCCTATATGGTTAGAAGTTTGATAAAGGTTGAACTTGTCCCTCGATCTCCCTTGATACGAAACATGATATGTGAACCTATTTGGTTTTGTATTCGGCAAAATGAAATTATTTGAATGACCATTGTCCCAAAACTGAGATTTTAACTTATATGGTTAAAAGTTTGATAAATATTAATGTTGAATTTGTCCCTCGATGTCCTTTATTGTATAACATAATATTTGAACCAATTTCGTTTTAAATTTGGTAAATAGAAACTAATGAGATGACCCTTATCGCGAAAACGAGATTTTAGCTTATATTGTTACATGTTTGTTAAATATGAAGGTTGAACATGTCCCTCGATGTCCCTTGATGCGAAACATGATATGTGAACCTATTTGGTTTGAAATTCGGTAAAATGAAAGTATTGAAATGACCATTGTCGTGATAATGAAATGTTAGCCTATGTGGTTAGAAGTTTGATAAACAGTGAACTTGTCTCTCGATGTCCCTTGATGAGAAACATGATATGTGAACCTATTTGGTTTTATATTCGGAAAAATGAAAGTATTGGAATGACTTTGTCGCGAAAATTAGATTTTAGCCTATATGGTTAGAAGTTTGATAAAGGTTGAACTTGTCCCTCGATCTCCCTTGAAACGAAACATGATATGTGATCCTATTTGGTTTAGTATTCGGCAAAATGAAATTATTTGAATGACCATTGTCCCAAAAATGAGATTTTAACCTATATGGTTAAAAGTTTGATAAATATTAATGTTGAATTTGTCCCTCGATGTCCTTTATTGCGTAACATAATATTTGAACCAATTTCGTTTTAAATTTGGTAAATAGCAAGTAATGAGATGACCCTTATCGCGAAAACGAGATTTTAGCTTATATTGTTACATGTTTGTTAAATATGAAGGTTGAACATGTCCCTTGATGTCCCTTGATGCGAAACATGATATGTGAACCTATTTGGTTTGAAATTCGGTAAAATGAAAGTATTGAAATGACCCTTGTCGCAAAAATGAAATGTTAGCCTATGTGGTTAGAAGTTAGATAAACAGTGAACTTGTCTCTCGATGTCCCTTGATGCGAAACATGATATGTGAACCTATTTGGTTTTATATTCGGAAAAATGAAAGTATTGGAATGACTTTGTCGCGAAAATTAGATTTTAGCCTATATGGTTAGAAGTTTGATAAAGGTTGAACTTGTCCCTCGATCTCCCTTAATACGAAACATGATATGTGAACCTATTTGGTTTTGTATTCGGCAAAATGAAATTATTTGAATGACCATTGTCCCAAAAATGAGATTTTAGCTTATATGGTTAAAAGTTTGATAAATATTAATGTTGAATTTGTCCCTCGATGTCCTTTATTGTATAACATAATATTTGAACCAATTTCGTTTTAAATTTGGTAAATAGAAACTAATGAGATGACCCTTATCGCGAAAACGAGATTTTAGCTTATATTGTTACATATTTGTTAAATATGAAGGTTGAACATGTCCCTCGATGTCCCTTGATGCGAAACATGATATGTGAACCTATTTGGTTTGAAATTCGGTAAAATGAAAGTATTGAAATGACCATTGTCGTGATAATGAAATGTTAGCCTATGTGGTTAGAAGTTTGATAAACAATGAACTTGTCTCTCGATGTCCCTTTATGAGAAACATGATATGTGAACCTATTTGGTTTTATATTCGGAAAAATGAAAGTATTGGAATGACTTTGTCGCGAAAATTAGATTTTAGCCTATATGGTTAGAAGTTTGATAAAGGTTGAACTTGTCCCTCGATCTCCCTTGAAACGAAATATGATATGTGATCCTATTTGGTTTAGTATTCGGCAAAATGAAATTATTTGAATGACCATTGTCCCAAAAATTAGATTTTAACCTATATGGTTAAAAGTTTGATAAATATTAATGTTGAATTTGTCCCTCGATGTCCTTTATTGCGTAACATAATATTTGAACCAATTTCGTTTTAAATTTGGTAAATAGCAAGTAATGAGATGACCCTTATCGCGAAAACGAGATTTTAGCTTATATTGTTACATGTTTGTTAAATATGAAGGTTGAACATGTCCCTCGATGTCCCTTGATGCGAAACATGATATGTGAACCTATTTGGTTTGAAATTCGGTAAAATGAAAGTATTGAAATGACCCTTGTCGCAAAAATGAAATGTTAGCCTATGTGGTTAGAAGTTAGATAAACAGTGAACTTGTCTCTCGATGTCCCTTGATGCGAAACATGATATGTGAACCTATTTGGTTTTATATTCGGAAAAATGAAAGTATTGGAATCACTTTGTCGCGAAAATTAGATTTTAGCCTATATGGTTAGAAGTTTGATAAAGGTTGAACTTGTCCCTCGATCTCCCTTGATACGAAACATGATATGTGAACCTATTTGGTTTTGTATTCGGCAAAATGAAATTATTTGAATGACCATTGTCCCAAAACTGAGATTTTAACTTATATGGTTAAAAGTTTGATAAATATTAATGTTGAATTTGTCCCTCGATGTCCTTTATTGTATAACATAATATTTGAACCAATTTCGTTTTAAATTTGGTAAATAGAAACTAATGAGATGACCCTTATCGCGAAAACGAGATTTTAGCTTATATTGTTACATATTTGTTAAATATGAAGGTTGAACATGTCCCTCGATGTCCCTTGATGCGAAACATGATATGTGAACCTATTTGGTTTGAAATTCGGTAAAATGAAAGTATTGAAATGACCATTGTCGTGATAATGAAATGTTAGCCTATGTGGTTAGAAGTTTGATAAACAATGAACTTGTCTCTCGATGTCCCTTTATGAGAAACATGATATGTGAACCTATTTGGTTTTATATTCGGAAAAATGAAAGTATTGGAATGACTTTGTCGCGAAAATTAGATTTTAGCCTATATGGTTAGAAGTTTGATAAAGGTTGAACTTGTCCCTCGATCTCCCTTGAAACGAAACATGATATGTGATCCTATTTGGTTTAGTATTCGGCAAAATGAAATTATTTGAATGACCATTGTCCCAAAAATGAGATTTTAACCTATATGGTTAAAAGTTTGATAAATATTAATGTTGAATTTGTCCCTCGATGTCCTTTATTGCGTAACATAATATTTGAACCAATTTCGTTTTAAATTTGGTAAATAGCAAGTAATGAGATGACCCTTATCGCGAAAACGAGATTTTAGCTTATATTGTTACATGTTTGTTAAATATGAAGGTTGAACATGTCCCTCGATGTCCCTTGATGCGAAACATGATATGTGAACCTATTTGGTTTGAAATTCGGTAAAATGAAAGTATTGAAATGACCCTTGTCGCAAAAATGAAATGTTAGCCTATGTGGTTAGAAGTTAGATAAACAGTGAACTTGTCTCTCGATGTCCCTTGATGCGAAACATGATATGTGAACCTATTTGGTTTTATATTCGGAAAAATGAAAGTATTGGAATCACTTTGTCGCGAAAATTAGATTTTAGCCTATATGGTTAGAAGTTTGATAAAGGTTGAACTTGTCCCTCGATCTCCCTTGATACGAAACATGATATGTGAACCTATTTGGTTTTGTATTCGGCAAAATGAAATTATTTGAATGACCATTGTCCCAAAACTGAGATTTTAACTTATATGGTTAAAAGTTTGATAAATATTAATGTTGAATTTGTCCCTCGATGTCCTTTATTGTATAACATAATATTTGAACCAATTTCGTTTTAAATTTGGTAAATAGAAACTAATGAGATGACCCTTATCGCGAAAACGAGATTTTAGCTTATATTGTTACATGTTTGTTAAATATGAAGGTTGAACATGTCCCTCGATGTCCCTTGATGCGAAACATGATATGTGAACCTATTTGGTTTGAAATTCGGTAAAATGAAAGTATTGAAATGACCATTGTCGTGATAATGAAATGTTAGCCTATGTGGTTAGAAGTTTGATAAACAGTGAACTTGTCTCTCGATGTCCCTTGATGAGAAACATGATATGTGAACCTATTTGGTTTTATATTCGGAAAAATGAAAGTATTGGAATGACTTTGTCGCGAAAATTAGATTTTAGCCTATATGGTTAGAAGTTTGATAAAGGTTGAACTTGTCCCTCGATCTCCCTTGAAACGAAACATGATATGTGATCCTATTTGGTTTAGTATTCGGCAAAATGAAATTATTTGAATGACCATTGTCCCAAAAATGAGATTTTAACCTATATGGTTAAAAGTTTAATAAATATTAATGTTGAATTTGTCCCTCGATGTCCTTTATTGCGTAACATAATATTTGAACCAATTTCGTTTTAAATTTGGTAAATAGCAAGTAATGAGATGACCCTTATCGCGAAAACGAGATTTTAGCTTATATTGTTACATGTTTGTTAAATATGAAGGTTGAACATGTCCCTCGATGTCCCTTGATGCGAAACATGATATGTGAACCTATTTGGTTTGAAATTCGGTAAAATGAAAGTATTGAAATGACCCTTGTCGCAAAAATGAAATGTTACCCTATGTGGTTAGAAGATAGATAAACAGTGAACTTGTCTCTCGATGTCCCTTGATGCGAAACATGATATGTGAACCTATTTGGTTTTATATTCGGAAAAATGAAAGTATTGGAATGACTTTGTCGCGAAAATTAGATTTTAGACTATATGGTTAGAAGTTTGATAAAGGTTGAACTTGTCCCTCGATCTCCCTTGATACGAAACATGATATGTGAACCTATTTGGTTTTGTATTCGGCAAAATGAAATTATTTGAATGACCATTGTCCCAAAACTGAGATTTTAGCTTATATGGTTAAAAGTTTGATAAATATTAATGTTGAATTTGTCCCTCGATGTCCTTTATTGTATAACATAATATTTGAACCAATTTCGTTTTAAATTTGGTAAATAGAAAGTAATGA
Organism: Medicago sativa; assembly: GCF_051527215.1. Classification (NCBI taxonomy): domain Eukaryota; kingdom Viridiplantae; phylum Streptophyta; class Magnoliopsida; order Fabales; family Fabaceae; genus Medicago; species Medicago sativa. Next base: position 49,961,705 of record NC_140754.1, on the reverse strand, counting down.
GATGACCCTTATTGCAAAAACGAGATTTTAGCTTATATTGTTACATGTTTGTTAAATATGAAGGTTGAACATGTCCCTCGATGTCCCTTGATGCGAAACATGATATGAGAACCTATTTGGTGTGAAATTCAGTAAAATGAAAGTATTGAAATGACCCTTGTCGCGAAAATGAAATGTTAGCCTATGTGGTTAGAAGTTTGATAAACAGTGAACTTGTCTCTCGATGTCCCTTGATGAGAAACATGATATGTGAACCTATTTGGTTTTATATTCGGAAAAATGAAAGTATTGGAATGACTTTGTCGCGAAAATTAGATTTTAGCCTATATGGTTAGAAGTTTGATAAAGGTTGAACTTGTCCCTCGATCTCCCTTGAAACGAAACATGATATGTGATCCTATTTGGTTTAGTATTCGGCAAAATGAAATTATTTGAATGACCATTGTCCCAAAAATGAGATTTTAACCTATATGGTTAAAAGTTTGATAAATATTAATGTTGAATTTGTCCCTCGATGTCCTTTATTGCGTAACATAATATTTGAACCAATTTCGTTTTAAATTTGGTAAATAGCAAATAATGAGATGACCCATATCGCGAAAACGAGATTTTAGCTTATATTGTTACATGTTTGTTAAATATGAAGGTTGAACATGCCCCTCGATGTCCCTTGATGCGAAACATGATATGTGAACCTATTTGGTTTGAAATTCGGTAAAATGAAAGTATTGAAATGACCCTTGTCGCAAAAATGAAATGTTAGCCTATGTGGTTAGAAGTTAGACAAACAGTGAACTTGTCTCTCGATGTCCCTTGATGAGAAACATGATATGTGAACCTATTTGGTTTTATATTCGGAAAAATGAAAGTATTGGAATGACTTTGTCGCGAAAATTTGATTTTAGCCTATATGGTTAGAAGTTTGATAAAGGTTGAACTTGTCCCTCGATCTCCCTTGATACGAAACATGATATGTGAACCTATTTGGTTTTGTATTCGGCAAAATGAAATTATTTGAATGACCATTGTCCCAAAAATGAGATTTTAGCTTATATGGTTAAAAGTTTGATAAATATTAATGTTGAATTTGTCCCTCGATGTCCTTTATTGCATAACATAATATTTGAACCAATTTCGTTTTAAATTTGGTAAATAGAAACTAATGAGATGACCCTTATCGCGAAAACGAGATTTTAGCTTATATTGTTACATGTTTGTTAAATATGAAGGTTGAACATGTCCCTCGATGTCCCTTGATGCGAAACATGATATGTGAACCTATTTGGTTTGAAATTCGGTAAAATGAAAGCATTGAAATGACCCTTGTCGCAAAAATGAAATGTTAGCCTATGTGGTTAGAAGTTAGATAAACAGTGAACTTGTCTCTCGATGTCCCTTGATGCGAAACATGATATGTGAACCTATTTGGTTTTATATTCGGAAAAATGAAAGTATTGGAATGACTTTGTCGCGAAAATTAGATTTTAGCCTATATGGTTAGAAGTTTGATAAAGGTTGAACTTGTCCCTCGATCTCCCTTGATACGAAACATGATATGTGAACCTATTTGGTTTTGTATTCGGCAAAATGAAATTATTTGAATGACCATTGTCCCAAAAATGAGATTTTAGCTTATATGGTTAAAAGTTTGATAAATATTAATGTTGAATTTTTCCCTCGATGTCCTTTATTGTATAACATAATATTTGAACCAATTTCGTTTTAAATTTGGTAAATAGAAACTAATGAGATGACCCTTATCGCGAAAACGAGATTTTAGCTTATATTGTTACATGTTTGTTAAATATGAAGGTTGAACATGTCCCTCGATGTCCCTTGATGCGAAACATGATATGTGAACCTATTTGGTTTGAAATTCGGTAAAATGAAAGTATTGAAATGACCATTGTCGTGATAATGAAATGTTAGCCTATGTGGTTAGAAGTTTGATAAACAGTGAACTTGTCCCTCGATGTCCCTTGATGCGAAACATGATATTTGAACCTATTTGGTTTTATGTTCGGAAAAATGAAAGTATTGGAATGACTTTGTCGCGAAAATGAGATTTTAGCCTCTATGGTTAGAAGTTTGATAAAGGTTGAACTTGTCCCTCGATCTCCCTTAATGCGAAACATGATATGTGAACCTATTTGGTTTTGTATTCGGCAAAATGAAATTATTTGAATGACCATTGTCCCAAAAATGAGATTTTAGCCTATATGGTTAAAAGTTTGATAAATATTAATGTTGAATTTGTCCCTCGATGTCCTTTATTGCGTAACATAATATTTGAACCAATTTCGTTTTAAATTTGGTAAATAGAAAGTAATGAGATGACCCTTATCGCAAAAACGAGATTTTAGCTTATATTGTTACATGTTTGTTAAATATGAAGGTTGAACATGTCCCTCGATGTCCCTTGATGCGAAACATGATATGAGAACCTATTTGGTGTGAAATTCAGTAAAATGAAAGTATTGAAATGACCCTTGTCGCGAAAATGAAATGTTAGCCTATGTGGTTAGAAGTTTGATAAACAGTGAACTTGTCTCTCGATGTCCCTTGATGAGAAACATGATATGTGAACCTATTTGGTTTTATATTCGGAAAAATGAAAGTATTGGAATGACTTTGTCGCGAAAATTAGATTTTAGCCTATATGGTTAGAAGTTTGATAAAGGTTGAACTTGTCCCTCGATCTCCCTTGAAACGAAACATGATATGTGATCCTATTTGGTTTAGTATTCGGCAAAATGAAATTATTTGAATGACCATTGTCCCAAAAATGAGATTTTAACCTATATGGTTAAAAGTTTGATAAATATTAATGTTGAATTTGTCCCTCGATGTCCTTTATTGTGTAACATAATATTTGAACCAATTTCGTTTTAAATTTGGTAAATAGCAAGTAATGAGATGACCCTTATCGCGAAAACGAGATTTTAGCTTATATTGTTACATGTTTGTTAAATATGAAGGTTGAACATGTCCCTTGATGTCCCTTGATGCGAAACATGATATGTGAACCTATTTGGTTTGAAATTCGGTAAAATGAAAGTATTGAAATGACCCTTGTCGCAAAAATGAAATGTTAGCCTATGTGGTTAGAAGTTAGATAAACAGTGAACTTCTCTCTCGATGTCCCTTGATGCGAAACATGATATGTGAACCTATTTGGTTTTATATTCGGAAAAATGAAAGTATTGGAATGACTTTGTCGCGAAAATTAGATTTTAGCCTATATGGTTAGAAGTTTGATAAAGGTTGAACTTGTCCCTCGATCTCCCTTAATACGAAACATGATATGTGAACCTATTTGGTTTTGTATTCGGCAAAATGAAATTATTTGAATGACCATTGTCCCAAAAATGAGATTTTAGCTTATATGGTTAAAAGTTTGATAAATATTAATGTTGAATTTGTCCCTCGATGTCCTTTATTGTATAACATAATATTTGAACCAATTTCGTTTTAAATTTGGTAAATAGAAACTAATGAGATGACCCTTATCGCGAAAACGAGATTTTAGCTTATATTGTTACATGTTTGTTAAATATGAAGGTTGAACATGTCCCTCGATGTCCCTTGATGCGAAACATGATATGTGAACCTATTTGGTTTGAAATTCGGTAAAATGAAAGTATTGAAATGACCATTGTCGTGATAATGAAATGTTAGCCTATGTGGTTAGAAGTTTGATAAACAGTGAACTTGTCTCTCGATGTCCCTTTATGAGAAACATGATATGTGAACCTATTTGGTTTTATATTCGGAAAAATGAAAGTATTGGAATGACTTTGTCGCGAAAATTAGATTTTAGCCTATATGGTTAGAAGTTTGATAAAGGTTGAACTTGTCCCTCGATCTCCCTTGAAACGAAACATGATATGTGATCCTATTTGGTTTAGTATTCGGCAAAATGAAATTATTTGAATGACCATTGTCCCAAAAATGAGATTTTAACCTATATGGTTAAAAGTTTGATAAATATTAATGTTGAATTTGTCCCTCGATGTCCTTTATTGCGTAACATAATATTTGAACCAATTTCGTTTTAAATTTGGTAAATAGCAAGTAATGAGATGACCCTTATCGCGAAAACGAGATTTTAGCTTATATTGTTACATGTTTGTTAAATATGAAGGTTGAACATGTCCCTCGATGTCCCTTGATGCGAAACATGATATGTGAACCTATTTGGTTTGAAATTCGGTAAAATGAAAGTATTGAAATGACCCTTGTCGCAAAAATGAAATGTTAGCCTATGTGGTTAGAAGTTAGATAAACAGTGAACTTGTCTCTCGATGTCCCTTGATGCGAAACATGATATGTGAACCTATTTGGTTTTATATTCGGAAAAATGAAAGTATTGGAATCACTTTGTCGCGAAAATTAGATTTTAGCCTATATGGTTAGAAGATTGATAAAGGTTGAACTTGTCCCTCGATCTCCCTTGATACGAAACATGATATGTGAACCTATTTGGTTTTGTATTCGGCAAAATGAAATTATTTGAATGACCATTGTCCCAAAACTGAGATTTTAGCTTATATGGTTAAAAGTTTGATAAATATTAATGTTGAATTTGTCCCTCGATGTCCTTTATTGTATAACATAATATTTGAACCAATTTCGTTTTAAATTTGGTAAATAGAAACTAATGAGATGACCCTTATCGCGAAAACGAGATTTTAGCTTATATTGTTACATGTTTGTTAAATATGAAGGTTGAACATGTCCCTCGATGTCCCTTGATGCGAAACATGATATGTGAACCTATTTGGTTTGAAATTCGGTAAAATGAAAGTATTGAAATGACCATTGTCGTGATAATGAAATGTTAGCCTATGTGGTTAGAAGTTTGATAAACAGTGAACTTGTCTCTCGATGTCCCTTTATGAGAAACATGATATGTGAACCTATTTGGTTTTATATTCGGAAAAATGAAAGTATTGGAATGACTTTGTCGCGAAAATTAGATTTTAGCCTATATGGTTAGAACTTTGATAAAGGTTGAACTTGTCCCTCGATCTCCCTTGAAACGAAACATGATATGTGATCCTATTTGGTTTAGTATTCGGCAAAATGAAATTATTTGAATGACCATTGTCCCAAAAATGAGATTTTAACCTATATGGTTAAAAGTTTGATAAATATTAATGTTGAATTTGTCCCTCGATGTCCTTTATTGCGTAACATAATATTTGAACCAATTTCGTTTTAAATTTGGTAAATAGCAAGTAATGAGATGACCCTTATCGCGAAAACGAGATTTTAGCTTATATTGTTACATGTTTGTTAAATATGAAGGTTGAACATGTCCCTCGATGTCCCTTGATGCGAAACATGATATGTGAACCTATTTGGTTTGAAATTCGGTAAAATGAAAGTATTGAAATGACCCTTGTCGCAAAAATGAAATGTTAGCCTATGTGGTTAGAAGTTAGATAAACAGTGAACTTGTCTCTCGATGTCCCTTGATGCGAAACATGATATGTGAACCTATTTGGTTTTATATTCGGAAAAATGAAAGTATTGGAATCACTTTGTCGCGAAAATTAGATTTTAGCCTATATGGTTAGAAGTTTGATAAAGGTTGAACTTGTCCCTCGATCTCCCTTGATACGAAACATGATATGTGAACCTATTTGGTTTTGTATTCGGCAAAATGAAATTATTTGAATGACCATTGTCCCAAAACTGAGATTTTAGCTTATATGGTTAAAAGTTTGATAAATATTAATGTTGAATTTGTCCCTCGATGTCCTTTATTGTATAACATAATATTTGAACCAATTTCGTTTTAAATTTGGTAAATAGAAACTAATGAGATGACCCTTATCGCGAAAACGAGATTTTAGCTTATATTGTTACATGTTTGTTAAATATGAAGGTTGAACATGTCCCTCGATGTCCCTTGATGCGAAACATGATATGTGAACCTATTTGGTTTGAAATTCGGTAAAATGAAAGTATTGAAATGACCATTGTCGTGATAATGAAATGTTAGCCTATGTGGTTAGAAGTTTGATAAACAGTGAACTTGTCTCTCGATGTCCCTTGATGAGAAACATGATATGTGAACCTATTTGGTTTTATATTCGGAAAAATGAAAGTATTGGAATGACTTTGTCGCGAAAATTAGATTTTAGCCTATATGGTTAGAAGTTTGATAAAGGTTGAACTTGTCCCTCGATCTCCCTTGAAACGAAACATGATATGTGATCCTATTTGGTTTAGTATTCGGCAAAATGAAATTATTTGAATGACCATTGTCCCAAAAATGAGATTTTAACCTATATGGTTAAAAGTTTAATAAATATTAATGTTGAATTTGTCCCTCGATGTCCTTTATTGCGTAACATAATATTTGAACCAATTTCGTTTTAAATTTGGTAAATAGCAAGTAATGAGATGACCCTTATCGGGAAAACGAGATTTTAGCTTATATTGTTACATGTTTGTTAAATATGAAGGTTGAACATGTCCCTCGATGTCCCTTGATGCGAAACATGATATGTGAACCTATTTGGTTTGAAATTCGGTAAAATGAAAGTATTGAAATGACCCTTGTCGCAAAAATGAAATGTTAGCCTATGTGGTTAGAAGATAGATAAACAGTGAACTTGTCTCTCGATGTCCCTTGATGCGAAACATGATATGTGAACCTATTTGGTTTTATATTCGGAAAAATGAAAGTATTGGAATGACTTTGTTGCGAAAATTAGATTTTAGCCTATATGGTTAGAAGTTTGATAAAGGTTGAACTTGTCCCTCGATCTCCCTTGATACGAAACATGATATGTGAACCTATTTGGTTTTGTATTCGGCAAAATGAAATTATTTGAATGACCATTGTCCCAAAACTGAGATTTTAGCTTATATGGTTAAAAGTTTGATAAATATTAATGTTGAATTTGTCCCTCGATGTCCTTTATTGTATAACATAATATTTGAACCAATTTCGTTTTAAATTTGGTAAATAGAAACTAATGAGATGACCCTTATCGCGAAAACGAGATTTTAGCTTATATTGTTACATGTTTGTTAAATATGAAGGTTGAACATGTCCCTCGATGTCCCTTGATGCGAAACATGATATGTGAACCTATTTGGTTTGAAATTCGGTAAAATGAAAGTATTGAAATGACCATTGTCGTGATAATGAAATGTTAGCCTATGTGGTTAGAAGTTTGATAAACAGTGAACTTGTCTCTCGATGTCCCTTTATGAGAAACATGATATGTGAACCTATTTGGTTTTATATTCGGAAAAATGAAAGTATTGGAATGACTTTGTCGCGAAAATTAGATTTTAGCCTATATGGTTAGAAGTTTGATAAAGGTTGAACTTGTCCCTCGATCTCCCTTGAAACGAAACATGATATGTGATCCTATTTGGTTTAGTATTCGGCAAAATGAAATTATTTGAATGACCATTGTCCCAAAAATGAGATTTTAACCTATATGGTTAAAAGTTTGATAAATATTAATGTTGAATTTGTCCCTCGATGTCCTTTATTGCGTAACATAATATTTGAACCAATTTCGTTTTAAATTTGGTAAATAGCAAGTAATGAGATGACCCTTATCGCGAAAACGAGATTTTAGCTTATATTGTTACATGTTTGTTAAATATGAAGGTTGAACATGTCCCTCGATGTCCCTTGATGCGAAACATGATATGTGAACCTATTTGGTTTGAAATTCGGTAAAATGAAAGTATTGAAATGACCCTTGTCGCAAAAATGAAATGTTAGCCTATGTGGTTAGAAGTTAGATAAACAGTGAACTTGTCTCTCGATGTCCCTTGATGCGAAACATGATATGTGAACCTATTTGGTTTTATATTCGGAAAAATGAAAGTATTGGAATGACTTTGTCGCGAAAATTAGATTTTAGCCTATATGGTTAGAAGTTTGATAAAGGTTGAACTTGTCCCTCGATCTCCCTTGATACGAAACATGATATGTGAACCTATTTGGTTTTGTATTCGGCAAAATGAAATTATTTGAATGACCATTGTCCCAAAACTGAGATTTTAGCTTATATGGTTAAAAGTTTGATAAATATTAATGTTGAATTTGTCCCTCGATGTCCTTTATTGTATAACATAATATTTGAACCAATTTCGTTTTAAATTTGGTAAATAGAAACTAATGAGATGACCCTTATCGCGAAAACGAGATTTTAGCTTATATTGTTACATGTTTGTTAAATATGAAGGTTGAACATGTCCCTCGATGTCCCTTGATGCGAAACATGATATGTGAACCTATTTGGTTTGAAATTCGGTAAAATGAAAGTATTGAAATGACCATTGTCGTGATAATGAAATGTTAGCCTATGTGGTTAGAAGTTTGATAAACAGTGAACTTGTCTCTCGATGTCCCTTTATGAGAAACATGATATGTGAACCTATTTGGTTTTATATTCGGAAAAATGAAAGTATTGGAATGACTTTGTCGCGAAAATTAGATTTTAGCCTATATGGTTAGAAGTTTGATAAAGGTTGAACTTGTCCCTCGATCTCCCTTGAAACGAAACATGATATGTGATCCTATTTGGTTTAGTATTCGGCAAAATGAAATTATTTGAATGACCATTGTCCCAAAAATGAGATTTTAACCTATATGGTTAAAAGTTTGATAAATATTAATGTTGAATTTGTCCCTCGATGTCCTTTATTGCGTAACATAATATTTGAACCAATTTCGTTTTAAATTTGGTAAATAGCAAGTAATGAGATGACCCTTATCGCGAAAACGAGATTTTAGCTTATATTGTTACATGTTTGTTAAATATGAAGGTTGAACATGTCCCTCGATGTCCCTTGATGCGAAACATGATATGTGAACCTATTTGGTTTGAAATTCGGTAAAATGAAAGTATTGAAATGACCCTTGTCGCAAAAATGAAATGTTAGCCTATGTGGTTAGAAGTTAGATAAACAGTGAACTTGTCTCTCGATGTCCCTTGATGCGAAACATGATATGTGAACCTATTTGGTTTTATATTCGGAAAAATGAAAGTATTGGAATCACTTTGTCGCGAAAATTAGATTTTAGCCTATATGGTTAGAAGTTTGATAAAGGTTGAACTTGTCCCTCGATCTCCCTTGATACGAAACATGATATGTGAACCTATTTGGTTTTGTATTCGGCAAAATGAAATTATTTGAATGACCATTGTCCCAAAACTGAGATTTTAGCTTATATGGTTAAAAGTTTGATAAATATTAATGTTGAATTTGTCCCTCGATGTCCTTTATTGTATAACATAATATTTGAACCAATTTCGTTTTAAATTTGGTAAATAGAAACTAATGAGATGACCCTTATCGCGAAAACGAGATTTTAGCTTATATTGTTACATGTTTGTTAAATATGAAGGTTGAACATGTCCCTCGATGTCCCTTGATGCGAAACATGATATGTGAACCTATTTGGTTTGAAATTCGGTAAAATGAAAGTATTGAAATGACCATTGTCGTGATAATGAAATGTTAGCCTATGTGGTTAGAAGTTTGATAAACAGTGAACTTGTCTCTCGATGTCCCTTGATGAGAAACATGATATGTGAACCTATTTGGTTTTATATTCGGAAAAATGAAAGTATTGGAATGACTTTGTCGCGAAAATTAGATTTTAGCCTATATGGTTAGAAGTTTGATAAAGGTTGAACTTGTCCCTCGATCTCCCTTGAAACGAAACATGATATGTGATCCTATTTGGTTTAGTATTCGGCAAAATGAAATTATTTGAATGACCATTGTCCCAAAAATGAGATTTTAACCTATATGGTTAAAAGTTTAATAAATATTAATGTTGAATTTGTCCCTCGATGTCCTTTATTGCGTAACATAATATTTGAACCAATTTCGTTTTAAATTTGGTAAATAGCAAGTAATGAGATGACCCTTATCGGGAAAACGAGATTTTAGCTTATATTGTTACATGTTTGTTAAATATGAAGGTTGAACATGTCCCTCGATGTCCCTTGATGCGAAACATGATATGTGAACCTATTTGGTTTGAAATTCGGTAAAATGAAAGTATTGAAATGACCCTTGTCGCAAAAATGAAATGTTAGCCTATGTGGTTAGAAGATAGATAAACAGTGAACTTGTCTCTCGATGTCCCTTGATGCGAAACATGATATGTGAACCTATTTGGTTTTATATTCGGAAAAATGAAAGTATTGGAATGACTTTGTCGCGAAAATTAGATTTTAGCCTATATGGTTAGAAGTTTGATAAAGGTTGAACTTGTCCCTCGATCTCCCTTGATACGAAACATGATATGTGAACCTATTTGGTTTTGTATTCGGCAAAATGAAATTATTTGAATGACCATTGTCCCAAAACTGAGATTTTAGCTTATATGGTTAAAAGTTTGATAAATATTAATGTTGAATTTGTCCCTCGATGTCCTTTATTGTATAACATAATATTTGAACCAATTTCGTTTTAAATTTGGTAAATAGAAACTAATGAGATAACCCTTATCGCGAAAACGAGATTTTAGCTTATATTGTTACATGTTTGTTAAATATGAAGGTTGAACATGTCCCTCGATGTCCCTTAATGCGAAACATGATATGTGAAACTATTTGGTTTGAAATTCGGTAAAATGAAAGTATTGAAATGACCATTGTCGTGATAATGAAATGTTAGCCTATGTGGTTAGAAGTTTGATAAACAGTGAACTTGTCTCTCGATGTCCCTTGATGAGAAACATGATATGTGAACCTATTTGGTTTTATATTCGGAAAAATGAAAGTATTGGAATGACTTTGTCGCGAAAATTAGATTTTAGCCTATATGGTTAGAAGTTTGATAAAGGTTGAACTTGTCCCTCGATCTCCCTTGAAACGAAACATGATATGTGATCCTATTTGGTTTAGTATTTGGCAAAATGAAATTATTTGAATGACCATTGTCCCAAAAATGAGATTTTAACCTATATGGTTAAAAGTTTGATAAATATTAATGTTGAATTTGTCCCTCGATGTCCTTTATTGCGTAACATAATATTTGAACCAATTTCGTTTTAAATTTGGTAAATAGCAAGTAATGAGATGACCCTTATCGCGAAAACGAGATTTTAGCTTATATTGTTACATGTTTGTTAAATATGAAGGTTGAACATGTCCCTCGATGTCCCTTGATGCGAAACATGATATGTGAACCTATTTGGTTTGAAATTCGGTAAAATGAAAGTATTGAAATGACCCTTGTCGCAAAAATGAAATGTTAGCCTATGTGGTTAGAAGTTAGATAAACAGTGAACTTGTCTCTCGATGTCCCTTGATGCGAAACATGATATGTGAACCTATTTGGTTTTATATTCGGAAAAATGAAAGTATTGGAATGACTTTGTCGCGAAAATTAGATTTTAGCCTATATGGTTAGAAGTTTGATAAAGGTTGAACTTGTCCCTCGATCTCCCTTGATACGAAACATGATATGTGAACCTATTTGGTTTTTTATTCGGCAAAATGAAATTATTTGAATGACCATTGTCCCAAAAATGAGATTTTAGCTTATATGGTTAAAAGTTTGATAAATATTAATGTTGAATTTGTCCCTCGATGTCCTTTATTGTATAACATAATATTTGAACCAATTTCGTTTTAAATTTGGTAAATAGAAACTAATGAGATGACCCTTATCGCGAAAACGAGATTTTAGCTTATATTGTTACATGTTTGTTAAATATGAAGGTTGAACATGTCCCTCAATGTCCCTTGATGCGAAACATGATATGTGAACCTATTTGGTTTGAAATTCGGTAAAATGAAAGTATTGAAATGACCATTGTCGTGATAATGAAATGTTAGCCTATGTGGCTAGAAGTTTGATAAACAGTGAACTTGTCTCTCGATGTCCCTTGATGAGAAACATGATATGTGAACCTATTTGGTTTTATCTTCGGAAAAATGAAAGTATTGGAATGACTTTGTCGCGAAAATTAGATTTTAGCCTATATGGTTAGAAGTTTGATAAAGGTTGAACTTGTCCCTCGATCTCCCTTGAAACGAAACATGATATGTGATCCTATTTGGTTTAGTATTTGGCAAAATGAAATTATTTGAATGACCATTGTCCCAAAAATGAGATTTTAACCTATATGGTTAAAAGTTTGATAAATATTAATGTTGAATTTGTCCCTCGATGTCCTTTATTGCGTAACATAATATTTGAACCAATTTCGTTTTAAATTTGGTAAATAGCAAGTAATGAGATGACCCTTATCGCGAAAACGAGATTTTAGCTTATATTGTTACATGTTTGTTAAATATGAAGGTTGAACATGTCCCTCGATGTCCCTTGATGCGAAACATGATATGTGAACCTATTTGGTTTGAAATTCGGTAAAATGAAAGTATTGAAATGACCCTTGTCGCAAAAATGAAATGTTAGCCTATGTGGTTAGAAGTTAGATAAACAGTGAACTTGTCTCTCGATGTCCCTTGATGCGAAACATGATATGTGAACCTATTTGGTTTTATATTCGGAAAAATGAAAGTATTGGAATGACTTTGTCGCGAAAATTAGATTTTAGCCTATATGGTTAGAAGTTTGATAAAGGTTGAACTTGTCCCTCGATCTCCCTTGATACGAAACATGATATGTGAACCTATTTGGTTTTTTATTCGGCAAAATGAAATTATTTGAATGACCATTGTCCCAAAAATGAGATTTTAGCTTATATGGTTAAAAGTTTGATAAATATTAATGTTGAATTTGTCCCTCGATGTCCTTTATTGTATAACATAATATTTGAACCAATTTCGTTTTAAATTTGGTAAATAGAAACTAATGAGATGACCCTTATCGCGAAAACGAGATTTTAGCTTATATTGTTACATGTTTGTTAAATATGAAGGTTGAACATGTCCCTCAATGTCCCTTGATGCGAAACATGATATGTGAACCTATTTGGTTTGAAATTCGGTAAAATGAAAGTATTGAAATGACCATTGTCGTGATAATGAAATGTTAGCCTATGTGGCTAGAAGTTTGATAAACAGTGAACTTGTCTCTCGATGTCCCTTGATGAGAAACATGATATGTGAACCTATTTGGTTTTATCTTCGGAAAAATGAAAGTATTGGAATGACTTTGTCGCGAAAATTAGATTTTAGCCTATATGGTTAGAAGTTTGATAAAGGTTGAACTTGTCCCTCGATCTCCCTTGAAACGAAACATGATATGTGATCCTATTTGGTTTAGTATTCGGCAAAATGAAATTATTTGAATGACCATTGTCCCAAAAATGAGATTTTAACCTATATGGTTAAAAGTTTGATAAATATTAATGTTGAATTTGTCCCTCGATGTCCTTTATTGCGTAACATAATATTTGAACCAATTTCGTTTTAAATTTGGTAAATAGCAAGTAATGAGATGACCCTTATCGCGAAAACGAGATTTTAGCTTATATTGTTACATGTTTGTTAAATATGAAGGTTGAACATGTCCCTCGATGTCCCTTGATGCGAAACATGATATGTGAACCTATTTGGTTTGAAATTCGGTAAAATGAAAGTATTGAAATGACCCTTGTCGCAAAAATGAAATGTTAGCCTATGTGGTTAGAAGTTAGATAAACAGTGAACTTGTCTCTCGATGTCCCTTGATGCGAAACATGATATGTGAACCTATTTGGTTTTATATTCGGAAAAATGAAAGTATTGGAATCACTTTGTCGCGAAAATTAGATTTTAGCCTATATGGTTAGAAGTTTGATAAAGGTTGAACTTGTCCCTCGATCTCCCTTGATACGAAACATGATATGTGAACCTATTTGGTTTTGTATTCGGCAAAATGAAATTATTTGAATGACCATTGTCCCAAAACTGAGATTTTAGCTTATATGGTTAAAAGTTTGATAAATATTAATGTTGAATTTGTCCCTCGATGTCCTTTATTGTATAACATAATATTTGAACCAATTTCGTTTTAAATTTGGTAAATAGAAACTAATGAGATGACCCTTATCGCGAAAACGAGATTTTAGCTTATATTGTTACATGTTTGTTAAATATGAAGGTTGAACATGTCCCTCGATATCCCTTGATGCGAAACATGATATGTGAACCTATTTGGTTTGAAATTCGGTAAAATGAAAGTATTGAAATGACCCTTGTCGCAAAAATGAAATGTTAGCCTATGTGGTTAGAAGTTAGATAAACAGTGAACTTGTCTCTCGATGTCCCTTGATGCGAAACATGATATGTGAACCTATTTGGTTTTATATTCGGAAAAATGAAAGTATTGGAATGACTTTGTCGCGAAAATTAGATTTTAGCCTATATGGTTAGAAGTTTGATAAAGGTTGAACTTGTCCCTCGATCTCCCTTGATACGAAACATGATATGTGAACCTATTTGGTTTTGTATTCGGCAAAATGAAATTATTTGAATGACCATTGTCCCAAAAATGAGATTTTAGCGTATATGGTTAAAAGTTTGATAAATATTAATGTTGAATTTGTCCCTCGATGTCCTTTATTATATAACATAATATTTGAACCAATTTCGTTTTAAATTTGGTAAATAGAAACTAATGAGATGACCCTTATCGCGAAAACGAGATTTTAGCTTATATTGTTAGATGTTTGTTAAATATGAAGGTTGAACATGTCCCTCGATGTCCCTTGATGCGAAACATGATATGTGAACCTATTTGGTTTGAAATTCGGTAAAATGAAAGTATTGAAATGACCCTTGTCGCAAAAATGAAATGTTAGCGAGAGGCTCGGTGAAATAGACATGTCTGTGAAGATGCGGACTACCTGCACCTGGACAGAAAGACCCTATGAAGCTTCACTGTTCCCTGGGATTGGCTTTGGGCTGGTATCAAGATAGAACTGTGTCGGGATATCTTATCCCTCTCTCCGGGAAAATGGATATTTCCAGAAAATATTTTTAATTCGATTTTTTTTTTTCTTTTCTAATCGAACCAAGCTCCGGTCAAGGTCTTCCAAAAGTGGAACAGATATTAGTTGAGAAAAGGAATGGAACTCTATGAGATAGAATTTACCGTTGTTGGTTAGAAGTTAGATAAACAGTGAACTTGTCTCTCGATGTCCCTTGATGCGAAACATGATATGTGAACCTATTTGGTTTTATATTCGGAAAAATGAAAGTATTGGAATCACTTTGTCGCGAAAATTAGATTTTAGCCTATATGGTTAGAAGTTTGATAAAGGTTGAACTTGTCCCTCGATCTCCCTTGATACGAAACATGATATGTGAACCTATTTGGTTTTGTATTCGGCAAAATGAAATTATTTGAATGACCATTGTCCCAAAACTGAGATTTTAGCTTATATGGTTAAAAGTTTGATAAATATTAATGTTGAATTTGTCCCTCGATGTCCTTTATTGTATAACATAATATTTGAACCAATTTCGTTTTAAATTTGGTAAATAGAAACTAATGAGATGACCCTTATCGCGAAAACGAGATTTTAGCTTATATTGTTACATGTTTGTTAAATATGAAGGTTGAACATGTCCCTCGATGTCCCTTGATGCGAAACATGATATGTGAACCTATTTGGTTTGAAATTCGGTAAAATGAAAGTATTGAAATGACCCTTGTCGCAAAAATGAAATGTTAGCCTATGTGGTTAGAAGTTAGATAAACAGTGAACTTGTCTCTCGATGTCCCTTGATGCGAAACATGATATGTGAACCTATTTGGTTTTATATTCGGAAAAATGAAAGTATTGGAATGACTTTGTCGCGAAAATTAGATTTTAGCCTATATGGTTAGAAGTTTGATAAAGGTTGAACTTGTCCCTCGATCTCCCTTGATACGAAACATGATATGTGAACCTATTTGGTTTTGTATTCGGCAAAATGAAATTATTTGAATGACCATTGTCCCAAAAATGAGATTTTAGCTTATATGGTTAAAAGTTTGATAAATATTAATGTTGAATTTGTCCCTCGATGTCCTTTATTGTATAACATAATATTTGAACCAATTTCGTTTTAAATTTGGTAAATAGAAACTAATGAGATGACCCTTATCGCGAAAACGAGATTTTAGCTTATATTGTTAGATGTTTGTTAAATATGAAGGTTGAACATGTCCCTCGATGTCCCTTGATGCGAAACATGATATGTGAACCTATTTGGTTTGAAATTCGGTAAAATGAAAGTATTGAAATGACCATTGTCGTGATAATGAAATGTTAGCCTATGTGGTTAGAAGTTTGATAAACAGTGAACTTGTCTCTCGATGTCCCTTGATGAGAAACATGATATGTGAACCTATTTGGTTTTATCTTCGGAAAAATGAAAGTATTGGAATGACTTTGTCGCGAAAATTAGATTTTAGCCTATATGGTTAGAAGTTTGATAAAGGTTGAACTTGTCCCTCGATCTCCCTTGAAACGAAACATGATATGTGATCCTATTTGGTTTAGTATTCGGAAAAATGAAATTATTTGAATGACCATTGTCCCAAAAATGAGATTTTAACCTATATGGTTAAAAGTTTGATAAATATTAATGTTGAATTTGTCCCTCGATGTCCTTTATTGCGTAACATAATATTTGAACCAATTTCATTTTAAATTTGGTAAATAGCAAGTAATGAGATGACCCTTATCGCGAAAACGAGATTTTAGCTTATATTGTTACATGTTTGTTAAATATGAAGGTTGAACATGTCCCTCGATGTCCCTTGATGCGAAACATGATATGTGAACCTATTTGGTTAGAAATTCGGTAAAATGAAAGTATCGAAATGACCCTTGTCGCAAAAATGAAATGTTAGCCTATGTGGTTAGAAGTTAGATAAACAGTGAACTTGTCTCTCGATGTCCCTTGATGCGAAACATGATATGTGAACCTATTTGGTTTTATCTTCGGAAAAATGAAAGTATTGGAATGACTTTGTCGCGAAAATTAGATTTTAGCCTATATGGTTAGAAGTTTGATAAAGGTTGAACTTGTCCCTCGATCTCCCTTGAAACGAAACATGATATGTGATCCTATTTGGTTTAGTATTCGGCAAAATGAAATTATTTGAATGACCATTGTCCCAAAAATGAGATTTTAACCTATATGGTTAAAAGTTTGATAAATATTAATGTTGAATTTGTCCCTCGATGTCCTTTATTGCGTAACATAATATTTGAACCAATTTCGTTTTAAATTTGGTAAATAGCAAGTAATGAGATGACCCTTATCGCGAAAATGAGATTTTAGCTTATATTGTTACATGTTTGTTAAATATGAAGGTTGAACATGTCCCTCGATGTCCCTTGATGCGAAACATGATATGTGAACCTATTTGGTATGAAATTCGGTAAAATGAAAGTATTGAAATGACCCTTGTCGCAAAAATGAAATGTTAGCCTATGTGGTTAGAAGTTAGATAAACAGTGAACTTGTCTCTCGATGTCCCTTGATGCGAAACATGATATGTGAACCTATTTGGTTTTATATTCGGAAAAATGAAAGTATTGGAATCACTTTGTCGCGAAAATTAGATTTTAGCCTATATGGTTAGAAGTTTGATAAAGGTTGAACTTGTCCCTCGATCTCCCTTGATACGAAACATGATATGTGAACCTATTTGGTTTTGTATTCGGCAAAATGAAATTATTTGAATGACCATTGTCCCAAAACTGAGATTTTAGCTTATATGGTTAAAAGTTTGATAAATATTAATGTTGAATTTGTCCCTCGATGTCCTTTATTGTATAACATAATATTTGAACCAATTTCGTTTTAAATTTGGTAAATAGAAACTAATGAGATGACCCTTATCGCGAAAACGAGATTTTAGCTTATATTGTTACATGTTTGTTAAATATGAAGGTTGAACATGTCCCTCGATGTCCCTTGATGCGAAACATGATATGTGAACCTATTTGGTTTGAAATTCGGTAAAATGAAAGTATTGAAATGACCATTGTCGTGATAATGAAATGTTAGCCTATGTGGTTAGAAGTTTGATAAACAGTGAACTTGTCTCTCGATGTCCCTTGATGAGAAACATGATATGTGAACCTATTTGGTTTTATCTTCGGAAAAATGAAAGTATTGGAATGACTTTGTCGCGAAAATTAGATTTTAGCCTATATGGTTAGAAGTTTGATAAAGGTTGAACTTGTCCCTCGATCTCCCTTGAAACGAAACATGATATGTGATCCTATTTGGTTTAGTATTCGGAAAAATGAAATTATTTGAATGACCATTGTCCCAAAAATGAGATTTTAACCTATATGGTTAAAAGTTTGATAAATATTAATGTTGAATTTGTCCCTCGATGTCCTTTATTGCGTAACATAATATTTGAACCAATTTCATTTTAAATTTGGTAAATAGCAAGTAATGAGATGACCCTTATCGCGAAAACGAGATTTTAGCTTATATTGTTACATGTTTGTTAAATATGAAGGTTGAACATGTCCCTCGATGTCCCTTGATGCGAAACATGATATGTGAACCTATTTGGTTAGAAATTCGGTAAAATGAAAGTATCGAAATGACCCTTGTCGCAAAAATGAAATGTTAGCCTATGTGGTTAGAAGTTAGATAAACAGTGAACTTGTCTCTCGATGTCCCTTGATGCGAAACATGATATGTGAACCTATTTGGTTTTATCTTCGGAAAAATGAAAGTATTGGAATGACTTTGTCGCGAAAATTAGATTTTAGCCTATATGGTTAGAAGTTTGATAAAGGTTGAACTTGTCCCTCGATCTCCCTTGAAACGAAACATGATATGTGATCCTATTTGGTTTAGTATTCGGCAAAATGAAATTATTTGAATGACCATTGTCCCAAAAATGAGATTTTAACCTATATGGTTAAAAGTTTGATAAATATTAATGTTGAATTTGTCCCTCGATGTCCTTTATTGCGTAACATAATATTTGAACCAATTTCGTTTTAAATTTGGTAAATAGCAAGTAATGAGATGACCCTTATCGCGAAAATGAGATTTTAGCTTATATTGTTACATGTTTGTTAAATATGAAGGTTGAACATGTCCCTCGATGTCCCTTGATGCGAAACATGATATGTGAACCTATTTGGTATGAAATTCGGTAAAATGAAAGTATTGAAATGACCCTTGTCGCAAAAATGAAATGTTAGCCTATGTGGTTAGAAGTTAGATAAACAGTGAACTTGTCTCTCGATGTCCCTTGATGCGAAACATGATATGTGAACCTATTTGGTTTTATATTCGGAAAAATGAAAGTATTGGAATCACTTTGTCGCGAAAATTAGATTTTAGCCTATATGGTTAGAAGTTTGATAAAGGTTGAACTTGTCCCTCGATCTCCCTTGATACGAAACATGATATGTGAACCTATTTGGTTTTGTATTCGGCAAAATGAAATTATTTGAATGACCATTGTCCCAAAACTGAGATTTTAGCTTATATGGTTAAAAGTTTGATAAATATTAATGTTGAATTTGTCCCTCGATGTCCTTTATTGTATAACATAATATTTGAACCAATTTCGTTTTAAATTTGGTAAATAGAAACTAATGAGATGACCCTTATCGCGAAAACGAGATTTTAGCTTATATTGTTACATGTTTGTTAAATATGAAGGTTGAACATGTCCCTCGATGTCCCTTGATGCGAAACATGATATGTGAACCTATTTGGTTTGAAATTCGGTAAAATGAAAGTATTGAAATGACCCTTGTCGCAAAAATGAAATGTTAGCCTATGTGGTTAGAAGTTAGATAAACAGTGAACTTGTCTCTCGATGTCCCTTGATGCGAAACATGATATGTGAACCTATTTGGTTTTATATTCGGAAAAATGAAAGTATTGGAATGACTTTGTCGCGAAAATTAGATTTTAGCCTATATGGTTAGAAGTTTGATAAAGGTTGAACTTGTCCCTCGATCTCCCTTGATACGAAACATGATATGTGAACCTATTTGGTTTTGTATTCGGCAAAATGAAATTATTTGAATGACCATTGTCCCAAAAATGAGATTTTAGCTTATATGGTTAAAAGTTTGATAAATATTAATGTTGAATTTGTCCCTCGATGTCCTTTATTGTATAACATAATATTTGAACCAATTTCGTTTTAAATTTGGTAAATAGAAACTAATGAGATGACCCTTATCGCGAAAACGAGATTTTAGCTTATATTGTTAGATGTTTGTTAAATATGAAGGTTGAACATGTCCCTCGATGTCCCTTGATGCGAAACATGATATGTGAACCTATTTGGTTTGAAATTCGGTAAAATGAAAGTATTGAAATGACCATTGTCGTGATAATGAAATGTTAGCCTATGTGGTTAGAAGTTTGATAAACAGTGAACTTGTCTCTCGATGTCCCTTGATGAGAAACATGATATGTGAACCTATTTGGTTTTATCTTCGGAAAAATGAAAGTATTGGAATGACTTTGTCGCGAAAATTAGATTTGAGCCTATATGGTTAGAAGTTTGATAAAGGTTGAACTTGTCCCTCGATCTCCCTTGAAACGAAACATGATATGTGATCCTATTTGGTTTAGTATTCGGAAAAATGAAATTATTTGAATGACCATTGTCCCAAAAATGAGATTTTAACCTATATGGTTAAAAGTTTGATAAATATTAATGTTGAATTTGTCCCTCGATGTCCTTTATTGCGTAACATAATATTTGAACCAATTTCGTTTTAAATTTGGTAAATAGCAAGTAATGAGATGACCCTTATCGCGAAAACGAGATTTTAGCTTATATTGTTACATGTTTGTTAAATATGAAGGTTGAACATGTCCCTCGATGTCCCTTGATGCGAAACATGATATGTGAACCTATTTGGTTAGAAATTCGGTAAAATGAAAGTATTGAAATGACCCTTGTCGCAAAAATGAAATGTTAGCCTATGTGGTTAGAAGTTAGATAAACAGTGAACTTGTCTCTCGATGTCCCTTGATGCGAAACATGATATGTGAACCTATTTGGTTTTATATTCGGAAAAATGAAAGTATTGGAATCACTTTGTCGCGAAAATTAGATTTTAGCCTATATGGTTAGAAGTTTGATAAAGGTTGAACTTGTCCCTCGATCTCCCTTGATACGAAACATGATATGTGAACCTATTTGGTTTTGTATTCGGCAAAATGAAATTATTTGAATGACCATTGTCCCAAAACTGAGATTTTAGCTTATATGGTTAAAAGTTTGATAAATATTAATGTTGAATTTGTCCCTCGATGTCCTTTATTGTATAACATAATATTTGAACCAATTTCGTTTTAAATTTGGTAAATAGAAACTAATGAGATGACCCTTATCGCGAAAACGAGATTTTAGCTTTTATTGTTACATGTTTGTTAAATATGAAGGTTGAACATGTCCCTCGATGTCCCTTGATGCGAAACATGATATGTGAACCTATTTGGTTTGAAATTCGGTAAAATGAAAGTATTGAAATGACCCTTGTCGCAAAAATGAAATGTTAGCCTATGTGGTTAGAAGTTAGATAAACAGTGAACTTGTCTCTCGATGTCCCTTGATGCGAAACATGATATGTGAACCTATTTGGTTTTATATTCGGAAAAATGAAAGTATTGGAATCACTTTGTCGCGAAAATTAGATTTTAGCCTATATGGTTAGAAGTTTGATAAAGGTTGAACTTGTCCCTCGATCTCCCTTGATACGAAACATGATATGTGAACCTATTTGGTTTTGTATTCGGCAAAATGAAATTATTTGAATGACCATTGTCCCAAAAATGAGATTTTAGCTTATATGGTTAAAAGTTTGATAAATATTAATGTTGAATTTGTCCCTCGATGTCCTTTATTGTATAACATAATATTTGAACCAATTTCGTTTTAAATTTGGTAAATAGAAACTAATGAGATGACCCTTATCGCGAAAACGAGATTTTAGCTTATATTGTTAGATGTTTGTTAAATATGAAGGTTGAACATGTCCCTCGATGTCCCTTGATGCGAAACATGATATGTGAACCTATTTGGTTTGAAATTCGGTAAAATGAAAGTATTGAAATGACCATTGTCGTGATAATGAAATGTTAGCCTATGTGGTTAGAAGTTTGATAAACAGTGAACTTGTCTCTCGATGTCCCTTGATGAGAAACATGATATGTGAACCTATTTGGTTTTATCTTCGGAAAAATGAAAGTATTGGAATGACTTTGTCGCGAAAATTAGATTTTAGCCTATATGGTTAGAAGTTTGATAAAGGTTGAACTTGTCCCTCGATCTCCCTTGAAACGAAACATGATATGTGATCCTATTTGGTTTAGTATTCGGCAAAATGAAATTATTTGAATGACCATTGTCCCAAAAATGAGATTTTAACCTATATGGTTAAAAGTTTGATAAATATTAATGTTGAATTTGTCCCTCGATGTCCTTTATTGCGTAACATAATATTTGAACCAATTTCGTTTTAAATTTGGTAAATAGCAAGTAATGAGATGACCCTTATCGCGAAAACGAGATTTTAGCTTATATTGTTACATGTTTGTTAAATATGAAGGTTGAACATGTCCCTCGATGTCCCTTGATGCGAAACATGATATGTGAACCTATTTGGTTTGAAATTCGGTAAAATGAAAGTATTGAAATGACCCTTGTCGCAAAAATGAAATGTTAGCCTATGTGGTTAGAAGTTAGATAAACAGTGAACTTGTCTCTCGATGTCCCTTGATGCGAAACATGATATGTGAACCTATTTGGTTTTATATTCGGAAAAATGAAAGTATTGGAATCACTTTGTCGCGAAAATTAGATTTTAGCCTATATGGTTAGAAGTTTGATAAAGGTTGAACTTGTCCCTCGATCTCCCTTGATACGAAACATGATATGTGAACCTATTTGGTTTTGTATTCGGCAAAATGAAATTATTTGAATGACCATTGTCCCAAAACTGAGATTTTAGCTTATATGGTTAAAAGTTTGATAAATATTAATGTTGAATTTGTCCCTCGATGTCCTTTATTGTATAACATAATATTTGAACCAATTTCGTTTTAAATTTGGTAAATAGGAACTAATGAGATGACCCTTATCGCGAAAACGAGATTTTAGCTTATATTGTTACATGTTTGTTAAATATGAAGGTTGAACATGTCCCTCGATGTCCCTTGATGCGAAACATGATATGTGAACCTATTTGGTTTGAAATTCGGTAAAATGAAAGTATTGAAATGACCCTTGTCGCAAAAATGAAATGTTAGCCTATGTGGTTAGAAGTTAGATAAACAGTGAACTTGTCTCTCGATGTCCCTTGATGCGAAACATGATATGTGAACCTATTTGGTTTTATATTCGGAAAAATGAAAGTATTGGAATGACTTTGTCGCGAAAATTAGATTTTAGCCTATATGGTTAGAAGTTTGATAAAGGTTGAACTTGTCCCTCGATCTCCCTTGAAACGAAACATGATATGTGATCCTATTTGGTTTAGTATTCGGCAAAATGAAATTATTTGAATGACCATTGTCCCAAAAATGAGATTTTAACCTATATGGTTAAAAGTTTGATAAATATTAATGTTGAATTTGTCCCTCGATGTCCTTTATTGCGTAACATAATATTTGAACCAATTTCGTTTTAAATTTGGTAAATAGCAAGTAATGAGATGACCCTTATCGCGAAAACGAGATTTTAGCTTATATTGTTACATGTTTGTTAAATATGAAGGTTGAACATGTCCCTCGATGTCCCTTGATGCGAAACATGATATGTGAACCTATTTGGTTTGAAATTCGGTAAAATGAAAGTATTGAAATGACCATTGTCGTGATAATGAAATGTTAGCCTATGTGGTTAGAAGTTTGATAAACAGTGAACTTGTCTCTCGATGTCCCTTGATGAGAAACATGATATGTGAACCTATTTGGTTTTATCTTCGGAAAAATGAAAGTATTGGAATGACTTTGTCGCGAAAATTAGATTTTAGCCTATATGGTTAGAAGTTTGATAAAGGTTGAACTTGTCCCTCGATCTCCCTTGAAACGAAACATGATATGTGATCCTATTTGGTTTAGTATTCGGCAAAATGAAATTATTTGAATGACCATTGTCCTAAAAATGAGATTTTAACCTATATGGTTAAAAGTTTGATAAATATTAATGTTGAATTTGTCCCTCGATGTCCTTTATTGCGTAACATAATATTTGAACCAATTTCGTTTTAAATTTGGTAAATAGAAACTAATGAGATGACCCTTATCGCGAAAACGAGATTTTAGCTTATATTGTTACATGTTTGTTAAATATGAAGGTTGAACATGTCCCTCGATGTCCCTTGATGCGAAACATGATATGTGAACCTATTTGGTTTGAAATTCGGTAAAATGAAAGTATTGAAATGACCCTTGTCGCAAAAATGAAATGTTAGCCTATGTGGTTAGAAGTTAGATAAACAGTGAACTTGTCTCTCGATGTCCCTTGATGCGAAACATGATATGTGAACCTATTTGGTTTTATATTTGGAAAAATGAAAGTATTGGAATGACTTTGTCGCGAAAATTAGATTTTAGCCTATATGGTTAGAAGTTTGATAAAGGTTGAACTTGTCCCTCGATCTCCCTTGAAACGAAACATGATATGTGATCCTATTTGGTTTAGTATTCGGCAAAATGAAATTATTTGAATGACCATTGTCCCAAAGCTGAGATGTTAGCCTATGTGGTTAGAAGTTTGATAAACAGTGAACTTGTCCCTCGATGTCCCTTGATGCGAAACATGATATTTGAACCTATTTGGTTTTATGTTCGGAAAAATGAAAGTATTGGAATGACTTTGTCGCGAAAATTAGATTTTAGCCTATATGGTTAGAAGTTTGATAAAGGTTGAACTTGTCCCTCGATCTCCCTTGAAACGAAACATGATATGTGATCCTATTTGGTTTAGTATTCGGCAAAATGAAATTATTTGAATGACCATTGTCCCAAAAATGAGATTTTAACCTATATGGTTAAAAGTTTGATAAATATTAATGTTGAATTTGTCCCTCGATGTCCTTTATTGCGTAACATAATATTTGAACCAATTTCGTTTTAAATTTGGTAAATAGCAAGTAATGAGATGACCCTTATCGCGAAAACGAGATTTTAGCTTATATTGTTACATGTTTGTTAAATATGAAGGTTGAACATGTCCCTCGATGTCCCTTGATGCAAAACATGATATGTGAACCTATTTGGTTTGAAATTCGGTAAAATGAAAGTATTGAAATGACCATTGTCGTGATAATGAAATGTTAGCCTATGTGGTTAGAAGTTTGATAAACAGTGAACTTGTCTCTCGATGTCCCTTGATGAGAAACATGATATGTGAACCTATTTGGTTTTATCTTCGGAAAAATGAAAGTATTGGAATGACTTTGTCGCGAAAATTAGATTTTAGCCTATATGGTTAGAAGTTTGATAAAGGTTGAACTTGTCCCTCGATCTCCCTTGAAACGAAACATGATATGTGATCCTATTTGGTTTAGTATTCGGCAAAATGAAATTATTTGAATGACCATTGTCCTAAAAATGAGATTTTAACCTATATGGTTAAAAGTTTGATAAATATTAATGTTGAATTTGTCCCTCGATGTCCTTTATTGCGTAACATAATATTTGAACCAATTTCGTTTTAAATTTGGTAAATAGAAACTAATGACATGACCCTTATCGCGAAAACGAGATTTTAGCTTATATTGTTACATGTTTGTTAAATATGAAGGTTGAACATGTCCCTCG
This sequence comes from Medicago sativa, assembly GCF_051527215.1. Taxonomy (NCBI): domain Eukaryota; kingdom Viridiplantae; phylum Streptophyta; class Magnoliopsida; order Fabales; family Fabaceae; genus Medicago; species Medicago sativa. The sequence goes on along the minus strand of NC_140754.1, from coordinate 49,935,978 downwards.
ATGTCCCTTGATGCGAAACATGATATGTGAACCTATTTGGTTTGAAATTCGGTAAAATGAAAGTATTGAAATGACCCTTGTCGCAAAAATGAAATGTTAGCCTATGTGGTTAGAAGTTAGATAAACAGTGAACTTGTCTCTCGATGTCCCTTGATGCGAAACATGATATGTGAACCTATTTGGTTTTATATTCGGAAAAATGAAAGTATTGGAATGACTTTGTCGCGAAAATTAGATTTTAGCCTATATGGTTAGAAGTTTGATAAAGGTTGAACTTGTCCCTCGATCTCCCTTGAAACGAAACATGATATGTGATCCTATTTGGTTTAGTATTCGGCAAAATGAAATTATTTGAATGACCATTGTCCCAAAGCTGAGATGTTAGCCTATGTGGTTAGAAGTTTGATAAACAGTGAACTTGTCCCTAGATGTCCCTTGATGCGAAACATGATATTTGAACCTATTTGGTTTTATGTTCGGAAAAATGAAAGTATTGGAATGACTTTGTCGCGAAAATTAGATTTTAGCCTATATGGTTAGAAGTTTGATAAAGGTTGAACTTGTCCCTCGATCTCCCTTGAAACGAAACATGATATGTGATCCTATTTGGTTTAGTATTCGGCAAAATGAAATTATTTGAATGACCATTGTCCCAAAAATGAGATTTTAACCTATATGGTTAAAAGTTTGATAAATATTAATGTTGAATTTGTCCCTCGATGTCCTTTATTGCGTAACATAATATTTGAACCAATTTCGTTTTAAATTTGGTAAATAGCAAGTAATGAGATGACCCTTATCGCGAAAACGAGATTTTAGCTTATATTGTTACATGTTTGTTAAATATGAAGGTTGAACATGTCCCTCGATGTCCCTTGATGCGAAACATGATATGTGAACCTATTTGGTTTGAAATTCGGTAAAATGAAAGTGTTGAAATGACCATTGTCGTGATAATAAAATGTTAGCCTATGTGGTTAGAAGTTTGATAAACAGTGAACTTGTCTCTCGATGTCCCTTGATGAGAAACATGATATGTGAACCTATTTGGTTTTATCTTCGGAAAAATGAAAGTATTGGAATGACTTTGTCGCGAAAATTAGATTTTAGCCTATATGGTTAGAAGTTTGATAAAGGTTGAACTTGTCCCTTGATATCCCTTGAAACGAAACATGATATGTGATCCTATTTGGTTTAGTATTCGGCAAAATGAAATTATTTGAATGACCATTGTCCTAAAAATGAGATTTTAACCTATATGGTTAAAAGTTTGATAAATATTAATGTTGAATTTGTCCCTCGATGTCATTTATTGCGTAACATAATATTTGAACCAATTTCGTTTTAAATTTGGTAAATAGCAAGTAATGAGATGACCCTTATCGCGAAAACGAGATTTTAGCTTATATTGTTACATGTTTGTTAAATATGAAGGTTGAACATGTCCCTCGATGTCCCTTGATGCGAAACATGATATGTGAACCTATTTGGTTTGAAATTCGGTAAAATGAAAGTATTGAAATGACCCTTGTCGCAAAAATGAAATGTTAGCATATGTGGTTAGAAGTTAGATAAACAGTGAACTTGTCTCTCGATGTCCCTTGATGCGAAACATGATATGTGAACCTATTTGGTTTTATATTCGGAAAAATGAAAGTATTGGAATGACTTTGTCGACAAAATGAGATTTTAGCCTATATGGTTAGAAGTTTGATAAAGGTTGAACTTGTCCCTCGATCTCCCTTGATACGAAACATGATATGTGAACCTATTTGGTTTTGTATTCGGCAAAATGAAATTATTTGAACGACCATTGTCCCAAAAATGAGATTTTAGCCTATATGGTTAAAAGTTTGATAAATATTAATGTTGAATTTGTCCCTCGATGTCCTTTATTGCGTAACATAATATTTGAACCAATTTCGTTTTAAATTTGGTAAATAGCAAGTAATGAGATGACCCTTATCGCGAAAACGAGATTTTAGCTTATATTGTTACATGTTTGTTAAATATGAAGGTTGAACATGTCCCTCGATGTCCCTTGATGCGAAACATGATATGTGAACCTATTTGGTTTGAAATTCGGTAAAATGAAAGTATTGAAATGACCCTTGTCGCGAAAATGAAATGTTAGCCTATGTGGTTAGAAGTTTGATAAACAGTGAACTTGTCTCTCGATGTCCCTTGATGCGAAACATGATATGTGAACCTATTTGGTTTTATATTCGGAAAAATGAAAGTATTGGAATGACTTTGTCGCGAAAATGAGATTTTAGCCTATATGGTTAGAAGTTTGATAAAGGTTGAACTTGTCCCTCGATCTCCCTTGATACGAAACATGATATGTGAACCTATTTGGTTTTGTATTCGGCAAAATGAAATTATTTGAATGGCCATTGTCCCAAAAATGAGATTTTAACCTATATGGTTAAAAGTTTGATAAATATTAATGTTGAATTTGTCCCTCGATGTCCTTTATTGCGTAACATAATATTTGAACAAATTTCGTTTTAAATTTGGTAAATAGAAAGTAATGAGATGACCCTTATCGCAAAAACGAGATTTTAGCTTATATTGTTACATGTTTGTTAAATATGAAGGTTGAACATGTCCCTCGATGTCTCTTGATGCGAAACATGATATGTGAACCTATTTGGTTTGAAATTCGGTAAAATGAAAGTATTGAAATGACCCTTGTCGCGAAAATGAAATGTTAGCCTATGTGGTTAGAAGTTTGATAAACAGTGAACTTGTCGCTCGATGTCCCTTGATGCGAAACATGATATGTGAACCTATTTGGTTTTATATTCGGAAAAATGAAAGTATTGGAATGACTTTGTCGCGAAAATTAGATTTTAGCCTATATGGTTAGAAGTTTGATAAAGGTTGAACTTGTCCCTCGATCTCCCTTGAAACGAAACATGATATGTGAACCTATTTGGTTTTGTATTCGGCAAAATGAAATCATTTGAATGACCATTGTCCCAAAAATGAGATTTTAACCTATATGGTTAAAAGTTTGATAAATATTAATGTTGAATTTGTCCCTCGATGTCCTTTATTGCGTAACATAATATTTGAACCAATTTCGTTTTAAATTTGGTAAATAGAAAGTAATGAGATGACCCTTATCGCAAAAACGAGATTTTAGCTTATATTGTTACATGTTTGTTAAATATGAAGGTTGAACATGTCCCTCGATGTCCCTTGATGCGAAACATGATATGAGAACCTATTTGGTTTGAAATTCGGTAAAATGAAAGTATTGAAATGACCCTTGTCGCGAAAATCAAATGTTAGCCTATGTGGTTAGAAGTTTGATAAACAGTGAACTTGTCTCTCGATGTCCCTTGATGCGAAACATGATATGTGAACCTATTTGGTTTTATATTCGGAAAAATGAAAGTATTGGAATGACTTTGTCGACAAAATGAGATTTTAGCCTATATGGTTAGAAGTTTGATAAAGGTTGAACTTGTCCCTCGATCTCCCTTGATACGAAACATGATATGTGAACCTATTTGGTTTTGTATTCGGCAAAATGAAATTATTTGAACGACCATTGTCCCAAAAATGAGATTTTAGCCTATATGGTTAAAAGTTTGATAAATATTAATGTTGAATTTGTCCCTCGATGTCCTTTATTGCATAACATAATATTTGAACCAATTTCGTTTTAAATTTGGTAAATAGAAACTAATGAGATGATCCTTATCGCAAAAACGAGATTTTAGCTTATATTGTTACATGTTTGTTAAATATGAAGGTTGAACATGTCCGTCGATGTCCCTTGATGCCAAACATGATATGTGAACCTATTTGGTTTGAAATTTGGTAAAATGAAAGTATTGAAATGACCCTTGTCGCGAAAATGAAATGTTAGCCTATGTGGTTAGAAGTTTGATAAACAGTGAACTTGTCCCTTGATGTCCCTTGATGCATTACATGATATGTGAACCTATTTGGTTTTATATTCGGAAAAATGAAAGTATTGGAATGACTTTGTCGCGAAAATTAGATTTTAGCCTATATGGTTAGAAGTTTGATAAAGGTTGAACTTGTCCCTCGATCTCCCTTGAAACGAAACATGATATGTGATCCTATTTGGTTTAGTATTCGGCAAAATGAAATTATTTGAATGACCATTGTCCCAAAAATGAGATTTTAACCTATATGGTTAAAAGTTTGATAAATATTAATGTTGAATTTGTCCCTCGATGTCCTTTATTGCGTAACATAATATTTGAACCAATTTCGTTTTAAATTTGGTAAATAGCAAGTAATGAGATGACCCTTATCGCGAAAACGAGATTTTAGCTTATATTGTTACATGTTTGTTAAATATGAAGGTTGAACATGTCCCTCGATGTCCCTTGATGCGAAACATGATATGTGAACCTATTTGGTTTGAAATTCGGTAAAATGAAAGTATTGAAATGACCCTTGTCGCGAAAATGAAATGTTAGCCTATGTGGTTAGAAGTTTGATAAACAGTGAACTTGTCTCTCGATGTCCCTTGATGCGAAACATGATATGTGAACCTATTTGGTTTTATATTCGGAAAAATGAAAGTATTGGAATGACTTTGTCGCGAAAATGAGATTTTAGCCTATATGGTTAGAAGTTTGATAAAGGTTGAACTTGTCCCTCGATCTCCCTTGATACGAAACATGATATGTGAACCTATTTGGTTTTGTATTCGGCAAAATGAAATTATTTGAATGACCATTGTCCCAAAAATGAGATTTTAGCCTATATGGTTAAAAGTTTGATAAATATTAATGTTGAATTTGTCCCTCGATGTCCTTTATTGCATAACATAATATTTGAACCAATTTCGTTTTAAATTTGGTAAATAGAAACTAATGAGATGACCCTTATTGTAAAAACGAGATTTTAGCTTATATTGTTACATGTTTGTTAAATATGAAGGTTGAACATGTCCGTCGATGTCCCTTGATGCCAAACATGATATGTGAACCTATTTGGTTTGAAATTTGGCAAAATGAAAGTATTGAAATGACCCTTGTCGCGAAAATGAAATGTTAGCCTATGTGGTTAGAAGTTTGATAAACAGTGAACTTGTCCCTTGATGTCCCTTGATGCATTACATGATATGTGAACCTATTTGGTTTTATATTCGGAAAAATGAAAGTATTGGAATGACTTTGTCGCGGAAATTAGATTTTAGCCTATATGGTTAGAAGTTTGATAAAGGTTGAACTTGTCCCTCGATCTCCCTTGAAACGAAACATGATATGTGAACCTATTTGGTTTTGTATTCGGCAAAATGAAATTATTTGAATGACCATTGACCCAAAAATGAGATTTTAACCTATATGGTTAAAAGTTTGATAAATATTAATGTTGAATTTGTCCCTCGATGTCCTTTATTGCGTAACATAATATTTGAACCAATTTCGTTTTAAATTTGGTAAATAGAAAGTAATGAGATGACCCTTATTGCGAAAATGAGATTTTAGCTTATATTGTTACATGTTTGTTAAATATGAAGGTTGAACATGTCCCTCGATGTCCCTTGATGCAAAACATGATATGTGAACCTATTTGGTTTGAAATTCGGTAAAATGAAAGTATTGAAATGACCATTGTCGCGATAATGAAATGTTAGCCTATGTGGTTAGAAGTTTGATAAACAGTGAACTTGTCCCTCGATGTCCCTTGATGCGAAACATGATATGTGAACCTATTTGGTTTTATGTTCGGAAAAATGAAAGTATTGGAATGACTTTGTCGCGAAAATGAGATTTTAACCTATATGGTTAGAAGTTTGATAAAGGTTGAACTTGTCCCTCGATCTCCCTTAATGCGAAACATGATATGTGAACCTATTTGGTTTTGTATTCGGCAAAATGAAATTATTTGAATGACCATTGTCCCAAAAATGAGATTTTAGCCTATATGGTTAAAAGTTTGATAAATATTAATGTTGAATTTGTCCCTCGATGTCCTTTATTGCTTAACATAATATTTGAACCAATTTCGTTTTAAATTTGGTAAATAGAAAGAAATGAGATGACCCTTATTGCAAAAACGAGATTTTAGCTTATATTGTTACATGTTTGTTAAATATGAAGGTTCAACATGTCCGTCGATGTCCCTTGATGCCAAACATGATATGTGAACCTATTTGGTTTGAAATTTGGTAAAATGAAAGTATTGAAATGACCCTTGTCGCGAAAATGAAATGTTAGCCTATGTGGTTAGAAGTTTGATAAACAGTGAACTTGTCCCTTGATGTCCCTTGATGCATTACATGATATGTGAACCTATTTGGTTTTATATTCGGAAAAATGAAAGTATTGGAATGACTTTGTCGCGGAAATTAGATTTTAGCCTATATGGTTAGAAGTTTGATAAACAGTGAACTTGTCCCTCGATGTCCCTTGATGCGAAACATGATATGTGAACCTATTTGGTTTTGTATTCGGCAAAATGAAAGTATTGGAATGACTTTGTCGCGAAAATGAGATTTTAACCTATATGGTTAGAAGTTTGATAAAGGTTGAACTTGTCCCTCGATCTCCCTTAATGCGAAACATGATATGTGAACCTATTTGGTTTTGTATTCGGCAAAATGAAATTATTTGAATAACCATTGTCCCAAAAATGAGATTTTAGCCTATATGGTTAAAAGTTTGATAAATATTAATGTTGAATTTGTCCCTCGATGTCCTTTATTGCGTAACATAATATTTGAACCAATTTCGTTTTAAATTTGGTAAATAGAAAGTAATGAGATGACCCTTATCGCAAAAATGAGATTTTAGTTTATATTGTTACATGTTTGTTAAATATGAAGGTTGAACATGTCCCTCGATGTCCCTTGATGCGAAACATGATATGAGAACCTATTTGGTTTGAAATTCGGTAAAATGAAAGTATTGAAATGACCCTTGTCGCGAAAATGAAATGTTAGCCTATGTGGTTAGAAGTTTGATAAACAGTGAACTTGTCTCTCGATGTCCCTTGATGCGAAACATGATATGTGAACCTATTTGGTTTTATATTCGGAAAAATGAAAGTATTGGAATGACTTTGTCGACAAAATGAGATTTTAGCCTATATGGTTAGAAGTTTGATAAAGGTTGAACTTGTCCCTCGATCTCCCTTGATACAAAACATGATATGTGAACCTATTTGGTTTTGTATTCGGCAAAATGAAATTATTTGAATGACCATTGTCCCAAAAATGAGATTTTAGCCTATATGGTTAAAAGTTTGATAAATATTAATGTTGAATTTGTCCCTCGATGTCCTTTATTGCATAACATAATATTTGAACCAATTTCGTTTTAAATTTGGTAAATAGAAACTAATGAGATGACCCTTATTGTAAAAACGAGATTTTAGCTTATATTGTTACATGTTTGTTAAATATGAAGGTTGAACATGTCCGTCGATGTCCCTTGATGCCAAACATGATATGTGAACCTATTTGGTTTGAAATTTGGCAAAATGAAAGTATTGAAATGACCCTTGTCGCGAAAATGAAATGTTAGCCTATGTGGTTAGAAGTTTGATAAACAGTGAACTTGTCCCTTGATGTCCCTTGATGCATTACATGATATGTGAACCTATTTGGTTTTATATTCGGAAAAATGAAAGTATTGGAATGACTTTGTCGCGGAAATTAGATTTTAGCCTATATGGTTAGAAGTTTGATAAAGGTTGAACTTGTCCCTCGATCTCCCTTGAAACGAAACATGATATGTGAACCTATTTGGTTTTGTATTCGGCAAAATGAAATTATTTGAATGACCATTGACCCAAAAATGAGATTTTAACCTATATGGTTAAAAGTTTGATAAATATTAATGTTGAATTTGTCCCTCGATGTCCTTTATTGCGTAACATAATATTTGAACCAATTTCGTTTTAAATTTGGTAAATAGAAAGTAATGAGATGACCCTTATTGCGAAAATGAGATTTTAGCTTATATTGTTACATGTTTGTTAAATATGAAGGTTGAACATGTCCCTCGATGTCCCTTGATGCAAAACATGATATGTGAACCTATTTGGTTTGAAATTCGGTAAAATGAAAGTATTGAAATGACCATTGTCGCGATAATGAAATGTTAGCCTATGTGGTTAGAAGTTTGATAAACAGTGAACTTGTCCCTCGATGTCCCTTGATGCGAAACATGATATGTGAACCTATTTGGTTTTATGTTCGGAAAAATGAAAGTATTGGAATGACTTTGTCGCGAAAATGAGATTTTAACCTATATGGTTAGAAGTTTGATAAAGGTTGAACTTGTCCCTCGATCTCCCTTAATGCGAAACATGATATGTGAACCTATTTGGTTTTGTATTCGGCAAAATGAAATTATTTGAATGACCATTGTCCCAAAAATGAGATTTTAGCCTATATGGTTAAAAGTTTGATAAATATTAATGTTGAATTTGTCCCTCGATGTCCTTTATTGCTTAACATAATATTTGAACCAATTTCGTTTTAAATTTGGTAAATAGAAAGAAATGAGATGACCCTTATTGCAAAAACGAGATTTTAGCTTATATTGTTACATGTTTGTTAAATATGAAGGTTCAACATGTCCGTCGATGTCCCTTGATGCCAAACATGATATGTGAACCTATTTGGTTTGAAATTTGGTAAAATGAAAGTATTGAAATGACCCTTGTCGCGAAAATGAAATGTTAGCCTATGTGGTTAGAAGTTTGATAAACAGTGAACTTGTCCCTTGATGTCCCTTGATGCATTACATGATATGTGAACCTATTTGGTTTTATATTCGGAAAAATGAAAGTATTGGAATGACTTTGTCGCGGAAATTAGATTTTAGCCTATATGGTTAGAAGTTTGATAAACAGTGAACTTGTCCCTCGATGTCCCTTGATGCGAAACATGATATGTGAACCTATTTGGTTTTGTATTCGGCAAAATGAAAGTATTGGAATGACTTTGTCGCGAAAATGAGATTTTAACCTATATGGTTAGAAGTTTGATAAAGGTTGAACTTGTCCCTCGATCTCCCTTAATGCGAAACATGATATGTGAACCTATTTGGTTTTGTATTCGGCAAAATGAAATTATTTGAATAACCATTGTCCCAAAAATGAGATTTTAGCCTATATGGTTAAAAGTTTGATAAATATTAATGTTGAATTTGTCCCTCGATGTCCTTTATTGCGTAACATAATATTTGAACCAATTTCGTTTTAAATTTGGTAAATAGAAAGTAATGAGATGACCCTTATCGCAAAAATGAGATTTTAGTTTATATTGTTACATGTTTGTTAAATATGAAGGTTGAACATGTCCCTCGATGTCCCTTGATGCGAAACATGATATGAGAACCTATTTGGTTTGAAATTCGGTAAAATGAAAGTATTGAAATGACCCTTGTCGCGAAAATGAAATGTTAGCCTATGTGGTTAGAAGTTTGATAAACAGTGAACTTGTCTCTCGATGTCCCTTGATGCGAAACATGATATGTGAACCTATTTGGTTTTATATTCGGAAAAATGAAAGTATTGGAATGACTTTGTCGACAAAATGAGATTTTAGCCTATATGGTTAGAAGTTTGATAAAGGTTGAACTTGTCCCTCGATCTCCCTTGATACAAAACATGATATGTGAACCTATTTGGTTTTGTATTCGGCAAAATGAAATTATTTGAATGACCATTGTCCCAAAAATGAGATTTTAGCCTATATGGTTAAAAGTTTGATAAATATTAATGTTGAATTTGTCCCTCGATGTCCTTTATTGCATAACATAATATTTGAACCAATTTCGTTTTAAATTTGGTAAATAGAAACTAATGAGATGACCCTTATTACAAAAACGAGATTTTAGCTTATATTGTTACATGTTTGTTAAATATGAAGGTTGAACATGTCCGTCGATGTCCCTTGATGCCAAACATGATATGTGAACCTATTTGGTTTGAAATTTGGTAAAATGAAAGTATTGTTTTGACCCTTGTCGCGAAAATGAAATGTTAGCCTATGTGGTTAGAAGTTTGATAAACAGTGAACTTGTCCCTTGATGTCCCTTGATGCATTACATGATATGTGAACCTATTTGGTTTTATATTCGGAAAAATGAAAGTATTGGAATGACTTTGTCGTGGAAATTAGATTTTAGCCTATATGGTTAGAAGTTTGATAAAGGTTGAACTTGTCCCTCGATCTCCCTTGAAACGAAACATGATATGTGAACCTATTTGGTTTTGTATTCGGCAAAATGAAATTATTTGAATGACCATTGTCCCAAAAATGAGATTTTAACCTATATGGTTAAAAGTTTGATAAATATTAATGTTGAATTTGTCCCTCGATGTCCTTTATTGCGTAACATAATATTTGAACCAATTTCGTTTTAAATTTGGTAAATAGAAAGTAATGAGATGACCCTTATTGCGAAAACGAGATTTTAGCTTATATTGTTACATGTTTGTTAAATATGAAGGTTGAACATGTCCCTCGATGTCCCTTGATGCGAAACATGATATGTGAACCTATTTGGTTTGAAATTCGGTAAAATGAAAGTATTGAAATGACCATTGTCGCGATAATGAAATGTTAGCCTATGTGGTTAGAAGTTTGATAAACAGTGAACTTGTCCCTCGATGTCCCTTGATGCGAAACATGATATGTGAACCTATTTGGTTTTATGTTCGGAAAAATGAAAGTATTGGAATGACTTTGTCGCGAAAATGAGATTTTAACCTATATGGTTAGAAGTTTGATAAAGGTTGAACTTGTCCCTCGATCTCCCTTAATGCGAAACATGATATGTGAACCTATTTGGTTTTGTATTCGGCAAAATGAAATTATTTGAATGACCATTGTCCCAAAAATGAGATTTTAGCCTATATGGTTAAAAGTTTGATAAATATTAATGTTGAATTTGTCCCTCGATGTCCTTTATTGCGTAACATAATATTTGAACCAATTTCGTTTTAAATTTGGTAAATAGAAAGTAATGAGATGACCCTTATCGCAAAAACGAGATTTTAGTTTATATTGTTACATGTTTGTTAAATATGAAGGTTGAACATGTCCCTCGATGTCCCTTGATGCGAAACATGATATGTGAACCTATTTGGTTTGAAATTCGGTAAAATGAAAGTATTGAAATGACCATTGTCGCGATAATGAAATGTTAGCCTATGTGGTTAGAAGTTTGATAAACAGTGAACTTGTCCCTCGATGTCCCTTGATGCGAAACATGATATGTGAACCTATTTGGTTTTATGTTCGGAAAAATGAAAGTATTGGAATGACTTTGTCGCGAAAATGAGATTTTAACCTATATGGTTAGAAGTTTGATAAAGGTTGAACTTGTCCCTCGATCTCCCTTAATGCGAAACATGATATGTGAACCTATTCGGTTTTGTATTCGGCAAAATGAAATTATTTGAATGACCATTGTCCCAAAAATGAGATTTTAGCCTATATGGTTAAAAGTTTGATAAATATTAATGTTGAATTTGTCCCTCGATGTCCTTTATTGCATAACATAATATTTGAACCAATTTCGTTTTAAATTTGGTAAATAGAAACTAATGAGATGACCCTTATTGCAAAAACGAGATTTTAGCTTATATTGTTACATGTTTGTTAAATATGAAGGTTGAACATGTCCGTCGATGTCCCTTGATGCCAAACATGATATGTGAACCTATTTGGTTTGAAATTCGGTAAAATGAAAGTATTGAAATGACCATTGTCGCGATAATGAAATGTTAGCCTATGTGGTTAGAAGTTTGATAAACAGTGAACTTGTCCCTCGATGTCCCTTGATGCGAAACATGATATGTGAACCTATTTGGTTTTATGTTCGGAAAAATGAAAGTATTGGAATGACTTTGTCGCGAAAATGAGATTTTAACCTATATGGTTAGAAGTTTGATAAAGGTTGAACTTGTCCCTCGATCTCCCTTAATGCGAAACATGATATGTGAACCTATTTGGTTTTGTATTCGGCAAAATGAAATTATTTGAATGACCATTGTCCCAAAAATGAGATTTTAACCTATATGGTTAAAAGTTTGATAAATATTAATGTTGAATTTGTCCCTCGATGTCCTTTATTGCGTAACATAATATTTGAACCAATTTCGTTTTAAATTTGGTAAATAGAAAGTAATGAGATGACCCTTATTGCGAAAACGAGATTTTAGCTTATATTGTTACATGTTTGTTAAATATGAAGGTTGAACATGTCCCTCGATGTCCCTTGATGCGAAACATGATATGTGAACCTATTTGGTTTGAAATTCGGTAAAATGAAAGTATTGAAATGACCATTGTCGCGATAATGAAATGTTAGCCTATGTGGTTAGAAGTTTGATAAACAGTGAACTTGTCCCTCGATGTCCCTTGATGCGAAACATGATATGTGAACCTATTTGGTTTTATGTTCGGAAAAATGAAAGTATTGGAATGACTTTGTCGCGAAAATGAGATTTTAACCTATATGGTTAGAAGTTTGATAAAGGTTGAACTTGTCCCTCGATCTCCCTTAATGCGAAACATGATATGTGAACCTATTTGGTTTTGTATTCGGCAAAATGAAATTATTTGAATGACCATTGTCCCAAAAATGAGATTTTAGCCTATATGGTTAAAAGTTTGATAAATATTAATGTTGAATTTGTCCCTCGATGTCCTCTATTGCATAACATAATATTTGAACCAATTTCGTTTTAAATTTGGTAAATAGAAACTAATGAGATGACCCTTATTGCAAAAACGAGATTTTAGCTTATATTGTTACATGTTTGTTAAATATGAAGGTTGAACATGTCCGTCGATGTCCCTTGATGCCAAACATGATATGTGAACCTATTTGGTTTGAAATTCGGTAAAATGAAAGTATTGAAATGACCATTGTCGCGATAATGAAATGTTAGCCTATGTGGTTAGAAGTTTGATAAACAGTGAACTTGTCCCTCGATGTCCCTTGATGCGAAACATGATATGTGAACCTATTTGGTTTTATGTTCGGAAAAATGAAAGTATTGGAATGACTTTGTCGCGAAAATGAGATTTTAACCTATATGGTTAGAAGTTTGATAAAGGTTGAACTTGTCCCTCGATCTCCCTTAATGCGAAACATGATATGTGAACCTATTTGATTTTGTATTCGGCAAAATGAAATTATTTGAATGACCATTGTCCCAAAAATGAGATTTTAACCTATATGGTTAAAAGTTTGATAAATATTAATGTTGAATTTGTCCCTCGATGTCCTTTATTGCGTAACATAATATTTGAACCAATTTCGTTTTAAATTTGGTAAATAGAAAGTAATGAGATGACCCTTATTGCGAAAACGAGATTTTAGCTTATATTGTTACATGTTTGTTAAATATGAAGGTTGAACATGTCCCTCGATGTCCCTTGATGCGAAACATGATATGTGAACCTATTTGGTTTGAAATTCGGTAAAATGAAAGTATTGAAATGACCATTGTCGCGATAATGAAATGTTAGCCTATGTGGTTAGAAGTTTGATAAACAGTGAACTTGTCCCTCGATGTCCCTTGATGCGAAACATGATATGTGAACCTATTTGGTTTTATGTTCGGAAAAATGAAAGTACTGGAATGACTTTGTCGCGAAAATGAGATTTTAACCTATATGGTTAGAAGTTTGATAAAGGTTGAACTTGTCCCTCGATCTCCCTTAATACGAAACATGATATGTGAACCTATTTGGTTTTGTATTCGGCAAAATGAAATTATTTGAATGACCATTGTCCCAAAAATGAGATTTTAGCCTATATGGTTAAAAGTTTGATAAATATTAATGTTGAATTTGTCCCTCGATGTCCTTTATTGCGTAACATAATATTTGAACCAATTTCGTTTTAAATTTGGTAAATAGAAAGTAATGAGATGACCCTTATCGCAAAAACGAGATTTTAGTTTATATTGTTACATGTTTGTTAAATATGAAGGTTGAACATGTCCCTCGATGTCCCTTGATGCGAAACATGATATGAGAACCTATTTGGTTTGAAATTCGGTAAAATGAAAGTATTGAAATGACCATTGTCGCGATAATGAAATGTTAGCCTATGTGGTTAGAAGTTTGATAAACAGTGAACTTGTCCCTCGATGTCCCTTGATGCGAAACATGATATGTGAACCTATTTGGTTTTATGTTCGGAAAAATGAAAGTATTGGAATGACTTTGTCGCGAAAATGAGATTTTAACCTATATGGTTAGAAGTTTGATAAAGGTTGAACTTGTCCCTCGATCTCCCTTAATGCGAAACATGATATGTGAACCTATTCGGTTTTGTATTCGGCAAAATGAAATTATTTGAATGACCATTGTCCCAAAAATGAGATTTTAGCCTATATGGTTAAAAGTTTGATAAATATTAATGTTGAATTTGTCCCTCGATGTCCTTTATTGCATAACATAATATTTGAACCAATTTCGTTTTAAATTTGGTAAATAGAAACTAATGAGATGACCCTTATTGCAAAAACGAGATTTTAGCTTATATTGTTACATGTTTGTTAAATATGAAGGTTGAACATGTCCGTCGATGTCCCTTGATGCCAAACATGATATGTGAACCTATTTGGTTTGAAATTCGGTAAAATGAAAGTATTGAAATGACCATTGTCGCGATAATGAAATGTTAGCCTATGTGGTTAGAAGTTTGATAAACAGTGAACTTGTCCCTCGATGTCCCTTGATGCGAAACATGATATGTGAACCTATTTGGTTTTATGTTCGGAAAAATGAAAGTATTGGAATGACTTTGTCGCGAAAATGAGATTTTAACCTATATGGTTAGAAGTTTGATAAAGGTTGAACTTGTCCCTCGATCTCCCTTAATGCGAAACATGATATGTGAACCTATTTGGTTTTGTATTCGGCAAAATGAAATTATTTGAATGACCATTGTCCCAAAAATGAGATTTTAACCTATATGGTTAAAAGTTTGATAAATATTAATGTTGAATTTGTCCCTCGATGTCCTTTATTGCGTAACATAATATTTGAACCAATTTCGTTTTAAATTTGGTAAATAGAAAGTAATGAGATGACCCTTATTGCGAAAACGAGATTTTAGCTTATATTGTTACATGTTTGTTAAATATGAAGGTTGAACATGTCCCTCGATGTCCCTTGATGCGAAACATGATATGTGAACCTATTTGGTTTGAAATTCGGTAAAATGAAAGTATTGAAATGACCATTGTCGCGATAATGAAATGTTAGCCTATGTGGTTAGAAGTTTGATAAACAGTGAACTTGTCCCTCGATGTCCCTTGATGCGAAACATGATATGTGAACCTATTTGGTTTTATGTTCGGAAAAATGAAAGTATTGGAATGACTTTGTCGCGAAAATGAGATTTTAACCTATATGGTTAGAAGTTTGATAAAGGTTGAACTTGTCCCTCGATCTCCCTTAATGCGAAACATGATATGTGAACCTATTTGGTTTTGTATTCGGCAAAATGAAATTATTTGAATGACCATTGTCCCAAAAATGAGATTTTAGCCTATATGGTTAAAAGTTTGATAAATATTAATGTTGAATTTGTCCCTCGATGTCCTTTATTGCGTAACATAATATTTGAACCAATTTCGTTTTAAATTTGGTAAATAGAAAGTAATGAGATGACCCTTATTGCGAAAACGAGATTTTAGCTTATATTGTTACATGTTTGTTAAATATGAAGGTTGAACATGTCCCTCGATGTCCCTTGATGCGAAACATGATATGTGAACCTATTTGGTTTGAAATTCGGTAAAATGAAAGTATTGAAATGACCATTGTCGCGATAATGAAATGTTAGCCTATGTGGTTAGAAGTTTGATAAACAGTGAACTTGTCCCTCGATGTCCCTTGATGCGAAACATGATATGTGAACCTATTTGGTTTTATGTTCGGAAAAATGAAAGTACTGGAATGACTTTGTCGCGAAAATGAGATTTTAACCTATATGGTTAGAAGTTTGATAAAGGTTGAACTTGTCCCTCGATCTCCCTTAATACGAAACATGATATGTGAACCTATTTGGTTTTGTATTCGGCAAAATGAAATTATTTGAATGACCATTGTCCCAAAAATGAGATTTTAGCCTATATGGTTAAAAGTTTGATAAATATTAATGTTGAATTTGTCCCTCGATGTCCTTTATTGCGTAACATAATATTTGAACCAATTTCGTTTTAAATTTGGTAAATAGAAAGTAATGAGATGACCCTTATCGCAAAAACGAGATTTTAGTTTATATTGTTACATGTTTGTTAAATATGAAGGTTGAACATGTCCCTCGATGTCCCTTGATGCGAAACATGATATGAGAACCTATTTGGTTTGAAATTCGGTAAAATGAAAGTATTGAAATGACCATTGTCGCGATAATGAAATGTTAGCCTATGTGGTTAGAAGTTTGATAAACAGTGAACTTGTCCCTCGATGTCCCTTGATGCGAAACATGATATGTGAACCTATTTGGTTTTATGTTCGGAAAAATGAAAGTATTGGAATGACTTTGTCGCGAAAATGAGATTTTAACCTATATGGTTAGAAGTTTGATAAAGGTTGAACTTGTCCCTCGATCTCCCTTAATGCGAAACATGATATGTGAACCTATTCGGTTTTGTATTCGGCAAAATGAAATTATTTGAATGACCATTGTCCCAAAAATGAGATTTTAGCCTATATGGTTAAAAGTTTGATAAATATTAATGTTGAATTTGTCCCTCGATGTCCTTTATTGCATAACATAATATTTGAACCAATTTCGTTTTAAATTTGGTAAATAGAAACTAATGAGATGACCCTTATTGCAAAAACGAGATTTTAGCTTATATTGTTACATGTTTGTTAAATATGAAGGTTGAACATGTCCGTCGATGTCCCTTGATGCCAAACATGATATGTGAACCTATTTGGTTTGAAATTCGGTAAAATGAAAGTATTGAAATGACCATTGTCGCGATAATGAAATGTTAGCCTATGTGGTTAGAAGTTTGATAAACAGTGAACTTGTCCCTCGATGTCCCTTGATGCGAAACATGATATGTGAACCTATTTGGTTTTATGTTCGGAAAAATGAAAGTATTGGAATGACTTTGTCGCGAAAATGAGATTTTAACCTATATGGTTAGAAGTTTGATAAAGGTTGAACTTGTCCCTCGATCTCCCTTAATGCGAAACATGATATGTGAACCTATTTGGTTTTGTATTCGGCAAAATGAAATTATTTGAATGACCATTGTCCCAAAAATGAGATTTTAACCTATATGGTTAAAAGTTTGATAAATATTAATGTTGAATTTGTCCCTCGATGTCCTTTATTGCGTAACATAATATTTGAACCAATTTCGTTTTAAATTTGGTAAATAGAAAGTAATGAGATGACCCTTATTGCGAAAACGAGATTTTAGCTTATATTGTTACATGTTTGTTAAATATGAAGGTTGAACATGTCCCTCGATGTCCCTTGATGCGAAACATGATATGTGAACCTATTTGGTTTGAAATTCGGTAAAATGAAAGTATTGAAATGACCATTGTCGCGATAATGAAATGTTAGCCTATGTGGTTAGAAGTTTGATAAACAGTGAACTTGTCCCTCGATGTCCCTTGATGCGAAACATGATATGTGAACCTATTTGGTTTTATGTTCGGAAAAATGAAAGTATTGGAATGACTTTGTCGCGAAAATGAGATTTTAACCTATATGGTTAGAAGTTTGATAAAGGTTGAACTTGTCCCTCGATCTCCCTTAATGCGAAACATGATATGTGAACCTATTTGGTTTTGTATTCGGCAAAATGAAATTATTTGAATGACCATTGTCCCAAAAATGAGATTTTAGCCTATATGGTTAAAAGTTTGATAAATATTAATGTTGAATTTGTCCCTCGATGTCCTTTATTGCGTAACATAAAATTTGAACCAATTTCGTTTTAAATTTGGTATATAGAAAGTAATGAGATGACCCTTATCGCAAAAACGAGATTTTAGTTTATATTGTTACATGTTTGTTAAATATGAAGGTTGAACATGTCCCTCGATGTCCCTTGATGCGAAACATGATATGTGAACCTATTTGGTTTGAAATTCGGTAAAATGAAAGTATTGAAATGACCATTGTCGCGATAATGAAATGTTAGCCTATGTGGTTAGAAGTTTGATAAACAGTGAACTTGTCCCTCGATGTCCCTTGATGCGAAACATGATATGTGAACCTATTTGGTTTTATGTTCGGAAAAATGAAAGTATTGGAATGACTTTGTCGCGAAAATGAGATTTTAACCTATATGGTTAGAAGTTTGATAAAGGTTGAACTTGTCCCTCGATCTCCCTTAATGCGAAACATGATATGTGAACCTATTTGGTTTTGTATTCGGCAAAATGAAATTATTTGAATGACCATTGTCCCAAAAATGAGATTTTAACCTATATGGTTAAAAGTTTGATAAATATTAATGTTGAATTTGTCCCTCGATGTCCTTTATTGCGTAACATAATATTTGAACCAATTTCGTTTTAAATTTGGTAAATAGAAAGTAATGAGATGACCCTTATCGCAAAAACGAGATTTTAGTTTATATTGTTACATGTTTGTTAAATATGAAGGTTGAACATGTCCCTCGATGTCCCTTGATGCGAAACATGATATGAGAACCTATTTGGTTTGAAATTCGGTAAAATGAAAGTATTGAAATGACCATTGTCGCGATAATGAAATGTTAGCCTATGTGGTTAGAAGTTTGATAAACAGTGAACTTGTCCCTCGATGTCCCTTGATGCGAAACATGATATGTGAACCTATTTGGTTTTATGTTCGGAAAAATGAAAGTATTGGAATGACTTTGTCGCGAAAATGAGATTTTAACCTATATGGTTAGAAGTTTGATAAAGGTTGAACTTGTCCCTCGATCTCCCTTAATGCGAAACATGATATGTGAACCTATTCGGTTTTGTATTCGGCAAAATGAAATTATTTGAATGACCATTGTCCCAAAAATGAGATTTTAGCCTATATGGTTAAAAGTTTGATAAATATTAATGTTGAATTTGTCCCTCGATGTCCTTTATTGCATAACATAATATTTGAACCAATTTCGTTTTAAATTTGGTAAATAGAAACTAATGAGATGACCCTTATTGCAAAAACGAGATTTTAGCTTATATTGTTACATGTTTGTTAAATATGAAGGTTGAACATGTCCGTCGATGTCCCTTGATGCCAAACATGATATGTGAACCTATTTGGTTTGAAATTCGGTAAAATGAAAGTATTGAAATGACCATTGTCGCGATAATGAAATGTTAGCCTATGTGGTTAGAAGTTTGATAAACAGTGAACTTGTCCCTCGATGTCCCTTGATGCGAAACATGATATGTGAACCTATTTGGTTTTATGTTCGGAAAAATGAAAGTATTGGAATGACTTTGTCGCGAAAATGAGATTTTAACCTATATGGTTAGAAGTTTGATAAAGGTTGAACTTGTCCCTCGATCTCCCTTAATGCGAAACATGATATGTGAACCTATTTGGTTTTGTATTCGGCAAAATGAAATTATTTGAATGACCATTGTCCCAAAAATGAGATTTTAACCTATATGGTTAAAAGTTTGATAAATATTAATGTTGAATTTGTCCCTCGATGTCCTTTATTGCGTAACATAATATTTGAACCAATTTTGTTTTAAATTTGGTAAATAGAAAGTAATGAGATGACCCTTATTGCGAAAACGAGATTTTAGCTTATATTGTTACATGTTTGTTAAATATGAAGGTTGAACATGTCCCTCGATGTCCCTTGATGCGAAACATGATATGTGAACCTATTTGGTTTGAAATTCGGTAAAATGAAAGTATTGAAATGACCATTGTCGCGATAATGAAATGTTAGCCTATGTGGTTAGAAGTTTGATAAACAGTGAACTTGTCCCTCGATGTCCCTTGATGCGAAACATGATATGTGAACCTATTTGGTTTTATGTTCGGAAAAATGAAAGTATTGGAATGACTTTGTCGCGAAAATGAGATTTTAACCTATATGGTTAGAAGTTTGATAAAGGTTGAACTTGTCCCTCGATCTCCCTTAATGCGAAACATGATATGTGAACCTATTTGGTTTTGTATTCGGCAAAATGAAATTATTTGAATGACCATTGTCCCAAAAATGAGATTTTAGCCTATATGGTTAAAAGTTTGATAAATATTAATGTTGAATTTGTCCCTCGATGTCCTTTATTGCGTAACATAATATTTGAACCAATTTCGTTTTAAATTTGGTATATAGAAAGTAATGAGATGACCCTTATCGCAAAAACGAGATTTTAGTTTATATTGTTACATGTTTGTTAAATATGAAGGTTGAACATGTCCCTCGATGTCCCTTGATGCGAAACATGATATGTGAACCTATTTGGTTTGAAATTCGGTAAAATGAAAGTATTGAAATGACCATTGTCGCGATAATGAAATGTTAGCCTATGTGGTTAGAAGTTTGATAAACAGTGAACTTGTCCCTCGATGTCCCTTGATGCGAAACATGATATGTGAACCTATTTGGTTTTATGTTCGGAAAAATGAAAGTATTGGAATGACTTTGTCGCGAAAATGAGATTTTAACCTATATGGTTAGAAGTTTGATAAAGGTTGAACTTGTCCCTCGATCTCCCTTAATGCGAAACATGATATGTGAACCTATTTGGTTTTGTATTCGGCAAAATGAAATTATTTGAATGACCATTGTCCCAAAAATGAGATTTTAACCTATATGGTTAAAAGTTTGATAAATATTAATGTTGAATTTGTCCCTCGATGTCCTTTATTGCGTAACATAATATTTGAACCAATTTCGTTTTAAATTTGGTAAATAGAAAGTAATGAGATGACCCTTATCGCAAAAACGAGATTTTAGTTTATATTGTTACATGTTTGTTAAATATGAAGGTTGAACATGTCCCTCGATGTCCCTTGATGCGAAACATGATATGAGAACCTATTTGGTTGGAAATTCGGTAAAATGAAAGTATTGAAATGACCCTTGTCGCGAAAATGAAATGTTAGCCTATGTGGTTAGAAGTTTGATAAACAGTGAACTTGTCTCTCGATGTCCCTTGATGCGAAACATGATATGTGAACCTATTTGGTTTTATATTCGGAAAAATGAAAGTATTTGAATGACTTTGTCGACAAAATGAGATTTTAGCCTATATGGTTAGAAGTTTGATAAAGGTTGAACTTGTCCCTCGATCTCCCTTGATACGAAACATGATATGTGAACCTATTTGGTTTTGTATTCGGCAAAATGAAATTATTTGAATGACCATTGTCCCAAAAATGAGATTTTAGCCTATATGGTTAAAAGTTTGAAAAATATTAATGTTGAATTTGTCCCTCGATGTCCTTTATTGCATAACATAATATTTGAACCAATTTCGTTTTAAATTTGGTAAATAGAAACTAATGAGATGATCCTTATTGCAAAAACGAGATTTTAGCTTATATTGTTACATGTTTGTTAAATATGAAGGTTGAACATGTCCGTCGATGTCCCTTGATGCCAAACATGATATGTGAACCTATTTGGTTTGAAATTTGGTAAAATGAAAGTATTGAAATGACCCTTGTCGCGAAAATGAAATGTTAGCCTATGTGGTTAGAAGTTTGATAAACAGTGAACTTGTCTCTCGATGTCCCTTGATGCGAAACATGATATGTGAACCTATTTGGTTTTATATTCGGAAAAATGAAAGTATTGGAATGACTTTGTCGCGGAAATTAGATTTTAGCCTATATGGTTAGAAGTTTGATAAAGGTTGAACTTGTCCCTCGATCTCCCTTGATACAAAACATGATATGTGAACCTATTTGGTTTTGTATTCGGCAAAATGAAATTATTTGAATGACCATTGTCCCAAAAATGAGATTTTAGCCTATATGGTTAAAAGTTTGATAAATATTAATGTTGAATTTGTCCCTCGATGTCCTTTATTGCATAACATAATATTTGAACCAATTTCGTTTTAAATTTGGTAAATAGAAACTAATGAGATGACCCTTATTGCAAAAACGAGATTTTAGCTTATATTGTTACATGTTTGTTAAATATGAAGGTTGAACATGTCCGTCGATGTCCCTTGATGCCAAACATGATATGTGAACCTATTTGGTTTGAAATTTGGTAAAATGAAAGTATTGAAATGACCCTTGTCGCGAAAATGAAATGTTAGCCTATGTGGTTAGAAGTTTGATAAACAGTGAACTTGTCCCTTGATGTCCCTTGATGCATTACATGATATGTGAACCTATTTGGTTTTATATTCGGAAAAATGAAAGTATTGGAATGACTTTGTCGCGGAAATTAGATTTTAGCCTATATGGTTAGAAGTTTGATAAAGGTTGAACTTGTCCCTCGATCTCCCTTGAAACGAAACATGATATGTGAACCTATTTGGTTTTGTATTCGGCAAAATGAAATTATTTGAATGACCATTGTCCCAAAAATGAGATTTTAACCTATATGGTTAAAAGCTTGATAAATATTAATGTTGAATTTGTCCCTCGATGTCCTTTATTGCGTAACATAATATTTGAACCAATTTCGTTTTAAATTTGGTAAATAGAAAGTAATGAGATGACCCTTATTGCGAAAACGAGATTTTAGCTTATATTGTTACATGTTTGTTAAATATGAAGGTTGAACATGTCCCTCGATGTCCCTTGATGCGAAACATGATATGTGAACCTATTTGGTTTGAAATTCGGTAAAATGAAAGTATTGAAATGACCATTGTCGCGATAATGAAATGTTAGCCTATGTGGTTAGAAGTTTGATAAACAGTGAACTTGTCCCTCGATGTCCCTTGATGCGAAACATGATATGTGAACCTATTTGGTTTTATGTTCGGAAAAATGAAAGTATTGGAATGACTTTGTCGCGAAAATGAGATTTTAACCTATATGGTTAGAAGTTTGATAAAGGTTGAACTTGTCCCTCGATCTCCCTTAATGCGAAACATGATATGTGAACCTATTTGGTTTTGTATTCGGCAAAATGAAATTATTTGAATGACCATTGTCCCAAAAATGAGATTTTAGCCTATATGGTTAAAAGTTTGATAAATATTAATGTTGAATTTGTCCCTCGATGTCCTTTATTGCGTAACATAATATTTGAACCAATTTCGTTTTAAATTTGGTAAATAGAAAGTAATGAGATGACCCTTATCGCAAAAACGAGATTTTAGTTTATATTGTTACATGTTTGTTAAATATGAAGGTTGAACATGTCCCTCGATGTCCCTTGATGCGAAACATGATATGAGAACCTATTTGGTTTGAAATTCGGTAAAATGAAAGTATTGAAATGACCCTTGTCGCGAAAATGAAATGTTAGCCTATGTGGTTAGAAGTTTGATAAACAGTGAACTTGTCTCTCGATGTCCCTTGATGCGAAACATGATATGTGAACCTATTTGGTTTTATATTCGGAAAAATGAAAGTATTGGAATGACTTTGTCGACAAAATGAGATTTTAGCCTATATGGTTAGAAGTTTGATAAAGGTTGAACTTGTCCCTCGATCTCCCTTGATACGAAACATGATATGTGAACCTATTTGGTTTTGTATTCGGCAAAATGAAATTATTTGAATGACCATTGTCCCAAAAATGAGATTTTAGCCTATATGGTTAAAAGTTTGAAAAATATTAATGTTGAATTTGTCCCTCGATGTCCTTTATTGCATAACATAATATTTGAACCAATTTCGTTTTAAATTTGGTAAATAGAAACTAATGAGATGATCCTTATTGCAAAAACGAGATTTTAGCTTATATTGTTACATGTTTGTTAAATATGAAGGTTGAACATGTCCGTCGATGTCCCTTGATGCCAAACATGATATGTGAACCTATTTGGTTTGAAATTTGGTAAAATGAAAGTATTGAAATGACCCTTGTCGCGAAAATGAAATGTTAGCCTATGTGGTTAGAAGTTTGATAAACAGTGAACTTGTCTCTCGATGTCCCTTGATGCGAAACATGATATGTGAACCTATTTGGTTTTATATTCGGAAAAATGAAAGTATTGGAATGACTTTGTCGCGGAAATTAGATTTTAGCCTATATGGTTAGAAGTTTGATAAAGGTTGAACTTGTCCCTCGATCTCCCTTGATACAAAACATGATATGTGAACCTATTTGGTTTTGTATTCGGCAAAATGAAATTATTTGAATGACCATTGTCCCAAAAATGAGATTTTAGCCTATATGGTTAAAAGTTTGAAAAATATTAATGTTGAATTTGTCCCTCGATGTCCTTTATTGCATAACATAATATTTGAACCAATTTCGTTTTAAATTTGGTAAATAGAAACTAATGAGATGATCCTTATTGCAAAAACGAGATTTTAGCTTATATTGTTACATGTTTGTTAAATATGAAGGTTGAACATGTCCGTCGATGTCCCTTGATGCCAAACATGATATGTGAACCTATTTGGTTTGAAATTTGGTAAAATGAAAGTATTGAAATGACCCTTGTCGCGAAAATGAAATGTTAGCCTATGTGGTTAGAAGTTTGATAAACAGTGAACTTGTCTCTCGATGTCCCTTGATGCGAAACATGATATGTGAACCTATTTGGTTTTATATTCGGAAAAATGAAAGTATTGGAATGACTTTGTCGCGGAAATTAGATTTTAGCCTATATGGTTAGAAGTTTGATAAAGGTTGAACTTGTCCCTCGATCTCCCTTGATACAAAACATGATATGTGAACCTATTTGGTTTTGTATTCGGCAAAATGAAATTATTTGAATGACCATTGTCCCAAAAATGAGATTTTAGCCTATATGGTTAAAAGTTTGAAAAATATTAATGTTGAATTTGTCCCTCGATGTCCTTTATTGCATAACATAATATTTGAACCAATTTCGTTTTAAATTTGGTAAATAGAAACTAATGAGATGATCCTTATTGCAAAAACGAGATTTTAGCTTATATTGTTACATGTTTGTTAAATATGAAGGTTGAACATGTCCGTCGATGTCCCTTGATGCCAAACATGATATGTGAACCTATTTGGTTTGAAATTTGGTAAAATGAAAGTATTGAAATGACCCTTGTCGCGAAAATGAAATGTTAGCCTATGTGGTTAGAAGTTTGATAAACAGTGAACTTGTCTCTCGATGTCCCTTGATGCGAAACATGATATGTGAACCTATTTGGTTTTATATTCGGAAAAATGAAAGTATTGGAATGACTTTGTCGCGGAAATTAGATTTTAGCCTATATGGTTAGAAGTTTGATAAAGGTTGAACTTGTCCCTCGATCTCCCTTGATACAAAACATGATATGTGAACCTATTTGGTTTTGTATTCGGCAAAATGAAATTATTTGAATGACCATTGTCCCAAAAATGAGATTTTAGCCTATATGGTTAAAAGTTTGATAAATATTAATGTTGAATTTGTCCCTCGATGTCCTTTATTGCATAACATAATATTTGAACCAATTTCGTTTTAAATTTGGTAAATAGAAACTAATGAGATGACCCTTATTGCAAAAACGAGATTTTAGCTTATATTGTTACATGTTTGTTAAATATGAAGGTTGAACATGTCCGTCGATGTCCCTTGATGCCAAACATGATATGTGAACCTATTTGGTTTGAAATTTGGTAAAATGAAAGTATTGAAATGACCCTTGTCGCGAAAATGAAATGTTAGCCTATGTGGTTAGAAGTTTGATAAACAGTGAACTTGTCCCTTGATGTCCCTTGATGCATTACATGATATGTGAACCTATTTGGTTTTATATTCGGAAAAATGAAAGTATTGGAATGACTTTGTCGCGGAAATTAGATTTTAGCCTATATGGTTAGAAGTTTGATAAAGGTTGAACTTGTCCCTCGATCTCCCTTGAAACGAAACATGATATGTGAACCTATTTGGTTTTGTATTCGGCAAAATGAAATTATTTGAATGACCATTGTCCCAAAAATGAGATTTTAACCTATATGGTTAAAAGCTTGATAAATATTAATGTTGAATTTGTCCCTCGATGTCCTTTATTGCGTAACATAATATTTGAACCAATTTCGTTTTAAATTTGGTAAATAGAAAGTAATGAGATGACCCTTATTGCGAAAACGAGATTTTAGCTTATATTGTTACATGTTTGTTAAATATGAAGGTTGAACATGTCCCTCGATGTCCCTTGATGCGAAACATGATATGTGAACCTATTTGGTTTGAAATTCGGTAAAATGAAAGTATTGAAATGACCATTGTCGCGATAATGAAATGTTAGCCTATGTGGTTAGAAGTTTGATAAACAGTGAACTTGTCCCTCGATGTCCCTTGATGCGAAACATGATATGTGAACCTATTTGGTTTTATGTTCGGAAAAATGAAAGTATTGGAATGACTTTGTCGCGAAAATGAGATTTTAACCTATATGGTTAGAAGTTTGATAAAGGTTGAACTTGTCCCTCGATCTCCCTTAATGCGAAACATGATATGTGAACCTATTTGGTTTTGTATTCGGCAAAATGAAATTATTTGAATGACCATTGTCCCAAAAATGAGATTTTAGCCTATATGGTTAAAAGTTTGATAAATATTAATGTTGAATTTGTCCCTCGATGTCCTTTATTGCGTAACATAATATTTGAACCAATTTCGTTTTAAATTTGGTAAATAGAAAGTAATGAGATGACCCTTATCGCAAAAACGAGATTTTAGTTTATATTGTTACATGTTTGTTAAATATGAAGGTTGAACATGTCCCTCGATGTCCCTTGATGCGAAACATGATATGAGAACCTATTTGGTTTGAAATTCGGTAAAATGAAAGTATTGAAATGACCCTTGTCGCGAAAATGAAATGTTAGCCTATGTGGTTAGAAGTTTGATAAACAGTGAACTTGTCTCTCGATGTCCCTTGATGCGAAACATGATATGTGAACCTATTTGGTTTTATATTCGGAAAAATGAAAGTATTGGAATGACTTTGTCGACAAAATGAGATTTTAGCCTATATGGTTAGAAGTTTGATAAAGGTTGAACTTGTCCCTCGATCTCCCTTGATACGAAACATGATATGTGAACCTATTTGGTTTTGTATTCGGCAAAATGAAATTATTTGAATGACCATTGTCCCAAAAATGAGATTTTAGCCTATATGGTTAAAAGTTTGAAAAATATTAATGTTGAATTTGTCCCTCGATGTCCTTTATTGCATAACATAATATTTGAACCAATTTTGTATTAAATTTGGTAAATAGAAACTAATGAGATGATCCTTATTGCAAAAACGAGATTTTAGCTTATATTGTTACATGTTTGTTAAATATGAAGGTTGAACATGTCCGTCGATGTCCCTTGATGCCAAACATGATATGTGAACCTATTTGGTTTGAAATTTGGTAAAATGAAAGTATTGAAATGACCCTTGTCGCGAAAATGAAATGTTAGCCTATGTGGTTAGAAGTTTGATAAACAGTGAACTTGTCTCTCGATGTCCCTTGATGCGAAACATGATATGTGAACCTATTTGGTTTTATATTCGGAAAAATGAAAGTATTGGAATGACTTTGTCGCGGAAATTAGATTTTAGCCTATATGGTTAGAAGTTTGATAAAGGTTGAACTTGTCCCTCGATCTCCCTTGATACAAAACATGATATGTGAACCTATTTGGTTTTGTATTCGGCAAAATGAAATTATTTGAATGACCATTGTCCCAAAAATGAGATTTTAGCCTATATGGTTAAAAGTTTGATAAATATTAATGTTGAATTTGTCCCTCGATGTCCTTTATTGCATAACATAATATTTGAACCAATTTCGTTTTAAATTTGGTAAATAGAAACTAATGAGATGACCCTTATTGCAAAAACGAGATTTTAGCTTATATTGTTACATGTTTGTTAAATATGAAGGTTGAACATGTCCGTCGATGTCCCTTGATGCCAAACATGATATGTGAACCTATTTGGTTTGAAATTTGGTAAAATGAAAGTATTGAAATGACCCTTGTCGCGAAAATGAAATGTTAGCCTATGTGGTTAGAAGTTTGATAAACAGTGAACTTGTCCCTTGATGTCCCTTGATGCATTACATGATATGTGAACCTATTTGGTTTTATGTTCGGAAAAATGAAAGTATTGGAATGACTTTGTCGCGAAAATGTGATTCTAACCTATATGGTTAGAAGTTTGATAAAGGTTGAACTTGTCCCTCGATCTCCCTTAATGCGAAACATGATATGTGAACCTATTTGGTTTTATATTCGGAAAAATGAAAGTATTGGAATGACTTTGTCGACAAAATGAGATTTTAGCCTATATGGTTAGAAGTTTGATAAAGGTTGAACTTGTCCCTCGATCTCCCTTGATACGAAACATGATATGTGAACCTATTTGGTTTTGTATTCGGCAAAATGAAATTATTTGAATGACCATTGTCCCAAAAATGAGATTTTAGCCTATATGGTTAAAAGTTTGAAAAATATTAATGTTGAATTTGTCCCTCGATGTCCTTTATTGCATAACATAATATTTGAACCAATTTCGTTTTAAATTTGGTAAATAGAAAGTAATGAGATGACCCTTATTGCGAAAACGAGATTTTAGCTTATATTGTTACATGTTTGTTAAATATGAAGGTTGAACATGTCCCTCGATGTCCCTTGATGCGAAACATGATATGTGAACCTATTTGGTTTGAAATTCGGTAAAATGAAAGTATTGAAATGACCATTGTCGCGATAATGAAATGTTAGCCTATGTGGTTAGAAGTTTGATAAACAGTGAACTTGTCCCTCGATGTCCCTTGATGCGAAACATGATATGTGAACCTATTTGGTTTTATGTTCGGAAAAATGAAAGTATTGGAATGACTTTGTCGCGAAAATGAGATTTTAACCTATATGGTTAGAAGTTTGATAAAGGTTGAACTTGTCCCTCGATCTCCCTTAATGCGAAACATGATATGTGAACCTATTTGGTTTTGTATTCGGCAAAATGAAATTATTTGAATGACCATTGTCCCAAAAATGAGATTTTAGCCTATATGGTTAAAAGTTTGATAAATATTAATGTTGAATTTGTCCCTCGATGTCCTTTATTGCGTAACATAATATTTGAACCAATTTCGTTTTAAATTTGGTAAATAGAAAGTAATGAGATGACCCTTATCGCAAAAACGAGATTTTAGTTTATATTGTTACATGTTTGTTAAATATGAAGGTTGAACATGTCCCTCGATGTCCCTTGATGCGAAACATGATATGAGAACCTATTTGGTTTGAAATTCGGTAAAATGAAAGTATTGAAATGACCCTTGTCGCGAAAATGAAATGTTAGCCTATGTGGTTAGAAGTTTGATAAACAGTGAACTTGTCTCTCGATGTCCCTTGATGCGAAACATGATATGTGAACCTATTTGGTTTTATATTCGGAAAAATGAAAGTATTGGAATGACTTTGTCGACAAAATGAGATTTTAGCCTATATGGTTACAAGTTTGATAAAGGTTGAACTTGTCCCTCGATCTCCCTTGATACGAAACATGATATGTGAACCTATTTGGTTTTGTATTCGGCAAAATGAAATTATTTGAATGACCATTGTCCCAAAAATGAGATTTTAGCCTATATGGTTAAAAGTTTGAAAAATATTAATGTTGAATTTGTCCCTCGATGTCCTTTATTGCATAACATAATATTTGAACCAATTTTGTTTTAAATTTGGTAAATAGAAACTAATGAGATGATCCTTATTGCAAAAACGAGATTTTAGCTTATATTGTTACATGTTTGTTAAATATGAAGGTTGAACATGTCCGTCGATGTCCCTTGATGCCAAACATGATATGTGAACCTATTTGGTTTGAAATTTGGTAAAATGAAAGTATTGAAATGACCCTTGTCGCGAAAATGAAATGTTAGCCTATGTGGTTAGAAGTTTGATAAACAGTGAACTTGTCTCTCGATGTCCCTTGATGCGAAACATGATATGTGAACCTATTTGGTTTTATATTCGGAAAAATGAAAGTATTGGAATGACTTTGTCGCGGAAATTAGATTTTAGCCTATATGGTTAGAAGTTTGATAAAGGTTGAACTTGTCCCTCGATCTCCCTTGATACAAAACATGATATGTGAACCTATTTGGTTTTGTATTCGGCAAAATGAAATTATTTGAATGACCATTGTCCCAAAAATGAGATTTTAGCCTATATGGTTAAAAGTTTGATAAATATTAATGTTGAATTTGTCCCTCGATGTCCTTTATTGCATAACATAATATTTGAACCAATTTCGTTTTAAATTTGGTAAATAGCAAGTAATGAGATGACCCTTATCGCGAAAACGAGATTTTAGCTTATATTGTTACATGTTTGTTAAATATGAAGGTTGAACATGTCCCTCGATGTCCCTTGATGCGAAACATGATATGTGAACCTATTTGGTTTGAAATTCGGTAAAATGAAAGTATTGAAATGACCATTGTCGCGATAATGAAATGTTAGCCTATGTGGTTAGAAGTTTGATAACCAGTGAACTTGTCCCTCGATGTCCCTTGATGCGAAACATGATATGTGAACCTATTTGGTTTTATGTTCGGAAAAATGAAAGTATTGGAATGACTTTGTCGCGAAAATGAGATTTTAACCTATATGGTTAGAAGTTTGATAAAGGTTGAACTTGTCCCTCGATCTCCCTTAATGCGAAACATGATATGTGAACCTATTTGGTTTTGTATTCGGCAAAATGAAATTATTTGAATGACCATTGTCCCAAAAATGAGATTTTAACCTATATGGTTAAAAGTTTGATAAATATTAATGTTGAATTTGTCCCTCGATGTCCTTTATTGCGTAACATAATATTTGAACCAATTTCGTTTTAAATTTGGTAAATAGAAAGTAATGAGATGACCCTTATTGCGAAAACGAGATTTTAGCTTATATTGTTACATGTTTGTTAAATATGAAGGTTGAACATGTCCCTCGATGTCCCTTGATGCGAAACATGATATGTGAACCTATTTGGTTTGAAATTCGGTAAAATGAAAGTATTGAAATGACCATTGTCGCGATAATGAAATGTTAGCCTATGTGGTTAGAAGTTTGATAAACAGTGAACTTGTCCCTCGATGTCCCTTGATGCGAAACATGATATGTGAACCTATTTGGTTTTATGTTCGGAAAAATGAAAGTATTGGAATGACTTTGTCGCGAAAATGAGATTTTAACCTATATGGTTAGAAGTTTGATAAAGGTTGAACTTGTCCCTCGATCTCCCTTAATGCGAAACATGATATGTGAACCTATTTGGTTTTGTATTCGGCAAAATGAAATTATTTGAATGACCATTGTCCCAAAAATGAGATTTTAGCCTATATGGTTAAAAGTTTGATAAATATTAATGTTGAATTTGTCCCTCGATGTCCTTTATTGCGTAACATAATATTTGAACCAATTTCGTTTTAAATTTGGTAAATAGAAAGTAATGAGATGACCCTTATCGCAAAAACGAGATTTTAGTTTATATTGTTACATGTTTGTTAAATATGAAGGTTGAACATGTCCCTCGATGTCCCTTGATGCGAAACATGATATGAGAACCTATTTGGTTTGAAATTCGGTAAAATGAAAGTATTGAAATGACCCTTGTCGCGAAAATGAAATGTTAGCCTATGTGGTTAGAAGTTTGATAAACAGTGAACTTGTCTCTCGATGTCCCTTGATGCGAAACATGATATGTGAACCTATTTGGTTTTATATTCGGAAAAATGAAAGTATTGGAATGACTTTGTCGACAAAATGAGATTTTAGCCTATATGGTTAGAAGTTTGATAAAGGTTGAACTTGTCCCTCGATCTCCCTTGATACAAAACATGATATGTGAACCTATTTGGTTTTGTATTCGGCAAAATGAAATTATTTGAATGACCATTGTCCCAAAAATGAGATTTTAGCCTATATGGTTAAAAGTTTGATAAATATTAATGTTGAATTTGTCCCTCGATGTCCTTTATTGCATAACATAATATTTGAACCAATTTCGTTTTAAATTTGGTAAATAGAAACTAATGAGATTACCCTTATTGCAAAAACGAGATTTTAGCTTATATTGTTACATGTTTGTTAAATATGAAGGTTGAACATGTCCGTCGATGTCCCTTGATGCCAAACATGATATGTGAACCTATTTGGTTTGAAATTTGGTAAAATGAAAGTATTGAAATGACCCTTGTCGCGAAAATGAAATATTAGCCTATGTGGTTAGAAGTTTGATAAACAGTGAACTTGTCCCTTGATGTCCCTTGATGCATTACATGATATGTGAACCTATTTGGTTTTATATTCGGACAAATGAAAGTATTGGAATGACTTTGTCGCGGAAATTAGATTTTAGCCTATATGGTTAGAAGTTTGATAAAGGTTGAACTTGTCCCTCGATCTCCCTTGAAACGAAACATGATATGTGAACCTATTTGGTTTTGTATTCGGCAAAATGAAATTATTTGAATGACCATTGTCCCAAAAATGAGATTTTAACCTATATGGTTAAAAGTTTGATAAATATTAATGTTGAATTTGTCCCTCGATGTCCTTTATTGCGTAACATAATATTTGAACCAATTTCGTTTTAAATTTGGTAAATAGAAAGTAATGAGATGACCCTTATCGCAAAAACGAGATTTTAGTTTATATTGTTACATGTTTGTTAAATATGAAGGTTGAACATGTCCCTCGATGTCCCTTGATGCGAAACATGATATGAGAACCTATTTGGTTTGAAATTCGGTAAAATGAAAGTATTGAAATGACCCTTGTCGCGAAAATGAAATGTTAGCCTATGTGGTTAGAAGTTTGATAAACAGTGAACTTGTCTCTCGATGTCCCTTGATGCGAAACATGATATGTGAACCTATTTGGTTTTATGTTCGGAAAAATGAAAGTATTGGAATGACTTTGTCGCGAAAATGAGATTTTAACCTATATGGTTAGAAGTTTGATAAAGGTTGAACTTGTCCCTCGATCTCCCTTAATGCGAAACATGATATGTGAACCTATTTGGTTTTGTATTCGGCAAAATGAAATTATTTGAATGACCATTGTCCCAAAAATGAGATTTTAGCCTATAAGGTTAAAAGTTTGATAAATATTAATGTTGAATTTGTCCCTCGATGTCCTTTATTGCGTAACATAATATTTGAACCAATTTCGTTTTAAATTTGGTAAATAGAAACTAATGAGATTACCCTTATTGCAAAAACGAGATTTTAGCTTATATTGTTACATGTTTGTTAAATATGAAGGTTGAACATGTCCGTCGATGTCCCTTGATGCCAAACATGATATGTGAACCTATTTGGTTTGAAATTTGGTAAAATGAAAGTATTGAAATGACCCTTGTCGCGAAAATGAAATATTAGCCTATGTGGTTAGAAGTTTGATAAACAGTGAACTTGTCCCTTGATGTCCCTTGATGCATTACATGATATGTGAACCTATTTGGTTTTATATTCGGACAAATGAAAGTATTGGAATGACTTTGTCGCGGAAATTAGATTTTAGCCTATATGGTTAGAAGTTTGATAAAGGTTGAACTTGTCCCTCGATCTCCCTTGAAACGAAACATGATATGTGAACCTATTTGGTTTTGTATTCGGCAAAATGAAATTATTTGAATGACCATTGTCCCAAAAATGAGATTTTAACCTATATGGTTAAAAGTTTGATAAATATTAATGTTGAATTTGTCCCTCGATGTCCTTTATTGCGTAACATAATATTTGAACCAATTTCGTTTTAAATTTGGTAAATAGAAAGTAATGAGATGACCCTTATTGCGAAAACGAGATTTTAGCTTATATTGTTACATGTTTGTTAAATATGAAGGTTGAACATGTCCCTCGATGTCCCTTGATGCGAAACATGATATGTGAACCTATTTGGTTTGAAATTCGGTAAAATGAAAGTATTGAAATGACCATTGTCGCGATAATGAAATGTTAGCCTATGTGGTTAGAAGTTTGATAAACAGTGAACTTGTCCCTCGATGTCCCTTGATGCGAAACATGATATGTGAACCTATTTGGTTTTATGTTCGGAAAAATGAAAGTATTGGAATGACTTTGTCGCGAAAATGAGATTTTAACCTATATGGTTAGAAGTTTGATAAAGGTTGAACTTGTCCCTCAATCTCCCTTAATGCGAAACATGATATGTGAACCTATTTGGTTTTGTATTCGGCAAAATGAAATTATTTGAATGACCATTGTCCCAAAAATGAGATTTTAGCCTATAAGGTTAAAAGTTTGATAAATATTAATGTTGAATTTGTCCCTCGATGTCCTTTATTGCGTAACATAATATTTGAACCAATTTCGTTTTAAATTTGGTAAATAGAAAGTAATGAGATGACCCTTATCGCAAAAACGAGATTTTAGTTTATATTGTTACATGTTTGTTAAATATGAAGGTTGAACATGTCCCTCGATGTCCCTTGATGCGAAACATGATATGAGAACCTATTTGGTTTGAAATTCGGTAAAATGAAAGTATTGAAATGACCCTTGTCGCGAAAATGAAATGTTAGCCTATGTGGTTAGAAGTTTGATAAACAGTGAACTTGTCTCTCGATGTCCCTTGATGCGAAACATGATATGTGAACCTATTTGGTTTTATATTCGGAAAAATGAAAGTATTGGAATGACTTTGTCGACAAAATGAGATTTTAGCCTATATGGTTAGAAGTTTGATAAAGGTTGAACTTGTCCCTCGATCTCCCTTGATACGAAACATGATATGTGAACCTATTTGGTTTTGTATTCGGCAAAATGAAATTATTTGAATGACCATTGTCCCAAAAATGAGATTTTAGCCTATATGGTTAAAAGTTTGAAAAATATTAATGTTGAATTTGTCCCTCGATGTCCTTTATTGCATAACATAATATTTGAACCAATTTCGTTTTAAATTTGGTTAATAGAAACTAATGAGATGATCCTTATTGCAAAAACGAGATTTTAGCTTATATTGTTACATGTTTGTTAAATATGAAGGTTGAACATGTCCGTCGATGTCCCTTGATGCCAAACATGATATGTGAACCTATTTGGTTTGAAATTTGGTAAAATGAAAGTATTGAAATGACCCTTGTCGCGAAAATGAAATGTTAGCCTATGTGGTTAGAAGTTTGATAAACAGTGAACTTGTCTCTCGATGTCCCTTGATGCGAAACATGATATGTGAACCTATTTGGTTTTATGTTCGGAAAAATGAAAGTATTGGAATGACTTTGTCGCGAAAATGAGATTTTAACCTATATGGTTAGAAGTTTGATAAAGGTTGAACTTGTCCCTCGATCTCCCTTAATGCGAAACATGATATGTGAACCTATTTGGTTTTGTATTCGGCAAAATGAAATTATTTGAATGACCATTGTCCCAAAAATGAGATTTTAGCCTATATGGTTAAAAGTTTGATAAATATTAATGTTGAATTTGTCCCTCGATGTCCTTTATTGCGTAACATAATATTTGAACCAATTTCGGTTTAAATTTGGTAAATAGAAAGTAATGAGATGACCCTTATCGCAAAAACGAGATTTTAGTTTATATTGTTACATGTTTGTTAAATATGAAGGTTGAACATGTCCCTCGATGTCCCTTGATGCGAAACATGATATGAGAACCTATTTGGTTTGAAATTCGGTAAAATGAAAGTATTGAAATGACCCTTGTCGCGAAAATGAAATGTTAGCCTATGTGGTTAGAAGTTTGATAAACAGTGAACTTGTCTCTCGATGTCCCTTGATGCGAAACATGATATGTGAACCTATTTGGTTTTATATTCGGAAAAATGAAAGTATTGGAATGACTTTGTCGACAAAATGAGATTTTAGCCTATATGGTTAGAAGTTTGATAAAGGTTGAACTTGTCCCTCGATCTCCCTTGATACAAAACATGATATGTGAACCTATTTGGTTTTGTATTCGGCAAAATGAAATTATTTGAATGACCATTGTCCCAAAAATGAGATTTTAGCCTATATGGTTAAAAGTTTGATAAATATTAATGTTGAATTTGTCCCTCGATGTCCTTTATTGCATAACATAATATTTGAACCAATTTCGTTTTAAATTTGGTAAATAGAAACTAATGAGATTACCCTTATTGCAAAAACGAGATTTTAGCTTATATTGTTACATGTTTGTTAAATATGAAGGTTGAACATGTCCGTCGATGTCCCTTGATGCCAAACATGATATGTGAACCTATTTGGTTTGAAATTTGGTAAAATGAAAGTATTGAAATGACCCTTGTCGCGAAAATGAAATATTAGCCTATGTGGTTAGAAGTTTGATAAACAGTGAACTTGTCCCTTGATGTCCCTTGATGCATTACATGATATGTGAACCTATTTGGTTTTATATTCGGACAAATGAAAGTATTGGAATGACTTTGTCGCGGAAATTAGATTTTAGCCTATATGGTTAGAAGTTTGATAAAGGTTGAACTTGTCCCTCGATCTCCCTTGAAACGAAACATGATATGTGAACCTATTTGGTTTTGTATTCGGCAAAATGAAATTATTTGAATGACCATTGTCCCAAAAATGAGATTTTAACCTATATGGTTAAAAGTTTGATGAGATTTTAACCTATATGGTTAAAAGTTTGATAAATATTAATGTTGAATTTGTCCCTCGATGTCCTTTATTGCGTAACATAATATTTGAACCAATTTCGTTTTAAATTTGGTAAATAGAAAGTAATGAGATGACCCTTATTGCGAAAACGAGATTTTAGCTTATATTGTTACATGTTTGTTAAATATGAAGGTTGAACATGTCCCTCGATGTCCCTTGATGCGAAACATGATTTGTGAACCTATTTGGTTTGAAATTCGGTAAAATGAAAGTATTGAAATGACCATTGTCGCGATAATGAAATGTTAGCCTATGTGGTTAGAAGTTTGATAAACAGTGAACTTGTCCCTCGATGTCCCTTGATGCGAAACATGATATGTGAACCTATTTGGTTTTATGTTCGGAAAAATGAAAGTATTGGAATGACTTTGTCGCGAAAATGAGATTTTAACCTATATGGTTAGAAGTTTGATAAAGGTTGAACTTGTCCCTCAATCTCCCTTAATGCGAAACATGATATGTGAACCTATTTGGTTTTGTATTCGGCAAAATGAAATTATTTGAATGACCATTGTCCCAAAAATGAGATTTTAGCCTATAAGGTTAAAAGTTTGATAAATATTAATGTTGAATTTGTCCCTCGATGTCCTTTATTGCGTAACATAATATTTGAACCAATTTCGTTTTAAATTTGGTAAATAGAAAGTAATGAGATGACCCTTATCGCAAAAACGAGATTTTAGTTTATATTGTTACATGTTTGTTAAATATGAAGGTTGAACATGTCCCTCGATGTCCCTTGATGCGAAACATGATATGAGAACCTATTTGGTTTGAAATTCGGTAAAATGAAAGTATTGAAATGACCCTTGTCGCGAAAATGAAATGTTAGCCTATGTGGTTAGAAGTTTGATAAACAGTGAACTTGTCTCTCGATGTCCCTTGATGCGAAACATGATATGTGAACCTATTTGGTTTTATATTCGGAAAAATGAAAGTATTGGAATGACTTTGTCGACAAAATGAGATTTTAGCCTATATGGTTAGAAGTTTGATAAAGGTTGAACTTGTCCCTCAATCTCCCTTGATACGAAACATGATATGTGAACCTATTTGGTTTTGTATTCGGCAAAATGAAATTATTTGAATGACCATTGTCCCAAAAATGAGATTTTAGCCTATATGGTTAAAAGTTTGAAAAATATTAATGTTGAATTTGTCCCTCGATGTCCTTTATTGCATAACATAATATTTGAACCAATTTCGTTTTAAATTTGGTTAATAGAAACTAATGAGATGATCCTTATTGCAAAAACGAGATTTTAGCTTATATTGTTACATGTTTGTTAAATATGAAGGTTGAACATGTCCGTCGATGTCCCTTGATGCCAAACATGATATGTGAACCTATTTGGTTTGAAATTTGGTAAAATGAAAGTATTGAAATGACCCTTGTCGCGAAAATGAAATGTTAGCCTATGTGGTTAGAAGTTTGATAAACAGTGAACTTGTCTCTCGATGTCCCTTGATGCGAAACATGATATGTGAACCTATTTGGTTTTATATTCGGAAAAATGAAAGTATTGGAATGACTTTGTCGACAAAATGAGATTTTAGCCTATATGGTTAGAAGTTTGATAAAGGTTGAACTTGTCCCTCGATCTCCCTTGATACGAAACATGATATGTGAACCTATTTGGTTTTGTATTCGGCAAAATGAAATTATTTGAATGACCATTGTCCCAAAAATGAGATTTTAGCCTATATGGTTAAAAGTTTGATAAATATTAATGTTGAATTTGTCCCTCGATGTCCTTTATTGCATAACATAATATTTGAACCAATTTCGTTTTAAATTTGGTAAATAGAAACTAATGAGATGACCCTTATTGCAAAAACGAGATTTTAGCTTATATTGTTACATGTTTGTTAAATATGAAGGTTGAACATGTCCGTCGATGTCCCTTGATGCCAAACATGATATGTGAACCTATTTGGTTTGAAATTTGGTAAAATGAAAGTATTGAAATGACCCTTGTCGCGAAAATGAAATGTTAGCCTATGTGGTTAGAAGTTTGATAAACAGTGAACTTGTCCCTTGATGTCCCTTGATGCATTACATGATATGTGAACCTATTTGGTTTTATATACGGAAAAATGAAAGTATTGGAATGATTTTGTCGCAGAAATCAGATTTTAGCCTATATGGTTAGAAGTTTGATAAAGGTTGAACTTGTCCCTCGATCTCCCTTGAAACGAAACATGATATGTGAACCTATTTGGTTTTGTATTCGGCAAAATGAAATTATTTGAATGACCATTGTCCCAAAAATGAGATTTTAACCTATATGGTTAAAAGTTTGATAAATATTAATGTTGAATTTGTCCCTCGATGTCCTTTATTGCGTAACATAATATTTGAACCAATTTCGTTTTAAATTTGGTAAATAGAAAGTAATGAGATGACCCTTATTGCGAAAACGAGATTTTAGCTTATATTGTTACATGTTTGTTAAATATGAAGGTTGAACATGTCCCTCGATGTCCCTTGATGCGAAACATGATATGTGAACCTATTTGGTTTGAAATTCGGTAAAATGAAAGTATTGAAATGACCATTGTCACGATAATGAAATGTTAGCCTATGTGGTTAGAAGTTTGATAAACAGTGAACTTGTCCCTCGATGTCCCTTGATGCGAAACATGATATGTGAACCTATTTGGTTTTATGTTCGGAAAAATGAAAGTATTGGAATGACTTTGTCGCGAAAATGAGATTTTAACCTATATGGTTAGAAGTTTGATAAAGGTTGAGCTTGTCCCTCAATCTCCCTTAATGCGAAACATGATATGTGAACCTATTTGGTTTTGTATTCGGCAAAATGAAATTATTTGAATGACCATTGTCCCAAAAATGAGATTTTAGCCTATAAGGTTAAAAGTTTGATAAATATTAATGTTGAATTTGTCCCTCGATGTCCTTTATTGCGTAACATAATATTTGAACCAATTTTGTTTTAAATTTGGTAAATAGAAAGTAATGAGATGACCCTTATCGCAAAAACGAGATTTTAGTTTATATTGTTACATGTTTGTTAAATATGAAGGTTGAACATGTCCCTCGATGTCCCTTGATGCGAAACATGATATGAGAACCTGTTTGGTTTGAAATTAGGTAAAATGAAAGTATTGAAATGACCCTTGTCGCGAAAATGAAATGTTAGCCTATGTGGTTAGAAGTTTGATAAACAGTGAACTTGTCTCTCGATGTCCCTTGATGCGAAACATGATATGTGAACCTATTTGGTTTTATATTCGGAAAAATGAAAGTATTGGAATGACTTTGTCGACAAAATGAGATTTTAGCCTATATGGTTAGAAGTTTGATAAAGGTTGAACTTGTCCCTCGATCTCCCTTGATACGAAACATGATATGTGAACCTATTTGGTTTTGTATTCGGCAAAATGAAATTATTTGAATGACCATTGTCCCAAAAATGAGATTTTAGCCTATATGGTTAAAAGTTTGAAAAATATTAATGTTGAATTTGTCCCTCGATGTCCTTTATTGCATAACATAATATTTGAACCAATTTCGTTTTAAATTTGGTAAATAGAAACTAATGAGATGATCCTTATTGCAAAAACGAGATTTTAGCTTATATTGTTACATGTTTGTTAAATATGAAGGTTGAACATGTCCGTCGATGTCCCTTGATGCCAAACATGATATGTGAACCTATTTGGTTTGAAATTTGGTAAAATGAAAGTATTGAAATGACCCTTGTCGCGAAAATGAAATGTTAGCCTATGTGGTTAGAAGTTTGATAAACAGTGAACTTGTCTCTCGATGTCCCTTGATGCGAAACATGATATGTGAACCTATTTGGTTTTATATTTGGAAAAATGAAAGTATTGGAATGACTTTGTCGACAAAATGAGATTTTAGCCTATATGGTTAGAAGTTTGATAAAGGTTGAACTTGTCCCTCGATCTCCCTTGATACGAAACATGATATGTGAACCTATTTGGTTTTGTATTCGGCAAAATGAAATTATTTGAATGACCATTGTCCCAAAAATGAGATTTTAGCCTATATGGTTAAAAGTTTGATAAATATTAATGTTGAATTTGTCCCTCGATGTCCTTTATTGCATAACATAATATTTGAACCAATTTCGTTTTAAATTTGGTAAATAGAAACTAATGAGATGACCCTTATTGCAAAAACGAGATTTTAGCTTATATTGTTACATGTTTGTTAAATATGAAGGTTGAACATGTCCGTCGATGTCCCTTGATGCCAAACATGATATGTGAACCTATTTGGTTTGAAATTTGGTAAAATGAAAGTATTGAAATGACCCTTGTCGCGAAAATGAAATGTTAGCCTATGTGGTTAGAAGTTTGATAAACAGTGAACTTGTCCCTTGATGTCCCTTGATGCATTACATGATATGTGAACCTATTTGGTTTTATATTCGGAAAAATGAAAGTATTGGAATGATTTTGTCGCAGAAATTAGATTTTAGCCTATATGGTTAGAAGTTTGATAAAGGTTGAACTTGTCCCTCGATCTCCCTTGAAACGAAACATGATATGTGAACCTATTTGATTTTGTATTCGGCAAAATGAAATTATTTGAATGACCATTGTCCCAAAAATGAGATTTTAACCTATATGGTTAAAAGTTTGATAAATATTAATGTTGAATTTATCCCTCGATGTCCTTTATTGCGTAACATAATATTTGAACCAATTTCGTTTTAAATTTGGTAAATAGAAAGTAATGAGATGACCCTTATTGCGAAAACGAGATTTTAGCTT
This sequence comes from Medicago sativa, assembly GCF_051527215.1. Taxonomy (NCBI): domain Eukaryota; kingdom Viridiplantae; phylum Streptophyta; class Magnoliopsida; order Fabales; family Fabaceae; genus Medicago; species Medicago sativa. Next base: position 49,894,471 of record NC_140754.1, on the reverse strand, counting down.
ATATTGTTACATGTTTGTTAAATATGAAGGTTGAACATGTCCCTCGATGTCCCTTGATGCGAAACATGATATGTGAACCTATTTGGTTTGAAATTCGGTAAAATGAAAGTATTGAAATGACCATTGTCGCGATAATGAAATGTTAGCCTATGTGGTTAGAAGTTTGATAAACAGTGAACTTGTCCCTCGATGTCCCTTGATGCGAAACATGATATGTGAACCTATTTGGTTTTATGTTCGGAAAAATGAAAGTATTGGAATGACTTTGTCGCTAAAATGAGATTTTAACCTATATGGTTAGAAGTTTGATAAAGGTTGAACTTGTCCCTCGATCTCCCTTAATGCGAAACATGATATGTGAACCTATTTGGTTTTGTATTCGGCAAAATGAAATTATTTGAATGACCATTGTCCCAAAAATGAGATTTTAGCCTATATGGTTAAAAGTTTGATAAATATTAATGTTGAATTTGTCCCTCGATGTCCTTTATTGCGTAACATAATATTTGAACCAATTTCGTTTTAAATTTGGTAAATAGAAAGTAATGAGATGACCCTTATCGCAAAAACGAGATTTTAGTTTATATTGTTACATGTTTGTTAAATATGAAGGTTGAACATGTCCCTCGATGTCCCTTGATGCGAAACATGATATGAGAACCTATTTGGTTTGAAATTCGGTAAAATGAAAGTATTGAAATGACCCTTGTCGCGAAAATGAAATGTTAGCCTATGTGGTTAGAAGTTTGATAAACAGTGAACTTGTCTCTCGATGTCCCTTGATGCAAAACATGATATGTGAACCTATTTGGTTTTATATTCGGAAAAATGAAAGTATTGGAATGACTTTGTCGACAAAATGAGATTTTAGCCTATATGGTTAGAAGTTTGATAAAGGTTTGATAAAGGAAAGAAATCGTATAGGGATAAAAAGTAAAATAAAAATATGGATTTGGGGAAAGAAATGGTGAAAGAATGCATCACATTCACTTCCAATCCAAGAAGGAATGCTAAGCCTTGAGGAATCGCCACAATGGTAAGGAAGCCATTGATAAGATTCGATAACAAGTTCTAATCCAAGAACTCAAAGAGGAGAAAACTCTCACTCAAAACACACAGTGTAATTTTTATCAAAATTCTACATATCCTATTCATTATTTTCGCCCCCTTTATATAGGTAATAGGCTAGAATGCTGAAAAGCTTACAATTATATGATGATTAATGAAATAACTCTTATGTGGCTAATTATTGCAAGGAAATGTTACAAATTTATTGGTTTTGATTTAAGGTGGCTGAATCAATTCTTGAAGTTACACACTCATGGCTGTTACTTTTGCTTCAGATTATGCTCTTCAACTACTCAAATTAATTGTGTTTCACCTCTTTTGCTTCAGCTCCTTCATTTAATCACGTCCTCCACTTTAATCCCATTTTTACACCATGATATACACCGATTTTGCTTCTGAGTCCAACATATGAAATGTAGATGATTTTGTACCCTTTCCAACGCTTCAAAGATCACCTCAATCGGAGTTGCAGAGCTCTAGATATGATGAATACAAGACAGATACATAATGACTTACGAAAATAAAAATTTGAACCAAAAATAATTTGGTTCTTTTATTCAACAATGATTTTATTATTCTTGTCAAGAGAGAGAATTTTAGGATCACATCATACTCTCCCTCTTCAAGAGAATTCGACCTCGAATTTATAGCTTGATTACCTCCTGGGTCAAAAACAAATCTATAGAATCCATCACATGTAACTTCAACTTTAGAGAGCTCTTCACTTTTATTGGAAGAATTTGCTTGCTTTTCATCCACTTTTGATTTATGGACATGATCATCGCTCCAAATCTCATAATTTCCTTCCACCTGTTGAGAAAAAGTTTCTTCATTCTCTTTGTTTCCTTCATGACATAAAGAAATGTTAGACAATTGAATAATATTAGAAGAAGAATCCCAACAATTGAAAACACAAACCAACTTAGAAGAAGGTACTAATGTAATAGTAGGCCAAAACTTTTCAACATTTTTCTCTTCCTTTTCCTTCTCATTCTCCTTTTCTTCTCCTTTTTCCTCTACTTCTTTTTCGTCACTTTTTGTCTCTTCTCTTTCCTTTTCACATTCTTCTTCATGAGTTTCCTTTATAACGAGACTCTCTTTTTCTTCAACATTTATTTTAGGCTCTATATAATGATTTTGGAATTGAAGGAGATTCTCCTCTAGTATTTTGGAGATATCAGCCATTCCTCTATCAATTATTGCCATCATTTTCTCTCTCCTTTTTCTTTGTAACTCTCTAAGAGCAGATGTACGACTTGATCTTCTCTTGATATCCTCAAGCATTTTTTCTCTACATACTTTATCAAAATATTCAATTGAAGCTTGAATTTCATGAGCCATATTTTTTTGTTTAATACTTCAAAAAGAAACTGAGATGAAGAAATTTCAAGGATAATATGCAAATGAAAAAAAAATTGAAATTGAAAAATAAAAACCAGTCCCAACGGAACCTAGCTCTGAATACCAAATGAGAAGTCTCGCGGAGCCGTCGGAAGCTAAATATGAATATTGTTGGTAGAAAAGACTCAGAAACGAAGAAATGGGATGGATAGACAGGGGCGCCACACTCTTTCTAATCCAAGAAAGATTGATATGCCGATGGATGCGAGGATCGCCACAAGAAAAGAATTTCTTGATAAGATCAAGGATGGTTCAATCCAGAACCACAAGAGACAAAGCTCTCAATACACATATGTGTAAAAATTCTATAAAAATTCAACTTATTTTATTTCATAGAGAAACTTACAATTTATAGAGTTCTCACAAAGTAACCCAATGGACCCTAATAAATTAAAATGACACTCAATAATTCAAAGAAAACAAATAAATGACATATTAAGAATAACAACTATTTTCCTAATGATATGAATTTACTACGTAACATGTTGGAGTCCAAAAGGTTCCAATTTGATGCAAGCTGCTCCAAATGAATTCCAAAACTGATGCAAAACCTTTGAATGGCATTAATTGAATTTATTTCAATCTTCCTTGGACGTGATCTGAATGGTGGAGGCAATAAAACCAACATGAATAGCCCTTAGTCAATTTGTGATCATTAAACCCCAATTTGTTGTATCAAATTATGCAATGAATCCAATAGCACTAAAATTATAAGAAATGAATGTCCAAGGCTAAAATTAACGTGAGCTCCACTTAATTTCCACATTCATGAGCTCATTTTTTATGAACTAGAAAACTGTGGCTGAACCATGGATACTAAAATTCACAAATAAAATTCATTTATTTGTGATTTTTTTTATAGGTTTCCTTCCACATACTTAAAGAACTCATGATCTCATCATTCCCCCTCTCTTCAAAAGGATTTGACCTCAAATCCAAACCTGCATAAAATTGAAGTGAGTTATGTAGAAATTTTTCTTCTTGAGATTTTGGGACATAATCATATTTCCAAAGAACATGATTGTTTTCTAATAGTTGAGAAAAAACTTCTTCATTTGCTTGGTTTCCTTCATGATTTAAAGAAGAAAGGTTAGGAGATTGCAAAATATTAGAAGAATCCCAACATTTAACTACACATACCAACTTTGATGAAGGTACTAGTGTAATAGTAGGCCAAAATTTCCCAACATTTTTCTCTTCATTTACCTTCTCACTCACCTTTTTCTCTTCTTTTTCCTTCTTGAAGTCTTTCTCAAGACTTTCTTTTACAATGAGATCCTCTATTTTTTCAACATCTCTTTCACGCTTTTTATAATCATTTTGAATTTGAAGGAGCACTTCCTCAAATGTTTTAAAAATAGCAGCAATCCCTCTTTCAATCCTTTCCATGCTTTCTTCTCTCCTTGCTCTCCTTTTCAAAATTTGATCATAACCAAACTTATCATGTGCAAGAATGATTTGACAATTTTTAAATGAAAATGTGTATGTGTTGGTATGTTGGTCATACTTTGCTCGACGTTGTTGCTGCCATGGAAGCCCAAGTAAAAAATCTCTTGTTTTGGAAGGCACCACATCACATAGTACCGTATCTTCATATTCTCCAATTTTGAATGACACTCTCACTTGTTTGGTCACCAAAACATCAGCCATGTCTTTAAATTCTTGATCCTCAAGACTATAAAGAATATATGGATTTGGATGCTCAAGAACCGGAAGTCTCCATTTCTCCACCATTGATGTGCTTGCCATGTTGATCCAATATTTTCTATCAATGAACAACTCACAAACTTTATTATTCACAAGACATCTTGTAAAGAAAAGATTCATTTGTGTTGGCTTCCATGAAGGACCACTAGGAAAACAAAATGTTGAAACTTTTGATTTTTTTCTCTCTTTTTTTTTTCAATCAATTTTTTTTCGTTTTTTTTTCACCTTTTTTTGGATTTTTTTTTTCAAACTTACGTGTAGAACAACAAAAATAAAATAAATTAAAAGGATAGATAACACCTGATTTGAACCTAAGCTCTGATACCAAATGAGAAGTCTCGCGGAGCCGTCGGAAGCTAAATATGAATATTGTTGGTAGAAAAGACTCAGAAACGAAGAAATGGGATGGATAGACAGGGGCGCCACACTCTTTCTAATCCAAGAAAGATTGATATGCCGATGGATGCGAGGATCGCCACAAGAAAAGAATTTCTTGATAAGATCAAGGATGGTTCAATCCAGAACCACAAGAGACAAAGCTCTCAATACACATATGTGTAAAAATTCTATAAAAATTCAACTTATTTTATTTCATAGAGAAACTTACAATTTATAGAGTTCTCACAAAGTAACCCAATGGACCCTAATAAATTAAAATGACACTCAATAATTCAAAGAAAACAAATAAATGACATATTAAGAATAACAACTATTTTCCTAATGATATGAATTTACTACGTAACATGTTGGAGTCCAAAAGGTTCCAATTTGATGCAAGCTGCTCCAAATGAATTCCAAAACTGATGCAAAACCTTTGAATGGCATTAATTGAATTTATTTCAATCTTCCTTGGACGTGATCTGAATGGTGGAGGCAATAAAACCAACATGAATAGCCCTTAGTCAATTTGTGATCATTAAACCCCAATTTGTTGTATCAAATTATGCAATGAATCCAATAGCACTAAAATTATAAGAAATGAATGTCCAAGGCTAAAATTAACGTGAGCTCCACTTAATTTCCACATTCATGAGCTCATTTTTTATGAACTAGAAAACTGTGGCTGAACCATGGATACTAAAATTCACAAATAAAATTCATTTATTTGTGATTTTTTTTATAGGTTTCCTTCCACATACTTAAAGAACTCATGATCTCATCAAGGTTGAACTTGTCCCTCGATCTCCCTTGATACAAAACATGATATGTGAACCTATTTGGTTTTGTATTCGGCAAAATGAAATTATTTGAATGACCATTGTCCCAAAAATGAGATTTTAGCCTATATGGTTAAAAGTTTGATAAATATTAATGTTGAATTTGTCCCTCGATGTCCTTTATTGCATAACATAATATTTGAACCAATTTCGTTTTAAATTTGGTAAATAGAAACTAATGAGATGACCCTTATTGCAAAAACGAGATTTTAGCTTATATTGTTACATGTTTGTTAAATATGAAGGTTGAACATGTCCGTCGATGTCCCTTGATGCCAAACATGATATGTGAACCTATTTGGTTTGAAATTTGGTAAAATGAAAGTATTGAAATGACCCTTGTCGCGAAAATGAAATGTTAGCCTATGTGGTTAGAAGTTTGATAAACAGTGAACTTGTCCCTTGATGCATTACATGATATGTGAACCTATTTGGTTTTATATTCGGAAAAATGAAAGTATTGGAATGACTTTGTCGCGGAAATTAGATTTTAGCCTATATGGTTAGAAGTTTGATAAAGGTTGAACTTGTCCCTCGATCTCCCTTGAAACGAAACATGATATGTGAACCTATTTGGTTTTGTATTCGGCAAAATGAAATTATTTGAATGACCATTGTCCCAAAAATGAGATTTTAACCTATATGGTTAAAAGTTTGATAAATATTAATGTTGAATTTGTCCCTCGATGTCCTTTATTGCGTAACATAATATTTGAACCAATTTCGTTTTAAATTTGGTAAATAGAAAGTAATGAGATGACCCTTATTGCGAAAACGAGATTTTAGCTTATATTGTTACATGTTTGTTAAATATGAAGGTTGAACATGTCCCTCGATGTCCCTTGATGCGAAACATGATATGTGAACCTATTTGGTTTGAAATTCGGTAAAATGAAAGTATTGAAATGACCATTGTCGCGATAATGAAATGTTAGCCTATGTGGTTAGAAGTTTGATAAACAGTGAACTTGTCCCTCGATGTCCCTTGATGCGAAACATGATATGTGAACCTATTTGGTTTTATGTTCGGAAAAATGAAAGTATTGGAATGACTTTGTCGCGAAAATGAGATTTTAACCTATATGGTTAGAAGTTTGATAAAGGTTGAACTTGTCCCTCGATCTCCCTTAATGCGAAACATGATATGTGAACCTATTTGGTTTTGTATTCGGCAAAATGAAATTATTTGAATGACCATTGTCCCAAAAATGAGATTTTAGCCTATATGGTTAAAAGTTTGATAAATATTAATGTTGAATTTGTCCCTCGATGTCCTTTATTGCGTAACATAATATTTGAACCAATTTCGTTTTAAATTTGGTAAATAGAAACTAATGAGATGACCCTTATTGCAAAAACGAGATTTTAGCTTATATTGTTACATGTTTGTTAAATATGAAGGTTGAACATGTCCGTCGATGTCCCTTGATGCCAAACATGATATGTGAACCTATTTGGTTTGAAATTTGGTAAAATGAAAGTATTGAAATGACCCTTGTCGCGAAAATGAAATGTTAGCCTATGTGGTTAGAAGTTTGATAAACAGTGAACTTGTCCCTTGATGTCCCTTGATGCATTACATGATATGTGAACCTATTTGGTTTTATATTCGGAAAAATGAAAGTATTGGAATGACTTTGTCGCGGAAATTAGATTTTAGCCTATATGGTTAGAAGTTTGATAAAGGTTGAACTTGTCCCTCGATCTCCCTTGAAACGAAACATGATATGTGAACCTATTTGGTTTTGTATTCGGCAAAATGAAATTATTTGAATGACCATTGTCCCAAAAATGAGATTTTAACCTATATGGTTAAAAGTTTGATAAATATTAATGTTGAATTTGTCCCTCGATGTCCTTTATTGCGTAACATAATATTTGAACCAATTTCGTTTTAAATTTGGTAAATAGAAAGTAATGAGATGACCCTTATTGCGAAAACGAGATTTTAGCTTATATTGTTACATGTTTGTTAAATATGAAGGTTGAACATGTCCCTCGATGTCCCTTGATGCGAAACATGATATGTGAACCTATTTGGTTTGAAATTCGGTAAAATGAAAGTATTGAAATGACCATTGTCGCGATAATGAAATGTTAGCCTATGTGGTTAGAAGTTTGATAAACAGTGAACTTGTCCCTCGATGTCCCTTGATGCGAAACATGATATGTGAACCTATTTGGTTTTATGTTCGGAAAAATGAAAGTATTGGAATGACTTTGTCGCGAAAATGAGATTTTAACCTATATGGTTAGAAGTTTGATAAAGGTTGAACTTGTCCCTCAATCTCCCTTAATGCGAAACATGATATGTGAACCTATTTGGTTTTGTATTCGGCAAAATGAAATTATTTGAATGACCATTGTCCCAAAAATGAGATTTTAGCCTATATGGTTAAAAGTTTGATAAATATTAATGTTGAATTTGTCCCTCGATGTCCTTTATTGCGTAACATAATATTTGAACCAATTTCGTTTTAAATTTGGTAAATAGAAAGTAATGAGATGACCCTTATCGCAAAAACGAGATTTTAGTTTATATTGTTACATGTTTGTTAAATATGAAGGTTGAACATGTCCCTCGATGTCCCTTGATGCGAAACATGATATGAGAACCTATTTGGTTTGAAATTCGGTAAAATGAAAGTATTGAAATGACCCTTGTCGCGAAAATGAAATGTTAGCCTATGTGGTTAGAAGTTTGATAAACAGTGAACTTGTCTCTCGATGTCCCTTGATGCGAAACATGATATGTGAACCTATTTGGTTTTATATTCGGAAAAATGAAAGTATTGGAATGACTTTGTCGACAAAATGAGATTTTAGCCTATATGGTTAGAAGTTTGATAAAGGTTGAATTTGTCCCTCGATCTCCCTTGATACGAAACATGATATGTGAACCTATTTGGTTTTGTATTCGGCAAAATGAAATTATTTGAATGACCATTGTCCCAAAAATGAGATTTTAGCCTATATGGTTAAAAGTTTGAAAAATATTAATGTTGAATTTGTCCCTCGATGTCCTTTATTGCATAACATAATATTTGAACCAATTTCGTTTTAAATTTGGTAAATAGAAACTAATGAGATGATCCTTATTGCAAAAACGAGATTTTAGCTTATATTGTTACATGTTTGTTAAATATGAAGGTTGAACATGTCCGTCGATGTCCCTTGATGCCAAACATGATATGTGAACCTATTTGGTTTGAAATTTGGTAAAATGAAAGTATTGAAATGACCCTTGTCGCGAAAATGAAATGTTAGCCTATGTGGTTAGAAGTTTGATAAACAGTGAACTTGTCTCTCGATGTCCCTTGATGCGAAACATGATATGTGAACCTATTTGGTTTTATATTCGGAAAAATGAAAGTATTGGAATGACTTTGTCGACAAAATGAGATTTTAGCCTATATGGTTAGAAGTTTGATAAAGGTTGAACTTGTCCCTCGATCTCCCTTGATACAAAACATGATATGTGAACCTATTTGGTTTTGTATTCGGCAAAATGAAATTATTTGAATGACCATTGTCCCAAAAATGAGATTTTAGCCTATATGGTTAAAAGTTTGATAAATATTAATGTTGAATTTGTCCCTCGATGTCCTTTATTGCATAACATAATATTTGAACCAATTTCGTTTTAAATTTGGTAAATAGAAACTAATGAGATGACCCTTATTGCAAAAACGAGATTTTAGCTTATATTGTTACATGTTTGTTAAATATGAAGGTTGAACATGTCCGTCGATGTCCCTTGATGCCAAACATGATATGTGAACCTATTTGGTTTGAAATTTGGTAAAATGAAAGTATTGAAATGACCCTTGTCGCGAAAATGAAATGTTAGCCTATGTGGTTAGAAGTTTGATAAACAGTGAACTTGTCCCTTGATGTCCCTTGATGCATTACATGATATGTGAACCTATTTGGTTTTATATTCGGAAAAATGAAAGTATTGGAATGACTTTGTCGCGGAAATTAGATTTTAGCCTATATGGTTAGAAGTTTGATAAAGGTTGAACTTGTCCCTCGATCTCCCTTGAAACGAAACATGATATGTGAACCTATTTGGTTTTGTATTCGGCAAAATGAAATTATTTGAATGACCATTGTCCCAAAAATGAGATTTTAACCTATATGGTTAAAAGTTTGATAAATATTAATGTTGAATTTGTCCCTCGATGTCCTTTATTGCGTAACATAATATTTGAACCAATTTCGTTTTAAATTTGGTAAATAGAAAGTAATGAGATGACCCTTATTGCGAAAACGAGATTTTAGCTTATATTGTTACATGTTTGTTAAATATGAAGGTTGAACATGTCCCTCGATGTCCCTTGATGCGAAACATGATATGTGAACCTATTTGGTTTGAAATTCGGTAAAATGAAAGTATTGAAATGACCATTGTCGCGATAATGAAATGTTAGCCTATGTGGTTAGAAGTTTGATAAACAGTGAACTTGTCCCTCGATGTCCCTTGATGCGAAACATGATATGTGAACCTATTTGGTTTTATGTTCGGAAAAATGAAAGTATTGGAATGACTTTGTCGCGAAAATGAGATTTTAACCTATATGGTTAGAAGTTTGATAAAGGTTGAACTTGTCCCTCAATCTCCCTTAATGCGAAACATGATATGTGAACCTATTTGGTTTTGTATTCGGCAAAATGAAATTATTTGAATGACCATTGTCCCAAAAATGAGATTTTAGCCTATATGGTTAAAAGTTTGATAAATATTAATGTTGAATTTGTCCCTCGATGTCCTTTATTGCGTAACATAATATTTGAACCAATTTCGTTTTAAATTTGGTAAATAGAAAGTAATGAGATGACCCTTATCGCAAAAACGAGATTTTAGTTTATATTGTTACATGTTTGTTAAATATGAAGGTTGAACATGTCCCTCGATGTCCCTTGATGCGAAACATGATATGAGAACCTATTTGGTTTGAAATTCGGTAAAATGAAAGTATTGAAATGACCCTTGTCGCGAAAATGAAATGTTAGCCTATGTGGTTAGAAGTTTGATAAACAGTGAACTTGTCTCTCGATATCCCTTGATGCGAAACATGATATGTGAACCTATTTGGTTTTATATTCGGAAAAATGAAAGTATTGGAATGACTTTGTCGACAAAATGAGATTTTAGCCTATATGGTTAGAAGTTTGATAAAGGTTGAATTTGTCCCTCGATCTCCCTTGATACGAAACATGATATGTGAACCTATTTGGTTTTGTATTCGGCAAAATGAAATTATTTGAATGACCATTGTCCCAAAAATGAGATTTTAGCCTATATGGTTAAAAGTTTGAAAAATATTAATGTTGAATTTGTCCCTCGATGTCCTTTATTGCATAACATAATATTTGAACCAATTTCGTTTTAAATTTGGTAAATAGAAACTAATGAGATGATCATTATTGCAAAAACGAGATTTTAGCTTATATTGTTACATGTTTGTTAAATATGAAGGTTGAACATGTCCGTCGATGTCCCTTGATGCCAAACATGATATGTGAACCTATTTGGTTTGAAATTTGGTAAAATGAAAGTATTGAAATGACCCTTGTCGCGAAAATGAAATGTTAGCCTATGTGGTTAGAAGTTTGATAAACAGTGAACTTGTCTCTCGATGTCCCTTGATGCGAAACATGATATGTGAACCTATTTGGTTTTATATTCGGAAAAATGAAAGTATTGGAATGACTTTGTCGACAAAATGAGATTTTAGCCTATATGGTTAGAAGTTTGATAAAGGTTGAACTTGTCCCTCGATCTCCCTTGATACAAAACATGATATGTGAACCTATTTGGTTTTGTATTCGGCAAAATGAAATTATTTGAATGACCATTGTCCCAAAAATGAGATTTTAGCCTATATGGTTAAAAGTTTGATAAATATTAATGTTGAATTTGTCCCTCGATGTCCTTTATTGCATAACATAATATTTGAACCAATTTCGTTTTAAATTTGGTAAATAGAAACTAATGAGATGACCCTTATTGCAAAAACGAGATTTTAGCTTATATTGTTACATGTTTGTTAAATATGAAGGTTGAACATGTCCGTCGATGTCCCTTGATGCCAAACATGATATGTGAACCTATTTGGTTTGAAATTTGGTAAAATGAAAGTATTGAAATGACCCTTGTCGCGAAAATGAAATGTTAGCCTATGTGGTTAGAAGTTTGATAAACAGTGAACTTGTCCCTTGATGTCCCTTGATGCATTACATGATATGTGAACCTATTTGGTTTTATATTCGGAAAAATGAAAGTATTGGAATGACTTTGTCGCGGAAATTAGATTTTAGCCTATATGGTTAGAAGTTTGATAAAGGTTGAACTTGTCCCTCGATCTCCCTTGAAACGAAACATGATATGTGAACCTATTTGGTTTTGTATTCGGCAAAATGAAATTACTTGAATGACCATTGTCCCAAAAATGAGATTTTAACCTATATGGTTAAAAGTTTGATAAATATTAATGTTGAATTTGTCTCTCGATGTCCTTTATTGCGTAACATAATATTTGAACCAATTTCGTTTTAAATTTGGTAAATAGAAAGTAATGAGATGACCCTTATTGTGAAAACGAGATTTTAGCTTATATTGTTACATGTTTGTTAAATATGAAGGTTGAACATGTCCCTCGATGTCCCTTGATGCGAAACATGATATGTGAACCTATTTGGTTTGAAATTCGGTAAAATGAAAGTATTGAAATGACCATTGTCGCGATAATGAAATGTTAGCCTATGTGGTTAGAAGTTTGATAAACAGTGAACTTGTCCCTCGATGTCCCTTGATGCGAAACATGATATGTGAACCTATTTGGTTTTATGTTCGGAAAAATGAAAGTATTGGAATGACTTTGTCGCGAAAATGAGATTTTAACCTATATGGTTAGAAGTTTGATAAAGGTTGAACTTGTCCCTCAATCTCCCTTAATGCGAAACATGATATGGGAACCTATTTGGTTTTGTATTCGGCAAAATGAAATTATTTGAATGACCATTGTCCCAAAAAAGAGATTTTAGCCTATATGGTTAAAAGTTTGATAAATATTAATGTTGAATTTGTCCCTCGATGTCCTTTATTGCGTAACATAATATTTGAACCAATTTCGTTTTAAATTTGGTAAATAGAAAGTAATGAGATGACCCTTATCGCAAAAACGAGATTTTAGTTTATATTGTTACATGTTTGTTAAATATGAAGGTTGAACATGTCCCTCGATGTCCCTTGATGCGAAACATGATTTGAGAACCTATTTGGTTTGAAATTCGGTAAAATGAAAGTATTGAAATGACCCTTGTCGCGAAAATGAAATGTTAGCCTATGTGGTTAGAAGTTTGATAAACAGTGAACTTGTCTCTCGATGTCCCTTGATGCGAAACATGATATGTGAACCTATTTGGTTTTATATTCGGAAAAATGAAAGTATTGGAATGACTTTGTCGACAAAATGAGATTTTAGCCTATATGGTTAGAAGTTTGATAAAGGTTGAACTTGTCCCTCGATCTCCCTTGATACGAAACATGATATGTGAACCTATTTGGTTTTGTAGATTTTAGCCTATATGGTTAAAAGTTTGAAAAATATTAATGTTGAATTTGTCCCTCGATGTCCTTTATTGCATAACATAATATTTGAACCAATTTCGTTTTAAATTTGGTAAATAGAAACTAATGAGATGATCCTTATTGCAAAAACGAGATTTTAGCTTATATTGTTACATGTTTGTTAAATATGAAGGTTGAACATGTCCGTCGATGTCCCTTGATGCCAAACATGATATGTGAACCTATTTGGTTTGAAATTTGGTAAAATGAAAGTATTGAAATGACCCTTGTCGCGAAAATGAAATGTTAGCCTATGTGGTTAGAAGTTTGATAAACAGTGAACTTGTCTCTCGATGTCCCTTGATGCGAAACATGATATGTGAACCTATTTGGTTTTATATTCGGAAAAATGAAAGTATTGGAATGACTTTGTCGACAAAATGAGATTTTAGCCTATATGGTAAGAAGTTTGATAAGGTTTGAACTTGTCCCTCGATCTCCCTTGATACAAAACATGATATGTGAACCTATTTGGTTTTGTATTCGGCAAAATGAAATTATTTGAATGACCATTGTCCCAAAAATGAGATTTTAGCCTATATGGTTAAAAGTTTGATAAATATTAATGTTGAATTTGTCCCTCGATGTCCTTTATTGCATAACATAATATTTGAACCAATTTCGTTTTAAATTTGGTAAATAGAAACTAATGAGATGACCCTTATTGCAAAAACGAGATTTTAGCTTATATTGTTACATGTTTGTTAAATATGAAGGTTGAACATGTCCGTCGATGTCCCTTGATGCCAAACATGATATGTGAACCTATTTGGTTTGAAATTTGGTAAAATGAAAGTATTGAAATGACCCTTGTCGCGAAAATGAAATGTTAGCCTATATGGTTAGAAGTTTGATAAACAGTGAACTTGTCCCTTGATGTCCCTTGATGCATTACATGATATGTGAACCTATTTGGTTTTATATTCGGAAAAATGAAAGTATTGGAATGACTTTGTCGCGGAAATTAGATTTTAGCCTATATGGTTAGAAGTTTGATAAAGGTTGAACTTGTCCCTCGATCTCCCTTGAAACGAAACATGATATGTGAACCTATTTGGTTTTGTATTCGGCAAAATGAAATTATTTGAATGACCATTGTCCCAAAAATGAGATTTTAACCTATATGGTTAAAAGTTTGATAAATATTAATGTTGAATTTGTCCCTCGATGTCCTTTATTGCGTAACATAATATTTGAACCAATTTCGTTTTAAATTTGGTAAATAGAAAGTAATGAGATGACCCTTATTGCGAAAACGAGATTTCAGCTTATATTGTTACATGTTTGTTAAATATGAAGGTTGAACATGTCCCTCGATGTCCCTTGATGCGAAACATGATATGTGAACCTATTTGGTTTGAAATTCGGTAAAATGAAAGTATTGAAATGACCATTGTCGCGATAATGAAATGTTAGCCTATGTGGTTAGAAGTTTGATAAACAGTGAACTTGTCCCTCGATGTCCCTTGATGCGAAACATGATATGTGAACCTATTTGGTTTTATGTTCGGAAAAATGAAAGTATTGGAATGACTTTGTCGCGAAAATGAGATTTTAACCTATATGGTTAGAAGTTTGATAAAGGTTGAACTTGTCCCTCGATCTCCCTTAATGCGAAACATGATATGTGAACCTATTTGGTTTTGTATTCGGCAAAATGAAATTATTTGAATGACCGTTGTCCCAAAAATGAGATTTTAGCCTATATGGTTAAAAGTTTGATAAATATTAATGTTGAATTTGTCCCTCGATGTCCTTTATTGCGTAACATAATATTTGAACCAATTTCATTTTAAATTTGGTAAATAGAAAGTAATGAGATGACCCTTATCGCAAAAACGAGATTTTAGTTTATATTGTTACATGTTTGTTAAATATGAAGGTTGAACATGTCCCTCGATGTCCCTTGATGCGAAACATGATATGAGAACCTATTTGGTTTGAAATTCGGTAAAATGAAAGTATTGAAATGACCCTTGTCGCGAAAATGAAATGTTAGCCTATGTGGTTAGAAGTTTGATAAACAGTGAAATTGTCTCTCGATGTCCCTTGATGCGAAACATGATATGTGAACCTATTTGGTTTTATATTCGGAAAAATGAAAGTATTGGAATGACTTTGTCGACAAAATGAGATTTTAGCCTATACGGTTAGAAGTTTGATAAAGGTTGAACTTGTCCCTCGATCTCCCTTGATACGAAACATGATATGTGAACCTATTTGGTTTTGTATTCGGCAAAATGAAATTATTTGAATGACCATTGTCCCAAAAATGAGATTTTAGCCTATATGGTTAAAAGTTTGATAAATATTAATGTTGAATTTGTCCCTCGATGTCCTTTATTGCATAACATAATATTTGAACCAATTTCGTTTTAAATTTGGTAAATAGAAACTAATGAGATGATCCTTATTGCAAAAACGAGATTTTAGCTTATATTGTTACATGTTTGTTAAATATGAAGGTTGAACATGTCCGTCGATGTCCCTTGATGCCAAACATGATATGTGAACCTATTTGGTTTGAAATTTGGTAAAATGAAAGTATTGAAATGACCCTTGTCGCGAAAATGAAATGTTAGCCTATGTGGTTAGAAGTTTGATAAACAGTGAACTTGTCCCTTGATGTCCCTTGATGCCTTACATGATATGTGAACCTATTTGGTTTTATATTCGGAAAAATGAAAGTATTGGAATGACTTTGTCGCGAAATTAGATTTTAGCCTATATGGTTAGAAGTTTCATAAAGGTTGAACTTGTCCCTCGATCTCCCTTGAAACGAAACATGATATGTGAACCTATTTGGTTTTGTATTCGGCAAAATGAAATTATTTGAATGACCATTGTCCCAAAAATGAGATTTTAACCTATATGGTTAAAAGTTTGATAAATATTAATGTTGAATTTGTCCCTCGATGTCCTTTATTGCGTAACATAATATTTGAACCAATTTCGTTTTAAATTTGGTAAATAGCAAGTAATGAGATGACCTTTATCGCGAAAACGAGATTTTAGCTTATATTGTTACATGTTTGTTAAATATGAAGGTTGAACATGTCCCTCGATGTCCCTTGATGCGAAACATGATATGTGAACCTATTTGGTTTGAAATTCGGTAAAATGAAAGTATTGAAATGACCCTTCTCGCAAAAATGAAATGTTAGCCTATGTGGTTAGAAGTTAGATGAACAGTGAACTTGTCTCTCGATGTCCCTTGATGCGAAACATGATATACGAACCTATTTGGTTTTATATTCGGAAAAATGAAAGTATTGGAATGACTTTGTCGCGAAAATTAGATTTTAGCCTATATGGTTAGAAGTTTGATAAAGGTTGAACTTGTCCCTCGATCTCCCTTTATACGAAACATGATATGTGAACCTATTTGGTTTTGTATTCGGCAAAATGAAATTATTTGAATGACCATTGTCCCAAAAATGAGATTTTAGCTTATATGGTTAAAAGTTTGATAAATATTAATGTTGAATTTGTCCCTCGATGTCCTTTATTGCATAACATAATATTTGAACCAATTTCGTTTTAAATTTGGTAAATAGAAACTAATGAGATGACCCTTATCGCGAAAACGAGATTTTAGCTTATATTGTTATATGTTTGTTAAATATGAAGGTTGAACATGTCCCTCGATGTCCCTTGATGCGAAACATGATATGTGAACCTATTTGGTTTGAAATTCGGTAAAATGAAAGTATTGAAATGACCATTGTCGCGATAATGAAATGTTAGCCTATATGGTTAGAAGTTTGATAAACAGTGAACTTGTCCCTCGATGTCCCTTGATGCGAAACATGATATTTGAACCTATTTGGTTTTATGTTCGGTAAAATGAAAGTATTGAAATGACCATTGTCGCGATAATGAAATGTTAGCCTATGTGGTTAGAAGTTTGATAAACAGTGAACTTGTCCCTCGATGTCCCTTGATGCGAAACATGATATGTGAACCTATTTGGTTTGAAATTCGGTAAAATGAAAGTATTGAAATGACCATTGTCGCGATAATGAAATGTTAGCCTATGTGGTTAGAAGTTTGATAAACAGTGAACTTGTCCCTCGATGTCCCTTGATGCGAAACATGATATGTGAACCTATTTGGTTTTATGTTCGGAAAAATGAAAGTATTGGAATGACTTTGTCGCGAAAATGAGATTTTAACCTATATGGTTAGAAGTTTGATAAAGGTTGAACTTGTCCCTCGATCTCCCTTAATGCGAAACATGATATGTGAACCTATTTGGTTTTGTATTCGGCAAAATGAAATTATTTGAATGACCGTTGTCCCAAAAATGAGATTTTAGCCTATATGGTTAAAAGTTTGATAAATATTAATGTTGAATTTGTCCCTCGATGTCCTTTATTGCGTAACATAATATTTGAACCAATTTCATTTTAAATTTGGTAAATAGAAAGTAATGAGATGACCCTTATCGCAAAAACGAGATTTTAGTTTATATTGTTACATGTTTGTTAAATATGAAGGTTGAACATGTCCCTCGATGTCCCTTGATGCGAAACATGATATGAGAACCTATTTGGTTTGAAATTCGGTAAAATGAAAGTATTGAAATGACCCTTGTCGCGAAAATGAAATGTTAGCCTATGTGGTTAGAAGTTTGATAAACAGTGAAATTGTCTCTCGATGTCCCTTGATGCGAAACATGATATGTGAACCTATTTGGTTTTATATTCGGAAAAATGAAAGTATTGGAATGACTTTGTCGACAAAATGAGATTTTAGCCTATACGGTTAGAAGTTTGATAAAGGTTGAACTTGTCCCTCGATCTCCCTTGATACGAAACATGATATGTGAACCTATTTGGTTTTGTATTCGGCAAAATGAAATTATTTGAATGACCATTGTCCCAAAAATGAGATTTTAGCCTATATGGTTAAAAGTTTGATAAATATTAATGTTGAATTTGTCCCTCGATGTCCTTTATTGCATAACATAATATTTGAACCAATTTCGTTTTAAATTTGGTAAATAGAAACTAATGAGATGATCCTTATTGCAAAAACGAGATTTTAGCTTATATTGTTACATGTTTGTTAAATATGAAGGTTGAACATGTCCGTCGATGTCCCTTGATGCCAAACATGATATGTGAACCTATTTGGTTTGAAATTTGGTAAAATGAAAGTATTGAAATGACCCTTGTCGCGAAAATGAAATGTTAGCCTATGTGGTTAGAAGTTTGATAAACAGTGAACTTGTCCCTTGATGTCCCTTGATGCCTTACATGATATGTGAACCTATTTGGTTTTATATTCGGAAAAATGAAAGTATTGGAATGACTTTGTCGCGAAATTAGATTTTAGCCTATATGGTTAGAAGTTTCATAAAGGTTGAACTTGTCCCTCGATCTCCCTTGAAACGAAACATGATATGTGAACCTATTTGGTTTTGTATTCGGCAAAATGAAATTATTTGAATGACCATTGTCCCAAAAATGAGATTTTAACCTATATGGTTAAAAGTTTGATAAATATTAATGTTGAATTTGTCCCTCGATGTCCTTTATTGCGTAACATAATATTTGAACCAATTTCGTTTTAAATTTGGTAAATAGCAAGTAATGAGATGACCTTTATCGCGAAAACGAGATTTTAGCTTATATTGTTACATGTTTGTTAAATATGAAGGTTGAACATGTCCCTCGATGTCCCTTGATGCGAAACATGATATGTGAACCTATTTGGTTTGAAATTCGGTAAAATGAAAGTATTGAAATGACCCTTCTCGCAAAAATGAAATGTTAGCCTATGTGGTTAGAAGTTAGATGAACAGTGAACTTGTCTCTCGATGTCCCTTGATGCGAAACATGATATACGAACCTATTTGGTTTTATATTCGGAAAAATGAAAGTATTGGAATGACTTTGTCGCGAAAATTAGATTTTAGCCTATATGGTTAGAAGTTTGATAAAGGTTGAACTTGTCCCTCGATCTCCCTTTATACGAAACATGATATGTGAACCTATTTGGTTTTGTATTCGGCAAAATGAAATTATTTGAATGACCATTGTCCCAAAAATGAGATTTTAGCTTATATGGTTAAAAGTTTGATAAATATTAATGTTGAATTTGTCCCTCGATGTCCTTTATTGCATAACATAATATTTGAACCAATTTCGTTTTAAATTTGGTAAATAGAAACTAATGAGATGACCCTTATCGCGAAAACGAGATTTTAGCTTATATTGTTACATGTTTGTTAAATATGAAGGTTGAACATGTCCCTCGATGTCCCTTGATGCGAAACATGATATGTGAACCTATTTGGTTTGAAATTCGGTAAAATGAAAGTATTGAAATGACCATTGTCGCGATAATGAAATGTTAGCCTATATGGTTAGAAGTTTGATAAACAGTGAACTTGTCCCTCGATGTCCCTTGATGCGAAACATGATATTTGAACCTATTTGGTTTTATGTTCGGAAAAATGAAAGTATTGGAATGACTTTGTCGCGAAAATGAGATTTTAGCCTATATGGTTAGAAGTTTGATAAAGGTTGAACTTGTCCCTCGATCTCCCTTAATGCGAAACATGATATGTGAACCTATTTGGTTTTGTATTCGGCAAAATGAAATTATTTGAATGACCATTGTCCCAAAAATGAGATTTTAGCCTATATGGTTAAGAGTTTGATAAATATTAATGTTGAATTTGTCCCTCGATGTCCTTTATTGCGTAACATAATATTTGAACCAATTTCGTTTTAAATTTGGTAAATAGAAAGTAATGAGCTGACCCTTATCGCAAAAACGAGATTTTAGCTTATATTGTTACATGTTTGTTAAATATGAAGGTTGAACATGTCCCTCGATGTCCCTTGATGCTAAACATGATATGTGAACCTATTTGGTTTGAAATTCGGTAAAATGAAAGTATTGAAATGACCCTTGTCGCGAAAATGAAATGTTAGCCTATGTGGTTAGAAGTTTGATAAACAGTGAACTTGTCTCTCGATGTCCCTTGATGCGAAACATGATATGTGAACCAATTTGGTTTTATATTCGGAAAAATGAAAGTATTGGAATGACTTTGTCGACAAAATGAGATTTTAGCCTATATGGTTAGAAGTTTGATAAAGGTTGAACTTGTCCCTCGATCTCCCTTGATACAAAACATGATATGTGAACCTATTTGGTTTTGTATTCGGCAAGATGAAATTATTTGAATGACCATTGTCCCAAAAATGAGATTTTAGCCTATATGGTTAAAAGTTTGATAAATATTAATGTTGAATTTGTCCCTCGATGTCCTTTATTGCATAACATAATATTTGAACCAATTTCGTTTTAAATTTGGTAAATAGAAACTAATGAGATGACCCTTATTGCAAAAACGAGATTTTAGCTTATATTCTTACATGTTTGTTAAATATGAAGGTTGACCATGTCCGTCGATGTCCCTTGATGCCAAACATGATATGTGAACCTATTTGGTTTGAAATTTGGTAAAATGAAAGTATTGAAATGACCCTTGTTGCGAAAATGAAATGTTAGCCTATGTGGTTAGAAGTTTGATAAACAGTGAACTTGTCCCTTGATGTCCCTTGATGCATTACATGATATGTGAACCTATTTGGTTTTATATTCGGAAAAATGAAAGTAATCGAATGACTTTGTCGCGAAAATTAGATTTTAGCCTATATGGTTAGAAGTTTGATAAAGGTTGAACTTGTCCCTCGATCTCCCTTGATAGGAAACATAATATATTTGGTTTTGTATTCGGCAAAATGAAATTATTTGAATGACCATTGTCCCAAAAATGAGATTTTAGCCTATATGGTTAAAAGTTTGATAAATATTAATGTTGAATTTGTCCCTCGATGTCCTTTATTACGTAACATAATATTTGAACCAATTTTGTTTTAAATTTGGTAAATAGAAAGTAATGAGATGACCCTTATCGCTAAAACGATATTTTAGCTTATATTGTTACATGTTTGTTAAATATGAAGGTTGAACATGTCCCTCGATGTCCCTTTATGCGAAACATGATATGTGAACCTATTTGGTTTGAAATTCGGTAAAATGGAAGTATTGAAATGACCCTTGTCGCGAAAATGAAATGTTAGCCTATGTGGTTAGAAGTTTGATAAATAGTGAACTTATCCCTTGATATCCCTTGATGCGAAACATGATATGTGAACCTATTTGGTTTTATAGTCTTAAAAATGAAAGTATTGGAATGACTTTGTCGCGAAAATGAGATTTTAGCCTATATGGTTAGAAGTTTGATAAAGGTTGAATTGTCCCTCGATCTCCCGTGATACGAAACATGATATGTAAACCTATTTGGTTTTGTATTCGGCAAAATGAAATTATTTGAATGACCATTGTCCCAAAAATGAGATTTTAGCTTATATGGTTAAAAGTTTGATAAATATTAATGTTGAATTTGTCCCTCGATGTCCTTTATTGCATAACATAATATTTGAACCAATTTCGTTTTAAATTTGGTAAATAGAAACTAATGAGATGACCCTTATCGCGAAAACGAGATTTTAGCTTATATTGTTACATGTTTGTTAAATATTAAGGTTGAACATGTCCCTCGATGTCCCTTGATGCGAAACATGATATGTGAACCTATTTGGTTTGAAATTCGGTAAAATGAAAGTATTGAAATGACCATTGTCGCGATAATGAAATGTTAGCCTATGTGGTTAGAAGTTTGATAAACAGTGAACTTGTCCCTCGATGTCCCTTGATGCGAAACATGATATGTGAACCTATTTGGTTTTATGTTCGGAAAAATGAAAGTATTGGAATGACTTTGTCGCGAAAATGCGATTTTAACCTATATGGTTAGAAGTTTGATAAAGGTTGAACTTGTCCCTCGATCTCCCTTAATGCGAAACATGATATGTGAACCTATTTGGTTTTGTATTCGGCAAAATGAAATTATTTGAATGACCATTGTCCCAAAAATGAGATTTTAGCCTATATGGTTAAAAGTTTGATAAATATTAATGTTGAATTTGTCTGTCGATGTCCTTTATTGCATAACATAATATTTGAACTAATTTCGTTTTAAATTTGGTAAATAGAAACTAATGAGATGACCCTTATTGCAAAAACGAGATTTTAGCTTATATTGTTACATGTTTGTTAAATATGAAGGTTGACCATGTCCGTCGATGTCCCTTGATGCCAAACATGATATGTGAACCTATTTGGTTTGAAATTTGGTAAAATGAAAGTATTGAAATGACCCTTGTCGCGAAAATGAAATGTTAGCCTATGTGGTTAGAAGTTTGATAAACAGTGAACTTGTCCCTTGATGTCCCTTGATGCATTACATGATATGTGAACGTATTTGGTTTTATATTCGGAAAAATGAAAGTATTGGAATGACTTTGTCGCGAAAATTAGATTTTAGCCTATATGGTTAGAAGTTTAATAAAGGTTGAACTTGTCCCTCGATCTCCCTTGATACGAAACATAATATATTTGGTTTTGTATTCGGCAAAATGAAATTATTTGAATGACCATTGTCCCAAAAATGAGATTTTAGCCTATATGGTTAAAAGTTTGATAAATATTAATGTTGAATTTGTCCCTCGATGTCCTTTATTACGTAACATAATATTTGAACCAATTTCGTTTTAAATTTGGTAAATAGAAAGTAATGAGATGACCCTTATCGCTAAAACGATATTTTAGCTTATATTGTTACATGTTTGTTAAATATGAAGGTTGAACATGTCCCTCGATGTCCCTTTATGCGAAACATGATATGTGAACCTATTTGGTTTGAAATTCGGTAAAATGGAAGTATTGAAATGACCCTTGTCGCGAAAATGAAATGTTAGCCTATGTGGTTAGAAGTTTGATAAATAGTGAACTTATCCCTTGATATCCCTTGATGCGAAACATGATATGTGAACCTATTTGGTTTTATATTCTTAAAAATGAAAGTATTGGAATGACTTTGTCGCGAAAATGAGATTTTAGCCTATATGGTTAGAAGTTTGATAAAGGTTGAACTTGTCCCTCGATCTCCCTTGATACGAAACATGATATGTGAACCTATTTGGTTTTGAATTCGGCAAAATGAAATTATTTGAATGACCATTGTCCCAAAAATGAGATTTTAGCTTATATGGTTAAAAGTTTGATAAATATTAATGTTGAATTTGTCCCTCGATGTCCTTTATTGCATAACATAATATTTGAACTAATTTCGTTTTAAATTTGGTAAATAGAAACTAATGAGATGACCCTTATCGCGAAAACGAGATTTTAGCTTATATTGTTACATGTTTGTTAAATATTAAGGTTGAACATGTCCCTCGATGTCCCTTGATGCGAAACATGATATGTGAACCTATTTGGTTTGAAATTCGGTAAAATGAAAGTATTGAAATGACCATTGTCGCGATAATGAAATGTTAGCCTATGTGGTTAGAAGTTTGATAAACAGTGAACTTGTCCCTCGATGTCCCTTGATGCGAAACATGATATGTGAACCTATTTGGTTTTATGTTCGGAAAAATGAAAGTATTGGAATGACTTTGTCGCGAAAATGAGATTTTAACCTATATGGTTAGAAGTTTGATAAAGGTTGAACTTGTCCCTCGATCTCCCTTAATGCGAAACATGATATGTGAACCTATTTGGTTTTGTATTCGGCAAAATGACCATTGTCCCAAAAATGAGATTTTAGCCTATATGGTTAAAAGTTTGATAAATATTAATGTTGAATTTGTCTGTCGATGTCCGTTATTGCATAACATAATATTTGAACTAATTTCGTTTTAAATTTGGTAAATAGAAACTAATGAGATGACCCTTATTGCAAAAACGAGATTTTAGCTTATATTGTTACATGTTTGTTAAATATGAAGGTTGACCATGTCCGTCGATGTCCCTTGATGCCAAACATGATATGTGAACCTATTTGGTTTGAAATTTGGTAAAATGAAAGTATTGAAATGACCCTTGTCGCGAAAATGAAATGTTAGCCTATGTGGTTAGAAGTTTGATAAACAGTGAACTTGTCCCTTGATGTCCCTTGATGCATTACATGATATGTGAACGTATTTGGTTTTATATTCGGAAAAATGAAAGTATTAGAATGACTTTGTTGCGAAAATTAGATTTTAGCCTATATGGTTAGAAGTTTGATAAAGGTTGAACTTGTCCCTCGATCTCCCTTGATACGAAACATAATATATTTGGTTTTGTATTCGGCAAAATGAAATTATTTGAATGACCATTGTCCCAAAAATGAGATTTTAGCCTATATGGTTAAAAGTTTGATAAATATTAATGTTGAATTTGTCCCTCGATGTCCTTTATTGCGTAACATAATATTTGAACCAATTTCGTTTTAAATTTGGTAAATAGAAAGTAATGAGATGACCCTTATCGCTAAAACGATATTTTAGCTTATATTGTTACATGCTTGTTAAATATGAAGGTTGAACATGTCCCTCGATGTCCCTTTATGCGAAACATGATATGTGAACCTATTTGGTTTGAAATTCGGTAAAATGGAAGTATTGAAATGACCCTTGTCGCCAAAATGAAATGTTAGCCTATGTGGTTAGAAGTTTGATAAATAGTGAACTTATCCCTTGATGTCTCTTGATGCGAAACATGATATGTGAACCTATTTGGTTTTATATTCTTAAAAATGAAAGTATTGGAATGACTTTGTCGCGAAAATGAGATTTTAGCCTATATGGTTAGAAGTTTGATAAAGGTTGAACTTGTCCCTCGATCTCCCTTGATACGAAACATGATATGTGAACCTATTTGGTTTTGTATTCGGCAAAATGAAATTATTTGAATGACCATTGTCCCAAAAATGAGATTTTAGCTTATATGGTTAAAAGTTTGATAAATATTAATGTTGAATTTGTCCCTCGATGTCCTTTATTGCATAACATAATATTTGAACCAATTTCGTTTTAAATTTGGTAAATAGAAACTAATGAGATGATCCTTATCGCGAAAACGAGATTTTAGCTTATATTGTTACATGTTTGTTAAATATTAAGGTTGAACATGTCCCTCGATGTCCCTTGATGCGAAACATGATATGTGAACCTATTTGGTTTGAAATTCGGTAAAATGAAAGTATTGAAATGACCATTGTCGCGATAATGAAATGTTAGCCTATGTGGTTAGAAGTTTGATAAACAGTGAACTTGTCCCTCGATGTCCCTTGATGCGAAACATGATATGTGAACCTATTTGGTTTTATGTTCGGAAAAATGAAAGTATTGGAATGACTTTGTCGCGAAAATGAGATTTTAACCTATATGGTTAGAAGTTTGATAAAGGTTGAACTTGTCCCTCGATCTCCCTTAATGCGAAACATGATATGTGAACCTATTTGGTTTTGTATTCGGCAAAATGAAATTATTTGAATGACCATTGTCCCAAAAATGAGATTTTAGCCTATATGGTTAAAAGTTTGATAAATATTAATGTTGAATTTGTCCCTCGATGTCCTTTATTGCATAACATAACATTTGAACCAATTTCGTTTTAAATTTGGTAAATAGAAACTAATGAGATGATCCTTATCGCGAAAACGAGATTTTAGCTTATATTGTTACATGTTTGTTAAATATTAAGGTTGAACATGTCCCTCGATGTCCCTTGATGCGAAACATGATATGTGAACCTATTTGGTTTGAAATTCGGTAAAATGAAAGTATTGAAATGACCATTGTCGCGATAATGAAATGTTAGCCTATGTGGTTAGAAGTTTGATAAACAGTGAACTTGTCCCTCGATGTCCCTTGATGCGAAACATGATATGTGAACCTATTTGGTTTTATGTTCGGAAAAATGAAAGTATTGGAATGACTTTGTCGCGAAAATGAGATTTTAACCTATATGGTTAGAAGTTTGATAAAGGTTGAACTTGTCCCTCGATCTCCCTTAATGCGAAACATGATATGTGAACCTATTTGGTTTTGTATTCGGCAAAATGAAATTATTTGAATGACCATTGTCCCAAAAATGAGATTTTAGCCTATATGGTTAAAAGTTTGATAAATATTAATGTTGAATTTGTCTGTCGATGTCCTTTATTGCATAACATAATATTTGAACTAATTTCGTTTTAAATTTGGTAAATAGAAACTAATGAGATGACCCTTATTGCAAAAACGAGATTTTAGCTTATATTGTTACATGTTTGTTAAATATGAAGGTTGACCATGTCCGTCGATGTCCCTTGATGCCAAACATGATATGTGAACCTATTTGGTTTGAAATTTGGTAAAATGAAAGTATTGAAATGACCCTTGTCGCGAAAATGAAATGTTAGCCTATGTGGTTAGAAGTTTGATAAACAGTGAACTTGTCCCTTGATGTCCCTTGATGCATTACATGATATGTGAACCTATTTGGTTTTATATTCGGAAAAATGAAAGTATTGGAATGACTTTGTCGCGAAAATTAGATTTTAGCCTATATGGTTAGAAGTTTGATAAAGGTTGAACTTGTCCCTCGATCTCCCTTGATACGAAACATAATATATTTGGTTTTGTATTCGGCAAAATGAAATTATTTGAATGACCATTGTCCCAAAAATGAGATTTTAGCCTATATGGTTAAAAGTTTGATAAATATTAATGTTGAATTTGTCCCTCGATGTCCTTTATTGCGTAACATAATATTTGAACCAATTTCGTTTTAAATTTGGTAAATAGAAAGTAATGAGATGACCCTTATCGCTAAAACGATATTTTAGCTTATATTGTTACATGTTTGTTAAATATGAAGGTTGAACATGTCCCTCGATGTCCCTTTATGCGAAACATGATATGTGAACCTATTTGGTTTGAAATTCGGTAAAATGGAAGTATTGAAATGACCCTTGTCGCCAAAATGAAATGTTAGCCTATGTGGTTAGAAGTTTGATAAATAGTGAACTTATCCCTTGATGTCCCTTGATGCGAAACATGATATGTGAACCTATTTGGTTTTATATTCTTAAAAATGAAAGTATTGGAATGACTTTGTCGCGAAAATGAGATTTTAGCCTATATGGTTAGAAGTTTGATAAAGGTTGAACTTGTCCCTCGATCTCCCTTGATACGAAACATGATATGTGAACCTATTTGGTTTTGTATTCGGCAAAATGAAATTATTTGAATGACCATTGTCCCAAAAATGAGATTTTAGCTTATATGGTTAAAAGTTTGATAAATATTAATGTTGAATTTGTCCCTCGATGTCCTTTATTGCATAACATAATATTTGAACCAATTTCGTTTTAAATTTGGTAAATAGAAACTAATGAGATGATCCTTATCGCGAAAACGAGATTTTAGCTTATATTGTTACATGTTTGTTAAATATTAAGGTTGAACATGTCCCTCGATGTCCCTTGATGCGAAACATGATATGTGAACCTATTTGGTTTGAAATTCGGTAAAATGAAAGTATTGAAATGACCATTGTCGCGATAATGAAATGTTAGCCTATGTGGTTAGAAGTTTGATAAACAGTGAACTTGTCCCTCGATGTCCCTTGATGCGAAACATGATATGTGAACCTATTTGGTTTTATGTTCGGAAAAATGAAAGTATTGGAATGACTTTGTCGCGAAAATGAGATTTTAACCTATATGGTTAGAAGTTTGATAAAGGTTGAACTTGTCCCTCGATCTCCCTTAATGCGAAACATGATATGTGAACCTATTTGGTTTTGTATTCGGCAAAATGAAATTATTTGAATGACCATTGTCCCAAAAATGAGATTTTAGCCTATATGGTTAAAAGTTTGATAAATATTAATGTTGAATTTGTCCCTCGATGTCCTTTATTGCATAACATAACATTTGAACCAATTTCGTTTTAAATTTGGTAAATAGAAACTAATGAGATGATCCTTATCGCGAAAACGAGATTTTAGCTTATATTGTTACATGTTTGTTAAATATTAAGGTTGAACATGTCCCTCGATGTCCCTTGATGCGAAACATGATATGTGAACCTATTTGGTTTGAAATTCGGTAAAATGAAAGTATTGAAATGACCATTGTCGCGATAATGAAATGTTAGCCTATGTGGTTAGAAGTTTGATAAACAGTGAACTTGTCCCTCGATGTCCCTTGATGCGAAACATGATATGTGAACCTATTTGGTTTTATGTTCGGAAAAATGAAAGTATTGGAATGACTTTGTCGCGAAAATGAGATTTTAACCTATATGGTTAGAAGTTTGATAAAGGTTGAACTTGTCCCTCGATCTCCCTTAATGCGAAACATGATATGTGAACCTATTTGGTTTTGTATTCGGCAAAATGAAATTATTTGAATGACCATTGTCCCAAAAATGAGATTTTAGCCTATATGGTTAAAAGTTTGATAAATATTAATGTTGAATTTGTCTGTCGATGTCCTTTATTGCATAACATAATATTTGAACTAATTTCGTTTTAAATTTGGTAAATAGAAACTAATGAGATGACCCTTATTGCAAAAACGAGATTTTAGCTTATATTGTTACATGTTTGTTAAATATGAAGGTTGACCATGTCCGTCGATGTCCCTTGATGCCAAACATGATATGTGAACCTATTTGGTTTGAAATTTGGTAAAATGAAAGTATTGAAATGACCCTTGTCGCGAAAATGAAATGTTAGCCTATGTGGTTAGAAGTTTGATAAACAGTGAACTTGTCCCTTGATGTCCCTTGATGCATTACATGATATGTGAACCTATTTGGTTTTATATTCGGAAAAATGAAAGTATTGGAATGACTTTGTCGCGAAAATTAGATTTTAGCCTATATGGTTAGAAGTTTGATAAAGGTTGAACTTGTCCCTCGATCTCCCTTGATACGAAACATAATATATTTGGTTTTGTATTCGGCAAAATGAAATTATTTGAATGACCATTGTCCCAAAAATGAGATTTTAGCCTATATGGTTAAAAGTTTGATAAATATTAATGTTGAATTTGTCCCTCGATGTCCTTTATTGCGTAACATAATATTTGAACCAATTTCGTTTTAAATTTGGTAAATAGAAAGTAATGAGATGACCCTTATCGCTAAAACGATATTTTAGCTTATATTGTTACATGTTTGTTAAATATGAAGGTAGAACATGTCCCTCGATGTCCCTTTATGCGAAACATGATATGTGAACCTATTTGGTTTGAAATTCGGTAAAATGGAAGTATTGAAATGACCCTTGTCGCCAAAATGAAATGTTAGCCTATGTGGTTAGAAGTTTGATAAATAGTGAACTTATCCCTTGATGTCCCTTGATGCGAAACATGATATGTGAACCTATTTGGTTTTATATTCTTAAAAATGAAAGTATTGGAATGACTTTGTCGCGAAAATGAGATTTTAGCCTATATGGTTAGAAGTTTGATAAAGGTTGAACTTGTCCCTCGATCTCCCTTGATACGAAACATGATATGTGAACCTATTTGGTTTTGTATTCGGCAAAATGAAATTATTTGAATGACCATTGTCCCAAAAATGAGATTTTAGCTTATATGGTTAAAAGTTTGATAAATATTAATGTTGAATTTGTCCCTCGATGTCCTTTATTGCATAACATAATATTTGAACCAATTTCGTTTTAAATTTGGTAAATAGAAACTAATGAGATGATCCTTATCGCGAAAACGAGATTTTAGCTTATATTGTTACATGTTTGTTAAATATTAAGGTTGAACATGTCCCTCGATGTCCCTTGATGCGAAACATGATATGTGAACCTATTTGGTTTGAAATTCGGTAAAATGAAAGTATTGAAATGACCATTGTCGCGATAATGAAATGTTAGCCTATGTGGTTAGAAGTTTGATAAACAGTGAACTTGTCCCTCGATGTCCCTTGATGCGAAACATGATATGTGAACCTATTTGGTTTTATGTTCGGAAAAATGAAAGTATTGGAATGACTTTGTCGCGAAAATGAGATTTTAACCTATATGGTTAGAAGTTTGATAAAGGTTGAACTTGTCCCTCGATCTCCCTTAATGCGAAACATGATATGTGAACCTATTTGGTTTTGTATTCGGCAAAATGAAATTATTTGAATGACCATTGTCCCAAAAATGAGATTTTAGCCTATATGGTTAAAAGTTTGATAAATATTAATGTTGAATTTGTCCCTCGATGTCCTTTATTGCATAACATAACATTTGAACCAATTTCGTTTTAAATTTGGTAAATAGAAACTAATGAGATGATCCTTATCGCGAAAACGAGATTTTAGCTTATATTGTTACATGTTTGTTAAATATTAAGGTTGAACATGTCCCTCGATGTCCCTTGATGCGAAACATGATATGTGAACCTATTTGGTTTGAAATTCGGTAAAATGAAAGTATTGAAATGACCATTGTCGCGATAATGAAATGTTAGCCTATGTGGTTAGAAGTTTGATAAACAGTGAACTTGTCCCTCGATGTCCCTTGATGCGAAACATGATATGTGAACCTATTTGGTTTTATGTTCGGAAAAATGAAAGTATTGGAATGACTTTGTCGCGAAAATGAGATTTTAACCTATATGGTTAGAAGTTTGATAAAGGTTGAACTTGTCCCTCGATCTCCCTTAATGCGAAACATGATATGTGAACCTATTTGGTTTTGTATTCGGCAAAATGAAATTATTTGAATGACCATTGTCCCAAAAATGAGATTTTAGCCTATATGGTTAAAAGTTTGATAAATATTAATGTTGAATTTGTCTGTCGATGTCCTTTATTGCATAACATAATATTTGAACTAATTTCGTTTTAAATTTGGTAAATAGAAACTAATGAGATGACCCTTATTGCAAAAACGAGATTTTAGCTTATATTGTTACATGTTTGTTAAATATGAAGGTTGACCATGTCCGTCGATGTCCCTTGATGCCAAACATGATATGTGAACCTATTTGGTTTGAAATTTGGTAAAATGAAAGTATTGAAATGACCCTTGTCGCGAAAATGAAATGTTAGCCTATGTGGTTAGAAGTTTGATAAACAGTGAACTTGTCCCTTGATGTCCCTTGATGCATTACATGATATGTGAACGTATTTGGTTTTATATTCGGAAAAATGAAAGTATTGGAATGACTTTGTCGCGAAAATTAGATTTTAGCCTATATGGTTAGAAGTTTGATAAAGGTTGAACTTGTCCCTCGATCTCCCTTGATACGAAACATAATATATTTTGTTTTGTATTCGGCAAAATGAAATTATTTGAATGACCATTGTCCCAAAAATGAGATTTTAGCCTATATGGTTAAAAGTTTGATAAATATTAATGTTGAATTTGTCCCTCGATGTCCTTTATTGCGTAACATAATATTTGAACCAATTTCGTTTTAAATTTGGTAAATAGAAAGTAATGAGATGACCCTTATCGCTAAAACGATATTTTAGCTTATATTGTTACATGTTTGTTAAATATGAAGGTTGAACATGTCCCTCGATGTCCCTTTATGCGAAACATGATATGTGAACCTATTTGGTTTGAAATTCGGTAAAATGGAAGTATTGAAATGACCCTTGTCGCGAAAATGAAATGTTAGCCTATGTGGTTAGAAGTTTGATAAATAGTGAACTTATCCCTTGATGTCCCTTGATGCGAAACATGATATGTGAACCTATTTGGTTTTATATTCTTAAAAATGAAAGTATTGGAATGACTTTGTCGCGAAAATGAGATTTTAGCCTATATGGTTAGAAGTTTGATAAAGGTTGAACTTGTCCCTCGATCTCCCTTGATACGAAACATGATATGTGAACCTATTTGGTTTTGTATTCGGCAAAATGAAATTATTTGAATGACCATTGTCCCAAAAATGAGATTTTAGCTTATATGGTTAAAAGTTTGATAAATATTAATGTTGAATTTGTCCCTCGATGTCCTTTATTGCATAACATAATATTTGAACCAATTTCGTTTTAAATTTGGTAAATAGAAACTAATGAGATGACCCTTATCGCGAAAACGAGATTTTAGCTTATATTGTTACATGTTTGTTAAATATGAAGGTTGAACATGTCCCTCGATGTCCCTTGATGCGAAACATGATATGTGAACCTATTTGGTTTGAAATTCGGTAAAATGAAAGTATTGAAATGACCATTGTCGCGATAATGAAATGTTAGCCTATGTGGTTAGAAGTTTGATAAACAGTGAACTTGTCCCTCGATGTCCCTTGATGCGATACATGATATGTGAACATATTTGGTTTTATGTTCGGAAAAATAAAAGTATTGGAATGACTTTGTCGCAAAAATGAGATTTTAACCTATATGGTTAGAAGTTTGATAAAGGTTGAACTTGTCCCTCGATCTCCCTTAATGCGAAACATGATATGTGAACCTATTTGGTTTTGTATTCGGCAAAATGAAATTATTTGAATGACCATTGTCCCAAAAATGAGATTTTAGCCTATATGGTTAAAAGTTTGATAAATATTAATGTTGAATTTGTCTGTCGATGTCCTTTATTGCATAACATAATATTTGAACTAATTTCGTTTTAAATTTGGTAAATAGAAACTAATGAGATGACCCTTATTGCAAAAACGAGATTTTAGCTTATATTGTTACATGTTTGTTAAATATGAAGGTTGACCATGTCCGTCGATGTCCCTTGATGCCAAACATGATATGTGAACCTATTTGGTTTGAAATTTGGTAAAATGAAAGTATTGAAATGACCCTTGTCGCGAAAATGAAATGTTAGCCTTTGTGGTTAGAAGTTTGATAAACAGTGAACTTGTCCCTTGATGTCCCTTGATGCATTACATGATATGTGAACCTATTTGGTTTTATATTCGGAAAAATGAAAGTATTGGAATGACTTTGTCGCGAAAATTAGATTTTAGCCTATATGGTTAGAAGTTTGATAAAGGTTGAACTTGTCCCTCGATCTCCCTTGATACGAAACATAATATATTTGGTTTTGTATTCGGCAAAATGAAATTATTTGAATGACCATTGTCCCAAAAATGAGATTTTAGCCTATATGGTTAAAAGTTTGATAAATATTAATGTTGAATTTGTCCCTCGATGTCCTTTATTGCGTAACATAATATTTGAACCAATTTCGTTTTAAATTTGGTAAATAGAAAGTAATGAGATGACCCTTATCGCTAAAACGATATTTTAGCTTATATTGTTACATGTTTGTTAAATATGAAGGTTGAACATGTCCCTCGATGTCCCTTTATGCGAAACATGATATGTGAACCTATTTGGTTTGAAATTCGGTAAAATGGAAGTATTGAAATGACCCTTGTCGCGAAAATGAAATGTTAGCCTATGTGGTTAGAAGTTTGATAAATAGTGAACTTATCCCTTGATGTCCCTTGATGCGAAACATGATATGTGAACCTATTTGGTTTTATATTCTTAAAAATGAAAGTATTGGAATGACTTTGTCGCGAAAATGAGATTTTAGCCTATTTGGTTAGAAGTTTGATAAAGGTTGAACATGTCCCTCGATCTCCCTTGATACGAAACATGATATGTGAACCTATTTGGTTTTGTATTCGGCAAAATGAAATTATTTGAATGACCATTGTCCCAAAAATGAGATTTTAGCTTATATGGTTAAAAGTTTGATAAATATTAATGTTGAATTTGTCCCTCGATGTCCTTTATTGCATAACATAATATTTGAACCAATTTCGTTTTAAATTTGGTAAATAGAAACTAATGAGATGACCCTTATCGCGAAAACGAGATTTTAGCTTATATTGCTACATGTTTGTTAAATATGAAGGTTGAACATGTCCCTCGATGTCCCTTGATGCGAAACATGATATGTGAACCTATTTGGTTTGAAATTCGGTAAAATGAAAGTATTGAAATGACCATTGTCGCGATAATGAAATGTTAGCCTATGTGGTTAGAAGTTTGATAAACAGTGAACTTGTCCCTCGATGTCCCTTGATGCGATACATGATATGTGAACCTATTTGGTTTTATGTTCGGAAAAATAAAAGTATTGGAATGACTTTGTCGCGAAAATGAGATTTTAACCTATATGGTTAGAAGTTTGATAAAGGTTGAACTTGTTCCTCGATCTCCCTTAATGCGAAACATGATATGTGAACCTATTTGGTTTTGTATTCGGCAAAATGAAATTATTTGAATGACCATTGTCCCAAAAATGAGATTTTAGCCTATATGGTTAAAAGTTTGATAAATATTAATGTTGAATTTGTCCCTCGATGTCCTTTATTGCGTAACATAATATTTGAACCAATTTCGTTTTAAATTTGGTAAATAGAAAGTAATGAGATGACCCTTATCGCAAAAACGAGATTTTAGCTTATATTGTTACATGTTTGTTAAATATGAAGGTTGAACATGTCCCTCGATGTCCCTTGATGCGAAACATGATATGTGAACCTATTTGGTTTTGTATTCGGCAAAATGAAATTATTTGAATGACCATTCTCCCAAAATTGTGATTTTAGCCTATATGGATAAAAGTTTGATAAATATTAATGTTGAATTTGTCCCTCGATGTCCTTTATTGCATAACATAATATTTGAACCAATTTCGTTTTAAATTTGGTAAATAGAAACTAATGAGATGATCCTTATTGCAAAAACGAGATTTTAGCTTATATTGTTACATGTTTGTTAAATATGAAGGTTGAACATGTCCGTCGATGTCCCTTGATGCCAAACATGATATGTGAACCTATTTGGTTTGAAATTTGGTAAAATCAAAGTATTGAAATGACCCTTGTCGCGAAAATGAAATGTTAGCCTATGTGGTTAGAAGTTTGATAAACAGTGAACTTGTCCCTTGATGTCCCTTGATGCATTACATGATATGTGAACCTATTTGGTTTTATATTCGGAAAAATGAAAGTATTGGAATGACTTTGTCGCGAAATTAGATTTTAGCCTATATGGTTAGAAGTTTCATAAAGGTTGAACTTGTCCCTCGATCTCCCTTGAAACGAAACATGATATGTGAACCTATTTGGTTTTGTATTCGGCAAAATGAAATTATTTGAATGACCATTGTCCCAAAAATGAGATTTTAACCTATATGGTTAAAAGTTTGATAAATATTAATTTTGAATTTGTCCCTCGATGTCCTTTATTGCGTAACATAATATTTGAACTAATTTCGTTTTAAATTTGGTAAATAGCAAGTAATGAGATGACCCTTATCGCGAAAACGAGATTTTAGCTTATATTGTTACATGTTTGTTAAATATGAAGGTTGAACATGTCCCTCGATGTCCCTTGATGCGAAACATGATATGTGAACCTATTTGGTTTGAAATTCGGTAAAATGAAAGTATTGAAATGACCCTTGTCGCGAAAATGAAATGTTAGCCTATGTGGTTAGAAGTTTGATAAACAGTGAACTTGTCTCTCGATGTCCCTTGATGCGAAACATGATATGTGAACCTATTTGGTTTTATATTCGGAAAAATGAAAGTATTGGAATGACTTTGTCGACAAAATGAGATTTTAGCCTATATGGTTAGAAGTTTGATAAAGGTTGAACTTGTCCCTCGATCTCCCTTGATACAAAACATGATATGTGAACCTATTTGGTTTGGTATTCGGCAAGATGAAATTATTTGAATGACCATTGTCCCAAAAATGAGATTTTAGCCTATATGGTTAAAAGTTTGATAAATATTAATGTTGAATTTGTCCCTCGATGTCCTTTATTGCATAACATAATATTTGAACCAATTTCGTTTTAAATTTGGTAAATAGAAACTAATGAGATGACCCTTATTGCAAAAACGAGATTTTAGCTTATATTGTTACATGTTTGTTAAATATGAAGGTTGACCATGTCCGTCGATGTCCCTTGATGCCAAACATGATATGTGAACCTATTTGGTTTGAAATTTGGTAAAATGAAAGTATTGAAATGACCCTTGTTGCGAAAATGAAATGTTAGCCTATGTGGTTAGAAGTTTGATAAACAGTGAACTTGTCCCTTGATGTCCCTTGATGCATTACATGATATGTGAACCTATTTGGTTTTATATTCGGAAAAATGAAAGTAATCGAATGACTTTGTCGCGAAAATTAGATTTTAGCCTATATGGTTAGAAGTTTGATAAAGGTTGAACTTGTCCCTCGATCTCCCTTGATAGGAAACATAATATATTTGGTTTTGTATTCGGCAAAATGAAATTATTTGAATGACCATTGTCCCAAAAATGAGATTTTAGCCTATATGGTTAAAAGTTTGATAAATATTAATGTTGAATTTGTCCCTCGATGTCCTTTATTACGTAACATAATATTTGAACCAATTTTGTTTTAAATTTGGTAAATAGAAAGTAATGAGATGACCCTTATCGCTAAAACGATATTTTAGCTTATATTGTTACATGTTTGTTAAATATGAAGGTTGAACATGTCCCTCGATGTCCCTTTATGCGAAACATGATATGTGAACCTATTTGGTTTGAAATTCGGTAAAATGGAAGTATTGAAATGACCCTTGTCGCGAAAATGAAATGTTAGCCTATGTGGTTAGAAGTTTGATAAATAGTGAACTTATCCCTTGATATCCCTTGATGCGAAACATGATATGTGAACCTATTTGGTTTTATATTCTTAAAAATGAAAGTATTGGAATGACTTTGTCGCGAAAATGAGATTTTAGCCTATATGGTTAGAAGTTTGATAAAGGTTGAATTGTCCGTCGATCTCCCTTGATACGAAACATGATATGTGAACCTATTTGGTTTTGTATTCGGCAAAATGAAATTATTTGAATGACCATTGTCCCAAAAATGAGATTTTAGCTTATATGGTTAAAAGTTTGATAAATATTAATGTTGAATTTGTCCCTCGATGTCCTTTATTGCATAACATAATATTTGAACCAATTTCGTTTTAAATTTGGTAAATAGAAACTAATGAGATGACCCTTATCGCGAAAACGAGATTTTAGCTTATATTGTTACATGTTTGTTAAATATTAAGGTTGAACATGTCCCTCGATGTCCCTTGATGCGAAACATGATATGTGAACCTATTTGGTTTGAAATTCGGTAAAATGAAAGTATTGAAATGACCATTGTCGCGATAATGAAATGTTAGCCTATGTGGTTAGAAGTTTGATAAACAGTGAACTTGTCCCTCGATGTCCCTTGATGCGAAACATGATATGTGAACCTATTTGGTTTTATGTTCGGAAAAATGAAAGTATTGGAATGACTTTGTCGCGAAAATGCGATTTTAACCTATATGGTTAGAAGTTTGATAAAGGTTGAACTTGTCCCTCGATCTCCCTTAATGTGAAACATGATATGTGAACCTATTTGGTTTTGTATTCGGCAAAATGAAATTATTTGAATGACCATTGTCCCAAAAATGAGATTTTAGCCTATATGGTTAAAAGTTTGATAAATATTAATGTTGAATTTGTCTGTCGATGTCCTTTATTGCATAACATAATATTTGAACTAATTTCGTTTTAAATTTGGTAAATAGAAACTAATGAGATGACCCTTATTGCAAAAACGAGATTTTAGCTTATATTGTTACATGTTTGTTAAATATGAAGGTTGACCATGTCCGTCGATGTCCCTTGATGCCAAACATGATATGTGAACCTATTTGGTTTGAAATTTGGTAAAATGAAAGTATTGAAATGACCCTTGTCGCGAAAATGAAATGTTAGCCTATGTGGTTAGAAGTTTGATAAACAGTGAACTTGTCCCTTGATGTCCCTTGATGCATTACATGATATGTGAACCTATTTGGTTTTATATTCGGAAAAATGAAAGTATTGGAATGACTTTGTCGCGAAAATTAGATTTTAGCCTATATGGTTAGAAGTTTGATAAAGGTTGAACTTGTCCCTCGATCTCCCTTGATACGAAACATAATATATTTGGTTTTGTATTCGGCAAAATGAAATTATTTGAATGACCATTGTCCCAAAAATGAGATTTTAGCCTATATGGTTAAAAGTTTGATAAATATTAATGTTGAATTTGTCCCTCGATGTCCTTTATTACGTAACATAATATTTGAACCAATTTCGTTTTAAATTTGGTAAATAGAAAGTAATGAGATGACCCTTATCGCTAAAACGATATTTTAGCTTATATTGTTACATGTTTGTTAAATATGAAGGTTGAACATGTCCCTCGATGTCCCTTTATGCGAAACATGATATGTGAACCTATTTGGTTTGAAATTCGGTAAAATGGAAGTATTGAAATGACCCTTGTCGCGAAAATGAAATGTTAGCCTATGTGGTTAGAAGTTTGATAAATAGTAAACTTATCCCTTGATATCCCTTGATGCGAAACATGATATGTGAACCTATTTGGTTTTATATTCTTAAAAATGAAAGTATTGGAATGACTTTGTCGCGAAAATGAGATTTTAGCCTATATGGTTAGAAGTTTGATAAAGGTTGAACTTGTCCCTCGATCTCCCTTGATACGAAACATGATATGTGAACCTATTTGGTTTTGTATTCGGCAAAATGAAATTATTTGAATGACCATTGTCCCAAAAATGAGATTTTAGCTTATATGGTTAAAAGTTTGATAAATATTAATGTTGAATTTGTCCCTCGATGTCCTTTATTGCATAACATAATATTTGAACTAATTTCGTTTTAAATTTGGTAAATAGAAACTAATGAGATGACCCTTATCGCGAAAACGAGATTTTAGCTTATATTGTTACATGTTTGTTAAATATTAAGGTTGAACATGTCCCTCGATGTCCCTTGATGCGAAACATGATATGTGAACCTATTTGGTTTGAAATTCGGTAAAATGAAAGTATTGAAATGACCATTGTCGCGATAATGAAATGTTAGCCTATGTGGTTAGAAGTTTGATAAACAGTGAACTTGTCCCTCGATGTCCCTTGATGCGAAACATGATATGTGAACCTATTTGGTTTTATGTTCGGAAAAATGAAAGTATTGGAATGACTTTGTCGCGAAAATGAGATTTTAACCTATATGGTTAGAAGTTTGATAAAGGTTGAACTTGTCCCTCGATCTCCCTTAATGCGAAACATGATATGTGAACCTATTTGGTTTTGTATTCGGCAAAATGACCATTGTCCCAAAAATGAGATTTTAGCCTATATGGTTAAAAGTTTGATAAATATTAATGTTGAATTTGTCTGTCGATGTCCTTTATTGCATAACATAATATTTGAACTAATTTCGTTTTAAATTTGGTAAATAGAAACTAATGAGATGACCCTTATTGCAAAAACGAGATTTTAGCTTATATTGTTACATGTTTGTTAAATATGAAGGTTGACCATGTCCGTCGATGTCCCTTGATGCCAAACATGATATGTGAACCTATTTGGTTTGAAATTTGGTAAAATGAAAGTATTGAAATGACCCTTGTCGCGAAAATGAAATGTTAGCCTATGTGGTTAGAAGTTTGATAAACAGTGAACTTGTCCCTTGATGTCCCTTGATGCATTACATGATATGTGAACGTATTTGGTTTTATATTCGGAAAAATGAAAGTATTGGAATGACTTTGTCGCGAAAATTAGATTTTAGCCTATATGGTTAGAAGTTTGATAAAGGTTGAACTTGTCCCTCGATCTCCCTTGATACGAAACATAATATATTTGGTTTTGTATTCGGCAAAATGAAATTATTTGAATGACCATTGTCCCAAAAATGAGATTTTAGCCTATATGGTTAAAAGTTTGATAAATATTAATGTTGAATTTGTCCCTCGATGTCCTTTATTGCGTAACATAATATTTGAACCAATTTCGTTTTAAATTTGGTAAATAGAAAGTAATGAGATGACCCTTATCGCTAAAACGATATTTTAGCTTATATTGTTACATGTTTGTTAAATATGAAGGTTGAACATGTCCCTCGATGTCCCTTTATGCGAAACATGATATGTGAACCTATTTGGTTTGAAATTCGGTAAAATGGAAGTATTGAAATGACCCTTGTCGCGAAAATGAAATGTTAGCCTATGTCTTTAGAAGTTTGATAAATAGTGAACTTATCCCTTGATGTCCCTTGATGCGAAACATGATATGTGAACCTATTTGGTTTTATATTCTTAAAAATGAAAGTATTGGAATGACTTTGTCGCGAAAATGAGATTTTAGCCTATATGGTTAGAAGTTTGATAAAGGTTGAACTTGTCCCTCGATCTCCCTTGATACGAAACATGATATGTGAACCTATTTGGTTTTGTATTCGGCAAAATGAAATTATTTGAATGACCATTGTCCCAAAAATGAGATTTTAGCTTATATGGTTAAAAGTTTGATAAATATTAATGTTGAATTTGTCCCTCGATGTCCTTTATTGCATAACATAATATTTGAACCAATTTCGTTTTAAATTTGGTAAATAGAAACTAATGAGATGACCCTTATCGCGAAAACGAGATTTTAGCTTATATTGTTACATGTTTGTTAAATATTAAGGTTGAACATGTCCCTCGATGTCCCTTGATGCGAAACATGATATGTGAACCTATTTGGTTTGAAATTCGGTAAAATGAAAGTATTGAAATGACCATTGTCGCGATAATGAAATGTTAGCCTATGTGGTTAGAAGTTTGATAAACAGTGAACTTGTCCCTCGATGTCCCTTGATGCGAAACATGATATGTGAACCTATTTGGTTTTATGTTCGGAAAAATGAAAGTATTGGAATGACTTTGTCGCGAAAATGCGATTTTAACCTATATGGTTAGAAGTTTGATAAAGGTTGAACTTGTCCCTCGATCTCCCTTAATGCGAAACATGATATGTGAACCTATTTGGTTTTGTATTCGGCAAAATGAAATTATTTGAATGACCATTGTCCCAAAAATGAGATTTTAGCCTATATGGTTAAAAGTTTGATAAATATTAATGTTGAATTTGTCTGTCGATGTCCTTTATTGCATAACATAATATTTGAACTAATTTTGTTTTAAATTTGGTAAATAGAAACTAATGAGATGACCCTTATTGCAAAAACGAGATTTTAGCTTATATTGTTACATGTTTGTTAAATATGAAGGTTGACCATGTCCGTCGATGTCCCTTGATGCCAAACATGATATGTGAACCTATTTGGTTTGAAATTTGGTAAAATGAAAGTATTGAAATGACCCTTGTCGCGAAAATGAAATGTTAGCCTATGTGGTTAGAAGTTTGATAAACAGTGAACTTGTCCCTTGATGTCCCTTGATGCATTACATGATATGTGAACGTATTTGGTTTTATATTCGGAAAAATGAAAGTATTGGAATGACTTTGTCGCGAAAATTAGATTTTAGCCTATATGGTTAGAAGTTTGATAAAGGTTGAACTTGTCCCTCGATCTCCCTTGATACGAAACATAATATATTTGGTTTTGTATTCGGCAAAATGAAATTATTTGAATGACCATTGTCCCAAAAATGAGATTTTAGCCTATATGGTTAAAAGTTTGATA
The DNA here is from genome assembly GCF_051527215.1 of Medicago sativa. NCBI lineage: Eukaryota > Viridiplantae > Streptophyta > Magnoliopsida > Fabales > Fabaceae > Medicago > Medicago sativa. Next base: position 49,853,020 of record NC_140754.1, on the reverse strand, counting down.
AATATTAATGTTGAATTTGTCCCTCGATGTCCTTTATTACGTAACATAATATTTGAACCAATTTCGTTTTAAATTTGGTAAATAGAAAGTAATGAGATGACCCTTATCGCTAAAACGATATTTTAGCTTATATTGTTACATGTTTGTTAAATATGAAGGTTGAACATGTCCCTCGATGTCCCTTTATGCGAAACATGATATGTGAACCTATTTGGTTTGAAATTCGGTAAAATGGAAGTATTGAAATGACCCTTGTCGCGAAAATGAAATGTTAGCCTATGTGGTTAGAAGTTTGATAAATAGTAAACTTATCCCTTGATATCCCTTGATGCGAAACATGATATGTGAACCTATTTGGTTTTATATTCTTAAAAATGAAAGTATTGGAATGACTTTGTCGCGAAAATGAGATTTTAGCCTATATGGTTAGAAGTTTGATAAAGGTTGAACTTGTCCCTCGATCTCCCTTGATACGAAACATGATATGTGAACCTATTTGGTTTTGTATTCGGCAAAATGAAATTATTTGAATGACCATTGTCCCAAAAATGAGATTTTAGCTTATATGGTTAAAAGTTTGATAAATATTAATGTTGAATTTGTCCCTCGATGTCCTTTATTGCATAACATAATATTTGAACCAATTTCGTTTTAAATTTGGTAAATAGAAACTAATGAGATGACCCTTATCGCGAAAACGAGATTTTAGCTTATATTGTTACATGTTTGTTAAATATTAAGGTTGAACATGTCCCTCGATGTCCCTTGATGCGAAACATGATATATGAACCTATTTGGTTTGAAATTCGGTAAAATGAAAGTATTGAAATGATCATTGTCGCGATAATGAAATGTTAGCCTATGTGGTTAGAAGTTTGATAAACAGTGAACTTGTCCCTCGATGTCCCTTGATGCGAAACATGATATGTGAACCTATTTGGTTTTATGTTCGGAAAAATGAAAGTATTGGAATGACTTTGTCGCGAAAATGAGATTTTAACCTATATGGTTAGAAGTTTGATAAAGGTTGAACTTGTCCCTCGATCTCCCTTAATGCGAAACATGATATGTGAACCTATTTGGTTTTGTATTCGGCAAAATGAAATTATTTGAATGACCATTGTCCCAAAAATGAGATTTTAGCCTATATGGTTAAAAGTTTGATAAATATTAATGTTGAATTTGTCTGTCGATGTCCTTTATTGCATAACATAATATTTGAACTAATTTCGTTTTAAATTTGGTAAATAGAAACTAATGAGATGACCCTTATTGCAAAAACGAGATTTTAGCTTATATTGTTACATGTTTGTTGAATATGAAGGTTGACCATGTCCGTCGATGTCCCTTGATGCCAAACATGATATGTGAACCTATTTGGTTTGAAATTTGGTAAAATGAAAGTATTGAAATGACCCTTGTCGCGAAAATGAAATGTTAGCCTATGTGGTTAGAAGTTTGATAAACAGTGAACTTGTCCCTTGATGTCCCTTGATGCATTACATGATATGTGAACGTATTTGGTTTTATATTCGGAAAAATGAAAGTATTGGAATGACTTTGTCGCGAAAATTAGATTTTAGCCTATATGGTTAGAAGTTTGATAAAGGTTGAACTTGTCCCTCGATCTCCCTTGATACGAAACATAATATATTTGGTTTTGTATTCGGCAAAATGAAATTATTTGAATGACCATTGTCCCAAAAATGAGATTTTAGCCTATATGGTTAAAAGTTTGATAAATATTAATGTTGAATTTGTCCCTCGATGTCCTTTATTACGTAACATAATATTTGAACCAATTTCGTTTTAAATTTGGTAAATAGAAAGTAATGAGATGACCCTTATCGCTAAAACGATATTTTAGCTTATATTGTTACATGTTTGTTAAATATGAAGGTTGAACATGTCCCTCGATGTCCCTTTATGCGAAACATGATATGTGAACCTATTTGGTTTGAAATTCGGTAAAATGGAAGTATTGAAATGACCCTTGTCGCGAAAATGAAATGTTAGCCTATGTGGTTAGAAGTTTGATAAATAGTAAACTTATCCCTTGATATCCCTTGATGCGAAACATGATATGTGAACCTATTTGGTTTTATATTCTTAAAAATGAAAGTATTGGAATGACTTTGTCGCGAAAATGAGATTTTAGCCTATATGGTTAGAAGTTTGATAAAGGTTGAACTTGTCCCTCGATCTCCCTTGATACGAAACATGATATGTGAACCTATTTGGTTTTGTATTCGGCAAAATGAAATTATTTGAATGACCATTGTCCCAAAAATGAGATTTTAGCTTATATGGTTAAAAGTTTGATAAATATTAATGTTGAATTTGTCCCTCGATGTCCTTTATTGCATAACATAATATTTGAACCAATTTCGTTTTAAATTTGGTAAATAGAAACTAATGAGATGACCCTTATCGCGAAAACGAGATTTTAGCTTATATTGTTACATGTTTGTTAAATATTAAGGTTGAACATGTCCCTCGATGTCCCTTGATGCGAAACATGATATATGAACCTATTTGGTTTGAAATTCGGTAAAATGAAAGTATTGAAATGATCATTGTCGCGATAATGAAATGTTAGCCTATGTGGTTAGAAGTTTGATAAACAGTGAACTTGTCCCTCGATGTCCCTTGATGCGAAACATGATATGTGAACCTATTTGGTTTTATGTTCGGAAAAATGAAAGTATTGGAATGACTTTGTCGCGAAAATGAGATTTTAACCTATATGGTTAGAAGTTTGATAAAGGTTGAACTTGTCCCTCGATCTCCCTTAATGCGAAACATGATATGTGAACCTATTTGGTTTTGTATTCGGCAAAATGAAATTATTTGAATGACCATTGTCCCAAAAATGAGATTTTAGCCTATATGGTTAAAAGTTTGATAAATATTAATGTTGAATTTGTCTGTCGATGTCCTTTATTGCATAACATAATATTTGAACTAATTTCGTTTTAAATTTGGTAAATAGAAACTAATGAGATGACCCTTATTGCAAAAACGAGATTTTAGCTTATATTGTTACATGTTTGTTGAATATGAAGGTTGACCATGTCCGTCGATGTCCCTTGATGCCAAACATGATATGTGAACCTATTTGGTTTGAAATTTGGTAAAATGAAAGTATTGAAATGACCCTTGTCGCGAAAATGAAATGTTAGCCTATGTGGTTAGAAGTTTGATAAACAGTGAACTTGTCCCTTGATGTCCCTTGATGCATTACATGATATGTGAACGTATTTGGTTTTATATTCGGAAAAATGAAAGTATTGGAATGACTTTGTCGCGAAAATTAGATTTTAGCCTATATGGTTAGAAGTTTGATAAAGGTTGAACTTGTCCCTCGATCTCCCTTGATACGAAACATAATATATTTGGTTTTGTATTCGGCAAAATGAAATTATTTGAATGACCATTGTCCCAAAAATGAGATTTTAGCCTATATGGTTAAAAGTTTGATAAATATTAATGTTGAATTTGTCCCTCGATGTCCTTTATTACGTAACATAATATTTGAACCAATTTCGTTTTAAATTTGGTAAATAGAAAGTAATGAGATGACCCTTATCGCTAAAACGATATTTTAGCTTATATTGTTACATGTTTGTTAAATATGAAGGTTGAACATGTCCCTCGATGTCCCTTTATGCGAAACATGATATGTGAACCTATTTGGTTTGAAATTCGGTAAAATGGAAGTATTGAAATGACCCTTGTCGCGAAAATGAAATGTTAGCCTATGTGGTTAGAAGTTTGATAAATAGTAAACTTATCCCTTGATATCCCTTGATGCGAAACATGATATGTGAACCTATTTGGTTTTATATTCTTAAAAATGAAAGTATTGGAATGACTTTGTCGCGAAAATGAGATTTTAGCCTATATGGTTAGAAGTTTGATAAAGGTTGAACTTGTCCCTCGATCTCCCTTGATACGAAACATGATATGTGAACCTATTTGGTTTTGTATTCGGCAAAATGAAATTATTTGAATGACCATTGTCCCAAAAATGAGATTTTAGCTTATATGGTTAAAAGTTTGATAAATATTAATGTTGAATTTGTCCCTCGATGTCCTTTATTGCATAACATAATATTTGAACCAATTTCGTTTTAAATTTGGTAAATAGAAACTAATGAGATGACCCTTATCGCGAAAACGAGATTTTAGCTTATATTGTTACATGTTTGTTAAATATTAAGGTTGAACATGTCCCTCGATGTCCCTTGATGCGAAACATGATATATGAACCTATTTGGTTTGAAATTCGGTAAAATGAAAGTATTGAAATGATCATTGTCGCGATAATGAAATGTTAGCCTATGTGGTTAGAAGTTTGATAAACAGTGAACTTGTCCCTCGATGTCCCTTGATGCGAAACATGATATGTGAACCTATTTGGTTTTATGTTCGGAAAAATGAAAGTATTGGAATGACTTTGTCGCGAAAATGAGATTTTAACCTATATGGTTAGAAGTTTGATAAAGGTTGAACTTGTCCCTCGATCTCCCTTAATGCGAAACATGATATGTGAACCTATTTGGTTTTGTATTCGGCAAAATGAAATTATTTGAATGACCATTGTCCCAAAAATGAGATTTTAGCCTATATGGTTAAAAGTTTGATAAATATTAATGTTGAATTTGTCTGTCGATGTCCTTTATTGCATAACATAATATTTGAACTAATTTCGTTTTAAATTTGGTAAATAGAAACTAATGAGATGACCCTTATTGCAAAAACGAGATTTTAGCTTATATTGTTACATGTTTGTTGAATATGAAGGTTGACCATGTCCGTCGATGTCCCTTGATGCCAAACATGATATGTGAACCTATTTGGTTTGAAATTTGGTAAAATGAAAGTATTGAAATGACCCTTGTCGCGAAAATGAAATGTTAGCCTATGTGGTTAGAAGTTTGATAAACAGTGAACTTGTCCCTTGATGTCCCTTGATGCATTACATGATATGTGAACGTATTTGGTTTTATATTCGGAAAAATGAAAGTATTGGAATGACTTTGTCGCGAAAATTAGATTTTAGCCTATATGGTTAGAAGTTTGATAAAGGTTGAACTTGTCCCTCGATCTCCCTTGATACGAAACATAATATATTTGGTTTTGTATTCGGCAAAATGAAATTATTTGAATGACCATTGTCCCAAAAATGAGATTTTAGCCTATATGGTTAAAAGTTTGATAAATATTAATGTTGAATTTGTCCCTCGATGTCCTTTATTACGTAACATAATATTTGAACCAATTTCGTTTTAAATTTGGTAAATAGAAAGTAATGAGATGACCCTTATCGCTAAAACGATATTTTAGCTTATATTGTTACATGTTTGTTAAATATGAAGGTTGAACATGTCCCTCGATGTCCCTTTATGCGAAACATGATATGTGAACCTATTTGGTTTGAAATTCGGTAAAATGGAAGTATTGAAATGACCCTTGTCGCGAAAATGAAATGTTAGCCTATGTGGTTAGAAGTTTGATAAATAGTAAACTTATCCCTTGATATCCCTTGATGCGAAACATGATATGTGAACCTATTTGGTTTTATATTCTTAAAAATGAAAGTATTGGAATGACTTTGTCGCGAAAATGAGATTTTAGCCTATATGGTTAGAAGTTTGATAAAGGTTGAACTTGTCCCTCGATCTCCCTTGATACGAAACATGATATGTGAACCTATTTGGTTTTGTATTCGGCAAAATGAAATTATTTGAATGACCATTGTCCCAAAAATGAGATTTTAGCTTATATGGTTAAAAGTTTGATAAATATTAATGTTGAATTTGTCCCTCGATGTCCTTTATTGCATAACATAATATTTGAACCAATTTCGTTTTAAATTTGGTAAATAGAAACTAATGAGATGACCCTTATCGCGAAAACGAGATTTTAGCTTATATTGTTACATGTTTGTTAAATATTAAGGTTGAACATGTCCCTCGATGTCCCTTGATGCGAAACATGATATATGAACCTATTTGGTTTGAAATTCGGTAAAATGAAAGTATTGAAATGATCATTGTCGCGATAATGAAATGTTAGCCTATGTGGTTAGAAGTTTGATAAACAGTGAACTTGTCCCTCGATGTCCCTTGATGCGAAACATGATATGTGAACCTATTTGGTTTTATGTTCGGAAAAATGAAAGTATTGGAATGACTTTGTCGCGAAAATGAGATTTTAACCTATATGGTTAGAAGTTTGATAAAGGTTGAACTTGTCCCTCGATCTCCCTTAATGCGAAACATGATATGTGAACCTATTTGGTTTTGTATTCGGCAAAATGAAATTATTTGAATGACCATTGTCCCAAAAATGAGATTTTAGCCTATATGGTTAAAAGTTTGATAAATATTAATGTTGAATTTGTCTGTCGATGTCCTTTATTGCATAACATAATATTTGAACTAATTTCGTTTTAAATTTGGTAAATAGAAACTAATGAGATGACCCTTATTGCAAAAACGAGATTTTAGCTTATATTGTTACATGTTTGTTGAATATGAAGGTTGACCATGTCCGTCGATGTCCCTTGATGCCAAACATGATATGTGAACCTATTTGGTTTGAAATTTGGTAAAATGAAAGTATTGAAATGACCCTTGTCGCGAAAATGAAATGTTAGCCTATGTGGTTAGAAGTTTGATAAACAGTGAACTTGTCCCTTGATGTCCCTTGATGCATTACATGATATGTGAACGTATTTGGTTTTATATTCGGAAAAATGAAAGTATTGGAATGACTTTGTCGCGAAAATTAGATTTTAGCCTATATGGTTAGAAGTTTGATAAAGGTTGAACTTGTCCCTCGATCTCCCTTGATACGAAACATAATATATTTGGTTTTGTATTCGGCAAAATGAAATTATTTGAATGACCATTGTCCCAAAAATGAGATTTTAGCCTATATGGTTAAAAGTTTGATAAATATTAATGTTGAATTTGTCCCTCGATGTCCTTTATTACGTAACATAATATTTGAACCAATTTCGTTTTAAATTTGGTAAATAGAAAGTAATGAGATGACCCTTATCGCTAAAACGATATTTTAGCTTATATTGTTACATGTTTGTTAAATATGAAGGTTGAACATGTCCCTCGATGTCCCTTTATGCGAAACATGATATGTGAACCTATTTGGTTTGAAATTCGGTAAAATGGAAGTATTGAAATGACCCTTGTCGCGAAAATGAAATGTTAGCCTATGTGGTTAGAAGTTTGATAAATAGTAAACTTATCCCTTGATATCCCTTGATGCGAAACATGATATGTGAACCTATTTGGTTTTATATTCTTAAAAATGAAAGTATTGGAATGACTTTGTCGCGAAAATGAGATTTTAGCCTATATGGTTAGAAGTTTGATAAAGGTTGAACTTGTCCCTCGATCTCCCTTGATACGAAACATGATATGTGAACCTATTTGGTTTTGTATTCGGCAAAATGAAATTATTTGAATGACCATTGTCCCAAAAATGAGATTTTAGCCTATATGGTTAAAAGTTTGATAAATATTAATGTTGAATTTGTCTGTCGATGTCCTTTATTGCATAACATAATATTTGAACTAATTTCGTTTTAAATTTGGTAAATAGAAACTAATGAGATGACCCTTATTGCAAAAACGAGATTTTAGCTTATATTGTTACATGTTTGTTAAATATGAAGGTTGACCATGTCCGTCGATGTCCCTTGATGCCAAACATGATATGTGAACCTATTTGGTTTGAAATTTGGTAAAATGAAAGTATTGAAATGACCCTTGTCGCGAAAATGAAATGTTAGCCTATGTGGTTAGAAGTTTGATAAACAGTGAACTTGTCCCTTGATGTCCCTTGATGCATTACATGATATGTGAACGTATTTGGTTTTATATTCGGAAAAATGAAAGTATTGGAATGACTTTGTCGCGAAAATTAGATTTTAGCCTATATGGTTAGAAGTTTGATAAAGGTTGAACTTGTCCCTCGATCTCCCTTGATACGAAACATAATATATTTGGTTTTGTATTCGGCAAAATGAAATTATTTGAATGACCATTGTCCCAAAAATGAGATTTTAGCCTATATGGTTAAAAGTTTGATAAATATTAATGTTGAATTTGTCCCTCGATGTCCTTTATTACGTAACATAATATTTGAACCAATTTCGTTTTAAATTTGGTAAATAGAAAGTAATGAGATGACCCTTATCGCTAAAACGATATTTTAGCTTATATTGTTACATGTTTGTTAAATATGAAGGTTGAACATGTCCCTCGATGTCCCTTTATGCGAAACATGATATGTGAACCTATTTGGTTTGAAATTCGGTAAAATGGAAGTATTGAAATGACCCTTGTCGCGAAAATGAAATGTTAGCCTATGTGGTTAGAAGTTTGATAAATAGTAAACTTATCCCTTGATATCCCTTGATGCGAAACATGATATGTGAACCTATTTGGTTTTATATTCTTAAAAATGAAAGTATTGGAATGACTTTGTCGCGAAAATGAGATTTTAGCCTATATGGTTAGAAGTTTGATAAAGGTTGAACTTGTCCCTCGATCTCCCTTGATACGAAACATGATATGTGAACCTATTTGGTTTTGTATTCGGCAAAATGAAATTATTTGAATGACCATTGTCCCAAAAATGAGATTTTAGCTTATATGGTTAAAAGTTTGATAAATATTAATGTTGAATTTGTCCCTCGATGTCCTTTATTGCATAACATAATATTTGAACTAATTTCGTTTTAAATTTGGTAAATAGAAACTAATGAGATGACCCTTATCGCGAAAACGAGATTTTAGCTTATATTGTTACATGTTTGTTAAATATTAAGGTTGAACATGTCCCTCGATGTCCCTTGATGCGAAACATGATATGTGAACCTATTTGGTTTGAAATTCGGTAAAATGAAAGTATTGAAATGACCATTGTCGCGATAATGAAATGTTAGCCTATGTGGTTAGAAGTTTGATAAACAGTGAACTTGTCCCTCGATGTCCCTTGATGCGAAACATGATATGTGAACCTATTTGGTTTTATGTTCGGAAAAATGAAAGTATTGGAATGACTTTGTCGCGAAAATGAGATTTTAACCTATATGGTTAGAAGTTTGATAAAGGTTGAACTTGTCCCTCGATCTCCCTTAATGCGAAACATGATATGTGAACCTATTTGGTTTTGTATTCGGCAAAATGACCATTGTCCCAAAAATGAGATTTTAGCCTATATGGTTAAAAGTTTGATAAATATTAATGTTGAATTTGTCTGTCGATGTCCTTTATTGCATAACATAATATTTGAACTAATTTCGTTTTAAATTTGGTAAATAGAAACTAATGAGATGACCCTTATTGCAAAAACGAGATTTTAGCTTATATTGTTACATGTTTGTTAAATATGAAGGTTGACCATTTCCGTCGATGTCCCTTGATGCCAAACATGATATGTGAACCTATTTGGTTTGAAATTTGGTAAAATGAAAGTATTGAAATGACCCTTGTCGCGAAAATGAAATGTTAGCCTATGTGGTTAGAAGTTTGATAAACAGTGAACTTGTCCCTTGATGTCCCTTGATGCATTACATGATATGTGAACGTATTTGGTTTTATATTCGGAAAAATGAAAGTATTGGAATGACTTTGTCGCGAAAATTAGATTTTAGCCTATATGGTTAGAAGTTTGATAAAGGTTGAACTTGTCCCTCGATCTCCCTTGATACGAAACATAATATATTTGGTTTTGTATTCGGCAAAATGAAATTATTTGAATGACCATTGTCCCAAAAATGAGATTTTAGCCTATATGGTTAAAAGTTTGATAAATATTAATGTTGAATTTGTCCCTCGATGTCCTTTATTACGTAACATAATATTTGAACCAATTTCGTTTTAAATTTGGTAAATAGAAAGTAATGAGATGACCCTTATCGCTAAAACGATATTTTAGCTTATATTGTTACATGTTTGTTAAATATGAAGGTTGAACATGTCCCTCGATGTCCCTTTATGCGAAACATGATATGTGAACCTATTTGGTTTGAAATTCGGTAAAATGGAAGTATTGAAATGACCCTTGTCGCGAAAATGAAATGTTAGCCTATGTGGTTAGAAGTTTGATAAATAGTAAACTTATCCCTTGATATCCCTTGATGCGAAACATGATATGTGAACCTATTTGGTTTTATATTCTTAAAAATGAAAGTATTGGAATGACTTTGTCGCGAAAATGAGATTTTAGCCTATATGGTTAGAAGTTTGATAAAGGTTGAACTTGTCCCTCGATCTCCCTTGATACGAAACATGATATGTGAACCTATTTGGTTTTGTATTCGGCAAAATGAAATTATTTGAATGACCATTGTCCCAAAAATGAGATTTTAGCCTATATGGTTAAAAGTTTGATAAATATTAATGTTGAATTTGTCTGTCGATGTCCTTTATTGCATAACATAATATTTGAACTAATTTCGTTTTAAATTTGGTAAATAGAAACTAATGAGATGACCCTTATTGCAAAAACGAGATTTTAGCTTATATTGTTACATGTTTGTTAAATATGAAGGTTGACCATGTCCGTCGATGTCCCTTGATGCCAAACATGATATGTGAACCTATTTGGTTTGAAATTTGGTAAAATGAAAGTATTGAAATGACCCTTGTCGCGAAAATGAAATGTTAGCCTATGTGGTTAGAAGTTTGATAAACAGTGAACTTGTCCCTTGATGTCCCTTGATGCATTACATGATATGTGAACGTATTTGGTTTTATATTCGGAAAAATGAAAGTATTGGAATGACTTTGTCGCGAAAATTAGATTTTAGCCTATATGGTTAGAAGTTTGATAAAGGTTGAACTTGTCCCTCGATCTCCCTTGATACGAAACATAATATATTTGGTTTTGTATTCGGCAAAATGAAATTATTTGAATGACCATTGTCCCAAAAATGAGATTTTAGCCTATATGGTTAAAAGTTTGATAAATATTAATGTTGAATTTGTCCCTCGATGTCCTTTATTACGTAACATAATATTTGAACCAATTTCGTTTTAAATTTGGTAAATAGAAAGTAATGAGATGACCCTTATCGCTAAAACGATATTTTAGCTTATATTGTTACATGTTTGTTAAATATGAAGGTTGAACATGTCCCTCGATGTCCCTTTATGCGAAACATGATATGTGAACCTATTTGGTTTGAAATTCGGTAAAATGGAAGTATTGAAATGACCCTTGTCGCGAAAATGAAATGTTAGCCTATGTGGTTAGAAGTTTGATAAATAGTAAACTTATCCCTTGATATCCCTTGATGCGAAACATGATATGTGAACCTATTTGGTTTTATATTCTTAAAAATGAAAGTATTGGAATGACTTTGTCGCGAAAATGAGATTTTAGCCTATATGGTTAGAAGTTTGATAAAGGTTGAACTTGTCCCTCGATCTCCCTTGATACGAAACATGATATGTGAACCTATTTGGTTTTGTATTCGGCAAAATGAAATTATTTGAATGACCATTGTCCCAAAAATGAGATTTTAGCTTATATGGTTAAAAGTTTGATAAATATTAATGTTGAATTTGTCCCTCGATGTCCTTTATTGCATAACATAATATTTGAACTAATTTCGTTTTAAATTTGGTAAATAGAAACTAATGAGATGACCCTTATCGCGAAAACGAGATTTTAGCTTATATTGTTACATGTTTGTTAAATATTAAGGTTGAACATGTCCCTCGATGTCCCTTGATGCGAAACATGATATGTGAACCTATTTGGTTTGAAATTCGGTAAAATGAAAGTATTGAAATGACCATTGTCGCGATAATGAAATGTTAGCCTATGTGGTTAGAAGTTTGATAAACAGTGAACTTGTCCCTCGATGTCCCTTGATGCGAAACATGATATGTGAACCTATTTGGTTTTATGTTCGGAAAAATGAAAGTATTGGAATGACTTTGTCGCGAAAATGAGATTTTAACCTATATGGTTAGAAGTTTGATAAAGGTTGAACTTGTCCCTCGATCTCCCTTAATGCGAAACATGATATGTGAACCTATTTGGTTTTGTATTCGGCAAAATGACCATTGTCCCAAAAATGAGATTTTAGCCTATATGGTTAAAAGTTTGATAAATATTAATGTTGAATTTGTCTGTCGATGTCCTTTATTGCATAACATAATATTTGAACTAATTTCGTTTTAAATTTGGTAAATAGAAACTAATGAGATGACCCTTATTGCAAAAACGAGATTTTAGCTTATATTGTTACATGTTTGTTAAATATGAAGGTTGACCATTTCCGTCGATGTCCCTTGATGCCAAACATGATATGTGAACCTATTTGGTTTGAAATTTGGTAAAATGAAAGTATTGAAATGACCCTTGTCGCGAAAATGAAATGTTAGCCTATGTGGTTAGAAGTTTGATAAACAGTGAACTTGTCCCTTGATGTCCCTTGATGCATTACATGATATGTGAACGTATTTGGTTTTATATTCGGAAAAATGAAAGTATTGGAATGACTTTGTCGCGAAAATTAGATTTTAGCCTATATGGTTAGAAGTTTGATAAAGGTTGAACTTGTCCCTCGATCTCCCTTGATACGAAACATAATATATTTGGTTTTGTATTCGGCAAAATGAAATTATTTGAATGACCATTGTCCCAAAAATGAGATTTTAGCCTATATGGTTAAAAGTTTGATAAATATTAATGTTGAATTTGTCCCTCGATGTCCTTTATTGCGTAACATAATATTTGAACCAATTTCGTTTTAAATTTGGTAAATAGAAAGTAATGAGATGACCCTTATCGCTAAAACGATATTTTAGCTTATATTGTTACATGTTTGTTAAATATGAAGGTTGAACATGTCCCTCGATGTCCCTTTATGCGAAACATGATATGTGAACCTATTTGGTTTGAAATTCGGTAAAATGGAAGTATTGAAATGACCCTTGTCGCGAAAATGAAATGTTAGCCTATGTGGTTAGAAGTTTGATAAATAGTGAACTTATCCCTTGATGTCCCTTGATGCGAAACATGATATGTGAACCTATTTGGTTTTATATTCTTAAAAATGAAAGTATTGGAATGACTTTGTCGCGAAAATGAGATTTTAGCCTATATGGTTAGAAGTTTGATAAAGGTTGAACTTGTCCCTCGATCTCCCTTGATACGAAACATGATATGTGAACCTATTTGGTTTTGTATTCGGCAAAATGAAATTATTTGAATGACCATTGTCCCAAAAATGAGATTTTAGCTTATATGGTTAAAAGTTTGATAAATATTAATGTTGAATTTGTCCCTCGATGTCCTTTATTGCATAACATAATATTTGAACCAATTTCGTTTTAAATTTGGTAAATAGAAACTAATGAGATGACCCTTATCGCGAAAACGAGATTTTAGCTTATATTGTTACATGTTTGTTAAATATTAAGGTTGAACATGTCCCTCGATGTCCCTTGATGCGAAACATGATATGTGAACCTATTTGGTTTGAAATTCGGTAAAATGAAAGTATTGAAATGACCATTGTCGCGATAATGAAATGTTAGCCTATGTGGTTAGAAGTTTGATAAACAGTGAACTTGTCCCTCGATGTCCCTTGATGCGAAACATGATATGTGAACCTATTTGGTTTTATGTTCGGAAAAATGAAAGTATTGGAATGACTTTGTCGCGAAAATGAGATTTTAACCTATATGGTTAGAAGTTTGATAAAGGTTGAACTTGTCCCTCGATCTCCCTTAATGCGAAACATGATATGTGAACCTATTTGGTTTTGTATTCGGCAAAATGAAATTATTTGAATGACCATTGTCCCAAAAATGAGATTTTAGCCTATATGGTTAAAAGTTTGATAAATATTAATGTTGAATTTGTCTGTCGATGTCCTTTATTGCATAACATAATATTTGAACTAATTTCGTTTTAAATTTGGTAAATAGAAACTAATGAGATGACCCTTATTGCAAAAACGAGATTTTAGCTTATATTGTTACATGTTTGTTGAATATGAAGGTTGACCATGTCCGTCGATGTCCCTTGATGCCAAACATGATATGTGAACCTATTTGGTTTGAAATTTGGTAAAATGAAAGTATTGAAATGACCCTTGTCGCGAAAATGAAATGTTAGCCTATGTGGTTAGAAGTTTGATAAACAGTGAACTTGTCCCTTGATGTCCCTTGATGCATTACATGATATGTGAACGTATTTGGTTTTATATTCGGAAAAATGAAAGTATTGGAATGACTTTGTCGCGAAAATTAGATTTTAGCCTATATGGTTAGAAGTTTGATAAAGGTTGAACTTGTCCCTCGATCTCCCTTGATACGAAACATAATATATTTGGTTTTGTATTCGGCAAAATGAAATTATTTGAATGACCATTGTCCCAAAAATGAGATTTTAGCCTATATGGTTAAAAGTTTGATAAATATTAATGTTGAATTTGTCCCTCGATGTCCTTTATTGCGTAACATAATATTTGAACCAATTTCGTTTTAAATTTGGTAAATAGAAAGTAATGAGATGACCCTTATCGCTAAAACGATATTTTAGCTTATATTGTTACATGTTTGTTAAATATGAAGGTTGAACATGTCCCTCGATGTCCCTTTATGCGAAACATGATATGTGAACCTATTTGGTTTGAAATTCGGTAAAATGGAAGTATTGAAATGACCCTTGTCGCGAAAATGAAATGTTAGCCTATGTGGTTAGAAGTTTGATAAATAGTGAACTTATCCCTTGATGTCCCTTGATGCGAAACATGATATGTGAACCTATTTGGTTTTATATTCTTAAAAATGAAAGTATTGGAATGACTTTGTCGCGAAAATGAGATTTTAGCCTATATGGTTAGAAGTTTGATAAAGGTTGAACTTGTCCCTCGATCTCCCTTGATACGAAACATGATATGTGAACCTATTTGGTTTTGTATTCGGCAAAATGAAATTATTTGAATGACCATTGTCCCAAAAATGAGATTTTAGCTTATATGGTTAAAAGTTTGATAAATATTAATGTTGAATTTGTCCCTCGATGTCCTTTATTGCATAACATAATATTTGAACCAATTTCGTTTTAAATTTGGTAAATAGAAACTAATGAGATGACCCTTATCGCGAAAACGAGATTTTAGCTTATATTGTTACATGTTTGTTAAATATTAAGGTTGAACATGTCCCTCGATGTCCCTTGATGCGAAACATGATATGTGAACCTATTTGGTTTGAAATTCGGTAAAATGAAAGTATTGAAATGACCATTGTCGCGATAATGAAATGTTAGCCTATGTGGTTAGAAGTTTGATAAACAGTGAACTTGTCCCTCGATGTCCCTTGATGCGAAACATGATATGTGAACCTATTTGGTTTTATGTTCGGAAAAATGAAAGTATTGGAATGACTTTGTCGCGAAAATGAGATTTTAACCTATATGGTTAGAAGTTTGATAAAGGTTGAACTTGTCCCTCGATCTCCCTTAATGCGAAACATGATATGTGAACCTATTTGGTTTTGTATTCGGCAAAATGAAATTATTTGAATGACCATTGTCCCAAAAATGAGATTTTAGCCTATATGGTTAAAAGTTTGATAAATATTAATGTTGAATTTGTCTGTCGATGTCCTTTATTGCATAACATAATATTTGAACTAATTTCGTTTTAAATTTGGTAAATAGAAACTAATGAGATGACCCTTATTGCAAAAACGAGATTTTAGCTTATATTGTTACATGTTTGTTGAATATGAAGGTTGACCATGTCCGTCGATGTCCCTTGATGCCAAACATGATATGTGAACCTATTTGGTTTGAAATTTGGTAAAATGAAAGTATTGAAATGACCCTTGTCGCGAAAATGAAATGTTAGCCTATGTGGTTAGAAGTTTGATAAACAGTGAACTTGTCCCTTGATGTCCCTTGATGCATTACATGATATGTGAACGTATTTGGTTTTATATTCGGAAAAATGAAAGTATTGGAATGACTTTGTCGCGAAAATTAGATTTTAGCCTATATGGTTAGAAGTTTGATAAAGGTTGAACTTGTCCCTCGATCTCCCTTGATACGAAACATAATATATTTGGTTTTGTATTCGGCAAAATGAAATTATTTGAATGACCATTGTCCCAAAAATGATATTTTAGCCTATATGGTTAAAAGTTTGATAAATATTAATGTTGAATTTGTCCCTCGATGTCCTTTATTACGTAACATAATATTTGAACCAATTTCGTTTTAAATTTGGTAAATAGAAAGTAATGAGATGACCCTTATCGCTAAAACGATATTTTACCTTATATTGTTACATGTTTGTTAAATATGAAGGTTGAACATGTCCCTCGATGTCCCTTTATGCGAAACATGATATGTGAACCTATTTGGTTTGAAATTCGGTAAAATGGAAGTATTGAAATGACCCTTGTCGCGAAAATGAAATGTTAGCCTATGTGGTTAGAAGTTTGATAAATAGTGAACTTATCCCTTGATGTCCCTTGATGCGAAACATGATATGTGAACCTATTTGGTTTTATATTCTTAAAAATGAAAGTATTTGATGAGGGCATAATTGTCCATGACACAAGTGCTTCAATTCAAGGGCTAGGAGGACCAATGACAAGGGCAAGGGCCAAGAAAGCTAAGGAGGCGCTAAATCAATTGGTGGCAAAAGTCTTGGAGTTCAAACCTACACTAGGAAGCATGGAGGGTAGAATGGTCATGTGCATCAAACCATTGGAGGAGGGGTGGGGCGCATCTCTTGCTGCCCATTTTATTTAGTTGTTTTTATTATGTTGTAATAAAAAGGTGTAAGGGATCAATTTTGACCCAAAAACACTAAGTTGCTTATTTTGTGTGTTTAATCCATTTTAAAGCTTCCAAAGCTTTAAATGGAACGTTTTGTGTGTTTATTTTATGCAAAGAAGTGCTGAAGACAAAAGAAAGACAAGGCATTAAAGATCATTTAATCTGAAGGAGGAATGGTGCAAGAATTGAAAAGGAACCAGACAAGATATAAATGAGACAATGAAGGCACTTCATTTCAGCACAGGAAACCATCATCATCATCAAAATCACGTCCAGCCACCCTCATTCATTGATTTGTTTTGTAACCATTTCTTGTATTCATGTTAATTTACTTCAGCCATAGGAAATAATGATAGATTAATTTGGCTGAAGGAATCTTAAGAGTTATTTGCCTTTTTCTTTGTAATTCAGCAAGTGTCCCTCCTACCTATATATAGGACACGAAAATTGAATAAAAGGCAAGTTGAATTTTGTTAAAAAAAGTGAGTAATTGCTCTTTAGGTTCTGGATTGGACCTTGTATTGATCATATCAAGAATCCTTTCTTGTGGTGATTATCATTTCCATAGACTTATCATTTTCTAGGATTAGAAAGTGTGGCGTCCCTAAACTCTCCATTCCATTTCTTGTTTGAATCCACAAATCTGCCTAAACACCAATTGAAACCCAAAATTCACGTTTTCAATTCAAACACTTGTCAAAATTAACCCCAATTACATAATTTTCGTATTCCTTTTGCACATCTTTTCATTCACAATATTTTCAGTCTATTTCTTGTGTTTCTTTGTCTATATTTAATCTTTCAACAAGCAACTTTTATCAATTTATAGCTAAAAGTCAAATATGAACAATGTTCACAAAATAGTGTTCATCAAGTGGTAATCAGAGCAAGGTTCCTTTTAAAAGGGCCAAAAGTTCAAAGGTATCAAATTCTTCTTGTTCATCATTCTGATTTTCATCTTACAAAAAAAAAAAATTCGAAAAAAAAATATATATATTAAAAAAAAAAAATCAGAATTGTTGCTTGTGTTCATCAATTTCGTTTTTGTGTTTTAATTGCCACACTTTCCTTGTTTTCCATTTATCTTGTCATTTCAGAATTTGAATTAGTTTCCTTGTTCACATCATTTCCAAACCTTTGTTTTTTTTTCATTCCTTGAATTGTGTTAAGTTTGTGTTTTGATTTTCACCATTTTGAAAGTTTTCTTACCTTGATTTACTTGGTTTCTCTAAAGAACTCAAAAGAGCAATTGAGTGGAAAAAGGCAAGAGTGATACATTAAAAAAAAAAAAGCCAATTTGAGTGAGTGTAAACACTTGTGAGGATTAGTTTTAGGGAATCATGACTGAGGAAGGTCCAAATAAGTTATTATTAGATGCACTCACAACAAGGTTTCAAGCCATGTTGCAGGTGCAAGCTGAACAATTTCAAGAACAAATTGATGAGTTAAAAGCTAGTTTAACTACTGATGGAAGTGGTGGGGAGGATGATGGAAGTAGGCCTAGAAGGAGGGATGAGAGGCCAAGGGAGGATAGGTTGAGGAGTATTAAGATCAAAGTTCCATCCTTTGTGGGAGCGAATGATCCGGAGGCATATCTAGAGTGGGAGACCAAAATAGAACAAATTTTTAATTGTCATGATTATTCTGATGTTGAAAAAGTGCAGGTGGCAGCCATTGAATTTAAGGAGTATGCTCTAATATGGTGGGATCAAATGATCAAAGAGAAGGTGAGGTATAATGAACCACCCATTGCAACTTGGGAGGAGATGAAGAGAATCATGAGGAGGAGATTTGTGCCATCCTATTACCATAGGGATTTGCACAACAAATTACAAAGACTCACTCAA
The DNA here is from genome assembly GCF_051527215.1 of Medicago sativa. Taxonomy (NCBI): domain Eukaryota; kingdom Viridiplantae; phylum Streptophyta; class Magnoliopsida; order Fabales; family Fabaceae; genus Medicago; species Medicago sativa. The sequence goes on along the minus strand of NC_140754.1, from coordinate 49,834,322 downwards.
GGTTCTAAAAGTGTTGAAGAATATTCCAAGGAGATGGAGGTGGCAAAGATTAGAGCCAATGTGGTGGAAGATCACGAAGCAACCATGGCTAGGTTCATTCATGGACTTAACCGTGACATTAGTGACATTGTGGAGCTGCATCATTACATGTCTTTGGAGGAATTAGTCCATCAAGCCATCAAGGTTGAACAACAACTCAAAAGGAAGGGTCAATTGAGAAGAAGCTCAACTTCTTCTTTCAATTCTTCAAGTTTGAAGGACAAGCAAAAGAAGGATGGTACCTCTTCACCTAAGGAGGCCATGAGTGATCCTAAAGGTAAAAACATTACTTCATCCCAAAATGTTTCTACTAACAAAGTTGTTAAGTGTTTCAAGTGCCAAGGTCAAGGACACATAGCCTCTCAATGTCCAACAAAGAGAACTATGTTAATTGAAGAAAATGATGACCTTGAGGAGGAGGAGGGTGTCGTGAATGATGAAGGAGGAGAAGAAGAGGAGGATGGTGAAAATGGTGAATTTCTCATGATTAGGAGGATGTTGGGAAACCAAGCCAAGGAGGAAGAATCAAATCAAAGGGAAAACCTTTTCCATACAAGATGCTTAGTGCAAGGAAAGGTATGTTCTCTAATTATTGATGGAGGTAGTTGTACTAATGTTGCTAGTGCACACATGGTGGGTAAATTAGAATTAGAAACAAGACCTCACCCTAGGCCTTACAAACTTCAATGGCTTAGTGAAAGTGTAGAAATGCTTGTTGACAAACAAGTAGAGGTTTGTTTTAAAATTGGGAAGTATGAAGATGTTGTTGTGTGTGATGTAGTACCAATGGAGGCTTGTCATTTGTTGTTAGGAAGGCCATGGCAATTTGATAGAGGAGCGCAACATGATGGCCGAAGTAATAAGTATTCCTTTTTGCACTTTGGTAAAAAAATTACTCTTGCACCATTGAGTCCTAATGATGTAAGAGAAGATCAAAAGAAAATGAAAGAAAAATATGCGCAAGAAAAAGAAAAATATGCGCAAGAAAAAGAAAGAAAAGAAAAAGAAAAAGAAAAAGAAAGAAAAGAAAAAGAAAAAGAAAGAAAAGAGAAAGAAAAAGAAAAGAAAGAAAGTTTCATGGCAAAAAAAGAAGAAATAAAGAATGCCATTGTTACCAAACAGCCCCTATATTTGCTATTTTGCAAAGAGGTGGCTTTGTTTTCTAACACTCCTAACACTCAAAAATTTCCAAGTTGTGTTGAATTTCTTTTGCAGGAGTTTGATGCTTTGTTCCCTAAAGAGATACCAAATGGGCTACCACCTATAAGAGGTATTGAACATCACATTGACCTCATTCCAGGGGCATCTTTACCAAACCGTCCAGCCTACCGAAGCAATCCCCAACAAACTCAAGAAATTCAAAATCAAGTTGCTGAATTGGTAAGTAAAGGATGGGTAAGAGAAAGTTTAAGTCCTTGTGCTGTCCCTGTTATTCTAGTTCCAAAAAAAGATGGTAGTTGGAGAATGTGCACTGATTGTAGGGCTGTTAACAATATCACCATTAAGTATAGACATCCAATTCCTAGGTTAGATGATTTACTTGATGAATTGTTTGGTGCATGTTTATTTTCTAAAATTGATTTGAAAAGTGGCTATCACCAAATAAGAATTAGGGAGGGGGATGAATGGAAAACTGCTTTTAAAACAAAATATGGTTTGTATGAGTGGATGGTTATGCCGTTTGGTTTAACTAATGCACCAAGTACTTTTATGAGACTCATGAACCATGTTTTGAGGGAATTTTTGGGAAAATTTGTTGTTGTGTATTTTGATGATATCTTGATATATAGCAAAAATTTAGAGGAACATTGTGGTCATTTAAGGGCTGTTTTAGAAGTTTTGAAGAAAGAACATTTGTTTGCAAATCTGGAAAAATGTGTTTTTTGCACAGATCATGTAATTTTCTTAGGTTTTGTTGTAAGCTCCAAGGGAATCCATATGGATGAAGAGAAGGTAAGAGCAATCAAGGATTGGCCACAACCCAAAAAATGTAAGTGAGGTAAGAAGTTTCCATGGTTTAGCAAGTTTCTATAGGAGGTTTGTGAAAGATTTTAGCACCATTGCTGCACCTCTTAATGAGATTGTTAAGAAAAATGTTGTTTTTAAATGGGGTGAGAAACAAGAGCAAGCTTTTGCTGCACTTAAAGAAAAACTCACCAAAGCACCAATTTTAGCATTGCCAAATTTTTCCAAATCTTTTGAAATTGAATGTGATGCTTCTAATGTTGGAATTGGGGCTGTTTTGATGCAAGAAGGACATCCAATTGCTTATTTTAGTGAGAAGTTAAAGGGTGCTTCTCTTAATTACTCCACTTATGATAAGGAATTGTATGCTTTGTTTAGAGCATTGCAAACTTGGCAACATTACCTACTGCCCAAAGAATTTGTCATTCATAGTGACCATGAATCTTTGAAACATTTAAAAGGGCAAGGTAAGTTGAACAAGAGACATGCCAAATGGGTTGAATTTCTTGAACAATTTCCATATGTGATTAAACATAAAAAAGGTAAAGCTAATGTGGTTGCAGATGCACTTTCAAGAAGGTATGCCTTACTCTCCACTCTTGAAACTAAAGTTTTTGGACTTGAGCATATTAAGAGTTTATATGAGAGTGACACTGATTTTTCATCAAAGTTTTTTGCTTGTGAACATGCTGCCATTAATGGATATTTTAGGCACAATGGCTATTTGTTTAAAGAAAAAAGATTGTGTGTGCCAAAATGTTCCATAAGAACTTTGCTTTTAAAAGAGGCGCATGAGGGGGGATTAATGGGACACTTTGGGGTTGCTAAAACTTTAGAGTTGCTGCAAGAACATTTTTATTGGCCCCATATGAAAATTGATGTCCAAAAGTTGTGTGAAAGATGCATAGTGTGTAAAAAGGCCAAATCAAAAGTTTTGCCTCATGGTCTTTATACACCATTACCAGCTCCTGAATTTCCTTGGGTTGACATTTCCATGGATTTTGTTTTAGGTTTACCTAGAACAAAGAATGGGAAAGATTCTATTTTTGTTGTTGTTGACAGGTTTTCCAAGATGGCCCATTTCATTGCATGCAAAAAGGTGGATGATGCAAGCCATGTAGCTGATTTGTTTTTCAAGGAGATTGTGCGCATTCATGGAGTTCCAAGAAGCATAGTTTCAGATCGTGACACAAAATTTTTAAGTCACTTTTGGAGGACCTTGTGGGGTAAGATTGGAACAAAGTTACTTTTCTCAACAACTTGTCACCCTCAAACAGATGGTCAAACTGAGGTAGTAAATAGAACTCTCTCTACTCTTCTTAGAAGTGTTCTTACAAGAAATTTGAGAATGTGGGAAGAATGTTTACCCCACGTGGAATTTGCTTACAATCGTGTGGTGCATAGTACTACAAAAATGTCACCTTTTGAAGTTGTTTATGGTTTTAATCCACTAACTCCACTTGATTTGTTACCTATGCCTAACAATTCTCTTTTGAAACATAAGGATGGAAAAGACAAAGCTGAGTTTGTGAAGAAAATGCATGAGCAGGTGAAGTTGCAAATTGAAAAGAAAAATGAAGGGTATGCTAAACATGCAAACAAAGGAAGGAAGAAGGTGATTTTTGAACCCGGTGATTGGGTTTGGGTGCATATGAGGAAAGAAAGGTTTCCTAACCAAAGGAAGTCAAAACTTCAGCCAAGGGGTGATGGACCATTTCAAGTGCTAGAAAGGATCAATGACAATGCTTACAAGCTTGAGTTACCCGGTGAGTATGATATAAGTGCTACTTTTAATGTTGCTGACTTAGCTCCTTTTGATGTAGGTGATGGTGATTTCAATTCGTGGACGAATTCTTTTCAAGAGGGAGGGGATGATGAGGGCATAATTGTCCATGACACAAGTGCTTCAATTCAAGGGCTAGGAGGACCAATGACAAGGGCAAGGGCCAAGAAAGCTAAGGAGGCGCTAAATCAATTGGTGGCAAAAGTCTTGGAGTTCAAACCTACACTAGGAAGCATGGAGGGTAGAATGGTCATGTGCATCAAACCATTGGAGGAGGGGTGGGGCGCATCTCTTGCTGCCCATTTTATTTAGTTGTTTTTATTATGTTGTAATAAAAAGGTGTAAGGGATCAATTTTGACCCAAAAACACTAAGTTGCTTATTTTGTGTGTTTAATCCATTTTAAAGCTTCCAAAGCTTTAAATGGAACGTTTTGTGTGTTTATTTTATGCAAAGAAGTGCTGAAGACAAAAGAAAGACAAGGCATTAAAGATCATTTAATCTGAAGGAGGAATGGTGCAAGAATTGAAAAGGAACCAGACAAGATATAAATGAGACAATGAAGGCACTTCATTTCAGCATAGGAAACCATCATCATCATCAAAATCACGTCCAGCCACCCTCATTCATTGATTTGTTTTGTAACCATTTCTTGTATTCATGTTAATTTACTTCAGCCATAGGAAATAATGATAGATTAATTTGGCTGAAGGAATCTTAAGAGTTATTTGCCTTTTTCTTTGTAATTCAGCAAGTGTCCCTCCTACCTATATATAGGACACGAAAATTGAATAAAAGGCAAGTTGAATTTTGTTAAAAAAAGTGAGTAATTGCTCTTTAGGTTCTGGATTGGACCTTGTATTGATCATATCAAGAATCCTTTCTTGTGGTGATTATCATTTCCATAGACTTATCATTTTCTAGGATTAGAAAGTGTGGCGTCCCTAAACTCTCCATTCCATTTCTTGTTTGAATCCACAAATCTGCCTAAACACCAATTGAAACCCAAAATTCACGTTTTCAATTCAAACACTTGTCAAAATTAACCCCAATTACATAATTTTCGTATTCCTTTTGCACATCTTTTCATTCACAATATTTTCAGTCTATTTCTTGTGTTTCTTTGTCTATATTTAATCTTTCAACAAGCAACTTTTATCAATTTATAGCTAAAAGTCAAATATGAACAATGTTCACAAAATAGTGTTCATCAGTATTGGAATGACTTTGTCGCGAAAATGAGATTTTAGCCTATATGGTTAGAAGTTTGATAAAGGTTGAACATGTCCCTCGATCTCCCTTGATACGAAACATGATATGTGAACCTATTTGGTTTTGTATTCGGCAAAATGAAATTATTTGAATGACCATTGTCCCAAAAATGAGATTTTAGCTTATATGGTTAAAAGTTTGATAAATATTAATGTTGAATTTGTCCCTCGATGTCCTTTATTGCATAACATAATATTTGAACCAATTTCGTTTTAAATTTGGTAAATAGAAACTAATGAGATGATCCTTATCGCGAAAACGAGATTTTAGCTTATATTGTTACATGTTTGTTAAATATTAAGGTTGAACATGTCCCTCGATGTCCCTTGATGCGAAACATGATATGTGAACCTATTTGGTTTGAAATTCGGTAAAATGAAAGTATTGAAATGACCATTGTCGCGATAATGAAATGTTAGCCTATGTGGTTAGAAGTTTGATAAACAGTGAACTTGTCCCTCGATGTCCCTTGATGCGAAACATGATATGTGAACCTATTTGGTTTTATGTTCGGAAAAATGAAAGTATTGGAATGACTTTGTCGCGAAAATGAGATTTTAACCTATATGGTTAGAAGTTTGATAAAGGTTGAACTTGTCCCTCGATCTCCCTTAATGCGAAACATGATATGTGAACCTATTTGGTTTTGTATTCGGCAAAATGACCATTGTCCCAAAAATGAGATTTTAGCCTATATGGTTAAAAGTTTGATAAATATTAATGTTGAATTTGTCTGTCGATGTCCTTTATTGCATAACATAATATTTGAACTAATTTCGTTTTAAATTTGGTAAATAGAAACTAATGAGATGACCCTTATTGCAAAAACGAGATTTTAGCTTATATTGTTACATGTTTGTTAAATATGAAGGTTGACCATGTCCGTCGATGTCCCTTGATGCCAAACATGATATGTGAACCTATTTGGTTTGAAATTTGGTAAAATGAAAGTATTGAAATGACCCTTGTCGCGAAAATGAAATGTTAGCCTATGTGGTTAGAAGTTTGATAAACAGTGAACTTGTCCCTTGATGTCCCTTGATGCATTACATGATATGTGAACGTATTTGGTTTTATATTCGGAAAAATGAAAGTATTGGAATGACTTTGTCGCGAAAATTAGATTTTAGCCTATATGGTTAGAAGTTTGATAAAGGTTGAACTTGTCCCTCGATCTCCCTTGATACGAAACATAATATATTTGGTTTTGTATTCGGCAAAATGAAATTATTTGAATGACCATTGTCCCAAAAATGAGATTTTAGCCTATATGGTTAAAAGTTTGATAAATATTAATGTTGAATTTGTCCCTCGATGTCCTTTATTGCGTAACATAATATTTGAACCAATTTCGTTTTAAATTTGGTAAATAGAAAGTAATGAGATGACCCTTATCGCTAAAACGATATTTTAGCTTATATTGTTACATATTTGTTAAATATGAAGGTTGAACATGTCCCTCGATGTCCCTTTATGCGAAACATGATATGTGAACCTATTTGGTTTGAAATTCGGTAAAATGGAAGTATTGAAATGACCCTTGTCGCGAAAATGAAATGTTAGCCTATGTGGTTAGAAGTTTGATAAATAGTGAACTTATCCCTTGATGTCCCTTGATGCGAAACATGATATGTGAACCTATTTGGTTTTATATTCTTAAAAATGAAAGTATTGGAATGACTTTGTCGCGAAAATGAGATTTTAGCCTATATGGTTAGAAGTTTGATAAAGGTTGAACTTGTCCCTCGATCTCCCTTGATACGAAACATGATATGTGAACCTATTTGGTTTTGTATTCGGCAAAATGAAATTATTTGAATGACCATTGTCCCAAAAATGAGATTTTAGCTTATATGGTTAAAAGTTTGATAAATATTAATGTTGAATTTGTCCCTCGATGTCCTTTATTGCATAACATAATATTTGAACCAATTTCGTTTTAAATTTGGTAAATAGAAACTAATGAGATGACCCTTATCGCGAAAACGAGATTTTAGCTTATATTGTTACATGTTTGTTAAATATTAAGGTTGAACATGTCCCTCGATGTCCCTTGATGCGAAACATGATATGTGAACCTATTTGGTTTGAAATTCGGAAAAATGAAAGTATTGAAATGACCATTGTCGCGATAATGAAATGTTAGCCTATGTGGTTAGAAGTTTGATAAACAGTGAACTTGTCCCTCGATGTCCCTTGATGCGAAACATGATATGTGAACCTATTTGGTTTTATGTTCGGAAAAATGAAAGTATTGGAATGACTTTGTCGCGAAAATGAGATTTTAACCTATATGGTTAGAAGTTTGATAAAGGTTGAACTTGTCCCTCGATCTCCCTTAATGCGAAACATGATATGTGAACCTATTTGGTTTTGTATTCGGCAAAATGAAATTATTTGAATGACCATTGTCCCAAAAATGAGATTTTAGCCTATATGGTTAAAAGTTTGATAAATATTAATGTTGAATTTGTCTGTCGATGTCCTTTATTGCATAACATAATATTTGAACTAATTTCGTTTTAAATTTGGTAAATAGAAACTAATGAGATGACCCTTATTGCAAAAACGAGATTTTAGCTTATATTGTTACATGTTTGTTAAATATGAAGGTTGACCATGTCCGTCGATGTCCCTTGATGCCAAACATGATATGTGAACCTATTTGGTTTGAAATTTGGTAAAATGAAAGTATTGAAATGACCCTTGTCGCGAAAATGAAATGTTAGCCTATGTGGTTAGAAGTTTGATAAACAGTGAACTTGTCCCTTGATGTCCCTTGATGCATTACATGATATGTGAACGTATTTGGTTTTATATTCGGAAAAATGAAAGTATTGGAATGACTTTGTCGCGAAAATTAGATTTTAGCCTATATGGTTAGAAGTTTGATAAAGGTTGAACTTGTCCCTCGATCTCCCTTGATACGAAACATAATATATTTGGTTTTGTATTCGGCAAAATGAAATTATTTGAATGACCATTGTCCCAAAAATGAGATTTTAGCCTATATGGTTAAAAGTTTGATAAATATTAATGTTGAATTTGTCCCTCGATGTCCTTTATTACGTAACATAATATTTGAACCAATTTCGTTTTAAATTTGGTAAATAGAAAGTAATGAGATGACCCTTATCGCTAAAACGATATTTTAGCTTATATTGTTACATGTTTGTTAAATATGAAGGTTGAACATGTCCCTCGATGTCCCTTTATGCGAAACATGATATGTGAACCTATTTGGTTTGAAATTCGGTAAAATGGAAGTATTGAAATGACCCTTGTCGCGAAAATGAAATGTTAGCCTATGTGGTTAGAAGTTTGATAAATAGTGAACTTATCCCTTGATATCCCTTGATGCGAAACATGATATGTGAACCTATTTGGTTTTATATTCTTAAAAATGAAAGTATTGGAATGACTTTGTCGCGAAAATGAGATTTTAGCCTATATGGTTAGAAGTTTGATAAAGGTTGAACTTGTCCCTCGATCTCCCTTGATACGAAACATGATATGTGAACCTATTTGGTTTTGTATTCGGCAAAATGAAATTATTTGAATGACCATTGTCCCAAAAATGAGATTTTAGCTTATATGGTTAAAAGTTTGATAAATATTAATGTTGAATTTGTCCCTCGATGTCCTTTATTGCATAACATAATATTTGAACTAATTTCGTTTTAAATTTGGTAAATAGAAACTAATGAGATGACCCTTATCGCGAAAACGAGATTTTAGCTTATATTGTTACATGTTTGTTAAATATTAAGGTTGAACATGTCCCTCGATGTCCCTTGATGCGAAACATGATATGTGAACCTATTTGGTTTGAAATTCGGTAAAATGAAAGTATTGAAATGACCATTGTCGCGATAATGAAATGTTAGCCTATGTGGTTAGAAGTTTGATAAACAGTGAACTTGTCCCTCGATGTCCCTTGATGCGAAACATGATATGTGAACCTATTTGGTTTTATGTTCGGAAAAATGAAAGTATTGGAATGACTTTGTCGCGAAAATGAGATTTTAACCTATATGGTTAGAAGTTTGATAAAGGTTGAACTTGTCCCTCGATCTCCCTTAATGCGAAACATGATATGTGAACCTATTTGGTTTTGTATTCGGCAAAATGACCATTGTCCCAAAAATGAGATTTTAGCCTATATGGTTAAAAGTTTGATAAATATTAATGTTGAATTTGTCTGTCGATGTCCTTTATTGCATAACATAATATTTGAACTAATTTCGTTTTAAATTTGGTAAATAGAAACTAATGAGATGACCCTTATTGCAAAAACGAGATTTTAGCTTATATTGTTACATGTTTGTTAAATATGAAGGTTGACCATGTCCGTCGATGTCCCTTGATGCCAAACATGATATGTGAACCTATTTGGTTTGAAATTTGGTAAAATGAAAGTATTGAAATGACCCTTGTCGCGAAAATGAAATGTTAGCCTATGTGGTTAGAAGTTTGATAAACAGTGAACTTGTCCCTTGATGTCCCTTGATGCATTACATGATATGTGAACGTATTTGGTTTTATATTCGGAAAAATGAAAGTATTAGAATGACTTTGTCGCGAAAATTAGATTTTAGCCTATATGGTTAGAAGTTTGATAAAGGTTGAACTTGTCCCTCGATCTCCCTTGATACGAAACATAATATATTTGGTTTTGTATTCGGCAAAATGAAATTATTTGAATGACCATTGTCCCAAAAATGAGATTTTAGCCTATATGGTTAAAAGTTTGATAAATATTAATGTTGAATTTGTCCCTCGATGTCCTTTATTGCGTAACATAATATTTGAACCAATTTCGTTTTAAATTTGGTAAATAGAAAGTAATGAGATGACCCTTATCGCTAAAACGATATTTTAGCTTATATTGTTACATGTTTGTTAAATATGAAGGTAGAACATGTCCCTCGATGTCCCTTTATGCGAAACATGATATGTGAACCTATTTGGTTTGAAATTCGGTAAAATGGAAGTATTGAAATGACCCTTGTCGCCAAAATGAAATGTTAGCCTATGTGGTTAGAAGTTTGATAAATAGTGAACTTATCCCTTGATGTCCCTTGATGCGAAACATGATATGTGAACCTATTTGGTTTTATATTCTTAAAAATGAAAGTATTGGAATGACTTTGTCGCGAAAATGAGATTTTAGCCTATATGGTTAGAAGTTTGATAAAGGTTGAACTTGTCCCTCGATCTCCCTTGATACGAAACATGATATGTGAACCTATTTGGTTTTGTATTCGGCAAAATGAAATTATTTGAATGACCATTGTCCCAAAAATGAGATTTTAGCTTATATGGTTAAAAGTTTGATAAATATTAATGTTGAATTTGTCCCTCGATGTTGCATAACATAATATTTGAACCAATTTCGTTTTAAATTTGGTAAATAGAAACTAATGAGATGATCCTTATCGCGAAAACGAGATTTTAGCTTATATTGTTACATGTTTGTTAAATATTAAGGTTGAACATGTCCCTCGATGTCCCTTGATGCGAAACATGATATGTGAACCTATTTGGTTTGAAATTCGGTAAAATGAAAGTATTGAAATGACCATTGTCGCGATAATGAAATGTTAGCCTATGTGGTTAGAAGTTTGATAAACAGTGAACTTGTCCCTCGATGTCCCTTGATGCGAAACATGATATGTGAACCTATTTGGTTTTATGTTCGGAAAAATGAAAGTATTGGAATGACTTTGTCGCGAAAATGAGATTTTAACCTATATGGTTAGAAGTTTGATAAAGGTTGAACTTGTCCCTCGATCTCCCTTAATGCGAAACATGATATGTGAACCTATTTGGTTTTGTATTCGGCAAAATGAAATTATTTGAATGACCATTGTCCCAAAAATGAGATTTTAGCCTATATGGTTAAAAGTTTGATAAATATTAATGTTGAATTTGTCCCTCGATGTCCTTTATTGCATAACATAATATTTGAACCAATTTCGTTTTAAATTTGGTAAATAGAAACTAATGAGATGATCCTTATCGCGAAAACGAGATTTTAGCTTATATTGTTACATGTTTGTTAAATATTAAGGTTGAACATGTCCCTCGATGTCCCTTGATGCGAAACATGATATGTGAACCTATTTGGTTTGAAATTCGGTAAAATGAAAGTATTGAAATGACCATTGTCGCGATAATGAAATGTTAGCCTATGTGGTTAGAAGTTTGATAAACAGTGAACTTGTCCCTCGATGTCCCTTGATGCGAAACATGATATGTGAACCTATTTGGTTTTATGTTCGGAAAAATGAAAGTATTGGAATGACTTTGTCGCGAAAATGAGATTTTAACCTATATGGTTAGAAGTTTGATAAAGGTTGAACTTGTCCCTCGATCTCCCTTAATGCGAAACATGATATGTGAACCTATTTGGTTTTGTATTCGGCAAAATGAAATTATTTGAATGACCATTGTCCCAAAAATGAGATTTTAGCCTATATGGTTAAAAGTTTGATAAATATTAATGTTGAATTTGTCTGTCGATGTCCTTTATTGCATAACATAATATTTGAACTAATTTCGTTTTAAATTTGGTAAATAGAAACTAATGAGATGACCCTTATTGCAAAAACGAGATTTTAGCTTATATTGTTACATGTTTGTTAAATATGAAGGTTGACCATGTCCGTCGATGTCCCTTGATGCCAAACATGATATGTGAACCTATTTGGTTTGAAATTTGGTAAAATGAAAGTATTGAAATGACCCTTGTCGCGAAAATGAAATGTTAGCCTATGTGGTTAGAAGTTTGATAAACAGTGAACTTGTCCCTTGATGTCCCTTGATGCATTACATGATATGTGAACGTATTTGGTTTTATATTCGGAAAAATGAAAGTATTGGAATGACTTTGTCGCGAAAATTAGATTTTAGCCTATATGGTTAGAAGTTTGATAAAGGTTGAACTTGTCCCTCGATCTCCCTTGATACGAAACATAATATATTTGGTTTTGTATTCGGCAAAATGAAATTATTTGAATGACCATTGTCCCAAAAATGAGATTTTAGCCTATATGGTTAAAAGTTTGATAAATATTAATGTTGAATTTGTCCCTCGATGTCCTTTATTACGTAACATAATATTTGAACCAATTTCGTTTTAAATTTGGTAAATAGAAAGTAATGAGATGACCCTTATCGCTAAAACGATATTTTAGCTTATATTGTTACATGTTTGTTAAATATGAAGGTTGAACATGTCCCTCGATGTCCCTTTATGCGAAACATGATATGTGAACCTATTTGGTTTGAAATTCGGTAAAATGGAAGTATTGAAATGACCCTTGTCGCGAAAATGAAATGTTAGCCTATGTGGTTAGAAGTTTGATAAATAGTAAACTTATCCCTTGATATCCCTTGATGCGAAACATGATATGTGAACCTATTTGGTTTTATATTCTTAAAAATGAAAGTATTGGAATGACTTTGTCGCGAAAATGAGATTTTAGCCTATATGGTTAGAAGTTTGATAAAGGTTGAACTTGTCCCTCGATCTCCCTTGATACGAAACATGATATGTGAACCTATTTGGTTTTGTATTCGGCAAAATGAAATTATTTGAATGACCATTGTCCCAAAAATGAGATTTTAGCTTATATGGTTAAAAGTTTGATAAATATTAATGTTGAATTTGTCCCTCGATGTCCTTTATTGCATAACATAATATTTGAACTAATTTCGTTTTAAATTTGGTAAATAGAAACTAATGAGATGACCCTTATCGCGAAAACGAGATTTTAGCTTATATTGTTACATGTTTGTTAAATATTAAGGTTGAACATGTCCCTCGATGTCCCTTGATGCGAAACATGATATGTGAACCTATTTGGTTTGAAATTCGGTAAAATGAAAGTATTGAAATGACCATTGTCGCGATAATGAAATGTTAGCCTATGTGGTTAGAAGTTTGATAAACAGTGAACTTGTCCCTCGATGTCCCTTGATGCGAAACATGATATGTGAACCTATTTGGTTTTATGTTCGGAAAAATGAAAGTATTGGAATGACTTTGTCGCGAAAATGAGATTTTAACCTATATGGTTAGAAGTTTGATAAAGGTTGAACTTGTCCCTCGATCTCCCTTAATGCGAAACATGATATGTGAACCTATTTGGTTTTGTATTCGGCAAAATGACCATTGTCCCAAAAATGAGATTTTAGCCTATATGGTTAAAAGTTTGATAAATATTAATGTTGAATTTGTCTGTCGATGTCCTTTATTGCATAACATAATATTTGAACTAATTTCGTTTTAAATTTGGTAAATAGAAACTAATGAGATGACCCTTATTGCAAAAACGAGATTTTAGCTTATATTGTTACATGTTTGTTAAATATGAAGGTTGACCATTTCCGTCGATGTCCCTTGATGCCAAACATGATATGTGAACCTATTTGGTTTGAAATTTGGTAAAATGAAAGTATTGAAATGACCCTTGTCGCGAAAATGAAATGTTAGCCTATGTGGTTAGAAGTTTGATAAACAGTGAACTTGTCCCTTGATGTCCCTTGATGCATTACATGATATGTGAACGTATTTGGTTTTATATTCGGAAAAATGAAAGTATTGGAATGACTTTGTCGCGAAAATTAGATTTTAGCCTATATGGTTAGAAGTTTGATAAAGGTTGAACTTGTCCCTCGATCTCCCTTGATACGAAACATAATATATTTGGTTTTGTATTCGGCAAAATGAAATTATTTGAATGACCATTGTCCCAAAAATGAGATTTTAGCCTATATGGTTAAAAGTTTGATAAATATTAATGTTGAATTTGTCCCTCGATGTCCTTTATTGCGTAACATAATATTTGAACCAATTTCGTTTTAAATTTGGTAAATAGAAAGTAATGAGATGACCCATATCGCTAAAACGATATTTTAGCTTATATTGTTACATGTTTGTTAAATATGAAGGTTGAACATGTCCCTCGATGTCCCTTTATGCGAAACATGATATGTGAACCTATTTGGTTTGAAATTCGGTAAAATGGAAGTATTGAAATGACCCTTGTCGCGAAAATGAAATGTTAGCCTATGTGGTTAGAAGTTTGATAAATAGTGAACTTATCCCTTGATGTCCCTTGATGCGAAACATGATATGTGAACCTATTTGGTTTTATATTCTTAAAAATGAAAGTATTGGAATGACTTTGTCGCGAAAATGAGATTTTAGCCTATATGGTTAGAAGTTTGATAAAGGTTGAACTTGTCCCTCGATCTCCCTTGATACGAAACATGATATGTGAACCTATTTGGTTTTGTATTCGGCAAAATGAAATTATTTGAATGACCATTGTCCCAAAAATGAGATTTTAGCTTATATGGTTAAAAGTTTGATAAATATTAATGTTGAATTTGTCCCTCGATGTCCTTTATTGCATAACATAATATTTGAACCAATTTCGTTTTAAATTTGGTAAATAGAAACTAATGAGATGACCCTTATCGCGAAAACGAGATTTTAGCTTATATTGTTACATGTTTGTTAAATATTAAGGTTGAACATGTCCCTCGATGTCCCTTGATGCGAAACATGATATGTGAACCTATTTGGTTTGAAATTCGGTAAAATGAAAGTATTGAAATGACCATTGTCGCGATAATGAAATGTTAGCCTATGTGGTTAGAAGTTTGATAAACAGTGAACTTGTCCCTCGATGTCCCTTGATGCGAAACATGATATGTGAACCTATTTGGTTTTATGTTCGGAAAAATGAAAGTATTGGAATGACTTTGTCGCGAAAATGAGATTTTAACCTATATGGTTAGAAGTTTGATAAAGGTTGAACTTGTCCCTCGATCTCCCTTAATGCGAAACATGATATGTGAACCTATTTGGTTTTGTATTCGGCAAAATGAAATTATTTGAATGACCATTGTCCCAAAAATGAGATTTTAGCCTATATGGTTAAAAGTTTGATAAATATTAATGTTGAATTTGTCTGTCGATGTCCTTTATTGCATAACATAATATTTGAACTAATTTCGTTTTAAATTTGGTAAATAGAAACTAATGAGATGACCCTTATTGCAAAAACGAGATTTTAGCTTATATTGTTACATGTTTGTTAAATATGAAGGTTGACCATGTCCGTCGATGTCCCTTGATGCCAAACATGATATGTGAACCTATTTGGTTTGAAATTTGGTAAAATGAAAGTATTGAAATGACCCTTGTCGCGAAAATGAAATGTTAGCCTATGTGGTTAGAAGTTTGATAAACAGTGAACTTGTCCCTTGATGTCCCTTGATGCATTACATGATATGTGAACGTATTTGGTTTTATATTCGGAAAAATGAAAGTATTGGAATGACTTTGTCGCGAAAATTAGATTTTAGCCTATATGGTTAGAAGTTTGATAAAGGTTGAACTTGTCCCTCGATCTCCCTTGATACGAAACATAATATATTTGGTTTTGTATTCGGCAAAATGAAATTATTTGAATGACCATTGTCCCAAAAATGAGATTTTAGCCTATATGGTTAAAAGTTTGATAAATATTAATGTTGAATTTGTCCCTCGATGTCCTTTATTACGTAACATAATATTTGAACCAATTTCGTTTTAAATTTGGTAAATAGAAAGTAATGAGATGACCCTTATCGCTAAAACGATATTTTAGCTTATATTGTTACATGTTTGTTAAATATGAAGGTTGAACATGTCCCTCGATGTCCCTTTATGCGAAACATGATATGTGAACCTATTTGGTTTGAAATTCGGTAAAATGGAAGTATTGAAATGACCCTTGTCGCGAAAATGAAATGTTAGCCTATGTGGTTAGAAGTTTGATAAATAGTGAACTTATCCCTTGATGTCCCTTGATGCGAAACATGATATGTGAACCTATTTGGTTTTATATTCTTAAAAATGAAAGTATTGGAATGACTTTGTCGCGAAAATGAGATTTTAGCCTATATGGTTAGAAGTTTGATAAAGGTTGAACTTGTCCCTCGATCTCCCTTGATACGAAACATGATATGTGAACCTATTTGGTTTTGTATTCGGCAAAATGAAATTATTTGAATGACCATTGTCCCAAAAATGAGATTTTAGCTTATATGGTTAAAAGTTTGATAAATATTAATGTTGAATTTGTCCCTCGATGTCCTTTATTGCATAACATAATATTTGAACCAATTTCGTTTTAAATTTGGTAAATAGAAACTAATGAGATGATCCTTATCGCGAAAACGAGATTTTAGCTTATATTGTTACATGTTTGTTAAATATTAAGGTTGAACATGTCCCTCGATGTCCCTTGATGCGAAACATGATATGTGAACCTATTTGGTTTGAAATTCGGTAAAATGAAAGTATTGAAATGACCATTGTCGCGATAATGAAATGTTAGCCTATGTGGTTAGAAGTTTGATAAACAGTGAACTTGTCCCTCGATGTCCCTTGATGCGAAACATGATATGTGAACCTATTTGGTTTTATGTTCGGAAAAATGAAAGTATTGGAATGACTTTGTCGCGAAAATGAGATTTTAACCTATATGGTTAGAAGTTTGATAAAGGTTGAACTTGTCCCTCGATCTCCCTTAATGCGAAACATGATATGTGAACCTATTTGGTTTTGTATTCGGCAAAATGAAATTATTTGAATGACCATTGTCCCAAAAATGAGATTTTAGCCTATATGGTTAAAAGTTTGATAAATATTAATGTTGAATTTGTCTGTCGATGTCCTTTATTGCATAACATAATATTTGAACTAATTTCGTTTTAAATTTGGTAAATAGAAACTAATGAGATGACCCTTATTGCAAAAACGAGATTTTAGCTTATATTGTTACATGTTTGTTAAATATGAAGGTTGACCATGTCCGTCGATGTCCCTTGATGCCAAACATGATATGTGAACCTATTTGGTTTGAAATTTGGTAAAATGAAAGTATTGAAATGACCCTTGTCGCGAAAATGAAATGTTAGCCTATGTGGTTAGAAGTTTGATAAACAGTGAACTTGTCCCTTGATGTCCCTTGATGCATTACATGATATGTGAACGTATTTGGTTTTATATTCGGAAAAATGAAAGTATTGGAATGACTTTGTCGCGAAAATTAGATTTTAGCCTATATGGTTAGAAGTTTGATAAAGGTTGAACTTGTCCCTCGATCTCCCTTGATACGAAACATAATATATTTGGTTTTGTATTCGGCAAAATGAAATTATTTGAATGACCATTGTCCCAAAAATGAGATTTTAGCCTATATGGTTAAAAGTTTGATAAATATTAATGTTGAATTTGTCCCTCGATGTCCTTTATTACGTAACATAATATTTGAACCAATTTCGTTTTAAATTTGGTAAATAGAAAGTAATGAGATGACCCTTATCGCTAAAACGATATTTTAGCTTATATTGTTACATGTTTGTTAAATATGAAGGTTGAACATGTCCCTCGATGTCCCTTTATGCGAAACATGATATGTGAACCTATTTGGTTTGAAATTCGGTAAAATGGAAGTATTGAAATGACCCTTGTCGCGAAAATGAAATGTTAGCCTATGTGGTTAGAAGTTTGATAAATAGTGAACTTATCCCTTGATGTCCCTTGATGCGAAACATGATATGTGAACCTATTTGGTTTTATATTCTTAAAAATGAAAGTATTGGAATGACTTTGTCGCGAAAATGAGATTTTAGCCTATATGGTTAGAAGTTTGATAAAGGTTGAACTTGTCCCTCGATCTCCCTTGATACGAAACATGATATGTGAACCTATTTGGTTTTGTATTCGGCAAAATGAAATTATTTGAATGACCATTGTCCCAAAAATGAGATTTTAGCTTATATGGTTAAAAGTTTGATAAATATTAATGTTGAATTTGTCCCTCGATGTCCTTTATTGCATAACATAATATTTGAACCAATTTCGTTTTAAATTTGGTAAATAGAAACTAATGAGATGATCCTTATCGCGAAAACGAGATTTTAGCTTATATTGTTACATGTTTGTTAAATATTAAGGTTGAACATGTCCCTCGATGTCCCTTGATGCGAAACATGATATGTGAACCTATTTGGTTTGAAATTCGGTAAAATGAAAGTATTGAAATGACCATTGTCGCGATAATGAAATGTTAGCCTATGTGGTTAGAAGTTTGATAAACAGTGAACTTGTCCCTCGATGTCCCTTGATGCGAAACATGATATGTGAACCTATTTGGTTTTATGTTCGGAAAAATGAAAGTATTGGAATGACTTTGTCGCGAAAATGAGATTTTAACCTATATGGTTAGAAGTTTGATAAAGGTTGAACTTGTCCCTCGATCTCCCTTAATGCGAAACATGATATGTGAACCTATTTGGTTTTGTATTCGGCAAAATGAAATTATTTGAATGACCATTGTCCCAAAAATGAGATTTTAGCCTATATGGTTAAAAGTTTGATAAATATTAATGTTGAATTTGTCTGTCGATGTCCTTTATTGCATAACATAATATTTGAACTAATTTCGTTTTAAATTTGGTAAATAGAAACTAATGAGATGACCCTTATTGCAAAAACGAGATTTTAGCTTATATTGTTACATGTTTGTTAAATATGAAGGTTGACCATGTCCGTCGATGTCCCTTGATGCCAAACATGATATGTGAACCTATTTGGTTTGAAATTTGGTAAAATGAAAGTATTGAAATGACCCTTGTCGCGAAAATGAAATGTTAGCCTATGTGGTTAGAAGTTTGATAAACAGTGAACTTGTCCCTTGATGTCCCTTGATGCATTACATGATATGTGAACGTATTTGGTTTTATATTCGGAAAAATGAAAGTATTGGAATGACTTTGTCGCGAAAATTAGATTTTAGCCTATATGGTTAGAAGTTTGATAAAGGTTGAACTTGTCCCTCGATCTCCCTTGATACGAAACATAATATATTTGGTTTTGTATTCGGCAAAATGAAATTATTTGAATGACCATTGTCCCAAAAATGAGATTTTAGCCTATATGGTTAAAAGTTTGATAAATATTAATGTTGAATTTGTCCCTCGATGTCCTTTATTACGTAACATAATATTTGAACCAATTTCGTTTTAAATTTGGTAAATAGAAAGTAATGAGATGACCCTTATCGCTAAAACGATATTTTAGCTTATATTGTTACATGTTTGTTAAATATGAAGGTTGAACATGTCCCTCGATGTCCCTTTATGCGAAACATGATATGTGAACCTATTTGGTTTGAAATTCGGTAAAATGGAAGTATTGAAATGACCCTTGTCGCGAAAATGAAATGTTAGCCTATGTGGTTAGAAGTTTGATAAATAGTGAACTTATCCCTTGATGTCCCTTGATGCGAAACATGATATGTGAACCTATTTGGTTTTATATTCTTAAAAATGAAAGTATTGGAATGACTTTGTCGCGAAAATGAGATTTTAGCCTATATGGTTAGAAGTTTGATAAAGGTTGAACTTGTCCCTCGATCTCCCTTGATACGAAACATGATATGTGAACCTATTTGGTTTTGTATTCGGCAAAATGAAATTATTTGAATGACCATTGTCCCAAAAATGAGATTTTAGCTTATATGGTTAAAAGTTTGATAAATATTAATGTTGAATTTGTCCCTCGATGTCCTTTATTGCATAACATAATATTTGAACCAATTTCGTTTTAAATTTGGTAAATAGAAACTAATGAGATGATCCTTATCGCGAAAACGAGATTTTAGCTTATATTGTTACATGTTTGTTAAATATTAAGGTTGAACATGTCCCTCGATGTCCCTTGATGCGAAACATGATATGTGAACCTATTTGGTTTGAAATTCGGTAAAATGAAAGTATTGAAATGACCATTGTCGCGATAATGAAATGTTAGCCTATGTGGTTAGAAGTTTGATAAACAGTGAACTTGTCCCTCGATGTCCCTTGATGCGAAACATGATATGTGAACCTATTTGGTTTTATGTTCGGAAAAATGAAAGTATTGGAATGACTTTGTCGCGAAAATGAGATTTTAACCTATATGGTTAGAAGTTTGATAAAGGTTGAACTTGTCCCTCGATCTCCCTTAATGCGAAACATGATATGTGAACCTATTTGGTTTTGTATTCGGCAAAATGACCATTGTCCCAAAAATGAGATTTTAGCCTATATGGTTAAAAGTTTGATAAATATTAATGTTGAATTTGTCTGTCGATGTCCTTTATTGCATAACATAATATTTGAACTAATTTCGTTTTAAATTTGGTAAATAGAAACTAATGAGATGACCCTTATTGCAAAAACGAGATTTTAGCTTATATTGTTACATGTTTGTTAAATATGAAGGTTGACCATGTCCGTCGATGTCCCTTGATGCCAAACATGATATGTGAACCTATTTGGTTTGAAATTTGGTAAAATGAAAGTATTGAAATGACCCTTGTCGCGAAAATGAAATGTTAGCCTATGTGGTTAGAAGTTTGATAAACAGTGAACTTGTCCCTTGATGTCCCTTGATGCATTACATGATATGTGAACGTATTTGGTTTTATATTCGGAAAAATGAAAGTATTGGAATGACTTTGTCGCGAAAATTAGATTTTAGCCTATATGGTTAGAAGTTTGATAAAGGTTGAACTTGTCCCTCGATCTCCCTTGATACGAAACATAATATATTTGGTTTTGTATTCGGCAAAATGAAATTATTTGAATGACCATTGTCCCAAAAATGAGATTTTAGCCTATATGGTTAAAAGTTTGATAAATATTAATGTTGAATTTGTCCCTCGATGTCCTTTATTGCGTAACATAATATTTGAACCAATTTCGTTTTAAATTTGGTAAATAGAAAGTAATGAGATGACCCTTATCGCTAAAACGATATTTTAGCTTATATTGTTACACGTTTGTTAAATATGAAGGTTGAACATGTCCCTCGATGTCCCTTTATGCGAAACATGATATGTGAACCTATTTGGTTTGAAATTCGGTAAAATGGAAGTATTGAAATGACCCTTGTCGCGAAAATGAAATGTTAGCCTATGTGGTTAGAAGTTTGATAAATAGTGAACTTATCCCTTGATGTCCCTTGATGCGAAACATGATATGTGAACCTATTTGGTTTTATATTCTTAAAAATGAAAGTATTGGAATGACTTTGTCGCGAAAATGAGATTTTAGCCTATATGGTTAGAAGTTTGATAAAGGTTGAAGATGTCCCTCGATCTCCCTTGATACGAAACATGATATGTGAACCTATTTGGTTTTGTATTCGGCAAAATGAAATTATTTGAATGACCATTGTCCCAAAAATGAGATTTTAGCTTATATGGTTAAAAGTTTGATAAATATTAATGTTGAATTTGTCCCTCGATGTCCTTTATTGCATAACATAATATTTGAACCAATTTCGTTTTAAATTTGGTAAATAGAAACTAATGAGATGATCCTTATCGCGAAAACGAGATTTTAGCTTATATTGTTACATGTTTGTTAAATATTAAGGTTGAACATGTCCCTCGATGTCCCTTGATGCGAAACATGATATGTGAACCTATTTGGTTTGAAATTCGGTAAAATGAAAGTATTGAAATGACCATTGTCGCGATAATGAAATGTTAGCCTATGTGGTTAGAAGTTTGATAAACAGTGAACTTGTCCCTCGATGTCCCTTGATGCGAAACATGATATGTGAACCTATTTGGTTTTATGTTCGGAAAAATGAAAGTATTGGAATGACTTTGTCGCGAAAATGAGATTTTAACCTATATGGTTAGAAGTTTGATAAAGGTTGAACTTGTCCCTCGATCTCCCTTAATGCGAAACATGATATGTGAACCTATTTGGTTTTGTATTCGGCAAAATGAAATTATTTGAATGACCATTGTCCCAAAAATGAGATTTTAGCCTATATGGTTAAAAGTTTGATAAATATTAATGTTGAATTTGTCTGTCGATGTCCTTTATTGCATAACATAATATTTGAACTAATTTCGTTTTAAATTTGGTAAATAGAAACTAATGAGATGACCCTTATTGCAAAAACGAGATTTTAGCTTATATTGTTACATGTTTGTTAAATATGAAGGTTGACCATGTCCGTCGATGTCCCTTGATGCCAAACATGATATGTGAACCTATTTGGTTTGAAATTTGGTAAAATGAAAGTATTGAAATGACCCTTGTCGCGAAAATGAAATGTTAGCCTATGTGGTTAGAAGTTTGATAAATAGTGAACTTATCCCTTGATGTCCCTTGATGCGAAACATGATATGTGAACCTATTTGGTTTTATATTCTTAAAAATGAAAGTATTGGAATGACTTTGTCGCGAAAATGAGATTTTAGCCTATATGGTTAGAAGTTTGATAAAGGTTGAACTTGTCCCTCGATCTCCCTTGATACGAAACATGATATGTGAACCTATTTGGTTTTGTATTCGGCAAAATGAAATTATTTGAATGACCATTGTCCCAAAAATGAGATTTTAGCTTATATGGTTAAAAGTTTGATAAATATTAATGTTGAATTTGTCCCTCGATGTTGCATAACATAATATTTGAACCAATTTCGTTTTAAATTTGGTAAATAGAAACTAATGAGATGATCCTTATCGCGAAAACGAGATTTTAGCTTATATTGTTACATGTTTGTTAAATATTAAGGTTGAACATGTCCCTCGATGTCCCTTGATGCGAAACATGATATGTGAACCTATTTGGTTTGAAATTCGGTAAAATGAAAGTATTGAAATGACCATTGTCGCGATAATGAAATGTTAGCCTATGTGGTTAGAAGTTTGATAAACAGTGAACTTGTCCCTCGATGTCCCTTGATGCGAAACATGATATGTGAACCTATTTGGTTTTATGTTCGGAAAAATGAAAGTATTGGAATGACTTTGTCGCGAAAATGAGATTTTAACCTATATGGTTAGAAGTTTGATAAAGGTTGAACTTGTCCCTCGATCTCCCTTAATGCGAAACATGATATGTGAACCTATTTGGTTTTGTATTCGGCAAAATGAAATTATTTGAATGACCATTGTCCCAAAAATGAGATTTTAGCCTATATGGTTAAAAGTTTGATAAATATTAATGTTGAATTTGTCCCTCGATGTCCTTTATTGCATAACATAATATTTGAACCAATTTCGTTTTAAATTTGGTAAATAGAAACTAATGAGATGATCCTTATCGCGAAAACGAGATTTTAGCTTATATTGTTACATGTTTGTTAAATATTAAGGTTGAACATGTCCCTCGATGTCCCTTGATGCGAAACATGATATGTGAACCTATTTGGTTTGAAATTCGGTAAAATGAAAGTATTGAAATGACCATTGTCGCGATAATGAAATGTTAGCCTATGTGGTTAGAAGTTTGATAAACAGTGAACTTGTCCCTCGATGTCCCTTGATGCGAAACATGATATGTGAACCTATTTGGTTTTATGTTCGGAAAAATGAAAGTATTGGAATGACTTTGTCGCGAAAATGAGATTTTAACCTATATGGTTAGAAGTTTGATAAAGGTTGAACTTGTCCCTCGATCTCCCTTAATGCGAAACATGATATGTGAACCTATTTGGTTTTGTATTCGGCAAAATGAAATTATTTGAATGACCATTGTCCCAAAAATGAGATTTTAGCCTATATGGTTAAAAGTTTGATAAATATTAATGTTGAATTTGTCCCTCGATGTCCTTTATTGCATAACATAATATTTGAACCAATTTCGTTTTAAATTTGGTAAATAGAAACTAATGAGATGATCCTTATCGCGAAAACGAGATTTTAGCTTATATTGTTACATGTTTGTTAAATATTAAGGTTGAACATGTCCCTCGATGTCCCTTGATGCGAAACATGATATGTGAACCTATTTGGTTTGAAATTCGGTAAAATGAAAGTATTGAAATGACCATTGTCGCGATAATGAAATGTTAGCCTATGTGGTTAGAAGTTTGATAAACAGTGAACTTGTCCCTCGATGTCCCTTGATGCGAAACATGATATGTGAACCTATTTGGTTTTATGTTCGGAAAAATGAAAGTATTGGAATGACTTTGTCGCGAAAATGAGATTTTAACCTATATGGTTAGAAGTTTGATAAAGGTTGAACTTGTCCCTCGATCTCCCTTAATGCGAAACATGATATGTGAACCTATTTGGTTTTGTATTCGGCAAAATGAAATTATTTGAATGACCATTGTCCCAAAAATGAGATTTTAGCCTATATGGTTAAAAGTTTGATAAATATTAATGTTGAATTTGTCTGTCGATGTCCTTTATTGCATAACATAATATTTGAACTAATTTCGTTTTAAATTTGGTAAATAGAAACTAATGAGATGACCCTTATTGCAAAAACGAGATTTTAGCTTATATTGTTACATGTTTGTTAAATATGAAGGTTGACCATGTCCGTCGATGTCCCTTGATGCCAAACATGATATGTGAACCTATTTGGTTTGAAATTTGGTAAAATGAAAGTATTGAAATGACCCTTGTCGCGAAAATGAAATGTTAGCCTATGTGGTTAGAAGTTTGATAAACAGTGAACTTGTCCCTTGATGTCCCTTGATGCATTACATGATATGTGAATCTATTTGGTTTTATATTCGGAAAAATGAAAGTATTGGAATGACTTTGTCGCGAAAATTAGATTTTAGCCTATATGGTTAGAAGTTTGATAAAGGTTGAACTTGTCCCTCGATCTCCCTTGATACGAAACATAATATATTTGGTTTTGTATTCGGCAAAATGAAATTATTTGAATGACCATTGTCCCAAAAATGAGATTTTAGCCTATATGGTTAAAAGTTTGATAAATATTAATGTTGAATTTGTCCCTCGATGTCCTTTATTGCGTAACATAATATTTGAACCAATTTCGTTTTAAATTTGGTAAATAGAAAGTAATGAGATGACCCTTATCGCTAAAACGATATTTTAGCTTATATTGTTACATGTTTGTTAAATATGAAGGTTGAACATGTCCCTCGATGTCCCTTTATGCGAAACATGATATGTGAACCTATTTGGTTTGAAATTCGGTAAAATGGAAGTATTGAAATGACCCTTGTTGCGAAAATGAAATGTTAGCCTATGTGGTTAGAAGTTTGATAAATAGTGAACTTATCCCTTGATGTCCCTTGATGCGAAACATGATATGTGAACCTATTTGGTTTTATATTCTTAAAAATGAAAGTATTGGAATGACTTTGTCGCGAAAATGAGATTTTAGCCTATATGGTTAGAAGTTTGATAAAGGTTGAACATGTCCCTCGATCTCCCTTGATACGAAACATGATATGTGAACCTATTTGGTTTTGTATTCGGCAAAATGAAATTATTTGAATGACCATTGTCCCAAAAATGAGATTTTAGCTTATATGGTTAAAAGTTTGATAAATATTAATGTTGAATTTGTCCCTCGATGTCCTTTATTGCATAACATAATATTTGAACCAATTTCGTTTTAAATTTGGTAAATAGAAACTAATGAGATGATCCTTATCGCGAAAACGAGATTTTAGCTTATATTGTTACATGTTTGTTAAATATTAAGGTTGAACATGTCCCTCGATGTCCCTTGATGCGAAACATGATATGTGAACCTATTTGGTTTGAAATTCGGTAAAATGAAAGTATTGAAATGACCATTGTCGCGATAATGAAATGTTAGCCTATGTGGTTAGAAGTTTGATAAACAGTGAACTTGTCCCTCGATGTCCCTTGATGCGAAACATGATATGTGAACCTATTTGGTTTTATGTTCGGAAAAATGAAAGTATTGGAATGACTTTGTCGCGAAAATGAGATTTTAACCTATATGGTTAGAAGTTTGATAAAGGTTGAACTTGTCCCTCGATCTCCCTTAATGCGAAACATGATATGTGAACCTATTTGGTTTTGTATTCGGCAAAATGAAATTATTTGAATGACCATTGTCCCAAAAATGAGATTTTAGCCTATATGGTTAAAAGTTTGATAAATATTAATGTTGAATTTGTCTGTCGATGTCCTTTATTGCATAACATAATATTTGAACTAATTTCGTTTTAAATTTGGTAAATAGAAACTAATGAGATGACCCTTATTGCAAAAACGAGATTTTAGCTTATATTGTTACATGTTTGTTAAATATGAAGGTTGACCATGTCCGTCGATGTCCCTTGATGCCAAACATGATATGTGAACCTATTTGGTTTGAAATTTGGTAAAATGAAAGTATTGAAATGACCCTTGTCGCGAAAATGAAATGTTAGCCTATGTGGTTAGAAGTTTGATAAACAGTGAACTTGTCCCTTGATGTCCCTTGATGCATTACATGATATGTGAACGTATTTGGTTTTATATTCGGAAAAATGAAAGTATTGGAAAGACTTTCTCGCGAAAATTAGATTTTAGCCTATATGGTTAGAAGTTTGATAAAGGTTGAACTTGTCCCTCGATCTCCCTTGATACGAAACATAATATATTTGGTTTTGTATTCGGCAAAATGAAATTATTTGAATGACCATTGTCCCAAAAATGAGATTTTAGCCTATATGGTTAAAAGTTTGATAAATATTAATGTTGAATTTGTCCCTCGATGTCCTTTATTACGTAACATAATATTTGAACCAATTTCGTTTTAAATTTGGTAAATAGAAAGTAATGAGATGACCCTTATCGCTAAAACGATATTTTAGCTTATATTGTTACATGTTTGTTAAATATGAAGGTTGAACATGTCCCTCGATGTCCCTTTATGCGAAACATGATATGTGAACCTATTTGGTTTGAAATTCGGTAAAATGGAAGTATTGAAATGACCCTTGTCGCGAAAATGAAATGTTAGCCTATGTGGTTAGAAGTTTGATAAATAGTGAACTTATCCCTTGATATCCCTTGATGCGAAACATGATATGTGAACCTATTTGGTTTTATATTCTTAAAAATGAAAGTATTGGAATGACTTTGTCGCGAAAATGAGATTTTAGCCTATATGGTTAGAAGTTTGATAAAGGTTGAACTTGTCCCTCGATCTCCCTTGATACGAAACATGATATGTGAACCTATTTGGTTTTGTATTCGGCAAAATGAAATTATTTGAATGACCATTGTCCCAAAAATGAGATTTTAGCTTATATGGTTAAAAGTTTGATAAATATTAATGTTGAATTTGTCCCTCGATGTCCTTTATTGCATAACATAATATTTGAACCAATTTCATTTTAAATTTGGTAAATAGAAACTAATGAGATGACCCTTATCGCGAAAACGAGATTTTAGCTTATATTGTTACATGTTTGTTAAATATTAAGGTTGAACATGTCCCTCGATGTCCCTTGATGCGAAACATGATATGTGAACCTATTTGGTTTGAAATTCGGTAAAATGAAAGTATTGAAATGACCATTGTCGCGATAATGAAATGTTAGCCTATGTGGTTAGAAGTTTGATAAACAGTGAACTTGTCCCTCGATGTCCCTTGATGCGAAACATGATATGTGAACCTATTTGGTTTTATGTTCGGAAAAATGAAAGTATTAAAATGACTTTGTCGCGAAAATGAGATTTTAACCTATATGGTTAGAAGTTTGATAAAGGTTGAACTTGTCCCTCGATCTCCCTTAATGCGAAACATGATATGTGAACCTATTTGGTTTTGTATTCGGCAAAATGACCATTGTCCCAAAAATGAGATTTTAGCCTATATGGTTAAAAGTTTGATAAATATTAATGTTGAATTTGTCCCTCGATGTCCTTTATTGCGTAACATAATATTTGAACCAATTTCGTTTTAAATTTGGTAAATAGAAAGTAATGAGATGACCCTTATCGCAAAAACGAGATTTTAGCTTATATTGTTACATGTTTGTTAAATATGAAGGTTGAACATGTCCCTCGATGTCCCTTGATGCGAAACATGATATGTGAACCTATTTGGTTTTGTATTCGTCAAAATGAAATTATTTGAATGACCATTCTCCCAAAAATGTGATTTTAGCCTATATGGATAAAAGTTTGATAAATATTAATGTTGAATTTGTCCCTCGATGTCCTTTATTGCATAACATAATATTTGAACCAATTTCGTTTTAAATTTGGTAAATAGAAACTAATGAGATGATCCTTATTGCAAAAACGAGATTTTAGCTTATATTGTTACATGTTTGTTAAATATGAAGGTTGAACATGTCCGTCGATGTCCCTTGATGCCAAACATGATATGTGAACCTATTTGGTTTGAAATTTGGTAAAATGAAAGTATTGAAATGACCCTTGTCGCGAAAATGAAATGTTAGCCTATGTGGTTAGAAGTTTGATAAACAGTGAACTTGTCCCTTGATGTCCCTTGATGCATTACATGATATGTGAACCTATTTGGTTTTATATTCGGAAAAATGAAAGTATTGGAATGACTTTGTCGCGAAATTAGATTTTAGCCTATATGGTTAGAAGTTTCATAAAGGTTGAACTTGTCCCTCGATCTCCCTTGAAACGAAACATGATATGTGAACCTATTTGGTTTTGTATTCGGCAAAATGAAATTATTTGAATGACCATTGTCCCAAAAATGAGATTTTAACCTATATGGTTAAAAGTTTGATAAATATTAATGTTGAATTTGTCCCTCGATGTCCTTTATTGCGTAACATAATATTTGAACCAATTTCGTTTTAAATTTGGTAAATAGCAAGTAATGAGATGACCCTTATCGCGAAAACGAGATTTTAGCTTATATTGTTACATGTTTGTTAAATATGAAGGTTGAACATGTCCCTCGATGTCCCTTGATGCGAAAGATGATATGTGAACCTATTTGGTTTGATATTCGGTAAAATGAAAGTATTGAAATGACCCTTGTCGCAAAAATGAAATGTTAGCCTATGTGGTTAGAAGTTAGATGAACAGTGAACTTGTCTCTCGATGTCCCTTGATGCGAAACATGATATACGAACCTATTTGGTTTTATATTCGGAAAAATGAAAGTATTGGAATGACTTTGTCGCGAAAATTAGATTTTAGCCTATATGGTTAGAAGTTTGATAAAGGTTGAACTTGTCCCTCGGTCTCCCTTGATACGAAACATGATATGTGAACCTATTTGGTTTTGTATTCGGCAAAATGAAATTATTTGAATGACCATTGTCCCAAAAATGAGATTTTAGCTTATATGGTTAAAAGTTTGATAAATATTAATGTTGAATTTGTCCCTCGATGTCCTTTATTGCATAACATAATATTTGAACCAATTTCGTTTTAAATTTGGTAAATAGAAACTAATGAGATGACCCTTATCGCGAAAACGAGATTTTAGCTTATATTGTTACATGTTTGTTAAATATGAAGGTTGAACATGTCCCTCGATGTCCCTTGATGCGAAACATGATATGTGAACCTATTTGGTTTGAAATTCGGTAAAATGAAAGTATTGAAATGACCATTGTCGCGATAATGAAATGTTAGCCTATGTGGTTAGAAGTTTGATAAACAGTGAACTTGTCCCTCGATGTCCCTTGATGCGAAACATGATATGTGAACCTATTTGGTTTTATGTTCGGAAAAATAAAAGTATTGGAATGACTTTGTCGCGAAAATGAGATTTTAACCTATATGGTTAGAAGTTTGATAAAGGTTGAACTTGTCCCTCGATCTCCCTTAATGCGAAACATGATATGTGAACCTATTTGGTTTTGTATTCGGCAAAATGAAATTATTTGAATGACCATTGTCCCAAAAATGAGATTTTAGCTTATATGGTTAAAAGTTTGATAAATATTAATGTTGAATTTGTCCCTCGATGTCCTTTATTGCATAACATAATATTTGAACCAATTTCGTTTTAAATTTGGTAAATAGAAACTAATGAGATGACCCTTATCGCGAAAACGAGATTTTAGCTTATATTGTTACATGTTTGTTAAATATGAAGGTTGAACATGTCCCTCGATGTCCCTTGATGCGAAACATGATATGTGAACCTATTTGGTTTGAAATTCGGTAAAATGAAAGTATTGAAATGACCATTGTCGCGATAATGAAATGTTAGCCTATGTGGTTAGAAGTTTGATAAACAGTGAACTTGTCCCTCGATGTCCCTTGATGCGAAACATGATATGTGAACCTATTTGGTTTTATGTTCGGAAAAATGAAAGTATTGGAATGACTTTGTCGCGAAAATGAGATTTTAACCTATATGGTTAGAAGTTTGATAAAGGTTGAACTTGTCCCTCGATCTCCCTTAATGCGAAACATGATATGTGAACCTATTTGGTTTTGTATTCGGCAAAATGAAATTATTTGAATGATCATTGTCCCAAAAATGAGATTTTAGCCTATATGGTTAAAAGTTTGATAAATATTAATGTTGAATTTGTCCCTCGATGTCCTTTATTGCGTAACATAATATTTGAACCAATTTCGTTTTAAATTTGGTAAACAGAAAGTAATGAGATGACCCTTATCGCAAAAACGAGATTTTAGCTTATATTGTTACATGTTTGTTAAATATGAAGGTTGAACATGTCCCTCGATGTCCCTTGATGCGAAACATGATATGTGAACCTATTTGGTTTGAAATTCGGTAAAATGAAAGTATTGAAATGACCCTTGTCGCGAAAATGAAATGTTAGCCTATGTGGTTATAAGTTTGATAAACAGTGAACTTGTCTCTCGATGTCCCTTGATGCGAAACATGATATGTGAACCTATTTGGTTTTATATTCGGAAAAATGAAAGTATTGGAATGACTTTGTCGCGAAAATGAGATTTTTGCCTATATGATTAGAAGTTTGATAAAGGTTGAACTTGTCCCTCGATCTCCCTTGATACGAAACATGATATGTGAACCTAATTGGTTTTGTATTCGGCAAAATGAAATTATTTGAATGACCATTGTCCCAAAAATGAGATTTTAACCTATATGGTTAAAAGTTTGATAAATATTAATGTTGAATTTGTCCCTCGATGTCCTTTATTGCGTAACATAATATTTGAACCAATTTCGTTTTAAATTTGGTAAATAACAAGTAATGAGATGACCCTTATCGCGAAAACGAGATTTTAGCTTATATTGTTACATGTTTGTTAAATATGAAGGTTGAACATGTCCCTCGATGTCCCTTGATGCGAAACATGATATGTGAACCTATTTGGTTTGAAATTCGGTAAAATGAAAGTATTGAAATGACCCTTGTCGCAAAAATGAAATGTTAGCCTATGTGGTTAGAAGTTAGATGAACAGTGAACTTGTCTCTCGATGTCCCTTGATGCGAAACATGATATACGAACCTATTTGGTTTTATATTCGGAAAAATGAAAGTATTGGAATGACTTTGTCGCGAAAATTAGATTTTAGCCTATATGGTTAGAAGTTTGATAAAGGTTGAACTTGTCCCTCGGTCTCCCTTGATACGAAACATGATATGTGAACCTATTTGGTTTTGTATTCGGCAAAATGAAATTATTTGAATGACCATTGTCCCAAAAATGAGATTTTAGCTTATATGGTTAAAAGTTTGATAAATATTAATGTTGAATTTGTCCCTCGATGTCCTTTATTGCATAACATAATATTTGAACCAATTTCGTTTTAAATTTGGTAAATAGAAACTAATGAGATGACCCTTATCGCGAAAACGAGATTTTAGCTTATATTGTTACATGTTTGTTAAATATGAAGGTTGAACATGTCCCTCGATGTCCCTTGATGCGAAACATGATATGTGAACCTATTTGGTTTGAAATTCGGTAAAATGAAAGTATTGAAATGACCATTGTCGCGATAATGAAATGTTAGCCTATGTGGTTAGAAGTTTGATAAATAGTGAACTTGTCCCTCGATGTCCCTTGATGCGAAACATGATATGTGAACCTATTTGGTTTTATGTTCGGAAAAATAAAAGTATTGGAATGACTTTGTCGCGAAAATGAGATTTTAACCTATATGGTTAGAAGTTTGATAAAGGTTGAACTTGTCCCTCGATCTCCCTTAATGCGAAACATGATATGTGAACCTATTTGGTTTTGTATTCGGCAAAATGAAATTATTTGAATGACCATTGTCCCAAAAATGAGATTTTAACCTATATGGTTAAAAGTTTGATAAATATTAATGTTGAATTTGTCCCTCGATGTCCTTTATTGCGTAACATAATATTTGAACCAATTTCGTTTTAAATTTGGTAAATAGCAAGTAATGAGATGACCCTTATCGCGAAAACGAGATTTTAGCTTATATTGTTACATGTTTGTTAAATATGAAGGTTGAACATGTCCCTCGATGTCCCTTGATGCGAAACATGATATGTGAACCTATTTGGTTTGAAATTCGGTAAAATGAAAGTATTGAAATGACCCTTGTCGCAAAAATGAAATGTTAGCCTATGTGGTTAGAAGTTAGATAAACAGTGAACTTGTCTCTCGATGAACCTATTTGGTTTTATGTTCGGAAAAATGAAAGTATTGGAATGACTTTGTCGCGAAAATTAGATTTTAGCCTATATGGTTAGAAGTTTGATAAAGGTTGAACTTGTCCCTCGGTCTCCCTTGATACGAAACATGATATGTGAACCTATTTGGTTTTGTATTCGGCAAAATGAAATTATTTGAATGACCATTGTCCCAAAAATGAGATTTTAGCTTATATGGTTAAAAGTTTGATAAATATTAATGTTGAATTTGTCCCTCGATGTCCTTTATTGCATAACATAATATTTGAACCAATTTCGTTTTAAATTTGGTAAATAGAAACTAATGAGATGACCCTTATCGCGAAAACGAGATTTTAGCTTATATTGTTACATGTTTGTTAAATATGAAGGTTGAACAT
This sequence comes from Medicago sativa, assembly GCF_051527215.1. Classification (NCBI taxonomy): domain Eukaryota; kingdom Viridiplantae; phylum Streptophyta; class Magnoliopsida; order Fabales; family Fabaceae; genus Medicago; species Medicago sativa. The sequence goes on along the minus strand of NC_140754.1, from coordinate 49,801,453 downwards.
GTCCCTCGATGTCCCTTGATGCGAAACATGATATGTGAACCTATTTGGTTTGAAATTCGGTAAAATGAAAGTATTGAAATGACCATTGTCGCGATAATGAAATGTTAGCCTATGTGGTTAGAAGTTTGATAAACAGTGAACTTGTCCCTCGATGTCCCTTGATGCGAAACATGATATGTGAACCTATTTGGTTTTATGTTCGGAAAAATGAAAGTATTGGAATGACTTTGTCGCGAAAATGAGATTTTAACCTATATGGTTAGAAGTTTGATAAAGGTTGAACTTGTCCCTCGATCTCCCTTAATGCGAAACATGATATGTGAACCTATTTGGTTTTGTATTCGGCAAAATGAAATTATTTGAATGATCATTGTCCCAAAAATGAGATTTTAGCCTATATGGTTAAAAGTTTGATAAATATTAATGTTGAATTTGTCCCTCGATGTCCTTTATTACGTAACATAATATTTGAACCAATTTCGTTTTAAATTTGGTAAACAGAAAGTAATGAGATGACCCTTATCGCAAAAACGAGATTTTAGCTTATATTGTTACATGTTTGTTAAATATGAAGGTTGAACATGTCCCTCGATGTCCCTTGATGCGAAACATGATATGTGAACCTATTTGGTTTGAAATTCGGTAAAATGAAAGTATTGAAATGACCCTTGTCGCGAAAATGAAATGTTAGCCTATGTGGTTATAAGTTTGATAAACAGTGAACTTGTCTCTCGATGTCCCTTGATGCGAAACATGATATGTGAACCTATTTGGTTTTATATTCGGAAAAATGAAAGTATTGGAATGACTTTGTCGCGAAAATGAGATTTTTGCCTATATGATTAGAAGTTTGATAAAGGTTGAACTTGTCCCTCGATCTCCCTTGATACGAAACATGATATGTGAACCTAATTGGTTTTGTATTCGGCAAAATGAAATTATTTGAATGACCATTGTCCCAAAAATGAGATTTTAACCTATATGGTTAAAAGTTTGATAAATATTAATGTTGAATTTGTCCCTCGATGTCCTTTATTGCGTAACATAATATTTGAACCAATTTCGTTTTAAATTTGGTAAATAGCAAGTAATGAGATGACCCTTATCGCGAAAACGAGATTTTAGCTTATATTGTTACATGTTTGTTAAATATGAAGGTTGAACATGTCCCTCGATGTCCCTTGATGCGAAACATGATATGTGAACCTATTTGGTTTGAAATTCGGTAAAATGAAAGTATTGAAATGACCCTTGTCGCAAAAATGAAATGTTACCCTATGTGGTTAGAAGTTAGATGAACAGTGAACTTGTCTCTCGATGTCCCTTGATGCGAAACATGATATACAAACCTATTTGGTTTTATATTCGGAAAAATGAAAGTATTGGAATGACTTTGTCGCGAAAATTAGATTTTAGCCTATATGGTTAGAAGTTTGATAAAGGTTGAACTTGTCCCTCGGTCTCCCTTGATACGAAACATGATATGTGAACCTATTTGGTTTTGTATTCGGCAAAATGAAATTATTTGAATGACCATTGTCCCAAAAATGAGATTTTAGCTTATATGGTTAAAAGTTTGATAAATATTAATGTTGAATTTGTCCCTCGATGTCCTTTATTGCATAACATAATATTTGAACCAATTTCGTTTTAAATTTGGTAAATAGAAACTAATGAGATGACCCTTATCGCGAAAACGAGATTTTAGCTTATATTGTTACATGTTTGTTAAATATGAAGGTTGAACATGTCCCTCGATGTCCCTTGATGCGAAACATGATATGTGAACCTATTTGGTTTGAAATTCGGTAAAATGAAAGTATTGAAATGACCATTGTCGCGATAATGAAATGTTAGCCTATGTGGTTAGAAGTTTGATAAACAGTGAACTTGTCCCTCGATGTCCCTTGATGCGAAACATGATATGTGAACCTATTTGGTTTTATGTTCGGAAAAATAAAAGTATTGGAATGACTTTGTCGCGAAAATGAGATTTTAACCTATATGGTTAGAAGTTTGATAAAGGTTGAACTTGTCCCTCGATCTCCCTTAATGCGAAACATGATATGTGAACCTATTTGGTTTTGTATTCGGCAAAATGAAATTATTTGAATGACCATTGTCCCAAAAATGAGATTTTAACCTATATGGTTAAAAGTTTGATAAATATTAATGTTGAATTTGTCCCTCGATGTCCTTTATTGCGTAACATAATATTTGAACCAATTTCGTTTTAAATTTGGTAAATATCAAGTAATGAGATGACCCTTATCGCGAAAACGAGATTTTAGCTTATATTGTTACATGTTTGTTAAATATGAAGGTTGAACATGTCCCTCGATGTCCCTTGATGCGAAACATGATATGTGAACCTATTTGGTTTGAAATTCGGTAAAATGAAAGTATTGAAATGACCCTTGTCGCAAAAATGAAATGTTAGCCTATGTGGTTAGAAGTTAGATAAACAGTGAACTTGTCTCTCGATGAACCTATTTGGTTTTATGTTCGGAAAAATGAAAGTATTGGAATGACTTTGTCGCGAAAATTAGATTTTAGCCTATATGGTTAGAAGTTTGATAAAGGTTGAACTTGTCCCTCGGTCTCCCTTGATACGAAACATGATATGTGAACCTATTTGGTTTTGTATTCGGCAAAATGAAATTATTTGAATGACCATTGTCCCAAAAATGAGATTTTAGCTTATATGGTTAAAAGTTTGATAAATATTAATGTTGAATTTGTCCCTCGATGTCCTTTATTGCATAACATAATATTTGAACCAATTTCGTTTTAAATTTGGTAAATAGAAACTAATGAGATGACCCTTATCGCGAAAACGAGATTTTAGCTTATATTGTTACATGTTTGTTAAATATGAAGGTTGAACATGTCCCTCGATGTCCCTTGATGCGAAACATGATATGTGAACCTATTTGGTTTGAAATTCGGTAAAATGAAAGTATTGAAATGACCCTTGTCGCAAAAATGAAATGTTAGCCTATGTGGTTAGAAGTTAGATAAACAGTGAACTTGTCTCTCGATGAACCTATTTGGTTTTATGTTCGGAAAAATGAAAGTATTGTAATGACTTTGTCGCGAAAATTAGATTTTAGCCTATATGGTTAGAAGTTTGATAAAGGTTGAACTTGTCCCTCGGTCTCCCTTGATACGAAACATGATATGTGAACCTATTTGGTTTTGTATTCGGCAAAATGAAATTATTTGAATGACCATTGTCCCAAAAATGAGATTTTAGCTTATATGGTTAAAAGTTTGATAAATATTAATGTTGAATTTGTCCCTCGATGTCCTTTATTGCATAACATAATATTTGAACCAATTTCGTTTTAAATTTGGTAAATAGAAACTAATGAGATGACCCTTATCGCGAAAACGAGATTTTAGCTTATATTGTTACATGTTTGTTTAATATGAAGGTTGAACATGTCCCTCGATGTCCCTTGATGCGAAACATGATATGTGAACCTATTTGGTTTGAAATTCGGTAAAATGAAAGTATTGAAATGACCATTGTCGCGATAATGAAATGTTAGCCTATGTGGTTAGAAGTTTGATAAACAGTGAACTTGTCCCTCGATGTCCCTTGATGCGAAACATGATATGTGAACCTATTTGGTTTTATGTTCGGAAAAATAAAAGTATTGGAATGACTTTGTCGCGAAAATGAGATTTTAACCTATATGGTTAGAAGTTTGATAAAGGTTGAACTTGTCCCTCGATCTCCCTTAATGCGAAACATGATATGTGAACCTATTTGGTTTTGTATTCGGCAAAATGAAATTATTTGAATGACCATTGTCCCAAAAATGAGATTTTAGCTTATATGGTTAAAAGTTTGATAAATATTAATGTTGAATTTGTCCCTCGATGTCCTTTATTGCATAACATAATATTTGAACCAATTTCGTTTTAAATTTGGTAAATAGAAACTAATGAGATGACCCTTATCGCGAAAACGAGATTTTAGCTTATATTGTTACATGTTTGTTAAATATGAAGGTTGAACATGTCCCTCGATGTCCCTTGATGCGAAACATGATATGTGAACCCATTTGGTTTGAAATTCGGTAAAATGAAAGTATTGAAATGACCATTGTCGCGATAATGAAATGTTAGCCTATGTGGTTAGAAGTTTGATAAACAGTGAACTTGTCCCTCGATGTCCCTTGATGCGAAACATGATATGTGAACCTATTTGGTTTTATGTTCGGAAAAATAAAAGTATTGGAATGACTTTGTCGCGAAAATGAGATTTTAACCTATATGGTTAGAAGTTTGATAAAGGTTGAACTTGTCCCTCGATCTCCCTTAATGCGAAACATGATATGTGAACCTATTTGGTTTTGTATTCGGCAAAATGAAATTATTTGAATGACCATTGTCCCAAAAATGAGATTTTAACCTATATGGTTAAAAGTTTGATAAATATTAATGTTGAATTTGTCCCTCGATGTCCTTTATTGCGTAACATAATATTTGAACCAATTTCGTTTTAAATTTGGTAAATATCAAGTAATGAGATGACCCTTATCGCGAAAACGAGATTTTAGCTTATATTGTTACATGTTTGTTAAATATGAAGGTTGAACATGTCCCTCGATGTCCCTTGATGCGAAACATGATATGTGAACCTATTTGGTTTGAAATTCGGTAAAATGAAAGTATTGAAATGACCCTTGTCGCAAAAATGAAATGTTAGCCTATGTGGTTAGAAGTTAGATAAACAGTGAACTTGTCTCTCGATGAACCTATTTGGTTTTATGTTCGGAAAAATGAAAGTATTGGAATGACTTTGTCGCGAAAATTAGATTTTAGCCTATATGGTTAGAAGTTTGATAAAGGTTGAACTTGTCCCTCGGTCTCCCTTGATACGAAACATGATATGTGAACCTATTTGGTTTTGTATTCGGCAAAATGAAATTATTTGAATGACCATTGTCCCAAAAATGAGATTTTAGCTTATATGGTTAAAAGTTTGATAAATATTAATGTTGAATTTGTCCCTCGATGTCCTTTATTGCATAACATAATATTTGAACCAATTTCGTTTTAAATTTGGTAAATAGAAACTAATGAGATGACCCTTATCGCGAAAACGAGATTTTAGCTTATATTGTTACATGTTTGTTTAATATGAAGGTTGAACATGTCCCTCGATGTCCCTTGATGCGAAACATGATATGTGAACCTATTTGGTTTGAAATTCGGTAAAATGAAAGTATTGAAATGACCATTGTCGCGATAATGAAATGTTAGCCTATGTGGTTAGAAGTTTGATAAACAGTGAACTTGTCCCTCGATGTCCCTTGATGCGAAACATGATATGTGAACCTATTTGGTTTTATGTTCGGAAAAATAAAAGTATTGGAATGACTTTGTCGCGAAAATGAGATTTTAACCTATATGGTTAGAAGTTTGATAAAGGTTGAACTTGTCCCTCGATCTCCCTTAATGCGAAACATGATATGTGAACCTATTTGGTTTTGTATTCGGCAAAATGAAATTATTTGAATGACCATTGTCCCAAAAATGAGATTTTAGCTTATATGGTTAAAAGTTTGATAAATATTAATGTTGAATTTGTCCCTCGATGTCCTTTATTGCATAACATAATATTTGAACCAATTTCGTTTTAAATTTGGTAAATAGAAACTAATGAGATGACCCTTATCGCGAAAACGAGATTTTAGCTTATATTGTTACATGTTTGTTAAATATGAAGGTTGAACATGTCCCTCGATGTCCCTTGATGCGAAACATGATATGTGAACCCATTTGGTTTGAAATTCGGTAAAATGAAAGTATTGAAATGACCATTGTCGCGATAATGAAATGTTAGCCTATGTGGTTAGAAGTTTGATAAACAGTGAACTTGTCCCTCGATGTCCCTTGATACGAAACATGATATGTGAACCTATTTGGTTTTATGTTCGGAAAAATAAAAGTATTGGAATGACTTTGTCGCGAAAATGAGATTTTAACCTATATGGTTAGAAGTTTGATAAAGGTTGAACTTGTCCCTCGATCTCCCTTAATGCGAAACATGATATGTGAACCTATTTGGTTTTGTATTCGGCAAAATGAAATTATTTGAATGATCATTGTCCCAAAAATGAGATTTTAGCCTATATGGTTAAAAGTTTGATAAATATTAATGTTGAATTTGTCCCTCGATGTCCTTTATTGCGTAACATAATATTTGAACCAATTTCGTTTTAAATTTGGTAAATAGAAAGTAATGAGATGACCCTTATCGCAAAAACGAGATTTTAGCTTATATTGTTACATGTTTGTTAAATATGAAGGTTGAACATGTCCCTCGATGTCCCTTGATGCGAAACATGATATGTGAACCTATTTGGTTTGAAATTCGGTAAAATGAAAGTATTGAAATGACCCTTGTCGCGAAAATGAAATGTTAGCCTATGTGGTTAGAAGTTTGATAAACAGTGAACTTGTCTCTCGATGTCCCTTGATGCGAAACATGATATGTGAACCTATTTGGTTTTATATTCGGAAAAATGAAAGTATTGGAATGACTTTGTCGCGAAAATGAGATTTTTGCCTATATGCTTAGAAGTTTGATAAAGGTTGAACTTGTCCCTCGATCTCCCTTGATACGAAACATGATATGTGAACTTATTTGGTTTTGTATTCGGCAAAATGAAATTATTTGAATGACCATTGTCCCAAAAATGAGATTTTAACCTATATGGTTAAAAGTTTGATAAATATTAATGTTGAATTTGTCCCTCGATGTCCTTTATTGCGTAACATAATATTTGAACCAATTTCGTTTTAAATTTGGTAAATAGAAAGTAATGAGATGACCCTTATTGCGAAAACGAGATTTTAGCTTATATTGTTACATGTTTGTTAAATATGAAGGTTGAACATGTCCCTCGATGTCCCTTGATGCGAAACATGATATGTGAACCTATTTGGTTTGAAATTCGGTAAAATGAAAGTATTGAAATGACCATTGTCGCGATAATGAAATGTTAGCCTATGTGGTTAGAAGTTTGATAAACAGTGAACTTGTCCCTCGATGTCCCTTGATGCGAAACATGATATGTGAACCTATTTGGTTATATGTTCGGAAAAATGAAAGTATTGGAATGACTTTGTCGCGAAAATGAGATTTTAACCTATATGGTTAGAAGTTTGATAAAGGTTGAACTTGTCCCTCGATCTCCCTTAATGCGAAACATGATATGTGAACCTATTTGGTTTTGTATTCGGCAAAATGAAATTATTTGAATGACCATTGTCCCAAAAATGAGATTTTAGCCTATATGGTTAAAAGTTTGATAAATATTAATGTTGAATTTGTCCCTCGATGTCCTTTATTGCGTAACATAATATTTGAACCAATTTCGTTTTAAATTTGGTAAATAGAAAGTAATGAGATGACCCTTATCGCAAAAACGAGATTTTAGCTTGTATTGTTACATGTTTGTTAAATATGAAGGTTGAACATGTCCCTCGATGTCCCTTGATGCGAAACATGATATGTGAACCTATTTGGTTTGAAATTCGGTAAAATGAAAGTATTGAAATGACCATTGTCGCGATAATGAAATGTTAGCCTATGTGGTTAGAAGTTTGATAAACAGTGAACTTGTCCCTCGATGTCCCTTGATGCGAAACATGATATGTGAACCTATTTGGTTTTATGTTCGGAAAAATGAAAGTATTGGAATGACTTTGTCGCGAAAATGAGATTTTAACCTATATGGTTAGAAGTTTGATAAAGGTTGAACTTGTCCCTCGATCTCCCTTAATGCGAAACATGATATGTGAACCTATTTGGTTTTGTATTCGGCAAAATGAAATTATTTGAATGATCATTGTCCCAAAAATGAGATTTTAGTCTATATGGTTAAAAGTTTGATAAATATTAATGTTGAATTTGTCCCTCGATGTCCTTTATTGCGTAACATAATATTTGAACCAATTTCGTTTTAAATTTGGTAAATAGAAAGTAATGAGATGACCCTTATCGCAAAAACGAGATTTTAGCTTATATTGTTACATGTTTGTTAAATATGAAGGTTGAACATGTCCCTCGATGTCCCTTGATGCGAAACATGATATGTGAACCTATTTGGTTTGAAATTCGGTAAAATGAAAGTATTGAAATGACCCTTGTCGCGAAAATGAAATGTTAGCCTATGTGGTTAGAAGTTTGATAAACAGTGAACTTGTCTCTCGATGTCCCTTGATGCGAAACATGATATGTGAACCTATTTGGTTTTATATTCGGAAAAATGAAAATATTGGAATGACTTTGTCGCGAAAATGAGATTTTTGCCTATATGCTTAGAAGTTTGATAAAGGTTGAACTTGTCCCTCGATCTCCCTTGATACGAAACATGATATGTGAACCTATTTGGTTTTGTATTCGGCAAAATGAAATTATTTGAATGACCATTGTCCCAAAAATGAGATTTTAACCTATATGGTTAAAAGTTTGATAAATATTAATGTTGAATTTGTCCCTCGATGTCCTTTATTGCGTAACATAATATTTGAACCAATTTCGTTTTAAATTTGGTAAATAGAAAGTAATGAGATGACCCTTATTGCGAAAACGAGATTTTAGCTTATATTGTTACATGTTTGTTAAATATGAAGGTTGAACATGTCCCTCGATGTCCCTTGATGCGAAACATGATATGTGAACCTATTTGGTTTGAAATTCGGTAAAATGAAAGTATTGAAATGACCATTGTCGCGATAATGAAATGTTAGCCTATGTGGTTAGAAGTTTGATAAACAGTGAACTTGTCCCTCGATGTCCCTTGATGCGAAACATGATATGTGAACCTATTTGGTTTTATGTTCGGAAAAATGAAAGTATTGGAATGACTTTGTCGCGAAAATGAGATTTTAACCTATATGGTTAGAAGTTTGATAAAGGTTGAACTTGTCCCTCGATCTCCCTTAATGCGAAACATGATATGTGAACCTATTTGGTTTTGTATTCGGCAAAATGAAATTATTTGAATGATCATTGTTCCAAAAATGATATTTTAGCCTATATGGTTAAAAGTTTGATAAATATTAATGTTGAATTTGTCCCTCGATGTCCTTTATTGCGTAACATAATATTTGAACCAATTTCGTTTTAAATTTGGTAAATAGAAAGTAATGAGATGACCCTTATCGCAAAAACGAGATTTTAGCTTATATTGTTACATGTTTGTTAAATATGAAGGTTGAACATGTCCCTCGATGTCCCTTGATGCGAAACATGATATGTGAACCTATTTGGTTTGAAATTCGGTAAAATGAAAGTATTGAAATGACCCTTGTCGCGAAAATGAAATGTTAGCCTATGTGGTTAGAAGTTTGATAAACAGTGAACTTGTCTCTCGATGTCCCTTGATGCGAAACATGATATGTGAACCTATTTGGTTTTATATTCGGAAAAATGAAAGTATTGGAATGACTTTGTCGCGAAAATGAGATTTTTGCCTATATGCTTAGAAGTTTGATAAAGGTTGAACTTGTCCCTCGATCTCCCTTGATACGAAACATGATATGTGAACCTATTTGGTTTTGTATTCGGCAAAATGAAATTATTTGAATGACCATTGTCCCAAAAATGAGATTTTAACCTATATGGTTAAAAGTTTGATAAATATTAATGTTGAATTTGTCCCTCGATGTCCTTTATTGCGTAACATAATATTTGAACCAATTTCGTTTTAAATTTGGTAAATAGAAAGTAATGAGATGACCCTTATTGCGAAAACGAGATTTTAGCTTATATTGTTACATGTTTGTTAAATATGAAGGTTGAACATGTCCCTCGATGTCCCTTGATGCGAAACATGATATGTGAACCTATTTGGTTTGAAATTCGGTAAAATGAAAGTATTGAAATGACCATTGTCGCGATAATGAAATGTTAGCCTATGTGGTTAGAAGTTTGATAAACAGTGAACTTGTCCCTCGATGTCCCTTGATGCGAAACATGATATGTGAACCTATTTGGTTATATGTTCGGAAAAATGAAAGTATTGGAATGACTTTGTCGCGAAAATGAGATTTTAACCTATATGGTTAGAAGTTTGATAAAGGTTGAACTTGTCCCTCGATCTCCCTTAATGCGAAACATGATATGTGAACCTATTTGGTTTTGTATTCGGCAAAATGAAATTATTTGAATGACCATTGTCCCAAAAATGAGATTTTAGCCTATATGGTTAAAAGTTTGATAAATATTAATGTTGAATTTGTCCCTCGATGTCCTTTATTGCGTAACATAATATTTGAACCAATTTCGTTTTAAATTTGGTAAATAGAAAGTAATGAGATGACCCTTATCGCAAAAACGAGATTTTAGCTTGTATTGTTACATGTTTGTTAAATATGAAGGTTGAACATGTCCCTCGATGTCCCTTGATGCGAAACATGATATGTGAACCTATTTGGTTTGAAATTCGGTAAAATGAAAGTATTGAAATGACCATTGTCGCGATAATGAAATGTTAGCCTATGTGGTTAGAAGTTTGATAAACAGTGAACTTGTCCCTCGATGTCCCTTGATGCGAAACATGATATGTGAACCTATTTGGTTTTATGTTCGGAAAAATGAAAGTATTGGAATGACTTTGTCGCGAAAATGAGATTTTAACCTATATGGTTAGAAGTTTGATAAAGGTTGAACTTGTCCCTCGATCTCCCTTAATGCGAAACATGATATGTGAACCTATTTGGTTTTGTATTCGGCAAAATGAAATTATTTGAATGATCATTGTCCCAAAAATGAGATTTTAGTCTATATGGTTAAAAGTTTGATAAATATTAATGTTGAATTTGTCCCTCGATGTCCTTTATTGCGTAACATAATATTTGAACCAATTTCGTTTTAAATTTGGTAAATAGAAAGTAATGAGATGACCCTTATCGCAAAAACGAGATTTTAGCTTATATTGTTACATGTTTGTTAAATATGAAGGTTGAACATGTCCCTCGATGTCCCTTGATGCGAAACATGATATGTGAACCTATTTGGTTTGAAATTCGGTAAAATGAAAGTATTGAAATGACCCTTGTCGCGAAAATGAAATGTTAGCCTATGTGGTTAGAAGTTTGATAAACAGTGAACTTGTCTCTCGATGTCCCTTGATGCGAAACATGATATGTGAACCTATTTGGTTTTATATTCGGAAAAATGAAAGTATTGGAATGACTTTGTCGCGAAAATGAGATTTTTGCCTATATGCTTAGAAGTTTGATAAAGGTTGAACTTGTCCCTCGATCTCCCTTGATACGAAACATGATATGTGAACCTATTTGGTTTTGTATTCGGCAAAATGAAATTATTTGAATGACCATTGTCCCAAAAATGAGATTTTAACCTATATGGTTAAAAGTTTGATAAATATTAATGTTGAATTTGTCCCTCGATGTCCTTTATTGCGTAACATAATATTTGAACCAATTTCGTTTTAAATTTGGTAAATAGAAAGTAATGAGATGACCCTTATTGCGAAAACGAGATTTTAGCTTATATTGTTACATGTTTGTTAAATATGAAGGTTGAACATGTCCCTCGATGTCCCTTGATGCGAAACATGATATGTGAACCTATTTGGTTTGAAATTCGGTAAAATGAAAGTATTGAAATGACCATTGTCGCGATAATGAAATGTTAGCCTATGTGGTTAGAAGTTTGATAAACAGTGAACTTGTCCCTCGATGTCCCTTGATGCGAAACATGATATGTGAACCTATTTGGTTATATGTTCGGAAAAATGAAAGTATTGGAATGACTTTGTCGCGAAAATGAGATTTTAACCTATATGGTTAGAAGTTTGATAAAGGTTGAACTTGTCCCTCGATCTCCCTTAATGCGAAACATGATATGTGAACCTATTTGGTTTTGTATTCGGCAAAATGAAATTATTTGAATGACCATTGTCCCAAAAATGAGATTTTAGCCTATATGGTTAAAAGTTTGATAAATATTAATGTTGAATTTGTCCCTCGATGTCCTTTATTGCGTAACATAATATTTGAACCAATTTCGTTTTAAATTTGGTAAATAGAAAGTAATGAGATGACCCTTATCGCAAAAACGAGATTTTAGCTTGTATTGTTACATGTTTGTTAAATATGAAGGTTGAACATGTCCCTCGATGTCCCTTGATGCGAAACATGATATGTGAACCTATTTGGTTTGAAATTCGGTAAAATGAAAGTATTGAAATGACCATTGTCGCGATAATGAAATGTTAGCCTATGTGGTTAGAAGTTTGATAAACAGTGAACTTGTCCCTCGATGTCCCTTGATGCGAAACATGATATGTGAACCTATTTGGTTTTATGTTCGGAAAAATGAAAGTATTGGAATGACTTTGTCGCGAAAATGAGATTTTAACCTATATGGTTAGAAGTTTGATAAAGGTTGAACTTGTCCCTCGATCTCCCTTAATGCGAAACATGATATGTGAACCTATTTGGTTTTGTATTCGGCAAAATGAAATTATTTGAATGATCATTGTCCCAAAAATGAGATTTTAGCCTATATGGTTAAAAGTTTGATAAATATTAATGTTGAATTTGTCCCTCGATGTCCTTTATTGCGTAACATAATATTTGAACCAATTTCGTTTTAAATTTGGTAAATAGAAAGTAATGAGATGACCCTTATCGCAAAAACGAGATTTTAGCTTATATTGTTACATGTTTGTTAAATATGAAGGTTGAACATGTCCCTCGATGTCCCTTGATGCGAAACATGATATGTGAACCTATTTGGTTTGAAATTCGGTAAAATGAAAGTATTGAAATGACCCTTGTCGCGAAAATGAAATGTTAGCCTATGTGGTTAGAAGTTTGATAAACAGTGAACTTGTCTCTCGATGTCCCTTGATGCGAAACATGATATGTGAACCTATTTGGTTTTATATTCGGAAAAATGAAAGTATTGGAATGACTTTGTCGCGAAAATGAGATTTTTGCCTATATGCTTAGAAGTTTGATAAAGGTTGAACTTGTCCCTCGATCTCCCTTGATACGAAACATGATATGTGAACCTATTTGGTTTTGTATTCGGCAAAATGAAATTATTTGAATGACCATTGTCCCAAAAATGAGATTTTAACCTATATGGTTAAAAGTTTGATAAATATTAATGTTGAATTTGTCCCTCGATGTCCTTTATTGCGTAACATAATATTTGAACCAATTTCGTTTTAAATTTGGTAAATAGAAAGTAATGAGATGACCCTTATTGCGAAAACGAGATTTTAGCTTATATTGTTACATGTTTGTTAAATATGAAGGTTGAACATGTCCCTCGATGTCCCTTGTGTTGGAACAAAATGTGTTTAACAATGAACCTTAAAGGGTTTTGATGATAACAAGGTATTAAAAATTGTAAATTGGACTAGCTAATATTTGTTCAAGTGTACAGGACCATAATTATAAAGTTACATCATCATTGGTTCTGAATGAGCAAATAAAGAGCTATGGAAACAACAAAAATTTGAAGCTTGGACGCTCCTGAAGGCAACTTGCTACTGAAGAGAAAAAGCGCTCCTGAAGTCAAGCTGCTCCTGAAGAAATAGCGCTCCTGAAGTAAGCTGCTCCTGAAGAATAGTGCTTCTGAAGACAAGAGGTCCAGAAGCCACATCATCAGAAGCTGCGTCATCAGAAGCTGCAGAAGTCATATCATCAGAAGTTGTATCATCAGAAGCTGCATCATCAAAAGCTGCCTCATCAGAAGCCATTTCACCAGAAGCTGAATATCAACTGGATTTGCAAAGAATCAAGAATTGAAGAATTATCAATGCAAAAGCTGTCTATTGGATTCGAAAACACAAACAAAGGATTAGTGGAGTTTGCAACGGTCATTTCAAAGGTGTTTGAAGGCGTGTGTTTGCAATTTGGACGAAAGCGTTGACATTGTACTTTGTACGAATTGTACAACCACGTTCTCCACTACTCTGTTTTGTGTCCGCGCTACAGGACAAGAAAACAGCTCCAGAATACGGTTTCGCCTGCATAGATGTTCCTTTGGATAAGGAATGGATTTCAAATTTGTTCTTCATAGGACAACAGCCAAATCAGGCAAAAGATTATTGGTGAAAGATCAAGCTTCAACAACGACTCTTTGGTGTGCTGGCAATTTCACAACGTCTCTCTCACACCTCTATATAAAGGAGTGAAGACCTAGAGAATTGGTAATGCAAGAACGCTGAACGAAAGACTCACAAGATTTTCACAAGTACCAAACCTCTGCTGAAATTGTTCTGCATTCACTTAGAATTTCTGTGTCTCAAAGTCATATCTTAGAAATTCTTAAGTCCATTGAGTCTGTATCTGATTTGTATTGTGAGCACCTCTGATTGTATATCAAGTGTTCAACCTTAAACAATTTTCTGTGTAATTTTGTTTATTTAGGAAGTCTCTAGCAGTTGTGCTTGAGCAGGAAGTCTCTTGATTGTGTTCTTGAGCAAAGGAAGTCTCTTGCTTGTGTGCTTGAGCATTGGAAGTCTCTTGCTTGTGTGCTTGAGCATTTGTAATCAGATATTACTCATAGTGAAATCTCCTTGGAAGTGCAAGGGGGACTGGACTACTTCCGGATTGTGGAAGGAACCAGTATAATTGCTTTGTGTCGTTCTTCTTCTCTCTCTCTGTTTTATTCCGCTGCATTTAGATTCTGATTATCACTTCAGAAGCTGTCTCGCTTAGCTTCTGATCAGTGTGTTCAGTTTTTAGGAGAAACGAAGAATTTTTCTAAAACACAATTCAACCCCCCTTCTTGTGTTTTTCTCACCTTCAATTGGTATCTAGAGCCTTGGTCTGTTGTGTAACACTTAACCGTGCAACAGTCAAAGATCTGAGAAAAACATGTCTACTCCTCCTCCTACTGGTTCTAGTGATACTAGCTATAAACATGTCTCACATGATTATAGTGATAGTAAGAAAACCAGTGTTGGAAAAGTTCCAAAGTTCAATGGAGATGCTGAAGAGTTCTCTTGGTGGAAGACCAACTTTTACAGTTACATCATGAGCCTGGATGAAGAATTATGGGATATTCTGGAAGATGGTGTTGGTGATTTAGTCCTTGATGAAGAAGGAGCTGCTGTGGATAGAAAGAAACATACTCCAGAACTGAGGAAACTCTACAAGAAGCATCATATTATCAGAGGAGCTCTTGTCACTGCCATACCCAAAGCAGAATACATGAAGATGAGTGACAAATCCACTGCTAAAGCTATGTTTGCTTCTCTCTGTTCAAATTATGAAGGGAGCAAGAAGGTCAAAGAAGTAAAGGCTCTCATGCTTGTACATCAGTATGAGCTATTCAAGATGAAGGATGATGAAACCATTGAGGAGATGTACTCAAGGTTTCAAACCTTAGTTTCTGGGCTACAGATTCTAAAGAAGAGCTATGTTGCTTCTGATCATGTAAGCAAGATACTCAGAAGCTTACCTGCCAGATGGAGACCAAAGGTGACTGCCATTGAGGAAGCTAAAGATTTAAACACTTTAAGTGTCGAAGATCTTGTTAGTTCTCTCAAAGTTCATGAGTTAAGTCTTAATGAACATGAGTCTACTAAGAAGAGTAAATCAATAGCTCTTCCATCCAAAGGCAAGTCATCAAAAGCTCTCAAAGTAGTTGAATCTGAAGAGGAAGAACAGTCAAGTTCAGATTCTGAACCAGATGCTGCTGAAATGGCCATGCTCTCAAACAGACTTCAATATCTGGCCAAGAAGAACAGAAAGTTTCTCTCCAGAAGGGGTAACTCCAGAAGCTCAAAGAAAGAAGATCAGAAGGGATGCTTCAACTGTAAGAAGCTTGGACACTTCATTGCTGAATGCCCTGATCTTCAAAAAGAAAAGTCAAAGGACAAGTCAAAGAGGTCTACATTCAAACCAAGCAAACTCAAGAAGCAGATCAAGCAGAGTTTAATGGCAACCTGGGATGATTTGGGTAGTGAATCTAGATCTGATAAAGAGGAAGCTGATGAAGATGCAAAGGTAGCTGTTGGGTTGGTAGCAACAGCAACTTCAGAAGCTGGATCAGATTCAAACTCAGAAGATGAAAACGAGGTATATTCCAAAATTCCCAGAAATGAACTTGTTGAGTCACTTAAAGAACTTCTTACACATTTTGAAGTAAGAACCAATGAGTTGAAGGATTTAAAAGAAAAATATGCTGATTTGGTACAACAGCAAAAATCAACTCTATTGGATCTGAAAGCTTCTGAACAAGGACTTAGGGGCTTTGACTTCATGTGTAAAACATATGAAGATCAGCTCAGGTTCTTATGTCAGAAGCTACAAGAAAAGTGTAATGAAAAACCTTTAAGTAACCATGAAATTGCTCTTGAAGATTTTATTATATCTGGCATTGACAGAAGCAGAGTGGCTTCTATGATTTATAGCATTTACAAGAACAATGGCAGAGGAATTGGTTTTCCAGAAGTGAAACTTGAGAAAACCAATCTAAAATCTTGTTGTGAATGCATCAAGGAAGGTCTGAAAACATTCTTTGTACCAGAAGGGGCTGAGTTGGAAACTGTTGTTCAATCAGAACCTGAAGCTTCTAGTTCTAAGGCTAAGGTTACTTCAAAGCCAAAGAACTCTAAGTCAAAGGCTATGATCAAATCTGATTCCAAGACCTCAAAGGTCAGGATCCTGAAAAGATCAGAACCTATTCCTCAGAGTCTGGTGAAACCAAAATCTGGGGTTCGGAAGTCTAAGTTTCAGAAGAAGACAGTTGCTGCTTCTGAAGTACCAAAACCTAAGGTGATGGTTAATCAGAAGCAACCCAACTCACAGCACAAGGTACAAGAAGTGAAGAGTAAAGCCTTAAGTACTAACCTTCCAGGACCCATAGAACAATGGGTACCTAAATCTAAAAATGTCAATGATGCAGGTATGTCTAAGAGCAGTGCCAAAGCAAAGATCATGGTACCTAGACAGCGGTTGCTCAAGACACATGACAGGAGACAAGTCCATGTTCCTCAGCCTAACAATGAAAGAGGGAGGAAATGTGAAATTTGGAGGCAACCAGTCAGGCAAGATCATAGGTACAGGAACTATTGGTAACTCCTCTACCTCAATTAATAATGTATGGTTGGTAGATGGTCTTGAACATAACCTTTTGAGCATTAGTCAATTTTGTGATAATGGTTATGATGTGCTTTTTGAAAAACCCAACTGTACAGTAATCAACAAGGAAGACAAATCCATTGTGTTCAAAGGAAAGAGAGTTGACAATGTCTATAAAATCAATTTTTCTGAACTGGCTGATCAGAAGGTGATGTGCCTACTATCAGTGAATGATAAGAAATGGATGTGGCACAGAAGGTTGGGACATGCTAACTGGAGGTTAATCTCTAAGCTTAGTAAGTTACAACTTGTGAAAGGGCTACCAGACATTGACTATTATTCAGATGCACTCTGTGGTGCATGTCAGAGAGGGAAAATTGTGAAATCATCTTTTAAAACAAAAGATATTGTTTCAACCTCAAGACCTTTAGAATTACTCCATATTGATTTATTTGGACCAGTAAGTACTGCATCCTTATATGGAAGTAGATATGGATTAGTCATTGTTGATGATTACAGCAGATGGACTTGGGTGAAATTCATAAAGAGTAAAGATGTTGCGTGTGACGTATTCAGTAGCTTCTGCACTCAAATTCAATCTGAAAAAGAATCAAAAATTTTGAAAGTCAGAAGTGATCATGGTGGAGAATTTGAAAATGAGCCATTTGAAGCTTTTTGTGAAAAACATGGAATTTTCCATGAGTTATCTTCTCCTAGAACACCACAACAAAATGGGGTTGTAGAGAGAAAGAATAGAACTTTACAAGAAATGGCCAGAACCATGATTCATGAAAACAATTTACCAAAACATTTTTGGGCAGAAGCAGTGAATACAGCATGCTATGTTCAAAACAGGATCTATATTAGACCTATTTTGGAGAAAACAGCATATGAACTCTTTAAAGGAAGAAAACCCAATATCTCTTACTTTCATCAATTTGGATGTACATGTTACATTCTGAACAATAAGCTCTACCTAAAGAAATTTGATGCCAAAGCCCAAAGAGGAATCTTTTTAGGTTACTCTGAAAGGTCAAAGGCATACAGAGTGTATAATACAGAAACACTCTGTGTTGAAGAATCTATGCACGTTAAATTTGATGACAAGGAGCTTGAAGATAAAACTTCAAAGCAAGGTGAAAGTTTTGCAGAGATACAGGTTCCTGAAGCTACTCCAGAACCTGATCAGATAGCTGAGTCTGAAGATAGTCCAGAAGCTGAACCCACATCAGAAGCACAAGATGAAGCTGCTTCTGATGAAGCACAAGATGACTCACATCAAGTAGATCCTCCCAGAAACACATTTAAACACAAGTCTTCACATCCTGAGGAGCTAATCATTGGAAACAAAGATAGTCCAAGAAGAACAAGATCACATTTCAGACAAGAGGAGTCAATGATTGGACTAATCTCAATGATTGAACCTACAACAGTTGATGAAGCACTTTCAGATGATGGATGGATCCTAGCTATGCAAGAAGAGTTGAATCAATTTCAAAGAAATGATGTGTGGGATCTGGTACCCAAACCTCAGCACAAGAACATTATTGGAACAAAATGGGTATTCAGAAACAAGCTGAATGAGCAAGGTGAAGTAACAAGAAACAAAGCCAGGCTTGTTGCACAAGGGTATAGTCAACAAGAAGGCATTGATTACACTGAAACGTTTGCTCCAGTTGCAAGATTGGAAGCAATCAGGTTACTTCTTTCCTATGCAGTTAATCATGGCATAATATTATATCAAATGGATGTCAAGAGTGCTTTTCTAAATGGTGTCATAGAAGAAGAAGTGTATGTCAAGCAACCTCCTGGATTTGAGGA
Source organism: Medicago sativa (assembly GCF_051527215.1). Classification (NCBI taxonomy): domain Eukaryota; kingdom Viridiplantae; phylum Streptophyta; class Magnoliopsida; order Fabales; family Fabaceae; genus Medicago; species Medicago sativa. The sequence goes on along the minus strand of NC_140754.1, from coordinate 49,782,529 downwards.
TATTAAATATCCTGACCATGTTTTTAAACTGAAGAAATCACTATATGGCTTGAAACAAGCTCCCAGAGCTTGGTATGATAGACTAAGTAATTTCTTAATCAAAAATGACTTTAAAAGAGGACAGGTTGATACTACACTCTTCAAAAGGACCCTTGGGAAAGATATTCTTGTTGTGCAAATATATGTTGATGATATAATATTTGGTTCTACTAATGCATCTCTTTGCAAGGAATTTTCTGAGTTGATGCAGGATGAATTTGAAATGAGCATGATGGGAGAGCTGAAGTTCTTCCTTGGCATTCAAATCAATCAATGCAAAGATGGAGTCTATGTTCATCAATCAAAGTACACAAAGGAGCTTCTGAAGAAGTTCAAACTTGAAGATTGTAAAGTGATGAACACTCCAATGCACCCTACGTGCACCTTAAGCAAAGAAGATGAAGGAGCTAAAGTAGATCAGAAGCTGTATAGAGGTATGATTGGTTCTTTGTTATACCTCACTGCATCTAGGCCAGATATTTTATTCAGTGTATGCTTGTGTGCAAGATTCCAATCAGATCCTAGAGAATCTCATATGACTGCTGTCAAGAGAATCTTCAGGTATTTGAAAGGAACAACCAATCTTGGACTCCTTTATAGGAAATCCTTAGATTATAAGCTAATTGGATTCTGTGATGCTGATTATGCTGGTGATAGGATTGAAAGAAAGTCAACCAGTGGCAATTGTCAATTTCTGGGTGATAATCTTATATCCTGGGCTAGCAAAAGACAAACAACTATTGCTATGTCTACAGCAGAAGCAGAATACATTTCAGCTGCAAGTTGTTGTACACAACTACTTTGGATGAAACATCAGTTGGAAGATTATCAGATAACTGCTAACAGTATTCCCATTTATTGTGATAATACTGCTGCTATTTGTTTGTCTAAAAATCCAATTTTGCATTCAAGAGCGAAGCACATTGAAATCAAACACCATTTTATCAGAGATTATGTTCAAAAAGGAATTTCAGATATACAATTCATTGATACTGAAAATCAATGGGCTGATATATTTACTAAGCCTTTAACTGTTGAAAGATTTGATTTTATAAAGAAAAATTTGAACATGCACTTGGTATCTGATTAAATGCTTGCTTGCTCCTGAATAGGATTTTAGGTTCTGAAGTTAGTTCAGAAGCAGTAGTCCATCAGAAGCTCTTTATTGAGGTTCTGAGGAAAACTCGCTTCTGATGATGACGTCAGCATCTGAAGTCCAGAAGCTGGATTTATTGCTTCTGAATAGTTGAATTAGTGGAAACGTTGGAAGTTACCTTTTAAAAAGTAACTTTTGGCCCACTAACTTGGTAGTTACTCTGTGAACCTCTTACGTGGCCTGTATGTGTTGGTGTATAACTAAAAGGGCAATGATGATTTAAAAGCTTTGAAAGTACTTTTCACGCGCCCCCAATTTTGTCATTAATGTTATGTTTGTTTGTCTCTTTTGAATTGCAATCGTTTTACTTTTAACACTTTGTCAATTCACACACTACTCACTCACAACAAACACATTTGCTCTCAAACCTCTTGCGAAGTAAGCGCATTCTCTCAACCTTAGAACCCTAAAATCTTCATCTTCTTCAAGTCTTCGTCAATCATCAAATGGCATCATCAAGCTCAAAAGTTTCAGAATCTACATCAAACAAGCAAAGCGTATCAGAATCTGGGTCCATCTACAAAAAGAAGACTATGGATATTCCATGGGAATCCTTAATAGTTCAAGTAGAGTCACCGGTGGATTTTGCTTCACTCAAGAAGTATGAAGTAAACATGGAAGGTTTGATAGAAACTCAGATGATGTCTGAGTATTTCAAGATGCTAAATGGGCCAACATATGTGAACTTGGTCAAGGACTTTTGGTTAAAAGCTGAAGTGTACAATGAAAAGCCTGCAAAAGTCGTAAGCAAACAAGCGGGGTCAAAGAAAGGGAAAATGGTCATGGATATGAATCCTACATCATTTGATAGCTTAGAAATAAGGTCTGAAGTGATGGGCATTCCTATAACCATCACTGAGGACGTTATAGCTAAAGCTTGTAGGATGCATGCAGAGGGAAGATTCCAAGAAATAGTCAGGAAGGAAGATGTCCTGCTAAAAGGTTACTACAACTCTCTTCTGGGTGGGAAGAAAGATGCCAAGCCTTCAGAGATGGAGATTCACAACAGAATGTTGGTGAAATTCAGTAATGATTGCTTCTTTCAAAGAGCAGGAGGGTCTGACCAACCCAACAACCAACAGAAGCTAGCAATTTATTTCATGACCAATCTTGAAAAGATAAACTTCCCCAGATATGTAATGGATCATCTCTGCTGGGCCATAAACGAAAGCACTACAAGAGGAAGAAAACAAGTACCCTATGGAAGATTGCTTTCTGAAATCTTTCATCAAGGAAGGGTGCTGGAGTTCTTAAAAAGGACAAGGAGTGCTTCTGATAAATGTTTCGAAGTTTCTACTGCTGAAAGGACTATCAGTAGCAAGAGCTTATGCTCTATGAAGTTCATCAAAGAAGCCCCTAAAGATGAAAAGTGGTTAGAGATGACAACTGCTGAAACTGAGATAATCAGGGACTTTCCTCCCATCTTTAAGGAAAGTGACTCTGATTTCCTAGTTCAATCAGTAGCTGAGTACGTCTTGGAGGAAGATGCAAGGTCTCAGGAGGAAGCTGCTCTTGCTAAAGGGAAAGGCAAGAAGGCCAAGGCAGTTGCTGTGTCAGAAGCTGCTGTTTCTGAGGCACCTAAAGGAAAGAAGGACAGAACTAGTACTGAGTCAGAAGCTGCTAAACCTGTTTTTATCAAGGAAAAAGGAAAGATGCAGAAGGTTGGTGCTGCTTCTATTCCACAGAAGAGGAGAAAAGGTAAGGCAGACTTGGTAATCACTCAAGAGCAGCTGGATGAAGCTCTTGAAGAAATAGAGAAAGAGGAGGCTGATCCCAAGCTGAAGAAGAAGAAGGCTCCCCTTCAACTTGTGAGTCCTATGGTTGAGATGACTTGAATAAGGAAAAGGATGGCAGATGAACGTGCTGCTGATCTTATATCAGAAAGAAAGGATCAAAAAGCTCAATACATTCAAAGAGATGAAAAGCTCAAGGCTTTGGGATTGGAGGACTGTGATAGGTTCTACAAAGATAAACTGGCTGAAGTAAGAGCCATTGCTGGTAAACCTACTGAAGACAATAAGGAAGACGATATGATGCTCGTCTTTGAAAATGCTCCAGAAGAGGGAACTTCAGAAGCAGTTTCTCAATCTGCTGATCCACAGAAGATCACTTCTGAAGCTGACCCTGCAGATCAGGTAATCCAGATTCCAGTCACCTCTATCCCCTCTTCACCCTCTTCACCATCAGCACCTGAACAAATAGAAGACACTTCTGTCTTAGACAATCTTGCTCTCCACTACTCAGGTGAATTACCCATAGACAAAACTTCAGAAAAGGCCTCTGAAGCAACTCCAGAAGCAGCTGCTTCTGAAAATGTTGTTTCAGAAAACCCCCATCAACAAACACCTGAACCACAAAAACCCACAACACCCCCACAATCACCAATAGCCATCATTGACCCCCAACTCAACAATCAAACAACAACTTCACTACAACAACCACCAACTGAAACTGAATTTCAACCTTTACCTGAACACTCTCCAGAACCAACTCCCATGGATGTTGACATCTCTCAAGTCAATGTTCAAGACTCAACCTCCACCACACACATTGTTTCTGACCAGCCTTCGTCTTCAAACACACAAACACACTTTACCATTCCAGTTCCTAACCCTGTTCAAGATTTGGAAATCAATGATTCTGATCTTGAAATCCTTGAACAACCACCCACAGACATCCTGGAATCTGGATATATTACTTCTGAGCTTCTGACAATCCTTAGTCAATTGCATAATCTTGTGGATCAACGAAGGACAATTGATCTCACAAGTGCATATGAAGACTCCTGGGCATCACTTCAGAACCGGGCAACTGAGCTAATTGAAAGCTTAAGGGCTAAGTGCATCAGAAGCAAGGAAGCTTCTGTCAGGAAGTTAATGGAGCATCTGAATCAGAGTCTCAGAGTAAGAAGTTCTACACTGCTCCTGGCAAACCAGCCTTTCTTCTCAGAAACGGACTACTTGACCAGAGAAGCCAGGTTGTGTAAGCTTCTGAAGAAACAGATGGCACAGCAGCAGCAAGAAGCTAGAGAAAGGGAACAAGCTCTTCTTCAGAGGCAACAACAACTTGAAGAACTGTTGAAGAAGAAGATTGAAGAAATGGAAGAGATGAAGAAACAACAACAAACCAACCCTTAGTTGCACACCCTTGTGTTTTTCTTTGTTTGTTGTCTGTTTTAAAATTTCTTAGTCCTTGCTTCTGAAACCATCTTGTCTTATTTCTCTTGCTTCTGAATGCTTACTGATTCTGACTGTTTAGCTGCTTCTGACAATTGATATACATGTTCATATATTTTGCTCTGACTTATTTAGCTCACTTTCTTTTATACTCTCTCCTGTTTGAGTTTTTCTCATATCTTTTTGTCTTTTATGCTTAAATTTATTTTAATTTTTTTTTTGATAATGACAAAAGGGGGAGTATATGTGACAAGTATTTAAAGGCTCTGAGCCCCATTAATGGCATTTGAAATTTTTGAAAACCTTCTATCATTTTTTTACCTTATTGGTATAAGCTATGAACGAACGAAGGAGTATCAAAATTCAAGTAAAATTAATTGAACCATTCTTCTTATCTATAAGTTAATTCTTTCAATGATTCAATTTTGTTTTTAAGCTCTGATAATATTATTGCGCGAAAAATGAATTTAATTAACCTGGATAGAACTTAGGGGGAGCTTACAAACCTCACCTTAAAGACTATCAGACTCAGGGGGAGTTTGAGCTTACAAACCTCAGATTCTGAGCTTACAAACCTCAGAACCCCAAAGTCAACTTGTTAATTAGATTAACAACAATTGATCAATTTTAAATACTTTTGTTTGTCATCATCAAAAAGGGGGAGATTGTTGGAACAAAATGTGTTTAACAATGAACCTTAAAGGGTTTTGATGATAACAAGGTATTAAAAATTGTAAATTGGACTAGCTAATATTTGTTCAAGTGTACAGGACCATAATTATAAAGTTACATCATCATTGGTTCTGAATGAGCAAATAAAGAGCTATGGAAACAACAAAAATTTGAAGCTTGGACGCTCCTGAAGGAAACTTGCTACTGAAGAGAAAAAGCGCTCCTGAAGTCAAGCTGCTCCTGAAGAAATAGCGCTCCTGAAGTAAGCTGCTCCTGAAGAATAGTGCTTCTGAAGACAAGAGGTCCAGAAGCCACATCATCAGAAGCTGCGTCATCAGAAGCTGCAGAAGTCATATCATCAGAAGTTGTATCATCAGAAGCTGCATCATCAGAAGCTGCCTCATCAGAAGCCATTTCACCAGAAGCTGAATATCAACTGGATTTGCAAAGAATCAAGAATTGAAGAATTATCAATGCAAAAGCTGTCTATTGGATTCGAAAACACAAACAAAGGATTAGTGGAGTTTGCAACGGTCATTTCAAAGGTGTTTGAAGGCGTGTGTTTGCAATTTGGACGAAAGCGTTGACATTGTACTTTGTACGAATTGTACAACCACGTTCTCCACTACTCTGTTTTGTGTCCGCGCTACAGGACAAGAAAACAGCTCCAGAATACGGTTTCGCCTGCATAGATGTTCCTTTGGATAAGGAATGGATTTCAAATTTGTTCTTCATAGGACAACAGCCAAATCAGGCAAAAGATTATTGGTGAAAGATCAAGCTTCAACAACGACTCTTTGGTGTGCTGGCAATTTCACAACGTCTCTCTCACACCTCTATATAAAGGAGTGAAGACCTAGAGAATTGGTAATGCAAGAACGCTGAACGAAAGACTCACAAGATTTTCACAAGTACCAAACCTCTGCTGAAATTGTTCTGCATTCACTTAGAATTTCTGTGTCTCAAAGTCATATCTTAGAAATTCTTAAGTCCATTGAGTCTGTATCTGATTTGTATTGTGAGCACCTCTGATTGTATATCAAGTGTTCAACCTTAAACAATTTTCTGTGTAATTTTTTTTATTTAGGAAGTCTCTAGCAGTTGTGCTTGAGCAGGAAGTCTCTTGATTGTGTTCTTGAGCAAAGGAAGTCTCTTGCTTGTGTGCTTGAGCATTGGAAGTCTCTTGCTTGTGTGCTTGAGCATTTGTAATCAGATATTACTCATAGTGAAATCTCCTTGGAAGTGCAAGGGGGACTGGACTACTTCCGGATTGTGGAAGGAACCAGTATAATTGCTTTGTGTCGTTCTTCTTCTCTCTCTCTGTTTTATTCCGCTGCATTTAGATTCTGATTATCACTTCAGAAGCTGTCTCGCTTAGCTTCTGATCAGTGTGTTCAGTTTTTAGGAGAAACGAAGAATTTTTCTAAAACACAATTCAACCCCCCTTCTTGTGTTTTTCTCACCTTCACCTTGATGCGAAACATGATATGTGAACCTATTTGGTTTGAAATTCGGTAAAATGAAAGTATTGAAATGACCATTGTCGCGATAATGAAATGTTAGCCTATGTGGTTAGAAGTTTGATAAACAGTGAACTTGTCCCTCGATGTCCCTTGATGCGAAACATGATATGTGAACCTATTTGGTTATATGTTCGGAAAAATGAAAGTATTGGAATGACTTTGTCGCGAAAATGAGATTTTAACCTATATGGTTAGAAGTTTGATAAAGGTTGAACTTGTCCCTCGATCTCCCTTAATGCGAAACATGATATGTGAACCTATTTGGTTTTGTATTCGGCAAAATGAAATTATTTGAATGACCATTGTCCCAAAAATGAGATTTTAGCTTATATGGTTAAAAGTTTGATAAATATTAATGTTGAATTTGTCCCTCGATGTCCTTTATTGCGTAACATAATATTTGAACCAATTTCGTTTTAAATTTGGTAAATAGAAAGTAATGAGATGACCCTTATCGCAAAAACGAGATTTTAGCTTGTATTGTTACATGTTTGTTAAATATGAAGGTTGAACATGTCCGTCGATGTCCCTTGATGCCAAACATGATATGTGAACCTATTTGGTTTGAAATTTGGTAAAATGAAAGTATTGAAATGACCCTTGTCGCGAAAATGAAATGTTAGCCTATGTGGTTAGAAGTTTGATAAACAGTGAACTTGTCCCTCGATGTCCCTTGATGCGAAACATGATATGTGAACCTATTTGGTTTTACATTCGGAAGAATGAAAGTATTGGAATGACTTTGTCGCGAAAATGAGATTTTAGCCTATATGATTAGAAGTTTGATAAAGGTTGAACTTGTCCCTCGATCTCCCTTGAAACGAAACATGATATGTGAACCTATTTGGTTTTGTATTCGGCAAAATGAAATTATTTGAATGACCATTGTCCCAAAAATGAGATTTTAACCTATATGGTTAAAAGTTTGATAAATATTAATGTTGAATTTGTCCCTCGATGTCCTTTATTGCGTAACATAATATTTGAACCAATTTCGTTTTAAATTTGGTAAATTGAAAGTAATGAGATGACCCTTATTGCGAAAACGAGATTTTAGCTTCTATTGTTACATGTTTGTTAAATATGAAGGTTGACCATGTCCCTCGATGTCCCTTGATGCGAAACATGATATGTGAACCTATTTGGTTTGAAATTCGGTAAAATGAAAGTATTGAAATGACCATTGTCGCGATAATGAAATGTTAGCCTATGTGGTTAGAAGTTTGATAAACAGTGAACTTGTCCCTCGATGTCCCTTGATGCGAAACATGATATGTGAACCTATTTGGTTTTATGTTCGGAAAAATGAAAGTATTGGAATGACTTTGTCGCGAAAATGAGATTTTAACCTATATGGTTAGAAGTTTGATAAAGGTTGAACTTGTCCCTCGATCTCCCTTAATGCGAAACATGATATGTGAACCTATTTGGTTTTGTATTCGGCAAAATGAAATTATTTGAATGACCATTGTCCCAAAAATGAGATTTTAGCCTATATGGTTAAAAGTTTGATAAATATTAATGTTGAATTTGTCCCTCGATGTCCTTTATTGCGTAACATAATATTTGAACCAATTTCGTTTTAAATTTGGTAAATAGAAAGTAATGAGATGACCCTTATCGCAAAAACGAGATTTTAGCTTATATTGTTACATGTTTGTTAAATATGAAGGTTGAACATGTCCCTCGATGTCCCTTGATGCGAAACATGATATGTGAACCTATTTGGTTTGAAATTCGGTAAAATGAAAGTATTGAAATGACCCTTGTCGCGAAAATGAAATGTTAGCCTATGTGGTTAGAAGTTTTATAAACAGTGAACTTGTCTCTCGATGTCCCTTGATGCGAAACATGATATGTGAACCTATTTGGTTTTATATTCGGAAAAATGAAAGTATTGGAATGACTTTGTCGCGAAAATGAGATTTTAGCCTATATGGTTAGAAGTTTGATAAAGGTTGAACTTGTCCCTCGATCTCCCTTGATACGAAACATAATATATTTGGTTTTGTATTCGGCAAAATGAAATTATTTGAATGACCATTGTCCCAAAAATGAGATTTTAGCCTATATGGTTAAAAGTTTGATAAATATTAATGTTGAATTTGTCCCTCGATGTCCTTTATTGCGTAACATAATATTTGAACCAATTTCGTTTTAAATTTGGTAAATAGAAAGTAATGAGATGACCCTTATCGCTAAAACGATATTTTAGCTTATATTGTTACATGTTTGTTAAATATGAAGGTTGAACATGTCCCTCGATGTCCCTTTATGCGAAACATGATATGTGAACCTATTTGGTTTGAAATTCGGTAAAATGGAAGTATTGAAATGACCCTTGTCGCGAAAATGAAATGTTAGCCTATGTGGTTAGAAGTTTGATAAATAGTGAACTTATCCCTTGATGTCCCTTGATGCGAAACATGATATGTGAACCTATTTGGTTTTATATTCTTAAAAATGAAAGTATTGGAATGACTTTGTCGCGAAAATGAGATTTTAGCCTATATGGTTAGAAGTTTGATAAAGGTTGAACTTGTCCCTCGATCTCCCTTGATACGAAACATGATATGTGAACCTATTTGGTTTTGTATTCGGCAAAATGAAATTATTTGAATGACCATTGTCCCAAAAATGAGATTTTAGCTTATATGGTTAAAAGTTTGATAAATATTAATGTTGAATTTGTCCCTCGATGTCCTTTATTGCATAACATAATATTTGAACCAATTTCGTTTTAAATTTGGTAAATAGAAACTAATGAGATGATCCTTATCGCGAAAACGAGATTTTAGCTTATATTGTTACATGTTTGTTAAATATTAAGGTTGAACATGTCCCTCGATGTCCCTTGATGCGAAACATGATATGTGAACCTATTTGGTTTGAAATTCGGTAAAATGAAAGTATTGAAATGACCATTGTCGCGATAATGAAATGTTAGCCTATGTGGTTAGAAGTTTGATAAACAGTGAACTTGTCCCTCGATGTCCCTTGATGCGAAACATGATATGTGAACCTATTTGGTTTTATGTTCGGAAAAATGAAAGTATTGGAATGACTTTGTCGCGAAAATGAGATTTTAACCTATATGGTTAGAAGTTTGATAAAGGTTGAACTTGTCCCTCGATCTCCCTTAATGCGAAACATGATATGTGAACCTATTTGGTTTTGTATTCGGCAAAATGAAATTTTTTGAATGACCATTGTCCCAAAAATGAGATTTTAGCCTATATGGTTAAAAGTTTGATAAATATTAATGTTGAATTTGTCTGTCGATGTCCTTTATTGCATAACATAATATTTGAACTAATTTCGTTTTAAATTTGGTAAATAGAAACTAATGAGATGACCCTTATTGCAAAAACGAGATTTTAGCTTATATTGTTACATGTTTGTTAAATATGAAGGTTGACCATGTCCGTCGATGTCCCTTGATGCCAAACATGATATGTGAACCTATTTGGTTTGAAATTTGGTAAAATGAAAGTATTGAAATGACCCTTGTCGCGAAAATGAAATGTTAGCCTATGTGGTTAGAAGTTTGATAAACAGTGAACTTGTCCCTTGATGCATTACATGATATGTGAACGTATTTGGTTTTATATTCGGAAAAATGAAAGTATTGGAATGACTTTGTCGCGAAAATTAGATTTTAGCCTATATGGTTAGAAGTTTGATAAAGGTTGAACTTGTCCCTCGATCTCCCTTGATACGAAACATAATATATTTGGTTTTGTATTCGGCAAAATGAAATTATTTGAATGACCATTGTCCCAAAAATGAGATTTTAGCCTATATGGTTAAAAGTTTGATAAATATTAATGTTGAATTTGTCCCTCGATGTCCTTTATTGCGTAACATAATATTTGAACCAATTTCGTTTTAAATTTGGTAAATAGAAAGTAATGAGATGACCCTTATCGCAAAAACGAGATTTTAGCTTATATTGTTACATGTTTGTTAAATATGAAGGTTGAACATGTCCCTCGATGTCCCTTGATGCGAAACATGATATGTGAACCTATTTGGTTTGAAATTCGGTAAAATGAAAGTATTGAAATGACCCTTGTCGCGAAAATGAAATGTTAGCCTATGTGGTTAGAAGTTTGATAAACAGTGAACTTGTCTCTCGATGTCCCTTGATGCGAAACATGATATGTGAACCTATTTGGTTTTATATTCGGAAAAATGAAAGTATTGGAATGACTTTGTCGCGAAAATGAGATTTTAGCCTATATGGTTAGAAGTTTGATAAAGGTTGAACTTGTCCCTCGATCTCCCTTGATACGAAACATAATATATTTGGTTTTGTATTCGGCAAAATGAAATTATTTGAATGACCATTGTCCCAAAAATGAGATTTTAGCCTATATGGTTAAAAGTTTGATAAATATTAATGTTGAATTTGTCCCTCGATGTCCTTTATTGCGTAACATAATATTTGAACCAATTTCGTTTTAAATTTGGTAAATAGAAAGTAATGAGATGACCCTTATCGCTAAAACGATATTTTAGCTTATATTGTTACATGTTTGTTAAATATGAAGGTTGAACATGTCCCTCGATGTCCCTTTATGCGAAACATGATATGTGAACCTATTTGGTTTGAAATTCGGTAAAATGGAAGTATTGAAATGACCCTTGTCGCGAAAATGAAATGTTAGCCTATGTGGTTAGAAGTTTGATAAATAGTGAACTTATCCCTTGATGTCCCTTGATGCGAAACATGATATGTGAACCTATTTGGTTTTATATTCTTAAAAATGAAAGTATTGGAATGACTTTGTCGCGAAAATGAGATTTTAGCCTATATGGTTAGAAGTTTGATAAAGGTTGAACTTGTCCCTCGATCTCCCTTGATACGAAACATGATATGTGAACCTATTTGGTTTTGTATTCGGCAAAATGAAATTATTTGAATGACCATTGTCCCAAAAATGAGATTTTAGCTTATATGGTTAAAAGTTTGATAAATATTAATGTTGAATTTGTCCCTCGATGTCCTTTATTGCATAACATAATATTTGAACCAATTTCGTTTTAAATTTGGTAAATAGAAACTAATGAGATGATCCTTATCGCGAAAACGAGATTTTAGCTTATATTGTTACATGTTTGTTAAATATTAAGGTTGAACATGTCCCTCGATGTCCCTTGATGCGAAACATGATATGTGAACCTCTTTGGTTTGAAATTCGGTAAAATGAAAGTATTGAAATGACCATTGTCGCGATAATGAAATGTTAGCCTATGTGGTTAGAAGTTTGATAAACAGTGAACTTGTCCCTCGATGTCCCTTGATGCGAAACATGATATGTGAACCTATTTGGTTTTATGTTCGGAAAAATGAAAGTATTGGAATGACTTTGTCGCGAAAATGAGATTTTAACCTATATGGTTAGAAGTTTGATAAAGGTTGAACTTGTCCCTCGATCTCCCTTAATGCGAAACATGATATGTGAACCTATTTGGTTTTGTATTCGGCAAAATGAAATTATTTGAATGACCATTGTCCCAAAAATGAGATTTTAGCCTATATGGTTAAAAGTTTGATAAATATTAATGTTGAATTTGTCTGTCGATGTCCTTTATTGCATAACATAATATTTGAACTAATTTCGTTTTAAATTTGGTAAATAGAAACTAATGAGATGACCCTTATTGCAAAAACGAAATTTTAGCTTATATTGTTACATGTTTGTTAAATATGAAGGTTGACCATGTCAGTCGATGTCCCTTGATGCCAAACATGATATGTGAACCTATTTGGTTTGAAATTTGGTAAAATGAAAGTATTGAAATGACCCTTGTCGCGAAAATGAAATGTTAGCCTATGTGGTTAGAAGTTTGATAAACAGTGAACTTGTCCCTTGATGTCCCTTGATGCATTACATGATATGTGAACGTATTTGGTTTTATATTCGGAAAAATGAAAGTATTGGAATGACTTTGTCGCGAAAATTAGATTTTAGCCTATATGGTTAGAAGTTTGATAAAGGTTGAACTTGTCCCTCGATCTCCCTTGATACGAAACATAATATATTTGGTTTTGTATTCGGCAAAATGAAATTATTTGAATGACCATTGTCCCAAAAATGAGATTTTAGCCTATATGGTTAAAAGTTTGATAAATATTAATGTTGAATTTGTCCCTCGATGTCCTTTATTGCGTAACATAATATTTGAACCAATTTCGTTTTAAATTTGGTAAATAGAAAGTAATGAGATGACCCTTATCGCTAAAACGATATTTTAGCTTATATTGTTACATGTTTGTTAAATATGAAGGTTGAACATGTCCCTCGATGTCCCTTTATGCGAAACATGATATGTGAACCTATTTGGTTTGAAATTCGGTAAAATGGAAGTATTGAAATGACCCTTGTCGCAAAAATGAAATGTTAGCCTATGTGGTTAGAAGTTTGATAAATAGTGAACTTATCCCTTGATGTCCCTTGATGCGAAACATGATATGTGAACCTATTTGGTTTTATATTCTTAAAAATGAAAGTATTGGAATGACTTTGTCGCGAAAATGAGATTTTAGCCTATATGGTTAGAAGTTTGATAAAGGTTGAACTTGTCCCTCGATCTCCCTTGATACAAAACATGATATGTGAACCTATTTGGTTTTGTATTCAGCAAAATGAAATTATTTGAATGACCATTGTCCCAAAAATGAGATTTTAGCATATATGGTTGAAAGTTTGATAAATATTAATGTTGAATTTGTCCCTCGATGTCCTTTATTGCGTAACATAATATTTGAACCAATTTCGTTTTAAATTTGGTAAATAGAAAGTAATGAGATGACCCTTATCGCGAAAACGAGATTTTAGCTTATATTGTTACATGTTTGTTAAATATGAAGGTTGAACATGTCCTTCGATGTCCCTTGATGCGAAACATGATATGTGAACCTATTTGGTTTGAAATTCGGTAAAATGAAAGTATTGAAATGACCCTTGTCGCGAAAATGAAATGTTAGCCTATGTGGTTAGAAGTTTGATAAACAGTGAACTTGTCCCTCGATGTCCCTTGATGCGAAACATGATATGTGAACCTATTTGGTTTTACATTCGGAAGAATGAAAGTATTGGAATGACTTTGTCGCGAAAATGAGATTTTAGCCTATATGATTAGAAGTTTGATAAAGGTTGAACTTGTCCCTCGATCTCCCTTGATACGAAACATGATATGTGAACCTATTTGGTTTTGTATTCGGCAAAATGAAATTATTTGAATGACCATTGTCCCAAAAATGAGATTTTAGCCTATATGGTTAAAAGATTGATAAATATTAATGTTGAATTTGTCCCTCGATGTCCTTTATTGCGTAACATAATATTTAAACCAATTTCGTTTTAAATTTGGTAAATAGAAAGTAATGAGATGACCCTTATCGCGAAAACGAGAGTTTAGCTTATATTGTTACATGTTTGTTAAATATGAATGTTGAACATGTCACAAAAGTAAAAATTCTTAGGTGGAAAACATTCAGATGGATATTTAGATGGAACAAAATAAATTTATTCAGATTTGACAATATAAATTTGGATTAAAACTATGAGTATCAAAAAGTTTCCATCTAAAAAGTGAATTTAGATGGACCAAACAAATAGTATTTAAGAATAATTTGTATTATTACATGCGACATAACTTTGGGAATTTATATATGGCATGACCTTTCAAACTAAAATTACTGTTAACCGTAGAGTTATTTGGAAAAACCATGTAATTTGCAACGTTGTTACTTTACTTAAACCAGGCCTACAATACATTTTTGGCAAGTGGGTCACTTCAAGAGAAGAAAGCTTGGCACCCTGTGGAAAAAATCTTAGCAATATCTTCCTAATAGTTGGCTTATAACAAGGTTACAAGGATACTAATCCCAACTCACTATCTTATTTCAAGGTCTTTTGATTTTGGGGAGGGTGATAAAGATACTTATAATTCTGGTCATGCCTTCTGAAATGATCAGCTCATTTACACCAGCAAGTGATGTGTTTCTGCTTTCATTACTGGCCACTCCCACTTCAATAAGATAGCATGATTCTAATAATCTACACCAATGAAAAACAACACCTATAGGATATTCAAAAAAATTTAAAACTATATCTTTTGCCTCATTTCCATTACATTAAATGTCCATGCCTCTGCATCATTCATAGGGTTTTGCAGGCAGGGTACATATTTAAATTACTTGCTCCTTTAATTTTTCCCTCTTGTCTGAACAATATCTTTGCATTCAACCTATTAAGTACCTAAATGGCATGACACAAAGGTTGCAGTGAAGCCACCTCAACTACCAACATATTTGTTTAAGTGTGTACAATTTGTTTCATACCGCTCAACCAGATTGTTTGATGAAAGACCTTGAAGATTGTTTGATACTACTTCTCAATTCTATAACTCCATAAAACTGTATCGCTCAAGTTATAAAACTGTACTGGGAAGGCAATGAAATCGTCTCAGGTAATAGAAGCTAAAATATCTCATTTAACGGTAATTTATTTACTGTGATACATTTTTTATCTGATGTAGCTGCTAGCTAATTACTCTGGTTTAGCAGCATCCAATTTCATGTCTCGGATAATTTTCACAGTATACAGATAACAAAGATTGCTGTTTATTAGAGTATTCCTTTATTTAAAAATAAAATAAAATAAAAACGATATGAATATTTCATGGACCATCAAGTCTAAGATTTGTATAATAAAAGTAATAGAATAATAACTGGACTAACCAACTATGTTAGTATAAATACTCATTTTGTTGAGAACTGTAACCAATTTTCCCATTTGATCAACTACAGAACAGAATATGAAATCTAAACCTTACCAAAGAAATTTACAAAAAAGGTCATTTTAAAGCTTACCCATCAAAAGTTGGATACACCATTACTTGCTTTACAAACAAGGTCATTTTAAAGCAGCCTTCCCATGATAATTGGATCTTTAATCATGTTTTGTTTCTCAAAGCTTTGAACACGCTTGGAGTGTAATTAAGCTGGTAATTTACGAGTACTGAGCCAAATATTTTGAACTTCTTAGCACTACCTAGAGCTACCTCTGCATCTGCACGCTTCTTAAAGACCACTCTTGCACGGCTGTTTACTATGTCAACTTCTGTTTCAGATTCCTTTAGTCCTCCAAAACGCCTAAACATTTTGTTAAGGTTTGTTTCTGAGGAAACAGATTTGAACTCGGCGAAGTTCATAACAAGCTCAGCAGGAGCATTCTCATTTATATAACCAGGAGGTTTGTTAGGAGTCTCAGCATGATTGCTTTTAGAATTTTATTCCCAGGAATAGGGCCCACGATTAACTTGGGCTGGCTTTGGTGGCTTAGCAGCGACAAGTTGTTCGTTCTTTTTCTAGTTTTTCAGCAATGGTTGTTGCACTGGTTTCTCTTCATTGCCATTGTCAATGACCCAGTCTGTACAATGCAAGTCACTCAAATGCTCAAATGTAACAAATCCAGTTCCAGCTATGGGTGGTTTCTTCTTCCTCATGGTGCCAAGTTCATCCGTACGTGAAATCTCTTTCCAATCGGCACTCACAATTACAGAATTCTTGAAATCAGAGAAGAAGCTGCCTATGCCATTGAGAAAAGTATGTTCTCCATGGGGTTTTTGTGCCAAACACTGAAGTGAAGATAACATATCAACTAGAGACGAATATTCTGTTGTGTTCTCGTCATGCTCAACAGTTTTAGGAGAAACATCCAATCTATTCTCAAGAAAAACACCAATGTCTACATCTGTCTTCTGAGTGAGTTGACTATCAGCCCTACGAATACAGTCACCAATTGTAAACGATGAATTTGTGGTATTTGAAACTTCTGCAACAGAAATTGTTTTTTTCCCAGTTTGCATTTTGAAGTCATCATCAAAGTGATCGAAGGTGCTCCTTTTCTTGGAATGTTCAGGTGAAACCAGATGAACTGGAGTCCAACAATCACCGTCTGGAGAATCCAGAGAACCATTCATTGGGTCTGACATCCCTTTTTCCTTCTTTGCTGGATGCATAGTATCCTTGAAATTATATTTACGCTTTTGATGCGCGCTGCTTTGATTATTTAAATTTCTAGGACCAGCTTGATCAACTGTATTAACAACAGGAGTTGCATACTCAATAACTTCCAACAAATCTTGTTCCTCGTCAACAAAAAATGAATTGTCCTTGTCAATGCATTCTTGCTCTTCAACCTTTTGCCTCATATTTGACTCCTCGTTGAGTTTTTCCTTTCCATCATGCAACAGTACGTGGCTCCCTTGCTCAGTAATTTGAGTGCCTTCTTCTACAATTGCATTAGCATGAAAATTTTCCTCGCCCTCAATAGATACCAGCAATCCTGCACCAACAGAACTACAAGCATCACTATCTAGAAACTAAACGAGATTCTCATTTACAACAATTTCAATTTCAACTACTAATTAAGCTGGAAAAAAAACACCAATGAGATCAGCAGATATCTTACCTTTAACCTCGACAGTTCGATTCATTGTTCGACTTCTTTCTGTTCCTTGTTGATCTTCAACATCAATTTCCATCCCCTCACGTACATCAGATTGTTCAGTATTCAAAGAAGAAACACCCTCACATCCTTGTCAGCTATTACTTGCTCCATTGCATTACACTTTTCAACTTCAGTTCCACAGACAACTTCATGTACAATACTTGCTCTGCCATCAACTTTATCGTTCACAATTGGCATATTCAATATTGAATCTATCATTTCCATGATATCAACAACAATATTAGAGTTGGCATCAAATTTATCATTCCCAAAATTTGACATTTCCTCAATATCAACAATACTGGAGTTGCGGTCAACTTTACCGTCATTCCAATTCGTGTATAGTATTGAATCAATCGATTTCAAAATGTCAGCAAACAGTGATGTCCCCGAGTGACCTGCGGCCCCAGCAGCATCCTCCATAGTCCAAGAGTCAGTGCCAACTATTGATTGATACCTCGCTTCCCTTTCCGAAACCACTCTATCAAACTTAACTGCGGCATTCTCAATCCCAGCTTCTCCACTCAAATCCTCAACTATCTGACCACCACATTCCACAGACTCGTCTACGGTTTCACCAACAACTGTGGACATATACCTCTTTTCTACTTCTTCCATGAATATATATACCTCTAAAACTTTCTTTATATCTAACAAAAATCAAAACATCGAACTTTCAATAAAACATTCAATTTTCTTTGACCAAGCTCAAATTCAAATTAAATCTAAAGAGACCCTAATGCAATAGTTTGAATCTAACTAACAGATAAAACAAACGTAGAAACAATAAAAAAACGAAAGTGAAAAGAAATAGAGTAATGTAGTTACCAGGTAGGTTGAGTGGAAGTTCATTTCACAGAGGATTGCAGTTTGCGATGAAAGATTGTGAATGAGTGATGAAAGGGATACGAGGTTTCAGTGGTTACTAATAAGTTCGTACCCTACACACAAGCGATTTATCAAATCCCTAAAATATTACTACAACTATTTTTTTTTAATTAGATTATTCCATCGAATCAGTTTTTTATTTTGAAGGGAAATGGTCAATAGTTATGTTAGTGCTGACTTGGACCATGATATATCCATTAATTTTAGAAAATTGTTTTTTTGAAATTGATAAATTCACATTGACACATGTAAATTACGTTAGGGTCTCCAGCGGTAGTTAACTATCATTGGAAATTGCTGCTGGCATCAGCGGTAGTTAACTGTCATTGCTTTTTTCCCCCAAAACCGCTTTTTTCCCCCCAAAACCAGAAAACTCCTACCTCCTATTCACTCATCACCTTACCTCGCCATTACCATATCTCAAAAAATCTACATTACAAAATTTTTGTGTCAAAATCATGGTTCCAAATCATTGTTGATCGATTGATAGGACGTTTCTACACACAATATGCATCAAAGAACAGGTATTGCAAGTTTTAACTCGTTTACATTTGATTGATTTTTGCTGTTTTTTTGTACTGTCACGAACTGCAACGGCAGTTAACTACCACTGGGAGTCAACGGCTGTTAACTGCCGCTGGACACTTAAGAGAAAATTTCAAAACTTCATTTGGCAATGATACTACCTAAAAAAAAAAATTCAAATTTTTTTCTCTTTTGTTTTTTTGGTTTGTTTATGTTATTATATGATATTAGATACATGTTTATTGATTATTGGCTTAATTGCAGTTTTAGGCCCCTAACTTTCCCAAAGTTGCGATTTTGGCCCCCTAAGAAAAAAACTACAAAACCGCCCTCTAAGTTTTGCAACTGTGGCAGTTTTGGCCCCCAAGGCCAATTTTGACTCGGTCTACGCTGACGTGGCACCCTAAGTGAGGTGCCATGTGTCTTTTTTTTTTTGCCTTGGGGGGCCAAAACTGCTACAGTTGCAAAACTTAGGGGGCGGTTTTGTAGTTTTTTTTTAGGGGGCTAAAACTGCAATTAAGCCTTGATTATTTTAGCAATTATATGTTGTTTATTTATAGATATGGTTGAGAATGCGGGTGATGATCCGGGTGATCGAAACCCAAGTGTTGTCGATTCAGTTAAGGTTGAAGCTTCCATTAAGGTCGAAGCTTCCGTGAAGGTTGAAGCTTCCGTTAAAGTTGAGGTTTCAAACGTCAATTCCGATGTGTGGAAACTTCTTGACAATGAAGTGGACACAGTTCATTTTTTTTTTACCTGAGATACATGGAAAGATAAAAACGAATTGCTCGGTTGGGTTCGTCGACAAGCAAATAGGGCTGAATTTACGGTTATCATTAGAAGATCTTGTGAAGGTAGAAATGCTGTGTTGGAGTTGGTTTGTGAACGGAGTGGCGAGCACAAAGTACCGAAGACAAAAGTGAAGCATGAAGCAACGGGATCAAGAAAATGTGGGTGTTTGTTCAAGGTGCGTGGATATGTCGTCAGGGAAGACAGTTCTTGGAAATTGGCTATTCTTAATGCCGTTCACAACCATGAGATGGTGCCATATGTAGCAGGGAACCTTCTTGCCGGAAGATTAATGGAGGACGACAAGAAGATTGTACATGACTTGACCAATTCTTTGGTGAAACCAAAAAATATTGAAAAATTTGAAGAAGAAAAGGAAAGAGTCCATGACAAATATCAAGCAAGTCTACAATGAACGTCATAAGTTCAAAAAGGCAAAAAGGGGTGACTTGACGGAGATGCAATTTCTAATCTCAAAGTTGGAAGAGAATGGATATGTTTATTACGTAAGAGAAAAAAGGAAAGTCAAACCGTTCAAGACATATTTTGGACTCATCCAACATCGGTAAAGTTGTTTGACAATTTTTCGACTGTTTTGATAATGGATTCCACGCACAAAACCAACTTGTATAGGATGTCATTGTTTGAAATAGTTGGAGTCACCTCAACCTATTTGACATATTCGGTTGGTTTTGCATTTATGACATCGGAGAAGGAGAATAACTTTAATTGGGCTTTGCAAATGTTGCTTAAACTTCTTGGACCAAATAGTGATATGCCTAAGGTGGTAGTGACCGACAGGGATACGGGTATGATGAAAGTCGTAGCAAATGTTCTCCCTGATAGTAGTGCAATACTTTGTTATTTCCATGTTTGCAAAAATGTTAGATCAAGAATCATCACCGATTGTAAAGTTAAACAAAATGTTGTTGTGGTGGATGGGAAAAAGAAGATTGTCGACGAGGAGAAGCATAGTAAGTTAGTTGATACCATATTTGATGCATGGGAAAAATTTGTTGAATCTCCTACTCAAGAGTTATATGCGGGTAATCTATTGGAATTCCAAGATGCTTGTAAGGATTATCCAAAGTTTCTTCACTATGTTGAAACTACCATTTTGAAGCCTTTTAAGGACAAATTAGTGAGGGCATGGATGGACCTTGTGTTACATCTTGGGTACAGGACCACAAACAGAGTTGAAGGAGCTCAAGGTGTGGTGAAGGAATATTTGTCCACCTCCAAAGGTGATTTGGGTACTTGTTGGGAAAAAATAGATGAGATGTTGGCAAACTGGTTTGGGGAGATACAATCATCATTTGGTAGGAGCGTTATGGTCTTGGAACATCGATACAAAGATGTCACTTTGTACTCCGGGTTGGGGGGTCACGTTTCTAGACAAGCCATGAACTTTATTTTTGTGGAAAAAGACCGTGCTAGGAAAACCTTGTGCATGAAGAAGAAAACTTGCGGTTGTGTTCAAAGGATGTCGTATGGCCTACCTTGTGCATGCTTCATTGCTATGAAAATTCGTCACAACAAGCCCATTCGATTGGATGAGATACACCCGCATTGGCATAAGTTGTATATGGGTGAAGAAGAAAGTAATGAAGATTTGTTTTCGGTCGCGGAAGAATGGCGTGGTATCCAAGAACGTCTCGAAAGAGTTCCGTTCCAAATGAAACTAGAAATCAAAGAAGGTTTGCGGTTGTTAGCGTTTTCGGATACCACAATGTTGTCACCACCTCCAAGAAAGGTGGCAACCAAAGGAGCTTCCAAAAAAAATCAAAACTACACCAAAAACGACACGTAGGATCCCATCTTCATAGGAGACTATTGATTCTCAATATCCAGAAAGTCAATCTTCACCACGAAAAAAATCTTCACAACCTAAAAGAAAAGGTGCTCGCATTGGCATTTCTCCAGTTCCGGTTCCTAAGCCTAGCTTGGTTTCAAGAAATTATGATCCATCGAGTCCTATGTATTACATGCCAAAATTCATGAGACCATACATTGAGGGAATTGTGGATGTTATTGGCGATGGACATTGTGGGTTTAGGCTATAGCCGAATCCGTGGGTTTGACGGAAGAAAGTCATGTTATGGTGCGGAGAGCACTTATTAAAGAGTTGAAAGAGCATAGGAACAAATACATCGAGATATATGCGAGCGAGCGCCGTTACAACTACATCTTGGATGGATTGCATCCTCCCAAAAATGCTAGTAGTTTTGCACCTCCCGACAAATGGTTGACATTGCCGAATATGGGACACATCGTTGCATCTTGTTTCATTAGGCCAGTATTAGAGATGACTACCCTTGATATTGGAGTCTCAGAGACTTTTTTCCCACTTAGAGGTAGGCCTCCGGTTAACCCGAAAAGCAACATGATTTGCCTTGGTCTAATCCCAAATCATTTTGTCCTTCTTTCGTTGAAAGATGGTTGCCCACTACCTCCATCATCTACAGAGTGGAAGTTACACAAGAGCGAAGAGGCGGCAACATGGGAGGATGAATTTTTGGATCAACACGATCATTTTCGAGCACTCATGGAGATTGAGCTACGAGAGACACCGGTTCCACCAAAAAAATCAACAAATCAAGACAATCCAATTTTGTTGAATGACACTCCGGTTAAAGCAAACGAAGACTTTGAAGATGTGTTTGGAACATTTAGATGATTTAATTTCATTAGGTGAAATATGACACTTTTTAGTCGGTGTTCATCCGTCTTTTGGTCGATATGCGTCGACGTATTTTTTGGGATATATAATGTAATGACCAATTTTTTTGGATAATATGTAATTAACCTTTAATGAATTATATACATATATATATATATATATATAAATATATTTGAGTTTTGCATTTATTATAAATTAATGTACTTTACGTGTAATGTGTTGCATATTGTGGAAAATTTGACGAATTTCAAACAATTGTGAAACGTTAAAGCATTATCGATTTTGTGTAATGTTACCGACTAATTGATAAACTGTGAAATGTTGATGTTTGTGATTGCTGGATGTTGTTCTTTTGGTTTCATTTCATGCGGAATTGCCGTTTGAAATTACAGGTACAAACAGGCCAAAATGGCTTGCAGATTGCATTGGTTCTATTTATTGGTGTGAACGGCAGTTAACTGCCGCTAGAGCCAGCGGCAGTTGACTGTTGTCAGTTACTTGAGCGGCAGTTAACTGCCGTTGGGGGCTTTTAGATAATTTACATGTGTCATTGTGAACTTTTGTATATCAGAAAAGCAATTTTCTTAATTTTACACAACATCATACACCTAATATAAAAAGTTCATAAACTAATTAACCTTTTGTAAATGGATCATGAACGGTTGTCATGAGCACTCAGTTATTAGGGACATCATATTTTATATGTAGAGACAGAGGCGGAGTCACGTGAGAATATGGGATGGTCATGGCCTACCCATTAATTTGTGGAAATTACTATATTACTCTTAAGCTAACTTGAATATTACGAACATGCACTCTCATTTGTTTCTCCTGGACGCATCTTCTTTTCTCTTTGGCGACAAACAGTGAACATGACTGTGAACTAGGGTCGGACCTTGGGGTGTGCAAAGAGCTCAATGGAGCTGGGTCTCCCTAAGGTATGGGCCTCCAAAAAAATTATAGCCCAATAGTACTACTAAGTACCACCCCACTAAAAAAAATTGATTCTCTTTCTCTCTGATACCACGCGTTCCATCATCACCACTCCATCGGACTTTCCTTTTCTTCTTCCCCGATTTGATTTACTTTTCCTCTTCTATTGTCTTGTTTTAGGACTATTAGAATTGGGTCTTCTTGCTTTTAGTGTTAGGTGGGTATTTTTTTTAGGGTGGTTTGAGGTTCCTCATGTATACGGTAGTGATTTTCACCTTTGGATGTATCACATATATACGACACCTTGTATTTATCTTTTAAAAAATTTAAATAGAACAATATTCTTTAAAAAAATACGTTTTTATTTTATTACGGACCTCTTTTCACTTACAGAGCCGAGCCTCCGGATTCGTAAGAATGACCCTGCAGTGAACCTTCATCACCCACCGTCATTCACGCTGCGACCGGCAACACCTCCATCTCTAACCCTCGGTCGAACTCGAATCCTCCATCTCCTCTCTCTGTATCGATCTCTCATCTCTAATTCTTTATTTGTCTCAATCTCTCCACAAACCTTAAATGAATAATTGTAAGTGTATCTCTGATAGTACATCTATTTAGTAATAGTGATGATATTACTTCAATTTTCTTTTGTTTGTTAATGAATTTGATTTTTGATTTGGTTTTCAACTTTAATTTTCCCATAAGTCTAATCAAACTGAAACTGATTATTCATTATGATGTGAATAAGATATCTTTATGAGGATTTAAAATGTAACAAAAGATTACTCGGAGCTGATCATATAAAGGTCCCTCTCATTCTTAACATGAAGAAGTAATTTTAAAAGTTGCTATTTAATGTGATTTATGTAACATCCTGATTTTTAGGATATTATTATTATTATTATTATTATTATTATTATTATTATTATTATTATTATTATTATTATTATTATTATTATTATTATTATTAATTATTTATTAATTTATTTGATGTGTTTTAATTGTTGAGTTAATTGGGTTTTATTAGAGATTTGACGAATTAAGGGTATTTTGGTAATTTGAGAGTGGAGGGCATTTTAGTAATTTAGAAGTAGAAGAATATTTAATGTGGTTAGTAGTAATTTTTGGGAATTAATAGAAAAGAAGTAAATAGTAATAAGGAGGTTTAAGTGGAGAAAAATGAGTAGTGTTATTTTCATGAGTAAGAATAATGACTAAGTTCAATAGGAGTTAAGTGAAACAAGCCCAATTGGTGTGGATATATAAGAGTGTTAGTAGTCACAAATTAGGGTTGATAAATCATTTGGTAAGTTTACACATAGAGGCAAGAGAGAAAGAGAAAGAATTTATAAAGGGAAAAAGAGGAGCAAGCTTGAAGGACTAAAATGAAGGGGTAGGTTGGAGCTTATGAGGCTTAACTTTTTGATTAAGAGGTAAGAGAGAAGGTTATTTTCACGATCTAGAACTTATGAGCAATTGTGTGGTTTTGGATTATTTGTGTTCTTGAGTTTTCATGAATTTGTTGTTGAATTAAGTTAATTTTCGTGCTCCAATTATGATGGTTATTTATAATATGTGAAAAGTGGTATAAACATGTTGTTGTTGCATGAGAATCTATGTTTGATCATGATAAGTTGATGTATTTGAGTTTTTAGCTTAATTTCAAAGAATTCATGAAGTTGTTGTTGAATGATGTTGGACCGTCAGCACATTCCTAAGGGCATGGGAGCCCTCCAAAGAAGGCTCTAAGCCCTCCAGAAAGGCCTGGGCGCCCTCTGGAAGGGCCTGGGCGCCCTCCAGAAGGATTCCTGAGCCCTGGCGCGCCCCCTGAAGGGCGCCGCCTCATTAAGCTTCTAGAAGCCTCTAGAAACCGCCCAAAAACCCCAGAAATACACAAATACCCCTGTTGCTTGGGAACCAAGCAACCAAAGCCCAAGCCCATAGCAGGCTATAAATACCACTCTTGAGAGCTTTCTCAAGGCATCTAATCATCAGTCTAAAACCCTAGTACACGATTCCTAGCCCTAGAATCCTTACCGTACTTTTTGCAAGTACAGTTGGCGCCGTCTGTGGGAAAAGGTAAAACTAACCTTGACCACGTTCCTGGATCGCAAACCGTGATTCAGAAACCCTCAAACGAGACCTCTAAATCGTAAACTACCTTTGCGATTTAGAAACCCTAACCCCTTTCGACCAACCTAAATCGCACCTCACGTACGATTTAGAGAAAAGCCTCTCGTCATGGCAACAGCCGAAGAATTAGAATCCATGCGAACCCAACTCGCTCAGCTGAAGGATCACAACGATGCCCTTCAGGCCTCAATGGAGACCATGCAACAAAAGCAACTGGAGGAAAGAGAAGATTCACACCAGGGTGAGCTAGACGACCCTGAACCGCAACCATTATCCGCTGAAATTTGGGACGCGCCAGTTCCAGAGGGCTTCAAGCCGCCCCACCTATCCACCTTCGACGGAAAGAACGACCCCATGGAGCACGTCACGGCCTTCAATACGCGCATGGCGGTTGTCGGGGCTCCC
This sequence comes from Medicago sativa, assembly GCF_051527215.1. NCBI lineage: Eukaryota > Viridiplantae > Streptophyta > Magnoliopsida > Fabales > Fabaceae > Medicago > Medicago sativa. Next base: position 49,757,081 of record NC_140754.1, on the reverse strand, counting down.
GATTCTCTAAAGTGCAAATTACTAGCAGGAACTTTCACTGACGCCGCCTTACGCTGGTACATGAATCTCCCACGCTTCTCCATCCTCAGCTACCAGGACATGACCAGAAAACTCACACAACAGTTCTCCGCCAGTCGACATCGCAAGGTTCCCGCAACTAGCCTCTTCAATGTACGACAAGGGCATAATGAATCCCTCAGAGACTACCTGGCCAGGTTCAACGACACAACTATCAAGGTAATCAACCCCAACCAGGAAGTGTTCGTAGGAGCTTTCCAAAACGGGCTAAGGGCGGGACAGTTCAACGAGTCTCTAGCTCAGAAACCTGCGGATTCCATGGAAGAAGTTATAGCCAGGGCAGAATGCTACATCAAGGGCGAGGAAAGCAACGCAGAAAAGAAGGCCAGAGACGCCAAGGAGCGCGCAAGCAATCCAGAACGGCGACCTTATCAACCAGCAGCCGGCAGAGATCGCGCCCCCTATAGAAGGCCGGAGAGGCGACCGTTCAATCCGTATTCTCAAAGGGACTTCACGCCTTTGAATACTAGACCAGAGCGCATCATGAAGGAGGTCTTGGAAGCAAGGCTGATCCCAGAGCCCTTGCCAGCCCGAAGCCCTGTCATGGGAAGGGATGAAGACAAATGGTGCAAATATCATAAGGTACGAGGACATGACACAGACTCATGCATCCATCTTCGCCAAGAAATCGAGCGACTAATACAAAGTGGGAAGCTAAGAGGGTATGTCAAGGACAGAAGGGGCGAAAATAAACAAAAAACGGATCATAAAAAGGAGGAGGTGAACGACGAAAAAAGACACGCCATAAACACTATCTCAGGTGGCTTCGCCGGAGGGGGGGAGTCAAGTTCGTCGCGAAAGAAGTATGTGAGACAGGTAATGCTATGCCAGGAATATGAAGAAACGGATCAGAAGCACGAACCAGAGGTATCATTCGCGCCCAAAGATTTTCGAGACGTGATTCCCCACGACGACGATCCCATGGTCGTCACTCTACAAATCTTCAAGTGGGACGTGAAGCGGGTGTTGATAGACCCAGGAAGCTCTGCGGATATTCTTTATTACGACACATTTGATCGAATGGGACTAGACCCGGAGCAGCTGCAACCTTTCCGGGGAACCCTGGCGGGCTTCACGGGCGAACAGGTTCATGTGAGAGGATACATCACCCTCAAGACAACTTTCGGAAGCGGATCTCACGCCAAAACCATTCGAGTCAGGTACCTCGTCGTGAACTCACCTAGCTCTTACAACATCATCATTGGTCGCCCCGCCTTCAACCTGTTGGGCGGATTCTTATCCACAAAGTATCTCGTAATGAAGTACCCTCTTGACTCTGGAAAAATTGGAACCATTCGAGGCGATCAAAAACTCGCCAGGGAATGCTATCATAACAGCCTGCGTTTGCAAAAGACCAAAAGGAAGTCAAGTAACGAAGTAGTGCACGAAGTCAACATGATCGATCTGGACCCCAGAGAAGGCTTCCAGCAAGAACGCCTAGAACCCACTGAGGAGTTAAAAGAAGTCTCCATCGGACCAGAAGCCCACCATACAACAAAGATTGGCACGTCACTACCCCCTGAAGAGGAGGTCGCCCTGGTTGAACTACTAAAGAAGAATCTGGATCTCTTCGCCTGGCATCCATCAGAAATGCCAGGAATGGACCCCGACATTGCTTGCCACCACCTATCTATCAAGGCTGGCGTGAAACCGGTAGTACAGCGGAAAAGGAAGATGGGCGAGGAAAGAAGAAGGGCAGTTAATGAGGAAGTGAAAAAGCTAGTTGAAGCCCACTTTATCAGCGAAATAAAGTACCCTACGTGGTTGGCCAACACTGTACTTGTCAAGAAAGCAAATGGGAAGTGGCGAATGTGCGTGGACTACACTGATTTGAACATGGCGTGCCCCAAAGATCCTTATCCTCTCCCTAACATCGACCACCTGATCGACAACGCCTCAGGCTACAAAACTCTAAGCTTCATGGATGCCTATTCAGGTTACAATCAAATACGGATGGACCCTCTGGACGCTCCAAAAACGGCCTTTATGACAAGCACAAAGAATTATCACTACGAAGTCATGTCGTTTGGTCTGAAGAACGCAGGCGCCACCTTCCAGCGATCTATGGACACCGCGTTCTCCGCACAGATAGGACGAAATCTGGAGGTATACATTGACGACCTAGTCGCAAAGACGAAGGAGGGATACAGTCATTCTGAAGATCTGGAGGAGATATTGAGCCAGGTTCGAAGATATAGGATTCGTCTGAACCCATCAAAATGTTCTTTCGGGGTGCAGGCGGGAAAATTCTTAGGTTTCCTCTTAACAAGACGAGGCATCGAGGCAAACCCTGACAAATGCCAGGCGATCATCAACATGAGAAGCCCCACCACCATCAAGGAAGTGCAACAACTCACAGGCAGGCTCGCCGCTCTCTCTCGTTTCTTGTCCTGCGCCGGCGACAAGGCCTTCTCTTTCTTCGCCTCCATTAAGAAAAAGGAGAAATTCGAATGGACTCCAGAATGTGAGGACGCTTTCCAGCAAATAAAGAAGTTCTTATCCAGTCCGCCCATCCTTCAGCGACCAACCCAGAACGCCATTCTTTTCCTGTACCTGGCGGTATCTGACAACGCCATGAGCACAGTTTTGGTCGAAGATTCAGCAACAGGAGAGAAGCCGATTTATTTCGTCAGCAGGGTGTTCAGAGGAGCAGAGCTGCGATATCAGAAGATAGAACGTCTCGCCCTTGCTGTCGTCATAACGGCCAGAAAGCTTCGCCCCTACTTCCAAAGTCACAGAGTCGTCGTCAAATCAGACTACCCAATTAGACAAGTGCTGGGAAAACCTGACTTAGCTGGAAGAATGGTGGCTTGGTCCATCGAGCTTTCAGAGTATGACGTCCAGTTCGTACCAAGGGGGAGTATTAAATCCCAGGTGTTAGCAGACTTTGTAGTAGAGCTTGCCTCCCCAGCAGAGGAGCAACCCCCTTTCGTACGGCTCTTATCTGTAGATGGTTCATCCAACCTAAAAGGCAGTGGCGCGGGTGTTATCTTGGAGGGTCCGGACGGCGTCCTCATCGAGCAATCCCTCAGATTTGAATTTAAGGCAAGCAACAATCAGGCCGAGTACGAAGCTTTAATAGCCGGCATGACCCTCGCCCTAGAAATGGGCGCCGAAAATTTAAGAGCCAAGAGTGACTCACAACTCGTAACAAGCCAGATCACAGGTGAATACCAGACAAAGGACACGCAGCTAGCCAAATATCTGACCAAGGTGCAGAGTCTCGCCAAGAAACTTCACTTCTTCGAAGCCGTTTATGTGCCACGGGAGCAGAATTCCAGAGCAGATTTGTTGGCAAAACTCGCCAGCACTAAGCGACCAGGCAACAACAGGACAGTTATCCAGGAAGTAGTCACAACACCTAGCACGAAGGTGGGCGAAGTGCTTCAGGTCAACGAGAACACAGGAGGATGGATGGAGCCATTACTTAGATATTTGACGGGGTCATTCACGCCAACCGATGACGAGGAAGAACAGATAATCAGAAGACGAGCGTCCAAATTTACTTTGGTTTCTGGGAAACTCTACAAAAGAGGCCGCACGACCCCCTTGCTGAGATGCTTAGGAGAAGGCGAGACGCATTTGGTCCTTTTGGAAGTACACGAGGGCGTTTGCGGCAGTCATATAGGCGGGCGGGCTCTAGCCGCCAAACTCCTCCGCGCCGGATACTATTGGCCCACCATGCTTCAGGATAGCTCGAATTTCGTAAAGAAATGTGACAAATGCCAAAGATTTTCTGACAAGAAGCATGTCCCAGCTCAGGAGTTGACCTCTGTGTACTCGCCATGGCCATTTCACAAATGGGCGGTCGATATCGTTGGACCCTTTCCTCTCGCCCCAGGGCAGCTGAAATTTCTCATAGTCGGAGTGGATTACTTCACCAAATGGATCGAAGCAGAAGCAGTCGCTAAGATAACTGCGGAAAGAGTAAAGAAGTTCTACTGGAAGAAGATCATCTGTCGTTTCGGCCTGCCGAAGTGCATAGTATCAGATAATGGAACTCAGTTCGCAAGCTCAACGGTGTTGGACTTCTGCAAGAACCTAGGGATACAGACAAAATTCGTCTCGGTAATTCATCCGCAAGCCAACGGACAAGCTGAATCGGCCAACAAAGTTATTCTTAGCGGGATCAAAAAGAAATTAGAAGCCGCCAAAGGCTTGTGGGCAGAACAACTTCATGAGGTATGAATAAATTTTCAAAATCAATTTTCTCTCACCACAACTTTCCAAAATTTTCAATCTCTTTCAAACTACTACTATACTGTGTATAAACAATGCATCGACCAAAATAAGTACAGGTACTATGGTCCTACCACACTACCCCTCATTCTACAACCAAGGAAACACCGTTCACTATGGTCTACGGCACCGACGCCATGATACCTGTCAAAATCGACACCCCCACATGGAGGCGAGATACGTTTTCAGAAGAAGGTATCTATCTTATTTCGCCAGGCGACTAACATTTTTTGGTGCAGGGTAATATTGCTATTATAAATTTACGCGTTATTTTCTTTGAAAAAGCTAATGAAGTAGGTATGGCGGTAAGCATGGACGTCATTGATGAGGTCAGGGAGCAAGCACACATCAGGGAATTCGCAGCCAAGCAGAGAGCAGCTAGGCGATATAACTCCAGAGTGATGCCCAGGGAGATGAAAGAGGGCGACCTAGTCCTCAAGCAGGTCGTCGCCCCAACCAGAATAGGCAAACTATTCCCAAACTGGGAAGGACCTTACAGAATCAGGGAAAGGTACGCTCACGGGGCGTATAAGTTGGAAGAATTGAATGGAGACGCCGTACCTCGCACTTGGAATGTGGCTAATCTGCGTCACTATTATAGCTAGACTCCTTTCCTTTTGCATTTTAATTTTGATATGTATTAAATAAGGATGATGTAAAAATCACCACTGCAAACTCTTATCTTTCGACTTTATCAATAATACAGGGTTAGGGTGGCACTCTTTTCCCCTGCAAGGGCAGGGGTTTTTAACGAGGCGCCCTTTCCTTTTTCATATCTATGGCTCTATCCGCATTTTTTCTCTATCCTGCAAACAGAATGCGCACACTGAAAGTACTAAAGATCCACAAACGCCAACCACGATAAGGGTTCTGGCGGCTTCAACGCAATTACTCGACTAACCTTCCATCAGAGTTGGAAGCATAAAATACAAAGTCCTCCTTCAGAGTAGGAGGCGCCTTCCATCAGAGTTGGAAGTGAAAGTCTTCCCCCAGAGCGGGAAGCCAAAAGTCCTCCTTCAGAGTAGGAGGCGCCTTCCATCAGAGTTGGAAGTGAAAGTCTTCCCCCAGAGCGGGAAGCCCAAAGTCCTCCTTCAGAGTAGGAGGCGCCTTCCATCAGAGTTGGAAGTGAAAGTCTTCCCCCAGAGCGGGAAGCCCAAAGTCCTCCTTCAGAGTAGGAGGCGCCTTCCATCAGAGTTGGAAGTGAAAGTCTTCCCCCAGAGCGGGAAGCCAAAAGTCCTCCTTCAGAGTAGGAGGCGCCTTCCATCAGAGTTGGAAGTGAAAGTCTTCCCCCAGAGCGGGAAGCCCAAAGTCCTCCTTCAGAGTAGGAGGCGCCTTCCATCAGAGTTGGAAGTGAAAGTCTTCCCCCAGAGCGGGAAGCCCAAAGTCCTCCTTCAGAGTAGGAGGCGCCTTCCATCAGAGTTGGAAGTGGAAAGTCTTCCCCCAGAGCGGGAAGTTCAAAGTCCTCCTTCAGAGTAGGAGGCGCCTTCCATCAGAGTTGGAAGTAAAAAGTCTTCCCCCAGAGCGGGAAGCTCAAAGTCAAAGTCCTCCTTCAGAGTAGGAGGCGCCTTCCATCAGAGTTGGAAGTAAAAAGCCAAAAGTCCTCCTTCAAAGTAGGAGGCGCCTTCCATCAGAGTTGGAAGTGTAAACATCTTCCCTAAGAGTGGGAAGCAAAACATCCCTTCAGAATAAAAGATGAAAGAGTGAACGCCGGGCAACGAAATGCTTATAACAAACATTTTTAGGGCGACGAAATTCAAAAAGTAACACAAAACACCAAACGCCCTCGCTTTTTTTAAAGAAACAACTCCTGAAGAACCATTCGACATATAAAAACAATCACAACGTAGAGAGTCATAAAAATATTTAAACATTTACGGAATATCAAGCCATAAAGGAGTACCACATCTGACATAAAGAAAGCGTTCACAAATTGTCAATCAACCAAAAGTGTTTAAAAGGGCGCTCTAAGAAGCCGCCAATATCAAGTTACAGACCAAAAAAACATAGTTTAAATAAAAAACAAAAAAGAGCAAGAGCTATTCATCGTCCACCAACTCGCCGTTCGCAATAATCTTGAATGGATCAAGCTCATCAACTTTGGCCTCTGGGTTAAACAGAAGCACCTGATCTTTGGCACGCATAAAGCCATCCTCAAAATATATCGCCAGAGCCCGCCGTCCTTCATCTACCGCCAACTCTGACTTTTCTAGCGCAGCCTTCGCCGCGTCCCTCTCTGCCTCTGCGGCCTCCTTAGCCTGCTTCATTTCTTCTAAGGCGGACTCAGCGGCTGCTTTATCTTTCAGCGCATCCCTGAGACGGCTTTCTAGTCCAGAAGACTTGTGTTTCCACTTCTCCACATCTTCTGTAGCATCAGTATGCTTCTTCTCCACCAGGTCATACTTGCTCTCCAGGCAATGGCTCAATAGCATAGTCCTCAACGCTGCAGTCTGGATGTCCGCCACCAGGTCGCTACACTTAGCTTTCACTCCGGCTTCCACGTCCACCTTAGTGAAGGGTACCTGTTCCTTCACATACCTGCAAGATCCTCAAACAGTAAGGTCACTAGAGTTCAAAAGCCTAACGGCCAAAAGGAATCAACTCTTAAGCAAACAAAAATAAATATTATACCGGCGGATGTCAAACCCGGAATGCCAGAAGGAGTCCATCACGTCGTCGTTCAAAGAAGTCCCTCCGATTTCTTTTCCCGAAGGCGGGCGACTGCTGCTCGGCTTCGATCCTCTTCCCGTCCTCGCCTTCTTAGATGACGGCGAGGCCGCCGAAATAGGAGCATTTCCTCCACCAACAGCTTCGAGGTCATCCACCTCGATCACGCCAGAGTCGCCTTTGCCGGTTTCTTTCCTCTTCAGCCTCCTCAACGAAACGCCTGCTGGACTGCTAGACACATAGCCGTCAGGATTCTTACTCCTATCCAAATCAGCCAAGTACTTCTTCATCTCGGCACCAGTCAGGGGCAACATCTCGCCTGCACAAAGTGGAACAAACTCTGGTGAATACACAAAACAAAGTGACGAAACAGGACGAATACAAAACTTTTAGAGGACACTCACGCAAATAAGCCGCCATGCGGACGCCGTCGCCCTCCCTATTTAACAAATCATGGATATTTGTCAATGGGACCTTCTCCAGAAACTGAGTCAGCTCATATTCGTAGGGCGACATTGCATCCAAGTCATACCCTCTCACCGCCAGAGGGGCACTGGTCCACCGAAGAGGAAACTTTGGCTTGCCGTTTACCAAAACTGAAGCCGTCGAACACCCAGGCGACCCCTGCACTCTGACAAAGGTATCCCGCCACTCCTTCTTAAAGTTACTGGCGTAACTAGGAAAAAGCCTCTTTCCAGAGTGAGCAGAGATAGCTATCCAAGTTCCTTTGTTAACATCCTTGGTACCATAAAATTGGAAAAAGGCGGCGACAGAAGGCTCTAGACCCAGCGACTTACACAGGATTTCGAAACCTCGAATGAACGCCCAGCTATTGGGAAATATCTGTGTGGGCGCCACGTTCAGAAATTTTAATACGTCCATCTCAAAGGGCGTGAAAGGAATTTTCACGCCAAACTCCTCTAAAACGGCGGTATAAACAAAGTAGGATTCGTCCCCCTCACCCGCCATCTCCTGATCACACACACGTTCATCCGGGTCGCAAGACAGCAACACCACATCCTCTTCCCGGCCAGTGGCAGAAATATCGAACTTACTCCGAAATAAGTCCATAACAGACACATCAACGTAAAGGGACTCTTCTAACAACACCTCCTCCGCGAATAAAGACATCCCCATATACCTAGAAGGTATCCTTTTCTCCTCCACTGCGCGCAAAGCTCCCTGAAATGGACGAATTTCCCAGCACTCGTCCTCCTTAGCTGCCCCTGAAGTGGCAGACAGAAACACACAATCACTATCATGGCTCGAATTAGCGCTTGACTCGCTCGAAAGATCACTAAACAATTCTTCCCCGAATAACCCATCGTAATAAGCATCCCAATTAATAATCCCGTCAGCACCCGTAGCATGCCTCAGACACGCTTTCCTCAAGTTTTCCTTTTCAATCGGATCAATGGGTCGGACCAGTTTCCCCTCACCATCGCACTCCCTAATTAGAACCATCTCCTAAACTAACGTTTTCGCGCTAAACATAAAAATACAAAGAGGGGGGAAAAAGAAAGGATGAGAAGTCAAATAAGTACCTGCGAGAGAAGTGAAGACGGATCTGTAGATGTTATAAACCGGCAAACGAAGCGCAGAGAGAAACCGACGAGAAGAGCAGCAAGGGAAGTTGGACAAGTGAAAAATGAAAATGAGAACCTAGAAATCCGTTTTTTAAGGGAGACCGAAAGCCGCCTCGGGAAGCGTGTCGGGCACAGTTGAGATCAAGACACGTGGTGAACATCAAGGGTAAAGGGCATACCAAAGGTCCGTAGAAACCCCAGGAGCGCCTTGGGGTGCTCGCCATACCAAGGAACATATGAGATCGCCTAACGGCGACCGCCTTCGAGCAAAGCATAACACAACGCAAACCCGGATCATCAATCATCTCACCTTGTCCCAAGACTCATGCTTGGGGGGCATATAGAATACGGGCACGCAGAACATACACCCTCAGATTCCGTCAAAGCATTCCACGACAGACTCGGTACAGCGCTCCAAGTTCAAGATCTATATCTACCCTTGGGATATCCGTGACATCCGTAAATCGCCCCGGAGAAATCCTAGAAATAGTCCGACGGCATAGCAAGGTTTCTTAAAACCATCACCACTTCGCCTTGTCCCAAGACTCGTGCTTGGGGGGCTGTGGACCGTCATCATATTCCTAGAGGAATCAAATGATCCCAGAAAGATTCTTCGCACGACGTCATCACTTCGCCTTGTCCCAAGACTCGTGCTTGGGGGGCTGTGGACCGTCAGCACATTCCTAAGGGCATGGGAGCCCTCCAAAGAAGGCTCTAAGCCCTCCAGAAAGGCCTGGGCGCCCTCTGGAAGGGCCTGGGCGCCCTCCAGAAGGATTCCTGAGCCCTGGCGCGCCCCCTGAAGGGCGCCGCCTCATTAAGCTTCTAGAAGCCTCTAGAAACCGCCCAAAAACCCCAGAAATACACAAATACCCCTGTTGCTTGGGAACCAAGCAACCAAAGCCCAAGCCCATAGCAGGCTATAAATACCACTCTTGAGAGCTTTCTCAAGGCATCTAATCATCAGTCTAAAACCCTAGTACACGATTCCTAGCCCTAGAATCCTTACCGTACTTTTTGCAAGTACAGATGTTAATTTTATGTTCAATCTTCTTGCTATGATATTGGGTAAGTGGAAAGTAGTGGAATTATGTTGATTGATTATGTCTAAATCATGTTTGGTTGTGTTAAGTTGTTGTTGATGAATTAAGTAAAAACTATGTTAATTAAAGTATAAGATGTTTTGTGTAGTTGTGAAAAGAGCTTAAATGATGTGTTTGAGTCTTGGGAAATGATTTTAAACACTTTGGGCGTATGGGGATCTAAATAAACACTTTTGGGTTGATTTTGAAGAGAATCTGAGGCCAAAACACATATTTACGCATTTTCGCAGCGTTGGCGTTGTAACTGGGGCGCTAGGTGCCCAGTTACAGAGAGTCAACGCTTGGACTGGCATGCCCTGGCGCCAGGCACCTTGCTCAGAGCAAGAATTTTCTTGCTTTGTGTTCTGAGTGCTTGAGGGATAGCGTGGTCAGTTCCTATGTGTTCCTTTGATGATGAAATCTTGTTGTTTTGATTAGTAAATGAGAGATAACCAAAGCTTGCTTAAGAACGATGTTAACTTTGAGATGAAATAGAATGGAACTTGAACATGAAAATGGAGTAGAAATGAAATAGAGTTTTCTCGAATGGAATGATGTTGTTATGTTTGAACTATTGTGATTATAAACATAAAGATAACATGTAAGGATGATAAGGATGTATGTGAACATGAAACTTAGGTCATATAAAAAATGTGAAAATAGACGAACTTAGGTGAAAATGTAAAAATAGACGGACTTTGTGAAATGATGAATTATGACATGTTAGCTTGTAATTTATTATAGGATATTAATAAAGTGATGAATAATGGTTGAATTGGTTAAGGATATGTGAATGAAATATTGGTTAACTAAGTGTAAGTGGCAAATCGTCTAATATGCAAATTGACTAAATGAATAAATGTTGTTTATTGATGTGCTTGCGATAACATGATGATGTTGATGTGATAAACATTATGATGAGATAATAATGTGAATGTTATGATATATGATTGCTTTGGTGACTATGAATTGTTGATGTATTGATGTATTGATTTGACGTGCAATGATGTGTTGGTGCGGTGATATATTATATAATGGTGTGAATTATATAATGATGAGTTTTATGGTGTTGTGCATTGTCGAGTCAATACTTGAAGTTCATGCATTCATAGTCTTGTAATCATGAAGATGAGAATCATAAAGATGAACGATTAATCCGGTAACATAACTCCGAATTATCCAAATAATCACGATGATGAGGGACCACTCGGTAACATAACTCTGATATCCAAAACGGTAACACGTGTATGTAGAGTCGTTTAGAGCATTGCATGCATATGAGTCTATGTGAGAGTCGTGTATTGGATTATGTGAGCATATGTGAAGTTGTGTATGTGACTATGTGTATCTGTGTGATAATTGTGTAATTGTAATTGATAGTGATGAAGTGTGAATGGTGTATATTCGCCTTGTGATGAAATGACGATGTGGATATTTGCTATATCTTGTGATGATGTCTTGGAAAGTTGTTGAATTTATTTAGATGATTAAATAAATTACCATGTTAGGAAGAATGTTAGGAATGGAAAACGTTGTTTGTAAGAATAAATGATATTAGCAATATGTAAGGATACTCTTATTTTAACTTATGCTTCAGTCAAAGAAATAATAATATAAATAATATATTCATCGATTAAATTAATTTTTACTCGAATATTTTAGTGTTTCTATCACATTAGTGACCCGTGGTAAAAATTTCAGAAAAGTTTACGATATTTTGTTCCACCAACATAGTGCAATTTGGCCGCGCGTAAACTTTTAAAACAAACTGCCTTAGCTACGAAATTATTCGTATAAATTCATAAAATTTACCACGATTGATTAATATAGTAGAAATAAATTTCTCTGTTATAATTTTTTTATATAAACACTGCGTATAGAATAACCATACAAAAAGTTTCCATATCAGTAAAAATGATTCTGCATATTTTTATCGATGTCAAGTAACACTGTGAACTGCACCCATTCACAAAAAAAAAAATTAGACTACCATGAACAAAGAAATAAATATAATAAAATAATTATGTCAAAATTTATTAATTACATATGTTTAGAAGTGAAAAGTACATACAAGAGCTCTAACTAGTAGTTACTATTATTTCGATTGATAGTTCCAAAAATTCTTCTCTTTCACAGATAGGGATAATACCATCCAAAGAAAATTCAGACCTTAAAGGAAAGGACACGTGGGCCTCTTAGGTAGAGATCATACAACCATTAACTTTCTATAAAAAGAACTTGAAACTTTTCCCTCATATCACCTTTCACCAGATATTTACCTATACACTTCTTTCTCATCCTTCTCTCATCTTTATTTCAATCTACTTTCATCTCTGGACTTAATTCAAAATATCTTATTCATATATTCATCTTTACACACGATCAAACAAAGAGCCTATAGCCAAACAAGGTTGTTATCCTTTCTTGACATTTTAAGGTGTGTGAATCAAAGAGTGCAGTGTGTCTCAAAGAATGAAGACAAATAAGATGAAGAATAAGCTTTGTTTCCACTTACGAAGGGAAGCTCTTCGTTTCCAGCTACAAATAGGCAAAATATTTAATCCGTGAAATGTAATTTAAATTCAAAATCAAAATTTGTCCCTCCTCGGCTCTAAGAAACACCCTACTTCAAAATTAATAAAGTATTGGTCTCCGATACGAATCATGTATCGGTACGTGTATGATACTCACAATACATATCAGGAGAGTATCAAGTGATTAAACTTTATTAAAAAAAAAAGCAGAATAAACAATTGTTTCATACATTTTAGATAATTTTGGATACGCGAGGGTCAGGATACTTGAATTTCTATTATTTTGTTTTCGGTTTTTTTCTTTAAAAAAGCAAAAGAGGAAACACAATTTTTCGAATTTCTATTATTTTCTTTGAAAAATATAACAAAAACAAAAAATCATTATAATATATACATTAGATAATGATATTGTTTTTGGGATATAGTTTACCAGTAATGATGTTCTTTTGTTAGGATATACTCCTTTCGGAATGAAATACTCAAAAGTGGTCGTTGAAAAGTTAATATATGTGGTTTAAAAAACTAGCCAATATGTGGTTAAAATATTAGTCAACATATATCAACTTTTTACCTACCTTTTTTGCTAATATTTTATTTCAAAGGGTGTATTTAATTGACTAAGTAATGATGTTCTCTTTTTCGGATATAATTGACTAATTGTTATTTTTTTATTATCAGAGTTACTTATATTTATATATTGTGTATTAAGATATTTAATTCTCATTTTTTATTAAAGTATTTTGGTCGATCGTATCTTGAATTTTTAAATTTTCTTGTATCATTGTATCGATAACGTATCATATCAAGTATTTGAGCTACATAACTCCTTAGTTATACCTCTCATAATTCAATTAATTTTGTTTTTACGAAAAATCAATTCATTTTGCTTCAGAGTCCAACTAACAGGTGGTGGACATGGAGGCATAGAAATCAAACATGTCTTAGTGCTGATACCTGGTCTCCCATCCGCATCAAGTTCCACATTCAAAATACGGTTGCGACAATTCATTCCGCCTTGCGTGCTGAAACCGTCGCCAAACCTGACCGCTTTGTTCGCTGGAACAGCAGCAACTTTAATGGTATGGTCCTCAACGTCGATGGAAGCTGCTTAGGAACTCCTATTCGGACTGGTTTTGGTGGTGTCATCAGAAACTCGGCTGGCTTCTTCATTAAAGGTTTCTCTGGTCATCTTGCTTCTAGTTCAGATATTTTGTTTGCCGAACTCACAACAATACACCATGGTTTTCTGCTGGCCATAGACTCAGGTATTGAAGAGATGATTTGCTATTCAGACTCTATGCTCTCTATTCATCTCCTCACCAAGCATGCTCCCACCTATCATGCTTATGCTGTTCTAATTCAAGATATCAAGGATCTTTTGTCTACAAGGAATTTCTCCATACAACATTGTCTTAGAGAAGGAAATCAATGTGCAGATTTTTTTGCAAAGCTCGGTGCTAATTCGAATGAAGATTTTACAATCCATGATTCTTCTCCAGCTGATCTCCTCCCTGTGATCAAAAGCGACGCCATGGGAGTTGCCTTCCATAGAGCTTAGGCTTTTCTTTTTTTGTTTGCTTTTTCTTTTTCCTTTTTATTAGCTTTGTAACCAAAAAAAAAGAGTCCAACTAACAGGGTCCCAAAGACATTTATTAAGGAATCTTTTACAACACTTTTATCAAGTAATAATTTGTAATTACAACACTTTTTGTCTTGCTTTTAGTTTAGTTTAAGTGGTTACCTTGTGCTTGTGCATCTATCACCATGTCTCTACGATGGCTTTGTGTGTGTTTCACATGATATGTTGATGTCTTAACAAAGTAATTATTGTGTCATGATGTGTGTTTTTAATTAAATGTTATTCTCAAGCCACAAGACAAGACAAATTATACAACTCATTTATTGCTCCTATTTTCTCCTTGTTTGATATGATGGAGTTTTTGCATTTTTCTACAATTTTCTCTTAGATTGCATCCTTTTCTTGGGTTTTAAGTTGTGTTAATGGTGCCCTGGGGTCAAGGTTTGTCCCTATTTCATGTTTTTAAGTTACTCTTTTCAGTTTCTTTTTTATGTTTTTATTTTGTGAACTTAAGTTTATTTTTTAGCTATATGTAATAAAAGTACGTAGTAGAAAAGTAAGAAAATGGAATTGAACTCACCTAAGGGTGTGTTTAGATGGAGGGTTTAGAAGGGGAAGGGAGGGGAGGGTTTAGATTTCATTTTTAAATTATGGACACTATGAAATGTTTTTTAAAGAGTTAATATATTAACATGATAAACGGTCATATAATACTTCAATCACACTTAATTTATTTTAGAGAAACATGTTATATAGCCCGTAATTTAAAAAATAAAAACAAACCCTCCCCTCTCCCCGTCTTCCCTTTCTTCATTTTACTTATTTGTGATCGCCTTCCCGTTCTTTTCCCATTCCTGATAACTAGCAGTAAACTCTATCTTCACTCTGTTCGCCCAGTTTGTATGGTGTTCTGCTCAAAGTTTGGTAAAACTATAGTGAGAAAATGTTTTTATAAGCACTAATTATTTTAAAGCCTGTGTTGTTCCTCATGACTAGCAATTTTAACATGGTTTTCAGAATATATATATATATATATATATATATATATATATATATATATATATATATATATATATATACACACGCGCACACACACAGACAAACACATAAAAATAACAATAAAGAAAATAATAAAACAAAGTGGGTCGTTTTCTTTTAATGTTGAACTCTGTGAACCAATTTATGATCTTGCTATCTTGGACTACTCTTTACTCAAACACTTCTGTAAATAAGCCAATGGATTGTAATGAGACCACGTGATGAAGGAGACTAACATTAGGAGATGATAACATGAAAAATGATAAAACTTAGTTAAAACTGAGAAACCTTAGAAGTTAATTGAAAAAAATGAACTAAAAACCATACAAGTTGGTACAACTAATAGAAATACTAGAAAACTAGATAATAAGAAACATTTAAAATTAGTAACAGAGAAATCGATAGAACATACAAAAATCACTTTCATTGGTGTAAGAGACTAATATGCAAAGCTAAGGTACTTAGGTTCAAAACTAATTAATGGATTGTAAATCAAAAAGTTAGTGTTGGATTATTCATTTTGTTTAGAGATATACAATAGAATAGACAAATATTTTGCTATTGTTGATTTACTACTTTTTGTTTTAAAAACGTGAAGGCCTTGTTTAACAAAGTGATAGGAATGAATTAATGTTAACTAATTGGACTATCGGATGTAAAGTGCCTCTCTTTTCCCACTTTAATTAATTCTTCTATGCTACTGAACTAGTTCAGTTTGGTACAAACTAGAATTTGAATAATCTAGATCATGTTGACTTTTAAAGTTGAAAAATATTAATGAAAAAATATATCAATAAACTGATTTTTATAAAATAAAATAAAATAAAAAATCATATCATTTTTTTTAAAGAAAAGAAAATAGACCATGTAATATGGTTAAATTTTGTTACTTTTAGCATTTAATAGATTGTAAATATTATACTTTTGTTACCACTTTGATTTAAAAATCAACAACTTTGGTTAGTGACTAGCAATTTGATTTACAGGTTGCGTCCAGTGCGAAGTTAATAAACAAGTTAGTAGTTGCTTTGTGTAACAACTAAGTATAGGTGCATCTTTAAGCTTAATTCTTGGATAAGACATACTAATAATACACCAAGTTAAAGATTAAAAAAAAGGGAAGAAACTAAATTGTGATTAACCGACCTTACCATGCTTTATCTTATGATTTCTTAAATTTAAAATTATAAGGAAAAAATAATACTATATAAAGTGAGTAACTTTTTATATATGTATATCTGTATAGATTTCAAACTAGTTACTAAAAAGGATTAAGACCCCAACTTATTTTAAGGACCAAACCGGATAAACAAGGAGTCGATAACTTAGAATTTGTTTTGATATTAGTTCATTTGTAGTTGAAAGTGCACGCACGACCGTCTCTGACACGATTCCTCTTTTTTTACAACGGTAAGTGCACCTATCTACTTTTTAGATATACTTATACTAGCTAAGTTGTTGTGTATACTTGCCCTTTTTCATACGTGTTTAACAATGTGTAAATTCCAAAGTGAATGAATGAATATATGTATGCATGAGAAAGATCACTTATGGAATAGTTAAGTTGTAACATGTGACTAGAAGTCCATATACCTATTGAATATTTTTTACGTACATGCATTCATAGTTACATGACCACCAGAAAGGAGTCACGAGGTGCACACCAGAGAGGTGGCACGGGGTGCGCTTTAAAGCCATTGCATCCCTTAGTGGATCATCGAGTTTGATTGATCGGTAAGATACCCATCACATTTGTGGCACTGAACTAACACAAAATTACCACGACCCTCTGCGGAGCGGTATTAATTCTGGAACATATGCATCGACATATAGACATTGCATTAGGAGTCGAGTCATAATAAATTCTATATTACTCTTGTTTTCTACTTGTTTCCATACAAGGGTTAAAATGCGATCTTTAATCCTTTTATAATGTTTGCTCTGTTTATGTTTTCTTTATATTTTTTATTTTCGAAAATGGTGAACCCTTTCAGTGGATATGTGGGCTATATGCCAAATTGATTATGACGGCACCATGGGATCCCGAGATGCTTCCTTTGGACGCGACAGAGTTTAGCTTCCCTGATACTTGGACCTCTATGTTCTGGGGTTTTGACCCGGCCTCAGGACATGTCTAATTCATGGGTAACATTCTCATGACCACATATAGAGCTGGTAGCGAGACAAAGACATCACTTTCTTGGTGTCCCATTAGTTTCCTAGACCCTCTCTATTTGATCATCCATAGTTTCTTGATAGGGATGATTAGTGAGGTTGGGAATCTCTTTCCCCATGCCCCACCTGCACCATCCCCAATCCCCGAGATGGGTGGAGAGACTGTCTTCCAGCCAGCACCCAAGCCTCATCCAAATATGACATTACCCCTAAAGTTTTCTACACATATCCCTTTCTTTGTTACTGATGAGTTCCTCGATCTTGATGTGACATTGCTGCCACTTGATTAGTCTTAGTGGTGGGTTTTGTGTATAGTTTTGGCAGGTTTGGTGACAGTAGATGGCGGGAACCATGAGACCTTTTATCCTACGTGGTTGGGTAGTTAGTTTTCTCCATGGGGCAACTCTTCTGCGGGAGTGTCTGCCGAGGACTTTATAATTATTTTGATGTTGTCTCTATGACGGTTTGTATAATATTCATAACCGTACTTTATGACTTGAGACACTAGGGAACCACTTATGGTATGCTACTATATTTTTATGGGTCATGTTAACTTGTGCTACTATAAAAGGAAATAAGAAATAAATCTTGCATTGAAAATTTAAATTATTAAACTTTTACAACATTAAATGCACAAGTTCCAATAAAATAATTCTATCTTTAGCTTTTTAACTTGTGCCTTAAGGGCACAAGTTAACATTTTCCTATTTTTTATTATAACTTATTTTCTAAATTTATGATCTATTTCAAAAACCATTATATACTTAACCTTGATATAAACCGGGTAACCTCTCACAAAAAAAAAGATAGCGGTATCTTTCAAGAGAAGAAAACTTTTATCTCGCTCGTTCATAAAAGATTTACCTTATCCTTTAAAATAAAATAAAAAGATGTCACAATTTTTGTTGTTAAAAAATGGGGTGTTAGATTGTTCCTTTCTTAAACACATAGGGAAGGATCATTGCTCACCATACAATAATGCAATGAAAGATTATCAAGACTTTTTGAATCAAGATGGGCATCTTAGGAATGTTACTGAATTGCAAAGTTCGAGCCAAATTCTTGTGTTAAGATTTGTTGATAAAGCTAGTTTAATACAAGAGCGGTTTTTTTTTATGTGTCACATGTTAATGACACTTCTTCCTTAACTCTTAAGGAAACAATATGTGGTAAATTTTCTAGACATAACCATGATGTTTCTAATATTCGTGGCTAAGGGTATGACGGTGCTAGCAATATGAGAGGAGAATGAAATGATTTACAAGCACTTTTTTTATGAAAAATTGTCCTTATGCTTACTATGTCCACTGTTTTGCTCATCGATTGCAACTTGCCTCAGTTACTACATCAAGAGAAGTTACACCAATTCATCAATTCTTTTAGAAGCTGGCTTTTGTTGTCAATGTAGTTGGTTCTTCTACTAAGCGCCGTGATGAGTTACAAGCTGCCCAAAAAAAAGAAATTACAAATTTGTTAGAGATTGGGGAGATTGTAACTGATAAAGGTAAAAACCAAGTTGGTACTGTGAAAAGAGCTGGAGATTCTTGTTGGAGATAACATTTCAACTCTATTTGTAGCTTGGTAAGTATGTATGAAGCAACCTGTGTAGTTTTAAAATAAAATTGCAAAAGAAACAAAAAAAATTACCCAACATGCGGATTGTAACAGCCCGATTTTTTGTTAGATTTATTTTATTATTAATTTATGTGTGCTATATGTGTTTATATGTGATTATTTGCCTTTTTGTGTATTTTGGTTGGGATTCGTAGAATTCGGTGTTAGAAGGGTATTTTAGTAATTTTGGACTTAGGGGCATTTTGGTCATTTTGAGAGTAGGGGTAATTTTTCCTGAAGGTTATTTTAGTGCTTAGTGAGAGTTATTATTCCACCAAGTTGCTAGAGAGTGTAGTAATTATTTTATTTCCGGTAAGTGACCGTTAGTGATGTATTTTACCGTTAGTGATATATTTACCGTTAAGTGAGTGGTAACATTTTTGAAGTTAGATTAGAAATGGGTTAGGCCCATTAAGGATTGTGAGATAAGCCCAATTAAGTGAACCTATATAAACTAATGTTAGTAGGGAGATAGGGTTTTTTCACAAACATTTTTCATTTGAGAAGAGAAGAGATAGAGGCTAGAGGGAAGAACAAGAACAAGGGTTAGAGGCAAGATAGGATTCATCATCTAGGAGCTAAATTGAAGCTTTGGATAGAGATTCTGTGTTAGAGGTAAGAGGGTTAGAATTCAACCATAATTCATAATTTTTTTTCTTTTTACCCATTTTGTGAAATTGATGAATTGAAATCTAAATGCTGTAAATTCGTGCATGATTATTGCTGTTATGTTTGAGAACATGATTTGTATGATAATTGTATGTTAGTATGTGAATTAACATGTTGAAATGCATAATTGTTGGCACTTTGTGTTCTTGAGCAAATTTGATGAGAAATGAGGTTGTGATGTTGAATTGTGCATGAATTTATGTTCATTAGTTGTTATTGATGATTATTGAACTATTGGAATTGAATTGGTGTAACTGGAATCGCTGTTTATGGATTTGTGAGGAGATTTGTGGTTGTGTTGGTGTTTTGAGAAAATTTTGTAATTTTGATGAAATGAACTATTTTGTTGTTTCTAATGCTTGAATCATGTTTGTTTAAGTGTATTGAATCTATTTTACGCATAAACACTTTCTGGAACTTGGTTTGGGAGTTGGGGATTTGAAAAATGGGGTTTTGGGTGAAAATGATGAGGAACCCGTAACTACTGCAGAATTTCGCAAGAACTGCGCTAATAGCCCAAATTGAGCTAAAAGCGAAATTTCCCAGAAGCAGTTTTTCTTCTGTTTCGCTAATAGCCCAAATTGAGCTAATAGCAAAATTTCCCAGAAGCAGTTTTTCTTCTATTTCGCTAATAGCCCAAATTGAGCTAATAGCGAAATTGCCCAGAAACAGTTTTTTTTGTTTTCTTTGCTTTGAGCACTTGGGGACCAATCCGATACTTCTAAAATGTTTCTTTGGATTTAATTAACCTCTGTTTATACCTTTAATCCTACTGGAATTTGATTTGAATTGGTTTGGACTTGAATTTGTGAAAATTGTCTAACTTTTATAAAAACGGTCCAAACGTCGATCTTTCCGAAAACTCGTTTTTCTCCGGAGTTTGAGGTGGGATTAAAGTTGTATATTGTTTATATGATTTATAAAAATGGTTGTGATTGGTTTCATCCAGTTTGAACTTATTTTGATTTGAAAATGAGAATTTTTGTGAAAAGTGATAAAGTGAGACGAACTTTGAGTTCTTCATGAATTCATCGTATTTGGCCGATGAAATGCTTATGTAACCTCTACTGCACATATAAGTGACTTGTGAGAATACATTGCATAGGCAATTGAGCTTGTAGAATTGGTTTTGGTTCATAACCTCTAGTATTTTTAAGTTATGATTTTTGGAGACGAACTTATCAGAAAATGACTTTAAGTGTTGATTGTCTTGTGAATCCTTTATGGATAGTTGATATAACTTATATGAAGATGATTGATGGTGTATTTATGTGACAACTACATATTGATTGAATTATGGATGTTGTTGGTGATTGTATATATGTTAAGTGGTGGTGAATTGTTGTTGATTGCATATATACAAGTATTGGAGATGTTGAGATGAATTGTTTGTGTGAACATATGCATTGTAGTTGAGTCATATGTTCATGCATACATGACTGATGGTGGCGGATTTTGTATCCAATTGAGGTCATTACGATGTTTTTGTTGCATCGGAGGTGACGACCTTGAGGTGATTTGGTACCACATGCATCTAGATGAGTCTAGAGCCATTTGCATAGATTGTTGGTGAATTGGATTGCATTAAAATGTGCTTGATGGTTGAATTACTAATTGTACTTGTGATTTGAATTGTTAATTGTTAATTGACAAGGTGAAGTTGTGATACGTGTATGTTGCACTTGCTGATATGAACTTGGTATGATGGTAATGAATGATATGAATGTGTTGTGAATACTTGAGAGAATATGCATAATTTAATATTCATCATATTTGAATGTATCTTTCATCTCCAATGTTCATGTTAAACCTTTTGGATTATGATGATGTAATGCTAACCCTCAGTGGTTTACCACCTACCTTTCCGTATGGACGGGTAGATGGAGTGCAGGATGCTTAGATTGTTTTGCTTGATGTTGCCGAGGAGTGGAGTTCCTCTTTTATATGCAAGTGTCTAGATTAGGGCTCTGATCTAGGATTTGCATGTTGGATTTTATCAATGTAGTTTGGAGTTGAGATATTGTTGTATTTGAGATATGGAGGATATATTTTTATTATATTGAGATCGGGAGTTGTTTATGGATTATATGTATGTTTTGCTGCTATGTTATGTAACATGATCTTTATGCATGTATGTTTTAATTCGAAGACGTAGCATCTATTTCTAGAATATATTCGTATGTTCGCACGTTTTACCGCTTATTAGAAGTAGGTTGTTACAAGTTGGTATCAGAGCTGTGGTCAGTCTTGTCCGGACTAATGGACTAATAGACTAGTATATGTTGGTACTCCCTGTTAGTATGCGAATGGTAATGAGTTACCTTCGGTACTTGTTCTTGTGTTGTTGTGATGTTGTTCTTATTTGTTGGTTGTTTTTCCTGTTGTATACAACATGTACGGAAGTACTGTCGGTACTTGTTCCGGTGTTCCGTTCTTTTAGGCGGGTCTGAGTTGAGTGGGGAGAAGCCACATATTCCAGGTATCTTTTGGATAGAGAAGCTCAGTTGTTTGTGGTTGTGGTTTCGGCAAAGTTTGAAGAGCTTTCAAGGTTTTTTCCGCACATCAATGCGGAGGATGCTATGGTTTCCAAGTGTGTGAAGTTTGAAAGCGGTTTGAGGCCCGACATCTACCAGTATATGTGTATTCAGGAGATCTGAAACTTTGATACTTTGGTGCATAAGTGTCGTATGTTTGATGACGCTGGAAGGGCTAAGGTTAATCACTACAAGGCTCAGAATGAGAAGAAAGGAAAGGGGCATGGATTTAAGAAGCCGTACAACAAGGACAAAGGCAAGAAGAAAGAATCTGGTGGAGGCTCTAAGGTGAATGTTGCTGAGGTGAGGTGCTACAAGTGTGGCACATTGGGTCATTTTGATAATGATTGCAAGAGTTGTGAGAAATGCTACAAGTGTGGAGAAGCAAGTCACAAGGATTTTGAGTGCAAGAAGGAGATCACTTGCTACAATTGTGGTGAGAAGGGGCATATCAGTACTAAGTGTACCAAACCGAAGAAGGCAGCAGGGAAGGTGTTTGCATTGAATGCGGAGGAAGTGGAGCATCCGGATAATCTCATCAGAGGTATGTGTTTTATCAATAATACTCCTTTGATTGTAATTATTGATACTGGTGCTACTCATTCTTTTATCGCGGCTAGTTGTGTTGAGCGTTTGGTTTGGTTATGAC
Source organism: Medicago sativa (assembly GCF_051527215.1). Classification (NCBI taxonomy): domain Eukaryota; kingdom Viridiplantae; phylum Streptophyta; class Magnoliopsida; order Fabales; family Fabaceae; genus Medicago; species Medicago sativa. Next base: position 49,734,643 of record NC_140754.1, on the reverse strand, counting down.
TCTGATGTCTCGAGGGATGGTTATCGATACCCCGGCTAGTGGTTCTGTGACTACTTCATTTGTGTGTGCTAGGTGTCCTGTTAGTTTTGGTAACGTTGATTTTGAGTTGGATCTTGTGTGTCTTCCGTTGAAGCATATGGACGTGATTTTTGGTATGGATTGGATGTTGACTTTTGGTGTTAACATTAATTGTTTGACCAAGAGTATAACGTTTTCTAAGCCGGTAGCTGAGGAAGGTGGGAGGTTCTTAGCCGCGGAGCAAGTGAAGAAGTCTTTGGATGGTGAAGCTTGTGTGTTCATGATGTTTGCTTCCTTGAAGGAGAGTAGTGAGAAAGGAGTTGGTGATTTGCCGGTAGTGCAAGAGTTTCCAGAAGTTTTTCCGGACGACATTACCGAGTTGCCGCCGGAGAGAGAAGTTGAGTTTGCAAATTGATTTGGTGCCAGGAACGAGTCCTATTTCGATTGCGCCGTATCGGATGTCTACATCAGAGTTGGGTGAATTGAAGAAGCAGTTGGAAGAGTTGCTCGAGAAGCAGTTTATCAGGCCAAGTGTTTCGCCGTGGGGAGCTCCTGTGTTGTTGGTTAAGAAGAAAGATGGAAGTATGAGGTTGTGTGTGGATTATCGGCAGTTGAACAAGGTGACAATCAAGAATCGGTATCCGCTTCCGAGGATTGATGATTTGATGGATCAGTTGGTTGGTGAAGAAGTGTTCTGCAAGATTGATTTGAGACCAGGATATCATCAGATTAGAGTAAAGGCGGAAGATATATCCAAAACTGCGTTCAGAACGAGGTATGGACACTATGAGTATTCTGTGATGCCATTTGGAGTATCTAATGCGCCAGGTGTTTTCATGGAATATATGAATAAAATATTTCATCCTTTTCTAGATCGTTTTGTGGTGGTGTTTATCGATGATATTTTGGTGTACTCTAAGTCGGAAGAAGAGCATGCCGAGCATTTGAAGATTGTGTTGGAAGTTTTGAAGGAGAACAGGTTGTTTGCTAAGTTGTCGAAGTGTGAGATTTGGTTGCGGTAAGTGAGTTTCCTTGGTCATGTAATTTCTAAAGGTGGCATTACGGTGGACCCGTCGAAGGTTGATGCGGTTTTGCAGTGGGAATCGCCTAAGTCTGTTTTTGAAGTTAGAAGCTTTCTTGGTTTGGCCGGTTATTATCGAAGGTTCATTGAGGGATTCTCTAAGTTGGCGTTGCCATTGACGCAGTTGACTCGGAAAGGACAAGCTTATGTTTGGGATGCTAAGTGCGAGAAGAGTTTCCAAGAGTTGAAGAAGAGGTTGACGTCAGCTTCAGTGTTGATTTTGCCGAATACGAAGGAATCGTTTGTTGTGTATTGTGATGTTTCTAAGATGGGTCTTGGTGGTGTGCTTATGCAGAACCGTCAGGTTGTGGCTTATACTTCAAGGCAGTTGAAAGTGCATGAGAAGAATTATCTGACTCATGACTTGGAATTAGCGGCCGTTGTGTATGTGTTGAAGATTTGAAGGCATTATCTGTATGGTTCAAAGTTTGAAGTGTTCAGTGATCACAAGTGTTTGAAGTATTTGTTTGACCAGAAGGAGTTGAATATGAGGCAGAGAAGATGGTTGGAGTATCTTAAGGATTTCGACTTTCAGTTGAGTTACCATCCTGGGAAGGCGAATGTTGTTGCCGATGCTTTGAGTAGAAAGTCGTTGCATATGTCTGCTTTGATGGTTAAAGAGTTGGAGTTGATTGAGCAGTTTCGAGATTTGAGTTTGGTTAGTGAGTTGACACCGGACGGTGTGAGGTTGGGTATGTTGAAACTAACAAGTAATATATTGGAAGAGATTAAGAATGGACAGAAGGAAGATTTGGAACTGGTTGATCGAGTAGTGTTGGTCAATCAAGGTAAGGGTGGAGACTTCAGATTGGATGAGAACGGTGTTTTGATGTTTCGTGATCGTGTTTGTGTACCAGATGTTCTTGAGCTTAAGAGACAGATTTTGGAAGAGGGTCACAGGAGTAGTTTGAGTATTCATCCAGGAGCGACTAAGATGTATCAGGATTTGAAGAGGTTGTTTTGGTGGCCTGGAATGAAGAAAGAGATCGAAGAGTTTGTGTATGCTTGTTTGGTTTGTCAGAAGTCTAAGATTGAACATCAGAGACCGTTAGGTTTGATGCAACCGTTGTTTGTGCCGGAGTGGAAGTGGGATAGTATATCAATGGACTTTGTTGGAGCGTTGCCGAAGACTGTTAAGGGTTTTGATTCGATTTGGGTGATTGTTGATCGGTTGACGAAGTCGGCACTTTTTATTCCTATCAAGACTGGTATGTCTGTGGCTAAGTTGGCTGAGATCTACATTGAGCATATTGTTAGATTGCATGGTATTCCTTCTAGTATTGTGTCGGATCGGGATCCGAGGTTTACTTCTAAGTTTTGGGAGAGTTTGCAAGTTGCTTTGGGGACTAAGTTGAGGTTGAGTTCTGCTTATCATCCCCAGACTGATGGTCAGACAAAGAGGACTATTCAGAGTTTGGAAGATTTGTTGAGAGCTTGTGTGTTGGAGCAAGGTGTCAGTTGGGTCGAATGTTTACCGTTGATTGAGTTTACTTACAACAACAGTTTTCATTCTAGTATCGGAATGGCGCCGTTTGAGGCTTTGTATGGTCGGAGGTGTAGAACTCCTTTGTGTTGGTATGAGTCAGGAGAGAGTGCTTTGTTAGGACCAGAAGTTGCGCAAGAAACTACAGAAAAGGTTAAGATGATTCAAGAGAAGATGAGAGCGTCTCAGAGTAGGCAGAAGAGTTATCATGATAAGAGGAGGAGGGACATTGAGTTTCAGGTTGGTGATCGTGTGTTTTTGAGAGTGAATCATGTAACCGGTGTTGGTCGTGCTTTGAAGTGTCGGAAGTTGACTCCTCGTTTTGTTGGACCTTTTGAGATTGTTGAGAAGGTTGGGGTTGTAGCGTATCGGATTGCGTTACCGCCATCTTTGTCAAATCTTCATGATGTGTTTCATGTATCTCAGTTGAGGAAGTATGTGTATGATTCGTCTCATGTGATTCAAGTGGATGATTTGGAAGTAAGGTATAATTTGACCGTTGAGACTTGACCAGTTAGGATTGAGGATCGTGAAGTGAAACGTTGCGTGGCAAGGAGGTCGTTTTGGTTAAAGTGATTTGGGTTGGACCGACGGGTGAGAGTGCCACTTGGGAGTCGGAGAATAGGATGAGGGTTGCGTATCCAGAGTTGTTTCCTTCAGGTAATTTTCGAGGGCGAAAAATTCTTTTTAGTGGGGGAGAGTTGTAACAGCCCGATTTTTTGTTAGATTTATTTTATTATTTATTTATGTGTGCTATATGTGTTTATATGTGATTATTTGCCTTTTTGTGTATTTTGGTTGGGATTCGCAGAATTCGGTGTTAGAAGGGTATTTTAGTCATTTTGGACTTAAGGGCATTTTGGTCATTTTGAGAGTAGGGGTAATTTTTGCTGAAGGTTATTTTAGTGCTTAGTGAGAGTTATTATTCCACCAAGTTGCTAGAGAGTGTAGTAATTATTTTATTTCCGGTAAGTGACCGTTAGTGATGTATTTTACCGTTAGTGATATATTTACCGTTATGTGAGTGGTAACATTTTTGAGGTTAGATTAGAAATGGGTTAGGCCCATTAAGGATTGTGAGATAAGCCCAATTAAGTGAACCTATATAAACTAATGTTAGTAGGGAGATAAGGTTTTTTCACAAACATTTTTCATTTGAGAAGAGAAGAGATAGAGGCTAGAGGGAAGAACAAGAACAAGGGTTAGAGGCAAGAGAGGATTCTTCATCTAGGAGCTAAATTGAAGCTTTGGTTAGAGATTCTTGGTGTTAGAGGTAAGAGGGTTAGAATTCAACCATAATTCATAAATTTTTTTCTTTTTACCCATTTTGTGAAATTGATGAATTGAAATCTAAATGTTGTAAATTCGTGCATGATTATTGATGTTATGTTTGAGAACATGATTTGTATGATAATTGTATGTTAGTATGTGAATTAACATGTTGAAATGCATAATTGTTGGCACTTTGTGTTCTTGAGCAAATTTGATGAGAAATGAGGTTGTGATGTTGAATTGTGCATGAATTTATGTTCATTAGTTGTTATTGATGATTATTGAACTATTGGAATTGAATTGGTGTAACTGGAATCGCTGTTTATGGATTTGTGAGGAGATTTGTGGTTGTGTTGGTGTTTTGAGAAAATTTTGTAATTTTGATGAAATGAACTATTTTGTTGTTTCTAATGCTTGAATCATGTTTGTTTAAGTGTGTATTGAACATATTTTGACCCATAAACACTTTCTGGAACTTGGTTTGGGAGTTGGGGATTTGAAAAATGGGGTTTTGGGTGAAAATGATGAGGAACCCGTAACTACTGCAGAATTTCGCAAGAACTGCGCTAATAGCCCAAATTGAGCTAATAGCGAAATTTCCCAGAAGTAGTTTTTCTTCTGTTTCGCTAATAGCCCAAATTGAGCTAATAGCGAAATTTCCTAGAAGCAGTTTTTCTTCTATTTCGCTAATAGCCCAAATTGAGCTAATAGCGAAATTGCCCAGAAACAGTTTTTTTTTGTTTTGTTTGCTTTAAGCACTTGGGGACCAATCCGATACTTCTAAAATGTTTCTTTGGATTTAATTGACCTCTGTTTATACCTTTAATCCTACTGGAATATGATTTGAATTGGTTTGGACTTGAATTTGTGAAAATCGTCTAACTTTTATAAAAACGGTCCAAACGTCGATCTTTCCGAAAACTCGTTTTTCTCCGGAGTTTGAGGTGGGATTAAAGTTGTATATTGTTTATATGATTTCTAAAAATGGTTGTGATTGGTTTCATCAAGTTTGAACTTATTTTGCTTTGAAAATGAGAATTTTTGTGAAAAGTGATAAAGTGAACTTTGAGTTCTTCATGAATTCATCGTATTTGGCCGATGAAATGCTTATGTAACCTCTACTGCACATATAAGTGACTTGTGAGAATACATGGCATAGGCAATTGAGTTTGTAGAATTGGTTTTGGTTCATAACCTCTAGTATTTTTAAGTTGTGATTTTTGGAGACGAACTTATCAGAAAATGACTTTAAGTGTTGATTGTCTTGTGAATCCTTTATGGATAGTTGATATAACTTATATGAAGATGATTGATGATGTATTTATGTGACAACAACATATTGATTGAATTATGGATGTTGTTGGTGATTGTATATATGTTAAGTGGTGGTGAATTGTTGTTGATTGCATATATACAAGTATTGGAGATGTTGAGATGAATTGTTTGTGTGAACATATGCATTGTAGTTGAGTCATATGTTCATGCATACATGACTGATGGTGGTGGATTTTATATCCAATTGAGGTGATTACGATGTTTTTGTTGCATTGGAGGTGACGACCTTAAGGTGATTTGGTACCACATGCATCTAGATGAGTCTAGAGCCATTTGCATAGATTGTTGGTGAATTGGATTGCATTAAAATGTGCTTGATGGTTGAATTACTAATTGTACTTGTGATTTGAATTGTTAATTGTTAATTGACAGGGTGAAGTTGTGATACGTGTATGTTGCACTTGCTGATATGAACTTGGTATGATGGTAATGAATGATATGAATGTGTTGTGAATACTTGAGAGAATATGCATAATTTAATATTCATCATATTTGAATGTATCTTTCATCTCCAATGTTCATGTTAAACCTTTTGGATTATGATGATGTAATGCTAACCCTCAGTGGTTTACCACCTACCTTTCCGTATGGACGGGTAGATGGAGTGCAGGATGCTTAGATTGTTTTGCTTGATGTTGCCAAGGAGTGGAGTTCCTCTTTTATATGCAAGTGTCTAGATTAGGGCTCTGATCTAGGATTTGCATGTTGGATTTTATCAATGTAGTTTGGAGTTGAGATATTGTTGTATTTGAGATATGGAGGATATATTTTTATTATATTGAGATCGGAAGTTGTTTATGTATTATATGTATGTTCCGCTGCTATGTTATGTAACATGATCTTTATGCATGTATGTTTTAATTCGAAGACGTAGCATCTATTTCTAGAATATATACGTATGTTCGCGCGTTTTACCGCTTATTAGAAGTAGGGTGTTACACAGATGCTCATAGTTCTTACAATTACTTCAAGTATTTTGATTTTATATTTTTCTTGAATTTGATGAAAGAAATTATGGGGATACCATTGATGTAGTATCAAAAGTAAATATTTTTGTTATCGTCTCCACAGGGACTGGTGCGATATTCAAGCCGTTCAACAATTAATATCATTCTAAGCTATAGAATCATCAAGTGTTTTGTATCGTAAGCTAACATACTATAAATTGTGAATGAGACAAGAGTTAATAGGGAAATGAATATGCTGGGATTAAACTTCATCAACCTAACTTAAATGTATTATTGATGACAGTCAGTCATACACTATTTTTAGAGTCATTTTAATTAAGTTTTTAGTCTATTTTATTAGTTTAGTATTTAATTTATAGTCGTTAATTGTCGTTTTTAAATCATCGAGTCAATTAATGTATTGTTATGATTATTATTATTATTATAACTATTATTATTATGTGTGAATGGTCATTTGAAATAAAAGGCAACATGTAAGGCTCACGGATAACCCATTTTGGAGAATAGACGTGGCAATCCCTTGGTGGTGTGAATAAAAAGTTATGAGGAAAAAAATACATTGGGCTGGAGCAAACCGAGAGAAAGAAAAGCCTAACATGCCATAACTTGAAAGATAACTAGGTTACATGATACTATAAGAAGGCAGACACATAAGACAAAAAGGATCACTCTTTGGCACACAAATATTCACTTTCTGGCAGAGAGCACATCACGTTTGGGAAGGAAAATAGGACATCGCGCATCACGAGAAACAAAAGAGGAGGGGAGAAGCATATGAGATAGGGAAACCACATCACCGATTGAAACTAAACTGAAGAGCAACGCCGGCAACGACGGAATTCTATCGGTTTATTTTCTTTACTATGTTGTTTATTCCTTTGATCATGTTTAGCTAATTTCCTTAGATTAAGTCTGAGATGATTCTGTGTAACCCTGGTTGAACCATGTTGCTGTGAAACTCTATTTATTGTGAATGACAATCTAGTTTTTATTCAATTCAATTGTTCTTAATGCTTTTTATATCCTGATCAAATATAAACATGATTTAGTGAGAACGAATGACTACTGACCATAGCTTTCGACTTAGACCTAATTGAATTGTTCTGATAAACAGGGTTAGTCTAGGAATGGATAATCGTTTGTTAGTGATATTAGGTTAACGTGCTTAAACCTTCAAAGATTATTAGACCACCTAAGGAATTAGGGGATGTAGTTTGAGAAGAGGGTCCTAACTCAAGGGATTGATTAGGACTATTTTGTTAACTATCGTGGAACTAGAAAATTATTCATAACAATAGGTGCAGTATACCAATTAGGGGAACATAGATGATTCGAAAGATCTAGTCTCATCTCTCCATATATTTTTCAAACAAACCTTTATTTTTTGTTATTTACTTTTTATGCACAGAAACCTACTGCCTCAGGCACTTATAAAATTTACACATCCTAGATATTAACTTTATTGCTGAATTGAGATTAACACAGTCCTCGTGGATACGAACTTATTTTATTACTTCGATGCATTTTTAGTACACTTGCTAAAAGTATATCAAGTTTTTGGCGCCGTTGCCGGGGACTGTTAAATCATTTCAACTTAGCAATTTTGTTTTTATTTAGGATTTCTGTCTTATATATATATATATATATATATATATATATATATATATATATTGAAAAAAATAAATAGATTTATACTTTTAGTTTTCTTCTCACAATGCTACTAAAAAGTTTATCCAAGTTTTGCAGCTATGATGGACAGGTTAGTAGACAGGTTACGCCTCTATGACACAGAAGAGATTGTTACGTTGCAGTATGAAAAATATATGTTATCTTTGAAGATAAAATATTTGGACTCGATATTGAATTTGAGAAGTGGTCGTTATGAGGCAAATCAACCAGGTAGTAATTGTGAAGGGAAGAAAGAGTTGATCAACATCGATTACAATACTCAACTTCAAAATATTTTAGATGATTTCTTGATGTCAAATCAAGTTTCATTTGATAAGTTAGATGTTCAGTGTGGTGATCTTGTTAAGAATGCACATAAGTCTCAGAGGATGTTGGTTCAGATGGAGACCGAGTGTCACGAGGTTGTGTTGGAAGAAAATCCAAAAGTGAAGAGTGTTGATATTTTCCCGAAGTCTGAACTATTGAGGGTTAAAGAAATCACTTGTGTGCAAACCAATACATATTATTCTTTATGGTGGGAGAACTCCAATTTCAAAAGTTTAACAATGGGAGCATGGGAGCATCTTCTTCTTTTTATGAAGTTCATGGAATTCCTACCAAACAAGAGGAAGAAGAAAGATGATATATTTTTTCTGTCATTTTTGCCACCCTAACAGTGGTTGAAGCGTCAAGCTCAAGGACGTAAAAGAAAGCGCTTGGTGGGAGGCAACCCATCCTCTTTTTTTTCTAATGTTTTTTATTTTGCAGGTATTTTTATTCAGTAAAAAAAATGAAAAAAAAAAAAGCAAACAAAAAAAAGTGAAAAGATGGACAAAAAAAATAAAAAAAAATAAAAGTCCACATCAGTTATTATTTTTTTGTCTTTGTCAGATGTCAGTTGTGTCAGTTCTCAGTTTGATTCTATTTATTGTAACTTTAATTGTTTACTTGTTTATTATTGATGAATTCGCTTGTTTACTTGACTTTTTCCAGTTTAGTAACAAATATTAGTTCAAGTGGTATTCCAAAAGTTCAAAAGGAGGAGTGACTTGTGTTTCAAAGGCGAAGTGTACGGAAGTTAAAGATAGGTAGTCACAACTCCCAGAAATCTAAACACTGTAAGGTTCATGGCCAAATTTTATTTTTCCAATTTACTTATATAGAGTGTTCCATGCTTTTACATTTCTACAACTTGCATTGTTTCTCCACTGTCGATTGATCTTTGTCATTAGCACACTGAGGCAAAAGTGCTTGGTCCTGTGAGCCTTTTTGAAGACTACCCTAATATTAATTGTTATTTTTATCGTTTTCTTAGCCAAATTGAGCCAGTAGGTTTAGAACTTTTTGTTCGGTGACAAACTACATTACAAGCTTAGAGACTTTTAGGACTTGTCCCATATTGTTTTTCTGAGTTAGGCATTGTAGAATGTTGCTAAATAATAAGTTTGGGGTTGCTATTGGAATTTGCAACCAACTAAGTTTGGGGGTGGGGGTACTAGAGAACAAAGAAAGAACATTATCATGAAAAATACACACAAAAATGGGGTATTCAAAAAAAAAAAAAAGAGAAAATAGAATGAAAAAGGGACAAAACATTAAAAATCCGAGTGACTTCAAACTCGATTGTCCCAATTGTTACAAAAATAATCTCTAGTACCCTTACAAAAATTGTTGTTCCAAAGGTGAATGATGGATTGAATTTGTGCTTTAAACTTCCGTAAGAGTGCCTAACTCAAAAATTTTGTGTAGCCTACTTATCCAAATATTATCCCACCTTCACCTAAGCCCCGTTATAACCCTTTAAGACCTCAAAGTGTGCGTTGACATTGATTTTGATTGACGTTTAGAAACTTTTCAAGCGTATGGTAATATGTAGATTGCATGTCGACTGTGTGTGAACCCTTTCATATTTTTGCGTGGAGTTGTGAATTGGTGGATGCTTACAAGTCAAACTAGCTCATCTTTAGCTAGTAAGGAGTTGAACTTTTGGGTACTATCGCTTGATCAGGTAATTGTTATTTTACTGTCGATTGTCAATTTTGCAAGTAAATTCCTTGAGGGCAGGGAATGGTTCAAGTTTGGGGTTGTGATGACAGTCAGTCATACACTATTTTTAGAGTCATTTTAATTAAGTTTTTAGTCTATTTTATTAGTTTAGTATTTAATTTATAGTCGTTAATTGTCGTTTTTAAATCATCGAGTCAATTAATGTATTGTTATGATTATTATTATTATAACTATTATTATTATGTGTGAATGGTCATTTGAAATAAAAGGCAACATGTAAGGCTCATGGATAACCCATTTTGGAGAATAGACGTGGCAATCCCTTGGTGGTGTGAATAAAAAACTATGAGGAAAAAAATACATTGGGCTGGAGCAAACCGAGAGAAAGAAAAGCCTAACATGCCATAACTTGAAAGATAACTAGGTTACATGATACTATAAGAAGGCAGCCACATAAGACAAAAAGGATCACTCTTTGGCACACAAATATTCACTTTCTGGCAGAGAGCACATCACGTTTGGGAAGGAAAATAGGACATCGCGCATCACGAGAAACAAAAGAGGAGGGGAGAAGCATATGAGATAGGGAAACCACATCACCGATTGAAACTAAACTGAAGAGCAACGCCGGCAACGACGGAATTCTATCGGTTTATTTTCTTTACTATGTTGTTTATTCCTTTGATCATGTTTAGCTAATTTCCTTAGATTAAGTCTGAGATGATTCTGTGTAACCCTGATTGAACCATGTTGTTGTGAAACTCTATTTATTGTGAATGACAATCTAGTTTTTATTCAATTCAATTGTTCTTAATGCTTTTTATATCCTGATCAAATATAAACATGATTTAGTGAGAACGAATGACTACTGACCATAGCTTTCGACTTAGACCTAATTGAATTGTTCTGATAAACAGGGTTAGTCTAGGAATGGATGATCGTTTGTTAGTGATATTAGGTTAACGTGCTTAAACCTTCAAAGATTATTAGACCACCTAAGGAATTAGGGGATGTAGTTTGAGAAGAGGGTCCTAACTCAAGGGATTGATTAGGACTATTTTGTTAACTATCGTGGAACTAGAAAATTATTTATAACAATAGGTGCAGTATACCAATTAGGGGAACATAGATGATTCGAAAGATCTAGTCTCATCTCTCCATATATTTTTCAAACAAACCTTTATTTTCTGTTATTTACTTTTTATGCACAGAAACCTACTGCCTCAGGCACTTATAAAATTTACACATCCTAGATATTAACTTTATTGCTGAATTGAGATTAACACAGTCCTCGTGGATACGAACTTATTTTATTACTTCGATGCATTTTTAGTACACTTGCTAAAAGTATATCAATTCTCATGATTAATATTGCACATTCTAGTTATCACTCGATATTTTCACGTATTGCTCGACAAACATTATTCATGTCTAAATAAGCTTGTGAGCTCAATCATATCGATCAATCGACGATTTCTCAACCTATTTACCGATATGATAACATTAATTCAATACCATATGTGAATATTAAACCTAAATCTATTTCTACAATTTAGAGTTCAATAGACATTATTCTAACCTAGATTCAAAAGGTATTTTTCAATAATTCAAATCCATAAGATTAAAAGCATATAAATCAAGAATAACATCAATATCATGAGATACTAGAATCATACAATATCATACTAAAAAGGAATACATACTAGTAGAATTGATTTCATTTAATCCCAAAAAAGAGAGTTTAGTTACTCATTCTCATGGTAACCTTACAAGGAGAAGAAAAGAGATGGATGATACCAAGCCTTGATGTCTCAATGAATCTTGTGACTCCACCTTCAATCCTTGCTAGCTCCTTGTTCTTTAATGCTCTCTCTAAGCTTTCCCATGTTTTACTGTCCCCAAGTGTAGATCTAATTTTCTCCAAAAAATGCTTCCTATTCTTGTTCCAAAACGTGATTCCCCCTCAAGTTACTGGGCGGCTCCTCTTTAAAGTAGTGTCATGCCTTCCTTTGTTTTCTTCTCTCGGGTCAACAACACAGGTTGGGTCAAAAGCCCAATTGTTTCTAGCTCCCCCAATGTGTTTGCACTTCTTTTTCTTTATTCACACCAGCCAATTAGCACATCAATATAAGCTCAACCAAGTTTTCTTTCTTTGCTCCTATAATAATAATAATAATAATAATAATAATAATAATAATAATAATAATAATAATAATAATAATAATAATAATAATAATAATAATAATAATAATAATAAAATAAACTAATTGATTCAATTAATAAATAAAACCACAATTTATTTAAAATGACTCCAAATGAAATACCAAACTAATAAAATAGACTAAAAACTTAATTAAATTGACTTTAAAAATAGTGTATGACTGACTGTCATCAACCATTTTTGCTTTGTCAAGCCTTGCAAAAACAATCTTAGGATCTTGTTAATGTTATGCTTTTGGTTCGTTCAACAAAAGCTCTTATTCAAGATTTGAGAGAAAATGGTTGGGATAAGTTGTTTGCTTGTGTGGTATCTTTTTGTGAAAAGCATGGTATTGAGATTCCTGACCTCAATGATTGTCATTCAACAACAAGATTTGGACGCGCTCGCAAGAGAATCAAGTCACAATGAATCATTATTTTAGAGTTGAAATTTTTTATACTACCATTGACAAAACAACTACAAGAGTTGAATAGCAGATTTAGTGAGCAAACGACAAATTTGTAGACACTAAGTTGTGCTTTGTCTCTTGAGGATTGGTATAAAGCTTTTAACATTAACACTCTTGTTGAAAAATATTATCTCATGGATTTCAGTGATCAAGCGAAGACTAATTTGTCTTTTCATCTTCAACATTTCCTTTTTGATGCTCACCAATTATCAACTTTGAAGAATTTATCAACTATTCAAGACCTATTAATCCAATAGAGAAATGATATTTGTACAACCATTTTTTGACAACTTTTAGACAACTTTCTCTCTCATACTAACATTATATTCTTACTCTCTCTTCCTTTTTCTCTCTCTCCATTGTTTTTGACCAATGAAAAGAGAGAAAAGAGAGGTTGTCATAAAAGTTGTTAGCAAATGGTTGTTCAAATATCATTGCTCAATCCAATAACCATCCCTTATCCAAAATAATTCACCAAAACCTGCTCTACCCACATCACTAAAGTAGCTTCCGCCGACGTTATGCAAAGTGCAACTACTACAAGAAGGGTACCACACAACATAACGAGCTATTGGATTGGACACCTGAGTGGTACGAAAGCAACGACCAAGCAAAGAAGCAAGCTTAAAAGTTTCATAAATGACATCGTGAATTCTCTTAAAAAACTTAATTGAAAACATATTATATCACTATATTAAGACCAAATATTTGATGGAGTGATTAAAATTGCCAAAGATCAAATATTTGATGAAGGGGTTAAAATTTCCAAATTTTAATATAGGAGATCAATTATGCTAAATGGTGAAAATAGAGGAATCAATTCTGCAATTAAACATATTTTTAACGTAAACGAGTTTCAAAAGTTAATTTGATTAATTTTTTTTGTCAACCCACTTGGGTTGGTTTGGTGGTATTGGCTTGAGGTTTAAGAGTGTGCTTCTCTTCAAGGTCTTGGGTTCGATTCTCTCCAGTGTCAATTTAAGTTTAAGTGGGTTAGTTTACCTTCTTAAAAAAAATTGATTATTTAAAAAAAAGTAAAACTATATGTTTTCTTTTGGGGTAATAGTCACTTTAGTCCTAGTCCATCAATATTTAATGATTAGTCATTGTAGTCCTTCATTGTATCAAAATCTCAAAATAGTCCCTGATTGTGCATTCTGTTAGTCAAAATAGTCTTTGACACTAAAATAACCTCTCATTGTTCACAATAACTCTTTTCATATAGGGACTAAAATGACAATAAATATGTACTTATAAGGACTAATATGACAATAAGTAATTATATTGGAGGACTAATCTGACAATATTAATGTTATATTTTAACATTAAGGACTATTTTGACTTTTTGGGGTAATAGTCACTTTAGTCCCTCAATATGTAATGATTAGTCATTTTAGTCCTTCATTGTATCAAAATCTCAAAATAGTCCCTGATTGTGCATTCTGTTAGTCAAAATAGTCTTTGTCACTAAAATAACCTCTCATTGTTCACAATAACTCTTTTCATATAGGGACTAAAATGACAATAAATATGTACTTATAATGACTAATATGACAATAATTAATTATATTGGAGGACTAATCTGACAATATTAATGATATATTTTAACATTAAGGACTATTTTGACTAACAAAATGCACAATCAGGGACTACTTTGAAGTTTTGATACATTGAAGGACTATTTTGACTACTCATTACAATTTCAGGGATCAAAGTGACTATTACCCCGTTTTCTTTTTGTGTTTATGATTTCACAAGTTAAATCTCTAAAATTTGAAATGCTACGTAAAATACAATTGAACCATCTCCCACTTTCTTGTATTTTTCATCACCTTAACGTTTTTCATTTAAATTTTATCAAGATTTACTTGCGGATATGTCAACCATTGCATTTTCATTTTCACACGGCGTCATTTTCCTTCCAATCACGTGTTAATGACATCATTTTTTTTTGAGCAAGTGTTAATGCATCATTAGTAAGTATTGGCTTGAACTTTAAATATTATCATCAACACATGCTTACCCAAAAAAGAAAGAGATACCAGGAGAGCAAACCTAGGTTGTAACCACTACTTATGAATCCAAACAACACATAATCTCCCTTCAGGATCGGTTTGGTTCAACGGAGGGGAGGAAAAAGGAGGAAAAATATTTTAATTAAATATATGTTTGGTTCAAAAGAGGGGAGAGAAGAGATTTTAATTAAAAATGTGTTTGGTTCACAAGGGAAAGGTAAATATTTTTAAATTAATTTACCGTTTTACCCTTAAACTTAGTTAAATATATGAAAATGCTTGTTTTTACGATTTCATAGACCAACGAAAGACTGACTCACAATTTATGTTGGAGGAGATCTGAAGCAGCCGTTGACAGCAACAAAGTAGCAGTAGGGTTGGAGGAGTGGTTTTTACAGGTAACAAATAATAGTGATAGATAACATGTTTTTTTTTAATAACATAATAGGAGTGATAGATAACATAATAATAAGAGTTATTACAAAGATAATATAACCTAACAATAATAAAAGTTGTTAGAAGGATAATATAATCTACTTGGTAATATATATATTTTTTGAATGACTCATAATATTTCACTTTTCTATAGAAAGGGACTCATATCATTTATATTGTATTCTACTTGTTATGTAATACTACCCTTCATTTGTAGATGGATTCTAAGGTGGTCTATGATATTCACGTTAAAATTTAAAAATTAAGCGTGATTTAAAAGTTTTAAAAAAGTATCTAATTTAGGTTACTTTATTCTATTCTTAATTTTTTTAAATGCTTTTTTTTTTTTACAAATGGAAATAAACCCTTTCAATGTTTGTCTCAATTACAAACCAATTAGTAATATAGAGAAGAAATTCCTTCAATATCAAAATGTTTAGATTCATTGTATTTTTGTTGTGTTTTAGCACTTCTTATTTCACAATAGAAATGATCCATCTCATACAGTTATATGATTCATATATAATTTCCACGTAATTCTATTGAGCTATCCTATAAAAAAATATATAAGGTAGATATCTCATTGATTCATGTATGATACCACAATAGATTTTACACGGTTTGAGAGTAGTTAAGTAAAAGAAATGACATTATACCTCAAAAGGGAATGATGTTGCTTTTAAAAATCAAAGGGAAGAATTTCAATTCAGGTTGTCGATGATTTTTGTAATATCCCGCCTGTCAGTATCGGAATATTATCAGTCGAGTGTGTCAGAGGATTAATATTTCGAAAGAAAGTTTAATGGAGAATATTTATTATGAGATGTCAGCCTAATACGGATAAAGTATCAGTGTCGGATAAAGTACGTTTAAGCCAAGGGCAATTTGGTAATTGTGCAGTAAAAGGAGATATTTATTTTGGATTGGCCAAAAATATCCCATTTTCTTATCTTCTTTCTCTCTCTTGGTTGGAAAACTTTTTCCTCTCCCTTTCCTCTTCTCCCTCACGTCCCCTTTCCTCTTCCTCTCCATCAAATCTTTTCACTCTCCATGGCAAGTGAAATAATAATATTGCTCCCTCATGGTCTCTTGAACTTGTAGAAGGTTTGATTTCTCTTCTCCATCTCCTATGAAGTTCATCTCATCTCTTCTCCTTTGAAGCAAATCTTCCCAAGTTGTTAGAAGTGAACCAAGCCAGAATTGTTAGCAACTTAACAAACAAGAAGTTATTAGGGTTTGGGTTGAACTCTTCCTTCACATATGGTTCTCAAAGATGTTGATTACGGAAACTAGGGTTTTGGTAAATGGAAGCTTGGGTTGTTTATGACATGGTTTCAAGTTTGGTTCAAGTAAAGCAATGCTTTTTCATGAGAACATAAGTACAAGAAAGTTGGGTTGGTTTGGTAGAAAAGCAAGAAACAAGAGCTAGGGTTTTGAAGAGGAGTTTGATATGGGATAGGAAATTGAAGATTTGTTGAACCAACAAAGATTATGGTGTCTTAGAGTTCAAGAAAACAACAAGATGGAAAGGTATAGGCTAAGATTGCAAAAGAGACAAGTTGGGATTTTGTGGCTTGAGCTTGGAAACATGGGAATCAATTTCATATTATGATTAGGTGAGTTCCTTAGATAGCTCCCACCCTTGGGATTATGTGATATATGATAGTATGATAACCATGAACTTTTCTAGGGTTTTTATATGTATATGTTACCCCTTTTTGTGTCATGCATAAATGTACATGTGAATACTTATTTTGAGACTATTTTACAGGTTCTATATGATCTTTAGCAACTTGCCATGCATTGGGATACTTGTATTGAGGTTTTTGGGTCAAAAACTCTATTTTTGGATGTCTGGACTGTCCTAGCTCGCAGTGGCGAGTAAACTACTCGCAGTGGCGAGCTGGAAGTCGAAGGAGGGGTGTTACTCGCCCCCAACTCGCATACAACTCGCAGTGGCGAGTAAGGATTACTCGCAGTGGCGAGTGACAGGGTGCCAGCTCCCTGTTTGCTTGCTTCAGGTCCTTTTAAATGCACTTTGGTCCAGTTTCTTCGAGCATTCTTTTACAGTACTAAACCCCTCAATACATGACTCCAAGGCTTGGACTTTTAAAAATGTTTCTTGATAGTTAAGCAAGTATTCATAACGTATAAATAAGCATGGCATACAAGAGTTTAGTACGTGAATCGAATGGGTAGCAAGCATTAACTAAGGAAGGGAATGGAATTAGAACCTCGACGTAGAAGTTGAGATTTAGTATGTTGAACAGAAATTGATATGTATGATAAAGTGCGATGAATATTCTTCTACGCTCATGAACTTATATGTTATTACCCAAGGGATCGATTAAGGATCCGAGTTAAGGAAATTAACTCAAGAGGTTATAGATTAACCATTCATGTATGCATAAGATTATGATTAATGAATGTGTAGGTGCCATGTCTCTTGTAATCCATGAAGGTATGGATTCAAGGGGTTTCCATTAGGAAACGGGGAAGGCTCCGTAAGGGGATCACATGGTACTGAGTAATTAAGCCGTAGGTGTTCGTGTCTCTTGCAATCCATGAAGGTATGGATTCAAGGGGTTTCCATTAGGAAACGGGGAAGGCTCCGTAAGGGGATCGCACGACACTGAGGGAGTCCGATGTACGTACATCGGTCATGTATGGGAGTGTACTCGGGGTTACTCCACCCAGGACTCTCCGTAAAATGAACCAAGATATGTTTGATTGTTCAACGCTAACATAAAGAATCAATGAATACATTCATGCATGTTTTATGATATGATTATGTTAAGTGTAAGCTAAGTAAAGAATGTGATGCCGAAGACGTACTTAGGTTTCCCTAATCGTCCGGCTTAGGTTGGTGTCATGAGCATGTTACATGAAGACCTCGATGCGTTTACCGTATCTTGGGATAGTGGTCTTAGGTTCCCTTGACCGCCATGACACTTTTGATAGTAAGCCTATAACAAGTATGATGCAATTATGATGGTCCTAGCATGCACAACCGTCTAAGAAAGCAAGTCCCCACACACGTATAATCAACCGTCAGGTTGTAAAGTAGACACGTGGCGACCGTAGGTTTCCCTTGAGGTTGCCTATAGCCTAGGATTAGGTGGAACTCACTGAGACATTATGTCTCATCCCAATCCTATTTTGTTTCAGATAAACAGGTCGGACGTCAAGTTAGTTGCCAGATGGATATCTCATCAAGTGCTCGTTCGTACACGCTGAGGAATGGATATGGATTTAAAGGATGCATTTGTTATTATGTTAGACAAAAGGTTTTGTATCGTTTTATACGAACGTGTATTGATGTATAATATTCATTCGAAGTTTTTATGTTGTACTTTTAATGTATCCAATACTAAAAATAATGCACGTGCTAAACTTTCTAGATACGTTTAGTATGGGTGTTACAATTTTTTTTTCAAACCATATGATCGTTCAAATCTTGAGTTATAGTGTTATCATCTTTTGATTCGACCACAGATCTGCAATATACAACAACGTAATTGCAATCAAAATTAGAAATCATGTATTTACTTGATAAACATGACAACACCCATAAATAAGATTTGTCCAAAAAAAAAAAAAACACACCCAAATACACCCAACTAATTATTCAAAACATTCTATTGCCATATAGATGTATAAAAAATTGACATGATGGACAAAATATGTGTTGAATACCTTCATGGCAAAGATAACTTTTCACAACAAATAAATCATAAATGAGGATTATTGATATGGAGAATTTTCACAACAAATAAATCATAAATGAGAGAAAGATTAAAGTAGTGAAGTTAATCACTGCAGAAGCGGCAAAAAATGAAGAAAATTATGAAGGAGATAGATCATGGAATGAAAGAAACTGAGACAAATAGATGGGTAATATATAGCCATAAAAGACAAAAATTAGGAGAGATTATTTTAAAATTTTAAATTCTTAATAAAAATTATTAATGAGAAATTAGGAGAGATTATTTAAGTGTTTTTACACTAAAATATATAAGTGAACACAACAATGACATAAACCATAAACCACAATATCTAGTGCATCAATTTCTTGTGATTCAAAAACAATTAAAGGAACACTTGAGGGAGATGATATTTTCTATAATAAACCTAAATAAAATGAAGTCAAAGTAAAGTAGTGGTTATAGGTTGAAATGGAAATGAAGTGGAGATAATAGAGAAATGAAAAACATGGCCATTTCCCACTTAAATCAAAGGAAGACAATAGTCAAATGAAATAAGAGAATTAGGTAAAAAAATTACAATGTAAAAATGAGAAAAAAAATAGAATTTTAGAGAAATTCAATAGCCAACGACATCATAATCAAAATAATGATTGCTTTGATTCATGATGCAGTAAATAAAAAACAATACCATATTTTAATGTTCATCAATTCGTACATCTCAACTTAGAAACAAAATTATGAAAATTCAAGCACGTGATTTCCTGTTATTGATTCTATTTATTTGACATTTACACTTTTTTTTAGAGGGACATCACATACCTTATTTTTTGTTCAAATATACATATGTATTTTTTATTTAAATTTAAATGTGTAACAAAAATAAATTGCAAACTGTACAAATATGAAATGTATTGTTTTTTATTTTATTGTATAGATCTAAAAAAAATTATTTTAATTTATTACATCCTGTGAAAAATGAAAAACCAATATGAGAAGTGAAAGCTATTTAAAATTTCACATGAGTAAATTAGTCAAAGAAAAATACGTTTTTTTTAAACACGTTTTTTTAAAAAAAAAACACGTTATCAAACAAAAAGTTTACCAATGATTATTCTATTGAATTCTTAATTCTTATCAAAGGATTTTTTTTCCAAATATATAGATATTATAATTTATTTTTGCTTAAAATACTATGAAAACCATTTCTTATAGAGGAAAAAAAACGTTTAGCTTTGTTAAAAAAAGTTATTCAAAAAAAAAAGTCATGTGTGGTCATTCAGTAACCCATATAATTTTTTTGTTACATTGCATCCAGTTCGCAAAAGTATATATACTGTAACCAAAAGAATAAAATATATATTAGTAACATCCTAATTATATACTACGTAGAAAATATATACGCTCATTCCCTTTATTTTAATGTTAACTAGTTTGGACACCCGTGCCAAGCACGGGCTAGAATTTCGTTATACTCAAGATGATGGAAAATATTGTGATTTATCAAGTGTCACATAAAGCTCAACATTGGATAAAATAGTGGAAGTGGAACCAAAATTAAGTGAAAAAATTCATATACTTATGCCTTAAAATTTTGGAAGATGATGTATTATTCTCACTTGTGTGGTTGCTATTTCCACAACAATGTTGACCCCCCCCCCCCCCCCCCACCCACCCCCACCCCACAGGAAGAATCGTATCCCGGTTCAGCATTGTGGGGGAGCGGGAGTGCTTCTTGGTGGTCATAGGGAGAGTCCAACACTTAATGGAGAGATATTAATGTGTCAAGTGTGAGTTAAGATTTTAAATTGGATGGAAGAGTTGATGTTGAGCAAGATATAAGTGAGATGACTCATATACCTAATATGTTTTAAGATTTTGAATAATGATGTGATGTCAATCTCATTTGTGTGCTTACTTTTAGCCTAATATGGCGACATAATCCAATGCACACTTCCACAGAAGTTTCAATATTATGATGATCTATTTGGTTAGTTTGGTATCATTAGTTTCATTTGTTATCTTAAATTTTAGTTTTTGGATATCATTCATTTTCATGCAAATTTATTTTGTTCAACCTCTATTATTTCGAATTCTTTCATTGTTGATCTTTGATGGGATCAAAAAATGAAAAAATATAGATGTGTTCTACTAATTTGACGAAATATATGTTTATTATCCTTAAAAAATACATGCTTATTAAGCAACATATAAGTGAGATTACCAATGCACTTAATGCCTTAATGTTTTGGGTGAAGATGTGGTGTCAATCCTACTTGTGGGGTTTCTCTTAGTCAAGTGTGATGATCCATTTACTTAATTTTTGGATGTCAAAGTTAATGTGTCAAATATGAATCAAAGTTCTACAATAAATAGAAGAGTGGATGTTGAATAACATATAAGTGATATATATATATATATATATATATATATATATATATATATATATATATATATATAGGGGAGGGATATTTTGACTCCAAGAGTAACTCTAAAGAGTTACTCCACATCCCCACCATTAGTTTTATCTTAATCTAATGGACTATATTTATGTCTTATTAATAATCATGTGCATCATCATACTTGATCATTCTAACAATATTTAATTTTCCTTTTTCATACTCAATCAACATTTATGTTTTACTAACACAAATTTTTTTGGTCAAGATGTTTTATTGAGACAATCAGTTATTGGTGAAAAAAAAAATATTATTTTTCATCATGTTTTATTAACACAATTGTTTTTTGGTCAAGATGTCTTATTAAGACAATCAGTTATTGGTGAAAAAAAATATTCTTATATTTTATCTAATGTTTATTTAGAACAGGGCTTCGGTCCACCCTTATATATAAATAAACTATATTAAATAAATTGTTTTCAAGTATATATATTTGTACAAATATAAATTGACAAAAAAATAATTAATACAATTATATATACACTTTTTTCTTTAAAAAAAGTGTATATATTTTTATTAATTTTTATTTTATCGCTGTATTAAAAAAAGTTGTATTGAAATATAAGTGTAATGTTTTGTCAAAAAAAAAAAAAAAAAAATAAGTGTGATGTTTTTTACCAGCGAGCTTCTTTTTTTTTAAGAACTTTAATCATAGTTTAATATTTGAAATTTATTCTAAAAAAACATTTGATGAAACATAAAAATAATTTCTTGTTATCAATTATTAATTGTGTTAATGAAACATAAATATTGATTCAAAGCAAAAAAGGAAACCTAATATTGTTAAAATGATCAAGAATGGTGAGACACATGATTATTGATAAGACTTAAATGTAATCCATTAGATTAAGATAAAATTAAAGGTGGAGATGTGGAGTAACTCCTTAGAGTTACTCTTGGAGTCAATATATCTCTCCCCATATATATATATATATATATATATATATATATATATATATATATATATATATATATATATTCTGAAAACCATGTTAAAATTGCTAGTCATGAGGAACAACACAGGCTTTAAAATAATTAGTGCTTATAAAAACATTTTCTCACTATAGTTTTACCAAACTTTGAGCAGAACACCATACAAACTGGGCGAACAGAGTGAAGATAGAGTTTACTGCTAGTTATCAGGAATGGGAAAAGAACGGGAAGGCGATCACAAATAAGTAAAATGAAGAAAGGGAAGACGGGGAGAGGGGAGGGTTTGTTTTTATTTTTTAAATTACGGGCTATATAACATGTTTCTCTAAAATAAATTAAGTGTGATTGAAGTATTATATGACCGTTTATCATGTTAATATATTAACTCTTTAAAAAACATTTCATAGTGTCCATAATTTAAAAATGAAATCTAAACCCTCCCCTCCCTTCCCCTTCTAAACCCTCCATCTAAACACACCCTTAGGTGAGTTCAATTCCATTTTCTTACTTTTCTACTACGTACTTTTATTACATATAGCTAAAAAATAAACTTAAGTTCACAAAATAAAAACATAAAAAAGAAACTGAAAAGAGTAACTTAAAAACATGAAATAGGGACAAACCTTGACCCCAGGGCACCATTAACACAACTTAAAACCCAAGAAAAGGATGCAATCTAAGAGAAAATTGTAGAAAAATGCAAAAACTCCATCATATCAAACAAGGAGAAAATAGGAGCAATAAATGAGTTGTATAATTTGTCTTGTCTTGTGGCTTGAGAATAACATTTAATTAAAAACACACATCATGACACAATAATTACTTTGTTAAGACATCAACATATCATGTGAAACACACACAAAGCCATCGTAGAGACATGGTGATAGATGCACAAGCACAAGGTAACCACTTAAACTAAACTAAAAGCAAGACAAAAAGTGTTGTAATTACAAATTATTACTTGATAAAAGTGTTGTAAAAGATTCCTTAATAAATGTCTTTGGGACCCTGTTAGTTGGACTCTTTTTTTTTGGTTACAAAGCTAATAAAAAGGAAAAAGAAAAAGCAAACAAAAAAAGAAAAGCCTAAGCTCTATGGAAGGCAACTCCCATGGCGTCGCTTTTGATCACAGGGAGGAGATCAGCTGGAGAAGAATCATGGATTGTAAAATCTTCATTCGAATTAGCACCGAGCTTTGCAAAAAAATCTGCACATTGATTTCCTTCTCTAAGACAATGTTGTATGGAGAAATTCCTTGTAGACAAAAGATCCTTGATATCTTGAATTAGAACAGCATAAGCATGATAGGTGGGAGCATGCTTGGTGAGGAGATGAATAGAGAGCATAGAGTCTGAATAGCAAATCATCTCTTCAATACCTGAGTCTATGGCCAGCAGAAAACCATGGTGTATTGTTGTGAGTTCGGCAAACAAAATATCTGAACTAGAAGCAAGATGACCAGAGAAACCTTTAATGAAGAAGCCAGCCGAGTTTCTGATGACACCACCAAAACCAGTCCGAATAGGAGTTCCTAAGCAGCTTCCATCGACGTTGAGGACCATACCATTAAAGTTGCTGCTGTTCCAGCGAACAAAGCGGTCAGGTTTGGCGACGGTTTCAGCACGCAAGGCGGAATGAATTGTCGCAACCGTATTTTGAATGTGGAACTTGATGCGGATGGGAGACCAGGTATCAGCACTAAGACATGTTTGATTTCTATGCCTCCATGTCCACCACCTGTTAGTTGGACTCTGAAGCAAAATGAATTGATTTTTCGTAAAAACAAAATTAATTGAATTATGAGAGGTATAACTAAGGAGTTATGTAGCTCAAATACTTGATATGATACGTTATCGATACAATGATACAAGAAAATTTAAAAATTCAAGATACGATCGACCAAAATACTTTAATAAAAAATGAGAATTAAATATCTTAATACACAATATATAAATATAAGTAACTCTGATAATAAAAAAATAACAATTAGTCAATTATATCCGAAAAAGAGAACATCATTACTTAGTCAATTAAATACACCCTTTGAAATAAAATATTAGCAAAAAAGGTAGGTAAAAAGTTGATATATGTTGACTAATATTTTAACCACATATTGGCTAGTTTTTTAAACCACATATATTAACTTTTCAACGACCACTTTTGAGTATTTCATTCCGAAAGGAGTATATCCTAACAAAAGAACATCATTACTGGTAAACTATATCCCAAAAACAATATCATTATCTAATGTATATATTATAATGATTTTTTGTTTTTGTTATATTTTTCAAAGAAAATAATAGAAATTCGAAAAATTGTGTTTCCTCTTTTGCTTTTTTAAAGAAAAAAACCGAAAACAAAATAATAGAAATTCAAGTATCCTGACCCTCGCGTATCCAAAATTATCTAAAATGTATGAAACAATTGTTTATTCTGCTTTTTTTTTTAATAAAGTTTAATCACTTGATACTCTCCTGATATGTATTGTGAGTATCATACACGTACCGATACATGATTCGTATCGGAGACCAATACTTTATTAATTTTGAAGTAGGGTGTTTCTTAGAGCCGAGGAGGGACAAATTTTGATTTTGAATTTAAATTACATTTCACGGATTAAATATTTTGCCTATTTGTAGCTGGAAACGAAGAGCTTCCCTTCGTAAGTGGAAACAAAGCTTATTCTTCATCTTATTTGTCTTCATTCTTTGAGACACACTGCACTCTTTGATTCACACACCTTAAAATGTCAAGAAAGGATAACAACCTTGTTTGGCTATAGGCTCTTTGTTTGATCGTGTGTAAAGATGAATATATGAATAAGATATTTTGAATTAAGTCCAGAGATGAAAGTAGATTGAAATAAAGATGAGAGAAGGATGAGAAAGAAGTGTATAGGTAAATATCTGGTGAAAGGTGAGATGAGGGAAAAGTTTCAAGTTCTTTTTATAGAAAGTTAATGGTTGTATGATCTCTACCTAAGAGGCCCACGTGTCCTTTCCTTTAAGGTCTGAATTTTCTTTGGATGGTATTATCCCTATCTGTGAAAGAGAAGAATTTTTGGAACTATCAATCGAAATAATAGTAACTACTAGTTAGAGCTCTTGTATGTACTTTTCACTTCTAAACATATGTAATTAATAAATTTTGACACAATTATTTTATTATATTTATTTCTTTGTTCATGGTAGTCTAATTTTTTTTTTTTGTGAATGGGTGCAGTTCACAGTGTTACGTGACATCGATAAAAATATGCAGAATCATTTTTACTGATATGGAAACTTTTTGTATGGTTATTCTATACGCAGTGTTTATATAAAAAAATTATAACAGAGAAATTTATTTCTACTATATTAATCAATCGTGGTAAATTTTATGAATTTATACGAATAATTTCGTAGCTAAGGCAGTTTGTTTTAAAAGTTTACGCGCGGCCAAATTGCACTATGTTGGTGGAACAAAATATCGTAAACTTTTCTGAAATTTTTACCACGGGTCACTAATGTGATAGAAACACTAAAATATTCGAGTAAAAATTAATTTAATCGATGAATATATTATTTATATTATTATTTCTTTGACTGAAGCATAAGTTAAAATAAGAGTATCCTTACATATTGCTAATATCATTTATTCTTACAAACAACGTTTTCCATTCCTAACATTCTTCCTAACATGGTAATTTATTTAATCATCTAAATAAATTCAACAACTTTCCAAGACATCATCACAAGATATAGCAAATATCCACATCGTCATTTCATCACAAGGCGAATATACACCATTCACACTTCATCACTATCAATTACAATTACACAATTATCACACAGATACACATAGTCACATACACAACTTCACATATGCTCACATAATCCAATACACGACTCTCACATAGACTCATATGCATGCAATGCTCTAAACGACTCTACATACACGTGTTACCGTTTTGGATATCAGAGTTATGTTACCGAGTGGTCCCTCATCATCGTGATTATTTGGATAATTCGGAGTTATGTTACCGGATTAATCGTTCATCTTTATGATTCTCATCTTCATGATTACAAGACTATGAATGCATGAACTTCAAGTATTGACTCGACAATGCACAACACCATAAAACTCATCATTATATAATTCACACCATTATATAATATATCACCGCACAAACACATCATTGCACGTCAAATCAATACATCAATACATCAACAATTCATAGTCACCAAAGCAATCATATATCATAACATTCACATTATTATCTCATCATAATGTTTATCACATCAACATCATCATGTTATCGCAAGCACATCAATAAACAACATTTATTCATTTAGTCAATTTGCATATTAGACGATTTGCCACTTACACTTAGTTAACCAATATTTCATTCACATATCCTTAACCAATTCAACCATTATTCATCACTTTATTAATATCCTATAATAAATTACAAGCTAACATGTCATAATTCATCATTTCACAAAGTCCGTCTATTTTTACATTTTCACCTAAGTTCGTCTATTTTCACATTTTTTATATGACCTAAGTTTCATGTTCACATACATCCTTATCATCCTTACATGTTATCTTTATGTTTATAATCACAATAGTTCAAACATAACAACATCATTCCATTCGAGAAAACTCTATTTCATTTCTACTCCATTTTCATGTTCAAGTTCCATTCTATTTCATCTCAAAGTTAACATCGTTCTTAAGCAAGCTTTGGTTATCTCTCATTTACTAATCAAAACAACAAGATTTCATCATCAAAGGAACACATAGGAACTGACCACGCTATCCCTCAAGCACTCAGAACACAAAGCAAGAAAATTCTTGCTCTGAGCAAGGTGCCTGGCGCCAGGGCATGCCAGTCCAAGCGTTGACTCTCTGTAACTGGGCACCTAGCGCCCCAGTTACAACGCCAACGCTGCGAAAATGCGTAAATATGTGTTTTGGCCTCAGATTCTCTTCAAAATCAACCCAAAAGTGTTTATTTAGATCCCCATACGCCCAAAGTGTTTAAAATCATTTCCCAAGACTCAAACACATCATTTAAGCTCTTTTCACAACTACACAAAACATCTTATACTTTAATTAACATAGTTTTTACTTAATTCATCAACAACAACTTAACACAACCAAACATGATTTAGACATAATCAATCAACATAATTCCACTACTTTCCACTTACCCAATATCATAGCAAGAAGATTGAACATAAAATTAACATCATTCAACAACAACTTCATGAATTCTTTGAAATTAAGCTAAAAACTCAAATACATCAACTTATCATGATCAAACATAGATTCTCATGCAACAACAACATGTTTATACCACTTTTCACATATTATAAATAACCATCATAATTGGAGCACGAAAATTAACTTAATTCAACAACAAATTCATGAAAACTCAAGAACACAAATAATCCAAAACCACACAATTGCTCATAAGTTCTAGATCGTGAAAATAACCTTCTCTCTTACCTCTTAATCAAAAAGTTAAGCCTCATAAGCTCCAACCTACCCCTTCATTTTAGTCCTTCAAGCTTGCTCCTCTTTTTCCCTTTATAAATTCTTTCTCTTTCTCTCTTGCCTCTATGTGTAAACTTACCAAATGATTTATCAACCCTAATTTGTGACTACTAACACTCTTATATATCCACACCAATTGGGCTTGTTTCACTTAACTCCTATTGAACTTAGTCATTATTCTTACTCATGAAAATAACACTACTCATTTTTCTCCACTTAAACCTCCTTATTACTATTTACTTCTTTTCTATTAATTCCCAAAAATTACTACTAACCACATTAAATATTCTTCTACTTCTAAATTACTAAAATGCCCTCCACTCTCAAATTACCAAAATACCCTTAATTCGTCAAATCTCTAATAAAACCCAATTAACTCAACAATTAAAACACATCAAATAAATTAATAAATAATTAATAATAATAATAATAATAATAATAATAATAATAATAATATCCTAAAAATCAGGATGTTACATAAATCACATTAAATAGCAACTTTTAAAATTACTTCTTCATGTTAAGAATGAGAGGGACCTTTATATGATCAGCTCCGAGTAATCTTTTGTTACATTTTAAATCCTCATAAAGATATCTTATTCACATCATAATGAATAATCAGTTTCAGTTTGATTAGACTTATGGGAAAATTAAAGTTGAAAACCAAATCAAAAATCAAATTCATTAACAAACAAAAGAAAATTGAAGTAATATCATCACTATTACTAAATAGATGTACTATCAGAGATACACTTACAATTATTCATTTAAGGTTTGTGGAGAGATTGAGACAAATAAAGAATTAGAGATGAGAGATCGATACAGAGAGAGGAGATGGAGGATTCGAGTTCGACCGAGGGTTAGAGATGGAGGTGTTGCCGGTCGCAGCGTGAATGACGGTGGGTGATGAAGGTTCACTGCAGGGTCATTCTTACGAATCCGGAGGCTCGGCTCTGTAAGTGAAAAGAGGTCCGTAATAAAATAAAAACGTATTTTTTTAAAGAATATTGTTCTATTTAAATTTTTTAAAAGATAAATACAAGGTGTCGTATATATGTGATACATCCAAAGGTGAAAATCACTACCGTATACATGAGGAACCTCAAACCACCCTAAAAAAAATACCCACCTAACACTAAAAGCAAGAAGACCCAATTCTAATAGTCCTAAAACAAGACAATAGAAGAGGAAAAGTAAATCAAATCGGGGAAGAAGAAAAGGAAAGTCCGATGGAGTGGTGATGATGGAACGCGTGGTATCAGAGAGAAAGAGAATCAATTTTTTTTAGTGGGGTGGTACTTAGTAGTACTATTGGGCTATAATTTTTTTGGAGGCCCATACCTTAGGGAGACCCAGCTCCATTGAGCTCTTTGCACACCCCAAGGTCCGACCCTAGTTCACAGTCATGTTCACTGTTTGTCGCCAAAGAGAAAAGAAGATGCGTCCAGGAGAAACAAATGAGAGTGCATGTTCGTAATATTCAAGTTAGCTTAAGAGTAATATAGTAATTTCCACAAATTAATGGGTAGGCCATGACCATCCCATATTCTCACGTGACTCCGCCTCTGTCTCTACATATAAAATATGATGTCCCTAATAACTGAGTGCTCATGACAACCGTTCATGATCCATTTACAAAAGGTTAATTAGTTTATGAACTTTTTATATTAGGTGTATGATGTTGTGTAAAATTAAGAAAATTGCTTTTCTGATATACAAAAGTTCACAATGACACATGTAAATTATCTAAAAGCCCCCAACGGCAGTTAACTGCCGCTCAAGTAACTGACAACAGTCAACTGCCGCTGGCTCTAGCGGCAGTTAACTGCCGTTCACACCAATAAATAGAACCAATGCAATCTGCAAGCCATTTTGGCCTGTTTGTACCTGTAATTTCAAACGGCAATTCCGCATGAAATGAAACCAAAAGAACAACATCCAGCAATCACAAACATCAACATTTCACAGTTTATCAATTAGTCGGTAACATTACACAAAATCGATAATGCTTTAACGTTTCACAATTGTTTGAAATTCGTCAAATTTTCCACAATATGCAACACATTACACGTAAAGTACATTAATTTATAATAAATGCAAAACTCAAATATATATATATATATATATATATATATGTATATAATTCATTAAAGGTTAATTACATATTATCCAAAAAATTTGGTCATTACATTATATATCCCAAAAAATACGTCGACGCATATCGACCAAAAGACGGATGAACACCGACTAAAAAGTGTCATATTTCACCTAATGAAATTAAATCATCTAAATGTTCCAAACACATCTTCAAAGTCTTCGTTTGCTTTAACCGGAGTGTCATTCAACAAAATTGGATTGTCTTGATTTGTTGATTTTTTTGGTGGAACCGGTGTCTCTCGTAGCTCAATCTCCATGAGTGCTCGAAAATGATCGTGTTGATCCAAAAATTCATCCTCCCATGTTGCCGCCTCTTCGCTCTTGTGTAACTTCCACTCTGTAGATGATGGAGGTAGTGGGCAACCATCTTTCAACGAAAGAAGGACAAAATGATTTGGGATTAGACCAAGGCAAATCATGTTGCTTTTCGGGTTAACCGGAGGCCTACCTCTAAGTGGGAAAAAAGTCTCTGAGACTCCAATATCAAGGGTAGTCATCTCTAATACTGGCCTAATGAAACAAGATGCAACGATGTGTCCCATATTCGGCAATGTCAACCATTTGTCGGGAGGTGCAAAACTACTAGCATTTTTGGGAGGATGCAATCCATCCAAGATGTAGTTGTAACGGCGCTCGCTCGCATATATCTCGATGTATTTGTTCCTATGCTCTTTCAACTCTTTAATAAGTGCTCTCCGCACCATAACATGACTTTCTTCCGTCAAACCCACGGATTCGGCTATAGCCTAAACCCACAATGTCCATCGCCAATAACATCCACAATTCCCTCAATGTATGGTCTCATGAATTTTGGCATGTAATACATAGGACTCGAT
Organism: Medicago sativa; assembly: GCF_051527215.1. Taxonomy (NCBI): domain Eukaryota; kingdom Viridiplantae; phylum Streptophyta; class Magnoliopsida; order Fabales; family Fabaceae; genus Medicago; species Medicago sativa. The sequence continues at coordinate 49,704,065 of NC_140754.1, read as the reverse complement.
GGATCATAATTTCTTGAAACCAAGCTAGGCTTAGGAACCGGAACCGGAGAAATGCCAATGCGAGCACCTTTTCTTTTAGGTTGTGAAGATTTTTTTCGTGGTGAAGATTGACTTTCTGGATATTGAGAATCAATAGTCTCCTATGAAGATGGGATCCTACGTGTCGTTTTTGGTGTAGTTTTGATTTTTTTTGGAAGCTCCTTTGGTTGCCACCTTTCTTGGAGGTGGTGACAACATTGTGGTATCCGAAAACGCTAACAACCGCAAACCTTCTTTGATTTCTAGTTTCATTTGGAACGGAACTCTTTCGAGACGTTCTTGGATACCACGCCATTCTTCCGCGACCGAAAACAAATCTTCATTACTTTCTTCTTCACCCATATACAACTTATGCCAATGCGGGTGTATCTCATCCAATCGAATGGGCTTGTTGTGACGAATTTTCATAGCAATGAAGCATGCACAAGGTAGGCCATACGACATCCTTTGAACACAACCGCAAGTTTTCTTCTTCATGCACAAGGTTTTCCTAGCACGGTCTTTTTCCACAAAAATAAAGTTCATGGCTTGTCTAGAAACGTGACCCCCCAACCCGGAGTACAAAGTGACATCTTTGTATCGATGTTCCAAGACCATAACGCTCCTACCAAATGATGATTGTATCTCCCCAAACCAGTTTGCCAACATCTCATCTATTTTTTCCCAACAAGTACCCAAATCACCTTTGGAGGTGGACAAATATTCCTTCACCACACCTTGAGCTCCTTCAACTCTGTTTGTGGTCCTGTACCCAAGATGTAACACAAGGTCCATCCATGCCCTCACTAATTTGTACTTAAAAGGCTTCAAAATGGTAGTTTCAACATAGTGAAGAAACTTTGGATAATCCTTACAAGCATCTTGGAATTCCAATAGATTACCCGCATATAACTCTTGAGTAGGAGATTCAACAAATTTTTCCCATGCATCAAATATGGTATCAACTAACTTACTATGCTTCTCCTCGTCGACAATCTTCTTTTTCCCATCCACCACAACAACATTTTGTTTAACTTTACAATCGGTGATGATTCTTGATCTAACATTTTTGCAAACATGGAAATAACAAAGTATTGCACTACTATCAGGGAGAACATTTGCTACGACTTTCATCATACCCGTATCCCTGTCGGTCACTACCACCTTAGGCATATCACTATTTGGTCCAAGAAGTTTAAGCAACATTTGCAAAGCCCAATTAAAGTTATTCTCCTTCTCCGATGTCATAAATGCAAAACCAACCGAATATGTCAAATAGGTTGAGGTGACTCCAACTATTTCAAACAATGACATCCTATACAAGTTGGTTTTGTGCGTGGAATCCATTATCAAAACAGTCGAAAAATTGTCAAACAACTTTACCGATGTTGGATGAGTCCAAAATATGTCTTGAACGGTTTGACTTTCCTTTTTTCTCTTACGTAATAAACATATCCATTCTCTTCCAACTTTGAGATTAGAAATTGCATCTCCGTCAAGTCACCCCTTTTTGCCTTTTTGAACTTATGACGTTCATTGTAGACTTGCTTGATATTTGTCATGGACTCTTTCCTTTTCTTCTTCAAATTTTTCAATATTTTTTGGTTTCACCAAAGAATTGGTCAAGTCATGTACAATCTTCTTGTCGTCCTCCATTAATCTTCCGGCAAGAAGGTTCCCTGCTACATATGGCACCATCTCATGGTTGTGAACGGCATTAAGAATAGCCAATTTCCAAGAACTGTCTTCCCTGACGACATATCCACGCACCTTGAACAAACACCCACATTTTCTTGATCCCGTTGCTTCATGCTTCACTTTTGTCTTCGGTACTTTGTGCTCGCCACTCCGTTCACAAACCAACTCCAACACAGCATTTCTACCTTCACAAGATCTTCTAATGATAACCGTAAATTCAGCCCTATTTGCTTGTCGACGAACCCAACCGAGCAATTCGTTTTTATCTTTCCATGTATCTCAGGTAAAAAAAAAATGAACTGTGTCCACTTCATTGTCAAGAAGTTTCCACACATCGGAATTGACGTTTGAAACCTCAACTTTAACGGAAGCTTCAACCTTCACGGAAGCTTCGACCTTAATGGAAGCTTCAACCTTAACTGAATCGACAACACTTGGGTTTCGATCACCCGGATCATCACCCGCATTCTCAACCATATCTATAAATAAACAACATATAATTGCTAAAATAATCAAGGCTTAATTGCAGTTTTAGCCCCCTAAAAAAAAACTACAAAACCGCCCCCTAAGTTTTGCAACTGTAGCAGTTTTGGCCCCCCAAGGCAAAAAAAAAAGACACATGGCACCTCACTTAGGGTGCCACGTCAGCGTAGACCGAGTCAAAATTGGCCTTGGGGGCCAAAACTGCCACAGTTGCAAAACTTAGAGGGCGGTTTTGTAGTTTTTTTCTTAGGGGGCCAAAATCGCAACTTTGGGAAAGTTAGGGGCCTAAAACTGCAATTAAGCCAATAATCAATAAACATGTATCTAATATCATATAATAACATAAACAAACCAAAAAAACAAAAGAGAAAAAAATTTGAATTTTTTTTTTTAGGTAGTATCATTGCCAAATGAAGTTTTGAAATTTTCTCTTAAGTGTCCAGCGGCAGTTAACAGCCGTTGACTCCCAGTGGTAGTTAACTGCCGTTGCAGTTCGTGACAGTACAAAAAAACAGCAAAAATCAATCAAATGTAAACGAGTTAAAACTTGCAATACCTGTTCTTTGATGCATATTGTGTGTAGAAACGTCCTATCAATCGATCAACAATGATTTGGAACCATGATTTTGACACAAAAATTTTGTAATGTAGATTTTTTGAGATATGGTAATGGCGAGGTAAGGTGATGAGTGAATAGGAGGTAGGAGTTTTCTGGTTTTGGGGGGAAAAAAGCGGTTTTGGGGGAAAAAAGCAATGACAGTTAACTACCGCTGATGCCAGCAGCAATTTCCAATGATAGTTAACTACCGCTGGAGACCCTAACGTAATTTACATGTGTCAATGTGAATTTATCAATTTCAAAAAAACAATTTTCTAAAATTAATGGATATATCATGGTCCAAGTCAGCACTAACATAACTATTGACCATTTCCCTTCAAAATAAAAAACTGATTCGATGGAATAATCTAATTAAAAAAAAATAGTTGTAGTAATATTTTAGGGATTTGATAAATCGCTTGTGTGTAGGGTACGAACTTATTAGTAACCACTGAAACCTCGTATCCCTTTCATCACTCATTCACAATCTTTCATCGCAAACTGCAATCCTCTGTGAAATGAACTTCCACTCAACCTACCTGGTAACTACATTACTCTATTTCTTTTCACTTTCGTTTTTTTATTGTTTCTACGTTTGTTTTATCTGTTAGTTAGATTCAAACTATTGCATTAGGGTCTCTTTAGATTTAATTTGAATTTGAGCTTGGTCAAAGAAAATTGAATGTTTTATTGAAAGTTCGATGTTTTGATTTTTGTTAGATATAAAGAAAGTTTTAGAGGTATATATATTCATGGAAGAAGTAGAAAAGAGGTATATGTCCACAGTTGTTGGTGAAACCGTAGACGAGTCTGTGGAATGTGGTGGTCAGATAGTTGAGGATTTGAGTGGAGAAGCTGGGATTGAGAATGCCGCAGTTAAGTTTGATAGAGTGGTTTCGGAAAGGGAAGCGAGGTATCAATCAATAGTTGGCACTGACTCTTGGACTATGGAGGATGCTGCTGGGGCCGCAGGTCACTCGGGGACATCACTGTTTGCTGACATTTTGAAATCGATTGATTCAATACTATACACGAATTGGAATGACGGTAAAGTTGACCGCAACTCCAGTATTGTTGATATTGAGGAAATGTCAAATTTTGGGAATGATAAATTTGATGCCAACTCTAATATTGTTGTTGATATCATGGAAATGATAGATTCAATATTGAATATGCCAATTGTGAACGATAAAGTTGATGGCAGAGCAAGTATTGTACATGAAGTTGTCTGTGGAACTGAAGTTGAAAAGTGTAATGCAATGGAGCAAGTAATAGCTGACAAGGATGTGAGGGTGTTTCTTCTTTGAATACTGAACAATCTGATGTACGTGAGGGGATGGAAATTGATGTTGAAGATCAACAAGGAACAGAAAGAAGTCGAACAATGAATCGAACTGTCGAGGTTAAAGGTAAGATATCTGCTGATCTCATTGGTGTTTTTTTTCCAGCTTAATTAGTAGTTGAAATTGAAATTGTTGTAAATGAGAATCTCGTTTAGTTTCTAGATAGTGATGCTTGTAGTTCTGTTGGTGCAGGATTGCTGGTATCTATTGAGGGCGAGGAAAATTTTCATGCTAATGCAATTGTAGAAGAAGGCACTCAAATTACTGAGCAAGGGAGCCACGTACTGTTGCATGATGGAAAGGAAAAACTCAACGAGGAGTCAAATATGAGGCAAAAGGTTGAAGAGCAAGAATGCATTGACAAGGACAATTCATTTTTTGTTGACGAGGAACAAGATTTGTTGGAAGTTATTGAGTATGCAACTCCTGTTGTTAATACAGTTGATCAAGCTGGTCCTAGAAATTTAAATAATCAAAGCAGCGCGCATCAAAAGCGTAAATATAATTTCAAGGATACTATGCATCCAGCAAAGAAGGAAAAAGGGATGTCAGACCCAATGAATGGTTCTCTGGATTCTCCAGACGGTGATTGTTGGACTCCAGTTCATCTGGTTTCACCTGAACATTCCAAGAAAAGGAGCACCTTCGATCACTTTGATGATGACTTCAAAATGCAAACTGGGAAAAAAACAATTTCTGTTGCAGAAGTTTCAAATACCACAAATTCATCGTTTACAATTGGTGACTGTATTCGTAGGGCTGATAGTCAACTCACTCAGAAGACAGATGTAGACATTGGTGTTTTTCTTGAGAATAGATTGGATGTTTCTCCTAAAACTGTTGAGCATGACGAGAACACAACAGAATATTCGTCTCTAGTTGATATGTTATCTTCACTTCAGTGTTTGGCACAAAAACCCCATGGAGAACATACTTTTCTCAATGGCATAGGCAGCTTCTTCTCTGATTTCAAGAATTCTGTAATTGTGAGTGCCGATTGGAAAGAGATTTCACGTACGGATGAACTTGGCACCATGAGGAAGAAGAAACCACCCATAGCTGGAACTGGATTTGTTACATTTGAGCATTTGAGTGACTTGCATTGTACAGACTGGGTCATTGACAATGGCAATGAAGAGAAACCAGTGCAACAACCATTGCTGAAAAACTAGAAAAAGAACGAACAACTTGTCGCTGCTAAGCCACCAAAGCCAGCCCAAGTTAATCGTGGGCCCTATTCCTGGGAATAAAATTCTAAAAGCAATCATGCTGAGACTCCTAACAAACCTCCTGGTTATATAAATGAGAATGCTCCTGCTGAGCTTGTTATGAACTTCGCCGAGTTCAAATCTGTTTCCTCAGAAACAAACCTTAACAAAATGTTTAGGCGTTTTGGAGGACTAAAGGAATCTGAAACAGAAGTTGACATAGTAAACAGCCGTGCAAGAGTGGTCTTTAAGAAGCGTGCAGATGCAGAGGTAGCTCTAGGTAGTGCTAAGAAGTTCAAAATATTTGGCTCAGTACTCGTAAATTACCAGCTTAATTACACTCCAAGCGTGTTCAAAGCTTTGAGAAACAAAACATGATTAAAGATCCAATTATCATGGGAAGGCTGCTTTAAAATGACCTTGTTTGTAAAGCAAGTAATGGTGTATCCAACTTTTGATGGGTAAGCTTTAAAATGACCTTTTTTGTAAATTTCTTTGGTAAGGTTTAGATTTCATATTCTGTTCTGTAGTTGATCAAATGGGAAAATTGGTTACAGTTCTCAACAAAATGAGTATTTATACTAACATAGTTGGTTAGTCCAGTTATTATTCTATTACTTTTATTATACAAATCTTAGACTTGATGGTCCATGAAATATTCATATCGTTTTTATTTTATTTTATTTTTAAATAAAGGAATACTCTAATAAACAGCAATCTTTGTTATCTGTATACTGTGAAAATTATCCGAGACATGAAATTGGATGCTGCTAAACCAGAGTAATTAGCTAGCAGCTACATCAGATAAAAAATGTATCACAGTAAATAAATTACCGTTAAATGAGATATTTTAGCTTCTATTACCTGAGACGATTTCATTGCCTTCCCAGTACAGTTTTATAACTTGAGCGATACAGTTTTATGGAGTTATAGAATTGAGAAGTAGTATCAAACAATCTTCAAGGTCTTTCATCAAACAATCTGGTTGAGCGGTATGAAACAAATTGTACACACTTAAACAAATATGTTGGTAGTTGAGGTGGCTTCACTGCAACCTTTGTGTCATGCCATTTAGGTACTTAATAGGTTGAATGCAAAGATATTGTTCAGACAAGAGGGAAAAATTAAAGGAGCAAGTAATTTAAATATGTACCCTGCCTGCAAAACCCTATGAATGATGCAGAGGCATGGACATTTAATGTAATGGAAATGAGGCAAAAGATATAGTTTTAAATTTTTTTGAATATCCTATAGGTGTTGTTTTTCATTGGTGTAGATTATTAGAATCATGCTATCTTATTGAAGTGGGAGTGGCCAGTAATGAAAGCAGAAACACATCACTTGCTGGTGTAAATGAGCTGATCATTTCAGAAGGCATGACCAGAATTATAAGTATCTTTATCACCCTCCCCAAAATCAAAAGACCTTGAAATAAGATAGTGAGTTGGGATTAGTATCCTTGTAACCTTGTTATAAGCCAACTATTAGGAAGATATTGCTAAGATTTTTTCCACAGGGTGCCAAGCTTTCTTCTCTTGAAGTGACCCACTTGCCAAAAATGTATTGTAGGCCTGGTTTAAGTAAAGTAACAACGTTGCAAATTACATGGTTTTTCCAAATAACTCTACGGTTAACAGTAATTTTAGTTTGAAAGGTCATGCCATATATAAATTCCCAAAGTTATGTCGCATGTAATAATACAAATTATTCTTAAATACTATTTGTTTGGTCCATCTAAATTCACTTTTTAGATGGAAACTTTTTGATACTCATAGTTTTAATCCAAATTTATATTGTCAAATCTGAATAAATTTATTTTGTTCCATCTAAATATCCATCTGAATGTTTTCCACCTAAGAATTTTTACTTTTGTGACATGTTCAACATTCATATTTAACAAACATGTAACAATATAAGCTAAACTCTCGTTTTCGCGATAAGGGTCATCTCATTACTTTCTATTTACCAAATTTAAAACGAAATTGGTTTAAATATTATGTTACGCAATAAAGGACATCGAGGGACAAATTCAACATTAATATTTATCAATCTTTTAACCATATAGGCTAAAATCTCATTTTTGGGACAATGGTCATTCAAATAATTTCATTTTGCCGAATACAAAACCAAATAGGTTCACATATCATGTTTCGTATCAAGGGAGATCGAGGGACAAGTTCAACCTTTATCAAACTTCTAATCATATAGGCTAAAATCTCATTTTCGCGACAAAGTCATTCCAATACTTTCATTCTTCCGAATGTAAAACCAAATAGGTTCACATATCATGTTTCGCATCAAGGGACATCGAGGGACAAGTTCACTGTTTATCAAACTTCTAACCACATAGGCTAACATTTCATTTTCGCGACAAGGGTCATTTCAATACTTTCATTTTACCGAATTTCAAACCAAATAGGTTCACATATCATGTTTCGCATCAAGGGACATCGAAGGACATGTTCAACCTTCATATTTAACAAACATGTAACAATATAAGCTAAAATCTCGTTTTCGCGATAAGGGTCATCTCATTACTTTCTATTTACCAAATTTAAAACGAAATTGGTTCAAATATTATGTTACGCAATAAAGGACATCGAGGGACAAATTCAACATTAATATTTATCAAACTTTCAACCATATATGCTAAAATCTCATTTTTGGGACAATGGTCATTCAAATAATTTCATTTTGCTGAATACAAAACCAAATAGGTTCACATATCATGTTTTGTATCAAGGGAGATCGAGGGACAAGTTCAACCTTTATCAAACTTCTAACCATATAGGCTAAAATCTCATTTTCGCGACAAAGTCATTCCAATACTTTCATTTTTAAGAATATAAAACCAAATAGGTTCACATATCATGTTTCGCATCAAGGGACATCAAGGGATAAGTTCACTATTTATCAAACTTCTAACCACATAGGCTAACATTTCATTTTCGCGACAAGGGTCATTTCAATACTTCCATTTTACCGAATTTCAAACCAAATAGGTTCACATATCATGTTTCGCATAAAGGGACATCGAGGGACATGTTCAACCTTCATATTTAACAAACATGTAACAATATAAGCTAAAATATCGTTTTAGCGATAAGGGTCATCTCATTACTTTCTATTTACCAAATTTAAAACGAAATTGGTTCAAATATTATGTTACGCAATAAAGGACATCGAGGGACAAATTCAACATTAATATTTATCAAACTTTTAACAATATAGGCTAAAATCTCATTTTTGGGACAATGGTCATTCAAATAATTTCATTTTGCCGAATACAAAACCAAATATATTATGTTTCGTATCAAGGGAGATCGAGGGACAAGTTCAACCTTTATCAAACTTCTAACCATATAGGCTAAAATCTAATTTTCGCGACAAAGTCATTCCAATACTTTCATTTTTCCGAATATAAAACCAAATACGTTCACATATCATGTAATGCATCAAGGGACATCAAGGGACAAGTTCACTGTTTATCAAACTTCTAACCACATAGGCTAACATTTCATTTTCGCGACAAGGGTCATTTCAATACTTTCATTTTACCAAATTTCAAACCAAATAGGTTCACATATCATGTTTGGCATCAAGGGACATCGACGGACATGGTCAACCTTCATATTTAACAAACATGTAACAATATAAGCTAAAATCTCGTTTTTGCAATAAGGGTCATCTCATTAGTTTCTATTTACCAAATTTAAAATGAAATTAGTTCAAATATTATGTTATGCAATAAAGGACATCGACAGACAAATTCAACATTAATATTTATCAAACTTTTAACCATATAGGCTAAAATCTCATTTTTGGGACAATGGTCATTCAAATAATTTCATTTTGCCGAATACAAAACCAAATAGGTTCACATATCATGTTTCGCATTAAGGGAGATCGAGGGACAAGTTCAACCTTTATCAAACTTCTAACCATATAGGTTAAAATCTCATTTTCGCGACAAAGTCATTCCAATACTTTCATTTTTCCGAACATAAAACCAAATAGGTTCACATATCATGTTTCGCATCAAGGGACATCGAGGGACAAGTTCACTGTTTATCAAACTTCTAACCACATAGGCTAACATTTCATTATCGCGACAATGGTCATTTCAATACTTTCATTTTACCGAATTTCAAACCAAATAGGTTCACATATCATGTTTCGCATCAAGGGACATCGAGGGACATGTTCAACCTTAATATTTAACAAACATGTAACAATATAAGCTAAAATCTCGTTTTCGCGATAAGGATCATCTCATTAGTTTCTATTTACCAAATTTAAAACGAAATTGGTTCAAATATTATGTTATGCAATAAAGGACATCGAGGGACAAATTCAACATTAATATTTATCAAACTTTTAACCATATAAGCTAAAATCTCATTTTTGGGACAATGGTCATTCAAATAATTTCATTTTGCCGAATACAAAACCAAATATATTATGTTTCGTATCAAGGGAGATCGAGGGACAAGTTCAACCTTTATCAAACTTCTAACCATATAGGCTAAAATCTCATTTTCGCGACAAAGTCATTCCAATACTTTCATTTTTCCGAATATAAAACCAAATAGGTTCACATATCATGTTTCGCATCAAGGGACATCGAGAGACAAGTTCACTGTTTATCAAACTTCTAACCACATAGGCTAACATTTCATTTTCGCGACAAGGGTCATTTCAATACTTTCATTTTACCGAATTTCAAACCAAATAGGTTCACATATCATGTTTCGCATCAAGGGACATCGAGGGACATGTTCAACCTTCATATTTAACAAACATGTAACAATATAAGCTAAAATCTCGTTTTTGCGATAAGGGTCATCTCATTACTTTCTATTTACCAAATTTAAAACGAAATTGGTTCAAATATTATGTTACGCAATAAAGGACATCGAGGGACAAATTCAACATTAATATTTATCAAACTTTTAACCATATAGGCTAAAATCTCATTTTTGGGACAATGGTCATTCAAATAATTTCATTTTGCCGAATACAAAACCAAATATATTATGTTTCGTATCAAGGGAGATCGAGGGACAAGTTCAACCTTTATCAAACTTCTAACCATATAGGCTAAAATCTAATTTTCGCGACAAAGTCATTCCAATACTTTCATTTTTTCCGAATATAAAACCAAATACGTTCACATATCATGTAATGCATCAAGGGACATCAAGGGACAAGTTCACTGTTTATCAAACTTCTAACCACATAGGCTAACATTTCATTTTCGCGACAAGGGTCATTTCAATACTTTCATTTTACCAAATTTCAAACCAAATAGGTTCACATATCATGTTTGGCATCAAGGGACATCGACGGACATGGTCAACCTTCATATTTAACAAACATGTAACAATATAAGCTAAAATCTCGTTTTTGCAATAAGGGTCATCTCATTAGTTTCTATTTACCAAATTTAAAACGAAATTAGTTCAAATATTATGTTATGCAATAAAGGACATCGACAGACAAATTCAACATTAATATTTATCAAACTTTTAACCATATAGGCTAAAATCTCATTTTTGGGACAATGGTCATTCAAATAATTTCATTTTGCCGAATACAAAACCAAATAGGTTCACATATCATGTTTCGCATTAAGGGAGATCGAGGGACAAGTTCAACCTTTATCAAACTTCTAACCATATAGGTTAAAATCTCATTTTCGCGACAAAGTCATTCCAATACTTTCATTTTTCCGAACATAAAACCAAATAGGTTCACATATCATGTTTCGCATCAAGGGACATCGAGGGACAAGTTCACTGTTTATCAAACTTCTAACCACATAGGCTAACATTTCATTATCGCGACAATGGTCATTTCAATACTTTCATTTTACCGAATTTCAAACCAAATAGGTTCACATATCATGTTTCGCATCAAGGGACATCGAGGGACATGTTCAACCTTAATATTTAACAAACATGTAACAATATAAGCTAAAATCTCGTTTTCGCGATAAGGATCATCTCATTAGTTTCTATTTACCAAATTTAAAACGAAATTGGTTCAAATATTATGTTATGCAATAAAGGACATCGAGGGACAAATTCAACATTAATATTTATCAAACTTTTAACCATATAAGCTAAAATCTCATTTTTGGGACAATGGTCATTCAAATAATTTCATTTTGCCGAATACAAAACCAAATAGGTTCACATATCATGTTTCGTATCAAGGGAGATCGAGGGACAAGTTCAACCTTTATCAAACTTCTAACCATATAGGCTAAAATCTCATTTTCGCGACAAAGTCATTCCAATACTTTCATTTTTAAGAATATAAAACCAAATAGGTTCACATATCATGTTTCGCATCAAGGGACATCAAGGGATAAGTTCACTATTTATCAAACTTCTAACCACATAGGCTAACATTTCATTTTCGCGACAAGGGTCATTTCAATACTTCCATTTTACCGAATTTCAAACCAAATAGGTTCACATATCATGTTTCGCATAAAGGGACATCGAGGGACATGTTCAACCTTCATATTTAACAAACATGTAACAATATAAGCTAAAATATCGTTTTAGCGATAAGGGTCATCTCATTACTTTCTATTTACCAAATTTAAAACGAAATTGGTTCAAATATTATGTTACGCAATAAAGGACATCGAGGGACAAATTCAACATTAATATTTATCAAACTTTTAACAATATAGGCTAAAATCTCATTTTTGGGACAATGGTCATTCAAATAATTTCATTTTGCCGAATACAAAACCAAATATATTATGTTTCGTATCAAGGGAGATCGAGGGACAAGTTCAACCTTTATCAAACTTCTAACCATATAGGCTAAAATCTAATTTTCGCGACAAAGTCATTCCAATACTTTCATTTTTCCGAATATAAAACCAAATACGTTCACATATCATGTAATGCATCAAGGGACATCAAGGGACAAGTTCACTGTTTATCAAACTTCTAACCACATAGGCTAACATTTCATTTTCGCGACAAGGGTCATTTCAATACTTTCATTTTACCAAATTTCAAACCAAATAGGTTCACATATCATGTTTGGCATCAAGGGACATCGACGGACATGGTCAACCTTCATATTTAACAAACATGTAACAATATAAGCTAAAATCTCGTTTTTGCAATAAGGGTCATCTCATTAGTTTCTATTTACCAAATTTAAAATGAAATTAGTTCAAATATTATGTTATGCAATAAAGGACATCGACAGACAAATTCAACATTAATATTTATCAAACTTTTAACCATATAGGCTAAAATCTCATTTTTGGGACAATGGTCATTCAAATAATTTCATTTTGCCGAATACAAAACCAAATAGGTTCACATATCATGTTTCGCATTAAGGGAGATCGAGGGACAAGTTCAACCTTTATCAAACTTCTAACCATATAGGTTAAAATCTCATTTTCGCGACAAAGTCATTCCAATACTTTCATTTTTCCGAACATAAAACCAAATAGGTTCACATATCATGTTTCGCATCAAGGGACATCGAGGGACAAGTTCACTGTTTATCAAACTTCTAACCACATAGGCTAACATTTCATTATCGCGACAATGGTCATTTCAATACTTTCATTTTACCGAATTTCAAACCAAATAGGTTCACATATCATGTTTCGCATCAAGGGACATCGAGGGACATGTTCAACCTTAATATTTAACAAACATGTAACAATATAAGCTAAAATCTCGTTTTCGCGATAAGGATCATCTCATTAGTTTCTATTTACCAAATTTAAAACGAAATTGGTTCAAATATTATGTTATGCAATAAAGGACATCGAGGGACAAATTCAACATTAATATTTATCAAACTTTTAACCATATAAGCTAAAATCTCATTTTTGGGACAATGGTCATTCAAATAATTTCATTTTGCCGAATACAAAACCAAATATATTATGTTTCGTATCAAGGGAGATCGAGGGACAAGTTCAACCTTTATCAAACTTCTAACCATATAGGCTAAAATCTCATTTTCGCGACAAAGTCATTCCAATACTTTCATTTTTCCGAATATAAAACCAAATAGGTTCACATATCATGTTTCGCATCAAGGGACATCGAGAGACAAGTTCACTGTTTATCAAACTTCTAACCACATAGGCTAACATTTCATTTTCGCGACAAGGGTCATTTCAATACTTTCATTTTACCGAATTTCAAACCAAATAGGTTCACATATCATGTTTCGCATCAAGGGACATCGAGGGACATGTTCAACCTTCATATTTAACAAACATGTAACAATATAAGCTAAAATCTCGTTTTTGCGATAAGGGTCATCTCATTACTTTCTATTTACCAAATTTAAAACGAAATTGGTTCAAATATTATGTTACGCAATAAAGGACATCGAGGGACAAATTCAACATTAATATTTATCAAACTTTTAACCATATAGGCTAAAATCTCATTTTTGGGACAATGGTCATTCAAATAATTTCATTTTGCCGAATACAAAACCAAATATATTATGTTTCGTATCAAGGGAGATTGAGGGACAAGTTCAACCTTTATCAAACTTCTAACCATATAGGCTAAAATCTAATTTTCGCGACAAAGTCATTCCAATACTTTCATTTTTTCCGAATATAAAACCAAATACGTTCACATATCATGTAATGCATCAAGGGACATCAAGGGACAAGTTCACTGTTTATCAAACTTCTAACCACATAGGCTAACATTTCATTTTCGCGACAAGGGTCATTTCAATACTTTCATTTTACCAAATTTCAAACCAAATAGGTTCACATATCATGTTTGGCATCAAGGGACATCGACGGACATGGTCAACCTTCATATTTAACAAACATGTAACAATATAAGCTAAAATCTCGTTTTTGCAATAAGGGTCATCTCATTAGTTTCTATTTACCAAATTTAAAACGAAATTAGTTCAAATATTATGTTATGCAATAAAGGACATCGACAGACAAATTCAACATTAATATTTATCAAACTTTTAACCATATAGGCTAAAATCTCATTTTTGGGACAATGGTCATTCAAATAATTTCATTTTGCCGAATACAAAACCAAATAGGTTCACATATCATGTTTCGCATTAAGGGAGATCGAGGGACAAGTTCAACCTTTATCAAACTTCTAACCATATAGGTTAAAATCTCATTTTCGCGACAAAGTCATTCCAATACTTTCATTTTTCCGAACATAAAACCAAATAGGTTCACATATCATGTTTCGCATCAAGGGACATCGAGGGACAAGTTCACTGTTTATCAAACTTCTAACCACATAGGCTAACATTTCATTATCGCGACAATGGTCATTTCAATACTTTCATTTTACCGAATTTCAAACCAAATAGGTTCACATATCATGTTTCGCATCAAGGGACATCGAGGGACATGTTCAACCTTAATATTTAACAAACATGTAACAATATAAGCTAAAATCTCGTTTTCGCGATAAGGATCATCTCATTAGTTTCTATTTACCAAATTTAAAACGAAATTGGTTCAAATATTATGTTATGCAATAAAGGACATCGAGGGACAAATTCAACATTAATATTTATCAAACTTTTAACCATATAAGCTAAAATCTCATTTTTGGGACAATGGTCATTCAAATAATTTCATTTTGCCGAATACAAAACCAAATAGGTTCACATATCATGTTTCGTATCAAGGGAGATCGAGGGACAAGTTCAACCTTTATCAAACTTCTAACCATATAGGCTAAAATCTCATTTTCGCGACAAAGTCATTCCAATACTTTCATTTTTAAGAATATAAAACCAAATAGGTTCACATATCATGTTTCGCATCAAGGGACATCAAGGGATAAGTTCACAATTTATCAAACTTCTAACCACATAGGCTAACATTTCATTTTCGCGACAAGGGTCATTTCAATACTTCCATTTTACTGAATTTCAAACCAAATAGGTTCACATATCATGTTTCGCATAAAGGGACATCGAGGGACATGTTCAACCTTCATATTTAACAAACATGTAACAATATAAGCTAAAATATCGTTTTAGCGATAAGGGTCATCTCATTACTTTCTATTTACCAAATTTAAAACGAAATTGGTTCAAATATTATGTTACGCAATAAAGGACATCGAGGGACAAATTCAACATTAATATTTATCAAACTTTTAACCATATAGGCTAAAATCTCATTTTTGGGACAATGGTCATTCAAATAATTTCATTTTGCCGAATACAAAACCAAATATATTATGTTTCGTATCAAGGGAGATCGAGGGACAAGTTCAACCTTTATCAAACTTCTAACCATATAGGCTAAAATCTCATTTTCGCGACAAAGTCATTCCAATACTTTCATTTTTCCGAATATAAAACCAAATAGGTTCACATATCATGTTTCGCATCAAGGGACATCGAGAGACAAGTTCACTGTTTATCAAACTTCTAACCACATAGGCTAACATTTCATTTTCGCGACAAGGGTCATTTCAATACTTTCATTTTACCGAATTTCAAACCAAATAGGTTCACATATCATGTTTCGCATCAAGGGACATCGAGGGACATGTTCAACCTTCATATTTAACAAACATGTAACAATATAAGCTAAAATCTCGTTTTTGCGATAAGGGTCATCTCATTACTTTCTATTTACCAAATTTAAAACGAAATTGGTTCAAATATTATGTTACGCAATAAAGGACATCGAGGGACAAATTCAACATTAATATTTATCAAACTTTTAACCATATAGGCTAAAATCTCATTTTTGGGACAATGGTCATTCAAATAATTTCATTTTGCCGAATACAAAACCAAATAGGTTCACATATCATGTTTCGCATTAAGGGAGATCGAGGGACAAGTTCAACCTTTATCAAACTTCTAACCATATAGGTTAAAATCTCATTTTCGCGACAAAGTCATTCCAATACTTTCATTTTTCCGAACATAAAACCAAATAGGTTCACATATCATGTTTCGCATCAAGGGACATCGAGGGACAAGTTCACTGTTTATCAAACTTCTAACCACATAGGCTAACATTTCATTATCGCGACAATGGTCATTTCAATACTTTCATTTTACCGAATTTCAAACCAAATAGGTTCACATATCATGTTTCGCATCAAGGGACATCGAGGGACATGGTCAACCTTCATATTTAACAAACATGTAACAATAGAAGCTAAAATCTCGTTTTCGCAATAAGGGTCATCTCATTACTTTCAATTTACCAAATTTAAAACGAAATTGGTTCAAATATTATGTTACGCAATAAAGGACATCGAGGGACAAATTCAACATTAATATTTATCAAACTTTTAACCATATAGGTTAAAATCTCATTTTTGGGACAATGGTCATTCAAATAATTTCATTTTGCCGAATACAAAACCAAATAGGTTCACATATCATGTTTCGCATTAAGGGAGATCGAGGGACAAGTTCAACCTTTATCAAACTTCTAACCATATAGGCTAAAATCTAAGTTCCGCGACAAAGTCATTCCAATACTTTCATTTTTCCGAATATAAAACCAAATAGGTTCACATATCATGTAATGCATCAAGGGACATCAAGGGACAAGTTCACTGTTTATCAAACTTCTAACCACATAGGCTAACATTTCATTTTCGCGACAAGGGTCATTTCAATACTTTCATTTTACCAAATTTCAAACCAAATAGGTTCACATATCATGTTTGGCATCAAGGGACATCGACGGACATGTTCAACCTTCATATTTAACAAACATGTAACAATACAAGCTAAAATCTCGTTTTTGCGATAAGGGTCATCTCATTACTTTCTATTTACCAAATTTAAAACGAAATTGGTTCAAATATTATGTTACGCAATAAAGGACATCGAGGGACAAATTCAACATTAATATTTATCAAACTTTTAACCATATAAGCTAAAATCTCATTTTTGGGACAATGGTCATTCAAATAATTTCATTTTGCCGAATACAAAACCAAATAGGTTCACATATCATGTTTCGCATTAAGGGAGATCGAGGGACAAGTTCAACCTTTATCAAACTTCTAACCATATAGGTTAAAATCTCATTTTCGCGACAAAGTCATTCCAATACTTTCATTTTTCCGAACATATAACCAAATAGGTTCACATATCATGTTTCGCATCAAGGGACATCGAGGGACAAGTTCACTGTTTATCAAACTTCTAACCACATAGGCTAACATTTCATTATCGCGACAATGGTCATTTCAATACTTTCATTTTTCCGAATTTCAAACCAAATAGGTTCACATATCATGTTTCGCATCAAGGGACATCGAGGGACATGTTCAACCTTCATATTTAACAAACATGTAACAATATAAGCTAAAATCTCGTTTTCGCAATAAGGGTCATCTCATTACTTTCTATTTACCAAATTTAAAACGAAATTGGTTCAAATATTATGTTACGCAATAAAGGACATCGAGGGACAAATTCAACATTAATATTTATCAAACTTTTAACCATATAGGTTAAAATCTCATTTTTGGGACAATGGTCATTCAAATAATTTCATTTTGCCGAATACAAAACCAAATAGGTTCACATATCATGTTTCGTATCAAGGGAGATCGAGGGACAAGTTCAACCTTTATCAAACTTCTAAGCATATAGGCAAAAATCTCATTTTCACGACAAAGTCATTCCAATACTTTCATTTTTCCGAATATAAAACCAAATAGGTTCACATATCATGTTTCGCATCAAGGGACATCGAGAGACAAGTTCACTGTTTATCAAACTTCTAACCACATAGGCTAACATTTCATTTTCGCGACAAGGGTCATTTCAATACTTTCATTTTACCGAATTTCAAACCAAATAGGTTCACATATCATGTTTCGCATCAAGGGACATCGAGGGACATGTTCAACCTTCATATTTAACAAACATGTAACAATATAAGCTAAAATCTCGTTTTTGCGATAAGGGTCATCTCATTACTTTCTATTTACCAAATTTAAAACGAAATTGGTTCAAATATTATGTTACGCAATAAAGGACATCGAGGGACAAATTCAACATTAATATTTATCAAACTTTTAACCATATAGGCTAAAATCTCATTTTTGGGACAATGATCATTCAAATAATTTCATTTTGCCGAATACAAAACCAAATAGGTTCACATATCATGTTTCGCATTAAGGGAGATCGAGGGACAAGTTCAACCTTTATCAAACTTCTAACCATATAGGTTAAAATCTCATTTTCGCGACAAAGTCATTCCAATACTTTCATTTTTCCGAACATAAAACCAAATAGGTTCACATATCATGTTTCGCATCAAGGGACATCGAGGGACAAGTTCACTGTTTATCAAACTTCTAACCACATAGGCTAACATTTCATTATCGCGACAATGGTCATTTCAATACTTTCATTTTACCGAATTTCAAACCAAATAGGTTCACATATCATGTTTCGCATCAAGGGACATCGAGGGACATGTTCAACCTTCATATTTAACAAACATGTAACAATACAAGCTAAAATCTCGTTTTTGCGATAAGGGTCATCTCATTACTTTCTATTTACCAAATTTAAAACGAAATTGGTTCAAATATTATGTTACGCAATAAAGGACATCGAGGGACAAATTCAACATTAATATTTATCAAACTTTTAACCATATAGGCTAAAATCTCATTTTTGGGACAATGGTCATTCAAATAATTTCATTTTGCCGAATACAAAACCAAATAGGTTCACATATCATGTTTCGCATTAAGGGAGATCGAGGGACAAGTTCAACCTTTATCAAACTTCTAACCATATAGGTTAAAATCTCATTTTCGCGACAAAGTCATTCCAATACTTTCATTTTTCCGAACATATAACCAAATAGGTTCACATATCATGTTTCGCATCAAGGGACATCGAGGGACAAGTTCACTGTTTATCAAACTTCTAACCACATAGGCTAACATTTCATTATCGCGACAATGGTCATTTCAATACTTTCATTTTACCGAATTTCAAACCAAATAGGTTCACATATCATGTTTCGCATCAAGGGACATCGAGGGACATGTTCAACCTTCATATTTAACAAACATGTAACAATATAAGCTAAAATCTCGTTTTCGCAATAAGGGTCATCTCATTACTTTCTATTTACCAAATTTAAAACGAAATTGGTTCAAATATTATGTTACGCAATAAAGGACATCGAGGGACAAATTCAACATTAATATTTATCAAACTTTTAACCATATAGGTTAAAATCTCATTTTTGGGACAATGGTCATTCAAATAATTTCATTTTGCCGAATACAAAACCAAATAGGTTCACATATCATGTTTCGTATCAAGGGAGATCGAGGGACAAGTTCAACCTTTATCAAACTTCTAAGCATATAGGCAAAAATCTCATTTTCGCGACAAAGTCATTCCAATACTTTCATTTTTCCGAATATAAAACCAAATAGGTTCACATATCATGTTTCGCATCAAGGGACATCGAGAGACAAGTTCACTGTTTATCAAACTTCTAACCACATAGGCTAACATTTCATTTTCGCGACAAGGGTCATTTCAATACTTTCATTTTACCGAATTTCAAACCAAATAGGTTCACATATCATGTTTCGCATCAAGGGACATCGAGGGACATGTTCAACCTTCATATTTAACAAACATGTAACAATATAAGCTAAAATCTCGTTTTTGCGATAAGGGTCATCTCATTACTTTCTATTTACCAAATTTAAAACGAAATTGGTTCAAATATTATGTTACGCAATAAAGGACATCGAGGGACAAATTCAACATTAATATTTATCAAACTTTTAACCATATAGGCTAAAATCTCATTTTTGGGACAATGATCATTCAAATAATTTCATTTTGCCGAATACAAAACCAAATAGGTTCACATATCATGTTTCGCATTAAGGGAGATCGAGGGACAAGTTCAACCTTTATCAAACTTCTAACCATATAGGTTAAAATCTCATTTTCGCGACAAAGTCATTCCAATACTTTCATTTTTCCGAACATAAAACCAAATAGGTTCACATATCATGTTTCGCATCAAAGGACATCGAGGGACAAGTTCACTGTTTATCAAACTTCTAACCACATAGGCTAACATTTCATTATCGCGACAATGGTCATTTCAATACTTTCATTTTACCGAATTTCAAACCAAATAGGTTCACATATCATGTTTCGCATCAAGGGACATCGAGGGACATGTTCAACCTTCATATTTAACAAACATGTAACAATATAAGCTAAAATCTCGTTTTCGCGATAAGGGTCATCTCATTAGTTTCTATTTACCAAATTTAAAACGAAATTGGTTCAAATATTATGTTATGCAATAAAGGACATCGAGGGACAAATTCAACATTAATATTTATCAAACATTTAACCATATAAGCTAAAATCTCATTTTTGGGACAATGTTCATTCAAATAATTTCATTTTGCCGAATACAAAACCAAATAGGTTCACATATCATGTTTCGCATTAAGGGAGATCGAGGGACAAGTTCAACCTTTATCAAACTTCTAACCATATAGGTTAAAATCTCATTTTCGCGACAAAGTCATTCCAATACTTTTATTTTTCCGAACATAAAACCAAATAGGTTCACATATCATGTTTCGCATCAAGGGACATCGAGGGACAAGTTCACTGTTTATCAAACTTCTAACCACATAGGCTAACATTTCATTATCGCGACAATGGTCATTTCAATACTTTCATTTTACCGAATTTCAAACCAAATGGGTTCACATATCATGTTTCGCATCAAGGGACATCGAGGGACATGTTCAACCTTCATATTTAACAAACATGTAACAATATAAGCTAAAATCTCGTTTTCGCGATAAGGGTCATCTCATTAGTTTCTATTTACCAAATTTAAAACGAAATTGGTTCAAATATTATGTTATGCAATAAAGGACATCGAGGGACAAATTCAACATTAATATTTATCAAACTTTTAACCATATAAGCTAAAATCTCATTTTTGGGACAATGGTCATTCAAATAATTTCATTTTGCCGAATACAAAACCAAATAGGTTCACATATCATGTTTCGCATTAAGGGAGATCGAGGGACAAGTTCAACCTTTATCAAACTTCTAACCATATAGGTTAAAATCTCATTTTCGCGACAAAGTCATTCCAATACTTTTATTTTTCCGAACATAAAACCAAATAGGTTCACATATCATGTTTCGCATCAAGGGACATCGAGGGACAAGTTCACTGTTTATCAAACTTCTAACCACATAGGCTAACATTTCATTATCGCGACAATGGTCATTTCAATACTTTCATTTTACCGAATTTCAAACCAAATAGGTTCACATATCATGTTTCGCATCAAGGGACATCGAGGGACATGTTCAACCTTCATATTTAACAAACATGTAACAATATAAGCTAAAATCTCGTTTTCGCGATAAGGGTCATCTCATTAGTTTCTATTTACCAAATTTAAAACGAAATTGGTTCAAATATTATGTTATGCAATAAAGGACATCGAGGGACAAATTCAACATTAATATTTATCAAACTTTTAACCATATAAGCTAAAATCTCATTTTTGGGACAATGGTCATTCAAATAATTTCATTTTGCCGAATACAAAACCAATTAGGTTCACATATCATGTTTCGTATCAAGGGAGATCGAGGGACAAGTTCAACCTTTATCAAACTTCTAATCATATAGGCAAAAATCTCATTTTCGCGACAAAGTCATTCCAATACTTTCATTTTTCCGAATATAAAACCAAATAGGTTCACATATCATGTTTCGCATCAAGGGACATCGAGAGACAAGTTCACTGTTTATCAAACTTATAACCACATAGGCTAACATTTGATTTTCGCGACAAGGGTCATTTCAATACTTTCATTTTACCGAATTTCAAACCAAATAGGTTCACATATCATGTTTCGCATCAAGGGACATCGAGGGACATGTTCAACCTTCATATTTAACAAACATGTACCAATATAAGCTAAAATCTCGTTTTTGCGATAAGGGTCATCTCATTACTTTCTATTTACCAAATTTAAAACGAAATTGGTTCAAATATTATGTTACGCAATAAAGGACATCGAGGGACAAATTCAACATTAATATTTATCAAACTTTTAACCATATAGGCTAAAATCTCATTTTTGGGACAATGATCATTCAAATAATTTCATTTTGCCGAATACAAAACCAAATAGGTTCACATA
Organism: Medicago sativa; assembly: GCF_051527215.1. Lineage (NCBI taxonomy): Eukaryota > Viridiplantae > Streptophyta > Magnoliopsida > Fabales > Fabaceae > Medicago > Medicago sativa. The sequence goes on along the minus strand of NC_140754.1, from coordinate 49,681,470 downwards.
TCATGTTTCGCATTAAGGGAGATCGAGGGACAAGTTCAACCTTTATCAAACTTCTAACCATATAGGTTAAAATCTCATTTTCGCGACAAAGTCATTCCAATACTTTCATTTTTCCGAACATAAAACCAAATAGGTTCACATATCATGTTTCGCATCAAGGGACATCGAGGGACAAGTTCACTGTTTATCAAACTTCTAACCACATAGGCTAACATTTCATTATCGCGACAATGGTCATTTCAATACTTTCATTTTACCGAATTTCAAACCAAATAGGTTCACATATCATGTTTCGCATCAAGGGACATCGAGGGACATGTTCAACCTTCATATTTAACAAACATGTAACAATATAAGCTAAAATCTCGTTTTCGCGATAAGGGTCATCTCATTAGTTTCTATTTACCAAATTTAAAACGAAATTGGTTCAAATATTATGTTATGCAATAAAGGACATCGAGGGACAAATTCAACATTAATATTTATCAAACTTTTAACCATATAAGCTAAAATCTCATTTTTGGGACAATGGTCATTCAAATAATTTCATTTTGCCGAATACAAAACCAAATAGGTTCACATATCATGTTTCGCATTAAGGGAGATCGAGGGACAAGTTCAACCTTTATCAAACTTCTAACCATATAGGTTAAAATCTCATTTTCGCGACAAAGTCATTCCAATACTTTTATTTTTCCGAACATAAAACCAAATAGGTTCACATATCATGTTTCGCATCAAGGGACATCGAGGGACAAGTTCACTGTTTATCAAACTTCTAACCACATAGGCTAACATTTCATTATCGCGACAATGGTCATTTCAATACTTTCATTTTACCGAATTTCAAACCAAATAGGTTCACATATCATGTTTCGCATCAAGGGACATCGAGGGACATGTTCAACCTTCATATTTAACAAACATGTAACAATATAAGCTAAAATCTCGTTTTCGCGATAAGGGTCATCTCATTAGTTTCTATTTACCAAATTTAAAACGAAATTGGTTCAAATATTATGTTATGCAATAAAGGACATCGAGGGACAAATTCAACATTAATATTTATCAAACTTTTAACCATATAAGCTAAAATCTCATTTTTGGGACAATGGTCATTCAAATAATTTCATTTTGCCGAATACAAAACCAAATAGGTTCACATATCATGTTTCGTATCAAGGGAGACCGAGGGACAAGTTCAACCTTTATCAAACTTCTAACCATATAGGCTAAAATCTAATTTTCGCGACAAAGTCATTCCAATACTTTCATTTTTCCGAATATAAAACCAAATAGGTTCGTATATCATGTTTCGCATCAAGGGACATCGAGAGACAAGTTCACTGTTCATCTAACTTCTAACCACATAGGCTAACATTTCATTTTTGCGACAAGGGTCATTTCAATACTTTCATTTTACCGAATTTCAAACCAAATAGGTTCACATATCATGTTTCGCATCAAGGGACATCGAGGGACATGTTCAACCTTCATATTTAACAAACATGTAACAATATAAGCTAAAATCTCGTTTTCGCGATAAGGGTCATCTCATTACTTGCTATTTACCAAATTTAAAACGAAATTGGTTCAAATATTATGTTACGCAATAAAGGACATCGAGGGACAAATTCAACATTAATATTTATCAAACTTTTAACCATATAAGTTAAAATCTCATTTTTGGGACAATGGTCATTCAAATAATTTCATTTTGCCGAATACAAAACCAAATAGGTTCACATATCATGTTTCGTTTCAAGGGAGATCGAGGGACAAGTTCAACCTTTATGAAACTTCTAACCATATAGGCTAAAATCTAATTTCGCGACAAAGTCATTCCAATACTTTCATTTTTCCGAATATAAAACCAAATAGGTTCACATATCATGTAATGCATCAAGGGACATCAAGGGACAAGTTCACTGTTTATCAAACTTCTAACCACATAGGCTAACATTTCATTTTCGCGACAAGGGTCATTTCAATACTTTCATTTTACCAAATTTCAAACCAAATAGGTTCACATATCATGTTTGGCATCAAGGGACATCGACGGACATGTTCAACCTTCATATTTAACAAACATGTAACAATATAAGCTAAAATCTCGTTTTTGCAATAAGGATCATCTCATTAGTTTCTATTTACCAAATTTAAAACGAAATTGGTTCAAATATTATGTTATGCAATAAAGGACATCGAGGGACAAATTCAACATTAATATTTATCAAACTTTTATCCATATAGGCTAAAATCACATTTTTGGGAGAATGGTCATTCAAATAATTTCATTTTGCCGAATACAAAACCAAATAGGTTCACATATCATGTTTCGCATCAAGGGACATCGAGGGACATGTTCAACCTTCATATTTAACAAACATGTAACAATATAAGCTAAAATCTCGTTTTTGCGATAAGGGTCATCTCATTACTTTCTATTTACCAAATTTAAAACGAAATTGGTTCAAATATTATGTTACGCAATAAAGGACATCGAGGGACAAATTCAACATTAATATTTATCAAACTTTTAACCATATAGGCTAAAATCTCATTTTTGGGACAATGGTCATTCAAATAATTTCATTTTGCCGAATACAAAACCAAATAGGTTCACATATCATGTTTCGCATTAAGGGAGATCGAGGGACAAGTTCAACCTTTATCAAACTTCTAACCATATAGGTTAAAATCTCATTTTCGCGACAAAGTCATTCCAATACTTTTATTTTTCCGAACATAAAACCAAATAGGTTCACATATCATGTATCGCATCAAGGGACATCGAGGGACAAGTTCACTGTTTATCAAACTTCTAACCACATAGGCTAACATTTCATTATCGCGACAATGGTCATTTCAATACTTTCATTTTACCGAATTTCAAACCAAATAGGTTCACATATCATGTTTCGCATCAAGGGACATCGAGAGACATGTTCAACCTTCATATTTAACAAACATGTAACAATATAAGCTAAAATCTCGTTTTCGCGATAAGGGTCATCTCATTAGTTTCTATTTACCAAATTTAAAACGAAATTGGTTCAAATATTATGTTATGCAATAAAGGACATCGAGGGACAAATTCAACATTAATATTTATCAAACTTTTAACCATATAAGCTAAAATCTCATTTTTGGGACAATGGTCATTCAAATAATTTCATTTTGCCGAATACAAAACCAAATAGGTTCACATATCATGTTTCGCATTAAGGGAGATCGAGGGACAAGTTCAACCTTTATCAAACTTCTAACCATATAGGTTAAAATCTCATTTTCGCGACAAAGTCATTCCAATACTTTGATTTTTCCGAACATAAAACCAAATAGGTTCACATATCATGTTTCGCATCAAGGGACATCGAGGGACAAGTTCACTGTTTATCAAACTTCTAACCACATAGGCTAACATTTCATTATCGCGACAATGGTCATTTCAATACTTTCATTTTACCGAATTTCAAACCAAATAGGTTCACATATCATGTTTCGCATCAAGGGACATCGAGGGACATGTTCAACCTTCATATTTAACAAACATGTAACAATATAAGCTAAAATCTCGTTTTCGCGATAAGGGTCATCTCATTAGTTTCTATTTACCAAATTTAAAACGAAATTGGTTCAAATATTATGTTATGCAATAAAGGACATCGAGGGACAGATTCAACATTAATATTTATCAAACTTTTAACCATATAAGCTAAAATCTCATTTTTGGGACAATGGTCATTCAAATAATTTCATTTTGCCGAATACAAAACCAAATAGGTTCACATATCATGTTTCGTATCAAGGGAGACCGAGGGACAAGTTCAACCTTTATCAAACTTCTAACCATATAGGCTAAAATCTAATTTTCGCGACAAAGTCATTCCAATACTTTCATTTTTCCGAATATAAAACCAAATAGGTTCGTATATCATGTTTCGCATCAAGGGACATCGAGAGACAAGTTCACTGTTCATCTAACTTCTAACCACATAGGCTAACATTTCATTTTTGCGACAAGGGTCATTTCAATACTTTCATTTTACCGAATTTCAAACCAAATAGGTTCACATATCATGTTTCGCATCAAGGGACATCGAGGGACATGTTCAACCTTCATATTTAACAAACATGTAACAATATAAGCTAAAATCTCGTTTTCGCGATAAGGGTCATCTCATTACTTGCTATTTACCAAATTTAAAACGAAATTGGTTCAAATATTATGTTACGCAATAAAGGACATCGAGGGACAAATTCAACATTAATATTTATCAAACTTTTAACCATATAGGTTAAAATCTCATTTTTGGGACAATGGTCATTCAAATAATTTCATTTTGCCGAATACAAAACCAAATAGGTTCACATATCATGTTTCGTTTCAAGGGAGATCGAGGGACAAGTTCAACCTTTATGAAACTTCTAACCATATAGGCTAAAATCTAATTTCGCGACAAAGTCATTCCAATACTTTCATTTTTCCGAATATAAAACCAAATAGGTTCACATATCATGTAATGCATCAAGGGACATCAAGGGACAAGTTCACTGTTTATCAAACTTCTAACCACATAGGCTAACATTTCATTTTCGCGACAAGGGTCATTTCAATACTTTCATTTTACCAAATTTCAAACCAAATAGGTTCACATATCATGTTTGGCATCAAGGGACATCGACGGACATGTTCAACCTTCATATTTAACAAACATGTAACAATATAAGCTAAAATCTCGTTTTTGCAATAAGGATCATCTCATTAGTTTCTATTTACCAAATTTAAAACGAAATTGGTTCAAATATTATGTTATGCAATAAAGGACATCGAGGGACAAATTCAACATTAATATTTATCAAACTTTTATCCATATAGGCTAAAATCACATTTTTGGGAGAATGGTCATTCAAATAATTTCATTTTGCCGAATACAAAACCAAATAGGTTCACATATCATGTTTCGCATCAAGGGACATCGAGGGACATGTTCAACCTTCATATTTAACAAACATGTAACAATATAAGCTAAAATCTCGTTTTTGCGATAAGGGTCATCTCATTACTTTCTATTTACCAAATTTAAAACGAAATTGGTTCAAATATTATGTTACGCAATAAAGGACATCGAGGGACAAATTCAACATTAATATTTATCAAACTTTTAACCATATAGGCTAAAATCTCATTTTTGGGACAATGGTCATTCAAATAATTTCATTTTGCCGAATACAAAACCAAATAGGTTCACATATCATGTTTCGCATTAAGGGAGATCGAGGGACAAGTTCAACCTTTATCAAACTTCTAACCATATAGGTTAAAATCTCATTTTCGCGACAAAGTCATTCCAATACTTTTATTTTTCCGAACATAAAACCAAATAGGTTCACATATCATGTATCGCATCAAGGGACATCGAGGGACAAGTTCACTGTTTATCAAACTTCTAACCACATAGGCTAACATTTCATTATCGCGACAATGGTCATTTCAATACTTTCATTTTACCGAATTTCAAACCAAATAGGTTCACATATCATGTTTCGCATCACGGGACATCGAGGGACATGTTCAACCTTCATATTTAACAAACATGTAACAATATAAGCTAAAATCTCGTTTTCGCGATAAGGGTCATCTCATTAGTTTCTATTTACCAAATTTAAAACGAAATTGGTTCAAATATTATGTTATGCAATAAAGGACATCGAGGGACAAATTCAACATTAATATTTATCAAACTTTTAACCATATAAGCTAAAATCTCATTTTTGGGACAATGGTCATTCAAATAATTTCATTTTGCCGAATACAAAACCAAATAGGTTCACATATCATGTTTCGTATCAAGGGAGACCGAGGGACAAGTTCAACCTTTATCAAACTTCTAACCATATAGGCTAAAATCTAATTTTCGCGACAAAGTCATTCCAATACTTTCATTTTTCCGAATATAAAACCAAATAGGTTCGTATATCATGTTTCGCATCAAGGGACATCGAGAGACAAGTTCACTGTTCATCTAACTTCTAACCACATAGGCTAACATTTCATTTTTGCGACAAGGGTCATTTCAATACTTTCATTTTACCGAATTTCAAACCAAATAGGTTCACATATCATGTTTCGCATCAAGGGACATCGAGGGACATGTTCAACCTTCATATTTAACAAACATGTAACAATATAAGCTAAAATCTCGTTTTCGCGATAAGGGTCATCTCATTAGTTTCTATTTACCAAATTTAAAACGAAATTGGTTCAAATATTATGTTATGCAATAAAGGACATCGAGGGACAAATTCAACATTAATATTTATCAAACTTTTAACCATATAAGCTAAAATCTCATTTTTGGGACAATGGTCATTCAAATAATTTCATTTTGCCGAATACAAAACCAAATAGGTTCACATATCATGTTTCGTTTCAAGGGAGATCGAGGGACAAGTTCAACCTTTATGAAACTTCTAACCATATAGGCTAAAATCTAATTTCGCGACAAAGTCATTCCAATACTTTCATTTTTCCGAATATAAAACCAAATAGGTTCACATATCATGTAATGCATCAAGGGACATCAAGGGACAAGTTCACTGTTTATCAAACTTCTAACCACATAGGCTAACATTTCATTTTCGCGACAAGGGTCATTTCAATACTTTCATTTTACCAAATTTCAAACCAAATAGGTTCACATATCATGTTTGGCATCAAGGGACATCGACGGACATGTTCAACCTTCATATTTAACAAACATGTAACAATATAAGCTAAAATCTCGTTTTTGCAATAAGGATCATCTCATTAGTTTCTATTTACCAAATTTAAAACGAAATTGGTTCAAATATTATGTTATGCAATAAAGGACATCGAGGGACAAATTCAACATTAATATTTATCAAACTTTTATCCATATAGGCTAAAATCACATTTTTGGGAGAATGGTCATTCAAATAATTTCATTTTGCCGAATACAAAACCAAATAGGTTCACATATCATGTTTCGCATCAAGGGACATCGAGGGACATGTTCAACCTTCATATTTAACAAACATGTAACAATATAAGCTAAAATCTCGTTTTTGCGATAAGGGTCATCTCATTACTTTCTATTTACCAAATTTAAAACGAAATTGGTTCAAATATTATGTTACGCAATAAAGGACATCGAGGGACAAATTCAACATTAATATTTATCAAACTTTTAACCATATAAGCTAAAATCTCATTTTTGGGACAATGGTCATTCAAATAATTTCATTTTGCCGAATACAAAACCAAATAGGTTCACATATCATGTTTCGTATCAAGGGAGACCGAGGGACAAGTTCAACCTTTATCAAACTTCTAACCATATAGGCTAAAATCTAATTTTCGCGACAAAGTCATTCCAATACTTTCATTTTTCCGAATATAAAACCAAATAGGTTCGTATATCATGTTTCGCATCAAGGGACATCGAGAGACAAGTTCACTGTTCATCTAACTTCTAACCACATAGGCTAACATTTCATTTTTGCGACAAGGGTCATTTCAATACTTTCATTTTACCGAATTTCAAACCAAATAGGTTCACATATCATGTTTCGCATCAAGGGACATCGAGGGACATGTTCAACCTTCATATTTAACAAACATGTAACAATATAAGCTAAAATCTCGTTTTCGCGATAAGGGTCATCTCATTAGTTTCTATTTACCAAATTTAAAACGAAATTGGTTCAAATATTATGTTATGCAATAAAGGACATCGAGGGACAAATTCAACATTAATATTTATCAAACTTTTAACCATATAAGCTAAAATCTCATTTTTGGGACAATGGTCATTCAAATAATTTCATTTTGCCGAATACAAAACCAAATAGGTTCACATATCATGTTTCGTTTCAAGGGAGATCGAGGGACAAGTTCAACCTTTATGAAACTTCTAACCATATAGGCTAAAATCTAATTTCGCGACAAAGTCATTCCAATACTTTCATTTTTCCGAATATAAAACCAAATAGGTTCACATATCATGTAATGCATCAAGGGACATCAAGGGACAAGTTCACTGTTTATCAAACTTCTAACCACATAGGCTAACATTTCATTTTCGCGACAAGGGTCATTTCAATACTTTCATTTTACCAAATTTCAAACCAAATAGGTTCACATATCATGTTTGGCATCAAGGGACATCGACGGACATGTTCAACCTTCATATTTAACAAACATGTAACAATATAAGCTAAAATCTCGTTTTTGCAATAAGGATCATCTCATTAGTTTCTATTTACCAAATTTAAAACGAAATTGGTTCAAATATTATGTTATGCAATAAAGGACATCGAGGGACAAATTCAACATTAATATTTATCAAACTTTTATCCATATAGGCTAAAATCACATTTTTGGGAGAATGGTCATTCAAATAATTTCATTTTGCCGAATACAAAACCAAATAGGTTCACATATCATGTTTCGCATCAAGGGACATCGAGGGACATGTTCAACCTTCATATTTAACAAACATGTAACAATATAAGCTAAAATCTCGTTTTTGCGATAAGGGTCATCTCATTACTTTCTATTTACCAAATTTAAAACGAAATTGGTTCAAATATTATGTTACGCAATAAAGGACATCGAGGGACAAATTCAACATTAATATTTATCAAACTTTTAACCATATAGGCTAAAATCTCATTTTTGGGACAATGGTCATTCAAATAATTTCATTTTGCCGAATACAAAACCAAATAGGTTCACATATCATGTTTCGCATTAAGGGAGATCGAGGGACAAGTTCAACCTTTATCAAACTTCTAACCATATAGGTTAAAATCTCATTTTCGCGACAAAGTCATTCCAATACTTTTATTTTTCCGAACATAAAACCAAATAGGTTCACATATCATGTATCGCATCAAGGGACATCGAGGGACAAGTTCACTGTTTATCAAACTTCTAACCACATAGGCTAACATTTCATTATCGCGACAATGGTCATTTCAATACTTTCATTTTACCGAATTTCAAACCAAATAGGTTCACATATCATGTTTCGCATCACGGGACATCGAGGGACATGTTCAACCTTCATATTTAACAAACATGTAACAATATAAGCTAAAATCTCGTTTTCGCGATAAGGGTCATCTCATTAGTTTCTATTTACCAAATTTAAAACGAAATTGGTTCAAATATTATGTTATGCAATAAAGGACATCGAGGGACAAATTCAACATTAATATTTATCAAACTTTTAACCATATAAGCTAAAATCTCATTTTTGGGACAATGGTCATTCAAATAATTTCATTTTGCCGAATACAAAACCAAATAGGTTCACATATCATGTTTCGTATCAAGGGAGACCGAGGGACAAGTTCAACCTTTATCAAACTTCTAACCATATAGGCTAAAATCTAATTTTCGCGACAAAGTCATTCCAATACTTTCATTTTTCCGAATATAAAACCAAATAGGTTCGTATATCATGTTTCGCATCAAGGGACATCGAGAGACAAGTTCACTGTTCATCTAACTTCTAACCACATAGGCTAACATTTCATTTTTGCGACAAGGGTCATTTCAATACTTTCATTTTACCGAATTTCAAACCAAATAGGTTCACATATCATGTTTCGCATCAAGGGACATCGACGGACATGTTCAACCTTCATATTTAACAAACATGTAACAATATAAGCTAAAATCTCGTTTTTGCAATAAGGATCATCTCATTAGTTTCTATTTACCAAATTTAAAACGAAATTGGTTCAAATATTATGTTATGCAATAAAGGACATCGAGGGACAAATTCAACATTAATATTTATCAAACTTTTATCCATATAGGCTAAAATCACATTTTTGGGAGAATGGTCATTCAAATAATTTCATTTTGCCGAATACAAAACCAAATAGGTTCACATATCATGTTTCGCATCAAGGGACATCGAGGGACATGTTCAACCTTCATATTTAACAAACATGTAACAATATAAGCTAAAATCTCGTTTTTGCGATAAGGGTCATCTCATTACTTTCTATTTACCAAATTTAAAACGAAATTGGTTCAAATATTATGTTACGCAATAAAGGACATCGAGGGACAAATTCAACATTAATATTTATCAAACTTTTAACCATATAGGCTAAAATCTCATTTTTGGGACAATGGTCATTCAAATAATTTCATTTTGCCGAATACAAAACCAAATAGGTTCACATATCATGTTTCGCATTAAGGGAGATCGAGGGACAAGTTCAACCTTTATCAAACTTCTAACCATATAGGTTAAAATCTCATTTTCGCGACAAAGTCATTCCAATACTTTTATTTTTCCGAACATAAAACCAAATAGGTTCACATATCATGTATCGCATCAAGGGACATCGAGGGACAAGTTCACTGTTTATCAAACTTCTAACCACATAGGCTAACATTTCATTATCGCGACAATGGTCATTTCAATACTTTCATTTTACCGAATTTCAAACCAAATAGGTTCACATATCATGTTTCGCATCACGGGACATCGAGGGACATGTTCAACCTTCATATTTAACAAACATGTAACAATATAAGCTAAAATCTCGTTTTCGCGATAAGGGTCATCTCATTAGTTTCTATTTACCAAATTTAAAACGAAATTGGTTCAAATATTATGTTATGCAATAAAGGACATCGAGGGACAAATTCAACATTAATATTTATCAAACTTTTAACCATATAAGCTAAAATCTCATTTTTGGGACAATGGTCATTCAAATAATTTCATTTTGCCGAATACAAAACCAAATAGGTTCACATATCATGTTTCGTATCAAGGGAGACCGAGGGACAAGTTCAACCTTTATCAAACTTCTAACCATATAGGCTAAAATCTAATTTTCGCGACAAAGTCATTCCAATACTTTCATTTTTCCGAATATAAAACCAAATAGGTTCGTATATCATGTTTCGCATCAAGGGACATCGAGAGACAAGTTCACTGTTCATCTAACTTCTAACCACATAGGCTAACATTTCATTTTTGCGACAAGGGTCATTTCAATACTTTCATTTTACCGAATTTCAAACCAAATAGGTTCACATATCATGTTTCGCATCAAGGGACATCGAGGGACATGTTCAACCTTCATATTTAACAAACATGTAACATTATAAGCTAAAATCTCGTTTTTGCGATAAGGGTCATCTCATTACTTGCTATTTACCAAATTTAAAACGAAATTGGTTCAAATATTATGTTACGCAATAAAGGACATCGAGGGACAAATTCAACATTAATATTTATCAAACTTTTAACCATATAGGTTAAAATCTCATTTTTGGGACAATGGTCATTCAAATAATTTCATTTTGCCGAATACAAAACCAAATATGTTCACATATCATGTTTCGTTTCAAGGGAGATCGAGGGACAAGTTCAACCTTTATGAAACTTCTAACCATATAGGCTAAAATCTAATTTCGCGACAAAGTCATTCCAATACTTTCATTTTTCCGAATATAAAACCAAATAGGTTCACATATCATGTAATGCATCAAGGGACATCAAGGGACAAGTTCACTGTTTATCAAACTTCTAACCACATAGGCTAACATTTCATTTTCGCGACAAGGGTCATTTCAATACTTTCATTTTACCAAATTTCAAACCAAATAGGTTCACATATCATGTTTGGCATCAAGGGACATCGACGGACATGTTCAACCTTCATATTTAACAAACATGTAACAATATAAGCAAAAATCTCGTTTTTGCAATAAGGATCATCTCATTAGTTTCTATTTACCAAATTTAAAACGAAATTGGTTCAAATATTATGTTATGCAATAAAGGACATCGAGGGACAAATTCAACATTAATATTTATCAAACTTTTATCCATATAGGCTAAAATCACATTTTTGGGAGAATGGTCATTCAAATAATTTCATTTTGCCGAATACAAAACCAAATAGGTTCACATATCATGTTTCGCATCAAGGGACATCGAGGGACATGTTCAACCTTCATATTTAACAAACATGTAACAATATAAGCTAAAATCTCGTTTTTGCGATAAGGGTCATCTCATTACTTTCTATTTACCAAATTTAAAACGAAATTGGTTCAAATATTATGTTACGCAATAAAGGACATCGAGGGACAAATTCAACATTAATATTTATCAAACTTTTAACCATATAGGCTAAAATCTCATTTTTGGGACAATGGTCATTCAAATAATTTCATTTTGCCGAATACAAAACCAAATAGGTTCACATATCATGTTTCGCATTAAGGGAGATCGAGGGACAAGTTCAACCTTTATCAAACTTCTAACCATATAGGTTAAAATCTCATTTTCGCGACAAAGTCATTCCAATACTTTTATTTTTCCGAACATAAAACCAAATAGGTTCACATATCATGTATCGCATCAAGGGACATCGAGGGACAAGTTCACTGTTTATCAAACTTCTAACCACATAGGCTAACATTTCATTATCGCGACAATGGTCATTTCAATACTTTCATTTTACCGAATTTCAAACCAAATAGGTTCACATATCATGTTTCGCATCAAGGGACATCGAGGGACATGTTCAACCTTCATATTTAACAAACATGTAACAATATAAGCTAAAATCTCGTTTTCGCGATAAGGGTCATCTCATTACTTGCTATTTACCAAATTTAAAACGAAATTGGTTCAAATATTATGTTACGCAATAAAGGACATCGAGGGACAAATTCAACATTAATATTTATCAAACTTTTAACCATATAGGTTAAAATCTCATTTTTGGGACAATGGTCATTCAAATAATTTCATTTTGCCGAATACAAAACCAAATATGTTCACATATCATGTTTCGTTTCAAGGGAGATCGAGGGACAAGTTCAACCTTTATGAAACTTCTAACCATATAGGCTAAAATCTAATTTCGCGACAAAGTCATTCCAATACTTTCATTTTTCCGAATATAAAACCAAATAGGTTCACATATCATGTAATGCATCAAGGGACATCAAGGGACAAGTTCACTGTTTATCAAACTTCTAACCACATAGGCTAACATTTCATTTTCGCGACAAGGGTCATTTCAATACTTTCATTTTACCAAATTTCAAACCAAATAGGTTCACATATCATGTTTGGCATCAAGGGACATCGACGGACATGTTCAACCTTCATATTTAACAAACATGTAACAATATAAGCTAAAATCTCGTTTTTGCGATAAGGGTCATCTCATTACTTTCTATTTACCAAATTTAAAACGAAATTGGTTCAAATATTATGTTACGCAATAAAGGACATCGAGGGACAAATTCAACATTAATATTTATCAAACTTTTAACCATATAGGCTAAAATCTCATTTTTGGGACAATGGTCATTCAAATAATTTCATTTTGCCGAATACAAAACCAAATAGGTTCACATATCATGTTTCGCATTAAGGGAGATCGAGGGACAAGTTCAACCTTTATCAAACTTCTAACCATATAGGTTAAAATCTCATTTTCGCGACAAAGTCATTCCAATACTTTTATTTTTCCGAACATAAAACCAAATAGGTTCACATATCATGTATCGCATCAAGGGACATCGAGGGACAAGTTCACTGTTTATCAAACTTCTAACCACATAGGCTAACATTTCATTATCGCGACAATGGTCATTTCAATACTTTCATTTTACCGAATTTCAAACCAAATAGGTTCACATATCATGTTTCGCATCACGGGACATCGAGGGACATGTTCAACCTTCATATTTAACAAACATGTAACAATATAAGCTAAAATCTCGTTTTCGCGATAAGGGTCATCTCATTAGTTTCTATTTACCAAATTTAAAACGAAATTGGTTCAAATATTATGTTATGCAATAAAGGACATCGAGGGACAAATTCAACATTAATATTTATCAAACTTTTAACCATATAAGCTAAAATCTCATTTTTGGGACAATGGTCATTCAAATAATTTCATTTTGCCGAATACAAAACCAAATAGGTTCACATATCATGTTTCGTATCAAGGGAGACCGAGGGACAAGTTCAACCTTTATCAAACTTCTAACCATATAGGCTAAAATCTAATTTTCGCGACAAAGTCATTCCAATACTTTCATTTTTCCGAATATAAAACCAAATAGGTTCGTATATCATGTTTCGCATCAAGGGACATCGAGAGACAAGTTAACTGTTCATCTAACTTCTAACCACATAGGCTAACATTTCATTTTTGCGACAAGGGTCATTTCAATACTTTCATTTTACCGAATTTCAAACCAAATAGGTTCATAAATCATGTTTCGCATCAAGGGACATCGAGGGACATGTTCAACCTTCATATTTAACAAACATGTAACAATATAAGCTAAAATCTCGTTTTCGCGATAAGGGTCATCTCATTACTTGCTATTTACCAAATTTAAAACGAAATTGGTTCAAATATTATGTTACGCAATAAAGGACATCGAGGGACAAATTCAACATTAATATTTATCAAACTTTTAACCATATAGGTTAAAATCTCATTTTTGGGACAATGGTCATTCAAATAATTTCATTTTGCCGAATACAAAACCAAATAGGTTCACATATCATGTTTCGTTTCAAGGGAGATCGAGGGACAAGTTCAACCTTTATGAAACTTCTAACCATATAGGCTAAAATCTAATTTCGCGACAAAGTCATTCCAATACTTTCATTTTTCCGAATATAAAACCAAATAGGTTCACATATCATGTAATGCATCAAGGGACATCAAGGGACAAGTTCACTGTTTATCAAACTTCTAACCACATAGGCTAACATTTCATTTTCGCGACAAGGGTCATTTCAATACTTTCATTTTACCAAATTTCAAACCAAATAGGTTCACATATCATGTTTGGCATCAAGGGACATCGACGGACATGTTCAACCTTCATATTTAACAAACATGTAACAATATAAGCTAAAATCTCGTTTTTGCAATAAGGATCATCTCATTAGTTTCTATTTACCAAATTTAAAACGAAATTGGTTCAAATATTATGTTATGCAATAAAGGACATCGAGGGACAAATTCAACATTAATATTTATCAAACTTTTATCCATATAGGCTAAAATCACATTTTTGGGAGAATGGTCATTCAAATAATTTCATTTTGCCGAATACAAAACCAAATAGGTTCACATATCATGTTTCGCATCAAGGGACATCGAGGGACATGTTCAACCTTCATATTTAACAAACATGTAACAATATAAGCTAAAATCTCGTTTTTGCGATAAGGGTCATCTCATTACTTTCTATTTACCAAATTTAAAACGAAATTGGTTCAAATATTATGTTACGCAATAAAGGACATCGAGGGACAAATTCAACATTAATATTTATCAAACTTTTAACCATATAGGCTAAAATCTCATTTTTGGGACAATGGTCATTCAAATAATTTCATTTTGCCGAATACAAAACCAAATAGGTTCACATATCATGTTTCGCATTAAGGGAGATCGAGGGACAAGTTCAACCTTTATCAAACTTCTAACCATATAGGTTAAAATCTCATTTTCGCGACAAAGTCATTCCAATACTTTTATTTTTCCGAACATAAAACCAAATAGGTTCACATATCATGTATCGCATCAAGGGACATCGAGGGACAAGTTCACTGTTTATCAAACTTCTAACCACATAGGCTAACATTTCATTATCGCGATAATGGTCATTTCAATACTTTCATTTTACCGAATTTCAAACCAAATAGGTTCACATATCATGTTTCGCATCAAGGGACATCGAGGGACATGTTCAACCTTCATATTTAACAAACATGTAACAATATAAGCTAAAATCTCGTTTTCGCGATAAGGGTCATCTCATTACTTGCTATTTACCAAATTTAAAACGAAATTGGTTCAAATATTATGTTACGCAATAAAGGACATCGAGGGACAAATTCAACATTAATATTTATCAAACTTTTAACCATATAGGTTAAAATCTCATTTTTGGGACAATGGTCATTCAAATAATTTCATTTTGCCGAATGCAAAACCAAATAGGTTCACATATCATGTTTCGTTTCAAGGGAGATCGAGGGACAAGTTCAACCTTTATGAAACTTCTAACCATATAGGCTAAAATCTAATTTCGCGACAAAGTCATTCCAATACTTTCATTTTTCCGAATATAAAACCAAATAGGTTCACATATCATGTAATGCATCAAGGGACATCAAGGGACAAGTTCACTGTTTATCAAACTTCTAACCACATAGGCTAACATTTCATTTTCGCGACAAGGGTCATTTCAATACTTTCATTTTACCAAATTTCAAACCAAATAGGTTCACATATCATGTTTGGCATCAAGGGACATCGACGGACATGTTCAACCTTCATATTTAACAAACATGTAACAATATAAGCTAAAATCTCGTTTTTGCAATAAGGATCATCTCATTAGTTTCTATTTACCAAATTTAAAACGAAATTGGTTCAAATATTATGTTATGCAATAAAGGACATCGAGGGACAAATTCAACATTAATATTTATCAAACTTTTATCCATATAGGCTAAAATCACATTTTTGGGAGAATGGTCATTCAAATAATTTCATTTTGCCGAATACAAAACCAAATAGGTTCACATATCATGTTTCGCATCAAGGGACATCGAGGGACATGTTCAACCTTCATATTTAACAAACATGTAACAATATAAGCTAAAATCTCGTTTTTGCGATAAGGGTCATCTCATTACTTTCTATTTACCAAATTTAAAACGAAATTGGTTCAAATATTATGTTACGCAATAAAGGACATCGAGGGACAAATTCAACATTAATATTTATCAAACTTCTAACCATATAGGCTAAAATCTCATTTTCGCGACAAAGTCATTCCAATACTTTCATTTTTCCGAACATAAAACCAAATAGGTTCACATATCATGTTTCGCATCAAGGGACATCGAGGGACAAGTTCACTGTTTATCAAACTTCTAACCACATAGGCTAACATTTCATTATCGCGACAATGGTCATTTCAATACTTTCATTTTACCGAATTTCAAACCAAATAGGTTCACATATCATGTTTCGCATCAAGGGACATCGAGGGACATGTTCAACCTTCATATTTAACAAACATGTAACAATATAAGCTAAAATCTCGTTTTTGCGATAAGGGTCATCTCATTACTTTCTATTTACCAAATTTAAAACGAAATTGGTTCAAATATTATGTTACGCAATAAAGGACATCGAGGGACAAATTCAACATTAATATTTATCAAACTTTTAACCATATAGGCTAAAATCTCATTTTTGGGACAATGGTCATTCAAATAATTTCATTTTGCCGAATACAAAACCAAATAGGTTCACATATCATGTTTCGCATTAAGGGAGATCGAGGGACAAGTTCAACCTTTATCAAACTTCTAACCATATAGGTTAAAATCTCATTTTCGCGACAAAGTCATTCCAATACTTTTATTTTTCCGAACATAAAACCAAATAGGTTCACATATCATGTATCGCATCAAGGGACATCGAGGGACAAGTTCACTGTTTATCAAACTTCTAACCACATAGGCTAACATTTCATTATCGCGACAATGGTCATTTCAATACTTTCATTTTACCGAATTTCAAACCAAATAGGTTCACATATCATGTTTCGCATCAAGGGACATCGAGGGACATGTTCAACCTTCATATTTAACAAACATGTAACAATATAAGCTAAAATCTCGTTTTCGCGATAAGGGTCATCTCATTACTTGCTATTTACCAAATTTAAAACGAAATTGGTTCAAATATTATGTTACGCAATAAAGGACATCGAGGGACAAATTCAACATTAATATTTATCAAACTTTTAACCATATAGGTTAAAATCTCATTTTTGGGACAATGGTCATTCAAATAATTTCATTTTGCCGAATACAAAACCAAATAGGTTCACATATCATGTTTCGTTTCAAGGGAGATCGAGGGACAAGTTCAACCTTTATGAAACTTCTAACCATATAGGCTAAAATCTAATTTCGCGACAAAGTCATTCCAATACTTTCATTTTTCCGAATATAAAACCAAATAGGTTCACATATCATGTAATGCATCAAGGGACATCAAGGGACAAGTTCACTGTTTATCAAACTTCTAACCACATAGGCTAACATTTCATTTTCGCGACAAGGGTCATTTCAATACTTTCATTTTACCAAATTTCAAACCAAATAGGTTCACATATCATGTTTGGCATCAAGGGACATCGACGGACATGTTCAACCTTCATATTTAACAAACATGTAACAATATAAGCTAAAATCTCGTTTTTGCAATAAGGATCATCTCATTAGTTTCTATTTACCAAATTTAAAACGAAATTGGTTCAAATATTATGTTATGCAATAAAGGACATCGAGGGACAAATTCAACATTAATATTTATCAAACTTTTATCCATATAGGCTAAAATCACATTTTTGGGAGAATGGTCATTCAAATAATTTCATTTTGCCGAATACAAAACCAAATAGGTTCACATATCATGTTTCGCATCAAGGGACATCGAGGGACATGTTCAACCTTCATATTTAACAAACATGTAACAATATAAGCTAAAATCTCGTTTTTGCGATAAGGGTCATCTCATTACTTTCTATTTACCAAATTTAAAACGAAATTGGTTCAAATATTATGTTACGCAATAAAGGACATCGAGGGACAAATTCAACATTAATATTTATCAAACTTCTAACCATATAGGCTAAAATCTCATTTTCGCGACAAAGTCATTCCAATACTTTCATTTTTCCGAACATAAAACCAAATAGGTTCACATATCATGTTTCGCATCAAGGGACATCGAGGGACAAGTTCACTGTTTATCAAACTTCTAACCACATAGGCTAACATTTCATTATCGCGACAATGGTCATTTCAATACTTTCATTTTACCGAATTTCAAACCAAATAGGTTCACATATCATGTTTCGCATCACGGGACATCGAGGGACATGTTCAACCTTCATATTTAACAAACATGTAACAATATAAGCTAAAATCTCGTTTTCGCGATAAGGGTCATCTCATTAGTTTCTATTTACCAAATTTAAAACGAAATTGGTTCAAATATTATGTTACGCAATAAAGGACATCGAGGGACAAATTCAACATTAATATTTATCAAACTTTTAACCATATAGGCTAAAATCTCATTTTTGGGACAATGGTCATTCAAATAATTTCATTTTGCCGAATACAAAACCAAATAGGTTCACATATCATGTTTCGCATTAAGGGAGATCGAGGGACAAGTTCAACCTTTATCAAACTTCTAACCATATAGGTTAAAATCTCATTTTCGCGACAAAGTCATTCCAATACTTTTATTTTTCCGAACATAAAACCAAATAGGTTCACATATCATGTATCGCATCAAGGGACATCGAGGGACAAGTTCACTGTTTATCAAACTTCTAACCACATAGGCTAACATTTCATTATCGCGACAATGGTCATTTCAATACTTTCATTTTACCGAATTTCAAACCAAATAGGTTCACATATCATGTTTCGCATCACGGGACATCGAGGGACATGTTCAACCTTCATATTTAACAAACAT
Source organism: Medicago sativa (assembly GCF_051527215.1). Taxonomy (NCBI): domain Eukaryota; kingdom Viridiplantae; phylum Streptophyta; class Magnoliopsida; order Fabales; family Fabaceae; genus Medicago; species Medicago sativa. The sequence goes on along the minus strand of NC_140754.1, from coordinate 49,661,832 downwards.
GTAACAATATAAGCTAAAATCTCGTTTTCGCGATAAGGGTCATCTCATTAGTTTCTATTTACCAAATTTAAAACGAAATTGGTTCAAATATTATGTTATGCAATAAAGGACATCGGGGACAAATTCAACATTAATATTTATCAAACTTTTAACCATATAAGCTAAAATCTCATTTTTGGGACAATGGTCATTCAAATAATTTCATTTTGCCGAATACAAAACCAAATAGGTTCACATATCATGTTTCGCATTAAGGGAGATCGAGGGACAAGTTCAACCTTTATCAAACTTCTAACCATATAGGTTAAAATCTCATTTTCGCGACAAAGTCATTCCAATACTTTTATTTTTCCGAACATAAAACCAAATAGGTTCACATATCATGTTTCGCATCAAGGGACATCGAGGGACAAGTTCACTGTTTATCAAACTTCTAACCACATAGGCTAACATTTCATTATCGCGACAATGGTCATTTCAATACTTTCATTTTACCGAATTTCAAACCAAATAGGTTCACATATCATGTTTCGCATCAAGGGACATCGAGGGACATGTTCAACCTTCATATTTAACAAACATGTAACAATATAAGCTAAAATCTCGTTTTCGCGATAAGGGTCATCTCATTAGTTTCTATTTACCAAATTTAAAACGAAATTGGTTCAAATATTATGTTATGCAATAAAGGACATCGAGGGACAAATTCAACATTAATATTTATCAAACTTTTAACCATATAAGCTAAAATCTCATTTTTGGGACAATGGTCATTCAAATAATTTCATTTTGCCGAATACAAAACCAAATAGGTTCACATATCATGTTTCGTATCAAGGGAGACCGAGGGACAAGTTCAACCTTTATCAAACTTCTAACCATATAGGCTAAAATCTAATTTTCGCGACAAAGTCATTCCAATACTTTCATTTTTCCGAATATAAAACCAAATAGGTTCGTATATCATGTTTCGCATCAAGGGACATCGAGAGACAAGTTCACTGTTCATCTAACTTCTAACCACATAGGCTAACATTTCATTTTTGCGACAAGGGTCATTTCAATACTTTCATTTTACCGAATTTCAAACCAAATAGGTTCACATATCATGTTTCGCATCAAGGGACATCGAGGGACATGGTCAACCTTCATATTTAACAAACATGTAACAATATAAGCTAAAATCTCGTTTTCGCGATAAGGGTCATCTCATTACTTGCTATTTACCAAATTTAAAACGAAATTGGTTCAAATATTATGTTACGCAATAAAGGACATCGAGGGACAAATTCAACATTAATATTTATCAAACTTTTAACCATATAGGTTAAAATCTCATTTTTGGGACAATGGTCATTCAAATAATTTCATTTTGCCGAATACAAAACCAAATAGGTTCACATATCATGTTTCGTTTCAAGGGAGATCGAGGGACAAGTTCAACCTTTATGAAACTTCTAACCATATAGGCTAAAATCTAATTTCGCGACAAAGTCATTCCAATACTTTCATTTTTCCGAATATAAAACCAAATAGGTTCACATATCATGTAATGCATCAAGGGACATCAAGGGACAAGTTCACTGTTTATCAAACTTCTAACCACATAGGCTAACATTTCATTTTCGCGACAAGGGTCATTTCAATACTTTCATTTTACCAAATTTCAAACCAAATAGGTTCACATATCATGTTTGGCATCAAGGGACATCGACGGACATGTTCAACCTTCATATTTAACAAACATGTAACAATATAAGCTAAAATCTCGTTTTTGCAATAAGGATCATCTCATTAGTTTCTATTTACCAAATTTAAAACGAAATTGGTTCAAATATTATGTTATGCAATAAAGGACATCGAGGGACAAATTCAACATTAATATTTATCAAACTTTTATCCATATAGGCTAAAATCACATTTTTGGGAGAATGGTCATTCAAATAATTTCATTTTGCCGAATACAAAACCAAATAGGTTCACATATCATGTTTCGCATCAAGGGACATCGAGGGACATGTTCAACCTTCATATTTAACAAACATGTAACAATATAAGCTAAAATCTCGTTTTTGCGATAAGGGTCATCTCATTACTTTCTATTTACCAAATTTAAAACGAAATTGGTTCAAATATTATGTTACGCAATAAAGGACATCGAGGGACAAATTCAACATTAATATTTATCAAACTTTTAACCATATAGGCTAAAATCTCATTTTTGGGACAATGGTCATTCAAATAATTTCATTTTGCCGAATACAAAACCAAATAGGTTCACATATCATGTTTCGCATTAAGGGAGATCGAGGGACAAGTTCAACCTTTATCAAACTTCTAACCATATAGGTTAAAATCTCATTTTCGCGACAAAGTCATTCCAATACTTTTATTTTTCCGAACATAAAACCAAATAGGTTCACATATCATGTATCGCATCAAGGGACATCGAGGGACAAGTTCACTGTTTATCAAACTTCTAACCACATAGGCTAACATTTCATTATCGCGACAATGGTCATTTCAATACTTTCATTTTACCGAATTTCAAACCAAATAGGTTCACATATCATGTTTCGCATCAAGGGACATCGAGGGACAAGTTCACTGTTTATCAAACTTCTAACCACATAGGCTAACATTTCATTATCGCGACAATGGTCATTTCAATACTTTCATTTTACCGAATTTCAAACCAAATAGGTTCACATATCATGTTTCGCATCACGGGACATCGAGGGACATGTTCAACCTTCATATTTAACAAACATGTAACAATATAAGCTAAAATCTCGTTTTCGCGATAAGGGTCATCTCATTAGTTTCTATTTACCAAATTTAAAACGAAATTGGTTCAAATATTATGTTACGCAATAAAGGACATCGAGGGACAAATTCAACATTAATATTTATCAAACTTTTAACCATATAGGCTAAAATCTCATTTTTGGGACAATGGTCATTCAAATAATTTCATTTTGCCGAATACAAAACCAAATAGGTTCACATATCATGTTTCGCATTAAGGGAGATCGAGGGACAAGTTCAACCTTTATCAAACTTCTAACCATATAGGTTAAAATCTCATTTTCGCGACAAAGTCATTCCAATACTTTTATTTTTCCGAACATAAAACCAAATAGGTTCACATATCATGTATCGCATCAAGGGACATCGAGGGACAAGTTCACTGTTTATCAAACTTCTAACCACATAGGCTAACATTTCATTATCGCGACAATGGTCATTTCAATACTTTCATTTTACCGAATTTCAAACCAAATAGGTTCACATATCATGTTTCGCATCACGGGACATCGAGGGACATGTTCAACCTTCATATTTAACAAACATGTAACAATATAAGCTAAAATCTCGTTTTCGCGATAAGGGTCATCTCATTAGTTTCTATTTACCAAATTTAAAACGAAATTGGTTCAAATATTATGTTATGCAATAAAGGACATCGAGGGACAAATTCAACATTAATATTTATCAAACTTTTAACCATATAAGCTAAAATCTCATTTTTGGGACAATGGTCATTCAAATAATTTCATTTTGCCGAATACAAAACCAAATAGGTTCACATATCATGTTTCGCATTAAGGGAGATCGAGGGACAAGTTCAACCTTTATCAAACTTCTAACCATATAGGTTAAAATCTCATTTTCGCGACAAAGTCATTCCAATACTTTTATTTTTCCGAACATAAAACCAAATAGGTTCACATATCATGTTTCGCATCAAGGGACATCGAGGGACAAGTTCACTGTTTATCAAACTTCTAACCACATAGGCTAACATTTCATTATCGCGACAATGGTCATTTCAATACTTTCATTTTACCGAATTTCAAACCAAATAGGTTCACATATCATGTTTCGCATCAAGGGACATCAAGGGACATGTTCAACCTTCATATTTAACAAACATGTAACAATATAAGCTAAAATCTCGTTTTCGCGATAAGGGTCATCTCATTAGTTTCTATTTACCAAATTTAAAACGAAATTGGTTCAAATATTATGTTATGCAATAAAGGACATCGAGGGACAAATTCAACATTAATATTTATCAAACTTTTAACCATATAAGCTAAAATCTCATTTTTGGGACAATGGTCATTCAAATAATTTCATTTTGCCGAATACAAAACCAAATAGGTTCACATATCATGTTTCGTATCAAGGGAGACCGAGGGACAAGTTCAACCTTTATCAAACTTCTAACCATATAGGCTAAAATCTAATTTTCGCGACAAAGTCATTCCAATACTTTCATTTTTCCGAATATAAAACCAAATAGGTTCGTATATCATGTTTCGCATCAAGGGACATCGAGAGACAAGTTCACTGTTCATCTAACTTCTAACCACATAGGCTAACATTTCATTTTTGCGACAAGGGTCATTTCAATACTTTCATTTTACCGAATTTCAAACCAAATAGGTTCACATATCATGTTTCGCATCAAGGGACATCGAGGGACATGTTCAACCTTCATATTTAACAAACATGTAACAATATAAGCTAAAATCTCGTTTTCGCGATAAGGGTCATCTCATTACTTGCTATTTACCAAATTTAAAACGAAATTGGTTCAAATATTATGTTACGCAATAAAGGACATCGAGGGACAAATTCAACATTAATATTTATCAAACTTTTAACCATATAGGTTAAAATCTCATTTTTGGGACAATGGTCATTCAAATAATTTCATTTTGCCGAATACAAAACCAAATAGGTTCACATATCATGTTTCGTTTCAAGGGAGATCGAGGGACAAGTTCAACCTTTATGAAACTTCTAACCATATAGGCTAAAATCTAATTTCGCGACAAAGTCATTCCAATACTTTCATTTTTCCGAATATAAAACCAAATAGGTTCACATATCATGTAATGCATCAAGGGACATCAAGGGACAAGTTCACTGTTTATCAAACTTCTAACCACATAGGCTAACATTTCATTTTCGCGACAAGGGTCATTTCAATACTTTCATTTTACCAAATTTCAAACCAAATAGGTTCACATATCATGTTTGGCATCAAGGGACATCGACGGACATGTTCAACCTTCATATTTAACAAACATGTAACAATATAAGCTAAAATCTCGTTTTTGCAATAAGGATCATCTCATTAGTTTCTATTTACCAAATTTAAAACGAAATTGGTTCAAATATTATGTTAAGCAATAAAGGACATCGAGGGACAAATTCAACATTAATATTTATCAAACTTTTATCCATATAGGCTAAAATCACATTTTTGGGAGAATGGTCATTCAAATAATTTCATTTTGCCGAATACAAAACCAAATAGGTTCACATATCATGTTTCGCATCAAGGGACATCGAGGGACATGTTCAACCTTCATATTTAACAAACATGTAACAATATAAGCTAAAATCTCGTTTTTGCGATAAGGGTCATCTCATTACTTTCTATTTACCAAATTTAAAACGAAATTGGTTCAAATATTATGTTACGCAATAAAGGACATCGAGGGACAAATTCAACATTAATATTTATCAAACTTTTAACCATATAGGCTAAAATCTCATTTTTGGGACAATGGTCATTCAAATAATTTCATTTTGCCGAATACAAAACCAAATAGGTTCACATATCATGTTTCGCATTAAGGGAGATCGAGGGACAAGTTCAACCTTTATCAAACTTCTAACCATATAGGTTAAAATCTCATTTTCGCGACAAAGTCATTCCAATACTTTTATTTTTCCGAACATAAAACCAAATAGGTTCACATATCATGTATCGCATCAAGGGACATCGAGGGACAAGTTCACTGTTTATCAAACTTCTAACCACATAGGCTAACATTTCATTATCGCGACAATGGTCATTTCAATACTTTCATTTTACCGAATTTCAAACCAAATAGGTTCACATATCATGTTTCGCATCACTGGACATCGAGGGACATGTTCAACCTTCATATTTAACAAACATGTAACAATATAAGCTAAAATCTCGTTTTCGCGATAAGGGTCATCTCATTAGTTTCTATTTACCAAATTTAAAACGAAATTGGTTCAAATATTATGTTATGCAATAAAGGACATCGAGGGACAAATTCAACATTAATATTTATCAAACTTTTAACCATATAAGCTAAAATCTCATTTTTGGGACAATGGTCATTCAAATAATTTCATTTTGCCGAATACAAAACCAAATAGGTTCACATATCATGTTTCGCATTAAGGGAGATCGAGGGACAAGTTCAACCTTTATCAAACTTCTAACCATATAGGTTAAAATCTCATTTTCGCGACAAAGTCATTCCAATACTTTTATTTTTCCGAACATAAAACCAAATAGGTTCACATATCATGTTTCGCATCAAGGGACATCGAGGGACAAGTTCACTGTTTATCAAACTTCTAACCACATAGGCTAACATTTCATTATCGCGACAATGGTCATTTCAATACTTTCATTTTACCGAATTTCAAACCAAATAGGTTCACATATCATGTTTCGCATCAAGGGACATCGAGGGACATGTTCAACCTTCATATTTAACAAACATGTAACAATATAAGCTAAAATCTCGTTTTCGCGATAAGGGTCATCTCATTAGTTTCTATTTACCAAATTTAAAACGAAATTGGTTCAAATATTATGTTATGCAATAAAGGACATCGAGGGACAAATTCAACATTAATATTTATCAAACTTTTAACCATATAAGCTAAAATCTCATTTTTGGGACAATGGTCATTCAAATAATTTCATTTTGCCGAATACAAAACCAAATAGGTTCACATATCATGTTTCGTATCAAGGGAGACCGAGGGACAAGTTCAACCTTTATCAAACTTCTAACCATATAGGCTAAAATCTAATTTTCGCGACAAAGTCATTCCAATACTTTCATTTTTCCGAATATAAAACCAAATAGGTTCGTATATCATGTTTCGCATCAAGGGACATCGAGAGACAAGTTCACTGTTCATCTAACTTCTAACCACATAGGCTAACATTTCATTTTTGCGACAAGGGTCATTTCAATACTTTCATTTTACCGAATTTCAAACCAAATAGGTTCACATATCATGTTTCGCATCAAGGGACATCGAGGGACATGTTCAACCTTCATATTTAACAAACATGTAACAATATAAGCTAAAATCTCGTTTTCGCGATAAGGGTCATCTCATTACTTGCTATTTACCAAATTTAAAACGAAATTGGTTCAAATATTATGTTACGCAATAAAGGACATCGAGGGACAAATTCAACATTAATATTTATCAAACTTTTAACCATATAGGTTAAAATCTCATTTTTGGGACAATGGTCATTCAAATAATTTCATTTTGCCGAATACAAAACCAAATAGGTTCACATATCATGTTTCGTTTCAAGGGAGATCGAGGGACAAGTTCAACCTTTATGAAACTTCTAACCATATAGGCTAAAATCTAATTTCGCGACAAAGTCATTCCAATACTTTCATTTTTCCGAATATAAAACCAAATAGGTTCACATATCATGTAATGCATCAAGGGACATCAAGGGACAAGTTCACTGTTTATCAAACTTCTAACCACATAGGCTAACATTTCATTTTCGCGACAAGGGTCATTTCAATACTTTCATTTTACCAAATTTCAAACCAAATAGGTTCACATATCATGTTTGGCATCAAGGGACATCGACGGACATGTTCAACCTTCATATTTAACAAACATGTAACAATATAAGCTAAAATCTCGTTTTTGCAATAAGGATCATCTCATTAGTTTCTATTTACCAAATTTAAAACGAAATTGGTTCAAATATTATGTTATGCAATAAAGGACATCGAGGGACAAATTCAACATTAATATTTATCAAACTTTTATCCATATAGGCTAAAATCACATTTTTGGGAGAATGGTCATTCAAATAATTTCATTTTGCCGAATACAAAACCAAATAGGTTCACATATCATGTTTCGCATCAAGGGACATCGAGGGACATGTTCAACCTTCATATTTAACAAACATGTAACAATATAAGCTAAAATCTCGTTTTTGCGATAAGGGTCATCTCATTACTTTCTATTTACCAAATTTAAAACGAAATTGGTTCAAATATTATGTTACGCAATAAAGGACATCGAGGGACAAATTCAACATTAATATTTATCAAACTTTTAACCATATAGGCTAAAATCTCATTTTTGGGACAATGGTCATTCAAATAATTTCATTTTGCCGAATACAAAACCAAATAGGTTCACATATCATGTTTCGCATTAAGGGAGATCGAGGGACAAGTTCAACCTTTATCAAACTTCTAACCATATAGGTTAAAATCTCATTTTCGCGACAAAGTCATTCCAATACTTTTATTTTTCCGAACATAAAACCAAATAGGTTCACATATCATGTATCGCATCAAGGGACATCGAGGGACAAGTTCACTGTTTATCAAACTTCTAACCACATAGGCTAACATTTCATTATCGCGACAATGGTCATTTCAATACTTTCATTTTACCGAATTTCAAACCAAATAGGTTCACATATCATGTTTCGCATCAAGGGACATCGAGGGACATGTTCAACCTTCATATTTAACAAACATGTAACAATATAAGCTAAAATCTCGTTTTCGCGATAAGGGTCATCTCATTACTTGCTATTTACCAAATTTAAAACGAAATTGGTTCAAATATTATGTTACGCAATAAAGGACATCGAGGGACAAATTCAACATTAATATTTATCAAACTTTTAACCATATAGGTTAAAATCTCATTTTTGGGACAATGGTCATTCAAATAATTTCATTTTGCCGAATACAAAACCAAATAGGTTCACATATCATGTTTCGTTTCAAGGGAGATCGAGGGACAAGTTCAACCTTTATGAAACTTCTAACCATATAGGCTAAAATCTAATTTCGCGACAAAGTCATTCCAATACTTTCATTTTTCCGAATATAAAACCAAATAGGTTCACATATCATGTAATGCATCAAGGGACATCAAGGGACAAGTTCACTGTTTATCAAACTTCTAACCACATAGGCTAACATTTCATTTTCGCGACAAGGGTCATTTCAATACTTTCATTTTACCAAATTTCAAACCAAATAGGTTCACATATCATGTTTGGCATCAAGGGACATCGACGGACATGTTCAACCTTCATATTTAACAAACATGTAACAATATAAGCTAAAATCTCGTTTTTGCAATAAGGATCATCTCATTAGTTTCTATTTACCAAATTTAAAACGAAATTGGTTCAAATATTATGTTATGCAATAAAGGACATCGAGGGACAAATTCAACATTAATATTTATCAAACTTTTATCCATATAGGCTAAAATCACATTTTTGGGAGAATGGTCATTCAAATAATTTCATTTTGCCGAATACAAAACCAAATAGGTTCACATATCATGTTTCGCATCAAGGGACATCGAGGGACATGTTCAACCTTCATATTTAACAAACATGTAACAATATAAGCTAAAATCTCGTTTTTGCGATAAGGGTCATCTCATTACTTTCTATTTACCAAATTTAAAACGAAATTGGTTCAAATATTATGTTACGCAATAAAGGACATCGAGGGACAAATTCAACATTAATATTTATCAAACTTTTAACCATATAGGCTAAAATCTCATTTTTGGGACAATGGTCATTCAAATAATTTCATTTTGCCGAATACAAAACCAAATAGGTTCACATATCATGTTTCGCATTAAGGGAGATCGAGGGACAAGTTCAACCTTTATCAAACTTCTAACCATATAGGTTAAAATCTCATTTTCGCGACAAAGTCATTCCAATACTTTTATTTTTCCGAACATAAAACCAAATAGGTTCACATATCATGTATCGCATCAAGGGACATCGAGGGACAAGTTCACTGTTTATCAAACTTCTAACCACATAGGCTAACATTTCATTATCGCGACAATGGTCATTTCAATACTTTCATTTTACCGAATTTCAAACCAAATAGGTTCACATATCATGTTTCGCATCACGGGACATCGAGGGACATGTTCAACCTTCATATTTAACAAACATGTAACAATATAAGCTAAAATCTCGTTTTCGCGATAAGGGTCATCTCATTAGTTTCTATTTACCAAATTTAAAACGAAATTGGTTCAAATATTATGTTATGCAATAAAGGACATCGAGGGACAAATTCAACATTAATATTTATCAAACTTTTAACCATATAAGCTAAAATCTCATTTTTGGGACAATGGTCATTCAAATAATTTCATTTTGCCGAATACAAAACCAAATAGGTTCACATATCATGTTTCGCATTAAGGGAGATCGAGGGACAAGATCAACCTTTATCAAACTTCTAACCATATAGGTTAAAATCTCATTTTCGCGACAAAGTCATTCCAATACTTTTATTTTTCCGAACATAAAACCAAATAGGTTCACATATCATGTTTCGCATCAAGGGACATTGAGGGACAAGTTCACTGTTTATCAAACTTCTAACCACATAGGCTAACATTTCATTATCGCGACAATGGTCATTTCAATACTTTCATTTTACCGAATTTCAAACCAAATAGGTTCACATATCTTGTTTCGCATCAAGGGACATCGAGGGACATGTTCAACCTTCATATTTAACAAACATGTAACAATATAAGCTAAAATCTCGTTTTCGCGATAAGGGTCATCTCATTAGTTTCTATTTACCAAATTTAAAACGAAATTGGTTCAAATATTATGTTATGCAATAAAGGACATCGAGGGACAAATTCAACATTAATATTTATCAAACTTTTAACCATATAAGCTAAAATCTCATTTTTGGGACAATGGTCATTCAAATAATTTCATTTTGCCGAATACAAAACCAAATAGGTTCACATATCATGTTTCGTATCAAGGGAGACCGAGGGACAAGTTCAACCTTTATCAAACTTCTAACCATATAGGCTAAAATCTAATTTTCGCGACAAAGTCATTCCAATACTTTCATTTTTCCGAATATAAAACCAAATAGGTTCGTATATCATGTTTCGCATCAAGGGACATCGAGAGACAAGTTCACTGTTCATCTAACTTCTAACCACATAGGCTAACATTTCATTTTTGCGACAAGGGTCATTTCAATACTTTCATTTTACCGAATTTCAAACCAAATAGGTTCACATATCATGTTTCGCATCAAGGGACATCGAGGGACATGTTCAACCTTCATATTTAACAAACATGTAACAATATAAGCTAAAATCTCGTTTTCGCGATAAGGGTCATCTCATTACTTGCTATTTACCAAATTTAAAACGAAATTAGTTCAAATATTATGTTACGCAATAAAGGACATCGAGGGACAAATTCAACATTAATATTTATCAAACTTTTAACCATATAGGTTAAAATCTCATTTTTGGGACAATGGTCATTCAAATAATTTCATTTTGCCGAATACAAAACCAAATAGGTTCACATATCATGTTTCGTTTCAAGGGAGATCGAGGGACAAGTTCAACCTTTATGAAACTTCTAACCATATAGGCTAAAATCTAATTTCGCGACAAAGTCATTCCAATACTTTCATTTTTCCGAATATAAAACCAAATAGGTTCACATATCATGTAATGCATCAAGGGACATCAAGGGACAAGTTCACTGTTTATCAAACTTCTAACCACATAGGCTAACATTTCATTTTCGCGACAAGGGTCATTTCAATACTTTCATTTTACCAAATTTCAAACCAAATAGGTTCACATATCATGTTTCGCATCAAGGGACATCGAGGGACATGTTCAACCTTCATATTTAACAAACATGTAACAATATAAGCTAAAATCTCGTTTTTGCGATAAGGGTCATCTCATTACTTTCTATTTACCAAATTTAAAACGAAATTGGTTCAAATATTATGTTACGCAATAAAGGACATCGAGGGACAAATTCAACATTAATATTTATCAAACTTTTAACCATATAGGCTAAAATCTCATTTTTGGGACAATGGTCATTCAAATAATTTCATTTTGCCGAATACAAAACCAAATAGGTTCACATATCATGTTTCGCATTAAGGGAGATCGAGGGACAAGTTCAACCTTTATCAAACTTCTAACCATATAGGTTAAAATCTCATTTTCGCGACAAAGTCATTCCAATACTTTTATTTTTCCGAACATAAAACCAAATAGGTTCACATATCATGTATCGCATCAAGGGACATCGAGGGACAAGTTCACTGTTTATCAAACTTCTAACCACATAGGCTAACATTTCATTATCGCGACAATGGTCATTTCAATACTTTCATTTTACCGAATTTCAAACCAAATAGGTTCACATATCATGTTTCGCATCACGGGACATCGAGGGACATGTTCAACCTTCATATTTAACAAACATGTAACAATATAAGCTAAAATCTCGTTTTCGCGATAAGGGTCATCTCATTAGTTTCTATTTACCAAATTTAAAACGAAATTGGTTCAAATATTATGTTATGCAATAAAGGACATCGAGGGACAAATTCAACATTAATATTTATCAAACTTTTAACCATATAAGCTAAAATCTCATTTTTGGGACAATGGTCATTCAAATAATTTCATTTTGCCGAATACAAAACCAAATAGGTTCACGTATCATGTTTCGCATTAAGGGAGATCGAGGGACAAGTTCAACCTTTATCAAACTTCTAACCATATAGGTTAAAATCTCATTTTCGCGACAAAGTCATTCCAATACTTTTATTTTTCCGAACATAAAACCAAATAGGTTCACATATCATGTTTCGCATCAAGGGACATTGAGGGACAAGTTCACTGTTTATCAAACTTCTAACCACATAGGCTAACATTTCATTATCGCGACAATGGTCATTTCAATACTTTCATTTTACCGAATTTCAAACCAAATAGGTTCACATATCTTGTTTCGCATCAAGGGACATCGAGGGACATGTTCAACCTTCATATTTAACAAACATGTAACAATATAAGCTAAAATCTCGTTTTCGCGATAAGGGTCATCTCATTAGTTTCTATTTACCAAATTTAAAACGAAATTGGTTCAAATATTATGTTATGCAATAAAGGACATCGAGGGACAAATTCAACATTAATATTTATCAAACTTTTAACCATATAAGCTAAAATCTCATTTTTGGGACAATGGTCATTCAAATAATTTCATTTTGCCGAATACAAAACCAAATAGGTTCACATATCATGTTTCGTATCAAGGGAGACCGAGGGACAAGTTCAACCTTTATCAAACTTCTAACCATATAGGCTAAAATCTAATTTTCGCGACAAAGTCATTCCAATACTTTCATTTTTCCGAATATAAAACCAAATAGGTTCGTATATCATGTTTCGCATCAAGGGACATCGAGAGACAAGTTCACTGTTCATCTAACTTCTAACCACATAGGCTAACATTTCATTTTTGCGACAAGGGTCATTTCAATACTTTCATTTTACCGAATTTCAAACCAAATAGGTTCACATATCATGTTTCGCATCAAGGGACATCGAGGGACATGTTCAACCTTCATATTTAACAAACATGTAACAATATAAGCTAAAATCTCGTTTTCGCGATAAGGGTCATCTCATTACTTGCTATTTACCAAATTTAAAACGAAATTAGTTCAAATATTATGTTACGCAATAAAGGACATCGAGGGACAAATTCAACATTAATATTTATCAAACTTTTAACCATATAGGTTAAAATCTCATTTTTGGGACAATGGTCATTCAAATAATTTCATTTTGCCGAATACAAAACCAAATAGGTTCACATATCATGTTTCGTTTCAAGGGAGATCGAGGGACAAGTTCAACCTTTATGAAACTTCTAACCATATAGGCTAAAATCTAATTTCGCGACAAAGTCATTCCAATACTTTCATTTTTCCGAATATAAAACCAAATAGGTTCACATATCATGTAATGCATCAAGGGACATCAAGGGACAAGTTCACTGTTTATCAAACTTCTAACCACATAGGCTAACATTTCATTTTCGCGACAAGGGTCATTTCAATACTTTCATTTTACCAAATTTCAAACCAAATAGGTTCACATATCATGTTTGGCATCAAGGGACATCGACGGACATGTTCAACCTTCATATTTAACAAACATGTAACAATATAAGCTAAAATCTCGTTTTTGCAATAAGGATCATCTCATTAGTTTCTATTTACCAAATTTAAAACGAAATTGGTTCAAATATTATGTTATGCAATAAAGGACATCGAGGGACAAATTCAACATTAATATTTATCAAACTTTTATCCATATAGGCTAAAATCACATTTTTGGGAGAATGGTCATTCAAATAATTTCATTTTGCCGAATACAAAACCAAATAGGTTCACATATCATGTTTCGCATCAAGGGACATCGAGGGACATGTTCAACCTTCATATTTAACAAACATGTAACAATATAAGCTAAAATCTCGTTTTTGCGATAAGGGTCATCTCATTACTTTCTATTTACCAAATTTAAAACGAAATTGGTTCAAATATTATGTTACGCAATAAAGGACATCGAGGGACAAATTCAACATTAATATTTATCAAACTTTTAACCATATAGGCTAAAATCTCATTTTTGGGACAATGGTCATTCAAATAATTTCATTTTGCCGAATACAAAACCAAATAGGTTCACATATCATGTTTCGCATTAAGGGAGATCGAGGGACAAGTTCAACCTTTATCAAACTTCTAACCATATAGGTTAAAATCTCATTTTCGCGACAAAGTCATTCCAATACTTTTATTTTTCCGAACATAAAACCAAATAGGTTCACATATCATGTATCGCATCAAGGGACATCGAGGGACAAGTTCACTGTTTATCAAACTTCTAACCACATAGGCTAACATTTCATTATCGCGACAATGGTCATTTCAATACTTTCATTTTACCGAATTTCAAACCAAATAGGTTCACATATCATGTTTCGCATCAAGGGACATCGAGGGACATGTTCAACCTTCATATTTAACAAACATGTAACAATATAAGCTAAAATCTCGTTTTCGCGATAAGGGTCATCTCATTAGTTTCTATTTACCAAATTTAAAACGAAATTGGTTCAAATATTATGTTATGCAATAAAGGACATCGAGGGACAAATTCAACATTAATATTTATCAAACTTTTAACCATATAAGCTAAAATCTCATTTTTGGGACAATGGTCATTCAAATAATTTCATTTTGCCGAATACAAAACCAAATAGGTTCACATATCATGTTTCGTATCAAGGGAGATCGAGGGACATGTTCAACATTTATCAAACTTCTAACCATATAGGCTAAAATCTCATTTTCGCGACAAAGTCATTCCAATACTTTCATTTTTAAGAATATAAAACCAAATAGGATCACATATCATGTTTCGCATCAAGGGACATCAAGGGATAAGTTCACTATTTATCAAACTTCTAACCACATAGGCTAACATTTCATTTTCGCGACAAGGGTCATTTCAATACTTCCATTTTACCGAATTTCAAACCAAATAGGTTCACATATCATGTTTCGCATAAAGGGACATCGAGGGACATGTTCAACCTTCATATTTAACAAACATGTAACAATATAAGCTAAAATATCGTTTTAGCGATAAGGGTCATCTCATTACTTTCTATTTACCAAATTTAAAACGAAATTGGTTCAAATATTATGTTACGCAATAAAGGACATCGAGGGACAAATTCAACATTAATATTTATCAAACTTTTAACCATATAGGCTAAAATCTCATTTTTGGGACAATGGTCATTCAAATAATTTCATTTTGCCGAATACAAAACCAAATATATTATGTTTCGTATCAAGGGAGATCGAGGGACAAGTTCAACCTTTATCAAACTTCTAACCATATAGGCTAAAATCTAATTTTCGCGACAAAGTCATTCCAATACTTTCATTTTTCCGAATATAAAACCAAATAGGTTCACATATCATGTAATGCATCAAGGGACATCAAGGGACAAGTTCACTGTTTATCAAACTTCTAACCACATAGGCTAACATTTCATTTTCGCGACATGGGTCATTTCAATACTTTCATTTTACCAAATTTCAAACCAAATAGGTTCACATATCATGTTTGGCATCAAGGGACATCGACGGACATGGTCAACCTTCATATTTAACAAACATGTAACAATATAAGCTAAAATCTCGTTTTTGCAATAAGGGTCATCTCATTAGTTTCTATTTACCAAATTTAAAACGAAATTAGTTCAAATATTATGTTATGCAATAAAGGACATCGACAGACAAATTCAACATTAATATTTATCAAACTTTTAACCATATAGGCTAAAATCTCATTTTTGGGACAATGGTCATTCAAATAATTTCATTTTGCCGAATACAAAACCAAATAGGTTCACATATCATGTTTCGCATTAAGGGAGATCGAGGGACAAGTTCAACCTTTATCAAACTTCTAACCATATAGGTTAAAATCTCATTTTCGCGACAAAGTCATTCCAATACTTTCATTTTTCCGAACATAAAACCAAATAGGTTCACATATCATGTTTCGCATCAAGGGACATCGAGGGACAAGTTCACTGTTTATCAAACTTCTAACCACATAGGCTAACATTTCATTATCGCGACAATGGTCATTTCAATACTTTCATTTTACCGAATTTCAAACCAAATAGGTTCACATATCATGTTTCGCATCAAGGGACATCGAGGGACATGTTCAACCTTAATATTTAACAAACATGTAACAATATAAGCTAAAATCTCGTTTTCGCGATAAGGATCATCTCATTAGTTTCTATTTACCAAATTTAAAACGAAATTGGTTCAAATATTATGTTATGCAATAAAGGACATCGAGGGACAAATTCAACATTAATATTTATCAAACTTTTAACCATATAGGCTAAAATCTCATTTTTGGGACAATGGTCATTCAAATAATTTCATTTTGCCGAATACAAAACCAAATAGGTTCACATATCATGTTTCGCATTAAGGGAGATCGAGGGACAAGTTCAACCTTTATCAAACTTCTAACCATATAGGTTAAAATCTCATTTTCGCGACAAAGTCATTCCAATACTTTCATTTTTCCGAACATAAAACCAAATAGGTTCACATATCATGTTTCGCATCAAGGGACATCGAGGGACAAGTTCACTGTTTATCAAACTTCTAACCACATAGGCTAACATTTCATTATCGCGACAATGGTCATTTCAATACTTTCATTTTACCGAATTTCAAACCAAATAGGTTCACATATCATGTTTCGCATCAAGGGACATCGAGGGACATGTTCAACCTTAATTTTTAACAAACATGTAACAATATAAGCTAAAATCTCGTTTTCGCGATAAGGATCATCTCATTAGTTTCTATTTACCAAATTTAAAACGAAATTGGTTCAAATATTATGTTATGCAATAAAGGACATCGAGGGACAAATTCAACATTAATATTTATCAAACTTTTAACCATATAAGCTAAAATCTCATTTTTGGGACAATGGTCATTCAAATAATTTCATTTTGCCGAATACAAAACCAAATAGGTTCACATATCATGTTTCGTATCAAGGGAGATCGAGGGACAAGTTCAACCTTTATCAAACTTCTAACCATATAGGCTAAAATCTCATTTTCGCGACAAAGTCATTCCAATACTTTCATTTTTAAGAATATAAAACCAAATAGGTTCACATATCATGTTTCGCATCAAGGGACATCAAGGGATAAGTTCACTATTTATCAAACTTCTAACCACATAGGCTAACATTTCATTTTGGCGACAAGGGTCATTTCAATACTTCCATTTTACCGAATTTCAAACCAAATAGGTTCACATATCATGTTTCGCATAAAGGGACATCGAGGGACATGTTCAACCTTCATATTTAACAAACATGTAACAATATAAGCTAAAATCTCGTTTTCGCGATAAGGATCATCTCATTAGTTTCTATTTACCAAATTTAAAACGAAATTGGTTCAAATATTATGTTATGCAATAAAGGACATCGAGGGACAAATTCAACATTAATATTTATCAAACTTTTAACCATATAAGCTAAAATCTCATTTTTGGGACAATGGTCATTCAAATAATTTCATTTTGCCGAATACAAAACCAAATAGGTTCACATATCATGTTTCGTATCAAGGGAGATCGAGGGACAAGTTCAACCTTTATCAAACTTCTAACCATATAGGCTAAAATCTCATTTTCGCGACAAAGTCATTCCAATACTTTCATTTTTAAGAATATAAAACCAAATAGGTTCACAT
Source organism: Medicago sativa (assembly GCF_051527215.1). NCBI lineage: Eukaryota > Viridiplantae > Streptophyta > Magnoliopsida > Fabales > Fabaceae > Medicago > Medicago sativa. Next base: position 49,643,510 of record NC_140754.1, on the reverse strand, counting down.
ATCATGTTTCGCATCAAGGGACATCAAGGGATAAGTTCACTATTTATCAAACTTCTAACCACATAGGCTAACATTTCATTTTGGCGACAAGGGTCATTTCAATACTTCCATTTTACCGAATTTCAAACCAAATAGGTTCACATATCATGTTTCGCATAAAGGGACATCGAGGGACATGTTCAACCTTCATATTTAACAAACATGTAACAATATAAGCTAAAATATCGTTTTAGCGATAAGGGTCATCTCATTACTTTCTATTTACCAAATTTAAAACGAAATTGGTTCAAATATTATGTTACGCAATAAAGGACATCGAGGGACAAATTCAACATTAATATTTATCAAACTTTTAACCATATAGGCTAAAATCTCATTTTTGGGACAATGGTCATTCAAATAATTTCATTTTGCCGAATACAAAACCAAATATATTATGTTTCGTATCAAGGGAGATCGAGGGACAAGTTCAACCTTTATCAAACTTCTAACCATATAGGCTAAAATCTAATTTTCGCGACAAAGTCATTCTAATACTTTCATTTTTCCGAATATAAAACCAAATACGTTCACATATCATGTAATGCATCAAGGGACATCAAGGGACAAGTTCACTGTTTATCAAACTTCTAACCACATAGGCTAACATTTCATTTTCGCGACAAGGGTCATTTCAATACTTTCATTTTACCAAATTTCAAACCAAATAGGTTCACATATCATGTTTGGCATCAAGGGACATCGACGGACATGGTCAACCTTCATATTTAACAAACATGTAACAATATAAGCTAAAATCTCGTTTTTGCAATAAAGGTCATCTCATTAGTTTCTATTTACCAAATTTAAAACGAAATTAGTTCAAATATTATGTTATGCAATAAAGGACATCGACAGACAAATTCAACATTAATATTTATCAAACTTTTAACCATATAGGCTAAAATCTCATTTTTGGGACAATGGTCATTTTGCCGAATACAAAACCAAATAGGTTCACATATCATGTTTCGCATTAAGGGAGATCGAGGGACAAGTTCAACCTTTATCAAACTTCTAACCATATAGGTTAAAATCTCATTTTCGCGACAAAGTCATTCCAATACTTTCATTTTTCCGAACATAAAACCAAATAGGTTCACATATCATGTTTCGCATCAAGGGACATCGAGGGACAAGTTCACTGTTTATCAAACTTCTAACCACATAGGCTAACATTTCATTATCGCGACAATGGTCATTTCAATACTTTCATTTTACCGAATTTCAAACCAAATAGGTTCACATATCATGTTTCGCATCAAGGGACATCGAGGGACATGTTCAACCTTAATATTTAACAAACATGTAACAATATAAGCTAAAATCTCGTTTTCGCGATAAGGATCATCTCATTAGTTTCTATTTACCAAATTTAAAACGAAATTGGTTCAAATATTATGTTATGCAATAAAGGACATCGAGGGACAAATTCAACATTAATATTTATCAAACTTTTAACCATATAAGCTAAAATCTCATTTTTGGGACAATGGTCATTCAAATAATTTCATTTTGCCGAATACAAAACCAAATAGGTTCACATATCATGTTTCGTATCAAGGGAGATCGAGGGACAAGTTCAACCTTTATCAAACTTCTAACCATATAGGCTAAAATCTCATTTTCGCGACAAAGTCATTCCAATACTTTCATTTTTAAGAATATAAAACCAAATAGGTTCACATATCATGTTTCGCATCAAGGGACATCAAGGGATAAGTTCACTATTTATCAAACTTCTAACCACATAGGCTAACATTTCATTTTGGCGACAAGGGTCATTTCAATACTTCCATTTTACCGAATTTCAAACCAAATAGGTTCACATATCATGTTTCGCATAAAGGGACATCGAGGGACATGTTCAACCTTCATATTTAACAAACATGTAACAATATAAGCTAAAATATCGTTTTAGCGATAAGGGTCATCTCATTACTTTCTATTTACCAAATTTAAAACGAAATTGGTTCAAATATTATGTTACGCAATAAAGGACATCGAGGGACAAATTCAACATTAATATTTATCAAACTTTTAACCATATAGGCTAAAATCTCATTTTTGGGACAATGGTCATTCAAATAATTTCATTTTGCCAAATACAAAACCAAATATATTATGTTTCGTATCAAGGGAGATCGAGGGACAAGTTCAACCTTTATCAAACTTCTAACCATATAGGCTAAAATCTAATTTTCGCGACAGAGTCATTCTAATACTTTCATTTTTCCGAATATAAAACCAAATACGTTCACATATCATGTAATGCATCAAGGGACATCAAGGGACAAGTTCACTGTTTATCAAACTTCTAACCACATAGGCTAACATTTCATTTTCGCGACAAGGGTCATTTCAATACTTTCATTTTACCAAATTTCAAACCAAATAGGTTCACATATCATGTTTGGCATCAAGGGACATCGACGGACATGGTCAACCTTCATATTTAACAAACATGTAACAATATAAGCTAAAATCTCGTTTTTGCAATAAGGGTCATCTCATTAGTTTCTATTTACCAAATTTAAAACGAAATTAGTTCAAATATTATGTTATGCAATAAAGGACATCGACAGACAAATTCAACATTAATATTTATCAAACTTTTAACCATATAGGCTAAAATCTCATTTTTGGGACAATGGTCATTTTGCCGAATACAAAACCAAATAGGTTCACATATCATGTTTCGCATTAAGGGAGATCGAGGGACAAGTTCAACCTTTATCAAACTTCTAACCATATAGGTTAAAATCTCATTTTCGCGACAAAGTCATTCCAATACTTTCATTTTTCCGAACATAAAACCAAATAGGTTCACATATCATGTTTCGCATCAAGGGACATCGAGGGACAAGTTCACTGTTTATCAAACTTCTAACCACATAGGCTAACATTTCATTATCGCGACAATGGTCATTTCAATACTTTCATTTTACCGAATTTCAAACCAAATAGGTTCACATATCATGTTTCGCATCAAGGGACATCGAGGGACATGTTCAACCTTAATATTTAACAAACATGTAACAATATAAGCTAAAATCTCGTTTTCGCGATAAGGGTCATCTCATTAGTTTCTATTTACCAAATTTAAAACGAAATTAGTTCAAATATTATGTTATGCAATAAAGGACATCGAGGGACAAATTCAACATTAATATTTATCAAACTTTTAACCATATAAGCTAAAATCTCATTTTTGGGACAATGGTCATTCAAATAATTTCATTTTGCCGAATACAAAACCAAATAGGTTCACATATCATGTTTCGTATCAAGGGAGATCGAGGGACAAGTTCAACCTTTATCAAACTTCTAACCATATAGGCTAAAATCTCATTTTCGCGACAAAGTCATTCCAATACTTTCATTTTTAAGAATATAAAACCAAATAGGTTCACATATCATGTTTCGCATCAAGGGATATCAAGGGATAAGTTCACTATTTATCAAACTTCTAACCACATAGGCTAACATTTCATTTTCGCGACAAGGGTCATTTCAATACTTCCATTTTACCGAATTTCAAACCAAATAGGTTCACATATCATGTTTCGCATAAAGGGACATCGAGGGACATGTTCAACCTTCATATTTAACAAACATGTAACAATATAAGCTAAAATATCGTTTTAGCGATAAGGGTCATCTCATTACTTTCTATTTACCAAATTTAAAACGAAATTGGTTCAAATATTATGTTACGTAATAAAGGACATCGAGGGACAAATTCAACATTAATATTTATCAAACTTTTAACCATATAGGCTAAAATCTCATTTTTGGGACAATGGTCATTCAAATAATTTCATTTTGCCGAATACAAAACCAAATATATTATGTTTCGTATCAAGGGAGATCGAGGGACAAGTTCAACCTTTATCAAACTTCTAACCATATAGGCTAAAATCTAATTTTCGCGACAAAGTCATTCCAATACTTTCATTTTTCCGAATATAAAACCAAATAGGTTCACATATCATGTAATGCATCAAGGGACATCAAGGGACAAGTTCACTGTTTATCAAACTTCTAACCACATAGGCTAACATTTCATTTTCGCGACAAGGGTCATTTCAATACTTTCATTTTACCAAATTTCAAACCAAATAGGTTCACATATCATGTTTGGCATCAAGGGACATCGACGGACATAGTCAACCTTCATATTTAACAAACATGTAACAATATAAGCTAAAATCTCGTTTTTGCAATAAGGGTCATCTCATTAGTTTCTATTTACCAAATTTAAAACGAAATTGGTTCAAATATTATGTTATGCAATAAAGGACATCGAGGGACAAATTCAACATTAATATTTATCAAACTTTTATCCATATAGGCTAAAATCACATTTTTGGGAGAATGGTCATTCAAATAATTTCATTTTGCCGAATACAAAACCAAATAGGTTCACATATCATGTTTCGCATCAAGGGACATCGAGGGACATGTTCAACCTTCATATTTAACAAACATGTAACAATATAAGCTAAAATCTCGTTTTTGCGATAAGGGTCATCTCATTACTTTCTATTTACCAAATTTAAAACGAAATTGGTTCAAATATTATGTTACGCAATAAAGGACATCGAGGGACAAATTCAACATTAATATTTATCAAACTTTTAACCATATAGGCTAAAATCTCATTTTTGGGACAATGGTCATTCAAATAATTTCATTTTGCCGAATACAAAACCAAATAGGTTCACATATCATGTTTCGCATTAAGGGAGATCGAGGGACAAGTTCAACCTTTATCAAACTTCTAACCATATAGGTTAAAATCTCATTTTCGCGACAAAGTCATTCCAATACTTTTATTTTTCCGAACATAAAACCAAATAGGTTCACATATCATGTATCGCATCAAGGGACATCGAGGGACAAGTTCACTGTTTATCAAACTTCTAACCACATAGGCTAACATTTCATTATCGCGACAATGGTCATTTCAATACTTTCATTTTACCGAATTTCAAACCAAATAGGTTCACATATCATGTTTCGCATCAAGGGACATCGAGGGACATGTTCAACCTTCATATTTAACAAACATGTAACAATATAAGCTAAAATCTCGTTTTCGCGATAAGGGTCATCTCATTAGTTTCTTTTTACCAAATTTAAAACGAAATTGGTTCAAATATTATGTTATGCAATAAAGGACATCGAGGGACAAATTCAACATTAATATTTATCAAACTTTTAACCATATAAGCTAAAATCTCATTTTTGGGACAATGGTCATTCAAATAATTTCATTTTGCCGAATACAAAACAAAATAGGTTCACATATCATGTTTCGTATCAAGGGAGATCGAGGGACATGTTCAACCTTTATCAAACTTCTAACCATATAGGCTAATATCTCATTTTCGCGACAAAGTCATTCCAATACTTTCATTTTTAAGAATATAAAACCAAATAGGTTCACATATCATGTTTCGCATCAAGGGACATCAAGGGATAAGTTCACTATTTATCAAACTTCTAACCACATAGGCTAACATTTCATTTTCGCGACAAGGGTCATTTCAATACTTCCATTTTACCGAATTTCAAACCAAATAGGTTCACATATCATGTTTCGCATAAAGGGACATCGAGGGACATGTTCAACCTTCATATTTAACAAACATGTAACAATATAAGCTAAAATATCGTTTTAGCGATAAGGGTCATCTCATTACTTTCTATTTACCAAATTTAAAACGAAATTGGTTCAAATATTATGTTACGCAATAAAGGACATCGAGGGACAAATTCAACATTAATATTTATCAAACTTTTAACCATATAGGCTAAAATCTCATTTTTGGGACAATGGTCATTCAAATAATTTCATTTTGCCGAATACAAAACCAAATATATTATGTTTCGTATCAAGGGAGATCGAGGGACAAGTTCAACCTTTATCAAACTTCTAACCATATAGGCTAAAATCTTATTTTCGCGACAAAGTCATTCCAATACTTTCATTTTTCCGAATATAAAACCAAATAGGTTCACATATCATGTAATGCATCAAGGGACATCAAGGGACAAGTTCACTGTTTATCAAACTTCTAACCACATAGGCTAACATTTCATTTTCGCGACAAGGGTCATTTCAATACTTTCATTTTACCAAATTTCAAACCAAATAGGTTCACATATCATGTTTGGCATCAAGGGACATCGACGGACATGGTCAACCTTCATATTTAACAAACATGTAACAATATAAGCTAAAATCTCGTTTTTGCAATAAGGGTCATCTCATTACTTTCTATTTACCAAATTTAAAACGAAATTAGTTCAAATATTATGTTATGCAATAAAGGACATCGACAGACAAATTCAACATTAATATTTATCAAACTTTTAACCATATAGGCTAAAATCTCATTTTTGGGACAATGGTCATTCAAATAATTTCATTTTGCCGAATACAAAACCAAATAGGTTCACATATCATGTTTCGCATTAAGGGAGATCGAGGGACAAGTTCAACCTTTATCAAACTTCTAACCATATAGGTTAAAATCTCATTTTCGCGACAAAGTCATTCCAATACTTTCATTTTTCCGAACATAAAACCAAATAGGTTCACATATCATGTTTCGCATCAAGGGACATCGAGGGACAAGTTCACTGTTTATCAAACTTCTAACCACATAGGCTAACATTTCATTATCGCGACAATGGTCATTTCAATACTTTCATTTTACCGAATTTCAAACCAAATAGGTTCACATATCATGTTTCGCATCAAGGGACATCGAGGGACATGTTCAACCTTAATATTTAACAAACATGTAACAATATAAGCTAAAATCTCGTTTTCGCGATAAGGATCATCTCATTAGTTTCTATTTACCAAATTTAAAACGAAATTGGTTCAAATATTATGTTATGCAATAAAGGACATCGAGGGACAAATTCAACATTAATATTTATCAAACTTTTAACCATATAAGCTAAAATCTCATTTTTGGGACAATGGTCATTCAAATAATTTCATTTTGCCGAATACAAAACCAAATAGGTTCACATATCATGTTTCGTATCAAGGGAGATCGAGGGACAAGTTCAACCTTTATCAAACTTCTAACCATATAGGCTAAAATCTCATTTTCGCGACAAAGTCATTCCAATACTTTCATTTTTAAGAATATAAAACCAAATAGGTTCACATATCATGTTTCGCATCAAGGGACATCAAGGGATAAGTTCACTATTTATCAAACTTCTAACCACATAGGCTAACATTTCATTTTGGCGACAAGGGTCATTTCAATACTTCCATTTTACCGAATTTCAAACCAAATAGGTTCACATATCATGTTTCGCATAAAGGGACATCGAGGGACATGTTCAACCTTCATATTTAACAAACATGTAACAATATAAGCTAAAATATCGTTTTAGCGATAAGGGTCATCTCATTACTTTCTATTTACCAAATTTAAAACGAAATTGGTTCAAATATTATGTTACGCAATAAAGGACATCGAGGGACAAATTCAACATTAATATTTATCAAACTTTTAACCATATAGGCTAAAATCTCATTTTTGGGACAATGGTCATTCAAATAATTTCATTTTGCCAAATACAAAACCAAATATATTATGTTTCGTATCAAGGGAGATCGAGGGACAAGTTCAACCTTTATCAAACTTCTAACCATATAGGCTAAAATCTAATTTTCGCGACAGAGTCATTCTAATACTTTCATTTTTCCGAATATAAAACCAAATACGTTCACATATCATGTAATGCATCAAGGGACATCAAGGGACAAGTTCACTGTTTATCAAACTTCTAACCACATAGGCTAACATTTCATTTTCGCGACAAGGGTCATTTCAATACTTTCATTTTACCAAATTTCAAACCAAATAGGTTCACATATCATGTTTGGCATCAAGGGACATCGACGGACATGGTCAACCTTCATATTTAACAAACATGTAACAATATAAGCTAAAATCTCGTTTTTGCAATAAGGGTCATCTCATTAGTTTCTATTTACCAAATTTAAAACGAAATTAGTTCAAATATTATGTTATGCAATAAAGGACATCGACAGACAAATTCAACATTAATATTTATCAAACTTTTAACCATATAGGCTAAAATCTCATTTTTGGGACAATGGTCATTTTGCCGAATACAAAACCAAATAGGTTCACATATCATGTTTCGCATTAAGGGAGATCGAGGGACAAGTTCAACCTTTATCAAACTTCTAACCATATAGGTTAAAATCTCATTTTCGCGACAAAGTCATTCCAATACTTTCATTTTTCCGAACATAAAACCAAATAGGTTCACATATCATGTTTCGCATCAAGGGACATCGAGGGACAAGTTCACTGTTTATCAAACTTCTAACCACATAGGCTAACATTTCATTATCGCGACAATGGTCATTTCAATACTTTCATTTTACCGAATTTCAAACCAAATAGGTTCACATATCATGTTTCGCATCAAGGGACATCGAGGGACATGTTCAACCTTAATATTTAACAAACATGTAACAATATAAGCTAAAATCTCGTTTTCGCGATAAGGGTCATCTCATTAGTTTCTATTTACCAAATTTAAAACGAAATTAGTTCAAATATTATGTTATGCAATAAAGGACATCGAGGGACAAATTCAACATTAATATTTATCAAACTTTTAACCATATAAGCTAAAATCTCATTTTTGGGACAATGGTCATTCAAATAATTTCATTTTGCCGAATACAAAACCAAATAGGTTCACATATCATGTTTCGTATCAAGGGAGATCGAGGGACAAGTTCAACCTTTATCAAACTTCTAACCATATAGGCTAAAATCTCATTTTCGCGACAAAGTCATTCCAATACTTTCATTTTTAAGAATATAAAACCAAATAGGTTCACATATCATGTTTCGCATCAAGGGATATCAAGGGATAAGTTCACTATTTATCAAACTTCTAACCACATAGGCTAACATTTCATTTTCGCGACAAGGGTCATTTCAATACTTCCATTTTACCGAATTTCAAACCAAATAGGTTCACATATCATGTTTCGCATAAAGGGACATCGAGGGACATGTTCAACCTTCATATTTAACAAACATGTAACAATATAAGCTAAAATATCGTTTTAGCGATAAGGGTCATCTCATTACTTTCTATTTACCAAATTTAAAACGAAATTGGTTCAAATATTATGTTACGTAATAAAGGACATCGAGGGACAAATTCAACATTAATATTTATCAAACTTTTAACCATATAGGCTAAAATCTCATTTTTGGGACAATGGTCATTCAAATAATTTCATTTTGCCGAATACAAAACCAAATATATTATGTTTCGTATCAAGGGAGATCGAGGGACAAGTTCAACCTTTATCAAACTTCTAACCATATAGGCTAAAATCTAATTTTCGCGACAAAGTCATTCCAATACTTTCATTTTTCCGAATATAAAACCAAATAGGTTCACATATCATGTAATGCATCAAGGGACATCAAGGGACAAGTTCACTGTTTATCAAACTTCTAACCACATAGGCTAACATTTCATTTTCGCGACAAGGGTCATTTCAATACTTTCATTTTACCAAATTTCAAACCAAATAGGTTCACATATCATGTTTGGCATCAAGGGACATCGACGGACATAGTCAACCTTCATATTTAACAAACATGTAACAATATAAGCTAAAATCTCGTTTTTGCAATAAGGGTTATCTCATTAGTTTCTATTTACCAAATTTAAAACGAAATTGGTTCAAATATTATGTTATGCAATAAAGGACATCGAGGGACAAATTCAACATTAATATTTATCAAACTTTTATCCATATAGGCTAAAATCACATTTTTGGGAGAATGGTCATTCAAATAATTTCATTTTGCCGAATACAAAACCAAATAGGTTCACATATCATGTTTCGCATCAAGGGACATCGAGGGACATGTTCAACCTTCATATTTAACAAACATGTAACAATATAAGCTAAAATCTCGTTTTTGCGATAAGGGTCATCTCATTACTTTCTATTTACCAAATTTAAAACGAAATTGGTTCAAATATTATGTTACGCAATAAAGGACATCGAGGGACAAATTCAACATTAATATTTATCAAACTTTTAACCATATAGGCTAAAATCTCATTTTTGGGACAATGGTCATTCAAATAATTTCATTTTGCCGAATACAAAACCAAATAGGTTCACATATCATGTTTCGCATTAAGGGAGATCGAGGGACAAGTTCAACCTTTATCAAACTTCTAACCATATAGGTTAAAATCTCATTTTCGCGACAAAGTCATTCCAATACTTTTATTTTTCCGAACATAAAACCAAATAGGTTCACATATCATGTATCGCATCAAGGGACATCGAGGGACAAGTTCACTGTTTATCAAACTTCTAACCACATAGGCTAACATTTCATTATCGCGACAATGGTCATTTCAATACTTTCATTTTACCGAATTTCAAACCAAATAGGTTCACATATCATGTTTCGCATCAAGGGACATCGAGGGACATGTTCAACCTTCATATTTAACAAACATGTAACAATATAAGCTAAAATCTCGTTTTCGCGATAAGGGTCATCTCATTAGTTTCTTTTTACCAAATTTAAAACGAAATTGGTTCAAATATTATGTTATGCAATAAAGGACATCGAGGGACAAATTCAACATTAATATTTATCAAACTTTTAACCATATAAGCTAAAATCTCATTTTTGGGACAATGGTCATTCAAATAATTTCATTTTGCCGAATACAAAACAAAATAGGTTCACATATCATGTTTCGTATCAAGGGAGATCGAGGGACATGTTCAACCTTTATCAAACTTCTAACCATATAGGCTAATATCTCATTTTCGCGACAAAGTCATTCCAATACTTTCATTTTTAAGAATATAAAACCAAATAGGTTCACATATCATGTTTCGCATCAAGGGACATCAAGGGATAAGTTCACTATTTATCAAACTTCTAACCACATAGGCTAACATTTCATTTTCGCGACAAGGGTCATTTCAATACTTCCATTTTACCGAATTTCAAACCAAATAGGTTCACATATCATGTTTCGCATAAAGGGACATCGAGGGACATGTTCAACCTTCATATTTAACAAACATGTAACAATATAAGCTAAAATATCGTTTTAGCGATAAGGGTCATCTCATTACTTTCTATTTACCAAATTTAAAACGAAATTGGTTCAAATATTATGTTACGCAATAAAGGACATCGAGGGACAAATTCAACATTAATATTTATCAAACTTTTAACCATATAGGCTAAAATCTCATTTTTGGGACAATGGTCATTCAAATAATTTCATTTTGCCGAATACAAAACCAAATATATTATGTTTCGTATCAAGGGAGATCGAGGGACAAGTTCAACCTTTATCAAACTTCTAACCATATAGGCTAAAATCTAATTTTCGCGACAAAGTCATTCCAATACTTTCATTTTTCCGAATATAAAACCAAATAGGTTCACATATCATGTAATGCATCAAGGGACATCAAGGGACAAGTTCACTGTTTATCAAACTTCTAACCACATAGGCTAACATTTCATTTTCGCGACAAGGGTCATTTCAATACTTTCATTTTACCAAATTTCAAACCAAATAGGTTCACATATCATGTTTGGCATCAAGGGACATCGACGGACATGGTCAACCTTCATATTTAACAAACATGTAACAATATAAGCTAAAATCTCGTTTTTGCAATAAGGGTCATCTCATTACTTTCTATTTACCAAATTTAAAACGAAATTAGTTCAAATATTATGTTATGCAATAAAGGACATCGACAGACAAATTCAACATTAATATTTATCAAACTTTTAACCATATAGGCTAAAATCTCATTTTTGGGACAATGGTCATTCAAATAATTTCATTTTGCCGAATACAAAACCAAATAGGTTCACATATCATGTTTCGCATTAAGGGAGATCGAGGGACAAGTTCAACCTTTATCAAACTTCTAACCATATAGGTTAAAATCTCATTTTCGCGACAAAGTCATTCCAATACTTTCATTTTTCCGAACATAAAACCAAATAGGTTCACATATCATGTTTCGCATCAAGGGACATCGAGGGACAAGTTCACTGTTTATCAAACTTCTAACCACATAGGCTAACATTTCATTATCGCGACAATGGTCATTTCAATACTTTCATTTTACCGAATTTCAAACCAAATAGGTTCACATATCATGTTTCGCATCAAGGGACATCGAGGGACATGTTCAACCTTAATATTTAACAAACATGTAACAATATAAGCTAAAATCTCGTTTTCGCGATAAGGATCATCTCATTAGTTTCTATTTACCAAATTTAAAACGAAATTGGTTCAAATATTATGTTATGCAATAAAGGACATCGAGGGACAAATTCAACATTAATATTTATCAAACTTTTAACCATATAGGCTAAAATCTCATTTTTGGGACAATGGTCATTCAAATAATTTCATTTTGCCGAATACAAAACCAAATAGGTTCACATATCATGTTTCGCATTAAGGGAGATCGAGGGACAAGTTCAACCTTTATCAAACTTCTAACCATATAGGTTAAAATCTCATTTTCGCGACAAAGTCATTCCAATACTTTCATTTTTCCGAACATAAAACCAAATAGGTTCACATATCATGTTTCGCATCAAGGGACATCGAGGGACAAGTTCACTGTTTATCAAACTTCTAACCACATAGGCTAACATTTCATTATCGCGACAATGGTCATTTCAATACTTTCATTTTACCGAATTTCAAACCAAATAGGTTCACATATCATGTTTCGCATCAAGGGACATCGAGGGACATGTTCAACCTTAATATTTAACAAACATGTAACAATATAAGCTAAAATCTCGTTTTCGCGATAAGGATCATCTCATTAGTTTCTATTTACCAAATTTAAAACGAAATTGGTTCAAATATTATGTTATGCAATAAAGGACATCGAGGGACAAATTCAACATTAATATTTATCAAACTTTTAACCATATAAGCTAAAATCTCATTTTTGGGACAATGGTCATTCAAATAATTTCATTTTGCCGAATACAAAACCAAATAGGTTCACATATCATGTTTCGTATCAAGGGAGATCGAGGGACAAGTTCAACCTTTATCAAACTTCTAACCATATAGGCCAAAATCTCATTTTCGCGACAAAGTCATTCCAATACTTTCATTTTTAAGAATATAAAACCAAATAGGTTCACATATCATGTTTCGCATCAAGGGACATCAAGGGATAAGTTCACTATTTATCAAACTTCTAACCACATAGGCTAACATTTCATTTTGGCGACAAGGGTCATTTCAATACTTCCATTTTACCGAATTTCAAACCAAATAGGTTCACATATCATGTTTCGCATAAAGGGACATCGAGGGACATGTTCAACCTTCATATTTAACAAACATGTAACAATATAAGCTAAAATATCGTTTTAGCGATAAGGGTCATCTCATTACTTTCTATTTACCAAATTTAAAACGAAATTGGTTCAAATATTATGTTACGCAATAAAGGACATCGAGGGACAAATTCAACATTAATATTTATCAAACTTTTAACCATATAGGCTAAAATCTCATTTTTGGGACAATGGTCATTCAAATAATTTCATTTTACCGAATACAAAACCAAATATATTATGTTTCGTATCAAGGGAGATCGAGGGACAAGTTCAACCTTTATCAAACTTCTAACCATATAGGCTAAAATCTAATTTTCGCGACAAAGTCATTCTAATACTTTCATTTTTCCGAATATAAAACCAAATACGTTCACATATCATGTAATGCATCAAGGGACATCAAGGGACAAGTTCACTGTTTATCAAACTTCTAACCACATAGGCTAACATTTCATTTTCGCGACAAGGGTCATTTCAATACTTTCATTTTACCAAATTTCAAACCAAATAGGTTCACATATCATGTTTGGCATCAAGGGACATCGACGGACATGGTCAACCTTCATATTTAACAAACATGTAACAATATAAGCTAAAATCTCGTTTTTGCAATAAGGGTCATCTCATTAGTTTCTATTTACCAAATTTAAAACGAAATTAGTTCAAATATTATGTTATGCAATAAAGGACATCGACAGACAAATTCAACATTAATATTTATCAAACTTTTAACCATATAGGCTAAAATCTCATTTTTGGGACAATGGTCATTTTGCCGAATACAAAACCAAATAGGTTCACATATCATGTTTCGCATTAAGGGAGATCGAGGGACAAGTTCAACCTTTATCAAACTTCTAACCATATAGGTTAAAATCTCATTTTCGCGACAAAGTCATTCCAATACTTTCATTTTTCCGAACATAAAACCAAATAGGTTCACATATCATGTTTCGCATCAAGGGACATCGAGGGACAAGTTCACTGTTTATCAAACTTCTAACCACATAGGCTAACATTTCATTATCGCGACAATGGTCATTTCAATACTTTCATTTTACCGAATTTCAAACCAAATAGGTTCACATATCATGTTTCGCATCAAGGGACATCGAGGGACATGTTCAACCTTAATATTTAACAAACATGTAACAATATAAGCTAAAATCTCGTTTTCGCGATAAGGATCATCTCATTAGTTTCTATTTACCAAATTTAAAACGAAATTGGTTCAAATATTATGTTATGCAATAAAGGACATCGAGGGACAAATTCAACATTAATATTTATCAAACTTTTAACCATATAAGCTAAAATCTCATTTTTGGGACAATGGTCATTCAAATAATTTCATTTTGCCGAATACAAAACCAAATAGGTTCACATATCATGTTTCGTATCAAGGGAGATCGAGGGACAAGTTCAACCTTTATCAAACTTCTAACCATATAGGCTAAAATCTCATTTTCGCGACAAAGTCATTCCAATACTTTCATTTTTAAGAATATAAAACCAAATAGGTTCACATATCATGTTTCGCATCAAGGGACATCAAGGGATAAGTTCACTATTTATCAAACTTCTAACCACATAGGCTAACATTTCATTTTGGCGACAAGGGTCATTTCAATACTTCCATTTTACCGAATTTCAAACCAAATAGGTTCACATATCATGTTTCGCATAAAGGGACATCGAGGGACATGTTCAACCCTCATATTTAACAAACATGTAACAATATAAGCTAAAATATCGTTTTAGCGATAAGGGTCATCTCATTACTTTCTATTTACCAAATTTAAAACGAAATTGGTTCAAATATTATGTTACGCAATAAAGGACATCGAGGGACAAATTCAACATTAATATTTATCAAACTTTTAACCATATAGGCTAAAATCTCATTTTTGGGACAATGGTCATTCAAATAATTTCATTTTGCCGAATACAAAACCAAATATATTATGTTTCGTATCAAGGGAGATCGAGGGACAAGTTCAACCTTTATCAAACTTCTAACCATATAGGCTAAAATCTAATTTTCGCGACAAAGTCATTCTAATACTTTCATTTTTCCGAATATAAAACCAAATACGTTCACATATCATGTAATGCATCAAGGGACATCAAGGGACAAGTTCACTGTTTATCAAACTTCTAACCACATAGGCTAACATTTCATTTTCGCGACAAGGGTCATTTCAATACTTTCATTTTACCAAATTTCAAACCAAATAGGTTCACATATCATGTTTGGCATCAAGGGACATCGACGGACATGGTCAACCTTCATATTTAACAAACATGTAACAATATAAGCTAAAATCTCGTTTTTGCAATAAGGGTCATCTCATTAGTTTCTATTTACCAAATTTAAAACGAAATTAGTTCAAATATTATGTTATGCAATAAAGGACATCGACAGACAAATTCAACATTAATATTTATCAAACTTTTAACCATATAGGCTAAAATCTCATTTTTGGGACAATGGTCATTTTGCCGAATACAAAACCAAATAGGTTCACATATCATGTTTCGCATTAAGGGAGATCGAGGGACAAGTTCAACCTTTATCAAACTTCTAACCATATAGGTTAAAATCTCATTTTCGCGACAAAGTCATTCCAATACTTTCATTTTTCCGAACATAAAACCAAATAGGTTCACATATCATGTTTCGCATCAAGGGACATCGAGGGACAAGTTCACTGTTTATCAAACTTCTAACCACATAGGCTAACATTTCATTATCGCGACAATGGTCATTTCAATACTTTCATTTTACCGAATTTCAAACCAAATAGGTTCACATATCATGTTTCGCATCAAGGGACATCGAGGGACATGTTCAACCTTAATATTTAACAAACATGTAACAATATAAGCTAAAATCTCGTTTTCGCGATAAGGGTCATCTCATTAGTTTCTATTTACCAAATTTAAAACGAAATTAGTTCAAATATTATGTTATGCAATAAAGGACATCGAGGGACAAATTCAACATTAATATTTATCAAACTTTTAACCATATAAGCTAAAATCTCATTTTTGGGACAATGGTCATTCAAATAATTTCATTTTGCCGAATACAAAACCAAATAGGTTCACATATCATGTTTCGTATCAAGGGAGATCGAGGGACAAGTTCAACCTTTATCAAACTTCTAACCATATAGGCTAAAATCTCATTTTCGCGACAAAGTCATTCCAATACTTTCATTTTTAAGAATATAAAACCAAATAGGTTCACATATCATGTTTCGCATCAAGGGATATCAAGGGATAAGTTCACTATTTATCAAACTTCTAACCACATAGGCTAACATTTCATTTTCGCGACAAGGGTCATTTCAATACTTCCATTTTACCGAATTTCAAACCAAATAGGTTCACATATCATGTTTCGCATAAAGGGACATCGAGGGACATGTTCAACCTTCATATTTAACAAACATGTAACAATATAAGCTAAAATATCGTTTTAGCGATAAGGGTCATCTCATTACTTTCTATTTACCAAATTTAAAACGAAATTGGTTCAAATATTATGTTACGTAATAAAGGACATCGAGGGACAAATTCAACATTAATATTTATCAAACTTTTAACCATATAGGCTAAAATCTCATTTTTGGGACAATGGTCATTCAAATAATTTCATTTTGCCGAATACAAAACCAAATATATTATGTTTCGTATCAAGGGAGATCGAGGGACAAGTTCAACCTTTATCAAACTTCTAACCATATAGGCTAAAATCTAATTTTCGCGACAAAGTCATTCCAATACTTTCATTTTTCCGAATATAAAACCAAATAGGTTCACATATCATGTAATGCATCAAGGGACATCAAGGGACAAGTTCACTGTTTATCAAACTTCTAACCACATAGGCTAACATTTCATTTTCGCGACAAGGGTCATTTCAATACTTTCATTTTACCAAATTTCAAACCAAATAGGTTCACATATCATGTTTGGCATCAAGGGACATCGACGGACATGGTCAACCTTCATATTTAACAAACATGTAACAATATAAGCTAAAATCTCGTTTTTGCAATAAGGGTCATCTCATTAGTTTCTATTTACCAAATTTAAAACGAAATTAGTTCAAATATTATGTTATGCAATAAAGGACATCGACAGACAAATTCAACATTAATATTTATAAAACTTTTAACCATATAGGCTAAAATCTCATTTTTGGGACAATGGTCATTTTGCCGAATACAAAACCAAATAGGTTCACATATCATGTTTCGCATTAAGGGAGATCGAGGGACAAGTTCAACCTTTATCAAACTTCTAACCATATAGGTTAAAATCTCATTTTCGCGACAAAGTCATTCCAATACTTTCATTTTTCCGAACATAAAACCAAATAGGTTCACATATCATGTTTCGCATCAAGGGACATCGAGGGACAAGTTCACTGTTTATCAAACTTCTAACCACATAGGCTAACATTTCATTATCGCGACAATGGTCATTTCAATACTTTCATTTTACCGAATTTCAAACCAAATAGGTTCACATATCATGTTTCGCATCAAGGGACATCGAGGGACATGTTCAACCTTAATATTTAACAAACATGTAACAATATAAGCTAAAATCTCGTTTTCGCGATAAGGGTCATCTCATTAGTTTCTATTTACCAAATTTAAAACGAAATTAGTTCAAATATTATGTTATGCAATAAAGGACATCGAGGGACAAATTCAACATTAATATTTATCAAACTTTTAACCATATAAGCTAAAATCTCATTTTTGGGACAATGGTCATTCAAATAATTTCATTTTGCCGAATACAAAACCAAATAGGTTCACATATCATGTTTCGCATCAAGGGATATCAAGGGATAAGTTTACTATTTATCAAACTTCTAACCACATAGGCTAACATTTCATTTTCGCGACAAGGGTCATTTCAATACTTCCATTTTACCGAATTTCAAACCAAATAGGTTCACATATCATGTTTCGCATAAAGGGACATCGAGGGACATGTTCAACCTTCATATTTAACAAACATGTAACAATATAAGCTAAAATATCGTTTTAGCGATAAGGGTCATCTCATTACTTTCTATTTACCAAATTTAAAACGAAATTGGTTCAAATATTATGTTACGTAATAAAGGACATCGAGGGACAAATTCAACATTAATATTTATCAAACTTTTAACCATATAGGCTAAAATCTCATTTTTGGGACAATGGTCATTCAAATAATTTCATTTTGCCGAATACAAAACCAAATATATTATGTTTCGTATCAAGGGAGATCGAGGGACAAGTTCAACCTTTATCAAACTTCTAACCATATAGGCTAAAATCTAATTTTCGCGACAAAGTCATTCCAATACTTTCATTTTTCCGAATATAAAACCAAATAGGTTCACATATCATGTAATGCATCAAGGGACATCAAGGGACAAGTTCACTGTTTATCAAACTTCTAACCACATAGGCTAACATTTCATTTTCGCGACAAGGGTCATTTCAATACTTTCATTTTACCAAATTTCAAACCAAATAGGTTCACATATCATGTTTGGCATCAAGGGACATCGACGGACATGGTCAACCTTCATATTTAACAAACATGTAACAATATAAGCTAAAATCTCGTTTTTGCAATAAGGGTCATCTCATTAGTTTCTATTTACCAAATTTAAAACGAAATTAGTTCAAATATTATGTTATGCAATAAAGGACATCGACAGACAAATTCAACATTAATATTTATCAAACTTTTAACCATATAGGCTAAAATCTCATTTTTGGGACAATGGTCATTCAAATAATTTCATTTTGCCGAATACAAAACCAAATAGGTTCACATATCATGTTTCGCATTAAGGGAGATCGAGGGACAAGTTCAACCTTTATCAAACTTCTAACCATATAGGTTAAAATCGCATTTTCGCGACAAAGTCATTCCAATACTTTCATTTTTCCGAACATAAAACCAAATAGGTTCACATATCATGTTTCGCATCAAGGGACATCGAGGGACAAGTTCACTGTTTATCAAACTTCTAACCACATAGGCTAACATTTCATTATCGCGACAATGGTCATTTCAATACTTTCATTTTACCGAATTTCAAACCAAATAGGTTCACATATCATGTTTCGCATCAAGGGACATCGAGGGACATGTTCAACCTTAATATTTAACAAACATGTAACAATATAAGCTAAAATCTCGTTTTCGCGATAAGGGTCATCTCATTAGTTTCTATTTACCAAATTTAAAACGAAATTGGTTCAAATATTATGTTATGCAATAAAGGACATCGAGGGACAAATTCAACATTAATATTTATCAAACTTTTAACCATATAAGCTAAAATCTCATTTTTGGGACAATGGTCATTCAAATAATTTCATTTTGCCGAATACAAAACCAAATAGGTTCACATATCATGTTTCGTATCAAGGGAGATCGAGGGACAATTCAACCTTTATCAAACTTCTAACCATATAGGCTAAAATCTCATTTTCGCGACAAAGTCATTCCAATACTTTCATTTTTAAGAATATAAAACCAAATAGGTTCACATATCATGTTTCGCATCAAGGGATATCAAGGGATAAGTTCACTATTTATCAAACTTCTAACCACATAGGCTAACATTTCATTTTCGCGACAAGGGTCATTTCAATACTTCCATTTTACCGAATTTCAAACCAAATAGGTTCACATATCATGTTTCGCATAAAGGGACATCGAGGGACATGTTCAACCTTCATATTTAACAAACATGTAACAATATAAGCTAAAATATCGTTTTAGCGATAAGGGTCATCTCATTACTTTCTATTTACCAAATTTAAAACAAAATTGGTTCAAATATTATGTTACGTAATAAAGGACATCGAGGGACAAATTCAACATTAATATTTATCAAACTTTTAACCATATAGGCTAAAATCTCATTTTTGGGACAATGGTCATTCAAATAATTTCATTTTGCCGAATACAAAACCAAATATATTATGTTTCCTATCAAGGGAGATCGAGGGACAAGTTCAACCTTTATCAAACTTCTAACCATATAGGCTAAAATCTAATTTTCGCGACAAAGTCATTCGATTACTTTCATTTTTCCGAATATAAAACCAAATAGGTTCACATAACATGTAATGCATCAAGGGACATCAAGGGACAAGTTCACTGTTTATCAAATTTCTAACCACATAGGCTAACATTTCATTTTCGCAACAAGGGTCATTTCAATACTTTCATTTTACCGAATTTCAAACCAAATAGGTTCACATATCATGTTTAGCATCAAGGGACATCGAGGGACATGTTCAACCTTCATATTTAACAAACATGTAACAATATAAGCTAAAATCTCGTTTTTGCGATAAGGGTCAGCTCATTACTTTCTATTTACCAAATTTAAAACGAAATTGGTTCAAATATTATGTTACGCAATAAAGGACATCGAGGGACAAATTCAACATTAATATTTATCAAACTCTTAACCATATAGGCTAAAATCTCATTTTTGGGACAATGGTCATTCAAATAATTTCATTTTGCCGAATACAAAACCAAATAGGTTCACATATCATGTTTCGCATTAAGGGAGATCGAGGGACAAGTTCAACCTTTATCAAACTTCTAACCATATAGGCTAAAATCTCATTTTCGCGACAAAGTCATTCCAATACTTTCATTTTTCCGAACATAAAACCAAATAGGTTCAAATATCATGTTTCGCATCAAGGGACATCGAGGGACAAGTTCACTGTTTATCAAACTTCTAACCATATAGGCTAACATTTCATTATCGCGACAATGGTCATTTCAATACTTTCATTTTACCGAATTTCAAACCAAATAGGTTCACATATCATGTTTCGCATCAAGGGACATCGAGGGACATGTTCAACCTTCATATTTAACAAACATGTAACAATATAAGCTAAAATCTCGTTTTTGCGATAAGGGTCATCTCATTAGTTTCTATTTACCAAATTTAAAACGAAATTGGTTCAAATATTATGTTATGCAATAAAGGACATCGAGGGACAAATTCAACATTAATATTTATCAAACTTTTAACCATATAAGCTAAAATCTCATTTTTGGGACAATGGTCATTCAAATAATTTCATTTTGCCGAATACAAAACCAAATAGGTTCACATATCATGTTTCGTATAAAGGGAGATCGAGGGACAAGTTCAACCTTTATCAAACTTCTAACCATATAGGCTAAAATCTAATTTTCGCGACAAAGTCATTCCAATACTTTCATTTTTCCGAATATAAAACCAAATAGGTTCGTATATCATGTTTCGCATCAAGGGACATCGAGAGACAAGTTCACTGTTCATCTAACTTCTAACCACATAGGCTAACATTTCATTTTTGCGACAAGGGTCATTTCAATACTTTCATTTTACCGAATTTCAAACCAAATAGGTTCACATATCATGTTTCGCATCAAGGGACATCGAGGGACATGTTCAACCTTCATATTTAACAAACATGTAACAATATAAGCTAAAATCTCGTTTTCGCGATAAAGGTCATCTCATTACTTGCTATTTACCAAATTTAAAACAAAATTGGTTCAAATATTATGTTACGCAATAAAGGACATCGAGGGACAAATTCAACATTAATATTTATCAAACTTTTAACCATATAGGTTAAAATCTCATTTTTGGGACAATGGTCATTCAAATAATTTCATTTTGCCGAATACAAAACCAAATAGGTTCACATATCATGTTTCGTTTCAAGGGAGATCGAGGGACAAGTTCAACCTTTATGAAACTTCTAACCATATAGGCTAAAATCTAATTTCGCGACAAAGTCATTCCAATACTTTCATTTTTCCGAATATAAAACCTAATAGGTTCACATATCATGTAAGGCATCAAGGGACATCAAGGGACAAGTTCACTGTTTATCAAACTTCTAACCACATAGGCTAACATTTCATTTTCGCGACAAGGGTCATTTCAATACTTTCATTTTACCAAATTTCAAACCAAATAGGTTCACATATCATGTTTGGCATCAAGGGACATCGACGGACATGTTCAACCTTCATATTTAACAAACATGTAACAATATAAGCTAAAATCTCGTTTTTGCAATAAGGATCATCTCATTAGTTTCTATTTACCAAATTTAAAACGAAATTGGTTCAAATATTATGTTATGCAATAAAGGACATCGAGGGACAAATTCAACATTAATATTTATCAAACTTTTAACCATATAGGCTAAAATCTCACTTTTGGGACAATGGTCATTCAAATAATTTCATTTTGCCGAATACAAAACCAAATAGGTTCACATATCATGTTTCGTATCAAGGGAGATCGAGGGACAAGTTCAACCTTTATCAAACTTCTAACCATATAGGCTAAAATCTCATTTTGTCGACAAAGTCATTCCAATACTTTCATTTTTCCGAATATAAAACCAAATAGGTTCACATATCATGTTTCGCATCAAGGGACATCGAGAGATAAGTTCACTGTTTATCAAACTTCTAACCACATAGGCTAACATTTCATTTTCGCGACAAGGGTCATTTCAATACTTTCATTTTACCGAATTTCAAACCAAATAGGTTCTCATATCATGTTTCGCATCAAGGGACATCGAGGGACATGTTCAACCTTCATATTTAACAAACATGTAACAATATAAACTAAAATCTCGTTTTTGCGATAAGGGTCATCTCATTACTTTCTATTTACCAAATTTAAAACGAAATTGGTTCAAATATTATGTTACGCAATAAAGGACATCGAGGGACAAATTCAACATTAATATTTATCAAACTTTTAACCATATAGGCTAAAATCTCATTTTTGGGACAACGGTCATTCAAATAATTTCATTTTGCCGAATACAAAACCAAATAGGTTCACATATCATGTTTCGCATTAAGGGAGATCGAGGGACAAGTTCAACCTTTATCAAACTTCTAACCATATAGGTTAAAATCTCATTTTCGCGACAAAGTCATTCCAATACTTTCATTTTTCCGAACATAAAACCAAATAGGTTCACATATCATGTTTCGCATCAAGGGACATCGAGGGACAAGTTCACTGTTTATGAAACTTCTAACCACATAGGCTAACATTTCATTATCGCGACAATGGTCATTTCAATACTTTCATTTTACCGAATTTCAAACCAAATAGGTTCACATATCATGTTTCGCATCAAGGGACATCGAGGGACATGTTCAACCTTCATATTTAACAAACATGTAACAATATAAGCTGAAATCTCGTTTTCGCAATAAGGGTCATCTCATTACTTTCTATTTACCAAATTTAAAACGAAATTGGTTCAAATATTATGTTACGCAATAAAGGACATCGAGGGACAAATTCAACATTAATATTTATCAAACTTTTAACCATATAGGTTAAAATCTCATTTTTGGGACAATGGTCATTCAAATAATTTCATTTTGCCGAATACAAAACCAAATAGGTTCACATATCATGTTTCGTTTCAAGGGAGATCGAGGGACAAGTTCAACCTTTATCAAACTTCTAACCATATAGGCTAAAATCTAATTTCCGCGACAAAGTCATTCCAATACTTTCATTTTTCCGAATATAAAACCAAATAGGTTCACATATCATGTAATGCATCAAGGGACATCAAGGGACAAGTTCACTGTTTATCAAACTTCTAACCATATAGGCTAACATTTCATTTTCGCGACAAGGGTCATTTCAATACTTTCATTTTACCAAATTTCAAACCAAATAGGTTCACATATCATGTTTGGCATCAAGGGACATCGACGGACATGTTCAACCTTCATATTTAACAAACATGTAACAATATAAGCTAAAATCTCGTTTTTGCAATAAGGGTCATCTCATTAGTTTCTATTTACCAAATTTAAAACGAAATTGGTTCAAATATTATGTTATGCAATAAAGGACATCGAGGGACAAATTCAACATTAATATTTATCAAACTTTTAACCATATAGGCTAAAATCTCATTTTTGGGACAATGGTCATTCAAATAATTTCATTTTGCCGAATACAAAACCAAATAGGTTCACATATCATGTTTTGTATCAAGGGAGATCGAGGGACAAGTTCAAACTTTATCAAACTTCTTACCATATAGGCTAAAATCTCATTTTGTCGACAAAGTCATTCCAATACTTTCATTTTTCCGAATATAAAACCAAATAGGTTCACATATCATGTTTCGCATCAAGGGACATCGAGAGACAAGTTCACTGTTTATCAAACTTCTAACCACATAGGCTAACATTTCATTTTCGCGACAAGGGTCATTTCAATACTTTCATTTTACCAAATTTCAAACCAAATAGGTTCACATATCATGTTTGGCATCAAGGGACATCGACGGACATGTTCAACCTTCATATTTAACAAACATGTAACAATATAAGCTAAAATCTCGTTTTTGCAATAAGGATCATCTCATTAGTTTCTATTTACCAAATTTAAAACGAAATTGGTTCAAATATTATGTTATGCAATAAAGGACATCGAGGGACAAATTCAACATTAATATTTTTCAAACTTTTAACCATATAGGCTAAAATCTCATTTTTGGGACAATGGTCATTCAAATAATTTCATTTTGCCGAATACAAAACCAAATAGGTTCACATATCATGTTTCGTATCAAGGGAGATCGAGGGACAAGTTCAACCTTTATCAAACTTCTAACCATATAGGCTAAAATCTCATTTTGTCGACAAAGTCATTCCAATACTTTCATTTTTCCGAATATAAAACCAAATAGGTTCACATATCATGTTTGGCATCAAGGGACATCGAGAGACAAGTTCACTGTTTATCAAACTTCTAACCACATAGGCTAACATTTCATTTTCGCGACAAGGGTCATTTCAATACTTTCATTTTACCGAATTTCAAACCAAATAGGTTCTCATATCATGTTTCGCATCAAGGGACATCGAGGGACATGTTCAACCTTCATATTTAACAAACATGTAACAATATAAACTAAAATCTCGTTTTTGCGATAAGGGTCATCTCATTACTTTCTATTTACCAAATTTAAAACGAAATTGGTTCAAATATTATGTTACGCAATAAAGGACATCGAGGGACAAATTCAACATTAATATTTATCAAACTTTTAACCATATAGGCTAAAATCTCATTTTTGGGACAACGGTCATTCAAATAATTTCATTTTGCCGAATACAAAACCAAATAGGTTCACATATCATGTTTCGCATTAAGGGAGATCGAGGGACAAGTTCAACCTTTATCAAACTTCTAACCATATAGGTTAAAATCTCATTTTCGCGACAAAGTCATTCCAATACTTTCATTTTTCCGAACATAAAACCAAATAGGTTCACATATCATGTTTCGCATCAAGGGACATCGAGGGACAAGTTCACTGTTTATGAAACTTCTAACCACATAGGCTAACATTTCATTATCGCGACAATGGTCATTTCAATACTTTCATTTTACCGAATTTCAAACCAAATAGGTTCACATATCATGTTTCGCATCAAGGGACATCGAGGGACATGTTCAACCTTCATATTTAACAAACATGTAACAATATAAGCTGAAATCTCGTTTTCGCAATAAGGGTCATCTCATTACTTTCTATTTACCAAATTTAAAACGAAATTGGTTCAAATATTATGTTACGCAATAAAGGACATCGAGGGACAAATTCAACATTAATATTTATCAAACTTTTAACCATATAGGTTAAAATCTCATTTTTGGGACAATGGTCATTCAAATAATTTCATTTTGCCGAATACAAAACCAAATAGGTTCACATATCATGTTTCGTTTCAAGGGAGATCGAGGGACAAGTTCAACCTTTATCAAACTTCTAACCATATAGGCTAAAATCTAATTTCCGCGACAAAGTCATTCCAATACTTTCATTTTTCCGAATATAAAACCAAATAGGTTCACATATCATGTAATGCATCAAGGGACATCAAGGGACAAGTTCACTGTTTATCAAACTTCTAACCATATAGGCTAACATTTCATTTTCGCGACAAGGGTCATTTCAATACTTTCATTTTACCAAATTTCAAACCAAATAGGTTCACATATCATGTTTGGCATCAAGGGACATCGACGGACATGTTCAACCTTCATATTTAACAAACATGTAACAATATAAGCTAAAATCTCGTTTTTGCAATAAGGGTCATCTCATTAGTTTCTATTTACCAAATTTAAAACGAAATTGGTTCAAATATTATGTTATGCAATAAAGGACATCGAGGGACAAATTCAACATTAATATTTATCAAACTTTTAACCATATAGGCTAAAATCTCATTTTTGGGACAATGGTCATTCAAATAATTTCATTTTGCCGAATACAAAACCAAATAGGTTCACATATCATGTTTTGTATCAAGGGAGATCGAGGGACAAGTTCAAACTTTATCAAACTTCTTACCATATAGGCTAAAATCTCATTTTGTCGACAAAGTCATTCCAATACTTTCATTTTTCCGAATATAAAACCAAATAGGTTCACATATCATGTTTCGCATCAAGGGACATCGAGAGACAAGTTCACTGTTTATCAAACTTCTAACCACATAGGCTAACATTTCATTTTCGCGACAAGGGTCATTTCAATACTTTCATTTTACCAAATTTCAAACCAAATAGGTTCACATATCATGTTTGGCATCAAGGGACATTGACGGACATGTTCAACCTTCATATTTAACAAACATGTAACAATATAAGCTAAAATCTCGTTTTTGCAATAAGGATCATCTCATTAGTTTCTATTTACCAAATTTAAAACGAAATTGGTTCAAATATTATGTTATGCAATAAAGGACATCGAGGGACAAATTCAACATTAATATTTTTCAAACTTTTAACCATATAGGCTAAAATCTCATTTTTGGGACAATGGTCATTCAAATAATTTCATTTTGCCGAATACAAAACCAAATAGGTTCACATATCATGTTTCGTATCAAGGGAGATCGAGGGACAAGTTCAACCTTTATCAAACTTCTAACCATATAGGCTAAAATCTCATTTTGTCGACAAAGTCATTCCAATACTTTCATTTTTCCGAATATAAAACCAAATAGGTTCACATATCATGTTTGGCATCAAGGGACATCGAGAGACAAGTTCACTGTTTATCAAACTTCTAACCACATAGGCTAACATTTCATTTTCGCGACAAGGGTCATTTCAATACTTTCATTTTACCGAATTTCAAACCAAATAGGTTCTCATATCATGTTTCGCATCAAGGGACATCGAGGGACATGTTCAACCTTCATATTTAACAAACATGTAACAATATAAACTAAAATCTCGTTTTTGCGATAAGGGTCATCTCATTACTTTCTATTTACCAAATTTAAAACGAAATTGGTTCAAATATTATGTTACGCAATAAAGGACATCGAGGGACAAATTCAACATTAATATTTATCAAACTTTTAACCATATAGGCTAAAATCTCTTTTTTGGGACAATGGTCATTCAAATAATTTCATTTTGCCGAATACAAAACCAAATAGGTTCACATACCATGTTTCGCATTAAGGGAGATTGAGGGACAAGTTCAACCTTTATCAAACTTCTAACCATATAGGTTAAAATCTCATTTTCGCGACAAAGTCATTCCAATACTTTCATTTTTCCGAACATAAAACCAAATAGGTTCACATATCATGTTTCGCATCAAGGGACATCGAGGGACAAGTTCACTGTTTATCAAACTTCTAACCACATAGGCTAACATTTCATTATCGCGACAATCGTCATTTCAATACTTTCATTTTACCGAATTTCAAACCAAATAGGTTCACATATCATGTTTCGCATCAAGGGACATCGAGGGACATGTTCAACCTTCATATTTAACAAACATGTAACAATATAAGCTAAAATCTCGTTTTCGCAATAAGGGTCATCTCATTACTTTCTATTTACCAAATTTAAAACGAAATTGGTTCAAATATTATGTTACGCAATAAAGGACATCGAGGGACAAATTCAACATTAATATTTATCAAACTTTTAACCATATAGGTTAAAATCTCATTTTTGGGACAATGGTCATTCAAATAATTTCATTTTGCCGAATACAAAACCAAATAGGTTCACATATCATGTTTCGTTTCAAGGGAGATCGAGGGACAAGTTCAACCTTTATCAAACTTCTAACCATATAGGCTAAAATCTAATTTCCGCGACAAAGTCATTCCAATACTTTCATCTTTCCGAATATAAAACCAAATAGGTTCACATATCATGTAATGCATCAAGGGACATCAAGGGACAAGTTCACTGTTTATCAAACTTCTAACCACATAGGCTAACATTTCATTTTCACGACAAGGGTCATTTCAATACTTTCATTTTACCAAATTTCAAACCAAATAGGTTCACATATCATGTTTGGCATCAAGGGACATCGACGGACATGTTCAACCTTCATATTTAACAAACATGTAACAATATAAGCTAAAATCTCGTTTTTGCAATAAGGGTCATCTCATTAGTTTCTATTTACCAAATTTAAAACGAAATTGGTTCAAATATTATGTTATGCAATAAAGGACATCGAGGGACAAATTCAACATTAATATTTATCAAACTTTTAACCATATAGGCTAAAATCTCATTTTTGGGACAATGGTCATTCAAATAATTTCATTTTGCCGAATACAAAACCAAATAGGTTCACATATCATGTTTTGTATCAAGGGAGATCGAGGGACAAGTTCAACCTTTATCAAACTTCTAACCATATAGGCTAAAATCTCATTTTGTCGACAAAGTCATTCCAATACTTTCATTTTTCCGAATATAAAACCAAATAGGTTCACATATCATGTTTCGCATCAAGGGACATCGAGAGACAAGTTCACTGTTTATCAAACTTCTAACCACATAGGCTAACATTTCATTTTCGCGACAAGGGTCATTTCAATACTTTCATTTTACCAAATTTCAAACCAAATAGGTTCACATATCATGTTTGGCATCAAGGGACATCGACGGACATGTTCAACCTTCATATTTAACAAACATGTAACAATATAAGCTAAAATCTCGTTTTTGCAATAAGGATCATCTCATTAGTTTCTATTTACCAAATTTAAAACGAAATTGGTTCAAATATTATGTTATGCAATAAAGGACATCGAGGGACAAATTCAACATTAATATTTTTCAAACTTTTAACCATATAGGCTAAAATCTCATTTTTGGGACAATGGTCATTCAAATAATTTCATTTTGCCGAATACAAAACCAAATAGGTTCACATATCATGTTTCGTATCAAGGGAGATCGAGGGACAAATTCAACCTTTATCAAACTTCTAACCATATAGGCTAAAATCTCATTTTGTCGACAAAGTCATTCCAATACTTTCATTTTTCCGAATATAAAACCAAATAGGTTCACATATCATGTTTCGCATCAAGGGACATCGAGAGACAAGTTCACTGTTTATCAAACTTCTAACCACATAGGCTAACATTTCATTTTCGCGACAAGGGTCATTTCAATACTTTCATTTTACCGAATTTCAAACCAAATAGGTTCTCATATCATGTTTCGCATCAAGGGACATCGAGGGACATGTTCAACCTTCATATTTAACAAACATGTAACAATATAAACTAAAATCTCGTTTTTGCGATAAGGGTCATCTCATTACTTTCTATTTACCAAATTTAAAACGAAATTGGTTCAAATATTATGTTACGCAATAAAGGACATCGAGGGACAAATTCAACATTAATATTTATCAAACTTTTAACCATATAGGCTAAAATCTCATTTTTGGGACAATGGTCATTCAAATAATTTCATTTTGCCGAATACAAAACCAAATAGGTTCACATATCATGTTTCGCATTAAGGGAGATTGAGGGACAAGTTCAACCTTTATCAAACTTCTAACCATATAGGTTAAAATCTCATTTTCGCGACAAAGTCATTCCAATACTTTCATTTTTCCGAACATAAAACCAAATAGGTTCACATATCATGTTTCGCATCAAGGGACATCGAGGGACAAGTTCACTGTTTATCAAACTTCTAACCACATAGGCTAACATTTCATTATCGCGACAATGGTCATTTCAATACTTTCATTTTACCGAATTTCAAACCAAATAGGTTCACATATCATGTTTCGCATCAAGGGACATCGAGGGACATGTTCAACCTTCATATTTAACAAACATGTAACAATATAAGCTAAAATCTCGTTTTCGCAATAAGGGTCATCTCATTACTTTCTATTTACCAAATTTAAAACGAAATTGGTTCAAATATTATGTTACGCAATAAAGGACATCGAGGGACAAATTCAACATTAATATTTATCAAACTTTTAACCATATAGGTTAAAATCTCATTTTTGGGACAATGGTCATTCAAATAATTTCATTTTGCCGAATACAAAACCAAATAGGTTCACATATCATGTTTCGTTTCAAGGGAGATCGAGGGACAAGTTCAACCTTTATCAAACTTCTAACCATATAGGCTAAAATCTAATTTCCGCGACAAAGTCATTCCAATACTTTCATTTTTCCGAATATAAAACCAAATAGGTTCACATATCATGTAATGCATCAAGGGACATCAAGGGACAAGTTCACTGTTTATCAAACTTCTAACCACATAGGCTAACATTTCATTTTCGCGACAAGGGTCATTTCAATACTTTCATTTTACCAAATTTCAAACCAAATAGGTTCACATATCATGTTTGGCATCAAGGGACATCGACGGACATGTTCAACCTTCATATTTAACAAACATGTAACAATATAAGCTAAAATCTCGTTTTTGCAATAAGGGTCATCTCATTAGTTTCTATTTACCAAATTTAAAACGAAATTGGTTCAAATATTATGTTATGCAATAAAGGACATCGAGGGACAAATTCAACATTAATATTTATCAAACTTTTAACCATATAGGCTAAAATCTCATTTTTGGGACAATGGTCATTCAAATAATTTCATTTTGCCGAATACAAAACCAAATAGGTTCACATATCATGTTTTGTATCAAGGGAGATCGAGGGACAAGTTCAACCTTTATCAAACTTCTAACCATATAGGCTAAAATCTCATTTTGTCGACAAAGTCATTCCAATACTTTCATTTTTCCGAATATAAAACCAAATAGGTTCACATATCATGTTTCGCATCAAGGGACATCGAGAGACAAGTTCACTGTTTATCAAACTTCTAACCACATAGGCTAACATTTCATTTTCGCGACAAGGGTCATTTCAATACTTTCATTTTACCGAATTTCAAACCAAATAGGTTCTCATATCATGTTTCGCATCAAGGGACATCGAGGGACATGTTCAACCTTCATATTTAACAAACATGTAACAATATAAACTAAAATCTCGTTTTTGCGATAAAGGTCATCTCATTACTTTCTATTTACCAAATTTAAAACGAAATTGGTTCAAATATTATGTTACGCAATAAAGGACATCGAGGGACAAATTCAACATTAATATTTATCAAACTTTTAACCATATAGGCTAAAATCTCATTTTTGGGACAATGGTCATTCAAATAATTTCATTTTGCCGAATACAAAACCAAATAGGTTCACATATCATGTTTCGCATTAAGGGAGATCGAGGGACAAGTTCAACCTTTATCAAACTTCTAACCATATAGGTTAAAATCGCATTTTCGCGACAAAGTCATTCCAATACTTTCATTTTTCCGAACATAAAACCAAATAGGTTCACATATCATGTTTCGCATCAAGGGACATCGAGGGACAAGTTCACTGTTTATCAAACTTCTAACCACATAGGCTAACATTTCATTATCGCGACAATGGTCATTTCAATACTTTCATTTTACCGAATTTCAAACCAAATAGGTTCACATATCATGTTTCGCATCAAGGGACATCGAGGGACATGTTCAACCTTCATATTTAACAAACATGTAACAATATAAGCTAAAATCTCGTTTTCGCAATAAGGGTCATCTCATTACTTTCTATTTACCAAATTTAAAACGAAATTGGTTCAAATATTATGTTACGCAATAAAGGACATCGAGGGACAAATTCAACATTAATATTTATCAAACTTTTAACCATATAGGTTAAAATCTCATTTTTGGGACAATGGTCATTCAAATAATTTCATTTTGCCGAATACAAAACCAAATAGGTTCACATATCATGTTTCGTTTCAAGGGAGATCGAGGGACAAGTTCAACCTTTATCAAACTTCTAACCATATAGGCTAAAATCTAATTTCCGCGACAAAGTCATTCCAATACTTTCATTTTTCCGAATATAAAACCAAATAGGTTCACATATCATGTAATGCATCAAGGGACATCAAGGGACAAGTTCACTGTTTATCAAACTTCTAACCACATAGGCTAACATTTCATTTTCGCGACAAGGGTCATTTCAATACTTTCATTTTACCAAATTTCAAACCAAATAGGTTCACATATCATGTTTGGCATCAAGGGACATCGACGGACATGTTCAACCTTCATATTTAACAAACATGTAACAATATATGCTAAAATCTCGTTTTTGCAATAAGGGTCATCTCATTAGTTTCTATTTACCAAATTTAAAACGAAATTGGTTCAAATATTATGTTATGCAATAAAGGACATCGAGGGACAAATTCAACATTAATATTTATCAAACTTTTAACCATATAGGCTAAAATCTCATTTTTGGGACAATGGTCATTCAAATAATTTCATTTTGCCGAATACAAAACCAAATAGGTTCACATATCATGTTTTGTATCAAGGGAGATCGAGGGACAAGTTCAACCTTGATGAGATCATGAGTTCTTTAAGTATGTGGAAGGAAACCTATAAAAAAAATCACAAATAAATGAATTTTATTTGTGAATTTTAGTATCCATGGTTCAGCCACAGTTTTCTAGTTCATAAAAAATGAGCTCATGAATGTGGAAATTAAGTGGAGCTCACGTTAATTTTAGCCTTGGACATTCATTTCTTATAATTTTAGTGCTATTGGATTCATTGCATAATTTGATACAACAAATTGGGGTTTAATGATCACAAATTGACTAAGGGCTATTCATGTTGGTTTTATTGCCTCCACCATTCAGATCACGTCCAAGGAAGATTGAAATAAATTCAATTAATGCCATTCAAAGGTTTTGCATCAGTTTTGGAATTCATTTGGAGCAGCTTGCATCAAATTGGAACCTTTTGGACTCCAACATGTTACGTAGTAAATTCATATCATTAGGAAAATAGTTGTTATTCTTAATATGTCATTTATTTGTTTTCTTTGAATTATTGAGTGTCATTTTAATTTATTAGGGTCCATTGGGTTACTTTGTGAGAACTCTATAAATTGTAAGTTTCTCTATGAAATAAAATAAGTTGAATTTTTATAGAATTTTTACATATATGTGTATTGAGAGCTTTGTCTCTTGTGGTTCTGGATTGAACCATCCTTGATCTTATCAAGAAATTCTTTTCTTGTGGCGATCCTCGCATCCATCGGCATATCAATCTTTCTTGGATTAGAAAGAGTGTGGCGCCCCTGTCTATCCATCCCATTTCTTCGTTTCTGAGTCTTTTCTACCAACAATATTCATATTTAGCTTCCGACGGCTCCGCGAGACTTCTCATTTGGTATCAGAGCTTAGGTTCAAATCAGGTGTTATCTATCCTTTTAATTTATTTTATTTTTGTTGTTCTACACGTAAGTTTGAAAAAAAAAATCCAAAAAAAGGTGAAAAAAAAACGAAAAAAAATTGATTGAAAAAAAAAAAGAGAGAAAAAAATCAAAAGTTTCAACATTTTGTTTTCCTAGTGGTCCTTCATGGAAGCCAAACAAATGAATCTTTTCTTTACAAGATGTCTTGTGAATAATAAAGTTTGTGAGTTGTTCATTGATAGAAAATATTGGATCAACATGGCAAGCACATCAATGGTGGAGAAATGGAGACTTCCGGTTCTTGAGCATCCAAATCCATATATTCTTTATAGTCTTGAGGATCAAGAATTTAAAGACATGGCTGATGTTTTGGTGACCAAACAAGTGAGAGTGTCATTCAAAATTGGAGAATATGAAGATACGGTACTATGTGATGTGGTGCCTTCCAAAACAAGAGATTTTTTACTTGGGCTTCCATGGCAGCAACAACGTCGAGCAAAGTATGACCAACATACCAACACATACACATTTTCATTTAAAAATTGTCAAATCATTCTTGCACATGATAAGTTTGGTTATGATCAAATTTTGAAAAGGAGAGCAAGGAGAGAAGAAAGCATGGAAAGGATTGAAAGAGGGATTGCTGCTATTTTTAAAACATTTGAGGAAGTGCTCCTTCAAATTCAAAATGATTATAAAAAGCGTGAAAGAGATGTTGAAAAAATAGAGGATCTCATTGTAAAAGAAAGTCTTGAGAAAGACTTCAAGAAGGAAAAAGAAGAGAAAAAGGTGAGTGAGAAGGTAAATGAAGAGAAAAATGTTGGGAAATTTTGGCCTACTATTACACTAGTACCTTCATCAAAGTTGGTATGTGTAGTTAAATGTTGGGATTCTTCTAATATTTTGCAATCTCCTAACCTTTCTTCTTTAAATCATGAAGGAAACCAAGCAAATGAAGAAGTTTTTTCTCAACTATTAGAAAACAATCATGTTCTTTGGAAATATGATTATGTCCCAAAATCTCAAGAAGAAAAATTTCTACATAACTCACTTCAATTTTATGCAGGTTTGGATTTGAGGTCAAATCCTTTTGAAGAGAGGGGGAATGATGAGATCATGAGTTCTTTAAGTATGTGGAAGGAAACCTATAAAAAAAATCACAAATAAATGAATTTTATTTGTGAATTTTAGTATCCATGGTTCAGCCACAGTTTTCTAGTTCATAAAAAATGAGCTCATGAATGTGGAAATTAAGTGGAGCTCACGTTAATTTTAGCCTTGGACATTCATTTCTTATAATTTTAGTGCTATTGGATTCATTGCATAATTTGATACAACAAATTGGGGTTTAATGATCACAAATTGACTAAGGGCTATTCATGTTGGTTTTATTGCCTCCACCATTCAGATCACGTCCAAGGAAGATTGAAATAAATTCAATTAATGCCATTCAAAGGTTTTGCATCAGTTTTGGAATTCATTTGGAGCAGCTTGCATCAAATTGGAACCTTTTGGACTCCAACATGTTACGTAGTAAATTCATATCATTAGGAAAATAGTTGTTATTCTTAATATGTCATTTATTTGTTTTCTTTGAATTATTGAGTGTCATTTTAATTTATTAGGGTCCATTGGGTTACTTTGTGAGAACTCTATAAATTGTAAGTTTCTCTATGAAATAAAATAAGTTGAATTTTTATAGAATTTTTACACATATGTGTATTGAGAGCTTTGTCTCTTGTTGATAAAGACAAAAAAGGGTTGTAATTTTTGGTTTTGTATTTTATGTGAATGATAAAGGACAAAAATTGTATAGGAATAAAAATAAAATAAAAAGATGGATTTGGGGAAAGAAATGGTGAAAGAAAACGTCACACTCACTTCCAATCCAAGAAGGAATGCTAAGCCAGGAGGAATCGCCACAATGGTAAGGAAGCCATTGATAAGACTCGATAAACTTGGTTCAATCCAGAACCAAAAAAAGAGACAAAGCTCTCACAACACACAAAGTGTATTTTTTTAATCAAAATTCTCTATCTTTACATATCATTTTCGTGCTCTATTTATAGGAGCTTATTACATGATGATTTTGACTCTAAAACTCTTAGAAAATGAAAGGAAATGCAGCCACTAATTACAATAATGTTTTGGTGGCTGATTAATGCAAATAAAAGGTTACAAAATGACTTTAAGGTAGGGGTCCACATTTGAAAACACAAACCAACTTAGAAGAAGGTACTAATGTAATATTAGGCCAAAACTTCCCAACATTTTTTTCTTCCTTTTCCTTCTCATTCTCCTTTTCTTCTCCTTTTTCCTCTACTTCTTTTCCATCACTTTCTTTTGTCTCTTCTCTTTCCTTTTCACATTCTTCTTCTTGAGTTTCATTTATAATGAGACTCTCTTTTTCTTCAACATTTATTTTAGGCTCTATATAATGATTTTGGATTTGAAGGAGATTTTCCTCTAGTATTTTAGAGATATCAGCCATTCCTCTATCAATTATTGCCATCATTTCCTCTCTCCTATTTCTCTGTGACTCTCTAAGAGCAGAAGAAGGACTTGATCTTCTCTTGATATTCTCAAGAATTTTTCCTCTACATACTTTATCAAAATATTCAATTGAAGCTTGAATTTCATGAGCCATATTTTTTTGTTTAATACTTCAAAAAGAAACTGAGATGAAGAAATTTCAAGAATAATATGCAAATGAAAAAGATTTTGAAATTGAAAAATAAAAATCAGTCCCAACGGAACCTAGCTCTGAATACCAAATGATAAAGGACAGAATTCGTATAGGAATAAAAATAAAATAAAAATATGGATTTGGGGAAAGAAATGGTGAAAGAATGCGTCACATTCACTTCCAATCCAAGAAGGAATGCTAAGCCTTGAGGAATCGCCACAATGGTAAGGAAGCCATTGATAAGATTCGATAAACTTGGTTCAATCCAGAACCAAAAAAAAAAAGAGACAAAGCTCTCAGAACACACAAAGTGTATTTTTTATCAAAATTCTCCATATCCTATTCATTATTTTTCGCCCTCTTTATATAGGTAATAGGCTAGAATGCTGAAAAGCTTACAATTATATGATGATTAATGAAATAACTCTTATGTGGCTAATTATTGCAAGGAAATGTTACAAATTTATTGGTTTTGATTTAAGGTGGCTGAATCAATTCTTGAAGTTACACACTCATGGCTGTTACTTTTGCTTCAGATTATGCTCTTCAACTACTCAAATTAATTGTGTTTCACCTCTTTTGCTTCAGCTTCTTCATTTAATCACGTCCTCCACTTTAATCCCATTTTTAGACCATGATATACGCCGATTTTGCTTCTGAGTCCAACATATGAAATGTAGATGATTTTGTACCCTTTCCAACGCTTCAAAGATCACCTCAATCGGAGTTACAGAGCTCTAGATATGATGAATACAAGACAGATACATATGACCTACGAAAAAATAAACATTTGAACCAAAATAATTTGGTTCTTTTATTCAATAATGACTTTATTATTCTTGTCAAGGGAGAACATCTTAGGATCACATCATATGATGTGTATTTGTCTTTATCATCTGGATGTCCGTTTGAGGTGATCTTTAATGCGTTGGAAAGCTTAGAATATTCTCTACATTTCGTCTGTTGGACTCAAGAGCAAATTTGGAATATTTCTTGGTGTAAAATGAGCATGAATTGGATGACGTGATTTTGATGAATGGGCTGATGTAAGAGAAGAAACAACACATTAAAGAAGCAAATGAATGTATAACATCTCCATGCATTGATGCAGCCACCCCTACCTTAAAGTCATTTTGTAACCTTTTATTTGCATTAATCAGCCACCAAAACATTATTGTAATTAGTGGCTGCATTTCCTTTCATTTTCTAAGAGTTTTAGAGTCAAAATCATCATGTAATAAGCTCCTATAAATAGAGCACGAAAATGATATGTAAAGATAGAGAATTTTGATTAAAAAAATACACTTTGTGTGTTGTGAGAGCTTTGTCTCTTTTTTTGGTTCTGGATTGAACCAAGTTTATCGAGTCTTATCAATGGCTTCCTTACCATTGTGGCGATTCCTCCTGGCTTAGCATTCCTTCTTGGATTGGAAGTGAGTGTGACGTTTTCTTTCACCATTTCTTTCCCCAAATCCATCTTTTTATTTTATTTTTATTCCTATACAATTTTTGTCCTTTATCATTCACATAAAATACAAAACCAAAAATTACAACCCTTTTTTGTCTTTATCATTTGGTATTCAGAGCTAGGTTCCGTTGGGACTGATTTTTATTTTTCAATTTCAAAATCTTTTTCATTTGCATATTATCCTTGAAATTTCTTCATCTCAGTTTCTTTTTGAAGTATTAAACAAAAAAATATGGCTCATGAAATTCAAGCTTCAATTGAATATTTTGATAAAGTATGTAGAGAAAAAATTCTTGAGAATATCAAGAGAAGATCAAGTCCTTCTTCTGCTCTTAGAGAGTCACAAAGAAATAGGAGAGAGGAAATGATGGCAATAATTGATAGAGGAATGGCTGATATCTCTAAAGGTACTAGTGTAATAGTAGGCCAAAACTTCAAACTATTTTTTTCTTGATTTTCATTCTCACTCTCTTTTTTCTCTTCTTTTCTCTCGACTTCTTCAGCACCTTCTTTTCTCTCTT
The DNA here is from genome assembly GCF_051527215.1 of Medicago sativa. Lineage (NCBI taxonomy): Eukaryota > Viridiplantae > Streptophyta > Magnoliopsida > Fabales > Fabaceae > Medicago > Medicago sativa. The sequence goes on along the minus strand of NC_140754.1, from coordinate 49,604,569 downwards.
TTTTTTCATCTACTTCTTTTTCATCACATTCTTTTTTTTCTTCTTTTTCCTTCCTTTTCACTTCTTCCTCATGACTTTCTTTTTCTTCTATCTCTTTCTTATAATTATTTTGGATTTGAAAGAGATTTTCCTCTAGTATTTTAGAGATATCAGCCATTCCTCTATCAATTATTGCCATCATTTCCTCTCTCCTATTTCTTTGTGACTCTCTAAGAGCAGAAGAAGGACTTGATCTTCTCTTGATATTCTCAAGAATTTTTTCTCTACATACTTTATCAAAATATTCAATTGAAGCTTGAATTTCATGAGCCATATTTTTTTGTTTAATACTTCAAAAAGAAACTGAGATGAAGAAATTTCAAGGATAATATGCAAATGAAAAAGATTTTGAAATTGAAAAATAAAAATCAGTCCCAACGGAACCTAGCTCTGAATACCAAATGATAAAGACAAAAAAGGGTTGTAATTTTTGGTTTTGTATTTTATGTGAATGATAAAGGACAAAAATTGTATAGGAATAAAAATAAAATAAAAAGATGGATTTGGGGAAAGAAATGGTGAAAGAAAACGTCACACTCACTTCCAATCCAAGAAGGAATGCTAAGCCAGGAGGAATCGCCACAATGGTAAGGAAGCCATTGATAAGACTCGATAAACTTGGTTCAATCCAGAACCAAAAAAAGAGACAAAGCTCTCACAACACACAAAGTGTATTTTTTTAATCAAAATTCTCTATCTTTACATATCATTTTCGTGCTCTATTTATAGGAGCTTATTACATGATGATTTTGACTCTAAAACTCTTAGAAAATGAAAGGAAATGCAGCCACTAATTACAATAATGTTTTGGTGGCTGATTAATGCAAATAAAAGGTTACAAAATGACTTTAAGGTAGGGGTGGCTGCATCAATGCATGGAGATGTTATACATTCATTTGCTTCTTTAATGTGTTGTTTCTTCTCTTACATCAGCCCATTCATCAAAATCACGTCATCCAATTCATGCTCATTTTACACCAAGAAATATTCCAAATTTGCTCTTGAGTCCAACAGACGAAATGTAGAGAATATTCTAAGCTTTCCAACGCATTAAAGATCACCTCAAACGGACATCCAGAGCTCCAGATATAGCCAAAACAAGACTGACATATCATGACCTGCGAAAATAAAACTTAGAACCCAAAATTAATTTGGTTCTTTTATTCCACAATGACTTTATTATTCTTTTCAAGAGAGATAATTTTAGGATCACATCATACTCTCCCTCGCTCTGATACCAAATGATAAAGACAAAAAAGGGTTGTAATTTTTGGTTTTGTATTTTATGTGAATGATAAAGGACAAAAATTGTATAGGAATAAAAATAAAATAAAAAGATGGATTTGGGGAAAGAAATGGTGAAAGAAAACGTCACACTCACTTCCAATCCAAGAAGGAATGCTAAGCCAGGAGGAATCGCCACAATGGTAAGGAAGCCATTGATAAGACTCGATAAACTTGGTTCAATCCAGAACCAAAAAAAGAGACAAAGCTCTCACAACACACAAAGTGTATTTTTTTAATCAAAATTCTCTATCTTTACATATCATTTTCGTGCTCTATTTATAGGAGCTTATTACATGATGATTTTGACTCTAAAACTCTTAGAAAATGAAAGGAAATGCAGCCACTAATTACAATAATGTTTTGGTGGCTGATTAATGCAAATAAAAGGTTACAAAATGACTTTAAGGTAGGGGTGGCTGCATCAATGCATGGAGATGTTATACATTCATTTGCTTCTTTAATGTGTTGTTTCTTCTCTTACATCAGCCCATTCATCAAAATCACGTCATCCAATTCATGCTCATTTTACACCAAGAAATATTCCAAATTTGCTCTTGAGTCCAACAGACGAAATGTAGAGAATATTCTAAGCTTTCCAACGCATTAAAGATCACCTCAAACGGACATCCAGAGCTCCAGATATAGCCAAAACAAGACTGACATATCATGACCTGCGAAAATAAAACTTAGAACCCAAAATTAATTTGGTTCTTTTATTCCACAATGACTTTATTATTCTTTTCAAGAGAGATAATTTTAGGATCACATCACTTGTGGTTCTGGATTGAACCATCCTTGATCTTATCAAGAAATTCTTTTCTTGTGGCGATCCTCGCATCCATCGGCATATCAATCTTTCTTGGATTAGAAAGAGTGTGGCGCCCCTGTCTATCCATCCCATTTCTTCGTTTCTGAGTCTTTTCTACCAACAATATTCATATTTAGCTTCCGACGGCTCCGCGAGACTTCTCATTTGGTATTCAGAGCTAGGTTCCGTTGGGACTGGTTTTTATTTTTCAATTTCAATTTTTTTTTCATTTGCATATTATCCTTGAAATTTCTTCATCTCAGTTTCTTTTTGAAGTATTAAACAAAAAAATATGGCTCATGAAATTCAAGCTTCAATTGAATATTTTGATAAAGTATGTAGAGAAAAAATGCTTGAGGATATCAAGAGAAGATCAAGTCGTACATCTGCTCTTAGAGAGTTACAAAGAAAAAGGAGAGAGAAAATGATGGCAATAATTGATAGAGGAATGGCTGATATCTCCAAAATACTAGAGGAGAATCTCCTTCAATTCCAAAATCATTATATAGAGCCTAAAATAAATGTTGAAGAAAAAGAGAGTCTCATTATAAAGGAAACTCATGAAGAAGAATGTGAAAAGGAAAGAGAAGAGACAAAAAGTGACGAAAAAGAAGTAGAGGAAAAAGGAGAAGAAAAGGAGAATGAGAAGGAAAAGGAAGAGAAAAATGTTGAAAAGTTTTGGCCTACTATTACATTAGTACCTTCTTCTAAGTTGGTTTGTGTTTTCAATTGTTGGGATTCTTCTTCTAATATTATTCAATTGTCTAACATTTCTTTATGTCATGAAGGAAACAAAGAGAATGAAGAAACTTTTTCTCAACAGGTGGAAGGAAATTATGAGATTTGGAGCGATGATCATGTCCATAAATCAAAAGTGGATGAAAAGCAAGCAAATTCTTCCAATAAAAGTGAAGAGCTCTCTAAAGTTGAAGTTACATGTGATGGATTCTATAGATTTGTTTTTGACCCAGGAGGTAATCAAGCTATAAATTCGAGGTCGAATTCTCTTGAAGAGGGAGAGTATGATGTGATCCTAAAATTCTCTCTCTTGACAAGAATAATAAAATCATTGTTGAATAAAAGAACCAAATTATTTTTGGTTCAAATTTTTATTTTCGTAAGTCATTATGTATCTGTCTTGTATTCATCATATCTAGAGCTCTGCAACTCCGATTGAGGTGATCTTTGAAGCGTTGGAAAGGGTACAAAATCATCTACATTTCATATGTTGGACTCAGAAGCAAAATCGGTGTATATCATGGTGTAAAAATGGGATTAAAGTGGAGGACGTGATTAAATGAAGGAGCTGAAGCAAAAGAGGTGAAACACAATTAATTTGAGTAGTTGAAGAGCATAATCTGAAGCAAAAGTAACAGCCATGAGTGTGTAACTTCAAGAATTGATTCAGCCACCTTAAATCAAAACCAATAAATTTGTAACATTTCCTTGCAATAATTAGCCACATAAGAGTTATTTCATTAATCATCATATAATTGTAAGCTTTTCAGCATTCTAGCCTATTACCTATATAAAGGGGGCGAAAATAATGAATAGGATATGTAGAATTTTGATAAAAATTACACTATGTGTGTTTTGAGTGAGAGTTTTCTCCTCTTTGAGTTCTTGGATTAGAACTTGTTATCGAATCTTATCAATGGCTTCCTTACCATTGTGGCGATTCCTCAAGGCTTAGCATTCCTTCTTGGATTGGAAGTGAATGTGATGCATTCTTTCACCATTTCTTTCCCCAAATCCATATTTTTATTTTACTTTTTATCCCTATACGATTTCTTTCCTTTATCAAACCTTTATCAAACTTCTAACCATATAGGCTAAAATCTCATTTTGTCGACAAAGTCATTCCAATACTTTCATTTTTCCGAATATAAAACCAAATAGGTTCACATATCATGTTTCGCATCAAGGGACATCGAGAGACAAGTTCACTGTTTATCAAACTTCTAACCACATAGGCTAACATTTCATTTTCGCGACAAGGGTCATTTCAATACTTTCATTTTACCGAATTTCAAACCAAATAGGTTCTCATATCATGTTTCGCATCAAGGGACATCGAGGGACATGTTCAACCTTCATATTTAACAAACATGTAACAATATAAACTAAAATCTCGTTTTTGCGATAAGGGTCATCTCATTACTTTCTATTTACCAAATTTAAAACGAAATTGGTTCAAATATTATGTTACGCAATAAAGGACATCGAGGGACAAATTCAACATTAATATTTATCAAACTTTTAACCATATAGGCTAAAATCTCATTTTTGGGACAATGGTCATTCAAATAATTTCATTTTGCCGAATACAAAACCAAATAGGTTCACATATCATGTTTCGCATTAAGGGAGATCGAGGGACAAGTTCAACCTTTATCAAACTTCTAACCATATAGGTTAAAATCTCATTTTCGCGACAAAGTCATTCCAATACTTTCATTTTTCCGAACATAAAACCAAATAGGTTCACATATCATGTTTCGCATCAAGGGACATCGAGGGACAAGTTCACTGTTTATCAAACTTCTAACCACATAGGCTAACATTTCATTATCGCGACAATGGTCATTTCAATACTTTCATTTTACCGAATTTCAAACCAAATAGGTTCACATATCATGTTTCGCATCAAGGGACATCGAGGGACATGTTCAACCTTCATATTTAACAAACATGTAACAATATAAGCTAAAATCTCGTTTTCGCAATAAGGGTCATCTCATTACTTTCTATTTACCAAATTTAAAACGAAATTGGTTCAAATATTATGTTACGCAATAAAGGACATCGAGGGATAAATTCAACATTAATATTTATCAAACTTTTAACCATATAGGTTAAAATCTCATTTTTGGGACAATGGTCATTCAAATAATTTCATTTTGCCGAATACAAAACCAAATAGGTTCACATATCATGTTTCGTTTCAAGGGAGATCGAGGGACAAGTTCAACCTTTATCAAACTTCTAACCATATAGGCTAAAATCTAATTTCTGCGACAAAATCATTCCAATACTTTCATTTTTCCGAATATAAAACCAAATAGGTTCACATATCATGTAATGCATCAAGGGACATCATGGGACAAGTTCACTGTTTATCAAACTTCTAACCACATAGGCTAACATTTCATTTTCGCGACAAGGGTCATTTCAATACTTTCATTTTACCAAATTTCAAACCAAATAGGTTCACATATCATGTTTGGCATCAAGGGACATCGACGGACATGTTCAACCTTCATATTTAACAAACATGTAACAATATAAGCTAAAATCTCGTTTTTGCAATAAGGGTCATCTCATTAGTTTCTATTTACCAAATTTAAAACGAAATTGGTTCAAATATTATGTTATGCAATAAAGGACATCGAGGGACAAATTCAACATTAATATTTATCAAACTTTTAACCATATAGGCTAAAATCTCATTTTTGGGACAATGGTCATTCAAATAATTTCATTTTGCCGAATACAAAACCAAATAGGTTCACATATCATGTTTCGTATCAAGGGAGATCGAGGGACAAGTTCAACCTTTATAAAACTTCTAACCATATAGGCTAAAATCTCATTTTGTCGACAAAGTCATTCCAATACTTTCATTTTTCCAAATATAAAACCAAATAGGTTCACATATCATGTTTCGCATCAAGGGACATCGAGAGACAAGTTCACTGTTTATCAAACTTCTAACCACATAGGCTAACATTTCATTTTCGCGACAAGGGTCATTTCAATACTTTCATTTTACCAAATTTCAAACCAAATAGGTTCACATATCATGTTTGGCATCAAGGGACATCGACGGACATGTTCAACCTTCATATTTAACAAACATGTAACAATATAAGCTAAAATCTCGTTTTTGCAATAAGGATCATCTCATTAGTTTCTATTTACCAAATTTAAAACGAAATTGGTTCAAATATTATGTTATGCAATAAAGGACATCGAGGGACAAATTCAACATTAATATTTTTCAAACTTTTAACCATATAGGCTAAAATCTCATTTTTGGGACAATGGTCATTCAAATAATTTCATTTTGCCGAATACAAAACCAAATAGGTTCACATATCATGTTTCGAATCAAGGGAGATCGAGGGACAAGTTCAACCTTTATCAAACTTCTAACCATATAGGCTAAAATCTCATTTTGTCGACAAAGTCATTCCAATACTTTCATTTTTCCGAATATAAAACCAAATAGGTTCACATATCATGTTTCGCATCAAGGGACATCGAGAGACAAGTTCACTGTTTATCAAACTTCTAACCACATAGGCTAACATTTCATTTTCGCGACAAGGGTCATTTCAATACTTTCATTTTACCGAATTTCAAACCAAATAGGTTCTCATATCATGTTTCGCATCAAGGGACATCGAGGGACATGTTCAACCTTCATATTTAACAAACATGTAACAATATAAACTAAAATCTCGTTTTTGCGATAAGGGTCATCTCATTACTTTCTATTTACGAAATTTAAAACGAAATTGGTTCAAATATTATGTTACGCAATAAAGGACATCGAGGGACAAATTCAACATTAATATTTATCAAACTTTTAACCATATAGGTTAAAATCTCATTTTTGGGACAATGGTCATTCAAATAATTTCATTTTGCCGAATACAAAACCAAATAGGTTCACATATCATGTTTCGCATTAAGGGAGATTGAGGGACAAGCTCAACCTTTATCAAACTTCTAACCATATAGGTTAAAATCTCATTTTCGCGACAAAGTCATTCCAATACTTTCATTTTTCCGAACATAAAACCAAATAGGTTCACATATCATGTTTCGCATCAAGGGACATCGAGGGACAAGTTCACTGTTTATCAAACTTCTAACCACATAGGCTAACATTTCATTATCGCGACAATGGTCATTTCAATACTTTCATTTTACCGAATTTCAAACCAAATAGGTTCACATATCATGTTTCGCATCAAGGGACATCGAGGGACATGTTCAACCTTCATATTTAACAAACATGTAACAATATAAGCTAAAATCTCGTTTTCGCAATAAGGGTCATCTCATTACTTTCTATTTACCAAATTTAAAACGAAATTGGTTCAAATATTATGTTACGCAATAAAGGACATCGAGGGACAAATTCAACATTAATATTTATCAAACTTTTAACCATATAGGTTAAAATCTCATTTTTGGGACAATGGTCATTCAAATAATTTCATTTTGCCGAATACAAAACCAAATAGGTTCACATATCATGTTTCGTTTCAAGGGAGATCGAGGGACAAGTTCAACCTTTATGAAAAGGGACATCGAGGGACATGTTCAACCTTCATATTTAACAAACATGTAACAATATAAGCTAAAATCTCGTTTTCGTGATAAGGGTCATCTCATGACTTTCTGTTTACCAAATTTAAAACGAAATTGGTTCAAATATTATGTTACGCAATAAAGGACATCGAGGGACAAATTCAACATTAATATTTATCAAACTTTTAACCATATAGGCTAAAATCTCATTTTTGGGACAATGGTCATTCAAATAATTTCATTTTGCCGAATACAAAACCAAATAGGTTCACATATCATGTTTCGTATCAAGGGAGATCGAGGGACAAGTTCAACCTTTATCAAACTTCTAACCATATAGGCAATAAACTCAAAGTCGTTCCAATACTTTCATTTTTCCGAATATAAAACCAAATAGGTTCACATATCATGTTTCACATCAAGGGACATCGAGGGACAAGTTCACTGTTTATCAAACTTTTAACCACATAGGCTAACATTTCATTTTCGCGACAAGGGTCATTTCAATACTTTCATTTTACCGAATTTCAAACCAAATAGGTTCACATATCATGTTTCGCATCAAGGGACATCGAGGGACATGTTCAACCTTCATATTTAACAAACATGTAACAATATAAGCTAAAATCTCGTTTTCGTGATAAGGGTCATCTCATGACTTTCTGTTTACCAAATTTACAACGAAATTGGTTCAAATATTATGTTACGCAATAAAGGACATCGAGGGACAAATTCAACATTAATATTTATCAAACTTTTAACCATATAGGCTAAAATCTCATTTTTGGGACAATGGTCATTCAAATAATTTCATTTTGCCGAATACAAAACCAAATAGGTTCACATATCATGTTTCGTATAAAGGGAGATCGAGGGACAAGTTCAACCTTTATCAAACTTCTAACCATATAGGCTAAAATCTCATTTTCGCGACAAAGTCATTCCAATACTTTCATTTTTCCGAATATGAAACCAAATAGGTTCACATATCATGTTTCGCATCAAGGGACATCGAGGGACAAGCTCACTCTTTATCAAACTTCTAACCACATAGGCTAACATTTCATTTTCGCGACAAGGGTCATTTCAATACTTTCATTTTACCGAAATTCAAACCAAATATGTTCACATATCATGTTTCGCATCAAGGGACATCGAGGGACATGTTCAACCTTCATATTTAACAAACATGTAACAATATAAGCTAAAATCTTGTTTTCGTGATAAGGGTCATCTCATGACTTTCTGTTTACCAAATTTAAAACGAAATTGGTTCAAATATTATGTTACGCAATAAAGGACATCGAGGGACAAATTCAACATTAATATTTATCAAACTTTTAACCATATAGGCTAAAATCTCATTTTTGGGACAATGGTCATTCAAATAATTTCATTTTGCCGAATACAAAACCAAATAGGTTCACATATCATGTTTCGTATCAAGGGAGATCGAGGGACAAGTTCAACCTTTATCAAACTTCTAACCATATAGGCAATAAACTCAAAGTCATTCCAATACTTTCATTTTTCCGAATATAAAACCAAATAGGTTCACATATCATGTTTCACATCAAGGGACATCGAGGGACAAGTTCACTGTTTATCAAACTTCTAACCACATAGGCTAACATTTCATTTTCGCGACAAGGGTCATTTCAATACTTTCATTTTACCGAATTTCAAACCAAATAGGTTCACATATCATGTTTCGCATCAAGGGACATCGAGGGACATGTTCAACCTTCATATTTAACAAACATGTAACAATATAAGCTAAAATCTCGTTTTCGTGATAAGGGTCATCTCATGACTTTCTGTTTACCAAATTTACAACGAAATTGGTTCAAATATTATGTTACGCAATAAAGGACATCGAGGGACAAATTCAACATTAATATTTATCAAACTTTTAACCATATAGGCTAAAATCTCATTTTTGGGACAATGGTCATTCAAATAATTTCATTTTGCCGAATACAAAACCAAATAGGTTCACATATCATGTTTCGTATAAAGGGAGATCGAGGGACAAGTTCAACCTTTATCAAACTTCTAACCATATAGGCTAAAATCTCATTTTCGCGACAAAGTCATTCCAATACTTTCATTTTTCCGAATATGAAACCAAATAGGTTCACATATCATGTTTCGCATCAAGGGACATCGAGGGACAAGCTCACTCTTTATCAAACTTCTAACCACATAGGCTAACATTTCATTTTCGCGACAAGGGTCATTTCAATACTTTCATTTTACCGAAATTCAAACCAAATATGTTCACATATCATGTTTCGCATCAAGGGACATCGAGGGACATGTTCAACCTTCATATTTAACAAACATGTAACAATATAAGCTAAAATCTTGTTTTCGTGATAAGGGTCATCTCATGACTTTCTGTTTACCAAATTTAAAACGAAATTGGTTCAAATATTATGTTACGCAATAAAGGACATCGAGGGACAAATTCAACATTAATATTTATCAAACTTTTAACCATATAGGCTAAAATCTCATTTTTGGGACAATGGTCATTCAAATAATTTCATTTTGCCGAATACAAAACCAAATAGGTTCACATATCATGTTTCGTATCAAGGGAGATCGAGGGACAAGTTCAACCTTTATCAAACTTCTAACCATATAGGCAATAAACTCAAAGTCATTCCAATACTTTCATTTTTCCGAATATAAAACCAAATAGGTTCACATATCATGTTTCACATCAAGGGACATCGAGGGACAAGTTCACTGTTTATCAAACTTCTAACCACATAGGCTAACATTTTATTTTCGCGACAAGGGTCATTTCAATACTTTCATTTTACCGAATTTCAAACCAAATTGGTTCACATATCATGTTTCGCATCAAGGGACATCGAGGGACATGTTCAACCTTCATATTTAACAAACATGTAACAATATAAGCTAAAATCTCGTTTTCGTGATAAGGGTCATCTCATGACTTTCTGTTTACCAAATTTACAACGAAATTGGTTCAAATATTATGTTACGCAATAAAGGACATCGAGGGACAAATTCAACATTAATATTTATCAAACTTTTAACCATATAGGCTAAAATCTCATTTTTGGGACAATGGTCATTCAAATAATTTCATTTTGCCGAATACAAAACCAAATAGGTTCACATATCATGTTTCGTATAAAGGGAGATCGAGGGACAAGTTCAACCTTTATCAAACTTCTAACCATATAGGCTAAAATCTCATTTTCGCGACAAAGTCATTCCAATACTTTCATTTTTCCGAATATGAAACCAAATAGGTTCACATATCATGTTTCGCATCAAGGGACATCGAGGGACAAGCTCACTCTTTATCAAACTTCTAACCACATAGGCTAACATTTCATTTTCGCGACAAGGGTCATTTCAATACTTTCATTTTACCGAAATTCAAACCAAATATGTTCACATATCATGTTACGCATCAAGGGACATCGAGGGACATGTTCAACCTTCATATTTAACAAACATGTAACAATATAAGCTAAAATCTCGTTTTCGTGATAAGGGTCATCTCATGACTTTCTGTTTACCAAATTTAAAACGAAATTGGTTCAAATATTATGTTACGCAATAAAGGACATCGAGGGACAAATTCAAAATTAATATTTATCAAACTTTTAACCATATAGGCTAAAATCTCATTTTTGGGACAATGGTCATTCAAATAATTTCATTTTGCCGAATACAAAACCAAATAGGTTCACATATCATGTTTCGTATCAAGGGAGATCGAGGGACAAGTTCAACCTTTATCAAACTTCTAACCATATAGGCAATAAACTCAAAGTCATTCCAATACTTTCATTTTTCCGAATATAAAACCAAATAGGTTCACATATCATGTTTCACATCAAGGGACATCGAGGGACAAGTTCACTGTTTATCAAACTTCTAACCACATAGGCTAACATTTCATTTTCGCGACAAGGGTCATTTCAATACTTTCATTTTACCGAATTTCAAACCAAATAGGTTCACATATCATGTTTCGCATCAAGGGACATCGAGGGGCATGTTCAACCTTCATATTTAACAAACATGTAACAATATAAGCTAAAATCTCGTTTTCGTGATAAGGGTCATCTCATGACTTTCTGTTTACCAAATTTACAACGAAATTGGTTCAAATATTATGTTACGCAATAAAGGACATCGAGGGACAAATTCAACATTAATATTTATCAAACTTTTAACCATATAGGCTAAAATCTCATTTTTGGGACAATGGTCATTCAAATAATTTCATTTTGCCGAATACAAAACCAAATAGGTTCACATATCATGTTTCGTATCAAGGGAGATCGAGGGACAAGTTCAACCTTTATCAAACTTCTAACCATATAGGCTAAAATCTCATTTTCGCGACAAAGTCATTCCAATACTTTCATTTTTCCGAATATGAAACCAAATAGGTTCACATATCATGTTTCGCATCAAGGGACATCGAGGGACAAGCTCACTCTTTATCAAACTTCTAACCACATAGGCTAACATTTCATTTTCGCGACAAGGGTCATTTCAATACTTTCATTTTACCGAAATTCAAACCAAATATGTTCACATATCATGTTTCGCATCAAGGGACATCGAGGGACATGTTCAACCTTCATATTTAACAAACATGTAACAATATAAGCTAAAATCTCGTTTTCGTGATAAGGGTCATCTCATGACTTTCTGTTTACCAAATTTAAAACGAAATTGGTTCAAATATTATGTTACGCAATAAAGGACATCGAGGGGCAAATTCAACATTAATATTTATCAAACTTTTAACCATATAGGCTAAAATCTCATTTTTGGGACAATGGTCATTCAAATAATTTCATTTTGCCGAATACAAAACCAAATAGGTTCACATATCATGTTTCGCATCAAGGGACATCGAGGGACAAGCTCACTGTTTATCAAACTTCTAACCACATAGGCTAACATTTCATTTTCGCGACAAGGGTCATTTCAATACTTTCATTTTACCGAATTTCAAACCAAATATGTTCACATATCATGTTTCGCATCAAGGGACATCGAGGGACATGTTCAACCTTCATATTTAACAAACATGTAACAATATAAGCTAAAATCTCGTTTTCGTGATAAGGGTCATCTCATGACTTTCTGTTTACCAAATTTAAAACGAAATTGGTTCAAATATTATATTACGCAATAAAGGACATCGAGGGACAAATTCAACATTAATATTTATCAAACTTTTAACCATATAGGCTAAAATCTCATTTTTGGGACAATGGTCATTCAAATAATTTCATTTTGCCGAATACAAAACCAAATAGGTTCACATATCATGTTTCACATCAAGGGACATCGAGGGACAAGTTCACTGTTTATCAAACTTCTAACCACATAGGCTAACATTTTATTTTCGCGACAAGGGTCATTTCAATACTTTCATTTTACCGAATTTCAAACCAAATTGGTTCACATATCATGTTTCGCATCAAGGGACATCGAGGGACATGTTCAACCTTCATATTTAACAAACATGTAACAATATAAGCTAAAATCTCGTTTTTGCAATAAGGGTCATCTCATTAGTTTCTATTTACCAAATTTAAAACGAAATTGGTTCAAATATTATGTTATGCAATAAAGGACATCGAGGGACAAATTCAACATTAATATTTATCAAACTTTTAACCATATAGGCTAAAATCTCATTTTTGGGACAATGGTCATTCAAATAATTTCATTTTGCCGAATACAAAACCAAATAGGTTCACATATCATGTTTCGTATCAAGGGAGATCGAGGGACAAGTTCAACCTTTATAAAACTTCTAACCATATAGGCTAAAATCTCATTTTGTCGACAAAGTCATTCCAATACTTTCATTTTTCCAAATATAAAACCAAATAGGTTCACATATCATGTTTCGCATCAAGGGACATCGAGAGACAAGTTCACTGTTTATCAAACTTCTAACCACATAGGCTAACATTTCATTTTCGCGACAAGGGTCATTTCAATACTTTCATTTTACCAAATTTCAAACCAAATAGGTTCACATATCATGTTTGGCATCAAGGGACATCGACGGACATGTTCAACCTTCATATTTAACAAACATGTAACAATATAAGCTAAAATCTCGTTTTTGCAATAAGGATCATCTCATTAGTTTCTATTTACCAAATTTAAAACGAAATTGGTTCAAATATTATGTTATGCAATAAAGGACATCGAGGGACAAATTCAACATTAATATTTTTCAAACTTTTAACCATATAGGCTAAAATCTCATTTTTGGGACAATGGTCATTCAAATAATTTCATTTTGCCGAATACAAAACCAAATAGGTTCACATATCATGTTTCGAATCAAGGGAGATCGAGGGACAAGTTCAACCTTTATCAAACTTCTAACCATATAGGCTAAAATCTCATTTTGTCGACAAAGTCATTCCAATACTTTCATTTTTCCGAATATAAAACCAAATAGGTTCACATATCATGTTTCGCATCAAGGGACATCGAGAGACAAGTTCACTGTTTATCAAACTTCTAACCACATAGGCTAACATTTCATTTTCGCGACAAGGGTCATTTCAATACTTTCATTTTACCGAATTTCAAACCAAATAGGTTCTCATATCATGTTTCGCATCAAGGGACATCGAGGGACATGTTCAACCTTCATATTTAACAAACATGTAACAATATAAACTAAAATCTCGTTTTTGCGATAAGGGTCATCTCATTACTTTCTATTTACGAAATTTAAAACGAAATTGGTTCAAATATTATGTTACGCAATAAAGGACATCGAGGGACAAATTCAACATTAATATTTATCAAACTTTTAACCATATAGGTTAAAATCTCATTTTTGGGACAATGGTCATTCAAATAATTTCATTTTGCCGAATACAAAACCAAATAGGTTCACATATCATGTTTCGCATTAAGGGAGATTGAGGGACAAGCTCAACCTTTATCAAACTTCTAACCATATAGGTTAAAATCTCATTTTCGCGACAAAGTCATTCCAATACTTTCATTTTTCCGAACATAAAACCAAATAGGTTCACATATCATGTTTCGCATCAAGGGACATCGAGGGACAAGTTCACTGTTTATCAAACTTCTAACCACATAGGCTAACATTTCATTATCGCGACAATGGTCATTTCAATACTTTCATTTTACCGAATTTCAAACCAAATAGGTTCACATATCATGTTTCGCATCAAGGGACATCGAGGGACATGTTCAACCTTCATATTTAACAAACATGTAACAATATAAGCTAAAATCTCGTTTTCGCAATAAGGGTCATCTCATTACTTTCTATTTACCAAATTTAAAACGAAATTGGTTCAAATATTATGTTACGCAATAAAGGACATCGAGGGACAAATTCAACATTAATATTTATCAAACTTTTAACCATATAGGTTAAAATCTCATTTTTGGGACAATGGTCATTCAAATAATTTCATTTTGCCGAATACAAAACCAAATAGGTTCACATATCATGTTTCGTTTCAAGGGAGATCGAGGGACAAGTTCAACCTTTATGAAAAGGGACATCGAGGGACATGTTCAACCTTCATATTTAACAAACATGTAACAATATAAGCTAAAATCTCGTTTTCGTGATAAGGGTCATCTCATGACTTTCTGTTTACCAAATTTAAAACGAAATTGGTTCAAATATTATGTTACGCAATAAAGGACATCGAGGGACAAATTCAACATTAATATTTATCAAACTTTTAACCATATAGGCTAAAATCTCATTTTTGGGACAATGGTCATTCAAATAATTTCATTTTGCCGAATACAAAACCAAATAGGTTCACATATCATGTTTCGTATCAAGGGAGATCGAGGGACAAGTTCAACCTTTATCAAACTTCTAACCATATAGGCAATAAACTCAAAGTCGTTCCAATACTTTCATTTTTCCGAATATAAAACCAAATAGGTTCACATATCATGTTTCACATCAAGGGACATCGAGGGACAAGTTCACTGTTTATCAAACTTTTAACCACATAGGCTAACATTTCATTTTCGCGACAAGGGTCATTTCAATACTTTCATTTTACCGAATTTCAAACCAAATAGGTTCACATATCATGTTTCGCATCAAGGGACATCGAGGGACATGTTCAACCTTCATATTTAACAAACATGTAACAATATAAGCTAAAATCTCGTTTTCGTGATAAGGGTCATCTCATGACTTTCTGTTTACCAAATTTACAACGAAATTGGTTCAAATATTATGTTACGCAATAAAGGACATCGAGGGACAAATTCAACATTAATATTTATCAAACTTTTAACCATATAGGCTAAAATCTCATTTTTGGGACAATGGTCATTCAAATAATTTCATTTTGCCGAATACAAAACCAAATAGGTTCACATATCATGTTTCGTATAAAGGGAGATCGAGGGACAAGTTCAACCTTTATCAAACTTCTAACCATATAGGCTAAAATCTCATTTTCGCGACAAAGTCATTCCAATACTTTCATTTTTCCGAATATGAAACCAAATAGGTTCACATATCATGTTTCGCATCAAGGGACATCGAGGGACAAGCTCACTCTTTATCAAACTTCTAACCACATAGGCTAACATTTCATTTTCGCGACAAGGGTCATTTCAATACTTTCATTTTACCGAAATTCAAACCAAATATGTTCACATATCATGTTTCGCATCAAGGGACATCGAGGGACATGTTCAACCTTCATATTTAACAAACATGTAACAATATAAGCTAAAATCTTGTTTTCGTGATAAGGGTCATCTCATGACTTTCTGTTTACCAAATTTAAAACGAAATTGGTTCAAATATTATGTTACGCAATAAAGGACATCGAGGGACAAATTCAACATTAATATTTATCAAACTTTTAACCATATAGGCTAAAATCTCATTTTTGGGACAATGGTCATTCAAATAATTTCATTTTGCCGAATACAAAACCAAATAGGTTCACATATCATGTTTCGTATCAAGGGAGATCGAGGGACAAGTTCAACCTTTATCAAACTTCTAACCATATAGGCAATAAACTCAAAGTCATTCCAATACTTTCATTTTTCCGAATATAAAACCAAATAGGTTCACATATCATGTTTCACATCAAGGGACATCGAGGGACAAGTTCACTGTTTATCAAACTTCTAACCACATAGGCTAACATTTCATTTTCGCGACAAGGGTCATTTCAATACTTTCATTTTACCGAATTTCAAACCAAATAGGTTCACATATCATGTTTCGCATCAAGGGACATCGAGGGACATGTTCAACCTTCATATTTAACAAACATGTAACAATATAAGCTAAAATCTCGTTTTCGTGATAAGGGTCATCTCATGACTTTCTGTTTACCAAATTTACAACGAAATTGGTTCAAATATTATGTTACGCAATAAAGGACATCGAGGGACAAATTCAACATTAATATTTATCAAACTTTTAACCATATAGGCTAAAATCTCATTTTTGGGACAATGGTCATTCAAATAATTTCATTTTGCCGAATACAAAACCAAATAGGTTCACATATCATGTTTCGTATAAAGGGAGATCGAGGGACAAGTTCAACCTTTATCAAACTTCTAACCATATAGGCTAAAATCTCATTTTCGCGACAAAGTCATTCCAATACTTTCATTTTTCCGAATATGAAACCAAATAGGTTCACATATCATGTTTCGCATCAAGGGACATCGAGGGACAAGCTCACTCTTTATCAAACTTCTAACCACATAGGCTAACATTTCATTTTCGCGACAAGGGTCATTTCAATACTTTCATTTTACCGAAATTCAAACCAAATATGTTCACATATCATGTTTCGCATCAAGGGACATCGAGGGACATGTTCAACCTTCATATTTAACAAACATGTAACAATATAAGCTAAAATCTTGTTTTCGTGATAAGGGTCATCTCATGACTTTCTGTTTACCAAATTTAAAACGAAATTGGTTCAAATATTATGTTACGCAATAAAGGACATCGAGGGACAAATTCAACATTAATATTTATCAAACTTTTAACCATATAGGCTAAAATCTCATTTTTGGGACAATGGTCATTCAAATAATTTCATTTTGCCGAATACAAAACCAAATAGGTTCACATATCATGTTTCGTATCAAGGGAGATCGAGGGACAAGTTCAACCTTTATCAAACTTCTAACCATATAGGCAATAAACTCAAAGTCATTCCAATACTTTCATTTTTCCGAATATAAAACCAAATAGGTTCACATATCATGTTTCACATCAAGGGACATCGAGGGACAAGTTCACTGTTTATCAAACTTCTAACCACATAGGCTAACATTTTATTTTCGCGACAAGGGTCATTTCAATACTTTCATTTTACCGAATTTCAAACCAAATTGGTTCACATATCATGTTTCGCATCAAGGGACATCGAGGGACATGTTCAACCTTCATATTTAACAAACATGTAACAATATAAGCTAAAATCTCGTTTTCGTGATAAGGGTCATCTCATGACTTTCTGTTTACCAAATTTACAACGAAATTGGTTCAAATATTATGTTACGCAATAAAGGACATCGAGGGACAAATTCAACATTAATATTTATCAAACTTTTAACCATATAGGCTAAAATCTCATTTTTGGGACAATGGTCATTCAAATAATTTCATTTTGCCGAATACAAAACCAAATAGGTTCACATATCATGTTTCGTATAAAGGGAGATCGAGGGACAAGTTCAACCTTTATCAAACTTCTAACCATATAGGCTAAAATCTCATTTTCGCGACAAAGTCATTCCAATACTTTCATTTTTCCGAATATGAAACCAAATAGGTTCACATATCATGTTTCGCATCAAGGGACATCGAGGGACAAGCTCACTCTTTATCAAACTTCTAACCACATAGGCTAACATTTCATTTTCGCGACAAGGGTCATTTCAATACTTTCATTTTACCGAAATTCAAACCAAATATGTTCACATATCATGTTACGCATCAAGGGACATCGAGGGACATGTTCAACCTTCATATTTAACAAACATGTAACAATATAAGCTAAAATCTCGTTTTCGTGATAAGGGTCATCTCATGACTTTCTGTTTACCAAATTTAAAACGAAATTGGTTCAAATATTATGTTACGCAATAAAGGACATCGAGGGACAAATTCAAAATTAATATTTATCAAACTTTTAACCATATAGGCTAAAATCTCATTTTTGGGACAATGGTCATTCAAATAATTTCATTTTGCCGAATACAAAACCAAATAGGTTCACATATCATGTTTCGTATCAAGGGAGATCGAGGGACAAGTTCAACCTTTATCAAACTTCTAACCATATAGGCAATAAACTCAAAGTCATTCCAATACTTTCATTTTTCCGAATATAAAACCAAATAGGTTCACATATCATGTTTCACATCAAGGGACATCGAGGGACAAGTTCACTGTTTATCAAACTTCTAACCACATAGGCTAACATTTCATTTTCGCGACAAGGGTCATTTCAATACTTTCATTTTACCGAATTTCAAACCAAATAGGTTCACATATCATGTTTCGCATCAAGGGACATCGAGGGGCATGTTCAACCTTCATATTTAACAAACATGTAACAATATAAGCTAAAATCTCGTTTTCGTGATAAGGGTCATCTCATGACTTTCTGTTTACCAAATTTACAACGAAATTGGTTCAAATATTATGTTACGCAATAAAGGACATCGAGGGACAAATTCAACATTAATATTTATCAAACTTTTAACCATATAGGCTAAAATCTCATTTTTGGGACAATGGTCATTCAAATAATTTCATTTTGCCGAATACAAAACCAAATAGGTTCACATATCATGTTTCGTATCAAGGGAGATCGAGGGACAAGTTCAACCTTTATCAAACTTCTAACCATATAGGCTAAAATCTCATTTTCGCGACAAAGTCATTCCAATACTTTCATTTTTCCGAATATGAAACCAAATAGGTTCACATATCATGTTTCGCATCAAGGGACATCGAGGGACAAGCTCACTCTTTATCAAACTTCTAACCACATAGGCTAACATTTCATTTTCGCGACAAGGGTCATTTCAATACTTTCATTTTACCGAAATTCAAACCAAATATGTTCACATATCATGTTTCGCATCAAGGGACATCGAGGGACATGTTCAACCTTCATATTTAACAAACATGTAACAATATAAGCTAAAATCTCGTTTTCGTGATAAGGGTCATCTCATGACTTTCTGTTTACCAAATTTAAAACGAAATTGGTTCAAATATTATGTTACGCAATAAAGGACATCGAGGGGCAAATTCAACATTAATATTTATCAAACTTTTAACCATATAGGCTAAAATCTCATTTTTGGGACAATGGTCATTCAAATAATTTCATTTTGCCGAATACAAAACCAAATAGGTTCACATATCATGTTTCGCATCAAGGGACATCGAGGGACAAGCTCACTGTTTATCAAACTTCTAACCACATAGGCTAACATTTCATTTTCGCGACAAGGGTCATTTCAATACTTTCATTTTACCGAATTTCAAACCAAATATGTTCACATATCATGTTTCGCATCAAGGGACATCGAGGGACATGTTCAACCTTCATATTTAACAAACATGTAACAATATAAGCTAAAATCTCGTTTTCGTGATAAGGGTCATCTCATGACTTTCTGTTTACCAAATTTAAAACGAAATTGGTTCAAATATTATATTACGCAATAAAGGACATCGAGGGACAAATTCAACATTAATATTTATCAAACTTTTAACCATATAGGCTAAAATCTCATTTTTGGGACAATGGTCATTCAAATAATTTCATTTTGCCGAATACAAAACCAAATAGGTTCACATATCATGTTTCACATCAAGGGACATCGAGGGACAAGTTCACTGTTTATCAAACTTCTAACCACATAGGCTAACATTTTATTTTCGCGACAAGGGTCATTTCAATACTTTCATTTTACCGAATTTCAAACCAAATTGGTTCACATATCATGTTTCGCATCAAGGGACATCGAGGGACATGTTCAACCTTCATATTTAACAAACATGTAACAATATAAGCTAAAATCTCGTTTTCGTGATAAGGGTCATCTCATGACTTTCTGTTTACCAAATTTACAACGA
The DNA here is from genome assembly GCF_051527215.1 of Medicago sativa. Lineage (NCBI taxonomy): Eukaryota > Viridiplantae > Streptophyta > Magnoliopsida > Fabales > Fabaceae > Medicago > Medicago sativa. Next base: position 49,583,915 of record NC_140754.1, on the reverse strand, counting down.
AATTGGTTCAAATATTATGTTACGCAATAAAGGACATCGAGGGACAAATTCAACATTAATATTTATCAAACTTTTAACCATATAGGCTAAAATCTCATTTTTGGGACAATGGTCATTCAAATAATTTCATTTTGCCGAATACAAAACCAAATAGGTTCACATATCATGTTTCGTATAAAGGGAGATCGAGGGACAAGTTCAACCTTTATCAAACTTCTAACCATATAGGCTAAAATCTCATTTTCGCGACAAAGTCATTCCAATACTTTCATTTTTCCGAATATGAAACCAAATAGGTTCACATATCATGTTTCGCATCAAGGGACATCGAGGGACAAGCTCACTCTTTATCAAACTTCTAACCACATAGGCTAACATTTCATTTTCGCGACAAGGGTCATTTCAATACTTTCATTTTACCGAAATTCAAACCAAATATGTTCACATATCATGTTTCGCATCAAGGGACATCGAGGGACATGTTCAACCTTCATATTTAACAAACATGTAACAATATAAGCTAAAATCTTGTTTTCGTGATAAGGGTCATCTCATGACTTTCTGTTTACCAAATTTAAAACGAAATTGGTTCAAATATTATGTTACGCAATAAAGGACATCGAGGGACAAATTCAACATTAATATTTATCAAACTTTTAACCATATAGGCTAAAATCTCATTTTTGGGACAATGGTCATTCAAATAATTTCATTTTGCCGAATACAAAACCAAATAGGTTCACATATCATGTTTCGTATCAAGGGAGATCGAGGGACAAGTTCAACCTTTATCAAACTTCTAACCATATAGGCAATAAACTCAAAGTCATTCCAATACTTTCATTTTTCCGAATATAAAACCAAATAGGTTCACATATCATGTTTCACATCAAGGGACATCGAGGGACAAGTTCACTGTTTATCAAACTTCTAACCACATAGGCTAACATTTTATTTTCGCGACAAGGGTCATTTCAATACTTTCATTTTACCGAATTTCAAACCAAATTGGTTCACATATCATGTTTCGCATCAAGGGACATCGAGGGACATGTTCAACCTTCATATTTAACAAACATGTAACAATATAAGCTAAAATCTCGTTTTCGTGATAAGGGTCATCTCATGACTTTCTGTTTACCAAATTTACAACGAAATTGGTTCAAATATTATGTTACGCAATAAAGGACATCGAGGGACAAATTCAACATTAATATTTATCAAACTTTTAACCATATAGGCTAAAATCTCATTTTTGGGACAATGGTCATTCAAATAATTTCATTTTGCCGAATACAAAACCAAATAGGTTCACATATCATGTTTCGTATAAAGGGAGATCGAGGGACAAGTTCAACCTTTATCAAACTTCTAACCATATAGGCTAAAATCTCATTTTCGCGACAAAGTCATTCCAATACTTTCATTTTTCCGAATATGAAACCAAATAGGTTCACATATCATGTTTCGCATCAAGGGACATCGAGGGACAAGCTCACTCTTTATCAAACTTCTAACCACATAGGCTAACATTTCATTTTCGCGACAAGGGTCATTTCAATACTTTCATTTTACCGAAATTCAAACCAAATATGTTCACATATCATGTTTCGCATCAAGGGACATCGAGGGACATGTTCAACCTTCATATTTAACTAACATGTAACAATATAAGCTAAAATCTTGTTTTCGTGATAAGGGTCATCTCATGACTTTGTGTTTACCAAATTTAAAACGAAATTGGTTCAAATATTATGTTACGCAATAAAGGACATCGAGGGACAAATTCAACATTAATATTTATCAAACTTTTAACCATATAGGCTAAAATCTCATTTTTGGGACAATGGTCATTCAAATAATTTCATTTTGCCGAATACAAAACCAAATAGGTTCACATATCATGTTTCGTATCAAGGGAGATCGAGGGACAAGTTCAACCTTTATCAAACTTCTAACCATATAGGCAATAAACTCAAAGTCATTCCAATACTTTCATTTTTCCGAATATAAAACCAAATAGGTTCACATATCATGTTTCACATCAAGGGACATCGAGGGACAAGTTCACTGTTTATCAAACTTCTAACCACATAGGCTAACATTTTATTTTCGCGACAAGGGTCATTTCAATACTTTCATTTTACCGAATTTCAAACCAAATTGGTTCACATATCATGTTTCGCATCAAGGGACATCGAGGGACATGTTCAACCTTCATATTTAACAAACATGTAACAATATAAGCTAAAATCTCGTTTTCGTGATAAGGGTCATCTCATGACTTTCTGTTTACCAAATTTACAACGAAATTGGTTCAAATATTATGTTACGCAATAAAGGACATCGAGGGACAAATTCAACATTAATATTTATCAAACTTTTAACCATATAGGCTAAAATCTCATTTTTGGGACAATGGTCATTCAAATAATTTCATTTTGCCGAATACAAAACCAAATAGGTTCACATATCATGTTTCGTATAAAGGGAGATCGAGGGACAAGTTCAACCTTTATCAAACTTCTAACCATATAGGCTAAAATCTCATTTTCGCGACAAAGTCATTCCAATACTTTCATTTTTCCGAATATGAAACCAAATAGGTTCACATATCATGTTTCGCATCAAGGGACATCGAGGGACAAGCTCACTCTTTATCAAACTTCTAACCACATAGGCTAACATTTCATTTTCGCGACAAGGGTCATTTCAATACTTTCATTTTACCGAAATTCAAACCAAATATGTTCACATATCATGTTACGCATCAAGGGACATCGAGGGACATGTTCAACCTTCATATTTAACAAACATGTAACAATATAAGCTAAAATCTCGTTTTCGTGATAAGGGTCATCTCATGACTTTCTGTTTACCAAATTTAAAACGAAATTGGTTCAAATATTATGTTACGCAATAAAGGACATCGAGGGACAAATTCAACATTAATATTTATCAAACTTTTAACCATATAGGCTAAAATCTCATTTTTGGGACAATGGTCATTCAAATAATTTCATTTTGCCGAATACAAAACCAAATAGGTTCACATATCATGTTTCGTATCAAGGGAGATCGAGGGACAAGTTCAACCTTTATCAAACTTCTAACCATATAGGCAATAAACTCAAAGTCATTCCAATACTTTCATTTTTCCGAATATAAAACCAAATAGGTTCACATATCATGTTTCACATCAAGGGACATCGAGGGACAAGTTCACTGTTTATCAAACTTCTAACCACATAGGCTAACATTTCATTTTCGCGACAAGGGTCATTTCAATACTTTCATTTTACCGAATTTCAAACCAAATAGGTTCACATATCATGTTTCGCATCAAGGGACATCGAGGGACATGTTCAACCTTCATATTTAACAAACATGTAACAATATAAGCTAAAATCTCGTTTTCGTGATAAGGGTCATCTCATGACTTTCTGTTTACCAAATTTACAACGAAATTGGTTCAAATATTATGTTACGCAATAAAGGACATCGAGGGACAAATTCAACATTAATATTTATCAAACTTTTAACCATATAGGCTAAAATCTCATTTTTGGGACAATGGTCATTCAAATAATTTCATTTTGCCGAATACAAAACCAAATAGGTTCACATATCATGTTTCGTATCAAGGGAGATCGAGGGACAAGTTCAACCTTTATCAAACTTCTAACCATATAGGCTAAAATCTCATTTTCGCGACAAAGTCATTCCAATACTTTCATTTTTCCGAATATGAAACCAAATAGGTTCACATATGATGTTTCGCATCAAGGGACATCGAGGGACAGGCTCACTCTTTATCAAACTTCTAACCACATAGGCTAACATTTCATTTTCGCGACAAGGGTCATTTCAATACTTTCATTTTACCGAAATTCAAACCAAATATGTTCACATATCATGTTTCGCATCAAGGGACATCGAGGGACATGTTCAACCTTCATATTTAACAAACATGTAACAATATAAGCTAAAATCTCGTTTTCGTGATAAGGGTCATCTCATGACTTTCTGTTTACCAAATTTAAAACGAAATTGGTTCAAATATTATGTTACGCAATAAAGGACATCGAGGGACAAATTCAACATTAATATTTATCAAACTTTTAACCATATAGGCTAAAATCTCATTTTTGGGACAATGGTCATTCAAATAATTTCATTTTGCCGAATACAAAACCAAATAGGTTCACATATCATGTTTCGTATCAAGGGAGATCGAGGGACAAGTTCAACCTTTATCAAACTTCTAACCATATAGGCAATAAACTCAAAGTCATTCCAATACTTTCATTTTTCCGAATATAAAACCAAATAGGTTCACATATCATGTTTCACATCAAGGGACATCGAGGGACAAGTTCACTGTTTATCAAACTTCTAACCACATAGGCTAACATTTTATTTTCGCGACAAGGGTCATTTCAATACTTTCATTTTACCGAATTTCAAACCAAATTGGTTCACATATCATGTTTCGCATCAAGGGACATCGAGGGACATGTTCAACCTTCATATTTAACAAACATGTAACAATATAAGCTAAAATCTCGTTTTCGTGATAAGGGTCATCTCATGACTTTCTGTTTACCAAATTTACAACGAAATTGGTTCAAATATTATGTTACGCAATAAAGGACATCGAGGGACAAATTCAACATTAATATTTATCAAACTTTTAACCATATAGGCTAAAATCTCATTTTTGGGACAATGGTCATTCAAATAATTTCATTTTGCCGAATACAAAACCAAATAGGTTCACATATCATGTTTCACATCAAGGGACATCGAGGGACAAGTTCACTGTTTATCAAACTTCTAACCACATAGGCTAACATTTTATTTTCGCGACAAGGGTCATTTCAATACTTTCATTTTACCGAATTTCAAACCAAATTGGTTCACATATCATGTTTCGCATCAAGGGACATCGAGGGACATGTTCAACCTTCATATTTAACAAACATGTAACAATATAAGCTAAAATCTCGTTTTCGTGATAAGGGTCATCTCATGACTTTCTGTTTACCAAATTTACAACGAAATTGGTTCAAATATTATGTTACGCAATAAAGGACATCGAGGGACAAATTCAACATTAATATTTATCAAACTTTTAACCATATAGGCTAAAATCTCATTTTTGGGACAATGGTCATTCAAATAATTTCATTTTGCCGAATACAAAACCAAATAGGTTCACATATCATGTTTCGTATAAAGGGAGATCGAGGGACAAGTTCACCCTTTATCAAACTTCTAACCATATAGGCTAAAATCTCATTTTCGCGACAAAGTCATTCCAATACTTTCATTTTTCCGAATATGAAACCAAATAGGTTCACATATCATGTTTCGCATCAAGGGACATCGAGGGACAAGCTCACTCTTTATCAAACTTCTAACCACATAGGCTAACATTTCATTTTCGCGACAAGGGTCATTTCAATACTTTCATTTTACCGAAATTCAAACCAAATATGTTCACATATCATGTTTCGCATCAAGGGACATCGAGGGACATGTTCAACCTTCATATTTAACAAACATGTAACAATATAAGCTAAAATCTCGTTTTCGTGATAAGGGTCATCTCATGACTTTCTGTTTACCAAATTTAAAACGAAATTGGTTCAAATATTATGTTACGCAATAAAGGACATCGAGGGACAAATTCAACATTAATATTTATCAAACTTTTAACCATATAGGCTAAAATCTCATTTTTGGGACAATGGTCATTCAAATAATTTCATTTTGCCGAATACAAAACCAAATAGGTTCACATATCATGTTTCGTATAAAGGGAGATCGAGGGACAAGTTCAACCTTTATCAAACTTCTAACCATATAGGCTAAAATCTCATTTTCGCGACAAAGTCATTCCAATACTTTCATTTTTCCGAATATAAAACCAAATAGGTTCACATATCATGTTTCACATCAAGGGACATCGAGGGACAAGTTCACTGTTTATCAAACTTCTAACCACATAGGCTAACATTTTATTTTCGCGACAAGGGTCATTTCAATACTTTCATTTTACCGAATTTCAAACCAAATTGGTTCACATATCATGTTTCGCATCAAGGGACATCGAGGGACATGTTCATCCTTCATATTTAACAAACATGTAACAATATAAGCTAAAATCTCGTTTTCGTGATAAGGGTCATCTCATGACTTTCTGTTTACCAAATTTACAACGAAATTGGTTCAAATATTATGTTACGCAATAAAGGACATCGAGGGACAAATTCAACATTAATATTTATCAAACTTTTAACCATATAGGCTAAAATCTCATTTTTGGGACAATGGTCATTCAAATAATTTCATTTTGCCGAATACAAAACCAAATAGGTTCACATATCATGTTTCGTATAAAGGGAGATCGAGGGACAAGTTCAACCTTTATCAAACTTCTAACCATATAGGCTAAAATCTCATTTTCGCGACAAAGTCATTCCAATACTTTCATTTTTCCGAATATGAAACCAAATAGGTTCACATATCATGTTTCGCATCAAGGGACATCGAGGGACAAGCTCACTCTTTATCAAACTTCTAACCACATAGGCTAACATTTCATTTTCGCGACAAGGGTCATTTCAATACTTTCATTTTACCGAAATTCAAACCAAATATGTTCACATATCATGTTTCGCATCAAGGGACATCGAGGGACATGTTCAACCTTCATATTTAACAAACATGTAACAATATAAGCTAAAATCTCGTTTTCGTGATAAGGGTCATCTCATGACTTTCTGTTTACCAAATTTAAAACGAAATTGGTTCAAATATTATGTTACGCAATAAAGGACATCGAGGGACAAATTCAACATTAATATTTATCAAACTTTTAACCATATAGGCTAAAATCTCATTTTTGGGACAATGGTCATTCAAATAATTTCATTTTGCCGAATACAAAACCAAATAGGTTCACATATCATGTTTCGTATCAAGGGAGATCGAGGGACAAGTTCAACCTTTATCAAACTTCTAACCATATAGGCAATAAACTCAAAGTCATTCCAATACTTTCATTTTTCCGAATATAAAACCAAATAGGTTCACATATCATGTTTCACATCAAGGGACATCGAGGGACAAGTTCACTGTTTATCAAACTTCTAACCACATAGGCTAACATTTTATTTTCGCGACAAGGGTCATTTCAATACTTTCATTTTACCGAATTTCAAACCAAATTGGTTCACATATCATGTTTCGCATCAAGGGACATCGAGGGACATGTTCAACCTTCATATTTAACAAACATGTAACAATATAAGCTAAAATCTCGTTTTCGTGATAAGGGTCATCTCATGACTTTTTGTTTACCAAATTTACAACGAAATTGGTTCAAATATTATGTTACGCAATAAAGGACATCGAGGGACAAATTCAACATTAATATTTATCAAACTTTTAACCATATAGGCTAAAATCTCATTTTTGGGACAATGGTCATTCAAATAATTTCATTTTGCCGAATACAAAACCAAATAGGTTCACATATCATGTTTCGTATAAAGGGAGATCGAGGGACAAGTTCAACCTTTATCAAACTTCTAACCATATAGGCTAAAATCTCATTTTCGCGACAAAGTCATTCCAATACTTTCATTTTTCCGAATATGAAACCAAATAGGTTCACATATCATGTTTCGCATCAAGGGACATCGAGGGACAAGCTCACTCTTTATCAAACTTCTAACCACATAGGCTAACATTTCATTTTCGCGACAAGGGTCATTTCAATACTTTCATTTTACCGAAATTCAAACCAAATATGTTCACATATCATGTTTCGCATCAAGGGACATCGAGGGACATGTTCAACCTTCATATTTAACAAACATGTAACAATATAAGCTAAAATCTCGTTTTCGTGATAAGGGTCATCTCATGACTTTCTGTTTACCAAATTTAAAACGAAATTGGTTCAAATATTATGTTACGCAATAAAGGACATCGAGGGACAAATTCAACATTAATATTTATCAAACTTTTAACCATATAGGCTAAAATCTCATTTTTGGGACAATGGTCATTCAAATAATTTCATTTTGCCGAATACAAAACCAAATAGGTTCACATATCATGTTTCGTATCAAGGGAGATCGAGGGACAAGTTCAACCTTTATCAAACTTCTAACCATATAGGCAATAAACTCAAAGTCATTCCAATACTTTCATTTTTCCGAATATAAAACCAAATAGGTTCACATATCATGTTTCACATCAAGGGACATCGAGGGACAAGTTCACTGTTTATCAAACTTCTAACCACATAGGCTAACATTTTATTTTCGCGACAAGGGTCATTTCAATACTTTCATTTTACCGAATTTCAAACCAAATTGGTTCACATATCATGTTTCGCATCAAGGGACATCGAGGGACATGTTCAACCTTCATATTTAACAAACATGTAACAATATAAGCTAAAATCTCGTTTTCGTGATAAGGGTCATCTCATGACTTTCTGTTTACCAAATTTACAACGAAATTGGTTCAAATATTATGTTACGCAATAAAGGACATCGAGGGACAAATTCAACATTAATATTTATCAAACTTTTAACCATATAGGCTAAAATCTCATTTTTGGGACAATGGTCATTCAAATAATTTCATTTTGCCGAATACAAAACCAAATAGGTTCACATATCATGTTTCGTATAAAGGGAGATCGAGGGACAAGTTCAACCTTTATCAAACTTCTAACCATATAGGCTAAAATCTCATTTTCGCGACAAAGTCATTCCAATACTTTCATTTTTCCGAATATGAAACCAAATAGGTTCACATATCATGTTTCGCATCAAGGGACATCGAGGGACAAGCTCACTCTTTATCAAACTTCTAACCACATAGGCTAACATTTCATTTTCGCGACAAGGGTCATTTCAATACTTTCATTTTACCGAAATTCAAACCAAATATGTTCACATATCATGTTTCGCATCAAGGGACATCGAGGGACATGTTCAACCTTCATATTTAACAAACATGTAACAATATAAGCTAAAATCTCGTTTTCGTGATAAGGGTCATCTCATGACTTTCTGTTTACCAAATTTAAAACGAAATTGGTTCAAATATTATGTTACGCAATAAAGGACATCGAGGGACAAATTCAACATTAATATTTATCAAACTTTTAACCATATAGGCTAAAATCTCATTTTTGGGACAATGGTCATTCAAATAATTTCATTTTGCCGAATACAAAACCAAATAGGTTCACATATCATGTTTCGTATCAAGGGAGATCGAGGGACAAGTTCAACCTTTATCAAACTTCTAACCATATAGGCAATAAACTCAAAGTCATTCCAATACTTTCATTTTTCCGAATATAAAACCAAATAGGTTCACATATCATGTTTCACATCAAGGGACATCGAGGGACAAGTTCACTGTTTATCAAACTTCTAACCACATAGGCTAACATTTCATTTTCGCGACAAGGGTCATTTCAATACTTTCATTTTACCGAATTTCAAACCAAATAGGTTCACATATCATGTTTCGCATCAAGGGACATCGAGGGACATGTTCAACCTTCATATTTAACAAACATGTAACAATATAAGCTAAAATCTCGTTTTCGTGATAAGGGTCATCTCATGACTTTCTATTTACCAAATTTACAACGAAATTGGTTCAAATATTATGTTACGCAATAAAGGACATCGAGGGACAAATTCAACATTAATATTTATCAAACTTTTAACCATATAGGCTAAAATCTCATTTTTGGGACAATGGTCATTCAAATAATTTCATTTTGCCGAATACAAAACCAAATAGGTTCACATATCATGTTTCGTATCAAGGGAGATCGAGGGACAAGTTCAACCTTTATCAAACTTCTAACCATATAGGCTAAAATCTCATTTTCGCGACAAAGTCATTCCAATACTTTCATTTTTCCGAATATGAAACCAAATAGGTTCACATATCATGTTTCGCATCAAGGGACATCGAGGGACAAGCTCACTCTTTATCAAACTTCTAACCACATAGGCTAACATTTCATTTTCGCGACAAGGGTCATTTCAATACTTTCATTTTACCGAAATTCAAACCAAATATGTTCACATATCATGTTTCGCATCAAGGGACATCGAGGGACATGTTCAACCTTCATATTTAACAAACATGTAACAATATAAGCTAAAATCTCGTTTTCGTGATAAGGGTCATCTCATGACTTTCTGTTTACCAAATTTAAAACGAAATTGGTTCAAATATTATGTTACGCAATAAAGGACATCGAGGGGCAAATTCAACATTAATATTTATCAAACTTTTAACCATATAGGCTAAAATCTCATTTTTGGGACAATGGTCATTCAAATAATTTCATTTTGCCGAATACAAAACCAAATAGGTTCACATATCATGTTTCGTATCAAGGGAGATCGAGGGACAAGTTCAACCTTTATCAAACTTCTAACCATATAGGCAATAAACTCAAAGTCATTCCAATACTTTCATTTTTCCGAATATAAAACCAAATAGGTTCACATATCATGTTTCACATCAAGGGACATCGAGGGACAAGTTCACTGTTTATCAAACTTCTAACCACATAGGCTAACATTTTATTTTCGCGACAAGGGTCATTTCAATACTTTCATTTTACCGAATTTCAAACCAAATTGGTTCACATATCATGTTTCGCATCAAGGGACATCGAGGGACATGTTCAACCTTCATATTTAACAAACATGTAACAATATAAGCTAAAATCTCGTTTTCGTGATAAGGGTCATCTCATGACTTTCTGTTTACCAAATTTACAACGAAATTGGTTCAAATATTATGTTACGCAATAAAGGACATCGAGGGACAAATTCAACATTAATATTTATCAAACTTTTAACCATATAGGCTAAAATCTCATTTTTGGGACAATGGTCATTCAAATAATTTCATTTTGCCGAATACAAAATCAAATAGGTTCACATATCATGTTTCGTATAAAGGGAGATCGAGGGACAAGTTCAACCTTTATCAAACTTCTAACCATATAGGCTAAAATCTCATTTTCGCGACAAAGTCATTCCAATACTTTCATTTTTCCGAATATGAAACCAAATAGGTTCACATATCATGTTTCGCATCAAGGGACATCGGGGGACAAGCTCACTCTTTATCAAACTTCTAACCACATAGGCTAACATTTCATTTTCGCGACAAGGGTCATTTCAATACTTTCATTTTACCGAAATTCAAACCAAATATGTTCACATATCATGTTTCGCATCAAGGGACATCGAGGGACATGTTCAACCTTCATATTTAACAAACATGTAACAATATAAGCTAAAATCTCGTTTTCGTGATAAGGGTCATCTCATGACTTTCTGTTTACCAAATTTAAAACGAAATTGGTTCAAATATTATGTTACGCAATAAAGGACATCGAGGGACAAATTCAACATTAATATTTATCAAACTTTTAACCATATAGGCTAAAATCTCATTTTTGGGACAATGGTCATTCAAATAATTTCATTTTGCCGAATACAAAACCAAATAGGTTCACATATCATGTTTCGTATCAAGGGAGATCGAGGGACAAGTTCAACCTTTATCAAACTTCTAACCATATAGGCAATAAACTCAAAGTCATTCCAATACTTTCATTTTTCCGAATATAAAACCAAATAGGTTCACATATCATGTTTCACATCAAGGGACATCGAGGGACAAGTTCACTGTTTATCAAACTTCTAACCACATAGGCTAACATTTCATTTTCGCGACAAGGGTCATTTCAATACTTTCATTTTACCGAATTTCAAACCAAATAGGTTCACATATCATGTTTCGCATCAAGGGACATCGAGGGACATGTTCAACCTTCATATTTAACAAACATGTAACAATATAAGCTAAAATCTCGTTTTCGTGATAAGGGTCATCTCATGACTTTCTGTTTACCAAATTTACAACGAAATTGGTTCAAATATTATGTTACGCAATAAAGGACATCGAGGGACAAATTCAACATTAATATTTATCAAACTTTTAACCATATAGGCTAAAATCTCATTTTTGGGACAATGGTCATTCAAATAATTTCATTTTGCCGAATACAAAACCAAATAGGTTCACATATCATGTTTCGTATCAAGGGAGATCGAGGGACAAGTTCAACCTTTATCAAACTTCTAACCATATAGGCTAAAATCTCATTTTCGCGACAAAGTCATTCCAATACTTTCATTTTTCCGAATATGAAACCAAATAGGTTCACATATCATGTTTCGCATCAAGGGACATCGAGGGACAGGCTCACTCTTTATCAAACTTCTAACCACATAGGCTAACATTTCATTTTCGCGACAAGGGTCATTTCAATACTTTCATTTTACCGAAATTCAAACCAAATATGTTCACATATCATGTTTCGCATCAAGGGACATCGAGGGACATGTTCAACCTTCATATTTAACAAACATGTAACAATATAAGCTAAAATCTCGTTTTCGTGATAAGGGTCATCTCATGACTTTCTGTTTACCAAATTTAAAACGAAATTGGTTCAAATATTATGTTACGCAATAAAGGACATCGAGGGGCAAATTCAACATTAATATTTATCAAACTTTTAACCATATAGGCTAAAATCTCATTTTTGGGACAATGGTCATTCAAATAATTTCATTTTGCCGAATAGAAAACCAAATAGGTTCACATATCATGTTTCGTATCAAGGGAGATCGAGGGACAAGTTCAACCTTTATCAAACTTCTAACCATATAGGCTAAAATCTCATTTTCGCGGCAAAGTCATTCCAATACTTTCATTTTTCCGAATATGAAACCAAATAGGTTCACATATCATGTTTCGCATCAAGGGACATCGAGGGACAAGCTCACTGTTTATCAAACTTCTAACCACATAGGCTAACATTTCATTTTCGCGACAAGGGTCATTTCAATACTTTCATTTTACCGAAATTCAAACCAAATATGTTCACATATCATGTTTCGCATCAAGGGACATCGAGGGACATGTTCAACCTTCATATTTAACAAACATGTAACAATATAAGCTAAAATCTCGTTTTCGTGATAAGGGTCATCTCATGACTTTCTGTTTACCAAATTTAAAACGAAATTGGTTCAAATATTATATTACGCAATAAAGGACATCGAGGGACAAATTCAACATTAATATTTATCAAACTTTTAACCATATAGGCTAAAATCTCATTTTTGGGACAATGGTCATTCAAATAATTTCATTTTGCCGAATACAAAACCAAATAGGTTCACATATCATGTTTCGTATCAAGGGAGATCGAGGGACAAGCTCAACCTTTATCAAACTTCTAACCATATAGGCTAAAATTTCATTTTCGCGACAAAGTCATTCCAATACTTTCATTTTTCCGAATATGAAACCAAATAGGTTCACATATCATGTTTCGCATCAAGGGACATCGAGGGACAAGCTCACTGTTTATCAAACTTCTAACCACATAGGCTAACATTTGATTTTCGCGACAAGGGTCATTTCAATACTTTCATTTTACCGAATTTCAAACCAAATTGGTTCACATATCATGTTTCGCATCAAGGGACATCGAGGGACATGTTCAACCTTCATATTTAACAAACATGTAACAATATAAGCTAAAATCTCGTTTTCGTGATAAGGGTCATCTCATGACTTTCTGTTTACCAAATTTACAACGAAATTGGTTCAAATATTATCTTACGCAATAAAGGACATCGAGGGACAAATTCAACATTAATATTTATCAAACTTTTAACCATATAGGCTAAAATCTCATTTTTGGGACAATGGTCATTCAAATAATTTCATTTTGCCGAATACAAAACCAAATAGGTTCACATATCATGTTTCGTATAAAGGGAGATCGAGGGACAAGTTCAACCTTTATCAAACTTCTAACCATATAGGCTAAAATCTCATTTTCGCGACAAAGTCATTCCAATACTTTCATTTTTCCGAATATGAAACCAAATAGGTTCACATATCATGTTTCGCATCAAGGGACATCGAGGGACAAGCTCACTCTTTATCAAACTTCTAACCACATAGGCTAACATTTCATTTTCGCGACAAGGGTCATTTTAATACTTTCATTTTACCGAAATTCAAACCAAATATGTTCACATATCATGTTTCGCATCAAGGGACATCGAGGGACATGTTCAACCTTCATATTTAACAAACATGTAACAATATAAGCTAAAATCTCGTTTTCGTGATAAGGGTCATCTCATGACTTTCTGTTTACCAAATTTAAAACGAAATTGGTTCAAATATTATGTTACGCAATAAAGGACATCGAGGGACAAATTCAACATTAATATTTATCAAACTTTTAACCATATAGGCTAAAATCTCATTTTTGGGACAATGGTCATTCAAATAATTTCATTTTGCCGAATACAAAACCAAATAGGTTCACATATCATGTTTCGTATCAAGGGAGATCGAGGGACAAGTTCAACCTTTATCAAACTTCTAACCATATAGGCAATAAACTCAAAGTCATTCCAATACTTTCATTTTTCCGAATATAAAACCAAATAGGTTCACATATCATGTTTCACATCAAGGGACATCGAGGGACAAGTTCACTGTTTATCAAACTTCTAACCACATAGGCTAACATTTCATTTTCGCGACAAGGGTCATTTCAATACTTTCATTTTACCGAATTTCAAACCAAATAGGTTCACATATCATGTTTCGCATCAAGGGACATCGAGGGACATGTTCAACCTTCATATTTAACAAACATGTAACAATATAAGCTAAAATCTCGTTTTCGTGATAAGGGTCATCTCATGACTTTCTGTTTACCAAATTTACAACGAAATTGGTTCAAATATTATGTTACGCAATAAAGGACATCGAGGGACAAATTCAACATTAATATTTATCAAACTTTTAACCATATAGGCTAAAATCTCATTTTTGGGACAATGGTCATTCAAATAATTTCATTTTGCCGAATACAAAACCAAATAGGTTCACATATCATGTTTCGTATCAAGGGAGATCGAGGGACAAGTTCAACCTTTATCAAACTTCTAACCATATAGGCTAAAATCTCATTTTCGCGACAAAGTCATTCCAATACTTTCATTTTTCCGAATATGAAACCAAATAGGTTCACATATCATGTTTCGCATCAAGGGACATCGAGGGACAGGCTCACTCTTTATCAAACTTCTAACCACATAGGCTAACATTTCATTTTCGCGACAAGGGTCATTTCAATACTTTCATTTTACCGAAATTCAAACCAAATATGTTCACATATCATGTTTCGCATCAAGGGACATCGAGGGACATGTTCAACCTTCATATTTAACAAACATGTAACAATATAAGCTAAAATCTCGTTTTCGTGATAAGGGTCATCTCATGACTTTCTGTTTACCAAATTTAAAACGAAATTGGTTCAAATATTATGTTACGCAATAAAGGACATCGAGGGGCAAATTCAACATTAATATTTATCAAACTTTTAACCATATAGGCTAAAATCTCATTTTTGGGACAATGGTCATTCAAATAATTTCATTTTGCCGAATACAAAACCAAATAGGTTCACATATCATGTTTCGTATCAAGGGAGATCGAGGGACAAGTTCAACCTTTATCAAACTTCTAACCATATAGGCTAAAATCTCATTTTCGCGGCAATGTCATTCCAATACTTTCATTTTTCCGAATATGAAACCAAATAGGTTCACATATCATGTTTCGCATCAAGGGACATCGAGGGACAAGCTCACTGTTTATCAAACTTCTAACCACATAGGCTAACATTTCATTTTCGCGACAAGGGTCATTTCAATACTTTCATTTTACCGAAATTCAAACCAAATATGTTCACATATCATGTTTCGCATCAAGGGACATCGAGGGACATGTTCAACCTTCATATTTAACAAACATGTAACAATATAAGCTAAAATCTCGTTTTCGTGATAAGGGTCATCTCATGACTTTCTGTTTACCAAATTTAAAACGAAATTGGTTCAAATATTATATTACGCAATAAAGGACATCGAGGGACAAATTCAACATTAATATTTATCAAACTTTTAACCATATAGGCTAAAATCTCATTTTTGGGACAATGGTCATTCAAATAATTTCATTTTGCCGAATACAAAACCAAATAGGTTCACATATCATGTTTCGTATCAAGGGAGATCGAGGGACAAGCTCAACCTTTATCAAACTTCTAACCATATAGGCTAAAATTTCATTTTCGCGACAAAGTCATTCCAATACTTTCATTTTTCCGAATATGAAACCAAATAGGTTCACATATCATGTTTCGCATCAAGGGACATCGAGGGACAAGCTCACTGTTTATCAAACTTCTAACCACATAGGCTAACATTTGATTTTCGCGACAAGGGTCATTTCAATACTTTCATTTTACCGAATTTCAAACCAAATTGGTTCACATATCATGTTTCGCATCAAGGGACATCGAGGGACATGTTCAACCTTCATATTTAACAAACATGTAACAATATAAGCTAAAATCTCGTTTTCGTGATAAGGGTCATCTCATGACTTTCTGTTTACCAAATTTACAACGAAATTGGTTCAAATATTATCTTACGCAATAAAGGACATCGAGGGACAAATTCAACATTAATATTTATCAAACTTTTAACCATATAGGCTAAAATCTCATTTTTGGGACAATGGTCATTCAAATAATTTCATTTTGCCGAATACAAAACCAAATAGGTTCACATATCATGTTTCGTATAAAGGGAGATCGAGGGACAAGTTCAACCTTTATCAAACTTCTAACCATATAGGCTAAAATCTCATTTTCGCGACAAAGTCATTCCAATACTTTCATTTTTCCGAATATGAAACCAAATAGGTTCACATATCATGTTTCGCATCAAGGGACATCGAGGGACAAGCTCACTCTTTATCAAACTTCTAACCACATAGGCTAACATTTCATTTTCGCGACAAGGGTCATTTCAATACTTTCATTTTACCGAAATTCAAACCAAATATGTTCACATATCATGTTTCGCATCAAGGGACATCGAGGGACATGTTCAACCTTCATATTTAACAAACATGTAACAATATAAGCTAAAATCTCGTTTTCGTGATAAGGGTCATCTCATGACTTTCTGTTTACCAAATTTAAAACGAAATTGGTTCAAATATTATGTTACGCAATAAAGGACATCGAGGGACAAATTCAACATTAATATTTATCAAACTTTTAACCATATAGGCTAAAATCTCATTTTTGGGACAATGGTCATTCAAATAATTTCATTTTGCCGAATACAAAACCAAATAGGTTCACATATCATGTTTCGTATCAAGGGAGATCGAGGGACAAGTTCAACCTTTATCAAACTTCTAACCATATAGGCAATAAACTCAAAGTCATTCCAATACTTTCATTTTTCCGAATATAAAACCAAATAGGTTCACATATCATGTTTCACATCAAGGGACATCGAGGGACAAGTTCACTGTTTATCAAACTTCTAACCACATAGGCTAACATTTCATTTTCGCGACAAGGGTCATTTCAATACTTTCATTTTACCGAATTTCAAACCAAATAGGTTCACATATCATGTTTCGCATCAAGGGACATCGAGGGACATGTTCAACCTTCATATTTAACAAACATGTAACAATATAAGCTAAAATCTCGTTTTCGTGATAAGGGTCATCTCATGACTTTCTGTTTACCAAATTTACAACGAAATTGGTTCAAATATTATGTTACGCAATAAAGGACATCGAGGGACAAATTCAACATTAATATTTATCAAACTTTTAACCATATAGGCTAAAATCTCATTTTTGGGACAATGGTCATTCAAATAATTTCATTTTGCCGAATACAAAACCAAATAGGTTCACATATCATGTTTCGTATCAAGGGAGATCGAGGGACAAGTTCAACCTTTATCAAACTTCTAACCATATAGGCTAAAATCTCATTTTCGCGACAAAGTCATTCCAATACTTTCATTTTTCCGAATATGAAACCAAATAGGTTCACATATCATGTTTCGCATCAAGGGACATCGAGGGACAGGCTCACTCTTTATCAAACTTCTAACCACATAGGCTAACATTTCATTTTCGCGACAAGGGTCATTTCAATACTTTCATTTTACCGAAATTCAAACCAAATATGTTCACATATCATGTTTCGCATCAAGGGACATCGAGGGACATGTTCAACCTTCATATTTAACAAACATGTAACAATATAAGCTAAAATCTCGTTTTCGTGATAAGGGTCATCTCATGACTTTCTGTTTACCAAATTTAAAACGAAATTGGTTCAAATATTATGTTACGCAATAAAGGACATCGAGGGGCAAATTCAACATTAATATTTATCAAACTTTTAACCATATAGGCTAAAATCTCATTTTTGGGACAATGGTCATTCAAATAATTTCATTTTGCCGAATACAAAACCAAATAGGTTCACATATCATGTTTCGTATCAAGGGAGATCGAGGGACAAGTTCAACCTTTATCAAACTTCTAACCATATAGGCTAAAATCTCATTTTCGCGGCAATGTCATTCCAATACTTTCATTTTTCCGAATATGAAACCAAATAGGTTCACATATCATGTTTCGCATCAAGGGACATCGAGGGACAAGCTCACTGTTTATCAAACTTCTAACCACATAGGCTAACATTTCATTTTCGCGACAAGGGTCATTTCAATACTTTCATTTTACCGAAATTCAAACCAAATATGTTCACATATCATGTTTCGCATCAAGGGACATCGAGGGACATGTTCAACCTTCATATTTAACAAACATGTAACAATATAAGCTAAAATCTCGTTTTCGTGATAAGGGTCATCTCATGACTTTCTGTTTACCAAATTTAAAACGAAATTGGTTCAAATATTATATTACGCAATAAAGGACATCGAGGGACAAATTCAACATTAATATTTATCAAACTTTTAACCATATAGGCTAAAATCTCATTTTTGGGACAATGGTCATTCAAATAATTTCATTTTGCCGAATACAAAACCAAATAGGTTCACATATCATGTTTCGTATCAAGGGAGATCGAGGGACAA
Source organism: Medicago sativa (assembly GCF_051527215.1). NCBI lineage: Eukaryota > Viridiplantae > Streptophyta > Magnoliopsida > Fabales > Fabaceae > Medicago > Medicago sativa. The sequence goes on along the minus strand of NC_140754.1, from coordinate 49,564,743 downwards.
GCTCAACCTTTATCAAACTTCTAACCATATAGGCTAAAATTTCATTTTCGCGACAAAGTCATTCCAATACTTTCATTTTTCCGAATATGAAACCAAATAGGTTCACATATCATGTTTCGCATCAAGGGACATCGAGGGACAAGCTCACTGTTTATCAAACTTCTAACCACATAGGCTAACATTTGATTTTCGCGACAAGGGTCATTTCAATACTTTCATTTTACCGAATTTCAAACCAAATTGGTTCACATATCATGTTTCGCATCAAGGGACATCGAGGGACATGTTCAACCTTCATATTTAACAAACATGTAACAATATAAGCTAAAATCTCGTTTTCGTGATAAGGGTCATCTCATGACTTTCTGTTTACCAAATTTACAACGAAATTGGTTCAAATATTATCTTACGCAATAAAGGACATCGAGGGACAAATTCAACATTAATATTTATCAAACTTTTAACCATATAGGCTAAAATCTCATTTTTGGGACAATGGTCATTCAAATAATTTCATTTTGCCGAATACAAAACCAAATAGGTTCACATATCATGTTTCGTATAAAGGGAGATCGAGGGACAAGTTCAACCTTTATCAAACTTCTAACCATATAGGCTAAAATCTCATTTTCGCGACAAAGTCATTCCAATACTTTCATTTTTCCGAATATGAAACCAAATAGGTTCACATATCATGTTTCGCATCAAGGGACATCGAGGGACAAGCTCACTCTTTATCAAACTTCTAACCACATAGGCTAACATTTCATTTTCGCGACAAGGGTCATTTCAATACTTTCATTTTACCGAAATTCAAACCAAATATGTTCACATATCATGTTTCGCATCAAGGGACATCGAGGGACATGTTCAACCTTCATATTTAACAAACATGTAACAATATAAGCTAAAATCTCGTTTTCGTGATAAGGGTCATCTCATGACTTTCTGTTTACCAAATTTAAAACGAAATTGGTTCAAATATTATGTTACGCAATAAAGGACATCGAGGGACAAATTCAACATTAATATTTATCAAACTTTTAACCATATAGGCTAAAATCTCATTTTTGGGACAATGGTCATTCAAATAATTTCATTTTGCCGAATACAAAACCAAATAGGTTCACATATCATGTTTCGTATCAAGGGAGATCGAGGGACAAGTTCAACCTTTATCAAACTTCTAACCATATAGGCAATAAACTCAAAGTCATTCCAATACTTTCATTTTTCCGAATATAAAACCAAATAGGTTCACATATCATGTTTCACATCAAGGGACATCGAGGGACAAGTTCACTGTTTATCAAACTTCTAACCACATAGGCTAACATTTCATTTTCGCGACAAGGGTCATTTCAATACTTTCATTTTACCGAATTTCAAACCAAATAGGTTCACATATCATGTTTCGCATCAAGGGACATCGAGGGACATGTTCAACCTTCATATTTAACAAACATGTAACAATATAAGCTAAAATCTCGTTTTCGTGATAAGGGTCATCTCATGACTTTCTGTTTACCAAATTTAAAACGAAATTGGTTCAAATATTATGTTACGCAATAAAGGACATCGAGGGGCAAATTCAACATTAATATTTATCAAACTTTTAACCATATAGGCTAAAATCTCATTTTTGGGACAATGGTCATTCAAATAATTTCATTTTGCCGAATACAAAACCAAATAGGTTCACATATCATGTTTCGTATCAAGGGAGATCGAGGGACAAGTTCAACCTTTATCAAACTTCTAACCATATAGGCTAAAATCTCATTTTCGCGGCAATGTCATTCCAATACTTTCATTTTTCCGAATATGAAACCAAATAGGTTCACATATCATGTTTCGCATCAAGGGACATCGAGGGACAAGCTCACTGTTTATCAAACTTCTAACCACATAGGCTAACATTTCATTTTCGCGACAAGGGTCATTTCAATACTTTCATTTTACCGAAATTCAAACCAAATATGTTCACATATCATGTTTCGCATCAAGGGACATCGAGGGACATGTTCAACCTTCATATTTAACAAACATGTAACAATATAAGCTAAAATCTCGTTTTCGTGATAAGGGTCATCTCATGACTTTCTGTTTACCAAATTTAAAACGAAATTGGTTCAAATATTATATTACGCAATAAAGGACATCGAGGGACAAATTCAACATTAATATTTATCAAACTTTTAACCATATAGGCTAAAATCTCATTTTTGGGACAATGGTCATTCAAATAATTTCATTTTGCCGAATACAAAACCAAATAGGTTCACATATCATGTTTCGTATCAAGGGAGATCGAGGGACAAGTTCAACCTTTATCAAACTTCTAACCATATAGGCTAAAATCTCATTTTCGCGGCAATGTCATTCCAATACTTTCATTTTTCCGAATATGAAACCAAATAGGTTCACATATCATGTTTCGCATCAAGGGACATCGAGGGACAAGCTCACTGTTTATCAAACTTCTAACCACATAGGCTAACATTTCATTTTCGCGACAAGGGTCATTTCAATACTTTCATTTTACCGAAATTCAAACCAAATATGTTCACATATCATGTTTCGCATCAAGGGACATCGAGGGACATGTTCAACCTTCATATTTAACAAACATGTAACAATATAAGCTAAAATCTCGTTTTCGTGATAAGGGTCATCTCATGACTTTCTGTTTACCAAATTTAAAACGAAATTGGTTCAAATATTATATTACGCAATAAAGGACATCGAGGGACAAATTCAACATTAATATTTATCAAACTTTTAACCATATAGGCTAAAATCTCATTTTTGGGACAATGGTCATTCAAATAATTTCATTTTGCCAAATACAAAACCAAATAGGTTCACATATCATGTTTCGTATCAAGGGAGATCGAGGGACAAGTTCAACCTTTATCAAACTTCTAACCATATAGGCTAAAATCTCATTTTCGCGACAAAGTCATTCCAATACTTTCATTTTTCCGAATATGAAACCAAATAGGTTCACATATCATGTTTCGCATCAAGGGACATCGAGGGACAAGCTCACTGTTTATCAAACTTCTAACCACATAGGCTAACATTTCATTTTCGCGACAAGGGTCATTTCAATACTTTCATTTTATCGAAATTCAAACCAAATATGTTCACATATCATGTTTCGCATCAAGGGACATCGAGGGACATGTTCAACCTTCATATTTAACAAACATGTAACAATATAAGCTAAAATCTCGTTTTCGTGATAAGGGTCATCTCATTACTTTCTATTTACTAAATTTAAAACGAAATTGGTTCAAATATTATGTTACGCAATAAAGGACATCGAGGGACAAATTCAACATTAATATTTATCAAACTTTTAACCATATAGGCTAAAATCTCATTTTTGGGACAATGGTCATTCAAATAATTTCATTTTGCCGAATACAAAACCAAATAGGTTCACATATCATGTTTCGTATCAAGGGAGATCGAGGGACAAGTTCAACCTTTATCAAACTTCTAACCATATAGGCTAAAATCTCATTTTCGCGACAAAGTCATTCCAATACTTTCATTTTTCCGAATATGAAACCAAATAGGTTCACATATCATGTTTCGCATCAAGGACATCGAGGGACAAGCTCACTGTTTATCAAACTTCTAACCACATAAGCTAACATTTCATTTTCGCAACAAGGGTCATTTCAATACTTTCATTTTACCGAAATTCAAACCAAATATGTTCACATATCATGTTTCGCATCAAGGGACATCGAGGGACATGTTCAACCTTCATATTTAACAAACATGTAACAATATAAGCTAAAATCTCGTTTTCGTGATAAGGGTCATCTCATTACTTTCTATTAACCAAATTTAAAACGAAATTGGTACAAATATTATGTTTCGCAATAAAGGACATCGAGGGACAAATTCAACATTAATATTTATCAAACTTTTAACCATATAGGCTAAAATCTCATTTTTGGGACAATGGTCATTCAAATAATTTCATTTTGCCGAATACAAAACCAAATAGGTTCACATATCATGTTTCGTATCAAGGGAGATCGAGGGACAAGTTCAACCTTTATCAAACTTCTAACCATATAGGCAATAAACTCATTTTCGAGACAAAGTCATTCCAATACCTTCATTATTCCGAATATAAAATCAAATATGTTCACATATCATGTTTCGCATCAAGGGACATCGAGGGACATGTTCAACCTTCATATTTAACAAACATGTAACAATATAAGCTAAAATCTCGTTTTCGTGATAAGGGTCATCTCATGACTTTCTATTTTCCAAATTTAAAACGAAATTGGTTCAAATATTATGTTACGCAATAAAGGACAACGAGGGACAAATTCAACATTAATATTTATCAAACTTTTAACCATATAGGCTAAAATCTCATTTTTGGGACAATGGTCATTCAAATAATTTCATTTTGCCAAATACAAAACCAAATAGGTTCACATATCATGTTTCGTATCAAGGGAGATCGAGGGACAAGTTCAACCTTTATCAAACTTCTAACCATATAGGCTAAAATCTCATTTTCGCGACAAAGTCATTCCAATACTTTCATTTTTCCGAATATGAAACCAAATAGGTTCACATATCATGTTTCGCATCAAGGGACATCGAGGGACAAGCTCACTGTTTATCAAACTTCTAACCACATAGGCTAACATTTCATTTTCGCGACAAGGGTCATTTCAATACATTCATTTTACCGAAATTCAAACCAAATATGTTCACATATCATGTTTCGCATCAAGGGACATCGAGGGACATGTTCAACCTTCATATTTAACAAACATGTAACAATATAAGCTAAAATCTCGTTTCGTGATAAGGGCCATCTCATTACTTTCTATTTACTAAATTTAAAACGAAATTGGTTCAAATATTATGTTACGCAATAAAGGACATCGAGGGACAAATTCAACCTTAATATTTATCAAACTTTTAACCATATAGGCTAAAATCTCATTTTTGGGACAATGGTCATTCAAATAATTTCATTTTGCCGAATACAAAACCAAATAGGTTCACATATCATGTTTCGTATCAAGGGAGATCGAGGGACAAGTTCAACCTTTATCAAACTTCTAACCATATAGGCAATAAACTCAAAGTCATTCCAATACTTTCATTTATCCGAATATAAAACCAAATAGGTTCACATATCATGTTTCACATCAAGGGACATCAGGGGACAAGTTCACTGTTTATCAAACTTCTAACCACATAGGCTAACATTTCATTTTCGTGACAAGGGTCATTTCAATACTTTCATTTTACCGAATTTCAAACCAAATAGGTTCACATATCATGTTTCGCATCAAGGGAAATCGAGGGACATGTTCAACCTTCATATTTAACAAACATGTAACAATATAAGCTAAAATCTCGTTTTCGCGATAAGGGTCATCTCATGACTTTCTATTTACCAAATTTAAAACGAAATTGGTTCAAATATTATGTTACGCAATAAAGGACATCGAGGGACAAATTCAACATTAATATTTATCAAACTTTTAACCATATAGGCTAAAATCTCATTTTTGGGACAATGGTCATTCAAATAATTTCATTTTGCCGAATACAAAACCAAATAGGTTCACATATCATGTTTCGTATCAAGGGAGATCGAGGGACAAGTTCAACCTTTATCAAACTTCTAACCATATAGGCTAAAATCTCATTTTCGCGACAAAGTCATTCCAATACTTTCATTTTTCCGAATATGAAACCAAATAGGTTCACATATCATGTTTCGAATCAAGGGACATCGAGGGACAAGCTCACTGTTTATCAAACTTCTAACCACATAGGCTAACATTTCATTTTCGCGACAAGGGTCATTTCAATACTTTCATTTTACTGAAATTCAAACCAAATATGTTCACATATCATGTTTCGCATCAAGGGACATCGAGGGACATGTTCAACCTTCATATTTAACAAACATGTAACAATATAAGCTAAAATCTCGTTTTCGTGATAAGGGCCATCTCATTACTTTCTATTTACTAAATTTAAAACGAAATTGGTTCAAATATTATGTTACGCAATAAAGGACATCGAGGGACAAATTCAACATTAATATTTATCAAACTTTTAACCATATAGGCTAAAATCTCATTTTTGGGACAATGGTCATTCAAATAATTTCATTTTGCCGAATACAAAACCAAATAGGTTCACATATCATGTTTCGTATCAAGGGAGATCGAGGGACAAGTTCAACCTTTATCAAACTTCTAACCATATAGGCAATAAACTCAAAGTCATTCCAATACTTTCATTTTTCCGAATATAAAACCAAAGAGGTTCACATATCATGTTTCACATCAAGGGACATCGAGGGACAAGTTCACTGTTTATCAAACTTCTAACCACATAGGCTAACATTTCATTTTCGCGACAAGGGTCATTTCAATACTTTCATTTTACCGAATTTCAAACCAAATAGGTTCACATATCATGTTTTGCATCAAGGGACATCGAGGGACATGTTCAACCTTCATATTTAACAAACATGTAACAATATAAGCTAAAATCTCGTTTTCGCGATAAGGGTCATCTCATGACTTTCTATTTACCAAATTTAAAACGAAATTGGTTCAAATATTATGTTACACAATAAAGGACATCGAGGGACAAATTCAACATTAATATTTATCAAACTTTTAACCATATAGGCTAAAATCTCATTTTTGGGACAATGGTCATTCAAATAATTTCATTTTGCCGACTACAAAACCAAATAGGTTCACATATCATGTTTCGTATCAAGGGAGATCGAGGGACAAGTTCAACCTTTATCAAACTTCTAACCATATAGGCTAAAATCTCATTTTCGCGACAAAGTCATTCCAATACTTTCATTTTTCAATATGAAACCAAATAGGTTCGCATATCATGTTTCGCATCAAGGGACATCGAGGGACAAGCTCACTCTTTATCAAACTTCTAACCACATAGGCTAACATTTCATTTTCGCGACAAGGGTCATTTCAATACTTTCATTTTACCGAAATTCAAACCAAATATGTTCACATATCATGTTTCGCATCAAGGGACATCGAGGGACATGTTCAACCTTCATATTTAACAAACATGTAACAATATAAGCTAAAATCTCGTTTTCGTGATAAGGGTCATCTCATGACTTTCTCTTTACCAAATTTAAAACGAAATTGGTTCAAATATTATGTTACGCAATAAAGGACATCGAGGGACAAATTCAACATTAATATTTATCAAACTTTTAACCATATAGGCTAAAATCTCATTTTTGGGACAATGGTCATTCAAATAATTTCATTTTGCCGAATACAAAACCAAATAGGTTCACATATCATGTTTCGTATCAAGGGAGATCGAGGGACAAGTTCAACCTTTATCAAACTTCTAACCATATAGGCTAAAATCTCATTTTCGCGACAAAGTCATTCCAATACTTTCATTTTTCAATATGAAACCAAATAGGTTCACATATCATGTTTAGCATCAAGGGACATCGAGGGACAAGCTCACTCTTTATCAAACTTCTAACCACATAGGCTAACATTTCATTTTCGCGACAAGGGTCATTTCAATACTTTCATTTTACCGAAATTCAAACCAAATATGTTCACATATCATGTTTCGGATCAAGGGACATCGAGGGACATGTTCAACCTTCATATTTAACAAACATGTAACAATATAAGCTAAAATCTCGTTTTCGTGATAAGGGTCATCTCATGACTTTCTCTTTACCAAATTTAAAACGAAATTGGTTCAAATATTATGTTACGCAATAAAGGACATCGAGGGACAAATTCAACATTAATATTTATCAAACTTTTAACCATATAGGCTAAAATCTCATTTTTGGGACAATGGTCATTCAAATAATTTCATTTTGCCGAATACAAAATCAAATAGGTTCACATATCATGTTTCGTATCAAGGGAGATCGAGGGACAAGTTCAACCTTTATCAAACTTCTAACCATATAGGCTAAAATCTCATTTTCGCGACAAAGTCATTCCAATACTTTCATTTTTCCGAATATGAAACCAAATAGGTTCACATATCATGTTTCGCATCAAGGGACATCGAGGGACAAGCTCACTGTTTATCAAACTTCTAACCACATAGGCTAACATTTCATTTTCGCAACAAGGGTCATTTCAATACTTTCATTTTACCGAAATTCAAACCAAATATGTTCACATATCATGTTTCGCATCAAGGGACATCGAGGGACATGTTCAACCTTCATATTTAACAAACATGTAACAATATAAGCTAAAATCTCGTTTTCGTGATAAGGGTCATCTCATTACTTTCTATTTACTAAATTTAAAACGAAATTGGTTCAAATATTATGTTACGCAATAAAGGACATCGAGGGACAAATTCAACATTAATATTTATCAAGCTTTTAACCATATAGGCTAAAATCTCATTTTTGGGACAATGGTCATTCAAATAATTTCATTTTGCCGAATACAAAACCAAATAGGTTCACATATCATGTTTCGTATCAAGGGAGATCGAGGGACAAGTTCAACCTTTATCAAACTTCTAACCATATAGGCAATAAACTCAAAGTCATTCCAATACTTTCATTTATCCGAATATAAAACCAAATAGGTTCACATATCATGTTTCACATCAAGGGACATCAGGGGACAAGTTCACTGTTTATCAAACTTCTAACCACATAGGCTAACATTTCATTTTCGTGACAAGGGTCATTTCAATACTTTCATTTTACCGAATTTCAAACCAAATAGGTTCACATATCATGTTTCGCATCAAGGGAAATCGAGGGACATGTTCAACCTTCATATTTAACAAACATGTAACAATATAAGCTAAAATCTCGTTTTCGCGATAAGGGTCATCTCATGACTTTCTATTTACCAAATTTAAAACGAAATTGGTTCAAATATTATGTTACGCAATAAAGGACATCGAGGGACAAATTCAACATTAATATTTATCAAACTTTTAACCATATAGGCTAAAATCTCATTTTTGGGACAATGGTCATTCAAATAATTTCATTTTGCCGAATACAAAACCAAATAGGTTCACATATCATGTTTCGTATCAAGGGAGATCGAGGGACAAGTTCAACCTTTATCAAACTTCTAACCATATAGGCTAAAATCTCATTTTCGCGACAAAGTCATTCCAATACTTTCATTTTTCCGAATATGAAACCAAATAGGTTCACATATCATGTTTCGTATCAAGGGACATCGAGGGACAAGCTCACTGTTTATCAAACTTCTAACCACATAGGCTAACATTTCATTTTCGCGACAAGGGTCATTTCAATACTTTCATTTTACTGAAATTCAAACCAAATATGTTCACATATCATGTTTCGCATCAAGGGACATCGAGGGACATGTTCAACCTTCATATTTAACAAACATGTAACAATATAAGCTAAAATCTCGTTTTCGTGATAAGGGCCATCTCATTACTTTCTATTTACTAAATTTAAAACGAAATTGGTTCAAATATTATGTTACGCAATAAAGGACATCGAGGGACAAATTCAACATTAATATTTATCAAACTTTTAACCATATAGGCTAAAATCTCATTTTTGGGACAATGGTCATTCAAATAATTTCATTTTGCCGAATACAAAACCAAATAGGTTCACATATCATGTTTCGTATCAAGGGAGATCGAGGGACAAGTTCAACCTTTATCAAACTTCTAACCATATAGGCAATAAACTCAAAGTCATTCCAATACTTTCATTTTTCCGAATATAAAACCAAAGAGGTTCACATATCATGTTTCACATCAAGGGACATCGAGGGACAAGTTCACTGTTTATCAAACATCTAACCACATAGGCTAACATTTCATTTTCGCGACAAGGGTCATTTCAATACTTTCATTTTACCGAATTTCAAACCAAATAGGTTCACATATCATGTTTTGCATCAAGGGACATCGAGGGACATGTTCAACCTTCATATTTAACAAACATGTAAAAATATAAGCTAAAATCTCGTTTTCGCGATAAGGGTCATCTCATGACTTTCTATTTACCAAATTTAAAACGAAATTGGTTCAAATATTATGTTACACAATAAAGGACATCGAGGGACAAATTCAACATTAATATTTATCAAACTTTTAACCATATAGGCTAAAATCTCATTTTTGGGACAATGGTCATTCAAATAATTTCATTTTGCCGAATACAAAACCAAATAGGTTCACATATCATGTTTCGTATCAAGGGAGATCGAGGGACAAGTTCAACCTTTATCAAACTTCTAACCATATAGGCTAAAATCTCATTTTCGCGACAAAGTCATTCCAATACTTTCAATTTTCAATATGAAACCAAATAGGTTCACATATCATGTTTCGCATCAAGGGACATCGAGGGACAAGCTCACTCTTTATCAAACTTCTAACCACATAGGCTAACATTTCATTTTCGCGACAAGGGTCATTTCAATACTTTCATTTTACCGAAATTCAAACCAAATATGTTCACATATCATGTTTCGCATCAAGGGACATCGAGGGACATGTTCAACCTTCATATTTAACAAACATGTAACAATATAAGCTAAAATTTCGTTTTCGTGATAAGGGTCATCTCATGACTTTCTCTTTACCAAATTTAAAACGAAATTGGTTCAAATATTATGTTACGCAATAAAGGACATCGAGGGACAAATTCAACATTAATATTTATCAAACTTTTAACCATATAGGCTAAAATCTCATTTTTGGGACAATGGTCATTCAAATAATTTCATTTTGCCGAATACAAAATCAAATAGGTTCACATATCATGTTTCGTATCAAGGGAGATCGAGGGACAAGTTCAACCTTTATCAAACTTCTAACCATATAGGCTAAAATCTCATTTTCGCGACAAAGTCATTCCAATACTTTCATTTTTCCGAATATGAAACCAAATAGGTTCACATATCATGTTTCGCATCAAGGACATCGAGGGACAAGCTCACTGTTTATCAAACTTCTAACCACATAAGCTAACATTTCATTTTCGCAACAAGGGTCATTTCAATACTTTCATTTTACCGAAATTCAAACCAAATATGTTCACATATCATGTTTCGCATCAAGGGACATCGAGGGACATGTTCAACCTTCATATTTAACAAACATGTAACAATATAAGCTAAAATCTCGTTTTCGTGATAAGGGTCATCTCATTACTTTCTATTAACCAAATTTAAAACGAAATTGGTACAAATATTATGTTTCGCAATAAAGGACATCGTGGGACAAATTCAACATTAATATTTATCAAACTTTTAACCATATAGGCTAAAATCTCATTTTTGGGACAATGGTCATTCAAATAATTTCATTTTGCCGAATACAAAACCAAATAGGTTCACATATCATGTTTCGTATCAAGGGAGATCGAGGGACAAGTTCAACCTTTATCAAACTTCTAACCATATAGGCAATAAACTCATTTTTGCGACATAGTCATTCCAATACTTTCATTTTTCCGAATATGAAACCAAATAGGTTCACATATCATGTTTCGCATCAAGGGACATCGAGGGACAAGCTCACTGTTTATCAAACTTCTAACCACATAGGCTAACATTTCATTTTCGCGACAAGGGTCATTTCAATACTTTCATTTTACCGAAATTCAAACCAAATATGTTCACATATCATGTTTCGCATCAAGGGACATCGAGGGACATGTTCAACCTTCATATTTAACAAACATGTAACAATATAAGCTAAAATCTCTTTTTCGTGATAAGGGTCATCTCATTACTTTCTATTTACTAAATTTAAAACGAAATTGGTTCAAATATTATGTTACGCAATAAAGGACATCGAGGGCCAAATTCAACATTAATATTTATCAAACTTTTAACCATATAGGCTAAAATCTCATTTTTGGGACAATGGTCATTCAAATAATTTCATTTTGCCGAATACAATACCAAATAGGTTCACATATCATGTTTCGTATCAAGGGAGATCGAGGGACAAGTTCAACCTTTATCAAACTTCTAACCATATAGGCTAAAATCTCATTTTCGCGACAAAGTCATTCCAATACTTTCATTTTTCCGAATATGAAACCAAATAGGTTCACATATCATGTTTCGCATCAAGGACATCGAGGGACAAGCTCACTGTTTATCAAACTTCTAACCACATACGCTAACATTTCATTTTCGCAACAAGGGTCATTTCAATACTTTCATTTTACCGAAATTCAAACCAAATATGTTCACATATCATGTTTCGCATCAAGGGACATCGAGGGACATGTTCAACCTTCATATTTAACAAACATGTAACAATATAAGCTAAAATCTCGTTTTCGTGATAAGGGTCATCTCATTACTTTCTATTAACCAAATTTAAAACGAAATTGGTACAAATATTATGTTTCGCAATAAAGGACATCGAGGGACAAATTCAACATTAATATTTATCAAACTTTTAACCATATAGGCTAAAATCTCATTTTTGGGACAATGGTCATTCAAATAATTTCATTTTGCCGAATACAAAACCAAATAGGTTCACATATCATGTTTCGTATCAAGGGAGATCGAGGGACAAGTTCAACCTTTATCAAACTTCTAACCATATAGGCAATAAACTCATTTTCGCGACATAGTCATTCCAATACCTTCATTTTTCCGAATATAAAATCAAATATTTCGCGACATAGGCAATAAACTTCTAATCATGTTTCGCATCAAGGGACATCGAGGGACATGTTCAACCTTCATATTTAACAAACATGTAACAATATAAGCTAAAATCTCGTTTTCGTGATAAGGGTCATCTCATGACTTTCTATTTACCAAATTTAAAACGAAATTGGTTCAAATATTATGTTACGCAATAAAGGACAACGAGGGACAAATTCAACATTAATATTTATCAAACTTTTAACCATATAGGCTAAAATCTCATTTTTGGGACAATGGTCATTCAAATAATTTCATTTTGCCAAATACAAAACCAAATAGGTTCACATATCATGTTTCGTATCAAGGGAGATCGAGGGACAAGTTCAACCTTTATCAAACTTCTAACCATATAGGCTAAAATCTCATTTTCGCGACAAAGTCATTCCAATACTTTCATTTTTCCGAATATGAAACCAAATAGGTTCACATATCATGTTTCGCATCAAGGGACATCGAGGGACAAGCTCACTGTTTATCAAACTTCTAACCACATAGGCTAACATTTCATTTTCGCGACAAGGGTCATTTCAATACTTTCATTTTATCGAAATTCAAACCAAATATGTTCACATATCATGTTTCGCATCAAGGGACATCGAGGGACATGTTCAACCTTCATATTTAACAAACATGTAACAATATAAGCTAAAATCTCGTTTTCGTGATAAGGGTCATCTCATTACTTTCTATTTACTAAATTTAAAACGAAATTGGTTCAAATATTATGTTACGCAATAAAGGACATCGAGGGACAAATTCAACATTAATATTTATCAAACTTTTAACCATATAGGCTAAAATCTCATTTTTGGGACAATGGTCATTCAAATAATTTCATTTTGCCGAATACAAAACCAAATAGGTTCACATATCATGTTTCGTATCAAGGGAGATCGAGGGACAAGTTCAACCTTTATCAAACTTCTAACCATATAGGCAATAAACTCATTTTCGCGACATAGTCATTCCAATACCTTCATTTTTCCGAATATAAAATCAAATATGTTCACATATCATGTTTCGCATCAAGGGACATCGAGGGACATGTTCAACCTTCATATTTAACAAACATGTAACAATATAAGCTAAAATCTCGTTTTCGTGATAAGGGTCATCTCATGACTTTCTATTTACCAAATTTAAAACGAAATTGGTTCAAATATTATGTTACGCAATAAAGGACAACGAGGGACAAATTCAACATTAATATTTATCAAACTTTTAACCATATAGGCTAAAATCTCATTTTTGGGACAATGGTCATTCAAATAATTTCATTTTGCCAAATACAAAACCAAATAGGTTCACATATCATGTTTCGTATCAAGGGAGATCGAGGGACAAGTTCAACCTTTATCAAACTTCTAACCATATAGGCTAAAATCTCATTTTCGCGACAAAGTCATTCCAATACTTTCATTTTTCCGAATATGAAACCAAATAGGTTCACATATCATGTTTCGCATCAAGGGACATCGAGGGACAAGCTCACTGTTTATCAAACTTCTAACCACATAGGCTAACATTTCATTTTCGCGACAAGGGTCATTTCAATACTTTCATTTTATCGAAATTCAAACCAAATATGTTCACATATCATGTTTCGCATCAAGGGACATCGAGGGACATGTTCAACCTTCATATTTAACAAACATGTAACAATATAAGCTAAAATCTCGTTTTCGTGATAAGGGTCATCTCATTACTTTCTATTTACTAAATTTAAAACGAAATTGGTTCAAATATTATGTTACGCAATAAAGGACATCGAGGGACAAATTCAACATTAATATTTATCAAACTTTTAACCATATAGGCTAAAATCTCATTTTTGGGACAATGGTCATTCAAATAATTTCATTTTGCCGAATACAAAACCAAATAGGTTCACATATCATGTTTCGTATCAAGGGAGATCGAGGGACAAGTTCAACCTTTATCAAACTTCTAACCATATAGGCTAAAATCTCATTTTCGCGACAAAGTCATTCCAATACTTTCATTTTTCCGAATATGAAACCAAATAGGTTCACATATCATGTTTCGCATCAAGGGACATCGAGGGACAAGCTCACTGTTTATCAAACTTCTAACCACATAGGCTAACATTTCATTTTCGCGACAAGGGTCATTTCAATACTTTCATTTTACCGAAATTCAAACCAAATATGTTCACATATCATGTTTCGCATCAAGGGACATCGAGGGACATGTTCAACCTTCATATTTAACAAACATGTAACAATATAAGCTAAAATCTCTTTTTCGTGATAAGGGTCATCTCATTACTTTCTATTTACTAAATTTTAAACGAAATTGGTTCAAATATTATGTTACGCAATAAAGGACATCGAGGGACAAATTCAACATTAATATTTATCAAACTTTTAACCATATAGGCTAAAATCTCATTTTTGGGACAATGGTCATTCAAATAATTTCATTTTGCCGAATACAATACCAAATAGGTTCACATATCATGTTTCGTATCAAGGGAGATCGAGGGACAAGTTCAACCTTTATCAAACTTCTAACCATATAGGCTAAAATCTCATTTTCGCGACAAAGTCATTCCAATACTTTCATTTTTCCGAATATGAAACCAAATAGGTTCACATATCATGTTTCGCATCAAGGACATCGAGGGACAAGCTCACTGTTTATCAAACTTCTAACCACATAAGCTAACATTTCATTTTCGCAACAAGGGTCATTTCAATACTTTCATTTTACCGAAATTCAAACCAAATATGTTCACATATCATGTTTCGCATCAAGGGACATCGAGGGACATGTTCAACCTTCATATTTAACAAACATGTAACAATATAAGCTAAAATATCGTTTTCGTGATAAGGGTCATCTCATTACTTTCTATTAACCAAATTTAAAACGAAATTGGTACAAATATTATGTTTCGCAATAAAGGACATCGAGGGACAAATTCAACATTAATATTTATCAAACTTTTAACCATATAGGCTAAAATCTCATTTTTGGGACAATGGTCATTCAAATAATTTCATTTTGCCGAATACAAAACCAAATAGGTTCACATATCATGTTTCGTATCAAGGGAGATCGAGGGACAAGTTCAACCTTTATCAAACTTCTAACCATATAGGCAATAAACTCATTTTCGCGACATAGTCATTCCAATACCTTCATTTTTCCGAATATAAAATCAAATATTTCGCGACATAGGCAATAAACTTCTAATCATGTTTCGCATCAAGGGACATCGAGGGACATGTTCAACCTTCATATTTAACAAACATGTAACAATATAAGCTAAAATCTCGTTTTCGTGATAAGGGTCATCTCATTACTTTCTATTTACCAAATTTAAAACGAAATTGGTTCAAATATTATGTTACGCAATAAAGGACAACGAGGGACAAATTCAACATTAATATTTATCAAACTTTTAACCATATAGGCTAAAATCTCATTTTTGGGACAATGGTCATTCAAATAATTTCATTTTGCCAAATACAAAACCAAATAGGTTCACATATCATGTTTCGTATCAAGGGAGATCGAGGGACAAGTTCAACCTTTATCAAACTTCTAACCATATAGGCTAAAATCTCATTTTCGCGACAAAGTCATTCCAATACTTTCATTTTTCCGAATATGAAACCAAATAGGTTCACATATCATGTTTCGCATCAAGGGACATCGAGGGACAAGCTCACTGTTTATCAAACTTCTAACCACATAGGCTAACATTTCATTTTCGCGACAAGGGTCATTTCAATACTTTCATTTTATCGAAATTCAAACCAAATATGTTCACATATCATGTTTCGCATCAAGGGACATCGAGGGACATGTTCAACCTTCATATTTAACAAACATGTAACAATATAAGCTAAAATCTCGTTTTCGTGATAAGGGTCATCTCATTACTTTCTATTTACTAAATTTAAAACGAAATTGGTTCAAATATTATGTTACGCAATAAAGGACATCGAGGGACAAATTCAACATTAATATTTATCAAACTTTTAACCATATAGGCTAAAATCTCATTTTTGGGACAATGGTCATTCAAATAATTTCATTTTGCCGAATACAAAACCAAATAGGTTCACATATCATGTTTCGTATCAAGGGAGATCGAGGGACAAGTTCAACCTTTATCAAACTTCTAACCATATAGGCTAAAATCTCATTTTCGCGACAAAGTCATTCCAATACTTTCATTTTTCCGAATATGAAACCAAATAGGTTCACATATCATGTTTCGCATCAAGGACATCGAGGGACAAGCTCACTGTTTATCAAACTTCTAACCACATAAGCTAACATTTCATTTTCGCAACAAGGGTCATTTCAATACTTTCATTTTACCGAAATTCAAACCAAATATGTTCACATATCATGTTTCGCATCAAGGGACATCGAGGGACATGTTCAACCTTCATATTTAACAAACATGTAACAATATAAGCTAAAATATCGTTTTCGTGATAAGGGTCATCTCATTACTTTCTATTAACCAAATTTAAAACGAAATTGGTACAAATATTATGTTTCGCAATAAAGGACATCGAGGGACAAATTCAACATTAATATTTATCAAACTTTTAACCATATAGGCTAAAATCTCATTTTTGGGACAATGGTCATTCAAATAATTTCATTTTGCCGAATACAAAACCAAATAGGTTCACATATCATGTTTCGTATCAAGGGAGATCGAGGGACAAGTTCAACCTTTATCAAACTTCTAACCATATAGGCAATAAACTCATTTTCGCGACATAGTCATTCCAATACCTTCATTTTTCCGAATATAAAATCAAATATTTCGCGACATAGGCAATAAACTTCTAATCATGTTTCGCATCAAGGGACATCGAGGGACATGTTCAACCTTCATATTTAACAAACATGTAACAATATAAGCTAAAATCTCGTTTTCGTGATAAGGGTCATCTCATTACTTTCTATTTACCAAATTTAAAACGAAATTGGTTCAAATATTATGTTACGCAATAAAGGACAACGAGGGACAAATTCAACATTAATATTTATCAAACTTTTAACCATATAGGCTAAAATCTCATTTTTGGGACAATGGTCATTCAAATAATTTCATTTTGCCAAATACAAAACCAAATAGGTTCACATATCATGTTTCGTATCAAGGGAGATCGAGGGACAAGTTCAACCTTTATCAAACTTCTAACCATATAGGCTAAAATCTCATTTTCGCGACAAAGTCATTCCAATACTTTCATTTTTCCGAATATGAAACCAAATAGGTTCACATATCATGTTTCGCATCAAGGGACATCGAGGGACAAGCTCACTGTTTATCAAACTTCTAACCACATAGGCTAACATTTCATTTTCGCGACAAGGGTCATTTCAATACTTTCATTTTATCGAAATTCAAACCAAATATGTTCACATATCATGTTTCGCATCAAGGGACATCGAGGGACATGTTCAACCTTCATATTTAACAAACATGTAACAATATAAGCTAAAATCTCGTTTTCGTGATAAGGGTCATCTCATTACTTTCTATTTACTAAATTTAAAACGAAATTGGTTCAAATATTATGTTACGCAATAAAGGACATCGAGGGACAAATTCAACATTAATATTTATCAAACTTTTAACCATATAGGCTAAAATCTCATTTTTGGGACAATGGTCATTCAAATAATTTCATTTTGCCGAATACAAAACCAAATAGGTTCACATATCATGTTTCGTATCAAGGGAGATCGAGGGACAAGTTCAACCTTTATCAAACTTCTAACCATATAGGCTAAAATCTCATTTTCGCGACAAAGTCATTCCAATACTTTCATTTTTCCGAATATGAAACCAAATAGGTTCACATATCATGTTTCGCATCAAGGACATCGAGGGACAAGCTCACTGTTTATCAAACTTCTAACCACATAAGCTAACATTTCATTTTCGCAACAAGGGTCATTTCAATACTTTCATTTTACCGAAATTCAAACCAAATATGTTCACATATCATGTTTCGCATCAAGGGACATCGAGGGACATGTTCAACCTTCATATTTAACAAACATGTAACAATATAAGCTAAAATCTCGTTTTCGTGATAAGGGTCATCTCATTACTTTCTATTAACCAAATTTAAAACGAAATTGGTACAAATATTATGTTTCGCAATAAAGGACATCGAGGGACAAATTCAACATTAATATTTATCAAACTTTTAACCATATAGGCTAAAATCTCATTTTTGGGACAATGGTCATTCAAATAATTTCATTTTGCCGAATACAAAACCAAATAGGTTCACATATCATGTTTCGTATCAAGGGAGATCGAGGGACAAGTTCAACCTTTATCAAACTTCTAACCATATAGGCAATAAACTCATTTTCGCGACAAAGTCATTCCAATACCTTCATTTTTCCGAATATAAAACCAAATATGTTCACATATCATGTTTCGCATCAAGGGACATCGAGGGACATGTTCAACCTTCATATTTAACAAACATGTAACAATATAAGCTAAAATCTCTTTTTCGTGATAAGGGTCATCTCATTACTTTCTATTTACTAAATTTTAAACGAAATTGGTTCAAATATTATGTTACGCAATAAAGGACATCGAGGGACAAATTCAACATTAATATTTATCAAACTTTTAACCATATAGGCTAAAATCTCATTTTTGGGACAATGGTCATTCAAATAATTTCATTTTGCCGAATACAATACCAAATAGGTTCACATATCATGTTTCGTATCAAGGGAGATCGAGGGACAAGTTCAACCTTTATCAAACTTCTAACCATATAGGCTAAAATCTCATTTTCGCGACAAAGTCATTCCAATACTTTCATTTTTCCGAATATGAAACCAAATAGGTTCACATATCATGTTTCGCATCAAGGGACATCGAGGGACAAGCTCACTGTTTATCAAACTTCTAACCACATAGGCTAACATTTCATTTTCGCGACAAGGGTCATTTCAATACTTTCATTTTACCGAAATTCAAACCAAATATGTTCACATATCATGTTTCGCATCAAGGGACATCGAGGGACATGTTCAACCTTCATATTTAACAAACATGTAACAATATAAGCTAAAATCTCTTTTTCGTGATAAGGGTCATCTCATTACTTTCTATTTACTAAATTTTAAACGAAATTGGTTCAAATATTATGTTACGCAATAAAGGACATCGAGGGACAAATTCAACATTAATATTTATCAAACTTTTAACCATATAGGCTAAAATCTCATTTTTGGGACAATGGTCATTCAAATAATTTCATTTTGCCGAATACAATACCAAATAGGTTCACATATCATGTTTCGTATCAAGGGAGATCGAGGGACAAGTTCAACCTTTATCAAACTTCTAACCATATAGGCTAAAATCTCATTTTCGCGACAAAGTCATTCCAATACTTTCATTTTTCCGAATATGAAACCAAATAGGTTCACATATCATGTTTCGCATCAAGGACATCGAGGGACAAGCTCACTGTTTATCAAACTTCTAACCACATAAGCTAACATTTCATTTTCGCAACAAGGGTCATTTCAATACTTTCATTTTACCGAAATTCAAACCAAATATGTTCACATATCATGTTTCGCATCAAGGGACATCGAGGGACATGTTCAACCT
This sequence comes from Medicago sativa, assembly GCF_051527215.1. Classification (NCBI taxonomy): domain Eukaryota; kingdom Viridiplantae; phylum Streptophyta; class Magnoliopsida; order Fabales; family Fabaceae; genus Medicago; species Medicago sativa. Next base: position 49,544,334 of record NC_140754.1, on the reverse strand, counting down.
TCATATTTAACAAACATGTAACAATATAAGCTAAAATATCGTTTTCGTGATAAGGGTCATCTCATTACTTTCTATTAACCAAATTTAAAACGAAATTGGTACAAATATTATGTTTCGCAATAAAGGACATCGAGGGACAAATTCAACATTAATATTTATCAAACTTTTAACCATATAGGCTAAAATCTCATTTTTGGGACAATGGTCATTCAAATAATTTCATTTTGCCGAATACAAAACCAAATAGGTTCACATATCATGTTTCGTATCAAGGGAGATCGAGGGACAAGTTCAACCTTTATCAAACTTCTAACCATATAGGCAATAAACTCATTTTCGCGACATAGTCATTCCAATACCTTCATTTTTCCGAATATAAAATCAAATATTTCGCGACATAGGCAATAAACTTCTAATCATGTTTCGCATCAAGGGACATCGAGGGACATGTTCAACCTTCATATTTAACAAACATGTAACAATATAAGCTAAAATCTCGTTTTCGTGATAAGGGTCATCTCATTACTTTCTATTTACCAAATTTAAAACGAAATTGGTTCAAATATTATGTTACGCAATAAAGGACAACGAGGGACAAATTCAACATTAATATTTATCAAACTTTTAACCATATAGGCTAAAATCTCATTTTTGGGACAATGGTCATTCAAATAATTTCATTTTGCCAAATACAAAACCAAATAGGTTCACATATCATGTTTCGTATCAAGGGAGATCGAGGGACAAGTTCAACCTTTATCAAACTTCTAACCATATAGGCTAAAATCTCATTTTCGCGACAAAGTCATTCCAATACTTTCATTTTTCCGAATATGAAACCAAATAGGTTCACATATCATGTTTCGCATCAAGGGACATCGAGGGACAAGCTCACTGTTTATCAAACTTCTAACCACATAGGCTAACATTTCATTTTCGCGACAAGGGTCATTTCAATACTTTCATTTTATCGAAATTCAAACCAAATATGTTCACATATCATGTTTCGCATCAAGGGACATCGAGGGACATGTTCAACCTTCATATTTAACAAACATGTAACAATATAAGCTAAAATCTCGTTTTCGTGATAAGGGTCATCTCATTACTTTCTATTTACTAAATTTAAAACGAAATTGGTTCAAATATTATGTTACGCAATAAAGGACATCGAGGGACAAATTCAACATTAATATTTATCAAACTTTTAACCATATAGGCTAAAATCTCATTTTTGGGACAATGGTCATTCAAATAATTTCATTTTGCCGAATACAAAACCAAATAGGTTCACATATCATGTTTCGTATCAAGGGAGATCGAGGGACAAGTTCAACCTTTATCAAACTTCTAACCATATAGGCTAAAATCTCATTTTCGCGACAAAGTCATTCCAATACTTTCATTTTTCCGAATATGAAACCAAATAGGTTCACATATCATGTTTCGCATCAAGGACATCGAGGGACAAGCTCACTGTTTATCAAACTTCTAACCACATAAGCTAACATTTCATTTTCGCAACAAGGGTCATTTCAATACTTTCATTTTACCGAAATTCAAACCAAATATGTTCACATATCATGTTTCGCATCAAGGGACATCGAGGGACATGTTCAACCTTCATATTTAACAAACATGTAACAATATAAGCTAAAATCTCGTTTTCGTGATAAGGGTCATCTCATTACTTTCTATTAACCAAATTTAAAACGAAATTGGTACAAATATTATGTTTCGCAATAAAGGACATCGAGGGACAAATTCAACATTAATATTTATCAAACTTTTAACCATATAGGCTAAAATCTCATTTTTGGGACAATGGTCATTCAAATAATTTCATTTTGCCGAATACAAAACCAAATAGGTTCACATATCATGTTTCGTATCAAGGGAGATCGAGGGACAAGTTCAACCTTTATCAAACTTCTAACCATATAGGCAATAAACTCATTTTCGCGACAAAGTCATTCCAATACCTTCATTTTTCCGAATATAAAATCAAATATGTTCACATATCATGTTTCGCATCAAGGGACATCGAGGGACATGTTCAACCTTCATATTTAACAAACATGTAACAATATAAGCTAAAATCTCGTTTTCGTGATAAGGGTCATCTCATGACTTTCTATTTACCAAATTTAAAACGAAATTGGTTCAAATATTATGTTACGCAATAAAGGACAACGAGGGACAAATTCAACATTAATATTTATCAAACTTTTAACCATATAGGCTAAAATCTCATTTTTGGGACAATGGTCATTCAAATAATTTCATTTTGCCAAATACAAAACCAAATAGGTTCACATATCATGTTTCGTATCAAGGGAGATCGAGGGACAAGTTCAACCTTTATCAAACTTCTAACCATATAGGCTAAAATCTCATTTTCGCGACAAAGTCATTCCAATACTTTCATTTTTCCGAATATGAAACCAAATAGGTTCACATATCATGTTTCGCATCAAGGGACATCGAGGGACAAGCTCGCTGTTTATCAAACTTCTAACCACATAGGCTAACATTTCATTTTCGCGACAAGGGTCATTTCAATACATTCATTTTACCGAAATTCAAACCAAATATGTTCACATATCATGTTTCGCATCAAGGGACATCGAGGGACATGTTCAACCTTCATATTTAACAAACATGTAACAATATAAGCTAAAATCTCGTTTCGTGATAAGGGCCATCTCATTACTTTCTATTTACTAAATTTAAAACGAAATTGGTTCAAATATTATGTTACGCAATAAAGGACATCGAGGGACAAATTCAACATTAATATTTATCAAACTTTTAACCATATAGGCTAAAATCTCATTTTTGGGACAATGGTCATTCAAATAATTTCATTTTGCCGAATACAAAACCAAATAGGTTCACATATCATGTTTCGTATCAAGGGAGATCGAGGGACAAGTTCAACCTTTATCAAAATTCTAACCATATAGGCAATAAACTCAAAGTCATTCCAATACTTTCATTTATCCGAATATAAAACCAAATAGGTTCACATATCATGTTTCACATCAAGGGACATCAGGGGACAAGTTCACTGTTTATCAAACTTCTAACCACATAGGCTAACATTTCATTTTCGCGACAAGGGTCATTTCAATACTTTCATTTTACCGAATTTCAAACCAAATAGGTTCACATATCATGTTTCGCATCAAGGGAAATCGAGGGACATGGTCAACCTTCATATTTAACAAACATGTAACAATATAAGCTAAAATCTCGTTTTCGCGATAAGGGTCATCTCATGACTTTCTATTTACCAAATTTAAAACGAAATTGGTTCAAATATTATGTTACGCAATAAAGGACATCGAGGGACAAATTCAACATTAATATTTATCAAACTTTTAACCATATAGGCTAAAATCTCATTTTTGGGACAATGGTCATTCAAATAATTTCATTTTGCCGAATACAAAACCAAATAGGTTCACATATCATGTTTCGTATCAAGGGAGATCGAGGGATGATGAGAACCTAATCCCCTTTTTGTTTTTTATCAAGGGACAAGTTCAACCTTTATCAAACTTCTAACCATATAGGCTAAAATCTCATTTTCGCGACAAAGTCATTCCAATACTTTCATTTTTCCGAATATGAAACCAAATAGGTTCACATATCATGTTTCGTATCAAGGGACATCGAGGGACAAGCTCACTGTTTATCAAACTTCTAACCACATAGGCTAACATTTCATTTTCGCGACAAGGGTCATTTCAATACTTTCATTTTATCGAAATTCAAACCAAATATGTTCACATATCATGTTTCGCATCAAGGGACATCGAGGGACATGTTCAACCTTCATATTTAACAAACATGTAACAATATAAGCTAAAATCTCGTTTTCGTGATAAGGGTCATCTCATTACTTTCTATTTACTAAATTTAAAACGAAATTGGTTCAAATATTATGTTACGCAATAAAGGACATCGAGGGACAAATTCAACATTAATATTTATCAAACTTTTAACCATATAGGCTAAAATCTCATTTTTGGGACAATGGTCATTCAAATAATTTCATTTTGCCGAATACAAAACCAAATAGGTTCACATATCATGTTTCGTATCAAGGGAGATCGAGGGACAAGTTCAACCTTTATCAAACTTCTAACCATATAGGCTAAAATCTCATTTTCGCGACAAAGTCATTCCAATACTTTCATTTTTCCGAATATGAAACCAAATAGGTTCACATATCATGTTTCGCATCAAGGACATCGAGGGACAAGCTCACTGTTTATCAAACTTCTAACCACATAAGCTAACATTTCATTTTCGCAACAAGGGTCATTTCAATACTTTCATTTTACCGAAATTCAAACCAAATATGTTCACATATCATGTTTCGCATCAAGGGACATCGAGGGACATGTTCAACCTTCATATTTAACAAACATGTAACAATATAAGCTAAAATCTCGTTTTCGTGATAAGGGTCATCTCATTACTTTCTATTAACCAAATTTAAAACGAAATTGGTACAAATATTATGTTTCGCAATAAAGGACATCGAGGGACAAATTCAACATTAATATTTATCAAACTTTTAACCATATAGGCTAAAATCTCATTTTTGGGACAATGGTCATTCAAATAATTTCATTTTGCCGAATACAAAACCAAATAGGTTCACATATCATGTTTCGTATCAAGGGAGATCGAGGGACAAGTTCAACCTTTATCAAACTTCTAACCATATAGGCAATAAACTCATTTTCGCGACAAAGTCATTCCAATACCTTCATTTTTCCGAATATAAAATCAAATATGTTCACATATCATGTTTCGCATCAAGGGACATCGAGGGACATGTTCAACCTTCATATTTAACAAACATGTAACAATATAAGCTAAAATCTCGTTTTCGTGATAAGGGTCATCTCATGACTTTCTATTTACCAAATTTAAAACGAAATTGGTTCAAATATTATGTTACGCAATAAAGGACAACGAGGGACAAATTCAACATTAATATTTATCAAACTTTTAACCATATAGGCTAAAATCTCATTTTTGGGACAATGGTCATTCAAATAATTTCATTTTGCCAAATACAAAACCAAATAGGTTCACATATCATGTTTCGTATCAAGGGAGATCGAGGGACAAGTTCAACCTTTATCAAACTTCTAACCATATAGGCTAAAATCTCATTTTCGCGACAAAGTCATTCCAATACTTTCATTTTTCCGAATATGAAACCAAATAGGTTCACATATCATGTTTCGCATCAAGGGACATCGAGGGACAAGCTCGCTGTTTATCAAACTTCTAACCACATAGGCTAACATTTCATTTTCGCGACAAGGGTCATTTCAATACATTCATTTTACCGAAATTCAAACCAAATATGTTCACATATCATGTTTCGCATCAAGGGACATCGAGGGACATGTTCAACCTTCATATTTAACAAACATGTAACAATATAAGCTAAAATCTCGTTTCGTGATAAGGGCCATCTCATTACTTTCTATTTACTAAATTTAAAACGAAATTGGTTCAAATATTATGTTACGCAATAAAGGACATCGAGGGACAAATTCAACATTAATATTTATCAAACTTTTAACCATATAGGCTAAAATCTCATTTTTGGGACAATGGTCATTCAAATAATTTCATTTTGCCGAATACAAAACCAAATAGGTTCACATATCATGTTTCGTATCAAGGGAGATCGAGGGACAAGTTCAACCTTTATCAAACTTCTAACCATATAGGCAATAAACTCAAAGTCATTCCAATACTTTCATTTATCCGAATATAAAACCAAATAGGTTCACATATCATGTTTCACATCAAGGGACATCAGGGGACAAGTTCACTGTTTATCAAACTTCTAACCACATAGGCTAACATTTCATTTTCGCGACAAGGGTCATTTCAATACTTTCATTTTACCGAATTTCAAACCAAATAGGTTCACATATCATGTTTCGCATCAAGGGAAATCGAGGGACATGGTCAACCTTCATATTTAACAAACATGTAACAATATAAGCTAAAATCTCGTTTTCGCGATAAGGGTCATCTCATGACTTTCTATTTACCAAATTTAAAACGAAATTGGTTCAAATATTATGTTACGCAATAAAGGACATCGAGGGACAAATTCAACATTAATATTTATCAAACTTTTAACCATATAGGCTAAAATCTCATTTTTGGGACAATGGTCATTCAAATAATTTCATTTTGCCGAATACAAAACCAAATAGGTTCACATATCATGTTTCGTATCAAGGGAGATCGAGGGACAAGTTCAACCTTTATCAAACTTCTAACCATATAGGCTAAAATCTCATTTTCGCGACAAAGTCATTCCAATACTTTCATTTTTCCGAATATGAAACCAAATAGGTTCACATATCATGTTTCGTATCAAGGGACATCGAGGGACAAGCTCACTGTTTATCAAACTTCTAACCACATAGGCTAACATTTCATTTTCGCGACAAGGGTCATTTCAATACTTTCATTTTACCGAAATTCAAACCAAATATGTTCACATATCATGTTTCGCATCAAGGGACATCGAGGGACATGTTCAACCTTCATATTTAACAAACATGTAACAATATAAGCTAAAATCTCGTTTTCGTGATAAGGGCCATCTCATTACTTTCTATTTACTAAATTTAAAACGAAATTGGTTCAAATATTATGTTACGCAATAAAGGACATCGAGGGACAAATTCAACATTAATATTTATCAAACTTTTAACCATATAGGCTAAAATCTCATTTTTGGGACAATGGTCATTCAAATAATTTCATTTTGCCGAATACAAAACCAAATAGGTTCACATATCATGTTTCGTATCAAGGGAGATCGAGGGACAAGTTCAACCTTTATCAAACTTCTAACCATATAGGCAATAAACTCAAAGTCATTCCAATACTTTCATTTTTCCGAATATAAAACCAAAGAGGTTCACATATCATGTTTCACATCAAGGGACATCGAGGGACAAGTTCACTGTTTATCAAACTTCTAACCACATAGGCTAACATTTTATTTTCGCGACAAGGGTCATTTCAATACTTTCATTTTACCGAATTTCAAACCAAATAGGTTCACATATCATGTTTTGCATCAAGGGACATCGAGGGACATGTTCAACCTTCATATTTAACAAACATGTAACAATATAAGCTAAAATCTCGTTTTCGCGATAAGGGTCATCTCATGACTTTCTATTTACCAAATTTAAAACGAAATTGGTTCAAATATTATGTTACGCAATAAAGGACATCGAGGGACAAATTCAACATTAATATTTATCAAACTTTTAACCATATAGGCTAAAATCTCATTTTTGGGACAATGGTCATTCAAATAATTTCATTTTGCCGAATACAAAACCAAATAGGTTCACATATCATGTTTCGTATCAAGGGAGATCGAGGGACAAGTTCAACCTTTATCAAACTTCTAACCATATAGGCCAAAATCTCATTTTCGCGACAAAGTCATTCCAATACTTTCATTTTTCCGAATATGAAACCAAATAGGTTCACATATCATGTTTCGCATCAAGGGACATCGAGGGACAAGCTCACTCTTTATCAAACTTCTAACCACATAGGCTAACATTTCATTTTCGCGACAAGGGTCATTTCAATACTTTCATTTTACCGAAATTCAAACCAAATATGTTCACATATCATGTTTCGCATCAAGGGACATCGAGGGACATGTTCAACCTTCATATTTAACAAACATGTAACAATATAAGCTAAAATCTCGTTTTCGTGATAAGGGTCATCTCATGACTTTCTCTTTACCAAATTTAAAACGAAATTGGTTCAAATATTATGTTACGCAATAAAGGACATCGAGGGACAAATTCAACATTAATATTTATCAAACTTTTAACCATATAGGCTAAAATCTCATTTTTGGGACAATGGTCATTCAAATAATTTCATTTTGCCGAATACAAAATCAAATAGGTTCACATATCATGTTTCGTATCAAGGGAGATCGAGGGACAAGTTCAACCTTTATCAAACTTCTAACCATATAGGCTAAAATCTCATTTTCGCGACAAAGTCATTCCAATACTTTCATTTTTCCGAATATGAAACCAAATAGGTTCACATATCATGTTTCGCATCAAGGGACATCGAGGGACAAGCTCGCTGTTTATCAAACTTCTAACCACATAGGCTAACATTTCATTTTCGCGACAAGGGTCATTTCAATACATTCATTTTACCGAAATTCAAACCAAATATGTTCACATATCATGTTTCGCATCAAGGGACATCGAGGGACATGTTCAACCTTCATATTTAACAAACATGTAACAATATAAGCTAAAATCTCGTTTCGTGATAAGGGCCATCTCATTACTTTCTATTTACTAAATTTAAAACGAAATTGGTTCAAATATTATGTTACGCAATAAAGGACATCGAGGGACAAATTCAACATTAATATTTATCAAACTTTTAACCATATAGGCTAAAATCTCATTTTTGGGACAATGGTCATTCAAATAATTTCATTTTGCCGAATACAAAACCAAATAGGTTCACATATCATGTTTCGTATCAAGGGAGATCGAGGGACAAGTTCAACCTTTATCAAACTTCTAACCATATAGGCAATAAACTCAAAGTCATTCCAATACTTTCATTTATCCGAATATAAAACCAAATAGGTTCACATATCATGTTTCACATCAAGGGACATCAGGGGACAAGTTCACTGTTTATCAAACTTCTAACCACATAGGCTAACATTTCATTTTCGCGACAAGGGTCATTTCAATACTTTCATTTTACCGAATTTCAAACCAAATAGGTTCACATATCATGTTTCGCATCAAGGGAAATCGAGGGACATGGTCAACCTTCATATTTAACAAACATGTAACAATATAAGCTAAAATCTCGTTTTCGCGATAAGGGTCATCTCATGACTTTCTATTTACCAAATTTAAAACGAAATTGGTTCAAATATTATGTTACGCAATAAAGGACATCGAGGGACAAATTCAACATTAATATTTATCAAACTTTTAACCATATAGGCTAAAATCTCATTTTTGGGACAATGGTCATTCAAATAATTTCATTTTGCCGAATACAAAACCAAATAGGTTCACATATCATGTTTCGTATCAAGGGAGATCGAGGGACAAGTTCAACCTTTATCAAACTTCTAACCATATAGGCTAAAATCTCATTTTCGCGACAAAGTCATTCCAATACTTTCATTTTTCCGAATATGAAACCAAATAGGTTCACATATCATGTTTCGCATCAAGGGACATCGAGGGACAAGCTCGCTGTTTATCAAACTTCTAACCACATAGGCTAACATTTCATTTTCGCGACAAGGGTCATTTCAATACATTCATTTTACCGAAATTCAAACCAAATATGTTCACATATCATGTTTCGCATCAAGGGACATCGAGGGACATGTTCAACCTTCATATTTAACAAACATGTAACAATATAAGCTAAAATCTCGTTTCGTGATAAGGGCCATCTCATTACTTTCTATTTACTAAATTTAAAACGAAATTGGTTCAAATATTATGTTACGCAATAAAGGACATCGAGGGACAAATTCAACATTAATATTTATCAAACTTTTAACCATATAGGCTAAAATCTCATTTTTGGGACAATGGTCATTCAAATAATTTCATTTTGCCGAATACAAAACCAAATAGGTTCACATATCATGTTTCGTATCAAGGGAGATCGAGGGACAAGTTCAACCTTTATCAAACTTCTAACCATATAGGCAATAAACTCAAAGTCATTCCAATACTTTCATTTATCCGAATATAAAACCAAATAGGTTCACATATCATGTTTCACATCAAGGGACATCAGGGGACAAGTTCACTGTTTATCAAACTTCTAACCACATAGGCTAACATTTCATTTTCGCGACAAGGGTCATTTCAATACTTTCATTTTACCGAATTTCAAACCAAATAGGTTCACATATCATGTTTCGCATCAAGGGAAATCGAGGGACATGGTCAACCTTCATATTTAACAAACATGTAACAATATAAGCTAAAATCTCGTTTTCGCGATAAGGGTCATCTCATGACTTTCTATTTACCAAATTTAAAACGAAATTGGTTCAAATATTATGTTACGCAATAAAGGACATCGAGGGACAAATTCAACATTAATATTTATCAAACTTTTAACCATATAGGCTAAAATCTCATTTTTGGGACAATGGTCATTCAAATAATTTCATTTTGCCGAATACAAAACCAAATAGGTTCACATATCATGTTTCGTATCAAGGGAGATCGAGGGACAAGTTCAACCTTTATCAAACTTCTAACCATATAGGCTAAAATCTCATTTTCGCGACAAAGTCATTCCAATACTTTCATTTTTCCGAATATGAAACCAAATAGGTTCACATATCATGTTTCGTATCAAGGGACATCGAGGGACAAGCTCACTGTTTATCAAACTTCTAACCACATAGGCTAACATTTCATTTTCGCGACAAGGGTCATTTCAATACTTTCATTTTACCGAAATTCAAACCAAATATGTTCACATATCATGTTTCGCATCAAGGGACATCGAGGGACATGTTCAACCTTCATATTTAACAAACATGTAACAATATAAGCTAAAATCTCGTTTTCGTGATAAGGGCCATCTCATTACTTTCTATTTACTAAATTTAAAACGAAATTGGTTCAAATATTATGTTACGCAATAAAGGACATCGAGGGACAAATTCAACATTAATATTTATCAAACTTTTAACCATATAGGCTAAAATCTCATTTTTGGGACAATGGTCATTCAAATAATTTCATTTTGCCGAATACAAAACCAAATAGGTTCACATATCATGTTTCGTATCAAGGGAGATCGAGGGACAAGTTCAACCTTTATCAAACTTCTAACCATATAGGCAATAAACTCAAAGTCATTCCAATACTTTCATTTTTCCGAATATAAAACCAAAGAGGTTCACATATCATGTTTCACATCAAGGGACATCGAGGGACAAGTTCACTGTTTATCAAACTTCTAACCACATAGGCTAACATTTTATTTTCGCGACAAGGGTCATTTCAATACTTTCATTTTACCGAATTTCAAACCAAATAGGTTCACATATCATGTTTTGCATCAAGGGACATCGAGGGACATGTTCAACCTTCATATTTAACAAACATGTAACAATATAAGCTAAAATCTCGTTTTCGCGATAAGGGTCATCTCATGACTTTCTATTTACCAAATTTAAAACGAAATTGGTTCAAATATTATGTTACGCAATAAAGGACATCGAGGGACAAATTCAACATTAATATTTATCAAACTTTTAACCATATAGGCTAAAATCTCATTTTTGGGACAATGGTCATTCAAATAATTTCATTTTGCCGAATACAAAACCAAATAGGTTCACATATCATGTTTCGTATCAAGGGAGATCGAGGGACAAGTTCAACCTTTATCAAACTTCTAACCATATAGGCCAAAATCTCATTTTCGCGACAAAGTCATTCCAATACTTTCATTTTTCCGAATATGAAACCAAATAGGTTCACATATCATGTTTCGCATCAAGGGACATCGAGGGACAAGCTCACTCTTTATCAAACTTCTAACCACATAGGCTAACATTTCATTTTCGCGACAAGGGTCATTTCAATACTTTCATTTTACCGAAATTCAAACCAAATATGTTCACATATCATGTTTCGCATCAAGGGACATCGAGGGACATGTTCAACCTTCATATTTAACAAACATGTAACAATATAAGCTAAAATCTCGTTTTCGTGATAAGGGTCATCTCATGACTTTCTCTTTACCAAATTTAAAACGAAATTGGTTCAAATATTATGTTACGCAATAAAGGACATCGAGGGACAAATTCAACATTAATATTTATCAAACTTTTAACCATATAGGCTAAAATCTCATTTTTGGGACAATGGTCATTCAAATAATTTCATTTTGCCGAATACAAAATCAAATAGGTTCACATATCATGTTTCGTATCAAGGGAGATCGAGGGACAAGTTCAACCTTTATCAAACTTCTAACCATATAGGCTAAAATCTCATTTTCGCGACAAAGTCATTCCAATACTTTCATTTTTCCGAATATGAAACCAAATAGGTTCACATATCATGTTTCGCATCAAGGGACATCGAGGGACAAGCTCGCTGTTTATCAAACTTCTAACCACATAGGCTAACATTTCATTTTCGCGACAAGGGTCATTTCAATACATTCATTTTACCGAAATTCAAACCAAATATGTTCACATATCATGTTTCGCATCAAGGGACATCGAGGGACATGTTCAACCTTCATATTTAACAAACATGTAACAATATAAGCTAAAATCTCGTTTCGTGATAAGGGCCATCTCATTACTTTCTATTTACTAAATTTAAAACGAAATTGGTTCAAATATTATGTTACGCAATAAAGGACATCGAGGGACAAATTCAACATTAATATTTATCAAACTTTTAACCATATAGGCTAAAATCTCATTTTTGGGACAATGGTCATTCAAATAATTTCATTTTGCCGAATACAAAACCAAATAGGTTCACATATCATGTTTCGTATCAAGGGAGATCGAGGGACAAGTTCAACCTTTATCAAACTTCTAACCATATAGGCAATAAACTCAAAGTCATTCCAATACTTTCATTTATCCGAATATAAAACCAAATAGGTTCACATATCATGTTTCACATCAAGGGACATCAGGGGACAAGTTCACTGTTTATCAAACTTCTAACCACATAGGCTAACATTTCATTTTCGCGACAAGGGTCATTTCAATACTTTCATTTTACCGAATTTCAAACCAAATAGGTTCACATATCATGTTTCGCATCAAGGGAAATCGAGGGACATGGTCAACCTTCATATTTAACAAACATGTAACAATATAAGCTAAAATCTCGTTTTCGCGATAAGGGTCATCTCATGACTTTCTATTTACCAAATTTAAAACGAAATTGGTTCAAATATTATGTTACGCAATAAAGGACATCGAGGGACAAATTCAACATTAATATTTATCAAACTTTTAACCATATAGGCTAAAATCTCATTTTTGGGACAATGGTCATTCAAATAATTTCATTTTGCCGAATACAAAACCAAATAGGTTCACATATCATGTTTCGTATCAAGGGAGATCGAGGGACAAGTTCAACCTTTATCAAACTTCTAACCATATAGGCTAAAATCTCATTTTCGCGACAAAGTCATTCCAATACTTTCATTTTTCCGAATATGAAACCAAATAGGTTCACATATCATGTTTCGTATCAAGGGACATCGAGGGACAAGCTCACTGTTTATCAAACTTCTAACCACATAGGCTAACATTTCATTTTCGCGACAAGGGTCATTTCAATACTTTCATTTTACCGAAATTCAAACCAAATATGTTCACATATCATGTTTCGCATCAAGGGACATCGAGGGACATGTTCAACCTTCATATTTAACAAACATGTAACAATATAAGCTAAAATCTCGTTTTCGTGATAAGGGTCATCTCATGACTTTCTCTTTACCAAATTTAAAACGAAATTGGTTCAAATATTATGTTACGCAATAAAGGACATCGAGGGACAAATTCAACATTAATATTTATCAAACTTTTAACCATATAGGCTAAAATCTCATTTTTGGGACAATGGTCATTCAAATAATTTCATTTTGCCGAATACAAAATCAAATAGGTTCACATATCATGTTTCGTATCAAGGGAGATCGAGGGACAAGTTCAACCTTTATCAAACTTCTAACCATATAGGCTAAAATCTCATTTTCGCGACAAAGTCATTCCAATACTTTCATTTTTCCGAATATGAAACCAAATAGGTTCACATATCATGTTTCGCATCAAGGGACATCGAGGGACAAGCTCGCTGTTTATCAAACTTCTAACCACATAGGCTAACATTTCATTTTCGCGACAAGGGTCATTTCAATACATTCATTTTACCGAAATTCAAACCAAATATGTTCACATATCATGTTTCGCATCAAGGGACATCGAGGGACATGTTCAACCTTCATATTTAACAAACATGTAACAATATAAGCTAAAATCTCGTTTCGTGATAAGGGCCATCTCATTACTTTCTATTTACTAAATTTAAAACGAAATTGGTTCAAATATTATGTTACGCAATAAAGGACATCGAGGGACAAATTCAACATTAATATTTATCAAACTTTTAACCATATAGGCTAAAATCTCATTTTTGGGACAATGGTCATTCAAATAATTTCATTTTGCCGAATACAAAACCAAATAGGTTCACATATCATGTTTCGTATCAAGGGAGATCGAGGGACAAGTTCAACCTTTATCAAACTTCTAACCATATAGGCAATAAACTCAAAGTCATTCCAATACTTTCATTTATCCGAATATAAAACCAAATAGGTTCACATATCATGTTTCACATCAAGGGACATCAGGGGACAAGTTCACTGTTTATCAAACTTCTAACCACATAGGCTAACATTTCATTTTCGCGACAAGGGTCATTTCAATACTTTCATTTTACCGAATTTCAAACCAAATAGGTTCACATATCATGTTTCGCATCAAGGGAAATCGAGGGACATGGTCAACCTTCATATTTAACAAACATGTAACAATATAAGCTAAAATCTCGTTTTCGCGATAAGGGTCATCTCATGACTTTCTATTTACCAAATTTAAAACGAAATTGGTTCAAATATTATGTTACGCAATAAAGGACATCGAGGGACAAATTCAACATTAATATTTATCAAACTTTTAACCATATAGGCTAAAATCTCATTTTTGGGACAATGGTCATTCAAATAATTTCATTTTGCCGAATACAAAACCAAATAGGTTCACATATCATGTTTCGTATCAAGGGAGATCGAGGGACAAGTTCAACCTTTATCAAACTTCTAACCATATAGGCTAAAATCTCATTTTCGCGACAAAGTCATTCCAATACTTTCATTTTTCCGAATATGAAACCAAATAGGTTCACATATCATGTTTCGCATCAAGGGACATCGACGGACAAGCTCACTGTTTATCAAACTTCTAACCACATAGGCTAACATTTCATTTTCGCGACAAGGGTCATTTCAATACTTTCATTTTACCGAAATTCAAACCAAATATGTTCACATATCATGTTCCGCATCAAGGGACATCGAGGGACAAATTCAACATTAATATTTATCAAACTTTTAACCATATAGGCTAAAATCTAATTTTTGGGACAATGGTCATTCAAATAATTTCATTTTGCCGAATACAAAACCAAATAGGTTCACATATCATGTTTCGTATCAAGGGAGATCGAGGGACAAGTTCAACCTTTATCAAACTTCTAACCATATAGGCTAAAATCTCATTTTCACGACAAAGTCATTCCAATACTTTCATTTTTCCGAATATGAAACCAAATAGGTTCACATATCATGTTTCGCATCAAGGGACATCGAGAGACAAGTTCACTGTTTATCAAACTTCTAACCACATAGGCTAACATTTCATTTTCGCGACAAGGGTCATTTCAATACTTTCATTTTACCGAAATTCAAACCAAATATGTTCACATATCATGTTTCGCATCAAGGGACATCGAGGGACATGTTCAACCTTCATATTTAACAAACATGTAACAATATAAGCTAAAATCTCGTTTTCGTGATAAGGGCCATCTCATTACTTTCTATTTACTAAATTTAAAACGAAATTGGTTCAAATATTATGTTACGCAATAAAGGACATCGAGGGACAAATTCAACATTAATATTTATCAAACTTTTAACCATATAGGCTAAAATCTCATTTTTGGGACAATGGTCATTCAAATAATTTCATTTTGCCGAATACAAAACCAAATAGGTTCACATATCATGTTTCGTATCAAGGGAGATCGAGGGACAAGTTCAACCTTTATCAAACTTCTAACCATATAGGCAATAAACTCAAAGTCATTCCAATACTTTCATTTATCCGAATATAAAACCAAATAGGTTCACATATCATGTTTCACATCAAGGGACATCAGGGGACAAGTTCACTGTTTATCAAACTTCTAACCACATAGGCTAACATTTCATTTTCGCGACAAGGGTCATTTCAATACTTTCATTTTACCGAATTTCAAACCAAATAGGTTCACATATCATGTTTCGCATCAAGGGAAATCGAGGGACATGGTCAACCTTCATATTTAACAAACATGTAACAATATAAGCTAAAATCTCGTTTTCGCGATAAGGGTCATCTCATGACTTTCTATTTACCAAATTTAAAACGAAATTGGTTCAAATATTATGTTACGCAATAAAGGACATCGAGGGACAAATTCAACATTAATATTTATCAAACTTTTAACCATATAGGCTAAAATCTCATTTTTGGGACAATGGTCATTCAAATAATTTCATTTTGCCGAATACAAAACCAAATAGGTTCACATATCATGTTTCGTATCAAGGGAGATCGAGGGACAAGTTCAACCTTTATCAAACTTCTAACCATATAGGCTAAAATCTCATTTTCGCGACAAAGTCATTCCAATACTTTCATTTTTCCGAATATGAAACCAAATAGGTTCACATATCATGTTTCGTATCAAGGGACATCGAGGGACAAGCTCACTGTTTATCAAACTTCTAACCACATAGGCTAACATTTCATTTTCGCGACAAGGGTCATTTCAATACTTTCATTTTACCGAAATTCAAACCAAATATGTTCACATATCATGTTTCGCATCAAGGGACATCGAGGGACATGTTCAACCTTCATATTTAACAAACATGTAACAATATAAGCTAAAATCTCGTTTTCGTGATAAGGGTCATCTCATGACTTTCTCTTTACCAAATTTAAAACGAAATTGGTTCAAATATTATGTTACGCAATAAAGGACATCGAGGGACAAATTCAACATTAATATTTATCAAACTTTTAACCATATAGGCTAAAATCTCATTTTTGGGACAATGGTCATTCAAATAATTTCATTTTGCCGAATACAAAATCAAATAGGTTCACATATCATGTTTCGTATCAAGGGAGATCGAGGGACAAGTTCAACCTTTATCAAACTTCTAACCATATAGGCTAAAATCTCATTTTCGCGACAAAGTCATTCCAATACTTTCATTTTTCCGAATATGAAACCAAATAGGTTCACATATCATGTTTCGCATCAAGGGACATCGAGGGACAAGCTCGCTGTTTATCAAACTTCTAACCACATAGGCTAACATTTCATTTTCGCGACAAGGGTCATTTCAATACATTCATTTTACCGAAATTCAAACCAAATATGTTCACATATCATGTTTCGCATCAAGGGACATCGAGGGACATGTTCAACCTTCATATTTAACAAACATGTAACAATATAAGCTAAAATCTCGTTTCGTGATAAGGGCCATCTCATTACTTTCTATTTACTAAATTTAAAACGAAATTGGTTCAAATATTATGTTACGCAATAAAGGACATCGAGGGACAAATTCAACATTAATATTTATCAAACTTTTAACCATATAGGCTAAAATCTCATTTTTGGGACAATGGTCATTCAAATAATTTCATTTTGCCGAATACAAAACCAAATAGGTTCACATATCATGTTTCGTATCAAGGGAGATCGAGGGACAAGTTCAACCTTTATCAAACTTCTAACCATATAGGCTAAAATCTCATTTTCGCGACAAAGTCATTCCAATACTTTCATTTTTCCGAATATGAAACCAAATAGGTTCACATATCATGTTTCGTATCAAGGGACATCGAGGGACAAGCTCACTGTTTATCAAACTTCTAACCACATAGGCTAACATTTCATTTTCGCGACAAGGGTCATTTCAATACTTTCATTTTACCGAAATTCAAACCAAATATGTTCACATATCATGTTTCGCATCAAGGGACATCGAGGGACATGTTCAACCTTCATATTTAACAAACATGTAACAATATAAGCTAAAATCTCGTTTTCGTGATAAGGGTCATCTCATGACTTTCTCTTTACCAAATTTAAAACGAAATTGGTTCAAATATTATGTTACGCAATAAAGGACATCGAGGGACAAATTCAACATTAATATTTATCAAACTTTTAACCATATAGGCTAAAATCTCATTTTTGGGACAATGGTCATTCAAATAATTTCATTTTGCCGAATACAAAATCAAATAGGTTCACATATCATGTTTCGTATCAAGGGAGATCGAGGGACAAGTTCAACCTTTATCAAACTTCTAACCATATAGGCTAAAATCTCATTTTCGCGACAAAGTCATTCCAATACTTTCATTTTTCCGAATATGAAACCAAATAGGTTCACATATCATGTTTCGCATCAAGGGACATCGAGGGACAAGCTCGCTGTTTATCAAACTTCTAACCACATAGGCTAACATTTCATTTTCGCGACAAGGGTCATTTCAATACATTCATTTTACCGAAATTCAAACCAAATATGTTCACATATCATGTTTCGCATCAAGGGACATCGAGGGACATGTTCAACCTTCATATTTAACAAACATGTAACAATATAAGCTAAAATCTCGTTTCGTGATAAGGGCCATCTCATTACTTTCTATTTACTAAATTTAAAACGAAATTGGTTCAAATATTATGTTACGCAATAAAGGACATCGAGGGACAAATTCAACATTAATATTTATCAAACTTTTAACCATATAGGCTAAAATCTCATTTTTGGGACAATGGTCATTCAAATAATTTCATTTTGCCGAATACAAAACCAAATAGGTTCACATATCATGTTTCGTATCAAGGGAGATCGAGGGACAAGTTCAACCTTTATCAAACTTCTAACCATATAGGCAATAAACTCAAAGTCATTCCAATACTTTCATTTATCCGAATATAAAACCAAATAGGTTCACATATCATGTTTCACATCAAGGGACATCAGGGGACAAGTTCACTGTTTATCAAACTTCTAACCACATAGGCTAACATTTCATTTTCGCGACAAGGGTCATTTCAATACTTTCATTTTACCGAATTTCAAACCAAATAGGTTCACATATCATGTTTCGCATCAAGGGAAATCGAGGGACATGGTCAACCTTCATATTTAACAAACATGTAACAATATAAGCTAAAATCTCGTTTTCGCGATAAGGGTCATCTCATGACTTTCTATTTACCAAATTTAAAACGAAATTGGTTCAAATATTATGTTACGCAATAAAGGACATCGAGGGACAAATTCAACATTAATATTTATCAAACTTTTAACCATATAGGCTAAAATCTCATTTTTGGGACAATGGTCATTCAAATAATTTCATTTTGCCGAATACAAAACCAAATAGGTTCACATATCATGTTTCGTATCAAGGGAGATCGAGGGACAAGTTCAACCTTTATCAAACTTCTAACCATATAGGCTAAAATCTCATTTTCGCGACAAAGTCATTCCAATACTTTCATTTTTCCGAATATGAAACCAAATAGGTTCACATATCATGTTTCGTATCAAGGGACATCGAGGGACAAGCTCACTGTTTATCAAACTTCTAACCACATAGGCTAACATTTCATTTTCGCGACAAGGGTCATTTCAATACTTTCATTTTACCGAAATTCAAACCAAATATGTTCACATATCATGTTTCGCATCAAGGGACATCGAGGGACATGTTCAACCTTCATATTTAACAAACATGTAACAATATAAGCTAAAATCTCGTTTTCGTGATAAGGGCCATCTCATTACTTTCTATTTACTAAATTTAAAACGAAATTGGTTCAAATATTATGTTACGCAATAAAGGACATCGAGGGACAAATTCAACATTAATATTTATCAAACTTTTAACCATATAGGCTAAAATCTCATTTTTGGGACAATGGTCATTCAAATAATTTCATTTTGCCGAATACAAAACCAAATAGGTTCGCATATCATGTTTCGTATCAAGGGAGATCGAGGGACAAGTTCAACCTTTATCAAACTTCTAACCATATAGGCAATAAACTCAAAGTCATTCCAATACTTTCATTTTTCCGAATATAAAACCAAAGAGGTTCACATATCATGTTTCACATCAAGGGACATCGAGGGACAAGTTCACTGTTTATCAAACTTCTAACCACATAGGCTAACATTTTATTTTCGCGACAAGGGTCATTTCAATACTTTCATTTTACCGAATTTCAAACCAAATAGGTTCACATATCATGTTTTGCATCAAGGGACATCGAGGGACATGTTCAACCTTCATATTTAACAAACATGTAACAATATAAGCTAAAATCTCGTTTTCGCGATAAGGGTCATCTCATGACTTTCTATTTACCAAATTTAAAACGAAATTGGTTCAAATATTATGTTACGCAATAAAGGACATCGAGGGACAAATTCAACATTAATATTTATCAAACTTTTAACCATATAGGCTAAAATCTCATTTTTGGGACAATGGTCATTCAAATAATTTCATTTTGCCGAATACAAAACCAAATAGGTTCACATATCATGTTTCGTATCAAGGGAGATCGAGGGACAAGTTCAACCTTTATCAAACTTCTAACCATATAGGCCAAAATCTCATTTTCGCGACAAAGTCATTCCAATACTTTCATTTTTCCGAATATGAAACCAAATAGGTTCACATATCATGTTTCGCATCAAGGGACATCGAGGGACAAGCTCACTCTTTATCAAACTTCTAACCACATAGGCTAACATTTCATTTTCGCGACAAGGGTCATTTCAATACTTTCATTTTACCGAAATTCAAACCAAATATGTTCACATATCATGTTTCGCATCAAGGGACATCGAGGGACATGTTCAACCTTCATATTTAACAAACATGTAACAATATAAGCTAAAATCTCGTTTTCGTGATAAGGGTCATCTCATGACTTTCTCTTTACCAAATTTAAAACGAAATTGGTTCAAATATTATGTTACGCAATAAAGGACATCGAGGGACAAATTCAACATTAATATTTATCAAACTTTTAACCATATAGGCTAAAATCTCATTTTTGGGACAATGGTCATTCAAATAATTTCATTTTGCCGAATACAAAATCAAATAGGTTCACATATCATGTTTCGTATCAAGGGAGATCGAGGGACAAGTTCAACCTTTATCAAACTTCTAACCATATAGGCTAAAATCTCATTTTCGCGACAAAGTCATTCCAATACTTTCATTTTTCCGAATATGAAACCAAATAGGTTCACATATCATGTTTCGCATCAAGGGACATCGAGGGACAAGCTCGCTGTTTATCAAACTTCTAACCACATAGGCTAACATTTCATTTTCGCGACAAGGGTCATTTCAATACATTCATTTTACCGAAATTCAAACCAAATATGTTCACATATCATGTTTCGCATCAAGGGACATCGAGGGACATGTTCAACCTTCATATTTAACAAACATGTAACAATATAAGCTAAAATCTCGTTTCGTGATAAGGGCCATCTCATTACTTTCTATTTACTAAATTTAAAACGAAATTGGTTCAAATATTATGTTACGCAATAAAGGACATCGAGGGACAAATTCAACATTAATATTTATCAAACTTTTAACCATATAGGCTAAAATCTCATTTTTGGGACAATGGTCATTCAAATAATTTCATTTTGCCGAATACAAAACCAAATAGGTTCACATATCATGTTTCGTATCAAGGGAGATCGAGGGACAAGTTCAACCTTTATCAAACTTCTAACCATATAGGCAATAAACTCAAAGTCATTCCAATACTTTCATTTATCCGAATATAAAACCAAATAGGTTCACATATCATGTTTCACATCAAGGGACATCAGGGGACAAGTTCACTGTTTATCAAACTTCTAACCACATAGGCTAACATTTCATTTTCGCGACAAGGGTCATTTCAATACTTTCATTTTACCGAATTTCAAACCAAATAGGTTCACATATCATGTTTCGCATCAAGGGAAATCGAGGGACATGGTCAACCTTCATATTTAACAAACATGTAACAATATAAGCTAAAATCTCGTTTTCGCGATAAGGGTCATCTCATGACTTTCTATTTACCAAATTTAAAACGAAATTGGTTCAAATATTATGTTACGCAATAAAGGACATCGAGGGACAAATTCAACATTAATATTTATCAAACTTTTAACCATATAGGCTAAAATCTCATTTTTGGGACAATGGTCATTCAAATAATTTCATTTTGCCGAATACAAAACCAAATAGGTTCACATATCATGTTTCGTATCAAGGGAGATCGAGGGACAAGTTCAACCTTTATCAAACTTCTAACCATATAGGCTAAAATCTCATTTTCGCGACAAAGTCATTCCAATACTTTCATTTTTCCGAATATGAAACCAAATAGGTTCACATATCATGTTTCGTATCAAGGGACATCGAGGGACAAGCTCACTGTTTATCAAACTTCTAACCACATAGGCTAACATTTCATTTTCGCGACAAGGGTCATTTCAATACTTTCATTTTACCGAAATTCAAACCAAATATGTTCACATATCATGTTTCGCATCAAGGGACATCGAGGGACATG
The DNA here is from genome assembly GCF_051527215.1 of Medicago sativa. Classification (NCBI taxonomy): domain Eukaryota; kingdom Viridiplantae; phylum Streptophyta; class Magnoliopsida; order Fabales; family Fabaceae; genus Medicago; species Medicago sativa. The sequence continues at coordinate 49,521,685 of NC_140754.1, read as the reverse complement.
TTCAACCTTCATATTTAACAAACATGTAACAATATAAGCTAAAATCTCGTTTTCGTGATAAGGGCCATCTCATTACTTTCTATTTACTAAATTTAAAACGAAATTGGTTCAAATATTATGTTACGCAATAAAGGACATCGAGGGACAAATTCAACATTAATATTTATCAAACTTTTAACCATATAGGCTAAAATCTCATTTTTGGGACAATGGTCATTCAAATAATTTCATTTTGCCGAATACAAAACCAAATAGGTTCACATATCATGTTTCGTATCAAGGGAGATCGAGGGACAAGTTCAACCTTTATCAAACTTCTAACCATATAGGCAATAAACTCAAAGTCATTCCAATACTTTCATTTTTCCGAATATAAAACCAAAGAGGTTCACATATCATGTTTCACATCAAGGGACATCGAGGGACAAGTTCACTGTTTATCAAACTTCTAACCACATAGGCTAACATTTTATTTTCGCGACAAGGGTCATTTCAATACTTTCATTTTACCGAATTTCAAACCAAATAGGTTCACATATCATGTTTTGCATCAAGGGACATCGAGGGACATGTTCAACCTTCATATTTAACAAACATGTAACAATATAAGCTAAAATCTCGTTTTCGCGATAAGGGTCATCTCATGACTTTCTATTTACCAAATTTAAAACGAAATTGGTTCAAATATTATGTTACGCAATAAAGGACATCGAGGGACAAATTCAACATTAATATTTATCAAACTTTTAACCATATAGGCTAAAATCTCATTTTTGGGACAATGGTCATTCAAATAATTTCATTTTGCCGAATACAAAACCAAATAGGTTCACATATCATGTTTCGTATCAAGGGAGATCGAGGGACAAGTTCAACCTTTATCAAACTTCTAACCATATAGGCCAAAATCTCATTTTCGCGACAAAGTCATTCCAATACTTTCATTTTTCCGAATAAGAAACCAAATAGGTTCACATATCATGTTTCGCATCAAGGGACATCGAGGGACAAGCTCACTCTTTATCAAACTTCTAACCACATAGGCTAACATTTCATTTTCGCGACAAGGGTCATTTCAATACTTTCATTTTACCGAAATTCAAACCAAATATGTTCACATATCATGTTTCGCATCAAGGGACATCGAGGGACATGTTCAACCTTCATATTTAACAAACATGTAACAATATAAGCTAAAATCTCGTTTTCGTGATAAGGGTCATCTCATGACTTTCTCTTTACCAAATTTAAAACGAAATTGGTTCAAATATTATGTTACGCAATAAAGGACATCGAGGGACAAATTCAACATTAATATTTATCAAACTTTTAACCATATAGGCTAAAATCTCATTTTTGGGACAATGGTCATTCAAATAATTTCATTTTGCCGAATACAAAATCAAATAGGTTCACATATCATGTTTTGTATCAAGGGAGATCGAGGGACAAGTTCAACCTTTATCAAACTTCTAACCATATAGGCTAAAATTTCATTTTCGCGACAAAGTCATTCCAATACTTTCATTTTTCCGAATATGAAACCAAATAGGTTCACATATCATGTTTCGCATCAAGGGACATCGAGGGACAAACTCACTGTTTATCAAACTTCTAACCACATAGGCTAACATTTCATTTTCGCGACAAGGGTCATTTCAATACTTTCATTTTACCGAAATTCAAACCAAATATGTTCACATATCATGTTTCGCATCAAGGGACATCGAGGGACATGTTCAACCTTCATATTTAACAAACATGTAACAATATAAGCTAAAATCTCGTTTTCGTTATAAGGGCCATCTCATTACTTTCTATTTACCAAATTTAAAACGAAATTGGTTCAAATATTATGTTTCGCAATAAAGGACATCGAGGGACGAATTCAACATTAATATTTATCAAACTTTTAACCATATAGGCTAAAATCTAATTTTTGGGACAATGGTCATTCAAATAATTTCATTTTGCCGAATACAAAATCAAATAGGTTCACATATCATGTTTCGTATCAAGGGAGATCGAGGGACAAGTTCAACCTTTATCAAACTTCTAACCATATAGGCTAAAATCTCATTTTCGCGACAAAGTCATTCCAATACTTTCATTTTTCCGAATATGAAACCAAATAGGTTCACATATCATGTTTCGCATCAAGGGACATCGACGGACAAGCTCACTGTTTATCAAACTTCTAACCACATAGGCTAACATTTCATTTTCGCGACAAGGGTCATTTCAATACTTTCATTTTACCGAAATTCAAACCAAATATGTTCACATATCATGTTCCGCATCAAGGGACATCGAGGGACAAATTCAACATTAATATTTATCAAACTTTTAACCATATAGGCTAAAATCTAATTTTTGGGACAATGGTCATTCAAATAATTTCATTTTGCCGAATACAAAACCAAATAGGTTCACATATCATGTTTCGTATCAAGGGAGATCGAGGGACAAGTTCAACCTTTATCAAACTTCTAACCATATAGGCTAAAATCTCATTTTCACGACAAAGTCATTCCAATACTTTCATTTTTCCGAATATGAAACCAAATAGGTTCACATATCATGTTTCGCATCAAGGACATCGAGGGAAAAGCTCACTGTTTATCAAACTTCTAACCACATAGGCTAACATTTCATTTTCGCGACAAGGGTCATTTCAATACTTTCATTTTACCGAAATTCAAACCAAATATGTTCACATATCATGTTTCGCATCAAGGGACATCGAGGGACATTCAACCTTCATATTTAACAAACGTGTAACAATATAAGCTAAAATCTCGTTTTCGTGATAAGGGTCATCTCATTACTTTCTATTTACTAAATTTAAAACGAAATTGGTTCAAATATTATGTTACGCAATAAAGGACATCGAGGGACAAATGCAACATTAATATTTATCAAACTTTTAACCATATAGGCTAAAATCTCATTTTTGGGACAATGGTCATTCAAATAATTTCATTTTGCCGAATACAAAACCAAATAGGTTCACATATCATGTTTCGTATCAAGGGAGATCGAGGGACAAGTTCAACCTTTATCAAACTTCTAACCATATAGGCAATAAACTCAAAGTCATTCCAATACTTTCATTTTTCCGAATATAAAACCAAATAGGTTCACATATCATGTTTCACATCAAGGGACATCGAGGGACAAGTTCAATGTTTATCAAACTTCTAACCACATAGGCTAACATTTCATTTTCGCGACAAGGGTCATTTTAATACTTTCATTTTACCGAATTTCAAACCAAATAGGTTCACATATCATGTTTCGCATCAAGGGACATCGAGGGACATGTTCAACCATCATATTTAACAAACATGTAACAATATAAGCTAAAATCTCGTTTTCGCGATAAGGGTCATCTCATGACTTTCTATTTACCAAATTTAAAACGAAATTGGTTCAAATATTATGTTACGCAATAAAGGACATCGAGGGACAAATTCAACATTAATATTTATCAAACTTTTAACCATATAGGCTAAAATCTCATTTTTGGGACAATGGTCATTCAAATAATTTCATTTTGCCTAATACAAAACCAAATAGGTTCACATATCATGTTTCGTATCAAGGGAGATCGAGGGACAAGTTCAACCTTTATCAAACTTCTAACCATATAGGCTAAAATCTCATTTTCGCGACAAAGTCATTCCAAATATGAAACCAAATAGGGTCACATATCATGTTTCGCATCAAGGGACATCGAGGGACAAGCTCACTATTTATCAAACTTCTAACCACATAGGCTAACATTTCATTTTCGCGACAAGGGTCATTTCAATACTTTCATTTTACCGAAATTCAAACCAAATATGTTCACATATCATGTTTCGCATCAAGGGACATCGAGGGACATGTTCAACCTTCATATTTAACAAACATGTAACAATATAAGCTAAAATCTCGTTTTCGTTATAAGGGCCATCTCATTACTTTCTATTTACCAAATTTAAAACGAAATTGGTTCAAATATTATGTTTCGCAATAAAGGACATCGAGGGACGAATTCAACATTAATATTTATCAAACTTTTAACCATATAGGCTAAAATCTAATTTTTGGGACAATGGTCATTCAAATAATTTCATTTTGCCGAATACAAAATCAAATAGGTTCACATATCATGTTTCGTATCAAGGGAGATCGAGGGACAAGTTCAACCTTTATCAAACTTCTAACCATATAGGCTAAAATCTCATTTTCGCGACAAAGTCATTCCAATACTTTCATTTTTCCGAATATGAAACCAAATAGGTTCACATATCATGTTTCGCATCAAGGGACATCGACGGACAAGCTCACTGTTTATCAAACTTCTAACCACATAGGCTAACATTTCATTTTCGCGACAAGGGTCATTTCAATACTTTCATTTTACCGAAATTCAAACCAAATATGTTCACATATCATGTTCCGCATCAAGGGACATCGAGGGACAAATTCAACATTAATATTTATCAAACTTTTAACCATATAGGCTAAAATCTAATTTTTGGGACAATGGTCATTCAAATAATTTCATTTTGCCGAATACAAAACCAAATAGGTTCACATATCATGTTTCGTATCAAGGGAGATCGAGGGACAAGTTCAACCTTTATCAAACTTCTAACCATATAGGCTAAAATCTCATTTTCACGACAAAGTCATTCCAATACTTTCATTTTTCCGAATATGAAACCAAATAGGTTCACATATCATGCTTCGCATCAAGGACATCGAGGGAAAAGCTCACTGTTTATCAAACTTCTAACCACATAGGCTAACATTTCATTTTCGCGACAAGGGTCATTTCAATACTTTCATTTTACCGAAATTCAAACCAAATATGTTCACATATCATGTTTCGCATCAAGGGACATCGAGGGACATTCAACCTTCATATTTAACAAACATGTAACAATATAAGCTAAAATCTCGTTTTCGTGATAAGGGTCATCTCATTACTTTCTATTTACTAAATTTAAAACGAAATTGGTTCAAATATTATGTTACGCAATAAAGGACATCGAGGGACAAATTCAACATTAATATTTATCAAACTTTTAACCATATAGGCTAAAATCTCATTTTTGGGACAATGGTCATTCAAATAATTTCATTTTGCCGAATACAAAACCAAATAGGTTCACATATCATGTTTCGTATCAAGGGAGATCGAGGGACAAGTTCAACCTTTATCAAACTTCTAACCATATAGGCAATAAACTAAAAGTCATTCCAATACTTTCATTTTTCCGAATATAAAACCAAATAGGTTCACATATCATGTTTCACATCAAGGGACATCGAGGGACAAGTTCAATGTTTATCAAACTTCTAACCACATAGGCTAACATTTCATTTTCGCGACAAGGGTCATTTTAATACTTTCATTTTACCGAATTTCAAACCAAATAGGTTCACATATCATGTTTCGCATCAAGGGACATCGAGGGACATGTTCAACCTTCATATTTAACAAACATGTAACAATATAAGCTAAAATCTCGTTTTCGCGATAAGGGTCATCTCATGACTTTCTATTTACCAAATTTAAAACGAAATTGGTTCAAATATTATGTTACGCAATAAAGGACATCGAGGGACAAATTCAACATTAATATTTATCAAACTTTTAACCATATAGGCTAAAATCTCATTTTTGGGACAATGGTCATTCAAATAATTTCATTTTGCCGAATACAAAACCAAATAGGTTCACATATCATGTTTCGTATCAAGGGAGATCGAGGGACAAGTTCAACCTTTATCAAACTTCTAACCATATAGGCTAAAATCTCATTTTCGCGACAAAGTCATTCCAATACTTTCATTTTTCCGAATATGAAACCAAATAGGTTCACATATCATGTTTCGCATCAAGGGACATCGACGGACAAGCTCACTGTTTATCAAACTTCTAACCACATAGGCTAACATTTCATTTTCGCGACAAGGGTCATTTCAATACTTTCATTTTACCGAAATTCAAACCAAATATGTTCACATATCATGTTCCGCATCAAGGGACATCGAGGGACAAATTCAACATTAATATTTATCAAACTTTTAACCATATAGGCTAAAATCTAATTTTTGGGACAATGGTCATTCAAATAATTTCATTTTGCCGAATACAAAACCAAATAGGTTCACATATCATGTTTCGTATCAAGGGAGATCGAGGGACAAGTTCAACCTTTATCAAACTTCTAACCATATAGGCTAAAATCTCATTTTCACGACAAAGTCATTCCAATACTTTCATTTTTCCGAATATGAAACCAAATAGGTTCACATATCATGCTTCGCATCAAGGACATCGAGGGAAAAGCTCACTGTTTATCAAACTTCTAACCACATAGGCTAACATTTCATTTTCGCGACAAGGGTCATTTCAATACTTTCATTTTACCGAAATTCAAACCAAATATGTTCACATATCATGTTTCGCATCAAGGGACATCGAGGGACATTCAACCTTCATATTTAACAAACATGTAACAATATAAGCTAAAATCTCGTTTTCGTGATAAGGGTCATCTCATTACTTTCTATTTACTAAATTTAAAACGAAATTGGTTCAAATATTATGTTACGCAATAAAGGACATCGAGGGACAAATTCAACATTAATATTTATCAAACTTTTAACCATATAGGCTAAAATCTCATTTTTGGGACAATGGTCATTCAAATAATTTCATTTTGCCGAATACAAAACCAAATAGGTTCACATATCATGTTTCGTATCAAGGGAGATCGAGGGACAAGTTCAACCTTTATCAAACTTCTAACCATATAGGCAATAAACTCAAAGTCATTCCAATACTTTCATTTTTCCGAATATAAAACCAAATAGGTTCACATATCATGTTTCACATCAAGGGACATCGAGGGACAAGTTCAATGTTTATCAAACTTCTAACCACATAGGCTAACATTTCATTTTCGCGACAAGGGTCATTTTAATACTTTCATTTTACCGAATTTCAAACCAAATAGGTTCACATATCATGTTTCGCATCAAGGGACATCGAGGGACATGTTCAACCTTCATATTTAACAAACATGTAACAATATAAGCTAAAATCTCGTTTTCGCGATAAGGGTCATCTCATGACTTTCTATTTACCAAATTTAAAACGAAATTGGTTCAAATATTATGTTACGCAATAAAGGACATCGAGGGACAAATTCAACATTAATATTTATCAAACTTTTAACCATATAGGCTAAAATCTCATTTTTGGGACAATGGTCATTCAAATAATTTCATTTTGCCGAATACAAAACCAAATAGGTTCACATATCATGTTTCGTATCAAGGGAGATCGAGGGACAAGTTCAACCTTTATCAAACTTCTAACCATATAGGCTAAAATCTCATTTTCGCGACAAAGTCATTCCAATACTTTCATTTTTCCGAATATGAAACCAAATAGGGTCACATATCATGTTTCGCATCAAGGGACATCGAGGGACAAGCTCACTATTTATCAAACTTCTAACCACATAGGCTAACATTTCATTTTCGCGACAAGGGTCATTTCAATACTTTCATTTTACCGAAATTCAAACCAAATATGTTCACATATCATGTTTCGCATCAAGGGACATCGAGGGACATGTTCAACCTTCATATTTAACAAACATGTAACAATATAAGCTAAAATCTCGTTTTCGTTATAAGGGCCATCTCATTACTTTCTATTTACCAAATTTAAAACGAAATTGGTTCAAATATTATGTTTCGCAATAAAGGACATCGAGGGACGAATTCAACATTAATATTTATCAAACTTTTAACCATATAGGCTAAAATCTAATTTTTGGGACAATGGTCATTCAAATAATTTCATTTTGCCGAATACAAAATCAAATAGGTTCACATATCATGTTTCGTATCAAGGGAGATCGAGGGACAAGTTCAACCTTTATCAAACTTCTAACCATATAGGCTAAAATCTCATTTTCGCGACAAAGTCATTCCAATACTTTCATTTTTCCGAATATGAAACCAAATAGGTTCACATATCATGTTTCGCATCAAGGGACATCGACGGACAAGCTCACTGTTTATCAAACTTCTAACCACATAGGCTAACATTTCATTTTCGCGACAAGGGTCATTTCAATACTTTCATTTTACCGAAATTCAAACCAAATATGTTCACATATCATGTTCCGCATCAAGGGACATCGAGGGACAAATTCAACATTAATATTTATCAAACTTTTAACCATATAGGCTAAAATCTAATTTTTGGGACAATGGTCATTCAAATAATTTCATTTTGCCGAATACAAAACCAAATAGGTTCACATATCATGTTTCGTATCAAGGGAGATCGAGGGACAAGTTCAACCTTTATCAAACTTCTAACCATATAGGCTAAAATCTCATTTTCACGACAAAGTCATTCCAATACTTTCATTTTTCCGAATATGAAACCAAATAGGTTCACATATCATGTTTCGCATCAAGGACATCGAGGGAAAAGCTCACTGTTTATCAAACTTCTAACCACATAGGCTAACATTTCATTTTCGCGACAAGGGTCATTTCAATACTTTCATTTTACCGAAATTCAAACCAAATATGTTCACATATCATGTTTCGCATCAAGGGACATCGAGGGACATTCAACCTTCATATTTAACAAACGTGTAACAATATAAGCTAAAATCTCGTTTTCGTGATAAGGGTCATCTCATTACTTTCTATTTACTAAATTTAAAACGAAATTGGTTCAAATATTATGTTACGCAATAAAGGACATCGAGGGACAAATGCAACATTAATATTTATCAAACTTTTAACCATATAGGCTAAAATCTCATTTTTGGGACAATGGTCATTCAAATAATTTCATTTTGCCGAATACAAAACCAAATAGGTTCACATATCATGTTTCGTATCAAGGGAGATCGAGGGACAAGTTCAACCTTTATCAAACTTCTAACCATATAGGCAATAAACTCAAAGTCATTCCAATACTTTCATTTTTCCGAATATAAAACCAAATAGGTTCACATATCATGTTTCACATCAAGGGACATCGAGGGACAAGTTCAATGTTTATCAAACTTCTAACCACATAGGCTAACATTTCATTTTCGCGACAAGGGTCATTTTAATACTTTCATTTTACCGAATTTCAAACCAAATAGGTTCACATATCATGTTTCGCATCAAGGGACATCGAGGGACATGTTCAACCATCATATTTAACAAACATGTAACAATATAAGCTAAAATCTCGTTTTCGCGATAAGGGTCATCTCATGACTTTCTATTTACCAAATTTAAAACGAAATTGGTTCAAATATTATGTTACGCAATAAAGGACATCGAGGGACAAATTCAACATTAATATTTATCAAACTTTTAACCATATAGGCTAAAATCTCATTTTTGGGACAATGGTCATTCAAATAATTTCATTTTGCCGAATACAAAACCAAATAGGTTCACATATCATGTTTCGTATCAAGGGAGATCGAGGGACAAGTTCAACCTTTATCAAACTTCTAACCATATAGGCTAAAATCTCATTTTCGCGACAAAGTCATTCCAAATATGAAACCAAATAGGGTCACATATCATGTTTCGCATCAAGGGACATCGAGGGACAAGCTCACTATTTATCAAACTTCTAACCACATAGGCTAACATTTCATTTTCGCGACAAGGGTCATTTCAATACTTTCATTTTACCGAAATTCAAACCAAATATGTTCACATATCATGTTTCGCATCAAGGGACATCGAGGGTCATGTTCAACCTTCATATTTAACAAACATGTAACAATATAAGCTAAAATCTCGTTTTCGTTATAAGGGTCATCTCATTACTTTCTATTTACCAAATTTAAAACGAAATTGGTTCAAATATTATGTTTCGCAATAAAGGACATCGAGGGACGAATTCAACATTAATATTTATCAAACTTTTAACCATATAGGCTAAAATCTAATTTTTGGGACAATGGTCATTCAAATAATTTCATTTTGCCGAATACAAAATCAAATAGGTTCACATATCATGTTTCGTATCAAGGGAGATCGAGGGACAAGTTCAACCTTTATCAAACTTCTAACCATATAGGCTAAAATCTCATTTTCGCGACAAAGTCATTCCAATACTTTCATTTTTCCGAATATGAAACCAAATAGGTTCACATATCATGTTTCGCATCAAGGGACATCGACGGACAAGCTCACTGTTTATCAAACTTCTAACCACATAGGCTAACATTTCATTTTCGCGACAAGGGTCATTTCAATACTTTCATTTTATCGAAATTCAAACCAAATATGTTCACATATCATGTTCCGCATCAAGGGACATCGAGGGACAAATTCAACATTAATATTTATCAAACTTTTAACCATATAGGCTAAAATCTAATTTTTGGGACAATGGTCATTCAAATAATTTCATTTTGCCGAATACAAAATCAAATAGGTTCACATATCATGTTTCGTATCAAGGGAGATCGAGGGACAAGTTCAACCTTTATCAAACTTCTAACCATATAGGCTAAAATCTCATTTTCGCGACAAAGTCATTCCAATACTTTCATTTTTCCGAATATGAAACCAAATAGGTTCACATATCATGTTTCGCATCAAGGGACATCGACGGACAAGCTCACTGTTTATCAAACTTCTAACCACATAGGCTAACATTTCATTTTCGCGACAAGGGTCATTTCAATACTTTCATTTTACCGAAATTCAAACCAAATATGTTCACATATCATGTTCCGCATCAAGGGACATCGAGGGACAAATTCAACATTAATATTTATCAAACTTTTAACCATATAGGCTAAAATCTAATTTTTGGGACAATGGTCATTCAAATAATTTCATTTTGCCGAATACAAAACCAAATAGGTTCACATATCATGTTTCGTATCAAGGGAGATCGAGGGACAAGTTCAACCTTTATCAAACTTCTAACCATATAGGCTAAAATCTCATTTTCACGACAAAGTCATTCCAATACTTTCATTTTTCCGAATATGAAACCAAATAGGTTCACATATCATGCTTCGCATCAAGGACATCGAGGGAAAAGCTCACTGTTTATCAAACTTCTAACCACATAGGCTAACATTTCATTTTCGCGACAAGGGTCATTTCAATACTTTCATTTTACCGAAATTCAAACCAAATATGTTCACATATCATGTTTCGCATCAAGGGACATCGAGGGACATTCAACCTTCATATTTAACAAACATGTAACAATATAAGCTAAAATCTCGTTTTCGTGATAAGGGTCATCTCATTACTTTCTATTTACTAAATTTAAAACGAAATTGGTTCAAATATTATGTTACGCAATAAAGGACATCGAGGGACAAATTCAACATTAATATTTATCAAACTTTTAACCATATAGGCTAAAATCTCATTTTTGGGACAATGGTCATTCAAATAATTTCATTTTGCCGAATACAAAACCAAATAGGTTCACATATCATGTTTCGTATCAAGGGAGATCGAGGCACAAGTTCAACCTTTATCAAACTTCTAACCATATAGGCAATAAACTCAAAGTCATTCCAATACTTTCATTTTTCCGAATATAAAACCAAATAGGTTCACATATCATGTTTCACATCAAGGGACATCGAGGGACAAGTTCAATGTTTATCAAACTTCTAACCACATAGGCTAACATTTCATTTTCGCGACAAGGGTCATTTTAATACTTTCATTTTACCGAATTTCAAACCAAATAGGTTCACATATCATGTTTCGCATCAAGGGACATCGAGGGACATGTTCAACCTTCATATTTAACAAACATGTAACAATATAAGCTAAAATCTCGTTTTCACGATAAGGGTCATCTCATGACTTTCTATTTACCAAATTTAAAACGAAATTGGTTCAAATATTATGTTACGCAATAAAGGACATCGAGGGACAAATTCAACATTAATATTTATCAAACTTTTAACCATATAGGCTAAAATCTCATTTTTGGGACAATGGTCATTCAAATAATTTCATTTTGCCGAATACAAAACCAAATAGGTTCACATATCATGTTTCGTATCAAGGGAGATCGAGGGACAAGTTCAACCTTTATCAAACTTCTAACCATATAGGCTAAAATCTCATTTTCGCGACAAAGTCATTCCAATACTTTCATTTTTCCGAATATGAAACCAAATAGGTTCACATATCATGTTTCGCATCAAGGGACATCGACGGACAAGCTCACTGTTTATCAAACTTCTAACCACATAGGCTAACATTTCATTTTCGCGACAAGGGTCATTTCAATACTTTCATTTTACCGAAATTCAAACCAAATATGTTCACATATCATGTTCCGCATCAAGGGACATCGAGGGACAAATTCAACATTAATATTTATCAAACTTTTAACCATATAGGCTAAAATCTAATTTTTGGGACAATGGTCATTCAAATAATTTCATTTTGCCGAATACAAAACCAAATAGGTTCACATATCATGTTTCGTATCAAGGGAGATCGAGGGACAAGTTCAACCTTTATCAAACTTCTAACCATATAGGCTAAAATCTCATTTTCACGACAAAGTCATTCCAATACTTTCATTTTTCCGAATATGAAACCAAATAGGTTCACATATCATGTTTCGCATCAAGGACATCGAGGGAAAAGCTCACTGTTTATCAAACTTCTAACCACATAGGCTAACATTTCATTTTCGCGACAAGGGTCATTTCAATACTTTCATTTTACCGAAATTCAAACCAAATATGTTCACATATCATGTTTCGCATCAAGGGACATCGAGGGACATTCAACCTTCATATTTAACAAACGTGTAACAATATAAGCTAAAATCTCGTTTTCGTGATAAGGGTCATCTCATTACTTTCTATTTACTAAATTTAAAACGAAATTGGTTCAAATATTATGTTACGCAATAAAGGACATCGAGGGACAAATGCAACATTAATATTTATCAAACTTTTAACCATATAGGCTAAAATCTCATTTTTGGGACAATGGTCATTCAAATAATTTCATTTTGCCGAATACAAAACCAAATAGGTTCACATATCATGTTTCGTATCAAGGGAGATCGAGGGACAAGTTCAACCTTTATCAAACTTCTAACCATATAGGCAATAAACTCAAAGTCATTCCAATACTTTCATTTTTCCGAATATAAAACCAAATAGGTTCACATATCATGTTTCACATCAAGGGACATCGAGGGACAAGTTCAATGTTTATCAAACTTCTAACCACATAGGCTAACATTTCATTTTCGCGACAAGGGTCATTTTAATACTTTCATTTTACCGAATTTCAAACCAAATAGGTTCACATATCATGTTTCGCATCAAGGGACATCGAGGGACATGTTCAACCATCATATTTAACAAACATGTAACAATATAAGCTAAAATCTCGTTTTCGCGATAAGGGTCATCTCATGACTTTCTATTTACCAAATTTAAAACGAAATTGGTTCAAATATTATGTTACGCAATAAAGGACATCGAGGGACAAATTCAACATTAATATTTATCAAACTTTTAACCATATAGGCTAAAATCTCATTTTTGGGACAATGGTCATTCAAATAATTTCATTTTGCCGAATACAAAACCAAATAGGTTCACATATCATGTTTCGTATCAAGGGAGATCGAGGGACAAGTTCAACCTTTATCAAACTTCTAACCATATAGGCTAAAATCTCATTTTCGCGACAAAGTCATTCCAAATATGAAACCAAATAGGGTCACATATCATGTTTCGCATCAAGGGACATCGAGGGACAAGCTCACTATTTATCAAACTTCTAACCACATAGGCTAACATTTCATTTTCGCGACAAGGGTCATTTCAATACTTTCATTTTACCGAAATTCAAACCAAATATGTTCACATATCATGTTTCGCATCAAGGGACATCGAGGGACATGTTCAACCTTCATATTTAACAAACATGTAACAATATAAGCTAAAATCTCGTTTTCGTTATAAGGGTCATCTCATTACTTTCTATTTACCAAATTTAAAACGAAATTGGTTCAAATATTATGTTTCGCAATAAAGGACATCGAGGGACGAATTCAACATTAATATTTATCAAACTTTTAACCATATAGGCTAAAATCTAATTTTTGGGACAATGGTCATTCAAATAATTTCATTTTGCCGAATACAAAATCAAATAGGTTCACATATCATGTTTCGTATCAAGGGAGATCGAGGGACAAGTTCAACCTTTATCAAACTTCTAACCATATAGGCTAAAATCTCATTTTCGCGACAAAGTCATTCCAATACTTTCATTTTTCCGAATATGAAACCAAATAGGTTCACATATCATGTTTCGCATCAAGGGACATCGACGGACAAGCTCACTGTTTATCAAACTTCTAACCACATAGGCTAACATTTCATTTTCGCGACAAGGGTCATTTCAATACTTTCATTTTACCGAAATTCAAACCAAATATGTTCACATATCATGTTCCGCATCAAGGGACATCGAGGGACAAATTCAACATTAATATTTATCAAACTTTTAACCATATAGGCTAAAATCTAATTTTTGGGACAATGGTCATTCAAATAATTTCATTTTGCCGAATACAAAACCAAATAGGTTCACATATCATGTTTCGTATCAAGGGAGATCGAGGGACAAGTTCAACCTTTATCAAACTTCTAACCATATAGGCTAAAATCTCATTTTCACGACAAAGTCATTCCAATACTTTCATTTTTCCGAATATGAAACCAAATAGGTTCACATATCATGTTTCGCATCAAGGACATCGAGGGAAAAGCTCACTGTTTATCAAACTTCTAACCACATAGGCTAACATTTCATTTTCGCGACAAGGGTCATTTCAATACTTTCATTTTACCAAAATTCAAACCAAATATGTTCACATATCATGTTTCGCATCAAGGGACATCGAGGGACATTCAACCTTCATATTTAACAAACATGTAACAATATAAGCTAAAATCTCGTTTTCGTGATAAGGGTCATCTCATTACTTTCTATTTACTAAATTTAAAACGAAATTGGTTCAAATATTATGTTACGCAATAAAGGACATCGAGGGACAAATTCAACATTAATATTTATCAAACTTTTAACCATATAGGCTAAAATCTCATTTTTGGGACAATGGTCATTCAAATAATTTCATTTTGCCGAATACAAAACCAAATAGGTTCACATATCATGTTTCGTATCAAGGGAGATCGAGGGACAAGTTCAACCTTTATCAAACTTCTAACCATATAGGCAATAAACTCAAAGTCATTCCAATACTTTCATTTTTCCGAATATAAAACCAAATAGGTTCACATATCATGTTTCACATCAAGGGACATCGAGGGACAAGTTCAATGTTTATCAAACTTCTAACCACATAGGCTAACATTTCATTTTCGCGACAAGGGTCATTTTAATACTTTCATTTTACCGAATTTCAAACCAAATAGGTTCACATATCATGTTTCGCATCAAGGGACATCGAGGGACATGTTCAACCTTCATATTTAACAAACATGTAACAATATAAGCTAAAATCTCGTTTTCGCGATAAGGGTCATCTCATGACTTTCTATTTACCAAATTTAAAACGAAATTGGTTCAAATATTATGTTACGCAATAAATGACATCGAGGGACAAATTCAACATTAATATTTATCAAACTTTTAACCATATAGGCTAAAATCTCATTTTTGGGACAATGGTCATTCAAATAATTTCATTTTGCCGAATACAAAACCAAATAGGTTCACATATCATGTTTCGTATCAAGGGAGATCGAGGGACAAGTTCAACCTTTATCAAACTTCTAACCATATAGGCTAAAATCTCATTTTCGCGACAAAGTCATTCCAATACTTTCATTTTTCCGAATATGAAACCAAATAGGGTCACATATCACGTTTCGCATCAAGGGACATCGAGGGACAAGCTCACTATTTATCAAACTTCTAACCACATAGGCTAACATTTCATTTTCGCGACAAGGGTCATTTCAATACTTTCATTTTACCGAAATTCAAACCAAATATGTTCACATATCATGTTTCGCATCAAGGGACATCGAGGGACATGTTCAACCTTCATATTTAACAAACATGTAACAATATAAGCTAAAATCTCGTTTTCGTTATAAGGGCCATCTCATTACTTTCTATTTACCAAATTTAAAACGAAATTGGTTCAAATATTATGTTTCGCAATAAAGGACATCGAGGGACGAATTCAACATTAATATTTATCAAACTTTTAACCATATAGGCTAAAATCTAATTTTTGGGACAATGGTCATTCAAATAATTTCATTTTGCCGAATACAAAATCAAATAGGTTCACATATCATGTTTCGTATCAAGGGAGATCGAGGGACAAGTTCAACCTTTATCAAACTTCTAACCATATAGGCTAAAATCTCATTTTCGCGACAAAGTCATTCCAATACTTTCATTTTTCTGAATATGAAACCAAATAGGTTCACATATCATGTTTCGCATCAAGGGACATCGACGGACAAGCTCACTGTTTATCAAACTTCTAACCACATAGGCTAACATTTCATTTTCGCGACAAGGGTCATTTCAATACTTTCATTTTACCGAAATTCAAACCAAATATGTTCACATATCATGTTCCGCATCAAGGGACATCGAGGGACAAATTCAACATTAATATTTATCAAACTTTTAACCATATAGGCTAAAATCTAATTTTTGGGACAATGGTCATTCAAATAATTTCATTTTGCCGAATACAAAACCAAATAGGTTCACATATCATGTTTCGTATCAAGGGAGATCGAGGGACAAGTTCAACCTTTATCAAACTTCTAACCATATAGGCTAAAATCTCATTTTCACGACAAAGTCATTCCAATACTTTCATTTTTCCGAATATGAAACCAAATAGGTTCACATATCATGTTTCGCATCAAGGACATCGAGGAAAAAGCTCACTGTTTATCAAACTTCTAACCACATAGGCTAACATTTCATTTTCGCGACAAGGTTCATTTCAATACTTTCATTTTACCGAAATTCAAACCAAATATGTTCACATATCATGTTTCGCATCAAGGGACATCGAGGGACATGTTCAACCTTCATATTTAACAAACATGTAACAATATAAGCTAAAATCTCGTTTTCGTGATAAGGGTCATCTCATTACTTTCTATTTACCAAATTTAAAACGAAATTGGTTCAAATATTATGTTTCGCAATAAAGGACATCGAGAGACAAATTCAACATTAATATTTATCAAAATTTTAACCATATAGGCTAAAATCTCATTTTTGGGTCAATGGTCATTCAAATAATTTCATTTTGCCGAATACAAAACCAAATAGAGGTTCACATATCATGTTTCGCATCAAGGGACATCGAGGGACAAGTTCACTGTTTATCAAACTTCTAACCACATAGGCTAACATTTCATTTTCGCGACAAAAGTCATTTCAATACTTTCATTTTACCGAATATCAAACCAAATAGGTTCACATATCATGTTTCGCATCAAAAGACATCGGAGGACATGTTCAACCTTCATATTTAACAGACATGTAACAATATAAGCTAAAATCTCATTTTCGCGATAAGGGTCATCTCATTACTTTCTATTTACCAAATTTAAAACGAAATTGGTTCAAATATTATGGTACGCAATAAAGGACATCGAGGGACAAATTCAACATTAATATTTATCAAACTTTTAACCATATAGGCTAAAATCTCATTTTTGGGAAAATGGTCATTCAAATAATTTCATTTTGCCGAATACAAAACCAAAGAGTTTCACATATCATGTTTCGTATCAAGGGAGATCGAGGGACAAGTTCAACCTTTATCAAACTTCTAACCATATAGGCTAAAATCTCATTTTCGCGACAAAGTCATTCCAATACTTTCATTTTTCCGAATATGAAACCAAATAGGTTCACATATCATGTTTCGCATCAAGGGACATCGACGGACAAGCTCACAGTTTATCAAACTTCTAACCGCATAGGCTAACATTTCATTTTCGCGACAAGGGTCATTTCAATACTTTCATTTTACCGAAATTCAAACCAAATATGTTCACATATCATGTTTCGCATCAAGGGACATCGAGGGACATGTTCAACCTTCATATTTAACAAACATGTAACAATATAAGCTAAAATCTCGTTTTCGTGATAAGGGTCATCTCATTACTTTCTATTTACCAAATTTAAAACGAAATTGGTTCAAATATTATGTTTCGCAATAAAGGACATCGAGAGACAAATTCAACATTAATATTTATCAAAATTTTAACCATATAGGCTAAAATCTCATTTTTGGGTCAATGGTCATTCAAATAATTTCATTTTGCCGAATACAAAACCAAATAGAGGTTCACATATCATGTTTCGCATCAAGGGACATCGAGGGACAAGTTCACTGTTTATCAAACTTCTAACCACATAGGCTAACATTTCATTTTCGCGACAAAAGTCATTTCAATACTTTCATTTTACCGAATATCAAACCAAATAGGTTCACATATCATGTTTCGCATCAAAAGACATCGGAGGACATGTTCAACCTTCATATTTAACAGACATGTAACAATATAAGCTAAAATCTCATTTTCGCGATAAGGGTCATCTCATTACTTTCTATTTACCAAATTTAAAACGAAATTGGTTCAAATATTATGGTACGCAATAAAGGACATCGAGGGACAAATTCAACACTAATATTTATCAAACTTTTAACCATATAGGCTAAAATCTCATTTTTGGGACAATGGTCATTCAAATAATTTCATTTTGCCGAATACAAAACCAAATAGGTTCACATATCATGTTTCGTATCAAGGGAGATCGAGGGACAAGTTCAACCTTTATCAAACTTCTAACCATATAGGCAATAAACTCAAAGTCATTCCAATACTTTCATTTTTCCGAATATAAAACCAAATAGGTTCACATATCATGTTTCACATCAAGGGACATCGAGGGACAAGTTCAATGTTTATCAAACTTCTAACCACATAGGCTAACATTTCATTTTCGCGACAAGGGTCATTTTAATACTTTCATTTTACCGAATTTCAAACCAAATAGGTTCACATATCATGTTTCGCATCAAGGGACATCGAGGGACATGTTCAACCTTCATATTTAACAAACATGTAACAATATAAGCTAAAATCTCGTTTTCGCGATAAGGGTCATCTCATGACTTTCTATTTACCAAATTTAAAACGAAATTGGTTCAAATATTATGTTACGCAATAAAGGACATCGAGGGACAAATTCAACATTAATATTTATCAAACTTTTAACCATATAGGCTAAAATCTAATTTTTGGGACAATGGTCATTCAAATAATTTCATTTTGCCGAATACAAAATCAAATAGGTTCACATATCATGTTTCGTATCAAGGGAGATCGAGGGACAAGTTCAACCTTTATCAAACTTCTAACCATATAGGCTAAAATCTCATTTTCGCGACAAAGTCATTCCAATACTTTCATTTTTCCGAATATGAAACCAAATAGGTTCACATATCATGTTTCGCATCAAGGGACATCGACGGACAAGCTCACTGTTTATCAAACTTCTAACCACATAGGCTAACATTTCATTTTCGCGACAAGGGTCATTTCAATACTTTCATTTTACCGAAATTCAAACCAAATATGTTCACATATCATGTTCCGCATCAAGGGACATCGAGGGACAAATTCAACATTAATATTTATCAAACTTTTAACCATATAGGCTAAAATCTAATTTTTGGGACAATGGTCATTCAAATAATTTCATTTTGCCGAATACAAAACCAAATAGGTTCACATATCATGTTTCGTATCAAGGGAGATCGAGGGACAAGTTCAACCTTTATCAAACTTCTAACCATATAGGCTAAAATCTCATTTTCGCGACAAAGTCATTCCAATACTTTCATTTTTCCGAATATGAAACCAAATAGGTTCACATATCATGTTTCGCATCAAGGGACATCGACGGACAAGCTCACTGTTTATCAAACTTCTAACCACATAGGCTAACATTTCATTTTCGCGACAAGGGTCATTTCAATACTTTCATTTTACCGAAATTCAAACCAAATATGTTCACATATCATGTTTCGCATCAAGGGACATCGAGGGACATGTTCAACCTTCATATTTAACAAACATGTAACAATATAAGCTAAAATCTCGTTTTCGTGATAAGGGTCATCTCATTACTTTCTATTTACCAAATTTAAAACGAAATTGGTTCAAATATTATGTTTCGCAATAAAGGACATCGAGAGACAAATTCAACATTAATATTTATCAAAATTTTAACCATATAGGCTAAAATCTCATTTTTGGGTCAATGGTCATTCAAATAATTTCATTTTGCCGAATACAAAACCAAATAGAGGTTCACATATCATGTTTCGCATCAAGGGACATCGAGGGACAAGTTCACTGTTTATCAAACTTCTAACCACATAGGCTAACATTTCATTTTCGCGACAAAAGTCATTTCAATACTTTCATTTTACCGAATATCAAACCAAATAGGTTCACATATCATGTTTCGCATCAAAAGACATCGGAGGACATGTTCAACCTTCATATTTAACAGACATGTAACAATATAAGCTAAAATCTCATTTTCGCGATAAGGGTCATCTCATTACTTTCTATTTACCAAATTTAAAACGAAATTGGTTCAAATATTATGGTACGCAATAAAGGACATCGAGGGACAAATTCAACACTAATATTTATCAAACTTTTAACCATATAGGCTAAAATCTCATTTTTGGGACAATGGTCATTCAAATAATTTCATTTTGCCGAATACAAAACCAAATAGGTTCACATATCATGTTTCGTATCAAGGGAGATCGAGGGACAAGTTCAACCTTTATCAAACTTCTAACCATATAGGCAATAAACTCAAAGTCATTCCAATACTTTCATTTTTCCGAATATAAAACCAAATAGGTTCACATATCATGTTTCACATCAAGGGACATCGAGGGACAAGTTCAATGTTTATCAAACTTCTAACCACATAGGCTAACATTTCATTTTCGCGACAAGGGTCATTTTAATACTTTCATTTTACCGAATTTCAAACCAAATAGGTTCACATATCATGTTTCGCATCAAGGGACATCGAGGGACATGTTCAACCTTCATATTTAACAAACATGTAACAATATAAGCTAAAATCTCGTTTTCGCGATAAGGGTCATCTCATGACTTTCTATTTACCAAATTTAAAACGAAATTGGTTCAAATATTATGTTACGCAATAAAGGACATCGAGGGACAAATTCAACATTAATATTTATCAAACTTTTAACCATATAGGCTAAAATCTAATTTTTGGGACAATGGTCATTCAAATAATTTCATTTTGCCGAATACAAAATCAAATAGGTTCACATATCATGTTTCGTATCAAGGGAGATCGAGGGACAAGTTCAACCTTTATCAAACTTCTAACCATATAGGCTAAAATCTCATTTTCGCGACAAAGTCATTCCAATACTTTCATTTTTCCGAATATGAAACCAAATAGGTTCACATATCATGTTTCGCATCAAGGGACATCGACGGACAAGCTCACTGTTTATCAAACTTCTAACCACATAGGCTAACATTTCATTTTCGCGACAAGGGTCATTTCAATACTTTCATTTTACCGAAATTCAAACCAAATATGTTCACATATCATGTTCCGCATCAAGGGACATCGAGGGACAAATTCAACATTAATATTTATCAAACTTTTAACCATATAGGCTAAAATCTAATTTTTGGGACAATGGTCATTCAAATAATTTCATTTTGCCGAATACAAAACCAAATAGGTTCACATATCATGTTTCGTATCAAGGGAGATCGAGGGACAAGTTCAACCTTTATCAAACTTCTAACCATATAGGCTAAAATCTCATTTTCACGACAAAGTCATTCCAATACTTTCATTTTTCCGAATATGAAACCAAATAGGTTCACATATCATGTTTCGCATCAAGGACATCGAGGGAAAAGCTCACTGTTTATCAAACTTCTAACCACATAGGCTAACATTTCATTTTCGCGACAAGGTTCATTTCAATACTTTCATTTTACCGAAATTCAAACCAAATATGTTCACATATCATGTTTCGCATCAAGGGACATCGAGGGACATGTTCAACCTTCATATTTAACAAACATGTAACAATATAAGCTAAAATCTCGTTTTCGTGATAAGGGTCATCTCATTACTTTCTATTTACCAAATTTAAAACGAAATTGGTTCAAATATTATGTTTCGCAATAAAGGACATCGAGAGACAAATTCAACATTAATATTTATCAAAATTTTAACCAAATAGGCTAAAATCTCATTTTTGGGTCAATGGTCATTCAAATAATTTCATTTTGCCGAATACAAAACCAAATAGAGGTTCACATATCATGTTTCGCATCAAGGGACATCGAGGGACAAGTTCACTGTTTATCAAACTTCTAACCACATAGGCTAACATTTCATTTTCGCGACAAAAGTCATTTCAATACTTTCATTTTACCGAATATCAAACCAAATAGGTTCACATATCATGTTTCGCATCAAAAGACATCGGAGGACATGTTCAACCTTCATATTTAACAGACATGTAACAATATAAGCTAAAATCTCATTTTCGCGATAAGGGTCATCTCATTACTTTCTATTTACCAAATTTAAAACGAAATTGGTTCAAATATTATGGTACGCAATAAAGGACATCGAGGGACAAATTCAACATTAATATTTATCAAACTTTTAACCATATAGGCTAAAATCTCATTTTTGGGAAAATGGTCATTCAAATAATTTCATTTTGCCGAATACAAAACCAAAGAGTTTCACATATCATGTTTCGTATCAAGGGAGATCGAGGGACAAGTTCAACCTTTATCAAACTTCTAACCATATAGGCTAAAATCTCATTTTCGCGACAAAGTCATTCCAATACTTTCATTTTTCCGAATATGAAACCAAATAGGTTCACATATCATGTTTCGCATCAAGGGACATCGACGGACAAGCTCCTAGTTTATCAAACTTCTAACCGCATAGGCTAACATTTCATTTTCGCGACAAGGGTCATTTCAATACTTTCATTTTACCGAAATTCAAACCAAATATGTTCACATATCATGTTTCGCATCAAGGGACATCGAGGGACATGTTCAACCTTCATATTTAACAAACATGTAACAATATAAGCTAAAATCTCGTTTTCGTGATAAGGGTCATCTCATTGCTTTCTATTTACCAAATTTAAAACGAAATTGGTTCAAATATTATGTTTCGCAATAAAGGACATCGAGAGACAAATTCAACATTAATATTTATCAAAATTTTAACCATATAGGCTAAAATCTCATTTTTGGGTCAATGGTCATTCAAATAATTTCATTTTGCCGAATACAAAACCAAATAGAGGTTCACATATCATGTTTCGCATCAAGGGACATCGAGGGACAAGTTCACTGTTTATCAAACTTCTAACCACATAGGCTAACATTTCATTTTCGCGACAAAAGTCATTTCAATACTTTCATTTTACCGAATATCAAACCAAATAGGTTCACATATCATGTTTCGCATCAAAAGACATCGGAGGACATGTTCAACCTTCATATTTAACAGACATGTAACAATATAAGCTAAAATCTCATTTTCGCGATAAGGGTCATCTCATTACTTTCTATTTACCAAATTTAAAACGAAATTGGTTCAAATATTATGGTACGCAATAAAGGACAT
The DNA here is from genome assembly GCF_051527215.1 of Medicago sativa. Classification (NCBI taxonomy): domain Eukaryota; kingdom Viridiplantae; phylum Streptophyta; class Magnoliopsida; order Fabales; family Fabaceae; genus Medicago; species Medicago sativa. Next base: position 49,497,835 of record NC_140754.1, on the reverse strand, counting down.
CGAGGGACAAATTCAACACTAATATTTATCAAACTTTTAACCATATAGGCTAAAATCTCATTTTTGGGACAATGGTCATTCAAATAATTTCATTTTGCCGAATACAAAACCAAATAGGTTCACATATCATGTTTCGTATCAAGGGAGATCGAGGGACAAGTTCAACCTTTATCAAACTTCTAACCATATAGGCAATAAACTCAAAGTCATTCCAATACTTTCATTTTTCCGAATATAAAACCAAATAGGTTCACATATCATGTTTCACATCAAGGGACATCGAGGGACAAGTTCAATGTTTATCAAACTTCTAACCACATAGGCTAACATTTCATTTTCGCGACAAGGGTCATTTTAATACTTTCATTTTACCGAATTTCATACCAAATAGGTTCACATATCATGTTTCGCATCAAGGGACATCGAGGGACATGTTCAACCTTCATATTTAACAAACATGTAACAATATAAGCTAAAATCTCGTTTTCGCGATAAGGGTCATCTCATGACTTTCTATTTACCAAATTTAAAACGAAATTGGTTCAAATATTATGTTACGCAATAAAGGACATCGAGCGACAAATTCAACATTAATATTTATCAAACTTTTAACCATATAGGCTAAAATCTAATTTTTGGGACAATGGTCATTCAAATAATTTCATTTTGCCGAATACAAAATCAAATAGGTTCACATATCATGTTTCGTATCAAGGGAGATCGAGGGACAAGTTCAACCTTTATCAAACTTCTAACCATATAGGCTAAAATCTCATTTTCGCGACAAAGTCATTCCAATACTTTCATTTTTCCAAATATGAAACCAAATAGGTTCACATATCATGTTTCGCATCAAGGGACATCGACGGACAAGCTCACTGTTTATCAAACTTCTAACCACATAGGCTAACATTTCATTTTCGCGACAAGGGTCATTTCAATACTTTCATTTTACCGAAATTCAAACCAAATATGTTCACATATCATGTTTCGCATCAAGGGACATCGAGGGACATGTTCAACCTTCATATTTAACAAACATGTAACAATATAAGCTAAAATCTCGTTTTCGTTATAAGGGCCATCTCATTACTTTCTATTTACCAAATTTAAAACGAAATTGGTTCAAATATTATGTTTCGCAATAAAGGACATCGAGGGACGAATTCAACATTAATATTTATCAAACTTTTAACCATATAGACTAAAATCTAATTTTTGGGACAATGGTCATTCAAATAATTTCATTTTGCCGAATACAAAATCAAATAGGTTCACATATCATGTTTCGTATCAAGGGAGATCGAGGGACAAGTTCAACCTTTATCAAACTTCTAACCATATAGGCTAAAATCTCATTTTCGCGACAAAGTCATTCCAATACTTTCATTTTTCCGAATATGAAACCAAATAGGTTCACATATCATGTTTCGCATCAAGGGACATCGACGGACAAGCTCACTGTTTATCAAACTTCTAACCACATAGGCTAACATTTCATTTTCGCGACAAGGGTCATTTCAATACTTTCATTTTACCGAAATTCAAACCAAATATGTTCACATATCATGTTCCGCATCAAGGGACATCGAGGGACAAATTCAACATTAATATTTATCAAACTTTTAACCATATAGGCTAAAATCTAATTTTTGGGACAATGGTCATTCAAATAATTTCATTTTGCCGAATACAAAACCAAATAGGTTCACATATCATGTTTCGTATCAAGGGAGATCGAGGGACAAGTTCAACCTTTATCAAACTTCTAACCATATAGGCTAAAATCTCATTTTCACGACAAAGTCATTCCAATACTTTCATTTTTCCGAATATGAAACCAAATAGGTTCACATATCATGTTTCGCATCAAGGACATCGAGGGAAAAGCTCACTGTTTATCAAACTTCTAACCACATAGGCTAACATTTCATTTTCGCGACAAGGGTCATTTCAATACTTTCATTTTACCGAAATTCAAACCAAATATGTTCACATATCATGTTCCGCATCAAGGGACATCGAGGGACAAATTCAACATTAATATTTATCAAACTTTTAACCATATAGGCTAAAATCTAATTTTTGGGACAATGGTCATTCAAATAATTTCATTTTGCCGAATACAAAACCAAATAGATTCACATATCATGTTTCGTATCAAGGGAGATCGAGGGACAAGTTCAACCTTTATCAAACTTCTAACCATATAGGCTAAAATCTCATTTTCACGACAAAGTCATTCCAATACTTTCATTTTTCCGAATATGAAACCAAATAGGTTCACATATCATGTTTCGCATCAAGGACATCGAGGGAAAAGCTCACTGTTTATCAAACTTCTAACCACATAGGCTAACATTTCATTTTCGCGACAAGGTTCATTTCAATACTTTCATTTTACCGAAATTCAAACCAAATATGTTCACATATCATGTTTCGCATCAAGGAACATCGAGGGACATGTTCAACCTTCATATTTAACAAACATGTAACAATATAAGCTAAAATCTCGTTTTCGTGATAAGGGTCATCTCATTACTTTCTATTTACCAAATTTAAAACGAAATTGGTTCAAATATTATGTTTCGCAATAAAGGACATCGAGAGACAAATTCAACATTAATATTTATCAAAATTTTAACCATATAGGCTAAAATCTCATTTTTGGGTCAATGGTCATTCAAATAATTTCATTTTGCCGAATACAAAACCAAATAGAGGTTCACATATCATGTTTCGCATCAAGGGACATCGAGGGACAAGTTCACTGTTTATCAAACTTCTAACCACATAGGCTAACATTTCATTTTCGCGACAAAAGTCATTTCAATACTTTCATTTTACCGAATATCAAACCAAATAGGTTCACATATCATGTTTCGCATCAAAAGACATCGGAGGACATGTTCAACCTTCATATTTAACAGACATGTAACAATATAAGCTAAAATCTCATTTTCGCGATAAGGGTCATCTCATTACTTTCTATTTACCAAATTTAAAACGAAATTGGTTCAAATATTATGGTACGCAATAAAGGACATCGAGGGACAAATTCAACATTAATATTTATCAAACTTTTAACCATATAGGCTAAAATCTCATTTTTGGGAAAATGGTCATTCAAATAATTTCATTTTGCCGAATACAAAACCAAAGAGTTTCACATATCATGTTTCGTATCAAGGGAGATCGAGGGACAAGTTCAACCTTTATCAAACTTCTAACCATATAGGCTAAAATCTCATTTTCGCGACAAAGTCATTCCAATACTTTCATTTTTCCGAATATGAAACCAAATAGGTTCACATATCATGTTTCGCATCAAGGGACATCGACGGACAAGCTCACAGTTTATCAAACTTCTAACCGCATAGGCTAACATTTCATTTTCGCGACAAGGGTCATTTCAATACTTTCATTTTACCGAAATTCAAACCAAATATGTTCACATATCATGTTTCGCATCACGGGACATCGAGGGACATGTTCAACCTTCATATTTAACAAACATGTAACAATATAAGCTAAAATCTCGTTTTCGTGATAAGGGTCATCTCATTACTTTCTATTTACCAAATTTAAAACGAAATTGGTTCAAATATTATGTTTCGCAATAAAGGACATCGAGAGACAAATTCAACATTAATATTTATCAAAATTTTAACCATATAGGCTAAAATCTCATTTTTGGGTCAATGGTCATTCAAATAATTTCATTTTGCCGAATACAAAACCAAATAGAGGTTCACATATCATGTTTCGCATCAAGGGACATCGAGGGACAAGTTCACTGTTTATCAAACTTCTAACCACATAGGCTAACATTTCATTTTCGCGACAAAAGTCATTTCAATACTTTCATTTTACCGAATATCAAACCAAATAGGTTCACATATCATGTTTCGCATCAAAAGACATCGGAGGACATGTTCAACCTTCATATTTAACAGACATGTAACAATATAAGCTAAAATCTCATTTTCGCGATAAGGGTCATCTCATTACTTTCTATTTACCAAATTTAAAACGAAATTGGTTCAAATATTATGGTACGCAATAAAGGACATCGAGGGACAAATTCAACACTAATATTTATCAAACTTTTAACCATATAGGCTAAAATCTCATTTTTGGGACAATGGTCATTCAAATAATTTCATTTTGCCGAATACAAAACCAAATAGGTTCACATATCATGTTTCGTATCAAGGGAGATCGAGGGACAAGTTCAACCTTTATCAAACTTCTAACCATATAGGCAATAAACTCAAAGTCATTCCAATACTTTCATTTTTCCGAATATAAAACCAAATAGGTTCACATATCATGTTTCACATCAAGGGACATCGAGGGACAAGTTCAATGTTTATCAAACTTCTAACCACATAGGCTAACATTTCATTTTCGCGACAAGGGTCATTTTAATACTTTCATTTTACCGAATTTCAAACCAAATAGGTTCACATATCATGTTTCGCATCAAGGGACATCGAGGGACATGTTCAACCTTCATATTTAACAAACATGTAACAATATAAGCTAAAATCTCGTTTTCGCGATAAGGGTCATCTCATGACTTTCTATTTACCAAATTTAAAACGAAATTGGTTCAAATATTATGTTACGCAATAAAGGACATCGAGGGACAAATTCAACATTAATATTTATCAAACTTTTAACCATATAGGCTAAAATCTAATTTTTGGGACAATGGTCATTCAAATAATTTCATTTTGCCGAATACAAAATCAAATAGGTTCACATATCATGTTTCGTATCAAGGGAGATCGAGGGACAAGTTCAACCTTTATCAAACTTCTAACCATATAGGCTAAAATCTCATTTTCGCGACAAAGTCATTCCAATACTTTCATTTTTCCAAATATGAAACCAAATAGGTTCACATATCATGTTTCGCATCAAGGGACATCGACGGACAAGCTCACTGTTTATCAAACTTCTAACCACATAGGCTAACATTTCATTTTCGCGACAAGGGTCATTTCAATACTTTCATTTTACCGAAATTCAAACCAAATATGTTCACATATCATGTTTCGCATCAAGGGACATCGAGGGACATGTTCAACCTTCATATTTAACAAACATGTAACAATATAAGCTAAAATCTCGTTTTCGTTATAAGGGCCATCTCATTACTTTCTATTTACCAAATTTAAAACGAAATTGGTTCAAATATTATGTTTCGCAATAAAGGACATCGAGGGACGAATTCAACATTAATATTTATCAAACTTTTAACCATATAGGCTAAAATCTAATTTTTGGGACAATGGTCATTCAAATAATTTCATTTTGCCGAATACAAAATCAAATAGGTTCACATATCATGTTTCGTATCAAGGGAGATCGAGGGACAAGTTCAACCTTTATCAAACTTCTAACCATATAGGCTAAAATCTTATTTTCGCGACAAAGTCATTCCAATACTTTCATTTTTCCGAATATGAAACCAAATAGGTTCACATATCATGTTTCGCATCAAGGGACATCGACGGACAAGCTCACTGTTTATCAAACTTCTAACCACATAGGCTAACATTTCATTTTCGCGACAAGGGTCATTTCAATACTTTCATTTTACCGAAATTCAAACCAAATATGTTCACATATCATGTTCCGCATCAAGGGACATCGAGGGACAAATTCAACATTAATATTTATCAAACTTTTAACCATATAGGCTAAAATCTAATTTTTGGGACAATGGTCATTCAAATAATTTCATTTTGCCGAATACAAAACCAAATAGGTTCACATATCATGTTTCGTATCAAGGGAGATCGAGGGACAAGTTCAACCTTTATCAAACTTCTAACCATATAGGCTAAAATCTCATTTTCACGACAAAGTCATTCCAATACTTTCATTTTTCCGAATATGAAACCAAATAGGTTCACATATCATGTTTCGCATCAAGGACATCGAGGGAAAAGCTCACTGTTTATCAAACTTCTAACCACATAGGCTAACATTTCATTTTCGCGACAAGGGTCATTTCAATACTTTCATTTTACCGAAATTCAAACCAAATATGTTCACATATCATGTTTCGCATCAAGGGACATCGAGGGACATGTTCAACCTTCATATTTAACAAACATGTAACAATATAAGCTAAAATCTCGTTTTCGTGATAAGGGTCATCTCATTACTTTCTATTTACCAAATTTAAAACGAAATTGGTTCAAATATTATGTTTCGCAATAAAGGACATCGAGAGACAAATTCAACATTAATATTTATCAAAATTTTAACCATATAGGCTAAAATCTCATTTTTGGGTCAATGGTCATTCAAATAATTTCATTTTGCCGAATACAAAACCAAATAGAGGTTCACATATCATGTTTCGCATCAAGGGACATCGAGGGACAAGTTCACTGTTTATCAAACTTCTAACCACATAGGCTAACATTTCATTTTCGCGACAAAAGTCATTTCAATCCTTTCATTTTACCGAATATCAAACCAAATAGGTTCACATATCATGTTTCGCATCAAAGGACATCGGAGGACATGTTCAACCTTCATATTTAACAGACATGTAACAATATAAGCTAAAATCTCATTTTCGCGATAAGGGTCATCTCATTACTTTCTATTTACCAAATTTAAAACGAAATTGGTTCAAATATTATGGTACGCAATAAAGGACATCGAGGGACAAATTCAACATTAATATTTATCAAACTTTTAACCATATAGGCTAAAATCTCATTTTTGGGAAAATGGTCATTCAAATAATTTCATTTTGCCGAATACAAAACCAAAGAGTTTCACATATCATGTTTCGTATCAAGGGAGATCGAGGGACAAGTTCAACCTTTATCAAACTTCTAACCATATAGGCTAAAATCTCATTTTCGCGACAAAGTCATTCCAATACTTTCATTTTTCCGAATATGAAACCAAATAGGTTCACATATCATGTTTCGCATCAAGGGACATCGACGGACAAGCTCACAGTTTATCAAACTTCTAACCACATAGGCTAACATTTCATTTTCGCGACAAGGGTCATTTCAATACTTTCATTTTACCGAAATTCAAACCAAATATGTTCACATATCATGTTTCGCATCAAGGGACATCGAGGGACATGTTCAACCTTCATATTTAACAAACATGTAACAATATAAGCTAAAATCTCGTTTTCGTGATAAGGGTCATCTCATTACTTTCTATTTACCAAATTTAAAACGAAATTGGTTCAAATATTATGTTTCGCAATAAAGGACATCGAGAGACAAATTCAACATTAATATTTATCAAAATTTTAACCATATAGGCTAAAATCTCATTTTTGGGTCAATGGTCATTCAAATAATTTCATTTTGCCGAATACAAAACCAAATAGAGGTTCACATATCATGTTTCGCATCAAGGGACATCGAGGGACAAGTTCACTGTTTATCAAACTTCTAACCACATAGGCTAACATTTCATTTTCGCGACAAAAGTCATTTCAATACTTTCATTTTACCGAATATCAAACCAAATAGGTTCACATATCATGTTTCGCATCAAGGGACATCGGGGGACATGTTCAACCTTCATATTTAACAGACATGTAACAATATAAGCTAAAATCTCATTTTCGCGATAAGGGTCATCTCATTACTTTCTATTTACCAAATTTAAAACGAAATTGGTTCAAATATTATGGTACGCAATAAAGGACATCGAGGGACAAATTCAACATTAATATTTATCAAACTTTTAACCATATAGGCTAAAATCTCATTTTTTGGAAAATGGTCATTCAAATAATTTCATTTTGCCGAATACAAAACCAAAGAGTTTCACATATCATGTTTCGTATCAAGGGAGATCGAGGGACAAGTTCAACCTTTATCAAACTTCTAACCATATAGGCTAAAATCTCATTTTCGCGACAAAGTCATTCCAATACTTTCATTTTTCCGAATATGAAACCAAATAGGTTCACATATCATGTTTCGCATCAAGGGACATCGACGGACAAGCTCACAGTTTATCAAACTTCTAACCACATAGGCTAACATTTCATTTTCGCGACAAGGGTCATTTCAATACTTTCATTTTACCGAAATTCAAACCAAATATGTTCACATATCATGTTTCGCATCAAGGGACATCGAGGGACATGTTCAACCTTCATATTTAACAAACATGTAACAATATAAGCTAAAATCTCGTTTTCGTGATAAGGGTCATCTCATTACTTTCTATTTACCAAATTTAAAACAAAATTGGTTCAAATATTATGTTTCGCAATAAAGGACATCGAGGGACAAATTCAACATTAATATTTATCAAACTTTTAACCATATAGGCTAAAATCTAATTTTTGGGACAATGGTCATTCAAATAATTTCATTTTGCCGAATACAAAACCAAATAGGTTCACATATCATGTTTCGTATCAAGGGAGATCGAGGGACAAGTTCAACCGTTATCAAACTTCTAACCATATAGGCAATAAACTCACTTTCGCGACAAAGTCATTCCAATACCTTCATTTTTCCGAATATAAAATCAAATATGTTCACATATCATGTTTCGCATCAAGGGACATCGAGGGACATGTTCAACCTACAACTTTAACAAACATGTAACAATATAAGCTAAAATCTCTTTTTCGTGATAAGGGTCATCTCATGACTTTCTATTTACCAAATTTAAAACGAAATTGGTTCAAATATTATGTTACGCAATAAAGGACAACGAGGGACAAATTCAACATTAATATTAATCAAACTTTTAACCATATAGGCTAAAATCTCATTTTTGGGACAATGGTCATTCAAATAATTTCATTTTGCCGAATACAAAACCAAATAGGTTCACATATCATGTTTCGTATCAAGGGAGATCGTGGGACAAGTTCAACCTTTATCAAACTTCTAACCATATAGGCTAAAATCTCATTTTCGCGATAAATCATTCCAATACTTTCATTTTTCCGAATATGAAACCAAATAGGTTCACATATCATGTTTCGCATCAAGGGACATCGAGGGACAAGCTCGCTGTTTATCAAACTTCTAACCACATAGGCTAACATTTCATTTTCGCGACAAGGGTCATTTCAATACTTTCATTTTACCGAAATTCAAACCAAATAGGTTCACATATCATGTTTCGCATCAAGGGACATCGAGGGACATGTGTTTCGCATCAAGGGACATCGAGGGACATGTTCAACCTTCATATTTAACAAACATGTAATAATATAAGCTAAAATCTCGTTTTCGCGGTCTCATTTTCGCGACAAAGTCATTCCAATACTTTCATTTTTCCGAATATGAAACCAAATAGGTTCACATATCATGTTTCGCATCAAGGGACATCGAGGGACAAGTTCACTGTTTATCAAACTTCTAACCACATAGGCTAACATTTCATTTTCGCAACAAAAGTCATTTCAATACTTTCATTTTACCGAATATCAAACCAAATAGGTTCACATATCATGTTTCGCATCAAGGGACATCGAGGGACATGTTCAACCTTCATATTTAACAGAAATGTAACAATATAAGCTAAAATCTCGTTTTCGCGATAAAGGTCATCTCATTACTTTCTATTTACCAAATTTAAAACGAAAGTGGTTCAAATATTATGGTACGCAATAAAGGACATCGAGGGACAAATTCAACATTAATATTTATCAAACTTTTAACCATATAGGCTAAAATCTCATTTTTGGGAAAATGGTCATTCAAATAATTTCATTTTGCCGAATACAAAACCAAATAGGTTCACATATCATGTTTCGTATCAAGGGAGATCGAGGGACAAGTTCAACCTTTATCAAACTTCTAACCATATAGGCTAAAATCTCATTTTCGCGACAAAGTCATTCCAATACTTTCATTTTTCCGAATATGAAACCAAATAGGTTCACATATCATGTTTCGCATCAAGGGACATCGAGGGACAAGCTCACTGTTTATCAAACTTCTAACCACATAGGCTAACATTTCATTTTCGCAACAAGGGTCATTTCAATACTTTCATTTTACCGAAATTCAAACCAAATATGTTCACATATCATGTTTCACATCAAGGGACATCGAGGGACATGTTCAACCTTCATATTTAACAGAAATGTAACAATATAAGCTAAAATCTCGTTTTCGTGATAAGGGTCATCTCATTACTTTCTATTTACCAAATTTAAAACGAAATTGGTTCAAATATTATGTTTCGCAATAAAGGACATCGAGAGACAAATTCAACATTAATATTTATCAAAATTTTAACCATATAGGCTAAAATCTCATTTTTGGGTCAATGGTCATTCAAATAATTTCATTTTGCCGAATACAAAACCAAATAGAGGTTCACATATCATGTTTCGCATCAAGGGACATCGAGGGACAAGTTCACTGTTTATCAAACTTCTAACCACATAGGCTAACATTTCATTTTCGCGACAAAAGTCATTTCAATACTTTCATTTTACCGAATATCAAACCAAATAGGTTCACATATCATGTTTCGCATCAAAGGACATCGGGGGACATGTTCAACCTTTATATTTAACAGACATGTAACAATATAAGCTAAAATCTCATTTTCGCGATAAGGGTCATCTCATTACTTTCTATTTACCAAATTTAAAACGAAATTGGTTCAAATATTATGGTACGCAATAAAGGACATCGAGGGACAAATTCAACATTAATATTTATCAAACTTTTAACCATATAGGCTAAAATCTCATTTTTGGGAAAATGGTCATTCAAATAATTTCATTTTGCCGAATACAAAACCAAAGAGGTTCACATATCATGTTTCGTATCAAGGGTGATCGAGGTACAAGTTCAACCTTTATCAAACTTCTAACCATATAGGTTAAAATCTCATTTTCGAGACAAAGTCATTCCAACACTTTCATTTTTCCGAATATAAAACCAAATAGGTTCACATATCATGTTTCGCATCAAGGGACATCGAGGGACAAGTTCACTGTTTATCAAACTTCTAACCACATAGGCTAACATTTCATTTTCGCGACAAGGGTCATTTCAATACTTTCATTTTACCGAATTTCAAACCAAATAGTTTCACATATCATGTTTCGCACCAAGGGACATCGAGGGACATGTTCAACCTTCATATTTAACAAACATGTAACAATATAAGCTAAAATCTCGTTTTCGCGATAAGGGTCATCTCATTAGTTTCTATTTACCAAATTTAAAACGAAATTGGTTCAAATATTATGTTACGCAATAAAGGACATCGAGGGACAAATTCAACATTAATATTTATCAAACTTTTAACCATATAGGCTAAAATCTCATTTTTGGGACAATGGTCATTCAAATAATTTCATTTTGCCGAATACAAAACCAAATAGGTTCACATATCATGTTTCGTATCAAGGGAGATCGAGGGACAAGTTCAACCGTTATCAAACTTCTAACCATATAGGCAATAAACTCACTTTCGCGACAAAGTCATTCCAATACCTTCATTTTTCCGAATATAAAATCAAATATGTTCACATATCATGTTTCGCATCAAGGGACATCGAGGGACATGTTCAACCTACAACTTTAACAAACATGTAACAATATAAGCTAAAATCTCGTTTTCGTGATAAGGGTCATCTCATGACTTTCTATTTACCAAATTTAAAACGAAATTGGTTCAAATATTATGTTACGCAATAAAGGACAACGAGGGACAAATTCAACATTAATATTAATCAAACTTTTAACCATATAGGCTAAAATCTCATTTTTGGGACAATGGTCATTCAAATAATTTCATTTTGCCGAATACAAAACCAAATAGGTTCACATATCATGTTTCGTATCAAGGGAGATCGTGGGACAAGTTCAACCTTTATCAAACTTCTAACCATATAGGCTAAAATCTCATTTTCGCGACAAATCATTCCAATACTTTCATTTTTCCGAATATGAAACCAAATAGGTTCACATATCATGTTTCGCATCAAGGGACATCGAGGGACAAGCTCGCTGTTTATCAAACTTCTAACCACATAGGCTAACATTTCATTTTCGCGACAAGGGTCATTTCAATACTTTCATTTTACCGAAATTCAAACCAAATAGGTTCACATATCATGTTTCGCATCAAGGGACATCGAGGGACATGTGTTTCGCATCAAGGGACATCGAGGGACATGTTCAACCTTCATATTTAACAAACATGTAATAATATAAGCTAAAATCTCGTTTTCGCGGTCTCATTTTCGCGACAAAGTCATTCCAATACTTTCATTTTGCCGAATACAAAACCAAATAGGTTCACATATCATGTTTCGCATCAAGGGACATCGAGGGACAAGTTCACTGTTTATCAAACTTCTAACCACATAGGCTAACATTTCATTTTCGCAACAAAAGTCATTTCAATACTTTCATTTTACCGAATATCAAACCAAATAGGTTCACATATCATGTTTCGCATCAAGGGACATCGAGGGACATGTTCAACCTTCATATTTAACAGAAATGTAACAATATAAGCTAAAATCTCGTTTTCGCGATAAAGGTCATCTCATTACTTTCTATTTACCAAATTTAAAACGAAAGTGGTTCAAATATTATGGTACGCAATAAAGGACATCGAGGGACAAATTCAACATTAATATTTATCAAACTTTTAACCATATAGGCTAAAATCTCATTTTTGGGAAAATGGTCATTCAAATAATTTCATTTTGCCGAATACAAAACCAAATAGGTTCACATATCATGTTTCGTATCAAGGGAGATCGAGGGACAAGTTCAACCTTTATCAAACTTCTAACCATATAGGCTAAAATCTCATTTTCGCGACAAAGTCATTCCAATACTTTCATTTTTCCGAATATGAAACCAAATAGGTTCACATATCATGTTTCGCATCAAGGGACATCGAGGGACAAGCTCACTGTTTATCAAACTTCTAACCACATAGGCTAACATTTCATTTTCGCAACAAGGGTCATTTCAATACTTTCATTTTACCGAAATTCAAACCAAATATGTTCACATATCATGTTTCACATCAAGGGACATCGAGGGACATGTTCAACCTTCATATTTAACAGAAATGTAACAATATAAGCTAAAATCTCGTTTTCGTGATAAGGGTCATCTCATTACTTTCTATTTACCAAATTTAAAACGAAATTGGTTCAAATATTATGTTTCGCAATAAAGGACATCGAGAGACAAATTCAACATTAATATTTATCAAAATTTTAACCATATAGGCTAAAATCTCATTTTTGGGTCAATGGTCATTCAAATAATTTCATTTTGCCGAATACAAAACCAAATAGAGGTTCACATATCATGTTTCGCATCAAGGGACATCGAGGGACAAGTTCACTGTTTATCAAACTTCTAACCACATAGGCTAACATTTCATTTTCGCGACAAAAGTCATTTCAATACTTTCATTTTACCGAATATCAAACCAAATAGGTTCACATATCATGTTTCGCATCAAAGGACATCGGGGGACATGTTCAACCTTTATATTTAACAGACATGTAACAATATAAGCTAAAATCTCATTTTCGCGATAAGGGTCATCTCATTACTTTCTATTTACCAAATTTAAAACGAAATTGGTTCAAATATTATGGTACGCAATAAAGGACATCGAGGGACAAATTCAACATTAATATTTATCAAACTTTTAACCATATAGGCTAAAATCTCATTTTTGGGAAAATGGTCATTCAAATAATTTCATTTTGCCGAATACAAAACCAAAGAGGTTCACATATCATGTTTCGTATCAAGGGTGATCGAGGTACAAGTTCAACCTTTATCAAACTTCTAACCATATAGGTTAAAATCTCATTTTCGAGACAAAGTCATTCCAACACTTTCATTTTTCCGAATATAAAACCAAATAGGTTCACATATCATGTTTCGCATCAAGGGACATCGAGGGACAAGTTCACTGTTTATCAAACTTCTAACCACATAGGCTAACATTTCATTTTCGCGACAAGGGTCATTTCAATACTTTCATTTTACCGAATTTCAAACCAAATAGTTTCACATATCATGTTTCGCACCAAGGGACATCGAGGGACATGTTCAACCTTCATATTTAACAAACATGTAACAATATAAGCTAAAATCTCGTTTTCGCGATAAGGGTCATCTCATTAGTTTCTATTTACCAAATTTAAAACGAAATTGGTTCAAATATTATGTTACGCAATAAAGGACATCGAGGGACAAATTCAACATTAATATTTATCAAACTTTTAACCATATAGGCTAAAATCTCATTTTTGGGACAATGGTCATTCAAATAATTTCATTTTGCCGAATACAAAACCAAATAGGTTCACATATCATGTTTCGTATCAAGGGAGATCGAGGGACAAGTTCAACCGTTATCAAACTTCTAACCATATAGGCAATAAACTCACTTTCGCGACAAAGTCATTCCAATACCTTCATTTTTCCGAATATAAAATCAAATATGTTCACATATCATGTTTCGCATCAAGGGACATCGAGGGACATGTTCAACCTACAACTTTAACAAACATGTAACAATATAAGCTAAAATCTCGTTTTCGTGATAAGGGTCATCTCATGACTTTCTATTTACCAAATTTAAAACGAAATTGGTTCAAATATTATGTTACGCAATAAAGGACAACGAGGGACAAATTCAACATTAATATTAATCAAACTTTTAACCATATAGGCTAAAATCTCATTTTTGGGACAATGGTCATTCAAATAATTTCATTTTGCCGAATACAAAACCAAATAGGTTCACATATCATGTTTCGTATCAAGGGAGATCGTGGGACAAGTTCAACCTTTATCAAACTTCTAACCATATAGGCTAAAATCTCATTTTCGCGACAAATCATTCCAATACTTTCATTTTTCCGAATATGAAACCAAATAGGTTCACATATCATGTTTCGCATCAAGGGACATCGAGGGACAAGCTCGCTGTTTATCAAACTTCTAACCACATAGGCTAACATTTCATTTTCGCGACAAGGGTCATTTCAATACTTTCATTTTACCGAAATTCAAACCAAATAGGTTCACATATCATGTTTCGCATCAAGGGACATCGAGGGACATGTGTTTCGCATCAAGGGACATCGAGGGACATGTTCAACCTTCATATTTAACAAACATGTAATAATATAAGCTAAAATCTCGTTTTCGCGGTCTCATTTTCGCGACAAAGTCATTCCAATACTTTCATTTTGCCGAATACAAAACCAAATAGGTTCACATATCATGTTTCGCATCAAGGGACATCGAGGGACAAGTTCACTGTTTATCAAACTTCTAACCACATAGGCTAACATTTCATTTTCGCAACAAAAGTCATTTCAATACTTTCATTTTACCGAATATCAAACCAAATAGGTTCACATATCATGTTTCGCATCAAGGGACATCGAGGGACATGTTCAACCTTCATATTTAACAGAAATGTAACAATATAAGCTAAAATCTCGTTTTCGCGATAAAGGTCATCTCATTACTTTCTATTTACCAAATTTAAAACGAAAGTGGTTCAAATATTATGGTACGCAATAAAGGACATCGAGGGACAAATTCAACATTAATATTTATCAAACTTTTAACCATATAGGCTAAAATCTCATTTTTGGGAAAATGGTCATTCAAATAATTTCATTTTGCCGAATACAAAACCAAATAGGTTCACATATCATGTTTCGTATCAAGGGAGATCGAGGGACAAGTTCAACCTTTATCAAACTTCTAACCATATAGGCTAAAATCTCATTTTCGCGACAAAGTCATTCCAATACTTTCATTTTTCCGAATATGAAACCAAATAGGTTCACATATCATGTTTCGCATCAAGGGACATCGAGGGACAAGCTCACTGTTTATCAAACTTCTAACCACATAGGCTAACATTTCATTTTCGCAACAAGGGTCATTTCAATACTTTCATTTTACCGAAATTCAAACCAAATATGTTCACATATCATGTTTCACATCAAGGGACATCGAGGGACATGTTCAACCTTCATATTTAACAGAAATGTAACAATATAAGCTAAAATCTCGTTTTCGTGATAAGGGTCATCTCATTACTTTCTATTTACCAAATTTAAAACGAAATTGGTTCAAATATTATGTTTCGCAATAAAGGACATCGAGAGACAAATTCAACATTAATATTTATCAAAATTTTAACCATATAGGCTAAAATCTCATTTTTGGGTCAATGGTCATTCAAATAATTTCATTTTGCCGAATACAAAACCAAATAGAGGTTCACATATCATGTTTCGCATCAAGGGACATCGAGGGACAAGTTCACTGTTTATCAAACTTCTAACCACATAGGCTAACATTTCATTTTCGCGACAAAAGTCATTTCAATACTTTCATTTTACCGAATATCAAACCAAATAGGTTCACATATCATGTTTCGCATCAAAGGACATCGGGGGACATGTTCAACCTTTATATTTAACAGACATGTAACAATATAAGCTAAAATCTCATTTTCGCGATAAGGGTCATCTCATTACTTTCTATTTACCAAATTTAAAACGAAATTGGTTCAAATATTATGGTACGCAATAAAGGACATCGAGGGACAAATTCAACATTAATATTTATCAAACTTTTAACCATATAGGCTAAAATCTCATTTTTGGGAAAATGGTCATTCAAATAATTTCATTTTGCCGAATACAAAACCAAAGAGGTTCACATATCATGTTTCGTATCAAGGGTGATCGAGGTACAAGTTCAACCTTTATCAAACTTCTAACCATATAGGTTAAAATCTCATTTTCGAGACAAAGTCATTCCAACACTTTCATTTTTCCGAATATAAAACCAAATAGGTTCACATATCATGTTTCGCATCAAGGGACATCGAGGGACAAGTTCACTGTTTATCAAACTTCTAACCACATAGGCTAACATTTCATTTTCGCGACAAGGGTCATTTCAATACTTTCATTTTACCGAATTTCAAACCAAATAGTTTCACATATCATGTTTCGCACCAAGGGACATCGAGGGACATGTTCAACCTTCATATTTAACAAACATGTAACAATATAAGCTAAAATCTCGTTTTCGCGATAAGGGTCATCTCATTAGTTTCTATTTACCAAATTTAAAACGAAATTGGTTCAAATATTATGTTACGCAATAAAGGACATCGAGGGACAAATTCAACATTAATATTTATCAAACTTTTAACCATATAGGCTAAAATCTCATTTTTGGGACAATGGTCATTCAAATAATTTCATTTTGCCGAATACAAAACCAAATAGGTTCACATATCATGTTTCGTATCAAGGGAGATCGAGGGACAAGTTCAACCGTTATCAAACTTCTAACCATATAGGCAATAAACTCACTTTCGCGACAAAGTCATTCCAATACCTTCATTTTTCCGAATATAAAATCAAATATGTTCACATATCATGTTTCGCATCAAGGGACATCGAGGGACATGTTCAACCTACAACTTTAACAAACATGTAACAATATAAGCTAAAATCTCGTTTTCGTGATAAGGGTCATCTCATGACTTTCTATTTACCAAATTTAAAACGAAATTGGTTCAAATATTATGTTACGCAATAAAGGACAACGAGGGACAAATTCAACATTAATATTAATCAAACTTTTAACCATATAGGCTAAAATCTCATTTTTGGGACAATGGTCATTCAAATAATTTCATTTTGCCGAATACAAAACCAAATAGGTTCACATATCATGTTTCGTATCAAGGGAGATCGTGGGACAAGTTCAACCTTTATCAAACTTCTAACCATATAGGCTAAAATCTCATTTTCGCGACAAATCATTCCAATACTTTCATTTTTCCGAATATGAAACCAAATAGGTTCACATATCATGTTTCGCATCAAGGGACATCGAGGGACAAGCTCGCTGTTTATCAAACTTCTAACCACATAGGCTAACATTTCATTTTCGCGACAAGGGTCATTTCAATACTTTCATTTTACCGAAATTCAAACCAAATAGGTTCACATATCATGTTTCGCATCAAGGGACATCGAGGGACATGTGTTTCGCATCAAGGGACATCGAGGGACATGTTCAACCTTCATATTTAACAAACATGTAATAATATAAGCTAAAATCTCGTTTTCGCGGTCTCATTTTTGCGACAAAGTCATTCCAATACTTTCATTTTGCCGAATACAAAACCAAATAGGTTCACATATCATGTTTCGCATCAAGGGACATCGAGGGACAAGTTCACTGTTTATCAAACTTCTAACCACATAGGCTAACATTTCATTTTCGCAACAAAAGTCATTTCAATACTTTCATTTTACCGAATATCAAACCAAATAGGTTCACATATCATGTTTCGCATCAAGGGACATCGAGGGACATGTTCAACCTTCATATTTAACAGAAATGTAACAATATAAGCTAAAATCTCGTTTTCGCGATAAAGGTCATCTCATTACTTTCTATTTACCAAATTTAAAACGAAAGTGGTTCAAATATTATGGTACGCAATAAAGGACATCGAGGGACAAATTCAACATTAATATTTATCAAACTTTTAACCATATAGGCTAAAATCTCATTTTTGGGAAAATGGTCATTCAAATAATTTCATTTTGCCGAATACAAAACCAAATAGGTTCACATATCATGTTTCGTATCAAGGGAGATCGAGGGACAAGTTCAACCTTTATCAAACTTCTAACCATATAGGCTAAAATCTCATTTTCGCGACAAAGTCATTCCAATACTTTCATTTTTCCGAATATGAAACCAAATAGGTTCACATATCATGTTTCGCATCAAGGGACATCGAGGGACAAGCTCACTGTTTATCAAACTTCTAACCACATAGGCTAACATTTCATTTTCGCAACAAGGGTCATTTCAATACTTTCATTTTACCGAAATTCAAACCAAATATGTTCACATATCATGTTTCGCATCAAGGGACATCGAGGGACATGTTCAACCTTCATATTTAACAGAAATGTAACAATATAAGCTAAAATCTCGTTTTCGCGATAAGGGTCATCTCATTATCGTCTATTTACCAATTTTAAAACGAAATTGGTTCAAATATTATGTTACGCAATAAAGGACATCGAGGGACAAATTCAACATTAATATTTATCAAACTTTTAACCATATAGGCTAAAATCTCATTTTTGGGACAATGGTCATTCAAATAATTTCATTTTGCCGAATATAAAACCAAATAGGTTCACATATCATGTTTCGTATCAAGGGAGATCGAGGGACAAGTTCAACCTTTATCAAACTTCTAACCATATAGACTAAAATCTCATTTTCGCGACAAAGTCATTCCAATACTTGCATTTTTCCGAATATAAAACCAAATAGGTTCACATATCATGTTTCGCATCAAGGGACATCGAGGGACAAGTTCACTGTTTATCAAACTTCTAACCACATAGGCTAACATTTCATTTTCGCTATTAAAATGGGAGTAAAGGAAGAAAAAATATTTGAGGGGAAAAATGACATTTGATACAGTTGATTATAGTCATGACTATAATATTAATATTTTTTTATACTGTGTCCATAGATTATTATTTTTCCTTGTTTTGAGAGATTCTCTCTTGTGTATATATTTGTTCATCCCCTTTGTGTAATACAAGTTGATCATTCTAAACTCTACTCAACTGGTACGAACATGCAGAAACAAGTAAAAGCCATCATAAAGGGTGTTGAATTTCATAGATGATGACATTAATGAGTTTGAACATGATGAAATCAGTATAGAAAAGAAGTTTCTAAAAAAAATTATCTAGTGGATATACAAGTTCCTTGCCTGTCCTTGTTCCGGTTCCCAAACATTTTGTTTAAACCCAAAAATTGAACAAAGGCTACAAAATCCGAACTATTGACCTTCAGCTTAAATGCACCCATGTTGTTAAAAGATATAATTTCTTGTGCAACACTTGCACTCTGTAGAATACATGTCATCGCATTTAATTGTAAGCTTCACAGACTTCTGTCTATTTTATATATTTATGTTCACTTCCATTTTCTATCACATTTTGTCATTTCCTTCAGTTACTCAGCACTTTAGACTTTACAAACTCAAATAATCTGTTAGGTATCGGGTGGTATTGATAGGGTAACTGCTGATGCAGTCAGTTATTTCAATATATAGTTATTTAGGAGCAGTTAGCATTTTGTATAATATGCAATATTTGTATTCATTAGGAGCAGTTAGGCAGTTTATGCAGTAATTTGTATTGATTAGGAGTGGTTACAGGCAGTTTATGCCCTTAGTTTATATAAATAAGACCATTTGGCAACAACAGTAGGGAGATTGAGAATTATTCAGTTAGGAACCTTATTGGTTTTTGGGCAGAGAGAGATGTCTCTTCTCTGAGGAGCTTTTGCTCTAGGATTACAGAGGGTTGATCTTCTGTAATATTTTCTTTTCAATCAATAATACTATTTCTTTTGTTTCTCTTTAATTCGGGTTCCTAACATAATATCTATTAATTTGCCCCTTCCTCTATTACAATATTTCTTTTTCCACTCAAAGGAAAAGTAGAGGGATTGGAGAATCATTGCAAGGGAGACTACATGGAAAATCTATTTCCAATTAATACACTGCTATGTAAATTTTCACCTTATATGAGGAATTGTAAATCATAAATATTCATCCCCTATAAGAAGGAAAAGAAAGAAAGAAAAGATAATACTTCCAGCAAAGATATTCATTGAAAAATGCAACTAAAATCAAACAGCATCTGCATAAGTCTACTCTATCAGATGGAGGAAGGCGAAAAAGGGATTAGGTATGTACCTGCGCGACTCGATCAATGTCTGAAAGCAATAGCAATTTTCTATTCTCTGGAACTTTCAGAAAAAGAATCTGCCGAATTTCTTACACCAGAAATGAAGAACAAAGTTATAATTTAATTCGACCGTGTAACAACAATTTCATAAACTCTTGTGATACAAACACATTCAAAAAACTTGTGTGCGAATTTGTACCAGGAATAATAGCATGTATGAAACTAATGACTTGACTTGCCAGCGCCAGGTGTTTAGAGGTGATGGACTTCAAACCAGACACCTGAACACAATTTAGAAAAAATTAGAAACCAAAAGAATGACAAAACTCTAAGTTAATTGAAATGGGATCAAGTTCGTTAAGCAAAACTGTTCGAAAGCCGAAAAAATCAACAGCTGCAGCATTTACTTAGGATATAGTTTAACGAAATGATGCACACTGTTTGAAAGCCGTGAATTTTTTAACTCAGCATTGTCCTGCGGTTTTTTTCCAGTGCAGGACAATATATAAGCTGATATGAAATGACTCAATATATGCTCCCCAAGCTGGGTTTCATTAACACATTAGTTGAAATCTGATAGGGTCACTATTAATGAAAGGTCCATTATTAATGTGGGGGGAGAAATAACAGAATGGGGCACGTGGGGTAAGGGGATTAAAGAGAGAGAATGTGAGAATTCTGTTATAATAGAATGAGTTTTGGAGGGGGGGTAACAGTATGAGGGGGTATGAAAATATTTTGGGTAACGGTTATGGCAACCTATCATCTTTTTTCTTGGTAATAGAATGGTTTTATTGGAAATATTTTGGCTTGAGGAAGGATACTAATCCAACTGTCTTCTTCGTTTCTACATTTCTATATTTTGCTTTCTGTTGTACAGTTACAGAGGGATACGCCTCAGATTGTAAATTGCAGAGCTCCATTATTTTCTATTTCAGATATGAATATATTAGGTTTTTATCAAATTGGCATCAAAGAGCTCAGATCCTTGGAGCTTCTAATATTTATTTAAAAAAAAAAACGAAATGGAAGCATGGATGAGAAGATTGGAACAGGATGAAAGTAAGGAGCAGCCCCTGAAAATTGATTCTAACTTATTGAGTCAAACAATTGTATTTATGAGCTTATAAGACCATTTTTCCCTATGGTGTTGAATGTTGGGCAGTGAAGGGAAACAAGAGAAAAATTTATTGTATTGGAAATGATAATGAGTGATGAGATGGATAATGGTCAAACTAAAAGAGATAGAGGAATACCTAAATTCTTTTGCAGAAATCACTTGGACGTTGCTCTAGATATATGCATCTTATTTATAAAAATAGTTTTTATATCTAAAAGGATCCAAAAATTCAGAGAACAATACAAGTACTACCTGCATTGCTTTAGCCCCAAGCACAAGTTGACATGTTCTTGTGTTGAAACACTTCAAGATTTCTACCACACGGAGAACAACTTCTGAAGATAGTGCTGGCAAAAGGTTGTTCATATCAATGTATTCTGACAACATCTTGAGCAATATCAAGCCACTGGAAGCAAACAGAAGATATTGAAGTACTTTAAATGCATTCTCACAGCTGAGGGCTAAAATGGGAGAAATTATAAATGATGAAAAGAGAACAATTTTATCAAATTAACCGTATTAACTATTGGTTGATTCTCATTATCGTAAACCCAAAGTTGAAAATAATAACTTGGGAGCGATACACACGATACTAATTAGAGGGCATAATTGGAAAAAAGTAATTAATGTTACATTGAAAACTGAAAAATAACAATTTTGGGGGCAAATTCATTTTCGCAAATGTAACAATTATTATGGAACAGAAGGACTAATAATAATAATAATAATAATAATAATAATAATAATAATTATAATAATAATAATAATAATAATAATAATAATAATAATAATAATAATAAAAAATACTTGAGTATGCCTACACAAGCATATTAAGAGAGAGAGAGAGAGAGAGAGAGAGAGAGAGAGAGAGAGAGGAAAAGAAGACACAATGAATAGAAGTTGCATACAATAGGGGGCAAAAAGAAAACAAAGTTCAGTCCAGATGACCAACCAGTTTACCATGTGATAACCAACACCTTTGTAGAAAAGAGGTTGAGATGCAGATTTTTTCTGATCTTTCTCAGTGCTGATACTCTCTAACGATTTACTATGACCTCTATTTGGTTTCTTAGATTCATCGGTGGAATCAGTCTGCTCAACATTCTGTTCAGCATTTGACTGTCCAGTGTCTGCCATCGGCCGAGCATCATTGTTAGTCGCCAAATCATGGTAACTGTTTGAATTATCTTCTTCAACACCATTAGGGTCCCCAGAAGACAATGCATCCAATGGAAAAAGCGTATTGATAATGGATTGAAATTCATCAGGAACATCTATCTCCACCCATGTTTCCTGGTCAAGCACTGCCATAATTTTTGACACCTAAATGCAAAGCAAGGGATATTAATAGAGATGAACAGTTTTTTGAGGAAATAATATATAAAACACAACGGAAAGCACCAAATTTAAACTGACCCAAGAATCATGCTGACAATCAATAAAAGCCTTGGCCTGTGAATGCAGTATCCCACGGATGTTGTATCCCAATCTTCCACCAATCTGTTAGTTTTAATTTGGGAGTTCAATCAGGGAACTAAAACCACATAATTTGAAATTTAAACTTTAAACCAAAATGAAAATATGTACTTTTTCTGTAGCTGTAATGAACTCATGGGTGATGTTGTAAACAGTTAGAAACTCCTGCAGTTTCAACCTAGGATGGAGAGTAGCACGGACCCCCAGAAGCTTTGCCCATCTTACATGAGCTTCTGCGTTTTCTCGCAATACATCAGCTCTGTTTAGGACCAGATTTTTTGAGAACATGAAATAAATTGGGCAGCAATTAAAACACAAAAGTAATGGCAGAAAGCTACTACAGCTGAAGTCATGTGGCAAACCACTCAAGTCTTAAGGGAACAGAAAGTAGTGGCACTTAACAATATTCTAGCTCATTTTTCTTTTAATTTTCCTCTCACAATTCTGTCCAATTTCGTTTTTTGTAGCCTGGTTTTTAAAATGATGGGACAGATCCATAATGCTTTTAGTGTAAAACTTTGTGTACCTTCTTCACCTATCAGATTGAACTTTCGAGTTAACTGGCTTTTGACATATAAATAGTGTTCTGGTGTTTAAAAAGAGTTCCTACGAATAAGGATTCTATAAAGGAATAGTCCTCGTTCAATATATTACATTTGTCACCATTCAATAAAGTATCATTTTAAAACTAGTATTTCATTTCTATACTCCATTAGATAGTTTAGGTGTTTCTGTGAGAGGAAAATTAGCTCCTACATCATAAATTACATGCTTCTTCCAATCTAAACACAAAAGAATCCAGAAAAACTTTCCATTACAAGTGTATTAGAACAAAGAGCCTATATTTAACCTGAAATTTTTTGACATATTTGAGAAGCTCACAGCATCTATTGCTTTTCCGTGAAAAGATGGACCCTTGGCAACATTCTTTTGAGGTGAATATGGCAAAACTGTGGTACCATGAACCTCACTTTCTTGGGATATTTCTGCAGCTGCAGCACCATGCGCAATTGCTGCAGCAACTGAATCAGAAGCATAATGACCATCACAGTTGCTCAAAATCCATTCAATGGCTTTTTTCACTTCAGCCGCCCGCACTAAATGTGCCTGCAATCACTAAAAAGAAAAAAAATCTTATTACATCACTCTTACAAAAGCTGATAAAGTGCAAACCATTGGAAAGGTAAATTTCAGTAACATGGCTGTAACCCTAGACACATAATACCTATTCTTGTACATGAAATATAGCCAATACATAGAGTCTCCCTAGGAAGATAAAACATGTAAGTTTTTAACATTACAAGTTGGCATAATAGTCAATAATCCCTTTCTTGGGCAATAGCCATTGATAATGAAGGTTTAATGTACCAAGAGACAAAATTATGCAGTAAAAACTATACAGCATACAATATATTCTAATGCTATTAAAACCAATCTAACATATGGAAAAGTTCAAGTCCTGTGATTGCAGAATTCGTGGATGCAAACCTTGTCTGCCATGAATAAAATGTCTTTAGGTTTCACTGTTCTAAGTATTATAAAAGTTAAGGAAACACCACAAGATTGTCAAGACAAAGAATTTCTAAACCAGGGAGCATTTTGATTCATGTACATGTGATATTTGTTGATGTTGATATTTAAATAAATAGTAGATAATTATATTTACATTGTAAATATATTTTACCTTACTCTCTAAGTTACTTAGCATAGAATATTATTTAGAATATTCCTTCTGTAAATATATCCTAGCTTAGTCTCTAAGTTACTTAACTCCTATATAATAAATCTTCCGTAGTGCTATTCAGACGCACAGTTTTCATCATATGTCTCTCTTTTCTCTCTTATTCAAGATTTGA
The DNA here is from genome assembly GCF_051527215.1 of Medicago sativa. Classification (NCBI taxonomy): domain Eukaryota; kingdom Viridiplantae; phylum Streptophyta; class Magnoliopsida; order Fabales; family Fabaceae; genus Medicago; species Medicago sativa. The sequence goes on along the minus strand of NC_140754.1, from coordinate 49,472,550 downwards.
TATAACTCAGATTTCAGATTCTCACATATATAAAGAAACAAAACTAAACACTCAAGGAGTTACATGAAGATCACGATCACTTCAAAGATAGCATAGAGCATAATGATCGGACTTCAGATTGAAAATATATTGTATTTTCTTGTATCAAGGAAAGGAGAATGTACAACATGTATACAAGAAGTTAACCTGATCAATCCCTACCGGTTAAGGAATAAAAAATAACTAAAAAGGACACTTGGGAAATAATACCAGAAACACAATCAGGATATTATCTGAACATAATGTTACAATATCCCGACATGCCCCTTAAGGTGAAGCATATACATCATATGTGTTGAGATATTAAGATTGATTATATCAAGATTTGCTAGTAGTAGGATTAATGATAGGATAATATTCCTATTTAGATTCCATCTCACGTGTATAAAAATATTTGTTCAGCCCTTTTCACAGTTAATGAGAAATATTTATATTCAAAATGATATCTATAGCAAGGTTTCTCTTTGGGCATCACCGAACTAAAAACTAGGTTACCCTTGAGGACACAAAGAATAGGGCTTAAGAACCTTGCTATGAATACCAATAGTAATTGAAAATAAACTGTATTTTCATGTATCAATGGAAAGAGAATGTTCTATATACATTACTACCTTTGTTCCTCAATATAAGCTCCTTTTTTTCCAGACAAAAAAAAAAGTGTCCGTAAATATAATCCCCATTTCAAATTACTAGATACATTTATTTATTTTTTTCAAATACACACAATTAATACTACTAAATGTTTTGGGAGATGAGGTGTCAGAGTTGAACACATCCATAAACAAAATGGTATTTTAGGAACATCTATACACAAAATAGATACATTGAATACAATACCCACTTTTTTTTTATTTTGGTACAACACTACCCACTTTTGTTTTGTTTCGAGGGAACTACCCACTTTTTTTATTTTTTTAATATATGTGAAAATTGCAAAAGGACCATATAATAATGGACATATATATATATGTTGAGAGATGAGGAGGAATCACATTACACCAGTGTAACAATTGGATAGTGTTACAGTTCTCAATAAATTTTTATCAAATACTTATAAAACAAAATTTATTGTTGGATTCAAAGCTTATATCGTATAGATTTTTTCTGCAATTGCGTTTTTGTAAATCTAATATAATTTGATATGTGATTCGGAATGTCAAATCAAATGACTTTAGATTTAGATAAACACTTATAAAAATGATTTATATCATATAAACTTTCAATCCATTAGTGACTTTTGTAATACACACACAAAAGGTGTTGGATAGCTCAACTGGTTTGAACTAAGAGATAAGGAGTTGGAGGACTTGGGTTCAAACCCGGACGAAGGAGAAAAACTAATCTAACAACTAGCGACTAATATTTGCCATTAAACAAAAAAACGCAAACACACACACACATATAGATGAGGCTAACCTAATTAATCGCGAAAGATTAGGGAAGATAATCAACTAAAAGGAGAAAATAGCAAAGAATCCCAGGAATACAATAGGATAATATCTAAACTGGTACCAAGACTATTTTACAATATCTCAACACTTGGGAACAATCAATGCTTCTAATCTCCAATGGAAGTTTCTTCAACGTGGAAATGCTACCTTTAGGTACTTACTTTCCATATAGGTGTTTCCTAAGTAATGTTCCCTAATTATGAATAATATGGGAGGACCATTAGGTACAAGACTTCTCTTTTAATGCTTTACCATGTCTGACCTTTTTCTTCCTTACACTACAACACTCATATCCACAATTTCTAGTGTCCAAGATCAAATTTTCTTGGAGTTTACGATTGTTCCGTAACTTAAAAAACAAAGAATGAAATGGAGTGGAATTGCAAACTATCACTCATATCTGCTAAAACTTACAACATACTTCTAAATAGTAGCGAAATTGATTTTTTATGCAACTTTACTCGGCATTATCAGGAAAATTATGGGAAAAGAAAATGTTTCTGACTATGCATGTTGTTAGGACATATGAGAGGATGTTTTAAGAAATTAGTAGGTGATTAATTAGGTTTAAGTTGATTATTAGTAAGTGGTCCATTAGGATTAAATAATAAGAGGCCCATTAGGGTTAAATAATAGAATGTTCTCTTTATCTGTATGTACAGGGGAATTCTTAGGAGTTTAAGAGATGACAGAATAAGTTTTCTGTTAGGGCCAGAGTAGGATTCCTCTCTGAGTTGTGTCGGAGCTTTGCTCAGGGAGTAGTTAGAGAAACTCTCTCTACTACTATTTCACCATTTTCGTTACTATCAATAAAGCACCCTATTTAAATTGGTAGAAAACAATGAGTCCAGTAAGTGAATTAACAATAATACAGCCAAGCAAGAAGAAAAAACAGATGGTTTATAAAGCAAAGGTGACATTTTCAAATTTTCCTTAATTGCAGAGTCTGTGTATTGTGTATTAGTGTCTGTGCATCTCAGCAATGCCGGCAAGATATCATTAATGTGTGTTGTCTATATTATTAAGACTAAATACATTTCAAAATATACAAGAATTATAGTCTAGATGGACACAACAAAAGTCAAGTACAAATTACCTGTACAATCATGAAAACAGCACTCAAAAGATGGACAAAGCAATCAGATGACAGACTCTTTAACTTGCTAGCAAGTGAAGCACCACCACCTGAGTCACTATTAAACATTAGAAAGTTGAAAGTAGAAAAGTGCTTATAAAAGAAAGGTATATATATATATATAACAGTCTGATTACAAACCTATTTACATTTTATGAGATGTGACATAAATAAACAATGCAACAAATTGTTACTGTTCAATGGTTCGATCCACACAAAAATTATGTTTGAGTTATTAATGTAACAGTGAAAATAATAATTTAACCCCCAACCCATATATAAGATTTAATTTCTGATAGCCAAATATCAATAGTTATGCTATAGAAATTCTCACCATCTGCCTCTACAGCTCTGTCTCCAGAAAAGAACTCCGATTCTGAAGCTCGAGCAGCAATAACTGGAAGCAACTCAGCAACGGCAGTTTTAATAGCACTCTTCATATCAGCAGTCAGTGTGTCTCGATAGATCCTCAGAACAGAGGGAAGTTTAGCCTGAGAATAAGAAAACCATAAAACCAAAACAAGCTAAATTCCAGAAAACCAAGTTTTCGACTACCTGGGGAAAATAGTATAATATCATCTAACAATCCCAAGACTCATTCAAGAAAGGAGCATAGTGTGCATTTCTAGAAGCTAAAAGAACAAGGAATAAATTTCAAAAAATAAACTGAAAAGCTTTAGGAATCGTAAACATATCTTATAGGTCTCTCCCCACAAAACATGTGAAATCTTAATATCCTAAATTACGAATGTTAGGGAGACCGGGGAATTTGGAATACTTTGTAGACAAGTTAAACTTAAATCTTCATGGGCAAATTTATTTTGATTCCAGGTCAACAAATTCCCTCCAAGAAAGAGACGCATCAATGAATGGCAGTCAAATGTACAATTATTATTTTTGAAATAGTGCATGTGCATGTTAGGGACAGTTGTCCAATTCATTTATATCCCTTACACCACCTAGATGGATAAAACTTGGTTGTTATTGTATCATATACATAGTTTACTGCTCTGTGGTCTGTACTACAAAAAGGGCTTCGAGGAAAATTTCAGTTAATAAGATGAAAGTATAGATGGCATGGGGAAACAACAAACAGCCACCACCTAATTAATGGACTGTAATTGTGCGGTGTTAGTATTCCCAACTCCACATAAAATAACTTGTTGCCAAGACTACCTCTGCGGCTCTGCCACTCCAAGGTTTTCAGATTCCATGCCTCACATAGCACAATTAGAATGAATCGCGAGGAGTTTCAGGAGAATTACATTGGAAGCATAAAGATGAAACTTTCAAGGTGATGTTTCTTTGTGTGCAACATAGTTCATCAATTATTTTTATGGTACCAGATCTCAGACGATTTTTTCTGTCTCTTATCTTATCCTCATATATCTGTTACCAACTGCCAAGCGTTTACAAATCACTATGAAGGATAAAAGGAACAGCATATCCTCAAAAATACAAAAGAATAACTAGTTGCATGGATCTTAGTGAAGATTTTTCATCAACCAAAGGTATTATTCAAACTCCCATGACATGATATAGAAATTGAACTAGCATAAACAACAAATATTTTTAATAGAAACGAAGCAGCAATTGAGGTAGATATTGTGATTTATTGTGGCCTGTAAACAAAAAATCATCAACAAATGGATTAATTTTTTATCTTGATTTGGATAAAAGATGGTTGTTATTGTGTTTTTTTGTGGCTTGGAAACAAGTAATCCTAATTATCAACTGGAAAGTTCAGGAGTGTATTTTTTTGCTTGTCGCTTTTAAATTTGTTTAAGGGTTGGTCTTAACAAACTACATTCTTATCTTTTTATTTCGGTTTCGTATATGATTCGAACTAAATTCATCCACGTTGCTTTATTTTAAAATGTTTTAAACTTACGCTTATTTAAAACATGTTTTCTTTGTCCATCAATGCTTGTAACTTTGAAATCTTGAGTTTTGGTAATGATATAGTGGTAAAAAACAATTGTATATTTTTGAAGAAAAACCGCAAGTTGTGTTATGTATTGGATGTTTAGTAATGTATTGTTTTATTTTTGTAGCATTCTTTCAGCAGAGTTTATTCGATCTTCTTTAACGGATGCTGCAGAATCAGATGTGATAATTTTATCTAAAGCTAAATCAAGAGCTTCCCTGCTGATGAACGGAAAAGATGATGAAGTAAGATCGTATCTTAAATTACTTTTATCCTTAACACCTCTTTTTGTTTTGTCTCTTTTATTTTATATGAATCTTGTGCTGGAGATCTGTCAATTGTTTACCATTATTATGTTATATAGAGGGTACTGTCACAGGGATTTCTTCATGTAAAATGTAGTTGGCATATTTTAAAGTGAACTGTACTGTCAGGTTGTCAAACTCTAGTCGAGAGTGTAGGTAAAATCTCAGAGATTCCGTTGATTCGTAGAGTATACCTAATATAAAAGATGTTAAAAAAAAAGTATACCTAATATACAAATAATATTAAAAACCTTTACACGACATATATATAAGGGAAATGTTAACGAGTTCCCCCGGGGCACTCTTTAAGACCTTTAAATGGTAATTTTTTTTGAAAATTTGTGTAATCAATATAATCACATTAACACGCCAATAATCCAACATTACAAATTCATAATAAGGGTTACACGCACATTTCACCCCCTAACTTTTAAAATGTAGCGATATTGGCTCCCTTTTAAAAGAAATAGCCAAAGCCCCCCCTCCTCCCTCCCTCCCTTCATTTAGCCTCTTTTGCAAAACACTAATTTTGACTTGGTCAATACTATGTGTCACACCATCTGTGTATTTTTTGAATTAAAAAAAGGAAAAGCCATGTGTGTATTTATAGAATTAAAAATAATAATTAATGATGAAATAAAATAAATGGAAAAGGAAAAAAGGGGAGAGCACGTGTTTTCTCCTTCACCATCTCCTTTCCTCTCTCTCAACCCTCTCCCTAACCTCCATCAATATAGCAGCAACCATAAGCCACAACTCTCCAATTTCATCCCCTTTCACTACACGTTCACCAGCTCATCCACAACTTTTTTTTTCCAAATGACTCATAAACCCACCCACACTTTTGTGACTCAAAATCTCACTTTGATCCACCCATTCCTCAACCACCACCAACCCCTTTTCCTTCATTCTCTCTACCAACTGAACAGCCAATACCTCATCTAACCTCAGTTATACATCTTCTTTGTCAACAATCTTACCTTAACTACCCACAAAAATTTATGTCCACTTTTCATCAACCCATTTTGAATCTCTCTCATTTGGTCCCTTCCCAACACAGCTCTGCTTTCAAACCAAACATAAACCACAAACCTAATAGGTTGCTCATCTGATGATGTTTCCTTTTGATTTTCTTTCTCAAGTTCAAGAGGAACAAAAGGACAAACACCAGAAACAGAAAGTGACTCTGATTGAAATGAGAAAGGAAAGAGGGAAGACATCAGAGATAAAAACAGAGATGGATAGTCAAAGTGCAGAGATCAAAGGAGAGAGAAGGTGAGTTGACTCACAAATGGTTTGAAACTTTGAACTCGTGAGGACTGGGTTGAGAATCGAATCTGTGATAGAGGACTTGAAATTGGCATGGACAGGGTGAAACCATGGAGGCTCCATTATCCGATGGTAGAACCGGCCTCCGTAAGTGAATGGGTGCGGTTCCGTGGTGGTCGGAATCGCAAAGGGGGAACCACCATGGTAGAACCGTCCTCCATAGTGAAAGGGATTTTCATATTAGTGATCTTTTCAGACTCAGCTCTTTGCCCTGTGCAGTATCAGGTTTTAAATTAAGTTCGAAAAACATGAGTTTAAAGGAGTGTTTGACTTCCAAATAGGTTTGTTAGGGATTGACTTGTGATTCACTTGAAGAATCCAAAGTCTAAACTCTTCTTTGTTGGAAGTAGTTAAGTAGTTGAAATAAGTATAAGTAGCAGGATAAATAATGAAGGTATTGTTGATTCTTGCTACCTTAAGCACAAATGCACAATGATAAATATTTTCATCGAGTACTCTAGCATTTAATCCAATGTTTGAGAAGCTGAAATCTCAAAATGTTATGTTGCGTGGATTATGTTCTTTCTGTTATTATATTTTCTTGGGTGTGCATCCGTGTTTTGATAAATATTATTTCTCAATTGTGATGTTTTGAAGTTTTGAGGATGCAAATTTTGATCTAATCTCTACCTAATCATAACCAGGCAAAGTTAGAAGAAGAAACAACCAATTTCAAAGATAGTCTTCTCCCTACTGTAATTGGCTTGCTTAGAACAGTGAGTATTAGCTGCATTTACTCTTATTCTGTATCTCTCTTTTCTTTCTTATCAATCAAAATGATGTGTTTTACTTGGATAAACCAACCCGAATAATCAGCAGCTGACTGAACCAGATTCATGTGGTACAAATGTTTTGTATCCACAGGCACCTATTCTTATAAATTTATATATTCAAAATCTAGGCAAGAATTTATATACAAATTCTTATAAACCTAAGTTAAAATTCACTACTTTTAAATATTGACTGTTCTTTCAAACAAAAAAAAATATTGACTCTTAAATGGGTGCTTTTGGCTTCTAGATGGTGCTTAAGTCAGATTGGTAAACTTGATAAATGTGGATTCATCTTTCTCCACTGTCTTATTTTTCACTTCTGTTTCTTTTAGGATGGCATATTGATTTTCAATGGTTGCATCCCCCTACTTCTTTATCAAAACAATTTATTTTTCTACCATAAGAACAAAAGATTTCACAGATAGGCCAAGTGCAATGCAAGCCCGAAACATTTTTTCAACCCATCAAAGCCATTAGCAGAGTGTAGACTTCCCTATCACCATCTAAAGATCAAAAGCAAAAACAGAGCTATCCAAAGAAACCTTATAATTCAACCCTATTCTCTTCCCATTATTACAGGGGAACAAAAATCACAAAAAGCAGTAGAAAACACTGTCAAATGAATTTGCAGATGCAGGTTAACGGAATACACAATCTTGATAGATCTGGACATCAAAAAAGGTGTACCTGTTTATGGATTCTATAAAGCCTGTCACATGATCTCTAAGATGGCGAAAGCAATGCAAGCCAGTGAGCTCGTCTCCATCCTACCAAAGTTACAGGAAACAATAAGACTAAAATTAGCATAAATTTTCTTCTCGTCCTTCAGGAATCCCATTGATGTTAAAACATAGACTGTGCCATTAACAGACTAAAAAGGAAACTAGGTAAGTTCGACACTGTAAGTAATTGATGTCAGCTGTAACTTAAAAGGAAACTGGCACAATTCAATATTATGATTGGTATCTGCTACCCAAACATTGATTGATATCAGCTACACACACATTTACTAAGACATTACCCATCCACGATAAGATCTGGTAACATCTAAACATGTTCAGTGATTATGCAAAGAAAAGGAACATAATGCAGTACCTCCGCATATCACAAAGTAAATATATCGTGATCAATATGGATAATGGAATCAACATAAACCTTCTTTCTAATTTCAATGCTTCAAAGCAATTATAATTGTAGGGGAAAATATATTCTAAGTAGAGGATACCAACTACATTGTACCTTGGATTTTTTGAACTGAATAAAATTTAGGAATTACTTATGTTGAGTTATCCATCATATTCTATTAAGTTGACTAAACTAAAAATCATAATAAGTCAAGACTTAAGATACATCCCTAGTCATGATAGGTCAAACGCATATAGTGCTGATGAAAAGATAAACAAAACTAAGTCTACGATCATGAAAACAAGTAGTAGTTAAGAATAATATTCAGAAAATATCATATAATAATTAAAGTATACCAGCAAATGTTGCAAATCATCAGTTACATCCAGTGCTCCAGCACAATCTGCAGATGCAACAAGCTGTATCACAGCAAAATATATCAACTTAAAATGGATTTCCAGTTGTCAAACATTCATAAAAACGACTAAAATAATAAAGGAAACATAGGAAAATCAAACAAAATTATCGCCATACTAATTTTCGAAGAAACCTGTTGCATAAATTGATTAATTACAAGCTCACAGAACTGCTACTACAACAACCCAAAGAAAACTGCAAATAGTTTCCCCACAAATCTCAATAATTCATTAATCCTATTCAGTATAGCTTCCACATTTACAGCACTAACACCTCTCCATTACAACGATTCATAATAAAAACATTCGAAATTCAAAACTCCGAATTATTCACTAGCTAACAGAAATAAAACTGCATAAGATTAACTGGAATATCTGCAGTACCGATAGTACTTCTAATCGAAGGCGTGTCCAGAGTCCGACACAAATGTGTGATTACGTTCAATCATGCAATTTTCAGTAATTGTTATCAGTGTTGGCGTGTCATTGTTCCGCAATTCTCAATAACATTATTCAGTAAAATTTCTAACATTCACAACACTAAATCCTAAACACTTCACTCTAAAATCAATGAATTGAATCAAAAAACTCAAAATCTAAAAATGAGGATTGTAAAGCGAAATCTAACACACACTAACATAGAATCTTGCCACAAAAATTCAAAAAACGAACCAATTTGAGAGCAGAGAGTGCTTGATTAACATATAGTATGAGCCTAAGTTTCTGCTGAAGCGCCAACAAATTCGTCCTTGTACCATTAAGCTGCCTCGCAGACTCAACCAAATCGGAATCAATAAGCCTAACCGTATCCTTCAATTCACGAATCCTTGCACATCCTTCCACGATCTTCCCATTAAGATCCTGCAACTCACCTGCGCTTCAAAGAACGACGACGATCTCAACGAGATCTCCTTCACAAGATGAAGCTCAACCACATCAAGATACTGCGAAAGCTTCTCCTGCAAAACCGCGTTCTCAGCAAAAGTCGAGAACGGACACGCCGCGCGGAACGTAGCGCCTTCTTCGAGATGAAAGTCTTGTTTGAAGTAAAGAGACGGAACTTCACGGAGACACGCGACGAGTGCTTCTCCGGCACCGCCGTCGTCGGAGATAGTTGAGATCTCGCTGTTAGCGTGTTTGCGGATTTCGTCGAAGCGATGGAAGGGATCGGAGAGGGAAGAGAGATAAGGAAGGAAATCCGATCGGGTGAGAGTGGAGGTGGATTTGGTGGAGGAGATAAGGGGTGAATTCGGGAGAGGAGATTGTGGTGGAAGAGAGAGGGTTGTTGAGGATTGAGGAGAGAGATTGGATTGTTGAAGAGTCTTTGGAGAAAGATGGGGAAGAGGTTGAGGAAGATGTGGAGGTTGTGCGGGTGAGATGGGTGGTGGACAGGGGCGGTTCCTTTCATGTTGGAGGGGTAGCCTTGGCTACCCCAAAAGAAAAAATATTCTTCAATTGGTGGGTATGTAATTTTATCCGGCTACCTCAAATAATAAACATTGAGCTACCCCAATCAAGTTCAGTTGTCGAAAATTAGGATAATTAAGAAAGTAAAAATATTACTACATGATTGAAATATTTATTTATATTGGTTTGATACTTTCAGTCTCTAACAATTATAGAGAAAACTTTTTCAACAATAAAAATTATCAAGACAATAGTCATAAACAAATTAAATAGACAATAAGTTTCTTGCAAATAACCTATTAGTTTACATTGAAAGATACATTATTAATTTATTTAGTAAACACTCAATTATGGATAAAATTGGTTTCTTGAAATGCATTTTGTCCAAATTTTCTAATAGCTATCGTCAATTTTTATCCTTTGTTGTTGCTTTAATTTACATTTCGTATAAGTAAAAATTATTGTGATTTTTGTCTTGTATTGGTTAATTTACAGATTAAATTTCTTTTTGGTCTCTACAATACTTGAATTTTTAAGTCAAGTTCATAAAATTTTGTTTAATTTTAGTCCTTAATTTTTTGTTATAGAAATTAAATACAAGACTAAAAACATTTTTTTTGTGAAATTTAAAAAAATCGAGAAAAAAATTGCATAAAATGTCTGTAAGGACTAAACCTTAAAAATTATAATCTATGAGACTAAAAACATATTTTATCTTTAAATTTAATATGTTGGTTTTAAATTTTTTTCTTTATAGCTGGCCCCTGCGTAAACTTTTTGCTAGCTTCGCCGCTGGTGGTGGAGAAGGTCGGTGATCTTCCCCACGACGGTTGTTGAGAAGGTGGGGAATCCATTTGGATTATAGAGGGGGAGTTAGTTAGAGGACATTGGTTTTATAGTGAGGATTTTAGTTAGTGTGAGGGGGTGTAAGGGTCCGTTTGGTTCGAGAATTAGGAGGGGAGGGGAGGGGAGGGGAAGAATTTTAACGGAGGGGTGGGGAGGGGAGATATTTTAATTAAAAGTGTGTTTGGTTCGCAAGGGAAGGGGAGGGATTTTAAAATTATTTTACTGTTTTACCCATAAACTTAATTAAATAACGATAATAAAGTAACGAAACAATAACAATGTAATCGATAACAACACGATGTAGACGATGGAATAATGGATTAGTAATAGGGTTGTTACAAGTAGTAATAAAAGTTGTTACAAGGAAAAGTTGTTAATAATATAGAATAAAAGTTGTTACAAGAAAAAATTGTTAATAATATGGAATAAAAGTTGTTACAAGATAATATAACCTAACCTAATAATAATAAAAGTTGTTTCATGGATAATATAACCTAATAATAATAAATGTTATACGGATAATATTGAGATTTTAAATTAATATAAGGATAATTTTGGCAGTGCAATAAAATTTGCTCCCCTCCCCTCCCCTCCCCTTCTAAAAATTGAACCAAACACTTCAAATTAAAAATATCCCCTTCCCTCCCCTCCCCTCCCCTCCAAAACTCTCGAACCAAACGGACCCTAAGGGGAGATGGGGGGTGTAAGAGGAAAGGGAAATGTGAATGAAAAAGGTTGGGATCTGGAGGAAGAAGAGAGGAGAGAGTTGAGGTTGGTTTTGCAGTGAGGAATGAAATGAAAATGGAGTAGTGGAAGTGGAGGAAGAAGATCTTTGTATGGAAAAAAAACCGGTGGTTGAACCGGGTTTGGGATTGGGAGTTTAAACCGGTATGGTTTAACCGTAGTGTGTGCCAGTGTGGCTTCAAATCTCTTGCATTAATTCTTTTTGGAAAATGCTAACAAGTGCCCTAAGGGCATTGTTTAAGCATCTAAAAGTAGCAACTTTTGCATTGGAAATTGTACAATTATGACTTTAATATGTGTTGGACTTGTATTTTCAAGACATAGTTTCTTTTTGTGGGTTCCTTAAACAATGTCCTTAGAGCACTTGTTAGCAAGACCCATTCTTTTTTATGAATAAAATATCCCAATTAATTGCCTATAAAAACAACAAATCCCTCACTCAAAAAAAAAACAATTCTCTAATATCCAGTTAATTAATTAATTAATATTCTTTATACCTAAAAAACAATTAATTAATATATCTTTGTAAGAAGGCAAACTAGTCTATCGAAATTAGCATAGAAGGATAATCAAATAGTTGTAGCACATCCTAAAATCTCAACTCAACCAAAATTAATTAAAAATCTTTAATTGTTTTGTCTCATCTTTATTATAAACATTTCCCCTATTTTATTTTATTTTTGGTGGTGGCCGGGGTTTGAAACTCGGACCTTACATATTTTATGCATTGTCCATACCAACTGAGCTAAGCTCACGAGGACCCCCTATTTTATTTTGATAGTACGTGTGGCAAACTTGGCAACCTTATATTGAAATGTGTATTTAATGTTTTCTTTCACATACACACCAAAATGTAATCATGTCCATATGTTGCAAGAAAATCTCTATTGATTTGCTTCCTTAATTGTTGTTTTTAATTTTACCTTATTCATTACAAAATAAACATAGCTAAAATTCAAACATATCACAGGCATTTGAAAAAAATCATATAGCTAATATTTGCACGGGTATTTAAAATATTCATATTAAAAATCATTTAACTGAAAATAAATTATAATATGTTTTGAATTTAATTTACGAAAAAAATACATAATAGAAAATTCAAATTTTCAAATTTACGTAACTAATATTTTTTTCAACTATTATTATACATTTTTTGTGAAATGCTTCTTTTTTTGGTGGTGGCCGAGATTCAAACCTCGAACCTTGCATATATTATGTATTGTCCCTACCAACTGAGTTTAGTTCACGAAGACTATGAAATGCTTCTCGTATTGCTAGAGACAATTGCATGATTTAAGGATATCCTTTAAAAAACTATTATTTACATTTTCTGTAAAAAAAAAAAGTTATATTAGTATATGATCGTACCTGATCAGAAGGTGACTGCCGGTGCTTTGAATGCGGTGGTTGTGACGGTGGTGGAATACGTCATACTGCTTCTTGGAGCGGATGGGTGGTGTGTACCTGCAGGCACTCCGACGCTCAAGTCAGTAGAGATCAGAGAGTGAGGGTTTGAGAGGAAGAAAAAAGTTCTACCTTGGGGACTGCAGTGAGTCCCCTATTTATAGAGGTGGAGAGCTGCAGAGCCGTTGAGGAGGCACACCTGGCTCTGGCGGTTACGAAATTGTGGGAAGTGTAACCGCCAGAGAGTTTATTGCGGGAACGTGCAGAATGTGCAAGAGAGACGTTGGGGTTTGTTTGAACCAGTCTCGTTTGCTTCGTGCACCCCCCTCAGGGAGGGGGTAAGTTGCGAGCAATAATGCTAAACGTGGAGTTTGGGCTTTGAGTGATATTGGGCCTAAGTGGATGGGCAAAGAATCCTTTTGGCCGGTCCAGAACAATATATGATTTTTGCATTAGTTGCATACTGTTAGTGAAATTATGTTTAACTTTTGGGTAGTGTTAACTTGTGCCCTTAGGGCACATGTTAAGAAACCTAAAAGAAGAAATTTTCTCTAAAATTTTGTGCATTTAAATGATAAAAAAGTTAAATATTAAATGCAATGCACACATTCCAATAAATTTTTTCTATATTTGAATCATTAACTTGTGCCTTGAGGGCACAAGTTAACATTTCCCTTAACTTTTATCATGGAAACAAATTTAATGACGAGATATGAGTGTTCAAGTCTAAAAAGATTCAAAACAAAACCATTAATTGATACAAAAAATTGAAAATCACACAATATAATATTATTGGATATGTTTGAATGTCCTTTTGTGGAACCTTCTCGGATCAGATCATTTTTTTATTTGATTATTTGATTAGTTCTTACCTCAACTTATCAAAACAGCACCACGAACACCTATATGACGACCCACAATTTTTTCTTACATGAATATGTATGTTATTTATATTTGACTAAGTTTAGTGTTCACTTTTCAATTGAAATGAAATTTGTGTATCGAAAAGTATTGTTTAAGAAAAAATATATATTACTTCTTTTTCTCATGATTATTTTTCCGCTCCTCTCCTATTTCACACTTACACATTGTATCTATTTCAAATATTTAGTAAAGGTCAAATCTTTGGCCTCTCATTGCTTCTCTCATTTAATGGTCAACCTTAAATATTTATCTTTATAATATAGATAGATGTGGCTTGCATAGAAGCAAAAGTAGACATGCCACTTAAAAATGCAATTACTTATTTAATTATTTTATGACAACATTTTTCTCTCATCAAAGCATATTCCTTTTGTTTTAGTGATTGAAACGTAAATGGTGACTAAAAAATGAATAGTTTAATGCCGTGTAAATGCTATTAACTTTCATTGTTTTTTTTTTAATTTGTTTCATGGTTAAACTTGAAAAACGGAACATATTTTTTATCCTTCTTCTTTTCCATACATATTTTCAATCACAATCATATTTTTAGTCACGAAAATATGATACATTTTTATCTTTATCTTTATCTTTATATAATACAAAAGCTTACATCTAAAAACAATAGTACACATGGCATCTTCATACTCCCCATTTCATTTAATGTTTTTTCATCAACCAATCAAAATGGATTTGACTCATTCATTTTCTATTAGCCAATCAAAATTGAATCATGACTCACTTATTTTTCACCAACCAATCAAAATTGATCATGATATGATTTTTTTCCCTATATATAGACAATTTGATTTTTTATTATTTTCATCTACCTTTCCTCCCATAAAAAATCATTGCTTTCAACCTCATTATCTTTTTGTTTTATTTTTTTATTTTTTATTGTTTTATTGTTTATTTAACATTTCTTATTGTTTTTTTTTGACAGAAACAAAGTTAACTATTATCATTAATCAACCAATGTTCAATACAAGAAGGATAAGAATAAAAAATACGGTGACTAGCCCAAGAACAGGCCGCCCTAGCTAAGCTATGAGCAACCATGTTCGCTTGTCTCCTAACAAACTTCACCTCGAAGTTGGAATGTAAAGATAACTGATAAATAATACTAGAAACAATATCATAGAATTCCGAATCACCATGGCCCGAAGAAGATAAAGCTTGCACTAGAGTAGATGAGTCAGACTCGAACACAACCCGGTCCCATCTGTTCGCATCAGCAAAGTGAAGGGCCTCGAGTAAGGCTAATGCCTCCCCCTCCAAAACTGTCATATTTGCCCGCTTCCATTTTGTTTTAGCCCGAATAAATTGCCCGCGGGAGTCTCTAACACAACACGCAAAAGATGTAATATGGCTACGATCATGGAACGCGGCATCTACATTGAACTTCAACCACGTCTCGCTCGGTTTCTCCCAAACTGAATTGTTACCTTGCACTCTACTCTGCTCGTGTTGTACAACCAGTGGTGAAGGCTGTTTATGAACATCTTGCCATTGCTGCCATGCATCTAGTGCTGTCCTCCCAATGCTCGTTGATGTATGATGAGCGTCATTCCAAATGACATCATTACGTGCAGCCCAAATTTGCCAAAGAAGTAAAGCCACCCGACCAGCAATGTCTCGACTTTCTGAACAACATATATCAAAAATAAAGTCTGCCAAACTGCTCACAGTTCCAACTCGCGGTTGCATTACAGTCGCAAGCCCTGCCCAATACCAACTCTCACGCACCACCGTACAACCTACAAAAGCATGCCAATCATCCTCAACAGCCGTTTCACACCAGGGACATATCATCTCACATTTTACATGTCGTGATTGTAATCGAAGGCGCGTCGGAACACACTCTCGACAAATCCTCCATAACAAATTACGAGCTTTATGAAGGGAATTCACTTTCCAGATTCTATGCCATTCTCCTTTAACATGGAATCGATCAGTATGTAACAACTCCATCATAGCTAGTTTATAACCAGTCTTAACAGTATACCTCCCGTGTCGTTCCATCATCCACGCTATTCTATCATTTTGAACTTCCTCAAATAGTGGTGTGTCGAGAATAGCCTGCACCATATCATCTGGAAACAAAGATTCAATCTTATTAATATCCGAAACCCGTTCCTCGGTAGCTATCAAATCAGACACACTCAAACTATGAACACTTTGGCTTTGTGGGGATTGAATCCAGCTTCCGTGGGCACCTCGAACCCATGGATCATTCATCACGCTAACCTGCTGCCCATTTCCTATTGTCCATCTACATCCATATAAAAGTAACTGACGCGAATTCCAAATACTCCGCCAAGCAAAGCTCGGATTATAACCGAGTTTAGCACCTAAAAATGATGAACGGGGAAAATACCTCGATTTAAAAACTCTAGCAACCAGAGATTCAGGTTTAGACAGAAAACTCCATCCTTGTTTAGCTACCATGGCGAGATTAAAAGCTTTGAAATTCCTAAACCCCATACCACCAAATTCTTTGGGGCATGCCACACGTTCCCATGCCATCCATTTAATCCCACGATTGTTACTCCTACCTCCCCACCAAAACTCATTGATCATCTTCTCAATATCATCTATAACTAAATTCGGCAGAAGATAAATACTCATTATGTATAAAGGAATAGATTGTAACACAGACTTGATCATAACTTCCTTACCCGCCTTCGATAATGCTCGTCCCCTCCAGGCATTTATTCGTTTCCAGATACGATCCTTGATAAACGAAAAAACCGATCTCTTATCTCTACCAATCATCGAAGGTAATCCCAAATACTTTCCAGTACCCATCACATGTCGGACACCAATAATGCGTGACAAATCCTCCTGTGCTGCCCCACTCATATTGCGACTGAAAAACACCTCAGACTTTGATAAGTTAATTTCTTGTCCAGATGCTGCCTCATAAGTTTTAAGAATAGTGAGTAGACGTTGTGCTTCCACCACATTGGCCCTGCAGAACAAGAAACAATCGTCTGCAAACAACAAATGGGAAACCACTAGTGCGCCACGACATACTTGTATCCCATGAATATAACCTCTATTCATTGCCTTATGTATTAGAGTCGAGAGGCCTTCAGCCACCAATATGAATAAATACGGTGATAACGGGTCACCCTGGCGCAACCCTCGGCCGGGTACAATAGGTCCCACCCTGTCAAAGTTCATAAGCACCGAATAAGTAACAGAACTAACACACATCATCATTCATTGGATCCATTTCTCATTGAATCCCATTCGCATAAGCACACCACGAAGAAACCCCCAATCCACTCTGTCATAAGCCTTGCTAATATCAATCTTGAGAGCCAATTCCCCTCTCCATCCCTTCGTCTTCCTCTTCATCGAGTGGATTATCTCGGTAGCTATTAACGTGTTGTCCAGTATAGAGCGACCCTCGACAAACGCTGACTGCTCCTCTGACACGTATTTATCCAAACACCGTTTCAGTCGATTAGCGAGCAACTTCGACACCATCTTATACAACACATTACAAAGAGATATAGGCCTAAGATCCTTCATATTATCTGGTTCCTCGCACTTCGGGATCAAACAAATATTTGTTTCTGTAAGGTTTGAAGGGAAATAACCGCGATCCAACCAAGAAGCAACTGCCTGAAAAATATCATCACCACACACATGCCAGAATCTCTGATAAAATGCCGGATTAAAACCATCTGGACCTGGGGACTTGTCCGGTTGCATTTGAAAAAGGGCTTGACGCAATTCTTCTTTTGTAATAGGTGTCGTAAGCATTATATTGTCATCCATCGAAACACATTGGCTCATCAAATCCAATACCGGTTCATGAACACCCGCATTCGCAGCAAATAGTTGCTCAAAATAACCTTGTGCCACCGCACACAAATCCTCTTGCGATGTAGCAGTCCTCCCATCATCCGTGCGGAGCTTACTAACCTTCTTCACTTTGTCGCGGGCTACCGCAGATGTATGAAAGAACTTTGTATTCATAAACCCTTCCTTCAACCAGTGCATTTTCGCTCTCTGCTTCCAAAAGGCCTCCTCTTGTACAAGAAGTCGAGCATGCTTCTCTCGGGATGCGACATATTGCGGACGCATCATTCCATTTGGTTGGGCACGTAATTCCTCTAAAATACGGACACATTGGTCAATATCTTCCTTAAACCGAACTCTCTTCCTCCCACCCCAACTTTGCAACTTCGTAGAACAATTCACAACCCTATCACCAAGCTCCAACCCCATTGCACCACGCCAACCATCCACCACCACCTCCTCAATATCATCCTCTAAAAGCCAACTATTTTCAAATTTAAAAGAATAATTATACCTTTGACGAATCGTAGGTATAATATCAAGCAGTATTGGAGTGTGATCTGAGTGAGAAGTAAGCAAGTTTGTAAGTTTGACTTCTGGAAAACGTTGCAGCCATTCAGAGCTTCCCATAGCCATATCCAATCTTTCTTCCAGCACTCGATTGGTACCCGGGCTCTTGATCCACGTAAATGGGTGACCATGCAATTTAATATCGGATAAGGCACAATCATCAACCGCTTCACGAAAACCCATACACAACCAATTAGGATGAGGGTGAATACCAGCTTTGTCTTGTTGAGACAACAAATCATTAAAGTCCCAAATGATACACCACGGAAGGGATGACATATCCCGCAATTCTCGAAGTAAATCCCAAGCATCACGACGACGAGCACGTTCAGGATAGCCATAATAACAAGTTAATCTCCAATCACCAGCTTCTCTATCCTCCACAATCATATTCATGAAATTTCGAGAGTAATTTAACACACGACAATTAGAAACATCTTTCCAAAACACTGCCAGCCCACCGCTCCTGCCATCCACATCAACTGCTAGACATGAATCATATCCCAACATGACACGAATATTTTCCATGCTTCGTTTATTAGCCAACGTTTCAGATAGCAAAAGAATGTCTGGTTTGTGTCCCCGGGCCAGGTTTTGAAGATTTGGAACTGCACTCGGTCTGCCCAATCCCCGGCAGTTCCAACTCAAGATAATAATTGGTCCTGGCTGCCAGGACTTGCCGATAAAAAATGCTGGTTAGTCTGATTTGTGGATTCCTCTACAGGTTGTTTGTCCTCTCGCATACGCTTTCTCTGAAATTGATATTCCATCTCTGCTTTATTATCCTTCTCACTAGTACTGTGCACCTGGTTTTGGTTATCAATAGTCGAGGGAATGGCTGAACATGATGTACCCGACCTTATATCTTTAGTAAAAGTCAGTAAAGGAGCATTTGCATGCCTTAAATCATTCACACCAGTGATGATCCCACTTGACACAAGCGTAGAACCAATTTGCTTGCCCTCAAGTACCTGACACGTGGTCACCCTCTCCACAGGAGTCAGAGATGTATGATGTCTACTATACTCAGAATGTCCATCTGTTTCGGCTCCCCTCCCTCCCTCCTTCTCCACATTAGCCTTAGATCCCCAATCCTCCCGCAACCACTGTGATGACGTCCTTCTCCCTGACTTCCACAGATCTGCCCTAATAGTGTTTGACCACCGTTTTGGAATCGCAACATCTGGCTGAGAGAACCTAACCTCACACTTGTTCTCGCTATGCCCTAGGACCCCACACACAAAACAAAAGGTTCCTAACTTCTCATACTTAAAATTCACCACACACCATTCTCCCCCATTCGCCTTGATCTTCTTCCCTAACTTCAATGGTTTCCTGATATCGAACCTCACCTTCAACCTCATATATTCATGCCAGAAACTAGAATTGTTATTTCCATCATACTCCAAAAATTCTCCAATATAGTTCCCTAACCCCATTCCGACTTTCTCCTTCATCATACCAGTTGGCAAATTGTAAACTCTAATCCAGAGATTCATATAGTTCAACTGGATATCCTTCAACGGTACCCCAATTCACAGCTTTTCCAAAACCAAAGAATGATTGTCATATGTCCACGGACCGCCCTTCAGTACTTCCTCCATATCCAATTTGTGAAAGAATTAAAATAAGAATAACCCTGATTGTGCTTCCTTCACCGCCACCCCCTTCACTGGTCGCCACACCTCAGACATCCGTATCTTCATCTCCTTTAACCGAACAGGACGGTTGACAAGAAAACGTCCGACCAAACATAGGCGAGGATCATGCTCAGAACTCTCTTCTTCCTCAATGTCGAAACTCAGTCCCTCATCGTCACTTAGTGATAAGTCCTCGAAATTCACCTCTGTCATCATGCCCACACATGAAATAATACAAGCACCACAAACTCTTACAAGAAGAGAAACACAAAAGCTCTCACAACGATATGGAGAGAAAACCTTCAGCAATCGAAAACCCTAGCCGAGCAATTTAGAAACCCGGAAACGCAAATAGATGGAATCACATATAGGAATCACAATTTTGAAATCAATCACTAGCAATCACAAGTCACCGTATCGCTTTTGCAAATTATCGTATCGTAAATCTTCAGTATCGCAGTCGCCGCAAGTTCAGATTCACAATCGCAAGTTGCTAACAATTGTAGTAGTTCCCACCGCTAATTACTAATAATCAATAATCGCAATTGCATATTTTGATAACCATGTTAACGTGCTACTATAGGAGTAATTAATTTGGTAGAATAGAGATTACCTTGTACTGTGTTATGTCCTATGTCCACCAGATGCTTCACCAATCAAGAAGCCACCCTTAATTGATCTATGAGAATAATTGATCTTTTGCAAATTACCGCAATCGCAATCACACCATTAGTTTAATCGCAATCGCACTCTTGTGATTTTGTTTGTGTACCGATGATCGCAAATTACCGCAAATCGCAAATTACCGCAATTGTACTTTATTTTGTTTTAACATTTCTTATTGTTATGTTCCTTTTTATGTGATTTCTTAGGTTGATGTTTCTTATTCATATTCTCTTTTCAATTTTGTTTTGGTGTTTATATGTTCTTTGTTTTTGTTTGGATCTTTATTTTGGACATCGAAGTCAATCAAGAGAAAAGAAGAAATGTATCACATATAAATTAGAATATATACGAAGGATTTCTATTACCACATTCAAATATAATCACTTTCATCCCCCTTTTGTTTTATTTTAATCCCTCAATACTCACAACTTTTTCTATCTATCTATTCTTTTTTGTTTAATTTTTCTTATGTTTTTTATGTTGTTATTTTACTTTTAATATCTTGCTCTTTTATATGTTATTTTGGTGTTTTTTTTTTTGCTACTTTATGCTTGAGATGGAAACCAGTCGATAGACAAGAAGAAATGCATCCTATTTTCAAAAAATGGATTGAATCGATAACTTTGGAGTGAAAAAGATAAGAAATACATAATAGAAAATCGATTTTATGGCACCTTTGATTTTTGTTTTTTGAGTCAAAACTTTCCTTTTTCTTTAACTAAAAGGGAGCAAGGTGCTACCCTAAAATTTTAAGTGCATTTTCAAAAAAATAGTAAACCTTACAATCATTTATATTTTATTTCCTTCATCCTAATTAAATATTTAAATGAGTTTAGAAAATTTTAAGTGAATTTTCAAAAAAAAATAGTAAACCTTACAGTCATTTATATTTTATTTCCTTCATCCTAATTAAATATTTAAATGAGTTTATACTATTTTTAAAATTAATATCCTAATTAAAGATTATTAAATTATTATGTTTTTTAAGTGAAAAAAATTAATGTTTTATTCAACGTCATATTTTTGTATCCATCATTCATTCTATTATTAAAATTAATAATCACATATGCTTTAAAACTGCATTAATATTTTTATTAATTACCTTATTTATAAGTGGAAAGTTGTAAAAGTCTTATAATAACAAAACTAAATGAATTTTTTATTTCTATTAATATTTTTCAATGGCATTATGCCCCCTCAAAAAAAAATTTGTTTCAATGACAACCATCAAATTATTATCATTGTTTGATTTTTCAACCAATCAAATGGATTCATGCACCCTTTGTCTTAATTTTTGACCATTTAGATTTAATAAAATCATGAAAGGTTTCAATCATACACGTATTTTTTAACAATAAGCTAAATATAATATTTTTTCCAACAAATATAATTCTTATAACAAGCAAAATGTATGTTTTTCCACTCAACTTTCAACCATAACATAGCATGTTGACATTTTTTTTCTTTTATTTTTCTACAAAAGATGCAAAATCATGTAAGCATTTAATGTTATGAGTTTAACTAGTGATCTAACCCGTGCGTCGCACGGTTAAATTTTATTTGTTCATTTGTCTTCAATCGGATCTCATTTGGTTTCCTTCAACCTGCATACCGTGATAAATATTGATTTGCCCAAACAGATGTAAAAATAGAATATTGATTTGCACAAAAAAAATGTAAAAAGAGAAAATAGTTCATATATAAAAAGAAAGATAAATTATATGTTAGACATAAAAACAAAAACAAATGAAATAACGGAAATTTTGGAATAGAAATACAAATTACAAACATCATACTAAAAAAAAATGACATCCAAAACCTACGTTCAACATAGAATAAACATTTAACTAAAAACATTACATGTTTTAACACAACTAAAAATAAAAAATCACTTTTTTAGTGTAAAAAATAATGTCGTTTAGGTCCAACATGGAAGAGAAATTGAATATCATCCTTGTCTACGACGGGATCGGGTATCTCATCCCTGCACCCAAAGCAAATCATTTCTTTTAATATAAAAAGAAGCTTTCTCTAGCCCTAGAGCAATGTTGTATTGTAGAAATGAGAGACTGAGGGTGTGAGATGTGGAAAAAGAAGAGAGAGAACTCTAGTGAGTCCAGACACACTGACATTCTTACTGATTGAGTGAAATGGTTTAGGATTTGAAATTTTATTTATATAAAAGAGTAATATAGTAATTTGTAACATCCGAATGACGAGTCTGGGTATGGGTTCCGAGTGGGTATATATATATATATATATATATATATATATATATATATATATCCATGTAACATGTCTCGCATCTATGTTTTGAAATCGAGGAAAAGCCTAACGCATATCTAAATCCAATCAAAGCGGGAAACCCCGTCCAATCGGGGTGCGTTTAGGCGGGTACCCACAGATATGAGTTTTGGTGCCATGCCTAATTACCACGATCCATTCTCCTAAAAACCAAATGGTTAACACACAAAAAAAGACCACGTTAAATAATAGTTGAGAGGTTAAGTATCAAGCCACATCTCAATTCAACATAACTTTTGGCGTATTAGAGCATATAATAAAAATATGATAATATAAATAGCTATAATTAAAGAGTCAGGATCCACACAAGGTGTAAGGAAAAAAGACTTATACCAAAGCTTAACCATTAAATGAAATTGATCCAACGGTTCATAAATTTCCCGTAAGAAAGGCACGTGAGTCACGTTTCTGTTTCTTTTCGTCTTTCTTGTTTTTCATAAAGAGCAAAATTATCATCAGGTTTATAAAAAGTTCAAGGAAATTGAACACCAGTCGTGCAGGGACTAAAATCAATTTGGAAAAAAAAACACGATGTCGATGAAAATACAAAGCAATTGGGGATTTTAAAAACATTACATCTCAAATGAGGATTTTTTATTGTGAATTTAAAACGAATAATGTTCTGAGCTTTTAAATCATTTGAAGCACAAAAATCTTCCTACGAAAGACCTATTTCAAATGTCATACTTTTCTTATATAGAATTAAAAAAAAAAAATTTGCTCATATTATCAGTGCAAAGTATTGGATGTTGAACAAAGTGTTCCCGCAACAAAATGACCTGGTAATGCCAAAATCAATAAGAAAAAAATTTATAATACATTCAACAATGTTAGATTAATCTACTAATATATGTAATATCATGGACATAATTTTCATATTTAATAGAAATTCAAGACACTCACAAATAGTTTATTAATAACAAATGTTTGCCCCATATTTTTTTTTTGGATTTACTATTCACATAAACTTATCCCATGTTTCTTTATATTTATCAATGCAAACATTTTCCCCTTTTTTATTATATTTATCAATGATAAATACCTAACTTGAGTTTTTTTATTAATTTATCTGTGACAAATATTTGTCTAATGTTTTATAAATCATCTCGATCGTTGACTCGGTAAAGTGTTGAGTCGTTGATCGAATCACTGGTTGAATTGCTCTTGAAAAAAAATTAAAATGCATGACACAATCTTATAATTGTCTCAATAAAAAAAGTTGTATATATTAAAAGGAAGCCATAGGAATATCTATATTAATATTTTTTTTCTCAAAAAAGTAGTAGTAATGATAACAAACCTACTTTATCATTTGTCTCTGTAAAATTATCAAGTTCATGTTTTATCTTAAAAAAAATCATATTTTTTAAACCTTAAGAAAATCATCTTGCATGTAGGTTTAATCTCAATTGGAACAAAACATGTTTAATTATGTTTCAAATTTTGAATTTTTTTTTTCACATATATGTTTAGAACATTATAATAATTTCCTCCATAAAAATTTAGATTTTCTTTACTTAATATTAATTGAATATTAACTACTTGAATTTTTTTGTAGGTGTGAGATCTTTTTTTATAGGGACGTAAAAAGTAGTTAATAACAATAATAATTTTTTTTATTGATATACTAATAGTAATAAATTAAGTGATGATTTTTTCATTTTTCTTCCTCTTTCTCTTTGACATTTCTTTCTCTTCCTTCTCTCTAAGCTAACCCCTCCACCGCCTTACCCTTTGGATCTAAATCTCACCCACCAAGATTTAATAGTTTCTAACGGTGGTGCGATGAGAGATTTCCTTCTCTGCACCACCCTTTTCTAGTCCTTTGGTGCTACGATATGAGTTTATTTGGTTCCTATGGTTTTGCGACGTGTGTTTTGGAGTTTGTCTCCTACTTCATACTGGCATCCACCGTGCCTTAGTTTGATATTATCCGTCATTCACAAGGTTAGTTTCGATTGAGGTTGGTCTACGTGTCGGAAGGTTGATGGTTGTTAGTGGATAGAGTCGTTGCTTAAGCGAGGTTGGTGGCAGTATTGTCACCAATGTTGGTTTGGTGCGTTTTGTTTCGTTCTAGATGGGTCATTGGTGGTGTTCGTGTGTGGTTGGTGTGTTTTTTTGTTTTCGTGGGTCTACTACTATTTGGTATGTGTTTTTATGCTTCTATTTTGGACCAGAGATTGAGTGATAGAAGATTTATGGCCTCTTTTTGATGTGGTTTAGTTTAAAAAACCCAGAAAGTTCTGGTTCTAATAATTCGAAAGAGTCTAATTACTAACATATTGGACTCTTTGCTCGATCTATGTTTTTATGCGTCGACTAAAGCATGTTGTGTTTGGTGGTCTGACCTCTTCGATTATCGGTTGTTCCAAATTTGTTTAAATCTTCAGGTTTCAAGGCATCATGTTCGCCTTCACTCTGGTATCGACTGGTTATCTGTGATGTCCATGTGACTATTCATTGATTGTTAATGTTTGAAAGAGCTTTTATGCTTGTTGCTTTGTTCAGGAAGTTGTTGGCACTTGAAATTTGCTTGTGTTGGCGGTCGATCCATTCACCATTTTTTTAACTCTAATTGTTCTTTCCAAATGTTCACTCTTCATATTTCTTACAATCTCGTTTCGCGGCCGTACGCAGGTTTGCTGGGTTGCACCTGTGATGAGTGAATTTTTGTTATGATAGATTAAAGTTGGTCCACTTAGTATGTTTTATCATGATGCTTTCCCGTTCAAGTTATACATGTGTCAAGTATAATACCCCCAATCATTGTATCATTTACTTTTTATTTAATATAATTTTACTCTTGCATAGAAAAAGTAATAAATTAAGTGATGAACATGTAACATGATTAACCAATATTTAGAAAACCCAACCAATCATTGAACCGGTAAAGGCACCATTATAAGGTTCAAGAGTTTAACTGTGGTTGAACCACATTTGAACCGATTACTACAATTAAAAAATTATGTTAGGTTTTTTATATAATTCTTACATAATAACATAAATAAAATTAAAAATTGATATATACATTAAATAAAATATGCAATCTAATAAGTACTTGAACCTTATAGTAATCGATACTTTTCAACTCTGCTATACCAAATTGTACATCAATCTATTGTTTTGTCAAAAAGTTTTTTGGATGAGCAAATGAGTATTTTTTTTTTTTGGTTTGTTTGATGAATTTGTTAAAAAGTATTTCAATCATTTGTGTAAACTGAACAATTGATTGAGTATGGAAACTATATATAATGCAACAACATATAGAAATTTAACAAACAACCAACAATACAAAAATAAATTTAGTATCTCCACACATACCTACAATTAATTTTTGTTACTATTTTTTTAATGTTTAGTGACAATAATAACAATGTCAATGTTCACAACAAATGAACTTTTGAATTGAACGTCAAAAAAAAAAAAAATTGAATTGAAACTCTACACATTAGGATCTTGAAAGTCAATCTCACAATACAACTCCATCCAATCACTTCCAAAAAATGACACTTGATATTGGCTACTCCTTAAGCAATAATATGTAAGGATCTCAGCACGTCATCACAATTTTTGGTGTGGTATATAAAATCAATAATATAAGGTCGGTTTAATATTGAGGATACAATTGTTTCTTTGATTTCAAACTAATTTTTAGTGCTTAGTTGGGTAAGTTTTGACAAAGCTCGTTACCTAATTCAATCAAAATTTATTAATTTGCCTTTATTAAAATACTCAAATTTTTTTTTTTTTACAAAAAAATACTCAATTTCTTATTTCAATTAGAACCAATCAACCTGATCATAAATTTAGTTCATATTGGATAATGATTGAGTTATGACAGGTAATTCATAAAAGAATATAAAAAAGTTAAATTAAATCATAAAATTAGTTTATCACTTTATAGTGCATTTTTAAATAAAATATAAAAATATGAATATTTCAAAAAAGTATCCAAAATTTATATTTTAACAATTGACTCAGTTTAATTCATATATTTAACCATTTACTATTTTGTTTCTTTTGGTCTAGTGGACAAAATTTTATCTTTTAAGATAGGGTCGTCTCCGACAATACAGAGGCCCTGTTGTAATCTTGATAATTTTAACACCCCTTAAAGTGAAAAACATCTACGTTCTGTTTAAATATATGAGCAATGATTTAAACATAACTTTTACCCACAGACAAATAGATATTTACTCGCGGACAATGTATAATTGACAGTAAAATAGTTGGATTCTGGACTTTTACCTACGTAAAAATGACATTTAATGACGGATTTTGTTCGTAGGTTCACAATTCTTTTCCTTTTTTTCAAATTTTGAGGCCCCTTCAAGTTTGAGGCTCTGTGCCAAGGGCCTTGATGCACTTGCACAGGGCCAGCCAACCCTGTTTTAAGATGATCAAACCACTCTCCATATTATAATATTTATACCATTTGACTTAAGTTTATGGAGATCCTTTTACTATTACTTTAATTTCGTTAATAATTTAGTAAATAACCAACAATACTTTAATTTCGTTAATAATTTAGTAAATAACCAACAATAGATTAGTTCAATTGGTAAATCACTTGAACCACTTAAAGTATGTGGTTAGAAGTTTAATTTTTGTCTTATGCATATGAAAAAAAATCTGAATAAGAGATGACAACCTAGTTTGTGTGCTCCAGAGTTTCTTCGACAAAGATTAATCATTGTTAATTGACGGTGAAAACTTTGTATCATTATCATGATAAAAAAATGATTTAGTAAGTATAATATTATATCTCAAAATCTATTAAAAAAATATATCTCAATCGTAAAAAAAATATATCTCAAAATAAATATAACAAAAATTCCTAAAAAATAAATAAATAAACATAACAAATAAGAAATGAAAATAAAAGGGATATTTCAAGATTAAAAATAAAAAGAAAAGAGAAGGCATATTATTTTTTGCTTCGTGGACACATGTGATTTCTGCACCCTCTCTACCACTGTTATCTCTACATTCTCTCTTCTTTTTCCATCAACTCCGACCGCCTCATGCTAAAATAAAACCATCATCTTGATCTACCTTTTGTCATCTATAAAATTGTTAGCTTTATTTCTCAGTTCTACAAAGTTCATTTTTAAGACTGTCAATTTCTTCATTTTTCGACCACCACAAGCTTACATGATAAAACTAAGTTCTGAAGTATAACAGTTTGATGCTCTCAACAAAACTCTGTAATAAAAATATTAATTAAAGTATGTTCATCGAGGACCACCACGCCGGAGGTCAACCCAGCCGCGTTGGAAAATTAACCAACATATTTTTTGTTGATTTTCTATGTTAAGATTTAAACTATTCCCTTTTCTTTTATACTCATTTCCTCCCTTTTCTTCTATTATATTCTAATTTTTTGAACAATTCTCTATGTTCTTGAATGACATTTTATTATTTTTGTCATTGTAAAAGATGACTTCTTTTATCCATTCTGCATAGTTCTTTTCTCATCTCTCTCCACCTTTCTTCTCTTGACAATAGATACTATGCTACCACTATAGCAGTATAGCCTACTTATTAAACCATTAAAAAATCAGCATCATAATACACTTTAGATAGACTCTATTAGGATGATTAAGTGGGCCACTCCCTACTAAAAACTTTTCCAATTATTATAATCAACTTTATTCCATGGTACTTGATTTTGTTTCTACAGTGTGAAACTTTTAAATGTATTAATAGGTGTTTTGATTGGAATACTCTGACGGTGTAAAATAATTTTACACCTTCAACCAATTAAAATCATTCAATTAGACACATTAGCATATGTGTCAAAAATAGAGAAAATCAAATCAAATCTTTTTTAATAAATGCCTTATTTCCATGTTTCTGATTTGTTAGCTATTTACTTAATGCTTTTTTCTTCTCTCCTACTTCCTCTTTTGTTTTAACTCTTGTCCTCATGCTTCTTCACCCCTTCCTCTTTTCACTAGCTATGAACCCAGATATATATACAACTCTTCTTTTCAATTTGTTGCTCTTTTCTTGATTAAATACTAACACTATTTAGCATGCATAGTAAAACTGGGGTTGCACTGGTAGAGAAAGAAACAAAGAATATTGCACAAATAAAGTCAAAAAGATGTAATACTTGTCCAAATTGATTTCATTTACCTTATACCATTGTTTGTTAAAATCCATGCCACAATTGTTATTTATTTAGAAATGTTTCAAGCACATACAAAATTAAGGCACATTATTTGAGATGTAATACTTACTTGTCCAAATTGATTTCATTTACCTTATACCATTGTTTGTTAAAATCCAGGCCACAATTGTTATTTATTTAGAAATGTTTCAAGCACATACAAAATTAAGGCACATTATTTGACAAACAATTCTCTTTTTTTTTAATAAAGAAAACAATTCTCATGATGTTCATAGCCGCCATTGCATGAATTGGAGCCATATAAAAAGTAACACAAAAAAAAGAAAAATTCACATAAAAAATTGGAGCCATTGCATAATCTACTGACAAATAATTCTCAGGTGTTCATAGTCATAAAAAAATATGTGGTCACTTATAACTATGACCAAAATTATGCTAAAAAAAAACATGCGGTCTAATGCCCTTATAATCTTTCAGGTGTTGTTTTCGTCACAATTTTTTTTTTTATTTTCTTCACAAGTAACTCTTGATTACAGAGAAAAATCATTAAATCAGGAAAAGTTCCATCTTACAATCACAAGTATAATGCATCGAAAAAACATATACTTATAATAGGAAATATGGGAGGCAGTTAATAGAGAAGATTTTATTTTATTTTTCTGATTCTAACACAAATGTCGATGTGTCTCATTGAGTAATTTTAATTGGTTGATAGTGTAAAGTGGTTTTACACTGTCAGAGTATTCTAATTAAACTCATGTTATATCAATTGTCTAATTCAATGTATTTATTGGTTTCGTTTGAATGTGTTTTTCCATGATGTTATAGGTTTTTGGTACAAAATTGGATGAAGAAGAAAACAATTAATTTTGTTTCGGGAAAGAAAAAAATCTAACAACTAATTACTAACAATTAACATCAAAAAAACATTTGTTTTATAGGATATCTTTTTTCTTAATTAAATATATAACTTTTAAACTATGATAATCAATAAAATCTTACGTCTTTCATTTTAAATAGTATTCAAGACATTTTGCTAATTCTCTCAAAAAAAGACATTTTGGAAATTAAAAATAGAAAATAATTGACATTTTAAGGATCTACACTAACAAGTTTTTTTAAGATAAAAATAAAATTTATGGAGAAAAAATAAGTAGGGGACGTAAATCTAACCCGATAAAAAATTAGGGACATAAATCGAATCCAAAAAAAGAGCCAGCACTGTCTTTTCTATTCATTTCAGTGATAGTCTTTGTCCCAATTGTTGTTTTTATCATCTTGAATTTCATTTAAAAATATTAAGACATTTAATCAAATGAACTTTGTTCATTGATATGACCGCATATGCTAAAATTAATTTGTGATAAAATATTTCTAAGTATACAACAATGCCTTAAACTTTTGTAAAAAAAATGCCTTAATTTTTTTTACTAAAGCCTTAAATATTATATTATATACATTAAATTTTTTCAACTTATTATAGAAATTTCTTATTCATAGCACCATCATTACTAATTATAATTTACAATTTTTTGTCTTGGACCATGAGAATTGGTACAAAAAAAAATTAAGCAAATTTGTTGCTAATTTTTAAAAAGTTACTTTTAAATTAAACCAAGATTGTATTCCCATTTTTTATTAATATGGAATTTATAATTATATTGTTAATATATTTCATGCAGACCTTTAACCACATAAATAAGATTAATACCGGTATTCAATTGAAATTAAATTTAAATTATAAACAATTGTGAAGTAATTAATTTTTTACCTCTCAAAATAGAAATTTTTTTCTTTGTGAAAAAAATATTTTCGTTGTAAAAGACTCTTTGTATGCCGGAGTTTGATCGAAAGATTGTTCTACTGAAAAATCAAACTCAGGTTTCCTGATTAATTTGGAACTCACTAACCACTTGAGTTCGATCACATTACAATCAATGCTTTTTTAGTAAAAATATTTCTAATAATTCTAATTTCATAATTCATATTAATGCTCAAATAAATTTTACAATCCTATAATTGCAACTCGGTTGGAAGCTCCATTGATATTGATATGCATGTGTCAATGTTCAAACTTATACCCCTCATTGTGTGAATTTAACCGCTAGAGTACTTGAGAGAAAAAGTACAAAATAGCTCATGCGTATATTTTTCTAATTGCTCTAATTTATATAAATGGAAAGGATATTCTCTCCAAAAAAAATGGAAACAATATATTATAAAAACCATTTTTAAATATGAATGTCATGAGTGTTGTATGTTTTAGGAGTTTATGAAAATAGAAAGAAAATGCTAATACCAATATTGAATAAATAAATGTTAATTTTTTTAGAGGAAAAATAAATGTTGATTAGTAATTGTTGTAGATTCAAACAAAATCACCACGAAGTTAAATTAAAAAATTAAATAAATAAAACAATAAATTTTGTTCATGTGGTTAATTAGCTCCATCAACGACGAATTATTATGGAGAACATGAGTTTGATTCTAGGTGGAACAGTTAATGGTCAAACTTTATTAACCTCCCGACATAACTTAAGATTACTAGGACCCCTTTACCTTCAAAGCCATAGGGTTAACACCATAATAAACAGTGGTTGGCCTAATAGAGAATAATGTTTATGAAACGACTCTCTTCACTTTTATACATATCTAAATAAATAAATTATTTTAAAATAAATAAGTGTTGTTGGAATATAAAAATATAGTTATTTGTGGAACTCATTTGTTGAAGAAATTACGTTCTTATTGAGTATTATTATTAAAAGATAAATGATTAATGTGTATAAGCGACTCATTCAAAATTTCAAATTGGCGAGAGCTTTTATTCATACAAATTTAATTCATGTTTCATTTAAAATTAATGTTTGAAACAGTAGCGGAGCCATAACTTTTGAATAGCGGGGGCACCATTACACGAAATTTGTTGGGAGGAAAAGTTGGTGTGGTTGATTTTACGGTTCCATGAAACAAGGAGGAAGAGTTTTCATTTTTCTCATTGAGAAATAGAGAAAGAGATGATCATAGGTGGGTTTAGAAATAAATTCTCACAAAAACGGATGTGATGTGAATATCGCCCACACTTTTAAATACTTATCCATATCATCTCTCAACCGATGTGAGACATTTTAACATATAGTGAGACGGGGTATAATAAAAACTACTTATTTTAACTTAAAAAAATTAAATATATGAGAGAGTGTAACATGTTTTGTTTGTGTGGATAAATTGCCTGCAAACTGCAAAATAAAGTTAATAAATTGAGTGGAAAATTTATACGGGGTGTATTCCAATTCATATATTTAATTTACCTGCAAAATCTAATAGTGGTATATTACAATTATGGTGGGTGGAGATATATTTGTGCAGACAGGAGCCCACACAACCTTGTGTGTGTGACTCCGCCACTGGTTTGAAAGAATGAATTAAGAATTATTTGAAAGAAATACATGACATCTAAAAACTTAAAAAAAAAATAGTTCATAATTTTCTTCTACCAGGGATCATACATTTAGTTTAATCATCACTTTAGACTAAAAGAAACCACATAAGTGATATTGACACTACATCTTCACCCTAAATCTTAAGACATTAGGTATATTATGTTGCTCAACATCTACTTTTGCATTCAATGTTGAACTTTTACTCACATTTGACACAATAACAACTCTCCCACCCGCGCTTCTGCTACAAAGTCGAACCGGGTTTTGTTACGACTGTTGGAATTTATGGGGGAACTCGCGGTGGTGTGGATCGATCCATTGGAGCTAGAGCAATCATCCAAGTGAGAATAATATTACATTTTCATCGAATATTTAAGGTATTAAGTATATGAGTCTTCCAATTTATATGTTGTCCAACCTCCACTCTTTTATTCAATGTTGAAATGTAACTTACACTTGATACATACAACATTTTTTCACTTAAGTATGGTTGAATTCTAGCCCGTGCTTGACACGGGTATCCATACTAGTTAATAATTAATTAGATGAAAATCATCATCTCAGGTGTAACAAAGTAAGGGCATTAATAATTACATTGGTCAAATTATTACATTTAATGATTTTTATTAAAGATTAAGGATTATTGTTATTTAATGCATTTAATGTTTTATTTCATATTTCTTATACACTCCAAAATGTAATATGCTAAAATTATAAGGAGTATTTAATTTATTTTTTTGATTTCATACACCATATCACGATCAATATTCAATGCAATTAGGTGTCTTTCTAAAATATATTTTTTTTGTTAAGCTTTACTTACCAACTAGCCGAACTATGAATTACTAGGTCATTTTATTATCCTACGAACCGGATATGAGGTTTAATACAAAAAAAAAGTTTTTCTTTAAAAAGAATTAAACAATCATTTTATAATGAACCGTACATCAAAATTTGTCCATAAACTTTTGCTTGAACAAAACAAAATGTTTTAAAATTCCATTTATTTCGGTCACCTAATTTGTAAATTCCTATAAATAGTTTTTTTTTGGACAGAAATAGTTATATAGCATTCTAAGATTTAAATGATAATCAATATTGTTAATTAACCTATAATCATACCCATTAGTTTGCTCGGTCATTTTGTATTAACATCATTGTTTGTTATTTCAACCAATCAAATCAAATTATTTGTCATTTGTTTTAATTTTCTACCAATCAGAATTATTTATGTCATGATTATTTGATTTCTTTTGCTATAAATAATCCTCTTGAGACTCATACTTTTCACACCACTTTCGAAATACAACACAAATATTTGAGAGACAGCACTAAACCAATATTTTCTTGGTTTGTTAAATTGTTATTTTTTCTTCTTATTCTTTTATTGTTTTTCTTGCTCCCATTCTTGGTTTGTTAAATTGTTTTTTTTTTCCTTCTTATTCTTTTATTGTTTTTCTTGCTCCCAGTTCATAAAAAGGTTTAATTTCTAAAATTAATCATGTGAGGGAATCAAGGTGATTGATCGTGCCTATTGTTAGGTTTTAATTTATTTGTGATGTTCAAAGTGACAATCTGTTGTTAGGCTGTGATGTTCTTATTATTCTTTGTGATGTTCATATTAATCACTTTTAAAAATTATTGATTTCGTTTTAATTCTAATGAATGAATTTGTGGACTTCTTATTAATCATTTTTAATAGTTGTATTAGGGTTGTATAATTCTTGCTATTGTTTATTTACCTTTTATTAACGATTTTGCCAAACTTTGATTTACAAGGTCGAATCCAGCATTAGCAGCGCTACCATGTTTGAGAACTGTCAAATAAATATGAGTTGATTTTGATGTTTAAGGCAACACAAACTAAATTTGATCTAAACATATTGTGTATTAAGAATATAATATGATACAAATCTTTTTTTTAGGGAACTTATTATGATGGAAATCTTATTTAGGGAAAAATGTATTATGTGAGGAATGTTGGTGGTGATGCAAATCTCGGGTTGTATTTAACAATAAAGCACAAATACGAACTCAATCGAATAAGTCTCACAAGTTTTTCTTTTTTTCATTTTCATATTAATTTCAACTTGGATCGGTTGTAATTATAAAGTGATTGACAAGTATTTTGCAAACATTTTAATAATATTAATTTTCATTTTATTTTTTTTATTTAGGTCATTTAATGATATGTATAACATATGACGAACTAATTTAAATGATAAGGATCTTATTTTAACATATAATCCATTCATATTCATATGTATTTAAACATATTAAACGAATTTTAGTTAAGATATCATATGATTCAATGTTTGGGTGATACTTCATCCCTCTTTAATTATAAGTCCTAATTGGATAATCTTTTGACCCTAAATATAATTATAAGTTCATTTGCAATAAACTAGGTGCGTTTTATTTTTATAAAACATTCCGCATATTTTTTAATTTTTTTTTTAACAAAAGTAATGTAAGATTCATTACCTAATACTCCGGTCCTTAATATAAGAAAATTTTCAAAAAGGATGGAGAAAGTATATAGGTATATACCAGTGACCTCGCTTGAACGATTTATCAACTATAACCCATTTTACTAAACACGCTGTATATTAAGAACACTCATAATTTATACAAACCAAAAATCTGCCAAATTAAAGTGAATAAATTGAATATTTTATAATTATTCTATACATTATTATTCAGATTTGAATTTGAATTCATAATAACTGCAAAATGGTATGACTCGAGACAATTAAAACTAAACCATGAATCATGGATGTAAATGATATGTCTCAAATTGCATGTATGGCTTTGAGATAATAATTCTACTTCTGACTTCCTTAACATGTGCTTTAAGGTCACAAGTTAGCAAGATAAAAATGGTAGTCCTTTATGATGATGAATATGTTAAGACTTTTTCTAGTTACACCCCAAAAAAATCTAGTTACACCCAAAATCTCTTAAAATTAAATCATAATACCCATAATGCCCTTGTTCATAATACCCACAAACATCCATTGAAATTGATCGATTTTAATGAACAGTTAAAAGATTGAAGCATAAGGTCTTCTATCAATACTCTATGGTCTTCTATCAATACTCTATTCTATTCCATAATTAAATCACCATTTCAGTGATTTCTATGTTATTTTATTTTTACTTTTTTGACACAATTGACATACCACATGTAAAATCAGAATTTCCAGATATTACATGAAGTCAATTCACATTTGGGTAACACCGCCGGAACAGATGTGAATTGAATTGTATGTATATGTGAATTTAAGACATGAATTAAATTGCAAGATGTGGCATAGGCATGTGATTGTTTTGTAACATATGGTTATTCATGTACATGTCAAGCGTGAATTGAATCGTTACTAAAAAAAAAAGCATAAATTGAATCTGCAAAGTAATCCTGTTTAACCCTGTCAGCATTGGTTTGAGGCTTCGAGCAAAGTAATCTAGAAATAACAGTGTCTGAATTTAATAAACCAGGATCAAGGGTATACATAAACTGAAATAACATAAATGATTTAAAGAAATTGAGAGTTATATACATGTGAATTCAGTTCACGTTAATTTTCTGCAAATTCAATTTACTTGACTGTACGTGAACTAAATTAACTTGTACCTCTACAACATTGAAGAAAAAAATAGAATAGGAGAATAATCTGAAAAAGAAATTAAGGGTATTTTTGTCTGAAAGGGGTGTAACTTAAAGTTCACGGGGTGTAACTGGAGTGACTCATATGTTAATTATTAGGACCATATTATTTCTTTTCTTTTTTTTCAATTCTGAAAAAATGATAATTGATTTTTTTTTCTTTCTGATTAATGTAATTACATCGAATGTTGGGTCTTCATAAATTTTGGGTCTACACGAATTTATGGATTTGACTGTACTTTTGTTACATTGTTTTTACTTTTAACATTTCTCACACCATTTTCGATATTCCTTGGTGCAATTCAAAACTCTTCCTTAAATATTGCTTTTTGTATCCATCTGTAACATCCCAGACTGCTTACAGGATTGCCGACTAACCCCACAAACCAACACGAGTCTTTTCAGCATGCTTTGTCCTCACTCACATGCTTACCGGGAAACTTCCCGGTAGGTCACCCATCCTAGTACTACTCCAAGCCAAGCACGCTTAACTGTGGAGTTCCTATGGATTGAGCTCCCGAAAAGAAGATGCATCTTGTTGATATGGGTAGTACCTAACAATTCTTATAAGCCTTCCTTCAACCATGTAGTCCCATACCTACACGGCCTCCGGATCCCTCTCATTCCGATGTGTTTCGGTTCCTTCTATTATCGTGGGGTCATCCTTACGGATAGTGCCCGTTCCACCTGGCGGGAACCTTTCGTATCCACCTAGCGGGATATCGAAAGCCACGACGTGGGTGTTACATGCCCACCAGCTTCCGCTTGGTTCGTCCCCGAACCACACCGTACTGGGAGAGGTCTGCTCTGATACCAACTGTAACATCCCAGACTGCTTACAGGATTGCCGACTAACCCCACAAACCAACACGAGTCTTTTCAGCATGCTTTGTCCTCACTCACATGCTTACCGGGAAACTTCCCGGTAGGTCACCCATCCTAGTACTACTCCAAGCCAAGCACGCTTAACTGTGGAGTTCCTATGGATTGAGCTCCCGAAAAGAAGATGCATCTTGTTGATATGGGTAGTACCTAACAATTCTTATAAGCCTTCCTTCAACCATGTAGTCCCATACCTACACGGCCTCCGGATCCCTCTCATTCCGATGTGTTTCGGTTCCTTCTATTATCGTGGGGTCATCCTTACGGATAGTGCCCGTTCCACCTGGCGGGAACCTTTCGTATCCACCTAGCGGGATATCGAAAGCCACGACGTGGGTGTTACACCATCAATCTTTTTTTTTATCAACGTATCCATAAATCTTTAATTCTAGCAATATAAATAAATGAAACCCCCTCTATTCAAAAGTATATGGGGCACTGATATAGTCTAACCTGCAGTTAATGCTTCTTTCATAATTTTCTTCAAGCAGCTTGATTACCTCATTTTTTTTTTACATTTTTAATGATTTGAATATTTCCTTTATCTTTGGAAAATTTGTAAAATGAAATATTGGAAGAACATTTTTGTTGTAACCAAAAAAAGAAATAACATTTTTGCAATCAATTTTGTGAAGTAACGTATCAATTATAATCAATAATCAATTATAATAAAACTAATATTACATCATTTTTTCAATACCAAAATTATGTAAAACTGATTTCTCCTTAAAATGTTCATCTCTCTTATATAAAAAAAATATATAACGTAAGCATAAGGGGAATTTTAAATG
The DNA here is from genome assembly GCF_051527215.1 of Medicago sativa. Lineage (NCBI taxonomy): Eukaryota > Viridiplantae > Streptophyta > Magnoliopsida > Fabales > Fabaceae > Medicago > Medicago sativa. The sequence goes on along the minus strand of NC_140754.1, from coordinate 49,434,813 downwards.
AAATTTGATGTTAATTTTAAATTTTAATTTTTCAATTTTCTTATTATTGATTTAGCCATAAATGACATTTAATATTATTATAAATTTTAATTTTTCAACCAAAGGTCATAATCAAGCAAAAGAGGAATGTTCATATATATAAATAAGTTTCCAATGCTTCCCTTCGTCCACTACCTGTGTTATACTTTTGTTTGCTCCTTCTGGGTACTTTTGTGCTCCAACTAAAGCATTGTTCTTCTTTTCATTGATTGATCAATTTTTTTTTTATAACGTAACATTGTTCTTTATTTGGTTGTTTCTTTGAAATTAATACATATAGTGAATTGTTCTCATATCTTCCATTTTCCGGGACAAGAGATTCATTGGTCTTGGTTCTGATGTTTAATTTAACAAGTTTCCATAAATAGCATTTTTGTTATTAGTGTTTAATACAAGTAATTTTATCAGATCTACAATATAAACAAATCAATGTTCCGTGAGCTTAACGCAATTGATAAAGACAATGCATAATATATATAAGGTTTGGGGGTTCATATCTTCAACACCGCCAAAAAATATAAACAAATCAATCATCTTCTATTATAAGTTTCTATTCTAAATTTGCTCAAAAAAAAAAAGTTTCTATTCTAAAGTAACTGTGACATTGTTATGGTCTAATTATCATTTAATGTTTACTCATTTAATTTTTTTCTCACATCAACACAACTTACACAAGTCAATTTAGAAGAAGAAGAAGAAATTTGTTACATTATTTTATAAACACATGCCTTATATTAAGGCATTAATAGACCATTGTTAAGATATTCAACTCTTTTGATACATTTTAATAACCCGGATCATCTCTTTAATTTACATGTAATCAAGATCAATATAATCAATTACTTGCTGAGTTACCATTCAAATAAATTTTAAAAATCAATGTCAACAAAGCAAATCAAATAATAAATACAATCTCCAGTCACTATTATAAACAAAAAAAAGAGTTGTTCATCAAAAAAGATTTGTTCGTCAAAAGAACATAAACTTTTCTACGATTTAATTATTTTCAATCTAAAGAATTGTAAAAACATAAAGAAGAGTTGTAAAAATTAAAATATGGAAAAGTTTCATAAATCTTCATAACTTTCATTAAAAAGTTTTTGTTTTTTCTAGAGAGAATATCTGAAAAGGCTAAACTCCTACAATTTGACAAACTAATATTTGAATAGGCCGGTGTTGTCTTACCAACATGGTTTGACAATTTGACATATAATTGAGTTTTTTAATCATGTGGCAATCTTTAGCAGAAAAACAGTCGGCCAAAAAAGAGAGTTGTTAAACAAAAAAAAGTAATATTTTATACTACTTGAAACAAGATACTCTTAATCTAGATTAAATAAACTTGAATGGAAATAAATATTTTGATAAATATTTTTTGTAATAGCCATAATTTAAAAAAATATTTTCTAATAACCAATACCTTTGGAAATGAATTTTTTTTTTGAATTAGTTATTAAAAATATAATTGAATAAAAATTTATTAAACAATTGTATATTTTAAATTTTGTAAAAAGAAATTGTACATTTTCAATTTCTTATAGATAATTTAAGGCAATATTTAGGATATTTTTCATGAATCTTAACATTCGTAGTTAAAGAATTTTCTCCTATGCTATCAACATATGCCACTAATATTATATTAATAAAATTATCCTTTTTTAAAAAAGATTATCATTACGGGGTGCCTAATATGAACCCGATTCAAAAGTGGACCATCATATGTTTGGTAAATTTTAATACAAATATCATTTTTGTTGTTCATTTTTTATTATTTAAAATTTAGTTTTTTATTAAAAATGGTAAAGGACCACCTTTAGACCATCTTTGAGAGATTCATATTAGACACACTCTTATCATTAATCTACTTTGTGGTACTTTTGTTTTGTAATGAAGATTTGGGGTACATTGTATTAGTTTTAAATCACACATCTATCAACAAGTTAGGGATGTCAACAAATATCCATGAGCACAAATACTCATATTTTATCTATGGAGACAAATAGGGCTACCTATATTCTGGGTCTCCTACTCTAACAATTTCAATTAAGAAAAGTTTATATAAGTAAATGCAAAGTAGCATAAATACTTAATATTATTTATTTTATAAGTGAGATTATGCATTAAGAAAATAATTAAATATCATATTACAAAAACATAAGTGAGGGTTCAATATTTTAAAGAAATCATATTAGAGCATTAGACCATTCACAACAGAGCATCCCAAATTGAGTGCTTAAATGGGTCCCCTATGTCCACCTCGCTCATTGTACGACAATACTTAATAAGCACCGATTTTCTCAAAGCCAACACCTCAAAAGAAATTATTAAATAAATCCAACAAATAATTCTATATAATTACATTTCAACAAAATTTATTTATTTTATTAAAATTTATTAAATGGGCCCCGCAAAAAATGAAGAAAGAGAGATGGTGCTTCCATAGCCACTTTTCTTCATAGACACCCATACTCCAAAATGGAGGTGTCTATTTAACGTGATGCTAAATAGGTGAAACACTCACCATTGTGAATGGTCTTAGAATAAAGTGAGACATACTTATTTAAAAATGAAAATTAAGTACGACTTTAAGATCAAGGGTAAGAGAAGATGGTTCCCTAAAATTTCTTATATATAAAAAAAAATTAATTACAAAGAAAAAAAGTTGTTGCCTTTAAATAAATGGGCTCATGTGCGATCCCTAAACGTCATTAGGCCCTCCATTGGATAGTAATGATATATGTTCTCTCTCCATATGTGCACGACTATCCGTCAGTCGAGTATTTCTACGGATATTCACAATTACATTTTTTTTACATAAAAATGAACTTTGTAAAAAAATCTATAATTATTTATAATTTATTCAACCTCTTTTGGCAACACAAAATAATATTAAAATCACTTTATATTAATATTTTTTTAGTTTGGTATATTAATATTTTATTATTTTTAATGGACACCAAACAAAGAAAGTTTGTCGATCTGAACCTAATGAACATGTCAGAAATATGTTTTTTTCTCCCATTTATTCTTCTACTTCTCTGACTTCCTTTTTTTTAAATCATTATAGTATATCATTGATGAATTAGGCATGATATATCAGAGTTGAAGAACAAACTTTTAGCCAAGAAAATATCGAAAATGGCTAAATTGTGAATCTTGATTCCAATTGTTTAAATTCCTTATAAAAATAATTTATGTAATTGATCCAATTTTTGAATGTTACAGAGATAAGTTACCATAAGTCACCATGAATTAATAAATTGGGTTGAGATTGAGTGACTTTGTGGAGGGATAGTCACCATGAGTCTCTCTCTCTCTCCCTCTCCCCCTCCCTCCCTCTCCCTCTCCCTCCCTCTCTCTCTCTCTCTCTCTCTCATCTTTACTATTATGTCTTTCATCTTTCTCTCTCATAAAACACAATAACAAAGACTAAAGTCACATATATTTCCCTCGCTAAAGTCACACAATCTGAATCCTATGAAATCTTACAAATTAATTAATCAGAAAGTTTTACTTACAATCTTCTTCTTTTTCAAGAGCCTATTCAATTTTTATTTTTTACAATTGGTTGCTGATGATGTTAATATTATTAGCTTTCATAGATGAATGTTTTTGTTTCTTTCTTTCACGAGAAGAGAGAAAAGTAAATTAGGAAAAGAAACAAGATGAGAAAGGATTATGAACATGACAAAAATAAAAGTGAGTTGCTGATAATTTTATGGATTTGTTGGTGATTACTGGGCAGTCATGCTACCAAAATATTAGGCTCATTAAAAAAATGCCACATCAATTTAAAATAATAAACATATATTTTATTAACTCAACATAACACCCAATCTTCCATCAAGTTATAACTTTTCCACTAAAGTCTTTAGGAATATATATATATATATATATATATATATATATATATATATGGGGAGAGATATATTGACTCCAAGAGTAACTCTAAGGAGTTACTCCACATCTCCACCTTTAATTTTATCTTAATCTAATGGATTACATTTAAGTCTTATCAATAATCATGTGTCTCACCATTCTTGATCATTTTAACAATATTAGGTTTCCTTTTTTGCTTTGAATCAATATTTATGTTTCATTAACACAATTAATAATTGATAACAAGAAATTATTTTTATGTTTCATCAAATGTTTTTTTAGAATAAATTTCAAATATTAAACTATGATTAAAGTTCTTAAAAAAAAAAGAAGCTCGCTGGTAAAAAACATCACACTTATTTTTATTTTTTTTTTTGACAAAACATTACACTTATATTTCAATACAACTTTTTTTAATACAGCGATAAAATAAAAATTAATAAAAATATATACACTTTTTTTAAAGAAAAAAGTGTATATATAATTGTATTAATTATTTTTTTGTCAATTTATATTTGTACAAATATATATACTTGAAAACAATTTATTTAATATAGTTTATTTATATATAAGGGTGGACCGAAGCCCTGTTCTAAATAAACATTAGATAAAATATAAGAATATTTTTTTTCACCAATAACTGATTGTCTTAATAAGACATCTTGACCAAAAAACAATTGTGTTAATAAAACATGATGAAAAATAATATTTTTTTTTTCACCAATAACTGATTGTCTCAATAAAACATCTTGACCAAAAAAATTTGTGTTAGTAAAACATAAATGTTGATTGAGTATGAAAAAGGAAAATTAAATATTGTTAGAATGATCAAGTATGATGATGCACATGATTATTAATAAGACATAAATATAGTCCATTAGATTAAGATAAAACTAATGGTGGGGATGTGGAGTAACTCTTTAGAGTTACTCTTGGAGTCAAAATATCCCTCCCCTATATATATATATATATATATATATATATATATATATATATATATATATATATATATATATATATATATATATATATATATATATATATACACACACACGCGCGCACACACACAGACAAACACATAAAAATAACAATAAAGAAAATAATAAAACAAAGTGGGTCGTTTTCTTTTAATGTTGAACTCTGTGAACCAATTTATGATCTTGCTATCTTGGACTACTCTTTACTCAAACACTTCTGTAAATAAGCCAATGGATTGTAATGAGACCACGTGATGAAGGAGACTAACATTAGGAGATGATAACATGAAAAATGATAAAACTTAGTTAAAACTGAGAAACCTTAGAAGTTAATTGAAAAAAATGAACTAAAAACCATACAAGTTGGTACAACTAATAGAAATACTAGAAAACTAGATAATAAGAAACATTTAAAATTAGTAACAGAGAAATCGATAGAACATACAAAAATCACTTTCATTGGTGTAAGAGACTAATATGCAAAGCTAAGGTACTTAGGTTCAAAACTAATTAATGGATTGTAAATCAAAAAGTTAGTGTTGGATTATTCATTTTGTTTAGAGATATACAATAGAATAGACAAATATTTTGCTATTGTTGATTTACTACTTTTTGTTTTAAAAACGTGAAGGCCTTGTTTAACAAAGTGATAGGAATGAATTAATGTTAACTAATTGGACTATCGGATGTAAAGTGCCTCTCTTTTCCCACTTTAATTAATTCTTCTATGCTACTGAACTAGTTCAGTTTGGTACAAACTAGAATTTGAATAATCTAGATCATGTTGACTTTTAAAGTTGAAAAATATTAATGAAAAAATATATCAATAAACTGATTTTTATAAAATAAAATAAAATAAAAAATCATATCATTTTTTTTAAAGAAAAGAAAATAGACCATGTAATATGGTTAAATTTTGTTACTTTTAGCATTTAATAGATTGTAAATATTATACTTTTGTTACCACTTTGATTTAAAAATCAACAACTTTGGTTAGTGACTAGCAATTTGATTTACAGGTTGCGTCCAGTGCGAAGTTAATAAACAAGTTAGTAGTTGCTTTGTGTAACAACTAAGTATAGGTGCATCTTTAAGCTTAATTCTTGGATAAGACATACTAATAATACACCAAGTTAAAGATAAAAAAAAAGGGAAGAAACTAAATTGTGATTAACCGACCTTACCATGCTTTATCTTATGATTTCTTAAATTTAAAATTATAAGGAAAAAATAATACTATATAAAGTGAGTAACTTTTTATATATGTATATCTGTATAGATTTCAAACTAGTTACTAAAAAGGATTAAGACCCCAACTTATTTTAAGGACCAAACCGGATAAACAAGGAGTCGATAACTTAGAATTTGTTTTGATATTAGTTCATTTGTAGTTGAAAGTGCACGCACGACCGTCTCTGACACGATTCCTCTTTTTTTACAACGGTAAGTGCACCTATCTACTTTTTAGATATACTTATACTAGCTAAGTTGTTGTGTATACTTGCCCTTTTTCATACGTGTTTAACAATGTGTAAATTCCAAAGTGAATGAATGAATATATGTATGCATGAGAAAGATCACTTATGGAATAGTTAAGTTGTAACATGTGACTAGAAGTCCATATACCTATTGAATATTTTTTACGTACATGCATTCATAGTTACATGACCACCAGAAAGGAGTCACGAGGTGCACACCAGAGAGGTGGCACGGGGTGCGCTTTAAAGCCATTGCATCCCTTAGTGGATCATCGAGTTTGATTGATCGGTAAGATACCCATCACATTTGTGGCACTGAACTAACACAAAATTACCACGACCCTCTGCGGAGCGGTATTAATTCTGGAACATATGCATCGACATATAGACATTGCATTAGGAGTCGAGTCATAATAAATTCTATATTACTCTTGTTTTCTACTTGTTTCCATACAAGGGTTAAAATGCGATCTTTAATCCTTTTATAATGTTTGCTCTGTTTATGTTTTCTTTATATTTTTTATTTTCGAAAATGGTGAACCCTTTCAGTGGATATGTGGGCTATATGCCAAATTGATTATGACGGCACCATGGGATCCCGAGATGCTTCCTTTGGATGCGACAGAGTTTAGCTTCCCTGATACTTGGACCTCTATGTTCTGGGGTTTTGACCCGGCCTCAGGACATGTCTAATTCATGGGTAACATTCTCATGACCACATATAGAGCTGGTAGCGAGACAAAGACATCACTTTCTTGGTGTCCCATTAGTTTCCTAGACCCTCTCTATTTGATCATCCATAGTTTCTTGATAGGGATGATTAGTGAGGTTGGGAATCTCTTTCCCCATGCCCCACCTGCACCATCCCCAATCCCCGAGATGGGTGGAGAGACTGTCTTCCAGCCAGCACCCAAGCCTCATCCAAATATGACATTACCCCTAAAGTTTTCTACACATATCCCTTTCTTTGTTACTGATGAGTTCCTCGATCTTGATGTGACATTGCTGCCACTTGATTAGTCTTAGTGGTGGGTTTTGTGTATAGTTTTGGCAGGTTTGGTGACAGTAGATGGAACCATGAGACCTTTTATCCTACGTGGTTGGGTAGTTAGTTTTCTCCATGGGGCAACTCTTCTGCGGGAGTGTCTGCCGAGGACTTTATAATTATTTTGATGTTGTCTCTATGACGGTTTGTATAATATTCATAACCGTACTTTATGACTTGAGACACTAGGGAACCACTTATGGTATGCTACTATATTTTTATGGGTCATGTTAACTTGTGCTACTATAAAAGGAAATAAGAAATAAATCTTGCATTGAAAATTTAAATTATTAAACTTTTACAACATTAAATGCACAAGTTCCAATAAAATAATTCTATCTTTAGCTTTTTAACTTGTGCCTTAAGGGCACAAGTTAACATTTTCCTATTTTTTATTATAACTTATTTTCTAAATTTATGATCTATTTCAAAAACCATTATATACTTAACCTTGATATAAACCAGGTAACCTCTCACAAAAAAAAAGATAGCGGTATCTTTCAAGAGAAGAAAACTTTTATCTCGCTCGTTCATAAAAGATTTACCTTATCCTTTAAAATAAAATAAAAAGATGTCACAATTTTTGTTGTTAAAAAATGGGGTGTTAGATTGTTCCTTTCTTAAACACATAGGGAAGGATCATTGCTCACCATACAATAATGCAATGAAAGATTATCAAGACTTTTTGAATCAAGATGGGCATCTTAGGAATGTTACTGAATTGCAAAGTTCGAGCCAAATTCTTGTGTTAAGATTTGTTGATAAAGCTAGTTTAATACAAGAGCGGTTTTTTTTTATGTGTCACATGTTAATGACACTTCTTCCTTAACTCTTAAGGAAACAATATGTGGTAAATTTTCTAGACATAACCATGATGTTTCTAATATTCGTGGCTAAGGGTATGACGGTGCTAGCAATATGAGAGGAGAATGAAATGATTTACAAGCACTTTTTTTATGAAAAATTGTCCTTATGCTTACTATGTCCACTGTTTTGCTCATCGATTGCAACTTGCCTCAGTTACTACATCAAGAGAAGTTACACCAATTCATCAATTCTTTTAGAAGCTGGCTTTTGTTGTCAATGTAGTTGGTTCTTCTACTAAGCGCCGTGATGAGTTACAAGCTGCCCAAAAAAAAGAAATTACAAATTTGTTAGAGATTGGGGAGATTGTAACTGATAAAGGTAAAAACCAAGTTGGTACTGTGAAAAGAGCTGGAGATTCTTGTTGGAGATAACATTTCAACTCTATTTGTAGCTTGGTAAGTATGTATGAAGCAACCTGTGTAGTTTTAAAATAAAATTGCAAAAGAAACAAAAAAAATTACCCAACATGCGGATTGTAACAGCCCGATTTTTTGTTAGATTTATTTTATTATTAATTTATGTGTGCTATATGTGTTTATATGTGATTATTTGCCTTTTTGTGTATTTTGGTTGGGATTCGTAGAATTCGGTGTTAGAAGGGTATTTTAGTAATTTTGGACTTAGGGGCATTTTGGTCATTTTGAGAGTAGGGGTAATTTTTCCTGAAGGTTATTTTAGTGCTTAGTGAGAGTTATTATTCCACCAAGTTGCTAGAGAGTGTAGTAATTATTTTATTTCCGGTAAGTGACCGTTAGTGATGTATTTTACCGTTAGTGATATATTTACCGTTAAGTGAGTGGTAACATTTTTGAAGTTAGATTAGAAATGGGTTAGGCCCATTAAGGATTGTGAGATAAGCCCAATTAAGTGAACCTATATAAACTAATGTTAGTAGGGAGATAGGGTTTTTTCACAAACATTTTTCATTTGAGAAGAGAAGAGATAGAGGCTAGAGGGAAGAACAAGAACAAGGGTTAGAGGCAAGATAGGATTCATCATCTAGGAGCTAAATTGAAGCTTTGGATAGAGATTCTGTGTTAGAGGTAAGAGGGTTAGAATTCAACCATAATTCATAATTTTTTTTCTTTTTACCCATTTTGTGAAATTGATGAATTGAAATCTAAATGCTGTAAATTCGTGCATGATTATTGCTGTTATGTTTGAGAACATGATTTGTATGATAATTGTATGTTAGTATGTGAATTAACATGTTGAAATGCATAATTGTTGGCACTTTGTGTTCTTGAGCAAATTTGATGAGAAATGAGGTTGTGATGTTGAATTGTGCATGAATTTATGTTCATTAGTTGTTATTGATGATTATTGAACTATTGGAATTGAATTGGTGTAACTGGAATCGCTGTTTATGGATTTGTGAGGAGATTTGTGGTTGTGTTGGTGTTTTGAGAAAATTTTGTAATTTTGATGAAATGAACTATTTTGTTGTTTCTAATGCTTGAATCATGTTTGTTTAAGTGTATTGAATCTATTTTACGCATAAACACTTTCTGGAACTTGGTTTGGGAGTTGGGGATTTGAAAAATGGGGTTTTGGGTGAAAATGATGAGGAACCCGTAACTACTGCAGAATTTCGCAAGAATTGCGCTAATAGCCCAAATTGAGCTAAAAGCGAAATTTCCCAGAAGCAGTTTTTCTTCTGTTTCGCTAATAGCCCAAATTGAGCTAATAGCAAAATTTCCCAGAAGCAGTTTTTCTTCTATTTCGCTAATAGCCCAAATTGAGCTAATAGCGAAATTGCCCAGAAACAGTTTTTTTTGTTTTCTTTGCTTTGAGCACTTGGGGACCAATCCGATACTTCTAAAATGTTTCTTTGGATTTAATTAACCTCTGTTTATACCTTTAATCCTACTGGAATATGATTTGAATTGGTTTGGACTTGAATTTGTGAAAATTGTCTAACTTTTATAAAAACGGTCCAAACGTCGATCTTTCCGAAAACTCGTTTTTCTCCGGAGTTTGAGGTGGGATTAAAGTTGTATATTGTTTATATGATTTATAAAAATGGTTGTGATTGGTTTCATCCAGTTTGAACTTATTTTGATTTGAAAATGAGAATTTTTGTGAAAAGTGATAAAGTGAGACGAACTTTGAGTTCTTCATGAATTCATCGTATTTGGCCGATGAAATGCTTATGTAACCTCTACTGCACATATAAGTGACTTGTGAGAATACATTGCATAGGCAATTGAGCTTGTAGAATTGGTTTTGGTTCATAACCTCTAGTATTTTTAAGTTATGATTTTTGGAGACGAACTTATCAGAAAATGACTTTAAGTGTTGATTGTCTTGTGAATCCTTTATGGATAGTTGACATAACTTATATGAAGATGATTGATGGTGTATTTATGTGACAACTACATATTGATTGAATTATGGATGTTGTTGGTGATTGTATATATGTTAAGTGGTGGTGAATTGTTGTTGATTGCATATATACAAGTATTGGAGATGTTGAGATGAATTGTTTGTGTGAACATATGCATTGTAGTTGAGTCATATGTTCATGCATACATGACTGATGGTGGCGGATTTTGTATCCAATTGAGGTCATTACGATGTTTTTGTTGCATCGGAGGTGACGACCTTGAGGTGATTTGGTACCACATGCATCTAGATGAGTCTAGAGCCATTTGCATAGATTGTTGGTGAATTGGATTGCATTAAAATGTGCTTGATGGTTGAATTACTAATTGTACTTGTGATTTGAATTGTTAATTGTTAATTGACAAGGTGAAGTTGTGATACGTGTATGTTGCACTTGCAGATATGAACTTGGTATGATGGTAATGAATGATATGAATGTGTTGTGAATACTTGAGAGAATATGCATAATTTAATATTCATCATATTTGAATGTATCTTTCATCTCCAATGTTCATGTTAAACCTTTTGGATTATGATGATGTAATGCTAACCCTCAGTGGTTTACCACCTACCTTTCCGTATGGACGGGTAGATGGAGTGCAGGATGCTTAGATTGTTTTGCTTGATGTTGCCGAGGAGTGGAGTTCCTCTTTTATATGCAAGTGTCTAGATTAGGGCTCTGATCTAGGATTTGCATGTTGGATTTTATCAATGTAGTTTGGAGTTGAGATATTGTTGTATTTGAGATATGGAGGATATATTTTTATTATATTGAGATCGGGAGTTGTTTATGGATTATATGTATGTTTTGCTGCTATGTTATGTAACATGATCTTTATGCATGTATGTTTTAATTCGAAGACGTAGCATCTATTTCTAGAATATATTCGTATGTTCGCACGTTTTACCGCTTATTAGAAGTAGGTTGTTACAAGTTGGTATCAGAGCTGTGGTCAGTCTTGTCCGGACTAATGGACTAATAGACTAGTATATGTTGGTACTCCCTGTTAGTATGCGAATGGTAATGAGTTACCTTCGGTACTTGTTCTTGTGTTGTTGTGATGTTGTTCTTATTTGTTGGTTGTTTTTCCTGTTGTATACAACATGTACGGAAGTACTGTCGGTACTTGTTCCGGTGTTCCGTTCTTTTAGGCGGGTCTGAGTTGAGTGGGGAGAAGCCACATATTCCAGGTATCTTTTGGATAGAGAAGCTCAGTTGTTTGTGGTTGTGGTTTCGGCAAAGTTTGAAGAGCTTTCGAGGTTTTTTCCGCACATCAATGCGGAGGATGCTATGGTTTCCAAGTGTGTGAAGTTTGAAAGCGGTTTGAGGCCCGACATCTACCAGTATATGTGTATTCAGGAGATCTGAAACTTTGATACTTTGGTGCATAAGTGTCGTATGTTTGATGACGCTGGAAGGGCTAAGGTTAATCACTACAAGGCTCAGAATGAGAAGAAAGGAAAGGGGCATGGATTTAAGAAGCCGTACAACAAGGACAAAGGCAAGAAGAAAGAATCTGGTGGAGGCTCTAAGGTGAATGTTGCTGAGGTGAGGTGCTACAAGTGTGGCACATTGGGTCATTTTGATAATGATTGCAAGAGTGGTGAGAAATGCTACAAGTGTGGAGAAGCAAGTCACAAGGATTTTGAGTGCAAGAAGGAGATCACTTGCTACAATTGTGGTGAGAAGGGGCATATCAGTACTAAGTGTACCAAACCGAAGAAGGCAGCAGGGAAGGTGTTTGCATTGAATGCGGAGGAAGTGGAGCATCCGGATAATCTCATCAGAGGTATGTGTTTTATCAATAATACTCCTTTGATTGTAATTATTGATACTGGTGCTACTCATTCTTTTATCGCGGCTAGTTGTGTTGAGCGTTTGGTTTGGTTATGACTCTGTTGTCTCGAGGGATGGTTATCGATACCCCGGCTAGTGGTTCTGTGACTACTTCCTTTGTGTGTGCTAGGTGTCCTGTTAGTTTTGGTAACGTTGATTTTGAGTTGGATCTTGTGTGTCTTCCGTTGAAGCATATGAACGTGATTTTTGGTATGGATTGGATGTTGACTTTTGGTGTTAACATTAATTGTTTGACCAAGAGTATAACGTTTTCTAAGCCGGTAGCTGAGGAAGGTGGGAGGTTCTTAACCGCGGAGCAAGTGAAGAGGTTGTGATGCCATTTGGAGTATCTAATGCGCCAGGTGTTTTCATGGAATATATGAATAAAATATTTCATCCTTTTCTAGATCGTTTTGTGGTGGTGTTTATCGATGATATTTTGGTGTACTCTAAGTCGGAAGAAGAGCATGCCGAGCATTTGAAGATTGTGTTGGAAGTTTTGAAGGAGAACAGGTTGTTTGCTAAGTTGTCGAAGTGTGAGTTTTGGTTGCGGTAAGTGAGTTTCCTTGGTCATGTAATTTCTAAAGGTGGCATTACGGTGGACCCGTCGAAGGTTGATGCGGTTTTGCAGTGGGAATCGCCTAAGTCTGTTTTTGAAGTTAGAAGCTTTCTTGGTTTGGCCGGTTATTATCGAAGGTTCATTGAGGGATTCTCTAAGTTGGCGTTGCCATTGACGCAGTTGACTCGGAAAGGACAAGCTTATGTTTGGGATGCTAAGTGCGAGAAGAGTTTCCAAGAGTTGAAGAAGAGGTTGACGTCAGCTTCAGTGTTGATTTTGCCGAATACGAAGGAATCGTTTGTTGTGTATTGTGATGTTTCTAAGATGGGTCTTGGTGGTGTGCTTATGCAGAACCGTCAGGTTGTGGCTTATACTTCAAGGCAGTTGAAAGTGCATGAGAAGAATTATCTGACTCATGACTTGGAATTAGCGGCCGTTGTGTATGTGTTGAAGATTTGAAGGCATTATCTGTATGGTTCAAAGTTTGAAGTGTTTAGTGATCACAAGTGTTTGAAGTATTTGTTTGACCAGAAGGAGTTGAATATGAGGCAGAGAAGATGGTTGGAGTATCTTAAGGATTTCGACTTTCAGTTGAGTTACCATCCTGGGAAGGCGAATGTTGTTGCCGATGCTTTGAGTAGAAAGTCGTTGCATATGTCTGCTTTGATGGTTAAAGAGTTGGAGTTGATTGAGCAGTTTCGAGATTTGAGTTTGGTTAGTGAGTTGACACCGGACGGTGTGAGGTTGGGTATGTTGAAACTAACAAGTAATATATTGGAAGAGATTAAGAATGGACAGAAGGAAGATTTGGAACTGGTTGATCGAGTAGTGTTGGTCAATCAAGGTAAGGGTGGAGACTTCAGATTGGATGAGAACGGTGTTTTGATGTTTCGTGATCGTGTTTGTGTACCAGATGTTCTTGAGCTTAAGAGACAGATTTTGGAAGAGGGTCACAGGAGTAGTTTGAGTATTCATCCAGGAGCGACTAAGATGTATCAGGATTTGAAGAGGTTGTTTTGGTGGCCTGGAATGAAGAAAGAGATCGAAGAGTTTGTGTATGCTTGTTTGGTTTGTCAGAAGTCTAAGATTGAACATCAGAGACCGTTAGGTTTGATGCAACCGTTGTTTGTGCCGGAGTGGAAGTGGGATAGTATATCAATGGACTTTGTTGGAGCGTTGCCGAAGACTGTTAAGGGTTTTGATTCGATTTGGGTGATTGTTGATCGGTTGACGAAGTCGGCACCTTTTATTCCTATCAAGACTGGTATGTCTGTGGCTAAGTTGGCTGAGATCTACATTGAGCATATTGTTAGATTGCATGGTATTCCTTCTAGTATTGTGTCGGATCGGGATCCGAGGTTTACTTCTAAGTTTTGGGAGAGTTTGCAAGTTGCTTTGGGGACTAAGTTGAGGTTGAGTTCTGCTTATCATCCCCAGACTGATGGTCAGACAAAGAGGACTATTCAGAGTTTGGAAGATTTGTTGAGAGCTTGTGTGTTGGAGCAAGGTGTCAGTTGGGTCGAATGTTTACCGTTGATTGAGTTTACTTACAACAACAGTTTTCATTCTAGTATCGGAATGGCGCCGTTTGAGGCTTTGTATGGTCGGAGGTGTAGAACTCCTTTGTGTTGGTATGAGTCAGGAGAGAGTGCTTTGTTAGGACCAGAAGTTGCGCAAGAAACTACAGAAAAGGTTAAGATGATTCAAGAGAAGATGAGAGCGTCTCAGAGTAGGCAGAAGAGTTATCATGATAAGAGGAGGAGGGACATTGAGTTTCAGGTTGGTGATCGTGTGTTTTTGAGAGTGAATCATGTAACCGGTGTTGGTCGTGCTTTGAAGTGTCGGAAGTTGACTCCTCGTTTTGTTGGACCTTTTGAGATTGTTGAGAAGGTTGGGGTTGTAGCGTATCGGATTGCGTTACCGCCATCTTTGTCAAATCTTCATGATGTGTTTCATGTATCTCAGTTGAGGAAGTATGTGTATGATTCGTCTCATGTGATTCAAGTGGATGATTTGGAAGTAAGGTATAATTTGACCGTTGAGACTTGGCCAGTTAGGATTGAGGATCGTGAAGTGAAACGTTGCGTGGCAAGGAGGTCGTTTTGGTTAAAGTGATTTGGGTTGGACCGACGGGTGAGAGTGCCACTTGGGAGTCGGAGAATAGGATGAGGGTTACGTATCCAGAGTTGTTTCCTTCAGGTAATTTTCGAGGGCGAAAAATTCTTTTTAGTGGGGGAGAGTTGTAACAGCCCGATTTTTTGTTAGATTTATTTTATTATTTATTTATGTGTGCTATATGTGTTTATATGTGATTATTTGCCTTTTTGTGTATTTTGGTTGGGATTCGTAGAATTCGGTGTTAGAAGGGTATTTTAGTCATTTTGGACTTAAGGGCATTTTGGTCATTTTGAGAGTAGGGGTAATTTTTGCTGAAGGTTATTTTAGTGCTTAGTGAGAGTTATTATTCCACCAAGTTGCTAGAGAGTGTAGTAATTATTTTATTTCCGGTAAGTGACCGTTAGTGATGTATTTTACCGTTAGTGATATATTTACCGTTATGTGAGTGGTAACATTTTTGAGGTTAGATTAGAAATGGGTTAGGCCCATTAAGGATTGTGAGATAAGCCCAATTAAGTGAACCTATATAAACTAATGTTAGTAGGGAGATAAGGTTTTTTCACAAACATTTTTCATTTGAGAAGAGAAGAAATAGAGGCTAGAGGGAAGAACAAGAACAAGGGTTAGAGGCAAGAGAGGATTCTTCATCTAGGAGCTAAATTGAAGCTTTGGTTAGAGATTCTTGGTGTTAGAGGTAAGAGGGTTAGAATTCAACCATAATTCATAAATTTTTTTCTTTTTACCCATTTTGTGAAATTGATGAATTGAAATCTAAATGTTGTAAATTCGTGCATGATTATTGATGTTATGTTTGAGAACATGATTTGTATGATAATTGTATGTTAGTATGTGAATTAACATGTTGAAATGCATAATTGTTGGCACTTTGTGTTCTTGAGCAAATTTGATGAGAAATGAGGTTGTGATGTTGAATTGTGCATGAATTTATCTTCATTAGTTGTTATTGATGATTATTGAACTATTGGAATTGAATTGGTGTAACTGGAATCGCTGTTTATGGATTTGTGAGGAGATTTGTGGTTGTGTTGGTGTTTTGAGAAAATTTTGTAATTTTGATGAAATGAACTATTTTGATGAAATGAACTATTTCCCAGAAGTAGTTTTTCTTCTGTTTCGCTAATAGCCCAAATTGAGCTAATAGCGAAATTTCCTAGAAGCAGTTTTTCTTCTATTTCGCTAATAGCCCAAATTGAGCTAATAGCGAAATTGCCCAGAAACAGTTTTTTTTTGTTTTGTTTGCTTTAAGCACTTGGGGACCAATCCGATACTTCTAAAATGTTTCTTTGGATTTAATTAACCTCTGTTTATACCTTTAATCCTACTGGAATATGATTTGAATTGGTTTGGACTTGAATTTGTGAAAATCGTCTAACTTTTATAAAAACGGTCCAAACGTCGATCTTTCCGAAAACTCGTTTTTCTCCGGAGTTTGAGGTGGGATTAAAGTTGTATATTGTTTATATGATTTCTAAAAATGGTTGTGATTGGTTTCATCAAGTTTGAACTTATTTTGCTTTGAAAATGAGAATTTTTGTGAAAAGTGATAAAGTGAACTTTGAGTTCTTCATGAATTCATCGTATTTGGCCGATGAAATGCTTATGTAACCTCTACTGCACATATAAGTGACTTGTGAGAATACATGGCATAGGCAATTGAGTTTGTAGAATTGGTTTTGGTTCATAACCTCTAGTATTTTTAAGTTGTGATTTTTGGAGACGAACTTATCAGAAAATGACTTTAAGTGTTGATTGTCTTGTGAATCCTTTATGGGTAGTTGATATAACTTATATGAAGATGATTGATGATGTATTTATGTGACAACAACATATTGATTGAATTATGGATGTTGTTGGTGATTGTATATATGTTAAGTGGTGGTGAATTGTTGTTGATTGCATATATACAAGTATTGGAGATGTTGAGATGAATTGTTTGTGTGAACATATGCATTGTAGTTGAGTCATATGTTCATGCATACATGACTGATGGTGGTGGATTTTATATCCAATTGAGGTGATTACGATGTTTTTGTTGCATCGGAGGTGACGACCTTAAGGTGATTTGGTACCACATGCATCTAGATGAGTCTAGAGCCATTTGCATAGATTGTTGGTGAATTGGATTGCATTAAAATGTGCTTGATGGTTGAATTACTAATTGTACTTGTGATTTGAATTGTTAATTGTTAATTGACAGGGTGAAGTTGTGATACGTGTATGTTGCACTTGCTGATATGAACTTGGTATGATGGTAATGAATGATATGAATGTGTTGTGAATACTTGAGAGAATATGCATAATTTAATATTCATCATATTTGAATGTATCTTTCATCTCCAATGTTCATGTTAAACCTTTTGGATTATGATGATGTAATGCTAACCCTCAGTGGTTTACCACCTACCTTTCCGTATGGACGGGTAGATGGAGTGCAGGATGCTTAGATTGTTTTGCTTGATGTTGCCAAGGAGTGGAGTTCCTCTTTTATATGCAAGTGTCTAGATTAGGGCTCTGATCTAGGATTTGCATGTTGGATTTTATCAATGTAGTTTGGAGTTGAGATATTGTTGTATTTGAGATATGGAGGATATATTTTTATTATATTGAGATCGGAAGTTGTTTATGTATTATATGTATGTTCCGCTGCTATGTTATGTAACATGATCTTTATGCATGTATGTTTTAATTCGAAGACGTAGCATCTATTTCTAGAATATATACGTATGTTCGCGCGTTTTACCGCTTATTAGAAGTAGGGTGTTACACAGATGCTCATAGTTCTTACAATTACTTCAAGTATTTTGATTTTATATTTTTCTTGAATTTGATGAAAGAAATTATGGGGATACCATTGATGTAGTATCAAAAGTAAATATTTTTGTTATCGTCTCCACAGGGACTGGTGCGATATTCAAGCCGTTCAACAATTAATATCATTCTAAGCTATAGAATCATCAAGTGTTTTGTATCGTAAGCTAACATACTATAAATTGTGAATGAGACAAGAGTTAATAGGGAAATGAATATGCTGGGATTAAACTTCATCAACCTAACTTAAATGTATTCTTGATGACAGTCAGTCATACACTATTTTTAGAGTCATTTTAATTAAGTTTTTAGTCTATTTTATTAGTTTAGTATTTAATTTATAGTCGTTAATTGTCGTTTTTAAATCATCGAGTCAATTAATGTATTGTTATGATTATTATTATTATTATAACTATTATTATTATGTGTGAATGGTCATTTGAAATAAAAGGCAACATGTAAGGCTCACGGATAACCCATTTTGGAGAATAGACGTGGCAATCCCTTGGTGGTGTGAATAAAAAGTTATGAGGAAAAAAATACATTGGGCTGGAGCAAACCGAGAGAAAGAAAAGCCTAACATGCCATAACTTGAAAGATAACTAGGTTACATGATACTATAAGAAGGCAGACACATAAGACAAAAAGGATCACTCTTTGGCACACAAATATTCACTTTCTGGCAGAGAGCACATCACGTTTGGGAAGGAAAATAGGACATCGCGCATCACGAGAAACAAAAGAGGAGGGGAGAAGCATATGAGATAGGGAAACCACATCACCGATTGAAACTAAACTGAAGAGCAACGCCGGCAACGACGGAATTCTATCGGTTTATTTTCTTTACTATGTTGTTTATTCCTTTGATCATGTTTAGCTAATTTCCTTAGATTAAGTCTGAGATGATTCTGTGTAACCCTGATTGAACCATGTTGCTGTGAAACTCTATTTATTGTGAATGACAATCTAGTTTTTATTCAATTCAATTGTTCTTAATGCTTTTTATATCCTGATCAAATATAAACATGATTTAGTGAGAACGAATGACTACTGACCATAGCTTTCGACTTAGACCTAATTGAATTGTTCTGATAAACAGGGTTAGTCTAGGAATGGATAATCGTTTGTTAGTGATATTAGGTTAACGTGCTTAAACCTTCAAAGATTATTAGACCACCTAAGGAATTAGGGGATGTAGTTTGAGAAGAGGGTCCTAACTCAAGGGATTGATTAGGACTATTTTGTTAACTATCGTGGAACTAGAAAATTATTCATAACAATAGGTGCAGTATACCAATTAGGGGAACATAGATGATTCGAAAGATCTAGTCTCATCTCTCCATATATTTTTCAAACAAACCTTTATTTTTTGTTATTTACTTTTTATGCACAGAAACCTACTGCCTCAGGCACTTATAAAATTTACACATCCTAGATATTAACTTTATTGCTGAATTGAGATTAACACAGTCCTCGTGGATACGAACTTATTTTATTACTTCGATGCATTTTTAGTACACTTGCTAAAAGTATATCAAGTTTTTGGCGCCGTTGCCGGGGACTGTTAAATCATTTCAACTTAGCAATTTTGTTTTTATTTAGGATTTCTGTCTTATATATATATATATATATATATATATATATATATATTGAAAAAAATAAATAGATTTATACTTTTAGTTTTCTTCTCACAATGCTACTAAAAAGTTTATCCAAGTTTTGCAGCTATGATGGACAGGTTAGTAGACAGGTTACGCCTCTATGACACAGAAGAGATTGTTACGTTGCAGTATGAAAAATATATGTTATCTTTGAAGATAAAATATTTGGACTCGATATTGAATTTGAGAAGTGGTCGTTATGAGGCAAATCAACCAGGTAGTAATTGTGAAGGGAAGAAAGAGTTGATCAACATCGATTACAATACTCAACTTCAAAATATTTTAGATGATTTCTTGATGTCAAATCAAGTTTCATTTGATAAGTTAGATGTTCAGTGTGGTGATCTTGTTAAGAATGCACATAAGTCTCAGAGGATGTTGGTTCAGATGGAGACCGAGTGTCACGAGGTTGTGTTGGAAGAAAATCCAAAAGTGAAGAGTGTTGATATTTTCCCGAAGTCTGAACTATTGAGGGTTAAAGAAATCACTTGTGTGCAAACCAATACATATTATTCTTTATGGTGGGAGAACTCCAATTTCAAAAGTTTAACAATGGGAGCATGGGAGCATCTTCTTCTTTTTATGAAGTTCATGGAATTCCTACCAAACAAGAGGAAGAAGAAAGATGATATATTTTTTCTGTCATTTTTGCCACCCTAACAGTGGTTGAAGCGTCAAGCTCAAGGACGTAAAAGAAAGCGCTTGGTGGGAGGCAACCCATCCTCTTTTTTTTCTAATGTTTTTTATTTTGCAGGTATTTTTATTCAGTAAAAAAAATGAAAAAAAAAAAAGCAAACAAAAAAAAGTGAAAAGATGGACAAAAAAAATAAAAAAAAATAAAAGTCCACATCAGTTATTATTTTTTTGTCTTTGTCAGATGTCAGTTGTGTCAGTTCTCAGTTTGATTCTATTTATTGTAACTTTAATTGTTTACTTGTTTATTATTGATGAATTCGCTTGTTTACTTGACTTTTTCCAGTTTAGTAACAAATATTAGTTCAAGTGGTATTCCAAAAGTTCAAAAGGAGGAGTGACTTGTGTTTCAAAGGCGAAGTGTACGGAAGTTAAAGATAGGTAGTCACAACTCCCAGAAATCTAAACACTGTAAGGTTCATGGCCAAATTTTATTTTTCCAATTTACTTATATAGAGTGTTCCATGCTTTTACATTTCTACAACTTGCATTGTTTCTCCACTGTCGATTGATCTTTGTCATTAGCACACTGAGGCAAAAGTGCTTGGTCCTGTGAGCCTTTTTGAAGACTACCCTAATATTAATTGTTATTTTTATCGTTTTCTTAGCCAAATTGAGCCGGTAGGTTTAGAACTTTTTGTTCGGTGACAAACTACATTACAAGCTTAGAGACTTTTAGGACTTATCCCATATTGTTTTTCTGAGTTAGGCATTGTAGAATGTTGCTAAATAATAAGTTTGGGGTTGCTATTGGAATTTGCAACCAACTAAGTTTGGGGGTGGGGGTACTAGAGAACAAAGAAAGAACATTATCATGAAAAATACACACAAAAATGGGGTATTCAAAAAAAAAAAAGAGAAAATAGAATGAAAAAGGGACAAAACATTAAAAATCCGAGTGACTTCAAACTCGATTGTCCCAATTGTTACAAAAATAATCTCTAGTACCCTTACAAAAATTGTTGTTCCAAAGGTGAATGATGGATTGAATTTGTGCTTTAAACTTCCGTAAGAGTGCCTAACTCAAAATTTTGTGTAGCCTACTTATCCAAATATTATCCCACCTTCACCTAAGCCCCGTTATAACCCTTTAAGACCTCAAAGTGTGCGTTGACATTGATTTTGATTGACGTTTAGAAACTTTTCAAGCGTATGGTAATATGTAGATTGCATGTCGACTGTGTGTGAACCCTTTCATATTTTTGCGTGGAGTTGTGAATTGGTGGATGCTTACAAGTCAAACTAGCTCATCTTTAGCTAGTAAGGAGTTGAACTTTTGGGTACTATCGCTTGATCAGGTAATTGTTATTTTACTGTCGATTGTCAATTTTGCAAGTAAATTCCTTGAGGGCAGGGAATGGTTCAAGTTTGGGGTTGTGATGACAGTCAGTCATACACTATTTTTAGAGTCATTTTAATTAAGTTTTTAGTCTATTTTATTAGTTTAGTATTTAATTTATAGTCGTTAATTGTCGTTTTTAAATCATCGAGTCAATTAATGTATTGTTATGATTATTATTATTATAACTATTATTATTATGTGTGAATGGTCATTTGAAATAAAAGGCAACATGTAAGGCTCATGGATAACCCATTTTGGAGAATAGACGTGGCAATCCCTTGGTGGTGTGAATAAAAAATTATGAGGAAAAAAATACATTGGGCTGGAGCAAACCGAGAGAAAGAAAAGCCTAACATGCCATAACTTGAAAGATAACTAGGTTACATGATACTATAAGAAGGCAGCCACATAAGACAAAAAGGATCACTCTTTGGCACACAAATATTCACTTTCTGGCAGAGAGCACATCACGTTTGGGAAGGAAAATAGGACATCGCGCATCACGAGAAACAAAAGAGGAGGGGAGAAGCATATGAGATAGGGAAACCACATCACCGATTGAAACTAAACTGAAGAGCAACGCCGGCAACGACGGAATTCTATCGGTTTATTTTTTTTACTATGTTGTTTATTCCTTTGATCATGTTTAGCTAATTTCCTTAGATTAAGTCTGAGATGATTCTGTGTAACCCTGATTGAACCATGTTGTTGTGAAACTCTATTTATTGTGAATGACAATCTAGTTTTTATTCAATTCAATTGTTCTTAATGCTTTTTATATCCTGATCAAATATAAACATGATTTAGTGAGAACGAATGACTACTGACCATAGCTTTCGACTTAGACCTAATTGAATTGTTCTGATAAACAGGGTTAGTCTAGGAATGGATAATCGTTTGTTAGTGATATTAGGTTAACGTGCTTAAACCTTCAAAGATTATTAGACCACCTAAGGAATTAGGGGATGTAGTTTGAGAAGAGGGTCCTAACTCAAGGGATTGATTAGGACTATTTTGTTAACTATCGTGGAACTAGAAAATTATTTATAACAATAGGTGCAGTATACCAATTAGGGGAACATAGATGATTCGAAAGATCTAGTCTCATCTCTCCATATATTTTTCAAACAAACCTTTATTTTCTGTTATTTACTTTTTATGCACAGAAACCTACTGCCTCAGGCACTTATAAAATTTACACATCCTAGATATTAACTTTATTGCTGAATTGAGATTAACACAGTCCTCGTGGATACGAACTTATTTTATTACTTCGATGCATTTTTAGTACACTTGCTAAAAGTATATCAATTCTCATGATTAATATTGCACATTCTAGTTATCACTCGATATTTTCACGTATTGCTCGACAAACATTATTCATGTCTAAATAAGCTTGTGAGCTCAATCATATCGATCAATCGACGATTTCTCAACCTATTTACCGATATGATAACATTAATTCAATACCATATGTGAATATTAAACCTAAATCTATTTCTACAATTTAGAGTTCAATAGACATTATTCTAACCTAGATTCAAAAGGTATTTTTCAATAATTCAAATCCATAAGATTAAAAGCATATAAATCAAGAATAACATCAATATCATGAGATACTAGAATCATACAATATCATACTAAAAAGGAATACATACTAGTAGAATTGATTTCATTTAATCCCAAAAAAGAGAGTTTAGTTACTCATTCTCATGGTAACCTTACAAGGAGAAGAAAAGAGATGGATGATACCAAGCCTTGATGTCTCAATGAATCTTGTGACTCCACCTTCAATCCTTGCTAGCTCCTTGTTCTTTAATGCTCTCTCTAAGCTTTCCCATGTTTTACTGTCCCCAAGTGTAGATCTAATTTTCTCCAAAAAATGCTTCCTATTCTTGTTCCAAAACGTGATTCCCCCTCAAGTTACTGGGCGGCTCCTCTTTAAAGTAGTGTCATGCCTTCCTTTGTTTTCTTCTCTCGAGTCAACAACACAGGTTGGGTCAAAAGCCCAATTGTTTCTAGCTCCCCCAATGTGTTTGCACTTCTTTTTCTTTATTCACACCAGCCAATTAGCACATCAATATAAGCTCAACCAAGTTTTCTTTCTTTGCTCCTATAATAATAATAATAATAATAATAATAATAATAATAATAATAATAATAATAATAATAAAATAAACTAATTGATTCAATTAATAAATAAAACCACAATTTATTTAAAATGACTCCAAATGAAATACCAAACTAATAAAATAGACTAAAAACTTAATTAAATTGACTTTAAAAATAGTGTATGACTGACTGTCATCAACCATTTTTGCTTTGTCAAGCCTTGCAAAAACAATCTTAGGATCTTGTTAATGTTATGCTTTTGGTTCGTTCAACAAAAGCTCTTATTCAAGATTTGAGAGAAAATGGTTGGGATAAGCTGTTTGCTTGTGTAGTATCTTTTTGTGAAAAGCATGGTATTGAGATTCCTGACCTCAATGATTGTCATTCAACAACAAGATTTGGACGCGCTCGCAAGAGAATCAAGTCACAATGAATCATTATTTTAGAGTTGAAATTTTTTATACTACCATTGACAAAACAACTACAAGAGTTGAATAGCAGATTTAGTGAGCAAACGACAAATTTGTAGACACTAAGTTGTGCTTTGTCTCTTGAGGATTGGTATAAAGCTTTTAACATTAACACTCTTGTTGAAAAATATTATCTCATGGATTTCAGTGATCAAGCGAAGACTAATTTGTCTTTTCATCTTCAACATTTCCTTTTTGATGCTCACCAATTATCAACTTTGAAGAATTTATCAACTATTCAAGACCTATTAATCCAATAGAGAAATGATATTTGTACAACCATTTTTTGACAACTTTTAGACAACTTTCTCTCTCATACTAACATTATATTCTTACTCTCTCTTCCTTTTTCTCTCTCTCCATTGTTTTTGACCAATGAAAAGAGAGAAAAGAGAGGTTGTCATAAAAGTTGTTAGCAAATGGTTGTTCAAATATCATTGCTCAATCCAATAACCATCCCTTATCCGAAATAATTCACCAAAACCTGCTCTACCCACATCACTAAAGTAGCTTCCGCCGACGTTATGCAAAGTGCAACTACTACAAGAAGGGTACCACACAACATAACGAGCTATTGGATTGGACACCTGAGTGGTACGAAAGCAACGACCAAGCAAAGAAGCAAGCTTAAAAGTTTCATAAATGACATCGTGAATTCTCTTAAAAAACTTAATTGAAAACATATTATATCATTATATTAAGACCAAATATTTGATGGAGTGATTAAAATTGCCAAAGATCAAATATTTGATGAAGGGGTTAAAATTTCCAAATTTTAGTATAGGAGATCAATTATGCTAAATGGTGAAAATAGAGGAATCAATTCTGCAATTAAACATATTTTTAACGTAAACGAGTTTCAAAAGTTAATTTGATTAATTTTTTTTGTCAACCCACTTGGGTTGGTTTGGTGGTATTGGCTTGAGGTTTAAGAGTGTGCTTCTCTTCAAGGTCTTGGGTTCGATTCTCTCCAGTGTCAATTTAAGTTTAAGTGGGTTAGTTTACCTTCTTAAAAAAAATTGATTATTTAAAAAAAAGTAAAACTATATGTTTTCTTTTGGGGTAATAGTCACTTTAGTCCTAGTCCATCAATATTTAATGATTAGTCATTGTAGTCCTTCATTGTATCAAAATCTCAAAATAGTCCCTGATTGTGCATTCTGTTAGTCAAAATAGTCTTTGACACTAAAATAACCTCTCATTGTTCACAATAACTCTTTTCATATAGGGACTAAAATGACAATAAATATGTACTTATAAGGACTAATATGACAATAAGTAATTATATTGGAGGACTAATCTGACAATATTAATGTTATATTTTAACATTAAGGACTATTTTGACTTTTTGGGGTAATAGTCACTTTAGTCCCTCAATATGTAATGATTAGTCATTTTAGTCCTTCATTGTATCAAAATCTCAAAATAGTCCCTGATTGTGCATTCTGTTAGTCAAAATAGTCTTTGTCACTAAAATAACCTCTCATTGTTCACAATAACTCTTTTCATATAGGGACTAAAATGACAATAAATATGTACTTATAATGACTAATATGACAATAATTAATTATATTGGAGGACTAATCTGACAATATTAATGATATATTTTAACATTAAGGACTATTTTGACTAACAAAATGCACAATCAGGGACTACTTTGAAGTTTTGATACATTGAAGGACTATTTTGACTACTCATTACAATTTCAGGGATCAAAGTGACTATTACCCCGTTTTCTTTTTGTGTTTATGATTTCACAAGTTAAATCTCTAAAATTTGAAATGCTACGTAAAATACAATTGAACCATCTCCCACTTTCTTGTATTTTTCATCACCTTAACGTTTTTCATTTAAATTTTATCAAGATTTACTTGCGGATATGTCAACCATTGCATTTTCATTTTCACACGGCGTCATTTTCCTTCCAATCACGTGTTAATGACATCATTTTTTTTTGAGCAAGTGTTAATGCATCATTAGTAAGTATTGGCTTGAACTTTAAATATTATCATCAACACATGCTTACCCAAAAAAGAAAGAGATACCAGGAGAGCAAACCTAGGTTGTAACCACTACTTATGAATCCAAACAACACATAATCTCCCTTCAGGATCGGTTTGGTTCAACGGAGGGGAGGAAAAAGGAGGAAAAATATTTTAATTAAATATATGTTTGGTTCAAAAGAGGGGAGAGAAGAGATTTTAATTAAAAATGTGTTTGGTTCACAAGGGAAAGGTAAATATTTTTAAATTAATTTACCGTTTTACCCTTAAACTTAGTTAAATATATGAAAATGCTTGTTTTTACGATTTCATAGACCAACGAAAGACTGACTCACAATTTATGTTGGAGGAGATCTGAAGCAGCCGTTGACAGCAACAAAGTAGCAGTAGGGTTGGAGGAGTGGTTTTTACAGGTAACAAATAATAGTGATAGATAACATGTTTTTTTTTAATAACATAATAGGAGTGATAGATAACATAATAATAAGAGTTATTACAAAGATAATATAACCTAACAATAATAAAAGTTGTTAGAAGGATAATATAATCTACTTGGTAATATATATATTTTTTGAATGACTCATAATATTTCACTTTTCTATAGAAAGGGACTCATATCATTTATATTGTATTCTACTTGTTATGTAATACTACCCTTCATTTGTAGATGGATTCTAAGGTGGTCTATGATATTCACGTTAAAATTTAAAAATTAAGCGTGATTTAAAAGTTTTAAAAAAGTATCTAATTTAGGTTACTTTATTCTATTCTTAATTTTTTTAAATGCTTTTTTTTTTTTACAAATGGAAATAAACCCTTTCAATGTTTGTCTCAATTACAAACCAATTAGTAATATAGAGAAGAAATTCCTTCAATATCAAAATGTTTAGATTCATTGTATTTTTGTTGTGTTTTAGCACTTCTTATTTCACAATAGAAATGATCCATCTCATACAGTTATATGATTCATATATAATTTCCACGTAATTCTATTGAGCTATCCTATAAAAAAATATATAAGGTAGATATCTCATTGATTCATGTATGATACCACAATAGATTTTACACGGTTTGAGAGTAGTTAAGTAAAAGAAATGACATTATACCTCAAAAGGGAATGATGTTGCTTTTAAAAATCAAAGGGAAGAATTTCAATTCAGGTTGTCGATGATTTTTGTAATATCCCGCCTGTCAGTATCGGAATATTATCAGTCGAGTGTGTCAGAGGATTAATATTTCGAAAGAAAGTTTAATGGAGAATATTTATTATGAGATGTCAGCCTAATACGGATAAAGTATCAGTGTCGGATAAAGTACGTTTAAGCCAAGGGCAATTTGGTAATTGTGCAGTAAAAGGAGATATTTATTTTGGATTGGCCAAAAATATCCCATTTTCTTATCTTCTTTCTCTCTCTTGGTTGGAAAACTTTTTCCTCTCCCTTTCCTCTTCTCCCTCACGTCCCCTTTCCTCTTCCTCTCCATCAAATCTTTTCACTCTCCATGGCAAGTGAAATAATAATATTGCTCCCTCATGGTCTCTTGAACTTGTAGAAGGTTTGATTTCTCTTCTCCATCTCCTATGAAGTTCATCTCATCTCTTCTCCTTTGAAGCAAATCTTCCCAAGTTGTTAGAAGTGAACCAAGCCAGAATTGTTAGCAACTTAACAAACAAGAAGTTATTAGGGTTTGGGTTGAACTCTTCCTTCACATATGGTTCTCAAAGATGTTGATTATGGAAACTAGGGTTTTGGTAAATGGAAGCTTGGGTTGTTTATGACATGGTTTCAAGTTTGGTTCAAGTAAAGCAATGCTTTTTCATGAGAACATAAGTACAAGAAAGTTGGGTTGGTTTGGTAGAAAAGCAAGAAACAAGAGCTAGGGTTTTGAAGAGGAGTTTGATATGGGATAGGAAATTGAAGATTTGTTGAACCAACAAAGATTATGGTGTCTTAGAGTTCAAGAAAACAACAAGATGGAAAGGTATAGGCTAAGATTGCAAAAGAGACAAGTTGGGATTTTGTGGCTTGAGCTTGGAAACATGGGAATCAATTTCATATTATGATTAGGTGAGTTCCTTAGATAGCTCCCACCCTTGGGATTATGTGATATATGATTGTATGATAACCATGAACTTTTCTAGGGTTTTTATATGTATATGTTACCCCTTTTTGTGTCATGCATAAATGTACATGTGAATACTTGTTTTGAGACTATTTTACAGGTTCTATATGATCTTTAGCAACTTGCCATGCATTGGGATACTTGTATTGAGGTTTTTGGGTCAAAAACTCTATTTTTGGATGTCTGGACTGTCCTAGCTCGCAGTGGCGAGTAAACTACTCGCAGTGGCGAGCTGGAAGTCGAAGGAGGGGTGTTACTCGCCCCCAACTCGCATACAACTCGCAGTGGCGAGTAAGGATTACTCGCAGTGGCGAGTAAAGCACTCGCAGTGGCGAGTGACAGGGTGCCAGCTCCCTGTTTGCTTGCTTCAGGTCCTTTTAAATGCACTTTGGTCCAGTTTCTTCGAGCATTCTTTTACAGTACTAAACCCCTCAATACATGACTCCAAGGCTTGGACTTTTAAAAATGTTTCTTGATAGTTAAGCAAGTATTCATAACGTATAAATAAGCATGGCATACAAGAGTTTAGTACGTGAATCGAATGGGTAGCAAGCATTAACTAAGGAAGGGAATGGAATTAGAACCTCGACGTAGAAGTTGAGATTTAGTATGTTGAACAGAAATTGATATGTATGATAAAGTGCGATGAATATTCTTCTACGCTCATGAACTTATATGTTATTACCCAAGGGATCGATTAAGGATCCGAGTTAAGGAAATTAACTCAAGAGGTTATAGATTAACCATTCATGTATGCATAAGATTATGATTAATGAATGTGTAGGTGCCATGTCTCTTGTAATCCATGAAGGTATGGATTCAAGGGGTTTCCATTAGGAAACGGGGAAGGCTCCGTAAGGGGATCACATGGTACTGAGTAATTAAGCCGTAGGTGTTCGTGTCTCTTGCAATCCATGAAGGTATGGATTCAAGGGGTTTCCATTAGGAAACGGGGAAGGCTCCGTAAGGGGATCGCACGACACTGAGGGAGTCCGATGTACGTACATCGGTCATGTATGGGAGTGTACTCGGGGTTACTCCACCCAGGACTCTCCGTAAAATGAACCAAGATATGTTTGATTGTTCAACGCTAACATAAAGAATCAATGAATACATTCATGCATGTTTTATGATATGATTATGTTAAGTGTAAGCTAAGTAAAGAATGTGATGCCGAAGACGTACTTAGGTTTCCCTAATCGTCCGGCTTAGGTTGGTGTCATGAGCATGTTACATGAAGACCTCGATGCGTTTACCGTATCTTGGGATAGTGGTCTTAGGTTCCCTTGACCGCCATGACACTTTTGATAGTAAGCCTATAACAAGTATGATGCAATTATGATGGTCCTAGCATGCACAACCGTCTAAGAAAGCAAGTCCCCACACACGTATAATCAACCGTCAGGTTGTAAAGTAGACACGTGGCGACCGTAGGTTTCCCTTGAGGTTGCCTATAGCCTAGGATTAGGTGGAACTCACTGAGACATTATGTCTCATCCCAATCCTATTTTGTTTCAGATAAACAGGTCGGACGTCAAGTTAGTTGCCAGATGGATATCTCATCAAGTGCTCGTTCGTACACGCTGAGGAATGGATATGGATTTAAAGGATGCATTTGTTATTATGTTAGACAAAAGGTTTTGTATCGTTTTATACGAACGTGTATTGATGTATAATATTCATTCGAAGTTTTTATGTTGTACTTTTAATGTATCCAATACTAAAAATAATGCACGTGCTAAACTTTCTAGATACGTTTAGTATGGGTGTTACAATTTTTTTTTCAAACCATATGATCGTTCAAATCTTGAGTTATAGTGTTATCATCTTTTGATTCGACCACAGATCTGCAATATACAACAACGTAATTGCAATCAAAATTAGAAATCATGTATTTACTTGATAAACATGACAACACCCATAAATAAGATTTGTCCAAAAAAAAAAACACACCCAAATACACCCAACTAATTATTCAAAACATTCTATTGCCATATAGATGTATAAAAAATTGACATGATGGACAAAATATGTGTTGAATACCTTCATGGCAAAGATAACTTTTCACAACAAATAAATCATAAATGAGGATTATTGATATGGAGAATTTTCACAACAAATAAATCATAAATGAGAGAAAGATTAAAGTAGTGAAGTTAATCACTGCGGAAGCGGCAAAAAATGAAGAAAATTATGAAGGAGATAGATCATGGAATGAAAGAAACTGAGACAAATAGATGGGTAATATATAGCCATAAAAGACAAAAATTAGGAGAGATTATTTTAAAATTTTAAATTCTTAATAAAAATTATTAATGAGAAATTAGGAGAGATTATTTAAGTGTTTTTACACTAAAATATATAAGTGAACACAACAATGACATAAACCATAAACCACAATATCTAGTGCATCAATTTCTTGTGATTCAAAAACAATTAAAGGAACACTTGAGGGAGATGATATTTTCTATAATAAACCTAAATAAAATGAAGTCAAAGTAAAGTAGTGGTTATAGGTTGAAATGGAAATGAAGTGGAGATAATAGAGAAATGAAAAACATGGCCATTTCCCACTTAAATCAAAGGAAGACAATAGTCAAATGAAATAAGAGAATTAGGTAAAAAAATTACAATGTAAAAATGAGAAAAAAAATAGAATTTTAGAGAAATTCAATAGCCAACGACATCATAATCAAAATAATGATTGCTTTGATTCATGATGCAGTAAATAAAAAACAATACCATATTTTAATGTTCATCAATTCGTACATCTCAACTTAGAAACAAAATTATGAAAATTCAAGCACGTGATTTCCTGTTATTGATTCTATTTATTTGACATTTACACTTTTTTTTAGAGGGACATCACATACCTTATTTTTTGTTCAAATATACATATGTATTTTTTATTTAAATTTAAATGTGTAACAAAAATAAATTGCAAACTGTACAAATATGAAATGTATTGTTTTTTATTTTATTGTATAGATCTAAAAAAAATTATTTTAATTTATTACATCCTGTGAAAAATGAAAAACCAATATGAGAAGTGAAAGCTATTTAAAATTTCACATGAGTAAATTAGTCAAAGAAAAATACGTTTTTTTTAAACACGTTTTTTTAAAAAAAAAAACACGTTATCAAACAAAAAGTTTACCAATGATTATTCTATTGAATTCTTAATTCTTATCAAAGGAATTTTTTTCCAAATATATAGATATTATAATTTATTTTTGCTTAAAATACTATGAAAACCATTTCTTATAGAGGAAAAAAAACGTTTAGCTTTGTTAAAAAAAGTTATTCAAAAAAAAAAAGTCATGTGTGGTCATTCAGTAACCCATATAATTTTTTTGTTACATTGCATCCAGTTCGCAAAAGTATATATACTGTAACCAAAAGAATAAAATATATATTAGTAACATCCTAATTATATACTACGTAGAAAATATATACGCTCATTCCCTTTATTTTAATGTTAACTAGTTTGGACACCCGTGCCAAGCACGGGCTAGAATTTCGTTATACTCAAGATGATGGAAAATATTGTGATTTATCAAGTGTCACATAAAGCTCAACATTGGATAAAATAGTGGAAGTGGAACCAAAATTAAGTGAAAAAATTCATATACTTATGCCTTAAAATTTTGGAAGATGATGTATTATTCTCACTTGTGTGGTTGCTATTTCCACAACAATGTTGACCCCCCCCCCCCCCCCCCCCCCACCCACCCCCACCCCACAGGAAGAATCGTATCCCGGTTCAGCATTGTGGGGGAGCGGGAGTGCTTCTTGGTGGTCATAGGGAGAGTCCAACACTTAATGGAGAGATATTAATGTGTCAAGTGTGAGTTAAAATTTTAAATTGGATGGAAGAGTTGATGTTGAGCAAGATATAAGTGAGATGACTCATATACCTAATATGTTTTAAGATTTTGAATAATGATGTGATGTCAATCTCATTTGTGTGCTTACTTTTAGCCTAATATGGCGACATAATCCAATGCACACTTCCACAGAAGTTTCAATATTATGATGATCTATTTGGTTAGTTTGGTATCATTAGTTTCATTTGTTATCTTAAATTTTAGTTTTTGGATATCATTCATTTTCATGCAAATTTATTTTGTTCAACCTCTATTATTTCGAATTCTTTCATTGTTGATCTTTGATGGGATCAAAAAATGAAAAAATATAGATGTGTTCTACTAATTTGACGAAATATATGTTTATTATCCTTAAAAAATACATGCTTATTAAGCAACATATAAGTGAGATTACCAATGCACTTAATGCCTTAATGTTTTGGGTGAAGATGTGGTGTCAATCCTACTTGTGGGGTTTCTCTTAGTCAAGTGTGATGATCCATTTACTTAATTTTTGGATGTCAAAGTTAATGTGTCAAATATGAATCAAAGTTCTACAATAAATAGAAGAGTGGATGTTGAATAACATATAAGTGATATATATATATATATATATATATATATATATATATATATATATATATATTCCTAAAGACTTTAGTGGAAAAGTTATAACTTGATGGAAGATTGGGTGTTATGTTGAGTTAATAAAATATATGTTTATTATTTTAAATTGATGTGGCATTTTTTTAATGAGCCTAATATTTTGGTAGCATGACTGCCCAGTAATCACCAACAAATCCATAAAATTATCAGCAACTCACTTTTATTTTTGTCATGTTCATAATCCTTTCTCATCTTGTTTCTTTTCCTAATTTACTTTTCTCTCTTCTCGTGAAAGAAAGAAACAAAAACATTCATCTATGAAAGCTAATAATATTAACATCATCAGCAACCAATTGTAAAAAATAAAAATTGAATAGGCTCTTGAAAAAGAAGAAGATTGTAAGTAAAACTTTCTGATTAATTAATTTGTAAGATTTCATAGGATTCAGATTGTGTGACTTTAGCGAGGGAAATATATGTGACTTTAGTCTTTGTTATTGTGTTTTATGAGAGAGAAAGATGAAAGACATAATAGTAAAGATGAGAGAGAGAGAGAGAGGGAGGGAGAGGGAGAGGGAGGGAGGGGGAGAGGGAGAGAGAGAGAGACTCATGGTGACTATCCCTCCACAAAGTCACTCAATCTCAACCCAATTTATTAATTCATGGTGACTTATGGTAACTTATCTCTGTAACATTCAAAAATTGGATCAATTACATAAATTATTTTTATAAGGAATTTAAACAATTGGAATCAAGATTCACAATTTAGCCATTTTCGATATTTTCTTGGCTAAAAGTTTGTTCTTCAACTCTGATATATCATGCCTAATTCATCAATGATATACTATAATGATTTAAAAAAAAGGAAGTCAGAGAAGTAGAAGAATAAATGGGAGAAAAAAACATATTTCTGACATGTTCATTAGGTTCAGATCGACAAACTTTCTTTGTTTGGTGTCCATTAAAAATAATAAAATATTAATATACCAAACTAAAAAAATATTAATATAAAGTGATTTTAATATTATTTTGTGTTGCCAAAAGAGGTTGAATAAATTATAAATAATTATAGATTTTTTTACAAAGTTCATTTTTATGTAAAAAAAATGTAATTGTGAATATCCGTAGAAATACTCGACTGACGGATAGTCGTGCACATATGGAGAGAGAACATATATCATTACTATCCAATGGAGGGCCTAATGACGTTTAGGGATCGCACATGAGCCCATTTATTTAAAGGCAACAACTTTTTTTCTTTGTAATTAATTTTTTTTTATATATAAGAAATTTTAGGGAACCATCTTCTCTTACCCTTGATCTTAAAGTCGTACTTAATTTTCATTTTTAAATAAGTATGTCTCACTTTATTCTAAGACCATTCACAATGGTGAGTGTTTCACCTATTTAGCATCACGTTAAATAGACACCTCCATTTTGGAGTATGGGTGTCTATGAAGAAAAGTGGCTATGGAAGCACCATCTCTCTTTCTTCATTTTTTGCGGGGCCCATTTAATAAATTTTAATAAAATAAATAAATTTTGTTGAAATGTAATTATATAGAATTATTTGTTGGATTTATTTAATAATTTCTTTTGAGGTGTTGGCTTTGAGAAAATCGGTGCTTATTAAGTATTGTCGTACAATGAGCGAGGTGGACATAGGGGACCCATTTAAGCACTCAATTTGGGATGCTCTGTTGTGAATGGTCTAATGCTCTAATATGATTTCTTTAAAATATTGAACCCTCACTTATGTTTTTGTAATATGATATTTAATTATTTTCTTAATGCATAATCTCACTTATAAAATAAATAATATTAAGTATTTATGCTACTTTGCATTTACTTATATAAACTTTTCTTAATTGAAATTGTTAGAGTAGGAGACCCAGAATATAGGTAGCCCTATTTGTCTCCATAGATAAAATATGAGTATTTGTGCTCATGGATATTTGTTGACATCCCTAACTTGTTGATAGATGTGTGATTTAAAACTAATACAATGTACCCCAAATCTTCATTACAAAACAAAAGTACCACAAAGTAGATTAATGATAAGAGTGTGTCTAATATGAATCTCTCAAAGATGGTCTAAAGGTGGTCCTTTACCATTTTTAATAAAAAACTAAATTTTAAATAATAAAAAATGAACAACAAAAATGATATTTGTATTAAAATTTACCAAACATATGATGGTCCACTTTTGAATCGGGTTCATATTAGGCACCCCGTAATGATAATCTTTTTTAAAAAAGGATAATTTTATTAATATAATATTAGTGGCATATGTTGATAGCATAGGAGAAAATTCTTTAACTACGAATGTTAAGATTCATGAAAAATATCCTAAATATTGCCTTAAATTATCTATAAGAAATTGAAAATGTACAATTTCTTTTTACAAAATTTAAAATATACAATTGTTTAATAAATTTTTATTCAATTATATTTTTAATAACTAATTCAAAAAAAAAATTCATTTCCAAAGGTATTGGTTATTAGAAAATATTTTTTTAAATTATGGCTATTACAAAAAATATTTATCAAAATATTTATTTCCATTCAAGTTTATTTAATCTAGATTAAGAGTATCTTGTTTCAAGTAGTATAAAATATTACTTTTTTTTGTTTAACAACTCTCTTTTTTGGCCGACTGTTTTTCTGCTAAAGATTGCCACATGATTAAAAAACTCAATTATATGTCAAATTGTCAAACCATGTTGGTAAGACAACACCGGCCTATTCAAATATTAGTTTGTCAAATTGTAGGAGTTTAGCCTTTTCAGATATTCTCTCTAGAAAAAACAAAAACTTTTTAATGAAAGTTATGAAGATTTATGAAACTTTTCCATATTTTAATTTTTACAACTCTTCTTTATGTTTTTACAATTCTTTAGATTGAAAATAATTAAATCGTAGAAAAGTTTATGTTCTTTTGACGAACAAATCTTTTTTGATGAACAACTCTTTTTTTTGTTTATAATAGTGACTGGAGATTGTATTTATTATTTGATTTGCTTTGTTGACATTGATTTTTAAAATTTATTTGAATGGTAACTCAGCAAGTAATTGATTATATTGATCTTGATTACATGTAAATTAAAGAGATGATCCGGGTTATTAAAATGTATCAAAAGAGTTGAATATCTTAACAATGGTCTATTAATGCCTTAATATAAGGCATGTGTTTATAAAATAATGTAACAAATTTCTTCTTCTTCTTCTAAATTGACTTGTGTAAGTTGTGTTGATGTGAGAAAAAAATTAAATGAGTAAACATTAAATGATAATTAGACCATAACAATGTCACAGTTACTTTAGAATAGAAACTTTTTTTTTTTGAGCAAATTTAGAATAGAAACTTATAATAGAAGATGATTGATTTGTTTATATTTTTTGGCGGTGTTGAAGATATGAACCCCCAAACCTTATATATATTATGCATTGTCTTTATCAATTGCGTTAAGCTCACGGAACATTGATTTGTTTATATTGTAGATCTGATAAAATTACTTGTATTAAACACTAATAACAAAAATGCTATTTATGGAAACTTGTTAAATTAAACATCAGAACCAAGACCAATGAATCTCTTGTCCCGGAAAATGGAAGATATGAGAACAATTCACTATATGTATTAATTTCAAAGAAACAACCAAATAAAGAACAATGTTACGTTATAAAAAAAAAAATTGATCAATCAATGAAAAGAAGAACAATGCTTTAGTTGGAGCACAAAAGTACCCAGAAGGAGCAAACAAAAGTATAACACAGGTAGTGGACGAAGGGAAGCATTGGAAACTTATTTATATATATGAACATTCCTCTTTTGCTTGATTATGACCTTTGGTTGAAAAATTAAAATTTATAATAATATTAAATGTCATTTATGGCTAAATCAATAATAAGAAAATTGAAAAATTAAAATTTAAAATTAACATCAAATTTCATTTAAAATTCCCCTTATGCTTACGTTATATATTTTTTTTATATAAGAGAGATGAACATTTTAAGGAGAAATCAGTTTTACATAATTTTGGTATTGAAAAAATGATGTAATATTAGTTTTATTATAATTGATTATTGATTATAATTGATACGTTACTTCACAAAATTGATTGCAAAAATGTTATTTCTTTTTTTGGTTACAACAAAAATGTTCTTCCAATATTTCATTTTACAAATTTTCCAAAGATAAAGGAAATATTCAAATCATTAAAAATGTAAAAAAAAAAATGAGGTAATCAAGCTGCTTGAAGAAAATTATGAAAGAAGCATTAACTGCAGGTTAGACTATATCAGTGCCCCATATACTTTTGAATAGAGGGGGTTTCATTTATTTATATTGCTAGAATTAAAGATTTATGGATACGTTGATAAAAAAAAAGATTGATGGATACAAAAAGCAATATTTAAGGAAGAGTTTTGAATTGCACCAAGGAATATCGAAAATGGTGTGAGAAATGTTGAAAGTAAAAACAATGTAACAAAAGTACAGTCAAATCCATAAATTCGTGTAGACCCAAAATTTATGAAGACCCAACATTCGATGTAATTACATTAATCAGAAAGAAAAAAAAATCAATTATCATTTTTTCAGAATTGAAAAAAAAAGAAAAGAAATAATATGGTCCTAATAATTAACATATTCATCATCATAAAGGACTACCATTTTTATCTTGCTAACTTGTGACCTTAAAGCACATGTTAAGGAAGTCAGAAGTAGAATTATTATCTCAAAGCCATACATGCAATTTGAGACATATCATTTACATCCATGATTCATGGTTTAGTTTTAATTGTCTCGAGTCATACCATTTTGCAGTTATTATGAATTCAAATTCAAATCTGAATAATAATGTATAGAATAATTATAAAATATTCAATTTATTCACTTTAATTTGGCAGATTTTTGGTTTGTATAAATTATGAGTGTTCTTAATATACAGCGTGTTTAGTAAAATGGGTTATAGTTGATAAATCGTTCAAGCGAGGTCACTGGTATATACCTATATACTTTCTCCATCCTTTTTGAAAATTTTCTTATATTAAGGACCGGAGTATTAGGTAATGAATCTTACATTACTTTTGTTAAAAAAAAATTAAAAAATATGCGGAATGTTTTATAAAAATAAAACGCACCTAGTTTATTGCAAATGAACTTATAATTATATTTAGGGTCAAAAGATTATCCAATTAGGACTTATAATTAAAGAGGGATGAAGTATCACCCAAACATTGAATCATATGATATCTTAACTAAAATTCGTTTAATATGTTTAAATACATATGAATATGAATGGATTATATGTTAAAATAAGATCCTTATCATTTAAATTAGTTCGTCATATGTTATACATATCATTAAATGACCTAAATAAAAAAAATAAAATGAAAATTAATATTATTAAAATGTTTGCAAAATACTTGTCAATCACTTTATAATTACAACCGATCCAAGTTGAAATTAATATGAAAATGAAAAAAAGAAAAACTTGTGAGACTTATTCGATTGAGTTCGTATTTGTGCTTTATTGTTAAATACAACCCGAGATTTGCATCACCACCAACATTCCTCACATAATACATTTTTCCCTAAATAAGATTTCCATCATAATAAGTTCCCTAAAAAAAAGATTTG
Source organism: Medicago sativa (assembly GCF_051527215.1). Classification (NCBI taxonomy): domain Eukaryota; kingdom Viridiplantae; phylum Streptophyta; class Magnoliopsida; order Fabales; family Fabaceae; genus Medicago; species Medicago sativa. The sequence goes on along the minus strand of NC_140754.1, from coordinate 49,396,282 downwards.
TATCATATTATATTCTTAATACACAATATGTTTAGATCAAATTTAGTTTGTGTTGCCTTAAACATCAAAATCAACTCATATTTATTTGACAGTTCTCAAACATGGTAGCGTTGCTAATGCTGGATTCGACCTTGTAAATCAAAGTTTGGCAAAATTGTTAATAAAAGGTAAATAAACAATAGCAAGAATTATACAACCCTAATACAACTATTAAAAATGATTAATAAGAAGTCCACAAATTCATTCATTAGAATTAAAACGAAATCAATAATTTTTAAAAGTGATTAATATGAACATCACAAAGAATAATAAGAACATCACAGCCTAACAACAGATTGTCACTTTGAACATCACAAATAAATTAAAACCTAACAATAGGCACGATCAATCACCTTGATTCCCTCACATGATTAATTTTAGAAATTAAACCTTTTTATGAACTGGGAGCAAGAAAAACAATAAAAGAATAAGAAGGAAAAAAAAACAATTTAACAAACCAAGAATGGGAGCAAGAAAAACAATAAAAGAATAAGAAGAAAAAATAACAATTTAACAAACCAAGAAAATATTGGTTTAGTGCTGTCTCTCAAATATTTGTGTTGTATTTCGAAAGTGGTGTGAAAAGTATGAGTCTCAAGAGGATTATTTATAGCAAAAGAAATCAAATAATCATGACATAAATAATTCTGATTGGTAGAAAATTAAAACAAATGACAAATAATTTGATTTGATTGGTTGAAATAACAAACAATGATGTTAATACAAAATGACCGAGCAAACTAATGGGTATGATTATAGGCTAATTAACAATATTGATTATCATTTAAATCTTAGAATGCTATATAACTATTTCTGTCCAAAAAAAAACTATTTATAGGAATTTACAAATTAGGTGACCGAAATAAATGGAATTTTAAAACATTTTGTTTTGTTCAAGCAAAAGTTTATGGACAAATTTTGATGTACGGTTCATTATAAAATGATTGTTTAATTCTTTTTAAAGAAAAACTTTTTTTTTGTATTAAACCTCATATCCGGTTCGTAGGATAATAAAATGACCTAGTAATTCATAGTTCGGCTAGTTGGTAAGTAAAGCTTAACAAAAAAAAATATTTTAGAAAGACACCTAATTGCATTGAATATTGATCGTGATATGGTGTATGAAATCAAAAAAATAAATTAAATACTCCTTATAATTTTAGCATATTACATTTTGGAGTGTATAAGAAATATGAAATAAAACATTAAATGCATTAAATAACAATAATCCTTAATCTTTAATAAAAATCATTAAATGTAATAATTTGACCAATGTAATTATTAATGCCCTTACTTTGTTACACCTGAGATGATGATTTTCATCTAATTAATTATTAACTAGTATGGATACCCGTGTCAAGCACGGGCTAGAATTCAACCATACTTAAGTGAAAAAATGTTGTATGTATCAAGTGTAAGTTACATTTCAACATTGAATAAAAGAGTGGAGGTTGGACAACATATAAATTGGAAGACTCATATACTTAATACCTTAAATATTCGATGAAAATGTAATATTATTCTCACTTGGATGATTGCTCTAGCTCCAATGGATCGATCCACACCACCGCGAGTTCCCCCATAAATTCCAACAGTCGTAACAAAACCCGGTTCGACTTTGTAGCAGAAGCGCGGGTGGGAGAGTTGTTATTGTGTCAAATGTGAGTAAAAGTTCAACATTGAATGCAAAAGTAGATGTTGAGCAACATAATATACCTAATGTCTTAAGATTTAGGGTGAAGATGTAGTGTCAATATCACTTATGTGGTTTCTTTTAGTCTAAAGTGATGATTAAACTAAATGTATGATCCCTGGTAGAAGAAAATTATGAACTATTTTTTTTTTAAGTTTTTAGATGTCATGTATTTCTTTCAAATAATTCTTAATTCATTCTTTCAAACCAGTGGCGGAGTCACACACACAAGGTTGTGTGGGCTCCTGTCTGCACAAATATATCTCCACCCACCATAATTGTAATATACCACTATTAGATTTTGCAGGTAAATTAAATATATGAATTGGAATACACCCCGTATAAATTTTCCACTCAATTTATTAACTTTATTTTGCAGTTTGCAGGCAATTTATCCACACAAACAAAACATGTTACACTCTCTCATATATTTAATTTTTTTAAGTTAAAATAAGTAGTTTTTATTATACCCCGTCTCACTATATGTTAAAATGTCTCACATCGGTTGAGAGATGATATGGATAAGTATTTAAAAGTGTGGGCGATATTCACATCACATCCGTTTTTGTGAGAATTTATTTCTAAACCCACCTATGATCATCTCTTTCTCTATTTCTCAATGAGAAAAATGAAAACTCTTCCTCCTTGTTTCATGGAACCGTAAAATCAACCACACCAACTTTTCCTCCCAACAAATTTCGTGTAATGGTGCCCCCGCTATTCAAAAGTTATGGCTCCGCTACTGTTTCAAACATTAATTTTAAATGAAACATGAATTAAATTTGTATGAATAAAAGCTCTCGCCAATTTGAAATTTTGAATGAGTCGCTTATACACATTAATCATTTATCTTTTAATAATAATACTCAATAAGAACGTAATTTCTTCAACAAATGAGTTCCACAAATAACTATATTTTTATATTCCAACAACACTTATTTATTTTAAAATAATTTATTTATTTAGATATGTATAAAAGTGAAGAGAGTCGTTTCATAAACATTATTCTCTATTAGGCCAACCACTGTTTATTATGGTGTTAACCCTATGGCTTTGAAGGTAAAGGGGTCCTAGTAATCTTAAGTTATGTCGGGAGGTTAATAAAGTTTGACCATTAACTGTTCCACCTAGAATCAAACTCATGTTCTCCATAATAATTCGTCGTTGATGGAGCTAATTAACCACATGAACAAAATTTATTGTTTTATTTATTTAATTTTTTAATTTAACTTCGTGGTGATTTTGTTTGAATCTACAACAATTACTAATCAACATTTATTTTTCCTCTAAAAAAATTAACATTTATTTATTCAATATTGGTATTAGCATTTTCTTTCTATTTTCATAAACTCCTAAAACATACAACACTCATGACATTCATATTTAAAAATGGTTTTTATAATATATTGTTTCCATTTTTTTTGGAGAGAATATCCTTTCCATTTATATAAATTAGAGCAATTAGAAAAATATACGCATGAGCTATTTTGTACTTTTTCTCTCAAGTACTCTAGCGGTTAAATTCACACAATGAGGGGTATAAGTTTGAACATTGACACATGCATATCAATATCAATGGAGCTTCCAACCGAGTTGCAATTATAGGATTGTAAAATTTATTTGAGCATTAATATGAATTATGAAATTAGAATTATTAGAAATATTTTTACTAAAAAAGCATTGATTGTAATGTGATCGAACTCAAGTGGTTAGTGAGTTCCAAATTAATCAGGAAACCTGAGTTTGATTTTTCAGTAGAACAATCTTTCGATCAAACTCCGGCATACAAAGAGTCTTTTACAACGAAAATATTTTTTTCACAAAGAAAAAAATTTCTATTTTGAGAGGTAAAAAATTAATTACTTCACAATTGTTTATAATTTAAATTTAATTTCAATTGAATACCGGTATTAATCTTATTTATGTGGTTAAAGGTCTGCATGAAATATATTAACAATATAATTATAAATTCCATATTAATAAAAAATGGGAATACAATCTTGGTTTAATTTAAAAGTAACTTTTTAAAAATTAGCAACAAATTTGCTTAATTTTTTTTTGTACCAATTCGCATGGTCCAAGACAAAAAATTGTAAATTATAATTAGTAATGATGGTGCTATGAATAAGAAATTTCTATAATAAGTTGAAAAAATTTAATGTATATAATATAATATTTAAGGCTTTAGTAAAAAAAATTAAGGCATTTTTTTTACAAAAGTTTAAGGCATTGTTGTATACTTAGAAATATTTTATCACAAATTAATTTTAGCATATGCGGTCATATCAATGAACAAAGTTCATTTGATTAAATGTCTTAATATTTTTAAATGAAATTCAAGATGATAAAAACAACAATTGGGACAAAGACTATCACTGAAATGAATAGAAAAGACAGTGCTGGCTCTTTTTTTGGATTCGATTTATGTCCCTAATTTTTTATCGGGTTAGATTTACGTCCCCTACTTATTTTTTCTCCATAAATTTTATTTTTATCTTAAAAAAACTTGTTAGTGTAGATCCTTAAAATGTCAATTATTTTCTATTTTTAATTTCCAAAATGTCTTTTTTTGAGAGAATTAGCAAAATGTCTTGAATACTATTTAAAATGAAAGACGTAAGATTTTATTGATTATCATAGTTTAAAAGTTATATATTTAATTAAGAAAAAAGATATCCTATAAAACAAATGTTTTTTTGATGTTAATTGTTAGTAATTAGTTGTTAGATTTTTTTCTTTCCCGAAACAAAATTAATTGTTTTCTTCTTCATCCAATTTTGTACCAAAAACCTATAACATCATGGAAAAACACATTCAAACGAAACCAATAAATACATTGAATTAGACAATTGATATAACATGAGTTTAATTAGAATACTCTGACAGTGTAAAACCACTTTACACTATCAACCAATTAAAATTACTCAATGAGACACATCGACATTTGTGTTAGAATCAGAAAAATAAAATAAAATCTTCTCTATTAACTGCCTCCCATATTTCCTATTATAAGTATATGTTTTTTCGATGCATTATACTTGTGATTGTAAGATGGAACTTTTCCTGATTTAATGATTTTTCTCTGTAATCAAGAGTTACTTGTGAAGAAAATAAAAAAAAAAATTGTGACGAAAACAACACCTGAAAGATTATAAGGGCATTAGACTGCATGTTTTTTTTTAGCATAATTTTGGTCATAGTTATAAGTGACCACATATTTTTTTATGACTATGAACACCTGAGAATTATTTGTCAGTAGATTATGCAATGGCTCCAATTTTTTATGTGAATTTTTCTTTTTTTTGTGTTACTTTTTATATGGCTCCAATTCATGCAATGGCGGCTATGAACATCATGAGAATTGTTTTCTTTATTAAAAAAAAAGAGAATTGTTTGTCAAATAATGTGCCTTAATTTTGTATGTGCTTGAAACATTTCTAAATAAATAACAATTGTGGCATGGATTTTAACAAACAATGGTATAAGGTAAATGAAATCAATTTGGACAAGTATTACATCTTTTTGACTTTATTTGTGCAATATTCTTTGTTTCTTTCTCTACCAGTGCAACCCCAGTTTTACTATGCATGCTAAATAGTGTTAGTATTTAATCAAGAAAAGAGCAACAAATTGAAAAGAAGAGTTGTATATATATCTGGGTTCATAGCTAGTGAAAAGAGGAAGGGGTGAAGAAGCATGAGGACAAGAGTTAAAACAAACGAGGAAGTAGGAGAGAAGAAAAAAGCATTAAGTAAATAGCTAACAAATCAGAAACATGGAAATAAGGCATTTATTAAAAAAGATTTGATTTGATTTTCTCTATTTTTGACACATATGCTGATGTGTCTAATTGAATGATTTTAATTGGTTGAAGGTGTAAAATTATTTTACACCGTCAGAGTATTCCAATCAAAACACCTATTAATACATTTAAAAGTTTCACACTGTAGAAACAAAATCAAGTACCATGGAATAAAGTTGATTATAATAATTGGAAAAGTTTTTAGTAGGGAGTGGCCCACTTAATCATCCTAATAGAGTCTATCTAAAGTGTATTATGATGCTGATTTTTTAATGGTTTAATAAGTAGGCTATACTGCTATAGTGGTAGCATAGTATCTATTGTCAAGAGAAGAAAGGTGGAGAGAGATGAGAAAAGAACTATGCAGAATGGATAAAAGAAGTCATCTTTTACAATGACAAAAATAATAAAATGTCATTCAAGAACATAGAGAATTGTTCAAAAAATTAGAATATAATAGAAGAAAAGGGAGGAAATGAGTATAAAAGAAAAGGGAATAGTTTAAATCTTAACATAGAAAATCAACAAAAAATATGTTGGTTAATTTTCCAACGCGGCTGGGTTGACCTCCGGCGTGGTGGTCCTCGATGAACATACTTTAATTAATATTTTTATTACAGAGTTTTGTTGAGAGCATCAAACTGTTATACTTCAGAACTTAGTTTTATCATGTAAGCTTGTGGTGGTCGAAAAATGAAGAAATTGACAGTCTTAAAAATGAACTTTGTAGAACTGAGAAATAAAGCTAACAATTTTATAGATGACAAAAGGTAGATCAAGATGATGGTTTTATTTTAGCATGAGGCGGTCGGAGTTGATGGAAAAAGAAGAGAGAATGTAGAGATAACAGTGGTAGAGAGGGTGCAGAAATCACATGTGTCCACGAAGCAAAAAATAATATGCCTTCTCTTTTCTTTTTATTTTTAATCTTGAAATATCCCTTTTATTTTCATTTCTTATTTGTTATGTTTATTTATTTATTTTTTAGGAATTTTTGTTATATTTATTTTGAGATATATTTTTTTTACGATTGAGATATATTTTTTTAATAGATTTTGAGATATAATATTATACTTACTAAATCATTTTTTTATCATGATAATGATACAAAGTTTTCACCGTCAATTAACAATGATTAATCTTTGTCGAAGAAACTCTGGAGCACACAAACTAGGTTGTCATCTCTTATTCAGATTTTTTTTCATATGCATAAGACAAAAATTAAACTTCTAACCACATACTTTAAGTGGTTCAAGTGATTTACCAATTGAACTAATCTATTGTTGGTTATTTACTAAATTATTAACGAAATTAAAGTATTGTTGGTTATTTACTAAATTATTAACGAAATTAAAGTAATAGTAAAAGGATCTCCATAAACTTAAGTCAAATGGTATAAATATTATAATATGGAGAGTGGTTTGATCATCTTAAAACAGGGTTGGCTGGCCCTGTGCAAGTGCATCAAGGCCCTTGGCACAGAGCCTCAAACTTGAAGGGGCCTCAAAATTTGAAAAAAAAGGAAAAGAATTGTGAACCTACGAACAAAATCCGTCATTAAATGTCATTTTTACGTAGGTAAAAGTCCAGAATCCAACTATTTTACTGTCAATTATACATTGTCCGCGAGTAAATATCTATTTGTCTGTGGGTAAAAGTTATGTTTAAATCATTGCTCATATATTTAAACAGAACGTAGATGTTTTTCACTTTAAGGGGTGTTAAAATTATCAAGATTACAACGGGGCCTCTGTATTGTCGGAGACGACCCTATCTTAAAAGATAAAATTTTGTCCACTAGACCAAAAGAAACAAAATAGTAAATGGTTAAATATATGAATTAAACTGAGTCAATTGTTAAAATATAAATTTTGGATACTTTTTTGAAATATTCATATTTTTATATTTTATTTAAAAATGCACTATAAAGTGATAAACTAATTTTATGATTTAATTTAACTTTTTTATATTCTTTTATGAATTACCTGTCATAACTCAATCATTATCCAATATGAACTAAATTTATGATCAGGTTGATTGGTTCTAATTGAAATAAGAAATTGAGTATTTTTTTGTAAAAAAAAAAAAATTTGAGTATTTTAATAAAGGCAAATTAATAAATTTTGATTGAATTAGGTAACGACCTTTGTCAAAACTTACCCAACTAAGCACTAAAAATTAGTTTGAAATCAAAGAAACAATTGTATCCTCAATATTAAACCGACCTTATATTATTGATTTTATATACCACACCAAAAATTGTGATGACGTGCTGAGATCCTTACATATTATTGCTTAAGGAGTAGCCAATATCAAGTGTCATTTTTTGGAAGTGATTGGATGGAGTTGTATTGTGAGATTGACTTTCAAGATCCTAATGTGTAGAGTTTCAATTCAATTTTTTTTTTTTTTGACGTTCAATTCAAAAGTTCATTTGTTGTGAACATTGACATTGTTATTATTGTCACTAAACATTAAAAAAATAGTAACAAAAATTAATTGTAGGTATGTGTGGAGATACTAAATTTATTTTTGTATTGTTGGTTGTTTGTTAAATTTCTATATGTTGTTGCATTATATATAGTTTCCATACTCAATCAATTGTTCAGTTTACACAAATGATTGAAATACTTTTTAACAAATTCATCAAACAAACCAAAAAAAAAAAATACTCATTTGCTCATCCAAAAAACTTTTTGACAAAACAATAGATTGATGTACAATTTGGTATAGCAGAGTTGAAAAGTATCGATTACTATAAGGTTCAAGTACTTATTAGATTGCATATTTTATTTAATGTATATATCAATTTTTAATTTTATTTATGTTATTATGTAAGAATTATATAAAAAACCTAACATAATTTTTTAATTGTAGTAATCGGTTCAAATGTGGTTCAACCACAGTTAAACTCTTGAACCTTATAATGGTGCCTTTACCGGTTCAATGATTGGTTGGGTTTTCTAAATATTGGTTAATCATGTTACATGTTCATCACTTAATTTATTACTTTTTCTATGCAAGAGTAAAATTATATTAAATAAAAAGTAAATGATACAATGATTGGGGGTATTATACTTGACACATGTATAACTTGAACGGGAAAGCATCATGATAAAACATACTAAGTGGACCAACTTTAATCTATCATAACAAAAATTCACTCATCACAGGTGCAACCCAGCAAACCTGCGTACGGCCGCGAAACGAGATTGTAAGAAATATGAAGAGTGAACATTTGGAAAGAACAATTAGAGTTAAAAAAATGGTGAATGGATCGACCGCCAACACAAGCAAATTTCAAGTGCCAACAACTTCCTGAACAAAGCAACAAGCATAAAAGCTCTTTCAAACATTAACAATCAATGAATAGTCACATGGACATCACAGATAACCAGTCGATACCAGAGTGAAGGCGAACATGATGCCTTGAAACCTGAAGATTTAAACAAATTTGGAACAACCGATAATCGAAGAGGTCAGACCACCAAACACAACATGCTTTAGTCGACGCATAAAAACATAGATCGAGCAAAGAGTCCAATATGTTAGTAATTAGACTCTTTCGAATTATTAGAACCAGAACTTTCTGGGTTTTTTAAACTAAACCACATCAAAAAGAGGCCATAAATCTTCTATCACTCAATCTCTGGTCCAAAATAGAAGCATAAAAACACATACCAAATAGTAGTAGACCCACGAAAACAAAAAAACACACCAACCACACACGAACACCACCAATGACCCATCTAGAACGAAACAAAACGCACCAAACCAACATTGGTGACAATACTGCCACCAACCTCGCTTAAGCAACGACTCTATCCACTAACAACCATCAACCTTCCGACACGTAGACCAACCTCAATCGAAACTAACCTTGTGAATGACGGATAATATCAAACTAAGGCACGGTGGATGCCAGTATGAAGTAGGAGACAAACTCCAAAACACACGTCGCAAAACCATAGGAACCAAATAAACTCATATCGTAGCACCAAAGGACTAGAAAAGGGTGGTGCAGAGAAGGAAATCTCTCATCGCACCACCGTTAGAAACTATTAAATCTTGGTGGGTGAGATTTAGATCCAAAGGGTAAGGCGGTGGAGGGGTTAGCTTAGAGAGAAGGAAGAGAAAGAAATGTCAAAGAGAAAGAGGAAGAAAAATGAAAAAATCATCACTTAATTTATTACTATTAGTATATCAATAAAAAAAATTATTATTGTTATTAACTACTTTTTACGTCCCTATAAAAAAAGATCTCACACCTACAAAAAAATTCAAGTAGTTAATATTCAATTAATATTAAGTAAAGAAAATCTAAATTTTTATGGAGGAAATTATTATAATGTTCTAAACATATATGTGAAAAAAACAATTCAAAATTTGAAACATAATTAAACATGTTTTGTTCCAATTGAGATTAAACCTACATGCAAGATGATTTTCTTAAGGTTTAAAAAATATGATTTTTTTTAAGATAAAACATGAACTTGATAATTTTACAGAGACAAATGATAAAGTAGGTTTGTTATCATTACTACTACTTTTTTGAGAAAAAAAATATTAATATAGATATTCCTATGGCTTCCTTTTAATATATACAACTTTTTTTATTGAGACAATTATAAGATTGTGTCATGCATTTTAATTTTTTTTAAGAGCAATTCAACCAGTGATTCGATCAACGACTCAACACTTTACCGAGTCAACGATCGAGATGATTTATAAAACATTAGACAAATATTTGTCACAGATAAATTAATAAAAAAACTCAAGTTAGGTATTTATCATTGATAAATATAATAAAAAAGGGGAAAATGTTTGCATTGATAAATATAAAGAAACATGGGATAAGTTTATGTGAATAGTAAATCCAAAAAAAAAATATGGGGCAAACATTTGTTATTAATAAACTATTTGTGAGTGTCTTGAATTTCTATTAAATATGAAAATTATGTCCATGATATTACATATATTAGTAGATTAATCTAACATTGTTGAATGTATTATAAATTTTTTTCTTATTGATTTTGGCATTACCAGGTCATTTTGTTGCGGGAACACTTTGTTCAACATCCAATACTTTGCACTGATAATATGAGCAAATTTTTTTTTTTTAATTCTATATAAGAAAAGTATGACATTTGAAATAGGTCTTTCGTAGGAAGATTTTTGTGCTTCAAATGATTTAAAAGCTCAGAACATTATTCGTTTTAAATTCACAATAAAAAATCCTCATTTGAGATGTAATGTTTTTAAAATCCCCAATTGCTTTGTATTTTCATCGACATCGTGTTTTTTTTTCCAAATTGATTTTAGTCCCTGCACGACTGGTGTTCAATTTCCTTGAACTTTTTATAAACCTGATGATAATTTTGCTCTTTATGAAAAACAAGAAAGACGAAAAGAAACAGAAACGTGACTCACGTGCCTTTCTTACGGGAAATTTATGAACCGTTGGATCAATTTCATTTAATGGTTAAGCTTTGGTATAAGTCTTTTTTCCTTACACCTTGTGTGGATCCTGACTCTTTAATTATAGCTATTTATATTATCATATTTTTATTATATGCTCTAATACGCCAAAAGTTATGTTGAATTGAGATGTGGCTTGATACTTAACCTCTCAACTATTATTTAACGTGGTCTTTTTTTGTGTGTTAACCATTTGGTTTTTAGGAGAATGGATCGTGGTAATTAGGCATGGCACCAAAACTCATATCTGTGGGTACCCGCCTAAACGCACCCCGATTGGACGGGGTTTCCCGCTTTGATTGGATTTAGATATGCGTTAGGCTTTTCCTCGATTTCAAAACATAGATGCGAGACATGTTACATGGATATATATATATATATACCCACTCGGAACCCATACCCAGACTCGTCATTCGGATGTTACAAATTACTATATTACTCTTTTATATAAATAAAATTTCAAATCCTAAACCATTTCACTCAATCAGTAAGAATGTCAGTGTGTCTGGACTCACTCGAGTTCTCTCTCTTCTTTTTCCACATCTCACACCCTCAGTCTCTCATTTCTACAATACAACATTGCTCTAGGGCTAGAGAAAGCTTCTTTTTATATTAAAAGAAATGATTTGCTTTGGGTGCAGGGATGAGATACCCGATCCCGTCGTAGACAAGGATGATATTCAATTTCTCTTCCATGTTGGACCTAAACGACATTATTTTTTACACTAAAAAAGTGATTTTTTATTTTTAGTTGTGTTAAAACATGTAATGTTTTTAGTTAAATGTTTATTCTATGTTGAACGTAGGTTTTGGATGTCATTTTTTTTTAGTATGATGTTTGTAATTTGTATTTCTATTCCAAAATTTCCGTTATTTCATTTGTTTTTGTTTTTATGTCTAACATATAATTTATCTTTCTTTTTATATATGAACTATTTTCTCTTTTTACATTTTTTTTGTGCAAATCAATATTCTATTTTTACATCTGTTTGGGCAAATCAATATTTATCACGGTATGCAGGTTGAAGGAAACCAAATGAGATCCGATTGAAGACAAATGAACAAATAAAATTTAACCGTGCGACGCACGGGTTAGATCACTAGTTAAACTCATAACATTAAATGCTTACATGATTTTGCATCTTTTGTAGAAAAATAAAAGAAAAAAAATGTCAACATGCTATGTTATGGTTGAAAGTTGAGTGGAAAAACATACATTTTGCTTGTTATAAGAATTATATTTGTTGGAAAAAATATTATATTTAGCTTATTGTTAAAAAATACGTGTATGATTGAAACCTTTCATGATTTTATTAAATCTAAATGGTCAAAAATTAAGACAAAGGGTGCATGAATCCATTTGATTGGTTGAAAAATCAAACAATGATAATAATTTGATGGTTGTCATTGAAACAATTTTTTTTTTTGAAGGGGCATAATGCCATTGAAAAATATTAATAGAAATAAAAAATTCATTTAGTTTTGTTATTATAAGACTTTTACAACTTTCCACTTATAAATAAGGTAATTAATAAAAATATTAATGCAGTTTTAAAGCATATGTGATTATTAATTTTAATAATAGAATGAATGATGGATACAAAAATATGACGTTGAATAAAACATTAATTTTTTTCACTTAAAAAACATAATAATTTAATAATCTTTAATTAGGATATTAATTTTAAAAATAGTATAAACTCATTTAAATATTTAATTAGGATGAAGGAAATAAAATATAAATGACTGTAAGGTTTACTATTTTTTTTTGAAAATTCACTTAAAATTTTCTAAACTCATTTAAATATTTAATTAGGATGAAGGAAATAAAATATAAATGATTGTAAGGTTTACTATTTTTTTGAAAATGCACTTAAAATTTTAGGGTAGCACCTTGCTCCCTTTTAGTTAAAGAAAAAGGAAAGTTTTGACTCAAAAAACAAAAATCAAAGGTGCCATAAAATCGATTTTCTATTATGTATTTCTTATCTTTTTCACTCCAAAGTTATCGATTCAATCCATTTTTTGAAAATAGGATGCATTTCTTCTTGTCTATCGACTGGTTTCCATCTCAAGCATAAAGTAGCAAAAAAAAAAACACCAAAATAACATATAAAAGAGCAAGATATTAAAAGTAAAATAACAACATAAAAAACATAAGAAAAATTAAACAAAAAAGAATAGATAGATAGAAAAAGTTGTGAGTATTGAGGGATTAAAATAAAACAAAAGGGGGATGAAAGTGATTATATTTGAATGTGGTAATAGAAATCCTTCGTATATATTCTAATTTATATGTGATACATTTCTTCTTTTCTCTTGATTGACTTCGATGTCCAAAATAAAGATCCAAACAAAAACAAAGAACATATAAACACCAAAACAAAATTGAAAAGAGAATATGAATAAGAAACATCAACCTAAGAAATCACATAAAAAGGAACATAACAATAAGAAATGTTAAAACAAAATAAAGTACAATTGCGGTAATTTGCGATTTGCGGTAATTTGCGATCATCGGTACACAAACAAAATCACAAGAGTGCGATTGCGATTAAACTAATGGTGTGATTGCGATTGCGGTAATTTGCAAAAGATCAATTATTCTCATAGATCAATTAAGGGTGGCTTCTTGATTGGTGAAGCATCTGGTGGACATAGGACATAACACAGTACAAGGTAATCTCTATTCTACCAAATTAATTACTCCTATAGTAGCACGTTAACATGGTTATCAAAATATGCAATTGCGATTATTGATTATTAGTAATTAGCGGTGGGAACTACTACAATTGTTAGCAACTTGCGATTGTGAATCTGAACTTGCGGCGACTGCGATACTGAAGATTTACGATACGATAATTTGCAAAAGTGATACGGTGACTTGTGATTGCTAGTGATTGATTACAAAATTGTGATTCCTATATGTGATTCCATCTATTTGCGTTTCCGGGTTTCTAAATTGCTCGGCTAGGGTTTTCGATTGCTGAAGGTTTTCTCTCCATATCGTTGTGAGAGCTTTTGTGTTTCTCTTCTTGTAAGAGTTTGTGGTGCTTGTATTATTTCATGTGTGGGCATGATGACAGAGGTGAATTTCGAGGACTTATCACTAAGTGACGATGAGGGACTGAGTTTCGACATTGAGGAAGAAGAGAGTTCTGAGCATGATCCTCGCCTATGTTTGGTCGGACGTTTTCTTGTCAACCGTCCTGTTCGGTTAAAGGAGATGAAGATACGGATGTCTGAGGTGTGGCGACCAGTGAAGGGGGTGGCGGTGAAGGAAGCACAATCAGGGTTATTCTTATTTCAATTCTTTCACAAATTGGATATGGAGGAAGTACTGAAGGGCGGTCCGTGGACATATGACAATCATTCTTTGGTTTTGGAAAAGTTGTGAATTGGGGTACCGTTGAAGGATATCCAGTTGAACTATATGAATCTCTGGATTAGAGTTTACAATTTGCCAACTGGTATGATGAAGGAGAAAGTCGGAATGGGGTTAGGGAACTATATTGGAGAATTTTTGGAGTATGATGGAAATAACAATTCTAGTTTCTGGCATGAATATATGAGGTTGAAGGTGAGGTTCGATATCAGGAAACCATTGAAGTTAGGGAAGAAGATCAAGGCGAATGGGGGAGAATGGTGTGTGGTGAATTTTAAGTATGAGAAGTTAGGAACCTTTTGTTTTGTGTGTGGGGTCCTAGGGCATAGCGAGAACAAGTGTGAGGTTAGGTTCTCTCAGCCAGATGTTGCGATTCCAAAACGGTGGTCAAACACTATTAGGGCAGATCTGTGGAAGTCAGGGAGAAGGACGTCATCACAGTGGTTGCGGGAGGATTGGGGATCTAAGGCTAATGTGGAGAAGGAGGGAGGGAGGGGAGCCGAAACAGATGGACATTCTGAGTATAGTAGACATCATACATCTCTGACTCCTGTGGAGAGGGTGACCACGTGTCAGGTACTTGAGGGCAAGCAAATTGGTTCTACGCTTGTGTCAAGTGGGATCATCACTGGTGTGAATGATTTAAGGCATGCAAATGCTCCTTTACTGACTTTTACTAAAGATATAAGGTCGGGTACATCATGTTCAGCCATTCCCTCGACTATTGATAACCAAAACCAGGTGCACAGTACTAGTGAGAAGGATAATAAAGCAGAGATGGAATATCAATTTCAGAGAAAGCGTATGCGAGAGGACAAACAACCTGTAGAGGAATCCACAAATCAGACTAACCAGCATTTTTTATCGGCAAGTCCTGGCAGCCAGGACTGCCGGGACCAATTATTATCTTGAGTTGGAACTGCCGGGGATTGGGCAGACCGAGTGCAGTTCCAAATCTTCAAAACCTGGCCCGGGGACACAAACCAGACATTCTTTTGCTATCTGAAACGTTGGCTAATAAACGAAGCATGGAAAATATTCGTGTCATGTTGGGATATGATTCATGTCTAGCAGTTGATGTGGATGGCAGGAGCGGTGGGCTGGCAGTGTTTTGGAAAGATGTTTCTAATTGTCGTGTGTTAAATTACTCTCGAAATTTCATGAATATGATTGTGGAGGATAGAGAAGCTGGTGATTGGAGATTAACTTGTTATTATGGCTATCCTGAACGTGCTCGTCGTCGTGATGCTTGGGATTTACTTCGAGAATTGCGGGATATGTCATCCCTTCCGTGGTGTATCATTTGGGACTTTAATGATTTGTTGTCTCAACAAGACAAAGCTGGTATTCACCCTCATCCTAATTGGTTGTGTATGGGTTTTCGTGAAGCGGTTGATGATTGTGCCTTATCCGATATTAAATTGCATGGTCACCCATTTACGTGGATCAAGAGCCCGGGTACCAATCGAGTGCTGGAAGAAAGATTGGATATGGCTATGGGAAGCTCTGAATGGCTGCAACGTTTTCCAGAAGTCAAACTTACAAACTTGCTTACTTCTCACTCAGATCACACTCCAATACTGCTTGATATTATACCTACGATTCGTCAAAGGTATAATTATTCTTTTAAATTTGAAAATAGTTGGCTTTTAGAGGATGATATTGAGGAGGTGGTGGTGGATGGTTGGCGTGGTGCAATGGGGTTGGAGCTTGGTGATAGGGTTGTGAATTGTTCTACGAAGTTGCAAAGTTGGGGTGGGAGGAAGAGAGTTCGGTTTAAGGAAGATATTGACCAATGTGTCCGTATTTTAGAGGAATTACGTGCCCAACCAAATGGAATGATGCGTCCGCAATATGTCGCATCCCGAGAGAAGCATGCTCGACTTCTTGTACAAGAGGAGGCCTTTTGGAAGCAGAGAGCGAAAATGCACTGGTTGAAGGAAGGGTTTATGAATACAAAGTTCTTTCATACATCTGCGGTAGCCCGCGACAAAGTGAAGAAGGTTAGTAAGCTCCGCACGGATGATGGGAGGACTGCTACATCGCAAGAGGATTTGTGTGCGGTGGCACAAGGTTATTTTGAGCAACTATTTGCTGCGAATGCGGGTGTTCATGAACCGGTATTGGATTTGATGAGCCAATGTGTTTCGATGGATGACAATATAATGCTTACGACACCTATTACAAAAGAAGAATTGCGTCAAGCCCTTTTTCAAATGCAACCGGACAAGTCCCCAGGTCCAGATGGTTTTAATCCGGCATTTTATCAGAGATTCTGGCATGTGTGTGGTGATGATATTTTTCAGGCAGTTGCTTCTTGGTTGGATCGCGGTTATTTCCCTTCAAACCTTACAGAAACAAATATTTGTTTGATCCCGAAGTGCGAGGAACCAGATAATATGAAGGATCTTAGGCATATATCTCTTTGTAATGTGTTGTATAAGATGGTGTCGAAGTTGCTCGCTAATCGACTGAAACGGTGTTTGGATAAATACGTGTCAGAGGAGCAGTCAGCGTTTGTCGAGGGTCGCTCTATACTGGACAACACGTTAATAGCTACCGAGATAATCCACTCGATGAAGAGGAAGACGAAGGGATGGAGAGGGGAATTGGCTCTCAAGATTGATATTAGCAAGGCTTATGACAGAGTGGATTGAGGGTTTCTTCGTGGTGTGCTTATGCGAATGGGATTCAATGAGAAATGGATCCAATGAATGATGATGTGTGTTAGTTC
Organism: Medicago sativa; assembly: GCF_051527215.1. Classification (NCBI taxonomy): domain Eukaryota; kingdom Viridiplantae; phylum Streptophyta; class Magnoliopsida; order Fabales; family Fabaceae; genus Medicago; species Medicago sativa. The sequence continues at coordinate 49,379,151 of NC_140754.1, read as the reverse complement.
TGTTACTTATTCGGTGCTTATGAACTTTGACAGGGTGGGGCCTATTGTACCCGGCTGAGGGTTGCGCCAGGGTGACCCGTTATCACCGTATTTATTCATATTGGTGGCTGAAGGCCTCTCGACTCTAATACATAAGGCAATGAATAGAGGTTATATTCATGGGATACAAGTATGTCGTGGCGCACTAGTGGTTTCCCATTTGTTGTTTGCAGACGATTGTTTCTTGTTCTGCAGGGCCAATGTGGTGGAAGCACAACGTCTACTCACTATTCTTAAAACTTATGAGGCAGCATCTGGACAAGAAATTAACTTATCAAAGTCTGAGGTGTTTTTCAGTCGCAATATGAGTGGGGCAGCACAGGAGGATTTGTCACGCATTATTGGTGTCCGACATGTGATGGGTACTGGAAAGTATTTGGGATTACCTTCGATGATTGGTAGAGATAAGAGATCGGTTTTTTCGTTTATCAAGGATCGTATCTGGAAACGAATAAATGCCTGGAGGGGACGAGCATTATCGAAGGCGGGTAAGGAAGTTATGATCAAGTCTGTGTTACAATCTATTCCTTTATACATAATGAGTATTTATCTTCTGCCGAATTTAGTTATAGATGATATTGAGAAGATGATCAATGAGTTTTGGTGGGGAGGTAGGAGTAACAATCGTGGGATTAAATGGATGGCATGGGAACGTGTGGCATGCCCCAAAGAATTTGGTGGTATGGGGTTTAGGAATTTCAAAGCTTTTAATCTCGCCATGGTAGCTAAACAAGGATGGAGTTTTCTGTCTAAACCTGAATCTCTGGTTGCTAGAGTTTTTAAATCGAGGTATTTTCCCCGTTCATCATTTTTAGGTGCTAAACTCGGTTATAATCCGAGCTTTGCTTGGCGGAGTATTTGGAATTCGCGTCAGTTACTTTTATATGGATGTAGATGGACAATAGGAAATGGGCAGCAGGTTAGCGTGATGAATGATCCATGGGTTCGAGGTGCCCACGGAAGCTGGATTCAATCCCCACAAAGCCAAAGTGTTCATAGTTTGAGTGTGTCTGATTTGATAGCTACCGAGGAACGGGTTTCGGATATTAATAAGATTGAATCTTTGTTTCCAGATGATATGGTGCAGGCTATTCTCGACACACCACTATTTGAGGAAGTTCAAAATGATAGAATAGCGTGGATGATGGAACGACACGGGAGGTATACTGTTAAGACTGGTTATAAACTAGCTATGATGGAGTTGTTACATACTGATCGATTCCATGTTAAAGGAGAATGGCATAGAATCTGGAAAGTGAATTCCCTTCATAAAGCTCGTAATTTGTTATGGAGGATTTGTCGAGAGTGTGTTCCGACGCGCCTTCGATTACAATCACGACATGTAAAATGTGAGATGATATGTCCCTGGTGTGAAACGGCTGTTGAGGATGATTGGCATGCTTTTGTAGGTTGTACGGTGGTGCGTGAGAGTTGGTATTGGGCAGGGCTTGCGACTGTAATGCAACCGTGAGTTGGAACTGTGAGCAGTTTGGCAGACTTTATTTTTGATATATGTTGTTCAGAAAGTCGAGACATTGCTGGTCGGGTGGCTTTACTTCTTTGGCAAATTTGGGCTGCACGTAATGATGTCATTTGGAATGACGCTCATCATACATCAACGAGCATTGGGAGGACAGCACTAGATGCATGGCAGCAATGGCAAGATGTTCATAAACAGCCTTCACCACTGGTTGTACAACACGAGCAGAGTAGAGTGCAAGGTAACAATTCAGTTTGGGAGAAACCGAGCGAGACGTGGTTGAAGTTCAATGTAGATGCCTCGTTCCATGATCGTAGCCATATTACATCTTTTGCGTGTTGTGTTAGAGACTCCCGCGGGCAATTTATTCGGGCTAAAACAAAATGGAAGCGGGCAAATATGACAGTTTTGGAGGGGGAGGCATTAGCCTTACTCGAGGCCCTTCACTTTGCTGATGCGAACAGATGGGACCGGGTTGTGTTCGAGTCTGACTCATCTACTCTAGTGCAAGCTTTATCTTCTCCGGGCCATGGTGATTCGGAATTCTATGATATTGTTTCTAGTATTATTTATCAGTTATCTTTACATTCCAACTTCGAGGTGAAGTTTGTTAGGAGACAAGCGAACATGGTTGCTCATAGCTTAGCTAAGGCGGCCTGTTCTTGGGCTAGTCACCGTATTTTTTATTCTTATCCTTCTTGTATTGAACATTGGTTGATTAATGATAATAGTTAACTTTGTTTCTGTCAAAAAAAAAACAATAAGAAATGTTAAATAAACAATAAAACAATAAAAAATAAAAAAATAAAACAAAAAGATAATGAGGTTGAAAGCAATGATTTTTTATGGGAGGAAAGGTAGATGAAAATAATAAAAAATCAAATTGTCTATATATAGGGAAAAAAATCATATCATGATCAATTTTGATTGGTTGGTGAAAAATAAGTGAGTCATGATTCAATTTTGATTGGCTAATAGAAAATGAATGAGTCAAATCCATTTTGATTGGTTGATGAAAAAACATTAAATGAAATGGGGAGTATGAAGATGCCATGTGTACTATTGTTTTTAGATGTAAGCTTTTGTATTATATAAAGATAAAGATAAAGATAAAAATGTATCATATTTTCGTGACTAAAAATATGATTGTGATTGAAAATATGTATGGAAAAGAAGAAGGATAAAAAATATGTTCCGTTTTTCAAGTTTAACCATGAAACAAATTAAAAAAAAAACAATGAAAGTTAATAGCATTTACACGGCATTAAACTATTCATTTTTTAGTCACCATTTACGTTTCAATCACTAAAACAAAAGGAATATGCTTTGATGAGAGAAAAATGTTGTCATAAAATAATTAAATAAGTAATTGCATTTTTAAGTGGCATGTCTACTTTTGCTTCTATGCAAGCCACATCTATCTATATTATAAAGATAAATATTTAAGGTTGACCATTAAATGAGAGAAGCAATGAGAGGCCAAAGATTTGACCTTTGCTAAATATTTGAAATAGATACAATGTGTAAGTGTGAAATAGGAGAGGAGCGGAAAAATAATCATGAGAAAAAGAAGTAATATATATTTTTTCTTAAACAATACTTTTCGATACACAAATTTCATTTCAATTGAAAAGTGAACACTAAACTTAGTCAAATATAAATAACATACATATTCATGTAAGAAAAAATTGTGGGTCGTCATATAGGTGTTCGTGGTGCTGTTTTGATAAGTTGAGGTAAGAACTAATCAAATAATCAAATAAAAAAATGATCTGATCCGAGAAGGTTCCACAAAAGGACATTCAAACATATCCAATAATATTATATTGTGTGATTTTCAATTTTTTGTATCAATTAATGGTTTTGTTTTGAATCTTTTTAGACTTGAACACTCATATCTCGTCATTAAATTTGTTTCCATGATAAAAGTTAAGGGAAATGTTAACTTGTGCCCTCAAGGCACAAGTTAATGATTCAAATATAGAAAAAATTTATTGGAATGTGTGCATTGCATTTAATATTTAACTTTTTTATCATTTAAATGCACAAAATTTTAGAGAAAATTTCTTCTTTTAGGTTTCTTAACATGTGCCCTAAGGGCACAAGTTAACACTACCCAAAAGTTAAACATAATTTCACTAACAGTATGCAACTAATGCAAAAATCATATATTGTTCTGGACCGGCCAAAAGGATTCTTTGCCCATCCACTTAGGCCCAATATCACTCAAAGCCCAAACTCCACGTTTAGCATTATTGCTCGCAACTTACCCCCTCCCTGAGGGGGGTGCACGAAGCAAACGAGACTGGTTCAAACAAACCCCAACGTCTCTCTTGCACATTCTGCACGTTCCCGCAATAAACTCTCTGGCGGTTACACTTCCCACAATTTCGTAACCGCCAGAGCCAGGTGTGCCTCCTCAACGGCTCTGCAGCTCTCCACCTCTATAAATAGGGGACTCACTGCAGTCCCCAAGGTAGAACTTTTTTCTTCCTCTCAAACCCTCACTCTCTGATCTCTACTGACTTGAGCGTCGGAGTGCCTGCAGGTACACACCACCCATCCGCTCCAAGAAGCAGTATGACGTATTCCACCACCGTCACAACCACCGCATTCAAAGCACCGGCAGTCACCTTCTGATCAGGTACGATCATATACTAATATAACTTTTTTTTTTTACAGAAAATGTAAATAATAGTTTTTTAAAGGATATCCTTAAATCATGCAATTGTCTCTAGCAATACGAGAAGCATTTCATAGTCTTCGTGAACTAAACTCAGTTGGTAGGGACAATACATAATATATGCAAGGTTCGAGGTTTGAATCTCGGCCACCACCAAAAAAAGAAGCATTTCACAAAAAATGTATAATAATAGTTGAAAAAAATATTAGTTACGTAAATTTGAAAATTTGAATTTTCTATTATGTATTTTTTTCGTAAATTAAATTCAAAACATATTATAATTTATTTTCAGTTAAATGATTTTTAATATGAATATTTTAAATACCCGTGCAAATATTAGCTATATGATTTTTTTCAAATGCCTGTGATATGTTTGAATTTTAGCTATGTTTATTTTGTAATGAATAAGGTAAAATTAAAAACAACAATTAAGGAAGCAAATCAATAGAGATTTTCTTGCAACATATGGACATGATTACATTTTGGTGTGTATGTGAAAGAAAACATTAAATACACATTTCAATATAAGGTTGCCAAGTTTGCCACACGTACTATCAAAATAAAATAGGGGGTCCTCGTGAGCTTAGCTCAGTTGGTATGGACAATGCATAAAATATGTAAGGTCCGAGTTTCAAACCCCGGCCACCACCAAAAATAAAATAAAATAGGGGAAATGTTTATAATAAAGATGAGACAAAACAATTAAAGATTTTTAATTAATTTTGGTTGAGTTGAGATTTTAGGATGTGCTACAACTATTTGATTATCCTTCTATGCTAATTTCGATAGACTAGTTTGCCTTCTTACAAAGATATATTAATTAATTGTTTTTTAGGTATAAAGAATATTAATTAATTAATTAACTGGATATTAGAGAATTGTTTTTTTTTTGAGTGAGGGATTTGTTGTTTTTATAGGCAATTAATTGGGATATTTTATTCATAAAAAAGAATGGGTCTTGCTAACAAGTGCTCTAAGGACATTGTTTAAGGAACCCACAAAAAGAAACTATGTCTTGAAAATACAAGTCCAACACATATTAAAGTCATAATTGTACAATTTCCAATGCAAAAGTTGCTACTTTTAGATGCTTAAACAATGCCCTTAGGGCACTTGTTAGCATTTTCCAAAAAGAATTAATGCAAGAGATTTGAAGCCACACTGGCACACACTACGGTTAAACCATACCGGTTTAAACTCCCAATCCCAAACCCGGTTCAACCACCGGTTTTTTTTCCATACAAAGATCTTCTTCCTCCACTTCCACTACTCCATTTTCATTTCATTCCTCACTGCAAAACCAACCTCAACTCTCTCCTCTCTTCTTCCTCCAGATCCCAACCTTTTTCATTCACATTTCCCTTTCCTCTTACACCCCCCATCTCCCCTTAGGGTCCGTTTGGTTCGAGAGTTTTGGAGGGGAGGGGAGGGGAGGGAAGGGGATATTTTTAATTTGAAGTGTTTGGTTCAATTTTTAGAAGGGGAGGGGAGGGGAGGGGAGCAAATTTTATTGCACTGCCAAAATTATCCTTATATTAATTTAAAATCTCAATATTATCCGTATAACATTTATTATTATTAGGTTATATTATCCATGAAACAACTTTTATTATTATTAGGTTAGGTTATATTATCTTGTAACAACTTTTATTCCATATTATTAACAATTTTTTCTTGTAACAACTTTTATTCTATATTATTAACAACTTTTCCTTGTAACAACTTTTATTACTACTTGTAACAACCCTATTACTAATCCATTATTCCATCGTCTACATCGTGTTGTTATCGATTACATTGTTATTGTTTCGTTACTTTATTATCGTTATTTAATTAAGTTTATGGGTAAAACAGTAAAATAATTTTAAAATCCCTCCCCTTCCCTTGCGAACCAAACACACTTTTAATTAAAATATCTCCCCTCCCCACCCCTCCGTTAAAATTCTTCCCCTCCCCTCCCCTCCCCTCCTAATTCTCGAACCAAACGGACCCTTACACCCCCTCACACTAACTAAAATCCTCACTATAAAACCAATGTCCTCTAACTAACTCCCCCTCTATAATCCAAATGGATTCCCCACCTTCTCAACAACCGTCGTGGGGAAGATCACCGACCTTCTCCACCACCAGCGGCGAAGCTAGCAAAAAGTTTACGCAGGGGCCAGCTATAAAGAAAAAAATTTAAAACCAACATATTAAATTTAAAGATAAAATATGTTTTTAGTCTCATAGATTATAATTTTTAAGGTTTAGTCCTTACAAACATTTTATGCAATTTTTTTCTCGATTTTTTTAAATTTCACAAAAAAAATGTTTTTAGTCTTGTATTTAATTTCTATAACAAAAAATTAAGGACAAAAATTAAACAAAATTTTATGAACTTGACTTAAAAATTCAAGTATTGTAGAGACCAAAAAGAAATTTAATCTGTAAATTAACCAATACAAGACAAAAATCACAATAATTTTTACTTATACGAAATGTAAATTAAAGCAACAACAAAGGATAAAAATTGACGATAGCTATTAGAAAATTTGGACAAAATGCATTTCAAGAAACCAATTTTATCCATAATTGAGTGTTTACTAAATAGATTAATAATGTATCTTTCAATGTAAACTAATAGGTTATTTGCAAGAAACTTATTGTCTATTTAATTTGTTTATGACTATTGTCTTGATAATTTTTATTGTTGAAAAAGTTTTCTCTATAATTGTTAGAGACTGAAAGTATCAAACCAATATAAATAAATATTTCAATCATGTAGTAATATTTTTACTTTCTTAATTATCCTAATTTTCGACAACTGAACTTGATTGGGGTAGCTCAATGTTTATTATTTGAGGTAGCCGGATAAAATTACATACCCACCAATTGAAGAATATTTTTTCTTTTGGGGTAGCCAAGGCTACCCCTCCAACATGAAAGGAACCGCCCCTGTCCACCACCCATCTCACCCGCACAACCTCCACATCTTCCTCAACCTCTTCCCCATCTTTCTCCAAAGACTCTTCAACAATCCAATCTCTCTCCTCAATCCTCAACAACCCTCTCTCTTCCACCACAATCTCCTCTCCCGAATTCACCCCTTATCTCCTCCACCAAATCCACCTCCACTCTCACCCGATCCGATTTCCTTCCTTATCTCTCTTCCCTCTCCGATCCCTTCCATCGCTTCGACGAAATCCGCAAACACGCTAACAGCGAGATCTCAACTATCTCCGACGACGGCGGTGCCGGAGAAGCACTCGTCGCGTGTCTCCGTGAAGTTCCGTCTCTTTACTTCAAACAAGACTTTCATCTCGAAGAAGGCGCTACGTTCCGCGCGGCGTGTCCGTTCTCGACTTTTGCTGAGAACGCGGTTTTGCAGGAGAAGCTTTCGCAGTATCTTGATGTGGTTGAGCTTCATCTTGTGAAGGAGATCTCGTTGAGATCGTCGTCGTTCTTTGAAGCGCAGGTGAGTTGCAGGATCTTAATGGGAAGATCGTGGAAGGATGTGCAAGGATTCGTGAATTGAAGGATACGGTTAGGCTTATTGATTCCGATTTGGTTGAGTCTGCGAGGCAGCTTAATGGTACAAGGACGAATTTGTTGGCGCTTCAGCAGAAACTTAGGCTCATACTATATGTTAATCAAGCACTCTCTGCTCTCAAATTGGTTCGTTTTTTGAATTTTTGTGGCAAGATTCTATGTTAGTGTGTGTTAGATTTCGCTTTACAATCCTCATTTTTAGATTTTGAGTTTTTTGATTCAATTCATTGATTTTAGAGTGAAGTGTTTAGGATTTAGTGTTGTGAATGTTAGAAATTTTACTGAATAATGTTATTGAGAATTGCGGAACAATGACACGCCAACACTGATAACAATTACTGAAAATTGCATGATTGAACGTAATCACACATTTGTGTCGGACTCTGGACACGCCTTCGATTAGAAGTACTATCGGTACTGCAGATATTCCAGTTAATCTTATGCAGTTTTATTTCTGTTAGCTAGTGAATAATTCGGAGTTTTGAATTTCGAATGTTTTTATTATGAATCGTTGTAATGGAGAGGTGTTAGTGCTGTAAATGTGGAAGCTATACTGAATAGGATTAATGAATTATTGAGATTTGTGGGGAAACTATTTGCAGTTTTCTTTGGGTTGTTGTAGTAGCAGTTCTGTGAGCTTGTAATTAATCAATTTATGCAACAGGTTTCTTCGAAAATTAGTATGGCGATAATTTTGTTTGATTTTCCTATGTTTCCTTTATTATTTTAGTCGTTTTTATGAATGTTTGACAACTGGGTTGATATATTTTGCTGTGATACAGCTTGTTGCATCTGCAGATTGTGCTGGAGCACTGGATGTAACTGATGATTTGCAACATTTGCTGGTATACTTTAATTATTATATGATATTTTCTGAATATTATTCTTAACTACTACTTGTTTTCATGATCGTAGACTTAGTTTTGTTTATCTTTTCATCAGCACTATATGCGTTTGACCTATCATGACTAGGGATGTATCTTAAGTCTTGACTTATTATGATTTTTAGTTTAGTCAACTTAATAGAATATGATGGATAACTCAACATAAGTAATTCCTAAATTTTATTCAGTTCAAAAAATCCAAGGTACAATGTAGTTGGTATCCTCTACTTAGAATATATTTTCCCCTACAATTATAATTGCTTTGAAGCATTGAAATTAGAAAGAAGGTTTATGTTGATTCCATTATCCATATTGATCACGATATATTTACTTTGTGATATGCGGAGGTACTGCATTATGTTCCTTTTCTTTGCATAATCACTGAACATGTTTAGATGTTACCAGATCTTATCGTGGATGGGTAATGTCTTAGTAAATGTGTGTGTAGCTGATATCAATCAATGTTTGGGTAGCAGATACCAATCATAATATTGAATTGTGCCAGTTTCCTTTTAAGTTACAGCTGACATCAATTACTTACAGTGTCGAACTTACCTAGTTTCCTTTTTAGTCTGTTAATGGCACAGTCTATGTTTTAACATCAATGGGATTCCTGAAGGACGAGAAGAAAATTTATGCTAATTTTAGTCTTATTGTTTCCTGTAACTTTGGTAGGATGGAGACGAGCTCACTGGCTTGCATTGCTTTCGCCATCTTAGAGATCATGTGACAGGCTTTATAGAATCCATAAACAGGTACACCTTTTTTGATGTCCAGATCTATCAAGATTGTGTATTCCGTTAACCTGCATCTGCAAATTCATTTGACAGTGTTTTCTACTGCTTTTTGTGATTTTTGTTCCCCTGTAATAATGGGAAGAGAATAGGGTTGAATTATAAGGTTTCTTTGGATAGCTCTGTTTTTGCTTTTGATCTTTAGATGGTGATAGGGAAGTCTACACTCTGCTAATGGCTTTGATGGGTTGAAAAAATGTTTCGGGCTTGCATTGCACTTGGCCTATCTGTGAAATCTTTTGTTCTTATGGTAGAAAAATAAATTGTTTTGATAAAGAAGTAGGGGGATGCAACCATTGAAAATCAATATGCCATCCTAAAAGAAACAGAAGTGAAAAATAAGACAGTGGAGAAAGATGAATCCACATTTATCAAGTTTACCAATCTGACTTAAGCACCATCTAGAAGCCAAAAGCACCCATTTAAGAGTCAATATTTTTTTTTGTTTGAAAGAACAGTCAATATTTAAAAGTAGTGAATTTTAACTTAGGTTTATAAGAATTTGTATATAAATTCTTGCCTAGATTTTGAATATATAAATTTATAAGAATAGGTGCCTGTGGATACAAAACATTTGTACCACATGAATCTGGTTCAGTCAGCTGCTGATTATTCGGGTTGGTTTATCCAAGTAAAACACATCATTTTGATTGATAAGAAAGAAAAGAGAGATACAGAATAAGAGTAAATGCAGCTAATACTCACTGTTCTAAGCAAGCCAATTACAGTAGGGAGAAGACTATCTTTGAAATTGGTTGTTTCTTCTTCTAACTTTGCCTGGTTATGATTAGGTAGAGATTAGATCAAAATTTGCATCCTCAAAACTTCAAAACATCACAATTGAGAAATAATATTTATCAAAACACGGATGCACACCCAAGAAAATATAATAACAGAAAGAACATAATCCACGCAACATAACATTTTGAGATTTCAGCTTCTCAAACATTGGATTAAATGCTAGAGTACTCGATGAAAATATTTATCATTGTGCATTTGTGCTTAAGGTAGCAAGAATCAACAATACCTTCATTATTTATCCTGCTACTTATACTTATTTCAACTACTTAACTACTTCCAACAAAGAAGAGTTTAGACTTTGGATTCTTCAAGTGAATCACAAGTCAATCCCTAACAAACCTATTTGGAAGTCAAACACTCCTTTAAACTCATGTTTTTCGAACTTAATTTAAAACCTGATACTGCACAGGGCAAAGAGCTGAGTCTGAAAAGATCACTAATATGAAAATCCCTTTCACTATGGAGGACGGTTCTACCATGGTGGTTCCCCCTTTGCGATTCCGACCACCACGGAACCGCACCCATTCACTTACGGAGGCCGGTTCTACCATCGGATAATGGAGCCTCCATGGTTTCACCCTGTCCATGCCAATTTCAAGTCCTCTATCACAGATTCGATTCTCAACCCAGTCCTCACGAGTTCAAAGTTTCAAACCATTTGTGAGTCAACTCACCTTCTCTCTCCTTTGATCTCTGCACTTTGACTATCCATCTCTGTTTTTATCTCTGATGTCTTCCCTCTTTCCTTTCTCATTTCAATCAGAGTCACTTTCTGTTTCTGGTGTTTGTCCTTTTGTTCCTCTTGAACTTGAGAAAGAAAATCAAAAGGAAACATCATCAGATGAGCAACCTATTAGGTTTGTGGTTTATGTTTGGTTTGAAAGCAGAGCTGTGTTGGGAAGGGACCAAATGAGAGAGATTCAAAATGGGTTGATGAAAAGTGGACATAAATTTTTGTGGGTAGTTAAGGTAAGATTGTTGACAAAGAAGATGTATAACTGAGGTTAGATGAGGTATTGGGTGTTCAGTTGGTAGAGAGAATGAAGGAAAAGGGGTTGGTGGTGGTTGAGGAATGGGTGGATCAAAGTGAGATTTTGAGTCACAAAAGTGTGGGTGGGTTTATGAATCATTTGGAAAAAAAAAAGTTGTGGATGAGCTGGTGAACGTGTAGTGAAAGGGGATGAAATTGGAGAGTTGTGGCTTATGGTTGCTGCTATATTGATGGAGGTTAGGGAGAGGGTTGAGAGAGAGGAAAGGAGATGGTGAAGGAGAAAACACGTGCTCTCCCCTTTTTTCCTTTTCCATTTATTTTATTTCATCATTAATTATTATTTTTAATTCTATAAATACACACATGGCTTTTCCTTTTTTTAATTCAAAAAATACACAGATGGTGTGACACATAGTATTGACCAAGTCAAAATTAGTGTTTTGCAAAAGAGGCTAAATGAAGGGAGGGAGGGAGGAGGGGGGGCTTTGGCTATTTCTTTTAAAAGGGAGCCAATATCGCTACATTTTAAAAGTTAGGGGGTGAAATGTGCGTGTAACCCTTATTATGAATTTGTAATGTTGGATTATTGGCGTGTTAATGTGATTATATTGATTACACAAATTTTCAAAAAAAATTACCATTTAAAGGTCTTAAAGAGTGCCCCGGGGGAACTCGTTAACATTTCCCTTATATATATGTCGTGTAAAGGTTTTTAATATTATTTGTATATTAGGTATACTTTTTTTTTAACATCTTTTATATTAGGTATACTCTACGAATCAACGGAATCTCTGAGATTTTACCTACACTCTCGACTAGAGTTTGACAACCTGACAGTACAGTTCACTTTAAAATATGCCAACTACATTTTACATGAAGAAATCCCTGTGACAGTACCCTCTATATAACATAATAATGGTAAACAATTGACAGATCTCCAGCACAAGATTCATATAAAATAAAAGAGACAAAACAAAAAGAGGTGTTAAGGATAAAAGTAATTTAAGATACGATCTTACTTCATCATCTTTTCCGTTCATCAGCAGGGAAGCTCTTGATTTAGCTTTAGATAAAATTATCACATCTGATTCTGCAGCATCCGTTAAAGAAGATCGAATAAACTCTGCTGAAAGAATGCTACAAAAATAAAACAATACATTACTAAACATCCAATACATAACACAACTTGCGGTTTTTCTTCAAAAATATACAATTGTTTTTTACCACTATATCATTACCAAAACTCAAGATTTCAAAGTTACAAGCATTGATGGACAAAGAAAACATGTTTTAAATAAGCGTAAGTTTAAAACATTTTAAAATAAAGCAACGTGGATGAATTTAGTTCGAATCATATACGAAACCGAAATAAAAAGATAAGAATGTAGTTTGTTAAGACCAACCCTTAAACAAATTTAAAAGCGACAAGCAAAAAAATACACTCCTGAACTTTCCAGTTGATAATTAGGATTACTTGTTTCCAAGCCACAAAAAAACACAATAACAACCATCTTTTATCCAAATCAAGATAAAAAATTAATCCATTTGTTGATGATTTTTTGTTTACAGGCCACAATAAATCACAATATCTACCTCAATTGCTGCTTCGTTTCTATTAAAAATATTTGTTGTTTATGCTAGTTCAATTTCTATATCATGTCATGGGAGTTTGAATAATACCTTTGGTTGATGAAAAATCTTCACTAAGATCCATGCAACTAGTTATTCTTTTGTATTTTTGAGGATATGCTGTTCCTTTTATCCTTCATAGTGATTTGTAAACGCTTGGCAGTTGGTAACAGATATATGAGGATAAGATAAGAGACAGAAAAAATCGTCTGAGATCTGGTACCATAAAAATAATTGATGAACTATGTTGCACACAAAGAAACATCACCTTGAAAGTTTCATCTTTATGCTTCCAATGTAATTCTCCTGAAACTCCTCGCGATTCATTCTAATTGTGCTATGTGAGGCATGGAATCTGAAAACCTTGGAGTGGCAGAGCCGCAGAGGTAGTCTTGGCAACAAGTTATTTTATGTGGAGTTGGGAATACTAACACCGCACAATTACAGTCCATTAATTAGGTGGTGGCTGTTTGTTGTTTCCCCATGCCATCTATACTTTCATCTTATTAACTGAAATTTTCCTCGAAGCCCTTTTTGTAGTACAGACCACAGAGCAGTAAACTATGTATATGATACAATAACAACCAAGTTTTATCCATCTAGGTGGTGTAAGGGATATAAATGAATTGGACAACTGTCCCTAACATGCACATGCACTATTTCAAAAATAATAATTGTACATTTGACTGCCATTCATTGATGCGTCTCTTTCTTGGAGGGAATTTGTTGACCTGGAATCAAAATAAATTTGCCCATGAAGATTTAAGTTTAACTTGTCTACAAAGTATTCCAAATTCCCCGGTCTCCCTAACATTCGTAATTTAGGATATTAAGATTTCACATGTTTTGTGGGGAGAGACCTATAAGATATGTTTACGATTCCTAAAGCTTTTCAGTTTATTTTTTGAAATTTATTCCTTGTTCTTTTAGCTTCTAGAAATGCACACTATGCTCCTTTCTTGAATGAGTCTTGGGATTGTTAGATGATATTATACTATTTTCCCCAGGTAGTCGAAAACTTGGTTTTCTGGAATTTAGCTTGTTTTGGTTTTATGGTTTTCTTATTCTCAGGCTAAACTTCCCTCTGTTCTGAGGATCTATCGAGACACACTGACTGCTGATATGAAGAGTGCTATTAAAACTGCCGTTGCTGAGTTGCTTCCAGTTATTGCTGCTCGAGCTTCAGAATCGGAGTTCTTTTCTGGAGACAGAGCTGTAGAGGCAGATGGTGAGAATTTCTATAGCATAACTATTGATATTTGGCTATCAGAAATTAAATCTTATATATGGGTTGGGGGTTAAATTATTATTTTCACTGTTACATTAATAACTCAAACATAATTTTTGTGTGGATCGAACCATTGAACAGTAACAATTTGTTGCATTGTTTATTTATGTCACATCTCATAAAATGTAAATAGGTTTGTAATCAGACTGTTATATATATATATATATATATATATACCTTTCTTTTATAAGCACTTTTCTACTTTCAACTTTCTAATGTTTAATAGTGACTCAGGTGGTGGTGCTTCACTTGCTAGCAAGTTAAAGAGTCTGTCATCTGATTGCTTTGTCCATCTTTTGAGTGCTGTTTTCATGATTGTACAGGTAATTTGTACTTGACTTTTGTTGTGTCCATCTAGACTATAATTCTTGTATATTTTGAAATGTATTTAGTCTTAATAATATAGACAACACACATTAATGATATCTTGCCGGCATTGCTGAGATGCACAGACACTAATACACAATACACAGACTCTGCAATTAAGGAAAATTTGAAAATGTCACCTTTGCTTTATAAACCATCTGTTTTTTCTTCTTGCTTGGCTGTATTATTGTTAATTCGCTTACTGGACTCATTGTTTTCTACCAATTTAAATAGGGTGCTTTATTGATAGTAACGAAAATGGTGAAATAGTAGTAGAGAGAGTTTCTCTAACTACTCCCTGAGCAAAGCTCCGACACAACTCAGAGAGGAATCCTACTCTGGCCCTAACAGAAAACTTATTCTGTCATCTCTTAAACTCCTAAGAATTCCCCTGTACATACAGATAAAGAGAACATTCTATTATTTAACCCTAATGGGCCTCTTATTATTTAATCCTAATGGACCACTTACTAATAATCAACTTAAACCTAATTAATCACCTACTAATTTCTTAAAACATCCTCTCATATGTCCTAACAACATGCATAGTCAGAAACATTTTCTTTTCCCATAATTTTCCTGATAATGCCGAGTAAAGTTGCATAAAAAATCAATTTCGCTACTATTTAGAAGTATGTTGTAAGTTTTAGCAGATATGAGTGATAGTTTGCAATTCCACTCCATTTCATTCTTTGTTTTTTAAGTTACGGAACAATCGTAAACTCCAAGAAAATTTGATCTTGGACACTAGAAATTGTGGATATGAGTGTTGTAGTGTAAGGAAGAAAAAGGTCAGACATGGTAAAGCATTAAAAGAGAAGTCTTGTACCTAATGGTCCTCCCATATTATTCATAATTAGGGAACATTACTTAGGAAACACCTATATGGAAAGTAAGTACCTAAAGGTAGCATTTCCACGTTGAAGAAACTTCCATTGGAGATTAGAAGCATTGATTGTTCCCAAGTGTTGAGATATTGTAAAATAGTCTTGGTACCAGTTTAGATATTATCCTATTGTATTCCTGGGATTCTTTGCTATTTTCTCCTTTTAGTTGATTATCTTCCCTAATCTTTCGCGATTAATTAGGTTAGCCTCATCTATATGTGTGTGTGTGTTTGCGTTTTTTTGTTTAATGGCAAATATTAGTCGCTAGTTGTTAGATTAGTTTTTCTCCTTCGTCCGGGTTTGAACCCAAGTCCTCCAACTCCTTATCTCTTAGTTCAAACCAGTTGAGCTATCCAACACCTTTTGTGTGTGTATTACAAAAGTCACTAATGGATTGAAAGTTTATATGATATAAATCATTTTTATAAGTGTTTATCTAAATCTAAAGTCATTTGATTTGACATTCCGAATCACATATCAAATTATATTAGATTTACAAAAACGCAATTGCAGAAAAAATCTATACGATATAAGCTTTGAATCCAACAATAAATTTTGTTTTATAAGTATTTGATAAAAATTTATTGAGAACTGTAACACTATCCAATTGTTACACTGGTGTAATGTGATTCCTCCTCATCTCTCAACATATATATATATATATATATATATATATATATATATATATATATATATATATATATATATATATATATATATATATATGTCCATTATTATATGGTCCTTTTGCAATTTTCACATATATTAAAAAAATAAAAAAAGTGGGTAGTTCCCTCGAAACAAAACAAAAGTGGGTAGTGTTGTACCAAAATAAAAAAAAAAGTGGGTATTGTATTCAATGTATCTATTTTGTGTATAGATGTTCCTAAAATACCATTTTGTTTATGGATGTGTTCAACTCTGACACCTCATCTCCCAAAACATTTAGTAGTATTAATTGTGTGTATTTGAAAAAAATAAATAAATGTATCTAGTAATTTGAAATGGGGATTATATTTACGGACACTTTTTTTTTTTGTCTGGAAAAAAAGGAGCTTATATTGAGGAACAAAGGTAGTAATGTATATAGAACATTCTCTTTCCATTGATACATGAAAATACAGTTTATTTTCAATTACTATTGGTATTCATAGCAAGGTTCTTAAGCCCTATTCTTTGTGTCCTCAAGGGTAACCTAGTTTTTAGTTCGGTGATGCCCAAAGAGAAACCTTGCTATAGATATCATTTTGAATATAAATATTTCTCATTAACTGTGAAAAGGGCTGAACAAATATTTTTATACACGTGAGATGGAATCTAAATAGGAATATTATCCTATCATTAATCCTACTACTAGCAAATCTTGATATAATCAATCTTAATATCTCAACACATATGATGTATATGCTTCACCTTAAGGGGCATGTCGGGATATTGTAACATTATGTTCAGATAATATCCTGATTGTGTTTCTGGTATTATTTCCCAAGTGTCCTTTTTAGTTATTTTTTATTCCTTAACCGGTAGGGATTGATCAGGTTAACTTCTTGTATACATGTTGTACATTCTCCTTTCCTTGATACAAGAAAATACAATATATTTTCAATCTGAAGTCCGATCATTATGCTCTATGCTATCTTTGAAGTGATCGTGATCTTCATGTAACTCCTTGAGTGTTTAGTTTTGTTTCTTTATATATGTGAGAATCTGAAATCTGAGTTATATCAAATCTTGAATAAGAGAGAAAAGAGAGACATATGATGAAAACTGTGCGTCTGAATAGCACTACGGAAGATTTATTATATAGGAGTTAAGTAACTTAGAGACTAAGCTAGGATATATTTACAGAAGGAATATTCTAAATAATATTCTATGCTAAGTAACTTAGAGAGTAAGGTAAAATGTAACAGTGTTGGAAAAAATGGAAGCAATTTAAATGATAATTGGATTGATAATAAAAGAAGGATCACTTTCCTAAAAGAAAGGATCTGAGCAATACAATAAGAACAGAAGGTACAGAGAGAATAACAGAATTTCAGAGAGAGAGAAGTGACTTAATTCACCAATTTCCTAATTCACTTCCTATCTTTTACACCTATTATATAGTCCTTTAGCCTAGTATTAGCTACACGTGTCCTGCTTCCTTTCCTCACCCCTTCCTCATGTGCTGAGTCACCTATTATTCTCTTGTTGTCCACGTTACCCTTCATAACAATGCCTCCCCCTTTGAATTCGACCTTGTCCTCAAGGTTCAGAAACGGATACTTGTCGTGGATTTCATTGAAATCTTCCCACTTAACTTCTGCACCAGCAGCATTACCCCACTGAATGAGAACTTGAGGAATCTCTGTATTGTTTTTGCGCAGCATCCGAGTGTCCAGCACAGCTGTAGGTTGGAAGGTGGGGCCTAACTCTGCAGTTGTAAGTGGTAAGGGAATGTATGGTTCATCATTACTGCCTTTGAATTCCTTCAGCTGAGAGACATGGAAAACGGGGTGGATTTTTGCAGTGGCTGGTAGTTCTAGCTTATAAGCAACTTCTCCCACTTTGGCAATGACTTTGAAGGGACCAAAATACCTCATAGAAAGTTTGTGATTCTTCCGGAGAGCTACTGAATGTTGTCTGTAAGGTTGCAGGCGGACTAGAACCTTATCTCCTAGCTTGAATCTAGCATCTGATCGCTTTTTATCTGCTTGCACTTTCATCCTCTGTTGAGCCCTCAGCAATTGAGTCTTCAGCTGTGTTATTACTGCATCCCTCTGAGTTAATTGTTCTTTCACATCAGGTGGGTCTGTTGGTTGTGCCTGGTATCTGATCAGACCCGGAGCTTCTCTACCATACAAGGCTTTGAAGGGTGTCATACCTGCACTTGTCTGGAAAGCAGTGTTGTACCAATATTCAGCCATTGGGAGCACCTTGTACCAACCTTTGGGATTCTGGAATGTAAAACAGCGTAGATACATTTCCAGGCATTTGTTGAGGGCCTCAGACTGTCCATCCGTTTGTGGATGATAGGCAGTACTCATGGCTAGTGAAGTCCCTTGTAATTTGAACAAGTGTTGCCAGAACCCACTAGTAAAAACCTTATCTCTATCAGAGATAATGGACTTCGGAATGCCATGTAATTTCACAATATGGGACATAAAAGCTTCAGCTACTGAGTGACTAGTATAATCTGATTTTTGTGCTATGAAATGACTATACTTGGTCAATCTATCAACAACCACCATAATGACTGTGAACCCAAAAGATTTTGGTAACCCGGTGATAAAATCCATTGCTATATCCTCCCACACTTGCGTAGGAATAGGTAATGGCTGCAGCAATCCCGCTGGTAATGTATTAAGTGCCTTGGCTTGTTGACAGATAGTGCATTGCTGAACATATACTTTGACATCTTCTCTCATTTTCTTCCAATAAAACTGAGCATGTATGCGTGCCAAAGTCCGTGTGATTCCTGCGTGACCCCCAATAGAAGATGAATGGTATTCAGTTAATATTTTCTGAATCAAAGCAGGATTATTAGGAATGACTAATTTATCTTTCCACAACAATAACCCGTCACGCACAGAATACATAGAATCCCCAGCTCCTAGTTGTTGACAATTACGCATAAGCTGTTGCAGTTCCGAATCTGATTGTAATGCCAATTGTAATTCATGTAGGAACTGACTCTTGGGTTCGGACCATGCGAGCATAAACATACGGGACAAGGAATCAGCAGCTAAATTTTCCTTACCAGGTCGGTACTCGATTTGAAAATCAAATCCTACAAACTTATGCAGCCATGCCTGCTGTTCAGGGGTTTGTAGAGATTGATCCAGAAGACTACGCAAGCTCTTTTGATCTGTCTTGATCACAAACTTATGTCCCAATAGATAATGTCTGAACTTTGCTAATGCTTCTGTAATGGCCAACAACTCTCTGATGTAAGCAGACTGTTTTTGGCGTCGAAGGGATAGTTTCTTGGAAAAATAAGCAATAGGGTGACCCTCCTGTCCTAGGACTGCTCCCACACCTGTACCAGATGCATCAGTCTCCAAGGTGAAAGGTTTGGAAAAATCCGGAAGCTTAAGTACCGGTGCAGTTGTGATTGCTTTTTTAAGCTTCTGAAAAGCTGTTTCCGCTTCTAAACTCCAGCCAAATGCATCTTTTTTCAACAAATCTGTCAACGGTCCTGCCAATTGAGCATACAACTTGATGAAGCGACGATAGTATCCGGTTAATCCCAGAAACCCCCTGAGTTGTTTCACATTAATTGGTGTAGGCCAAGCCAATACGTCCCTGATTTTACTAGCATCCATTGAGACTCCTGTTCCAGAAACTATATGCCCCAAGTAATCTATCTCTCTTTGTCCAAAAGAGCATTTGGACATTTTTGCAAACAATTGATGGTGCTCTAGCACTTGCAGCACCCATTCCAAATGAGTCAAATGAGACTGCCATGATGGACTATAGATCAAGATATCGTCGAAGAATACAAGTACAAATTTCCTCAGAGCAGTTTGGAAAATTTTATTCATAAGACTTTGAAATGTGGCAGGAGCGTTTGTTAATCCAAATGGCATTACTAACCACTCGTAGTGACCATGGTGAGTGCGAAACGCTGTCTTGTAACGATCCTCAGTTTTGAGCAATATTTGATGGTACCCAGAGCGTAAATCCAACTTGGAAAAAAATTGTGCGCCGTGCAGCTCATCCAACAATTCATCGACAGTAGGCATGGGAAAACTGTCCTTGATGGTTACGTTGTTAAGTGCCCGATAATCAGTGCAGAAACGCCAACTTCCATCTTTTTTCTTCACCAAAATGATTGGGGAGGAAAACGGACTGTTGCTGGGTGTAATGATACCCTGATGAAGCATGTCTTGAACCATGTGTTCTATCTGTTCCTTTTGGCTGTGCGGGTACCTATAGGGTTTCACCTTCACTGGTTTGGTACCTTCCTGTAAGGGAATAGCATGGTCATGATCGCGGGGTGGTGGAAGGCCGGAGGGAGCTTGAAACACGCCACTGTAAGACTCCAACAACTTGGTTAATTCAGGCTCCAAATTGGTGGGGATTGTTGATGACCCTGTGTGTGTCTGCTCATCAGTCACCATGTGAATAGTAAAACATTCTGCAATGGATTTAGTGCTCTGCATTCTACGCATCTGATGCAATTGAGAAGGTTGAGGTCCACCCTGGCGCTCTCCTTGTAGGGTGATAAACTTGCCATCCTGATAAAACTTCAAGGTGAGGGTAGCATAATCTGCAATATGGGGTCCTAGTGTTGCCAACCACGATGAACCCAGAATGATATCTGCTCCAGAAATTGGTAACAAGTACGCCGGAACTGTCAATTCATGCCCCTGTACTTGTAAGTGTAGTTGACGCACCATCCCTTCCACTATCATACTTTGCCCATTTCCTACCAAAACATGAAAATTTGGTGATGTTTCAATAGGCACTTTCAGAAATTGTGCAATGCGTGGTTGAAGGTATGAGTCTGAGCTACCACCATCGACCAGTACTTGTACATCTATGTTCCCTACTCGTCCGGTGAATCGAATTGTTCCCACACCATTGTTCCCCTTCATCGCATTCAATGATAAATGGTGTTGGTTGTCATCATCGGCGAAGCCTTGGTTCAAGTCATCAGGAGGATCCGGATCTTGTGTTGCTTCTTCATCCTCCTCTGTTAACTGTAACATCATCAGTCGGCGGTTTGGGCATCGGTGAGCATGAGAGAATTTTTCATCACAAAAATAACAGAGACCCTTATCTCTTCGAATCTGCATTTCTGCGGGAGAAATATTTTTTATAGACATGGGTTTTTGGTTGGGTGTGGGTAGTAGGGGAGGTAATGAGGTTTTGGATGGATGAGTATTTGTGGGTGGGTCGGTTTTGCAGGTAGTTGGGTTGTTTCTGGATGGGTAAACGGAGTTCGGGTTTGGGCCTTTGTAAGAGTGTTGTGGATATTTGATTTTTGGCTGGGCTGCATATTTTTCTTCAAAAAGCTTTGCCAGAGCTACAGCTTTTTGGATATTTGTGGGTGATAGTGCCATCACGTCCCTTTTGATATCAATTTGAAGGCCACTTAGGAAACAATCAAGGAAAGCTTCAGTACTCACCCCATACACCCTGTTGGCAAGAGAAGTGAACTCACGATAATACTCCGTCACCGTACCTGTCTGTTGAAGCTTGAACAAAGTAGATCTGGGACAGTCATACGCTGATGGACCATAATCGAGTTCCAATGCGCGTGTAAATTCTTGCCAGGAACGGAATGGATGAGTTCGTTGAATCATTTGGAACCACGGAATAACATCGTGATCCAAGTGAACCGATGCTATCACCAATCTATCCACATCTGGTGTGTTGTGGTATTCAAAAAATTGCTCCGCCTTAAAAATCCAATCCATAACATTCTTGCCATCAAATCTCGGAAAATCGAGTTTCACAGCACGTACCTGAAATGGTTGTTTACTCGAGTTCGCCGCACCATGGGAAGACTCTGATGATGACTGTTTGAGGAGAAGGGCATCGAGAGCTTCATGAAGGAGGTGAAAACGCTCAGCGTTGGAGGTTTCGGCACGCCGGAACTGAGCCTGCATCTCCGATTGGATCTGATCGATTGCTTCGGCGTTCCGTTGAATGTCATTTTGAAGCTCTTTGATGCGGGGGTTTTGGTCTGCCATGATGAGAATGAAAGCACCAATGTAACAGTGTTGGAAAAAATGGAAGCAATTTAAATGATAATTGGATTGATAATAAAAGAAGGATCACTTTCCTAAAAGAAAGGATCTGAGCAATACAATAAGAACAGAAGGTACAGAGAGAATAACAGAATTTCAGAGAGAGAGAAGTGACTTAATTCACCAATTTCCTAATTCACTTCCTATCTTTTACACCTATTATATAGTCCTTTAGCCTAGTATTAGCTACACGTGTCCTGCTTCCTTTCCTCACCCCTTCCTCATGTGCTGAGTCACCTATTATTCTCTTGTTGTCCACGTTACCCTTCATAACATAAAATATATTTACAATGTAAATATAATTATCTACTATTTATTTAAATATCAACATCAACAAATATCACATGTACATGAATCAAAATGCTCCCTGGTTTAGAAATTCTTTGTCTTGACAATCTTGTGGTGTTTCCTTAACTTTTATAATACTTAGAACAGTGAAACCTAAAGACATTTTATTCATGGCAGACAAGGTTTGCATCCACGAATTCTGCAATCACAGGACTTGAACTTTTCCATATGTTAGATTGGTTTTAATAGCATTAGAATATATTGTATGCTGTATAGTTTTTACTGCATAATTTTGTCTCTTGGTACATTAAACCTTCATTATCAATGGCTATTGCCCAAGAAAGGGATTATTGACTATTATGCCAACTTGTAATGTTAAAAACTTACATGTTTTATCTTCCTAGGGAGACTCTATGTATTGGCTATATTTCATGTACAAGAATAGGTATTATGTGTCTAGGGTTACAGCCATGTTACTGAAATTTACCTTTCCAATGGTTTGCACTTTATCAGCTTTTGTAAGAGTGATGTAATAAGATTTTTTTTCTTTTTAGTGATTGCAGGCACATTTAGTGCGGGCGGCTGAAGTGAAAAAAGCCATTGAATGGATTTTGAGCAACTGTGATGGTCATTATGCTTCTGATTCAGTTGCTGCAGCAATTGCGCATGGTGCTGCAGCTGCAGAAATATCCCAAGAAAGTGAGGTTCATGGTACCACAGTTTTGCCATATTCACCTCAAAAGAATGTTGCCAAGGGTCCATCTTTTCACGGAAAAGCAATAGATGCTGTGAGCTTCTCAAATATGTCAAAAAATTTCAGGTTAAATATAGGCTCTTTGTTCTAATACACTTGTAATGGAAAGTTTTTCTGGATTCTTTTGTGTTTAGATTGGAAGAAGCATGTAATTTATGATGTAGGAGCTAATTTTCCTCTCACAGAAACACCTAAACTATCTAATGGAGTATAGAAATGAAATACTAGTTTTAAAATGATACTTTATTGAATGGTGACAAATGTAATATATTGAACGAGGACTATTCCTTTATAGAATCCTTATTCGTAGGAACTCTTTTTAAACACCAGAACACTATTTATATGTCAAAAGCCAGTTAACTCGAAAGTTCAATCTGATAGGTGAAGAAGGTACACAAAGTTTTACACTAAAAGCATTATGGATCTGTCCCATCATTTTAAAAACCAGGCTACAAAAAACGAAATTGGACAGAATTGTGAGAGGAAAATTAAAAGAAAAATGAGCTAGAATATTGTTAAGTGCCACTACTTTCTGTTCCCTTAAGACTTGAGTGGTTTGCCACATGACTTCAGCTGTAGTAGCTTTCTGCCATTACTTTTGTGTTTTAATTGATGCCCAATTTATTTCATGTTCTCAAAAAATCTGGTCCTAAACAGAGCTGATGTATTGCGAGAAAACGCAGAAGCTCATGTAAGATGGGCAAAGCTTCTGGGGGTCCGTGCTACTCTCCATCCTAGGTTGAAACTGCAGGAGTTTCTAACTGTTTACAACATCACCCATGAGTTCATTACAGCTACAGAAAAAGTACATATTTTCATTTTGGTTTAAAGTTTAAATTTCAAATTATGTGGTTTTAGTTCCCTGA
Organism: Medicago sativa; assembly: GCF_051527215.1. NCBI lineage: Eukaryota > Viridiplantae > Streptophyta > Magnoliopsida > Fabales > Fabaceae > Medicago > Medicago sativa. The sequence goes on along the minus strand of NC_140754.1, from coordinate 49,355,133 downwards.
TTGAACTCCCAAATTAAAACTAACAGATTGGTGGAAGATTGGGATACAACATCCGTGGGATACTGCATTCACAGGCCAAGGCTTTTATTGATTGTCAGCATGATTCTCGGGTCAGTTTAAATTTGGTGCTTTCCGTTGTGTTTTATATATTATTTCCTCAAAAAACTGTTCATCTCTATTAATATCCCTTGCTTTGCATTTAGGTGTCAAAAATTATGGCAGTGCTTGACCAGGAAACATGGGTGGAGATAGATGTTCCTGATGAATTTCAATCCATTATCAATACGCTTTTTCCATTGGATGCATTGTCTTCTGGGGACCCTAATGGTGTTGAAGAAGATAATTCAAACAGTTACCATGATTTGGCGACTAACAATGATGCTCGGCCGATGGCAGACACTGGACAGTCAAATGCTGAACAGAATGTTGAGCAGACTGATTCCACCGATGAATCTAAGAAACCAAATAGAGGTCATAGTAAATCGTTAGAGAGTATCAGCACTGAGAAAGATCAGAAAAAATCTGCATCTCAACCTCTTTTCTACAAAGGTGTTGGTTATCACATGGTAAACTGGTTGGTCATCTGGACTGAACTTTGTTTTCTTTTTGCCCCCTATTGTATGCAACTTCTATTCATTGTGTCTTCTTTTCCTCTCTCTCTCTCTCTCTCTCTCTCTCTCTCTCTCTCTCTCTCTCTCTCTCTCTCTCTTAATATGCTTGTGTAGGCATACTCAAGTATTTTTTATTATTATTATTATTATTATTATTATTATTATTATTATTATTATTATTATTATTATTATTATTATTATTATTATTATTAGTCCTTCTGTTCCATAATAATTGTTACATTTGCGAAAATGAATTTGCCCCCAAAATTGTTATTTTTCAGTTTTCAATGTAACATTAATTACTTTTTTCCAATTATGCCCTCTAATTAGTATCGTGTGTATCGCTCCCAAGTTATTATTTTCAACTTTGGGTTTACGATAATGAGAATCAACCAATAGTTAATACGGTTAATTTGATAAAATTGTTCTCTTTTCATCATTTATAATTTCTCCCATTTTAGCCCTCAGCTGTGAGAATGCATTTAAAGTACTTCAATATCTTCTGTTTGCTTCCAGTGGCTTGATATTGCTCAAGATGTTGTCAGAATACATTGATATGAACAACCTTTTGCCAGCACTATCTTCAGAAGTTGTTCTCCGTGTGGTAGAAATCTTGAAGTGTTTCAACACAAGAACATGTCAACTTGTGCTTGGGGCTAAAGCAATGCAGGTAGTACTTGTATTGTTCTCTGAATTTTTGGATCCTTTTAGATATAAAAACTATTTTTATAAATAAGATGCATATATCTAGAGCAACGTCCAAGTGATTTCTGCAAAAGAATTTAGGTATTCCTCTATCTCTTTTAGTTTGACCATTATCCATCTCATCACTCATTATCATTTCCAATACAATAAATTTTTCTCTTGTTAACCTTCACTGCCCAACATTCAACACCATAGGGAAAAATGGTCTTATAAGCTCATAAATACAATTGTTTGACTCAATAAGTTAGAATCAATTTTCAGGGGCTGCTCCTTACTTTCATCCTGTTCCAATCTTCTCATCCATGCTTCCATTTCGTTTTTTTTTTTTAAATAAATATTAGAAGCTCCAAGGATCTGAGCTCTTTGATGCCAATTTGATAAAAACCTAATATATTCATATCTGAAATAGAAAATAATGGAGCTCTGCAATTTACAATCTGAGGCGTATCCCTCTGTAACTGTACAACAGAAAGCAAAATATAGAAATGTAGAAACGAAGAAGACAGTTGGATTAGTATCCTTCCTCAAGCCAAAATATTTCCAATAAAACCATTCTATTACCAAGAAAAAAGATGATAGGTTGCCATAACCGTTACCCAAAATATTTTCATACCCCCTCATACTGTTACCCCCCCTCCAAAACTCATACAGAATTCTCACATTCTCTCTCTTTAATCCCCTTACCCCACGTGCCCCATTCTGTTATTTCTCCCCCCACATTAATAATGGACCTTTCATTAATAGTGACCCTATCAGATTTCAACTAATGTGTTAATGAAACCCAGCTTGGGGAGCATATATTGAGTCATTTCATATCAGCTTATATATTGTCCTGCACTGGAAAAAAACCGCAGGACAATGCTGAGTTAAAAAATTCACGGCTTTCAAACAGTGTGCATCATTTCGTTAAACTATATCCTAAGTAAATGCTGCAGCTGTTGATTTTTTCGGCTTTCGAACAGTTTTGCTTAACGAACTTGATCCCATTTCAATTAACTTAGAGTTTTGTCATTCTTTTGGTTTCTAATTTTTTCTAAATTGTGTTCAGGTGTCTGGTTTGAAGTCCATCACCTCTAAACACCTGGCGCTGGCAAGTCAAGTCATTAGTTTCATACATGCTATTATTCCTGGTACAAATTCGCACACAAGTTTTTTGAATGTGTTTGTATCACAAGAGTTTATGAAATTGTTGTTACACGGTCGAATTAAATTATAACTTTGTTCTTCATTTCTGGTGTAAGAAATTCGGCAGATTCTTTTTCTGAAAGTTCCAGAGAATAGAAAATTGCTATTGCTTTCAGACATTGATCGAGTCGCGCAGGTACATACCTAATCCCTTTTTCGCCTTCCTCCATCTGATAGAGTAGACTTATGCAGATGCTGTTTGATTTTAGTTGCATTTTTCAATGAATATCTTTGCTGGAAGTATTATCTTTTCTTTCTTTCTTTTCCTTCTTATAGGGGATGAATATTTATGATTTACAATTCCTCATATAAGGTGAAAATTTACATAGCAGTGTATTAATTGGAAATAGATTTTCCATGTAGTCTCCCTTGCAATGATTCTCCAATCCCTCTACTTTTCCTTTGAGTGGAAAAAGAAATATTGTAATAGAGGAAGGGGCAAATTAATAGATATTATGTTAGGAACCCGAATTAAAGAGAAACAAAAGAAATAGTATTATTGATTGAAAAGAAAATATTACAGAAGATCAACCCTCTGTAATCCTAGAGCAAAAGCTCCTCAGAGAAGAGACATCTCTCTCTGCCCAAAAACCAATAAGGTTCCTAACTGAATAATTCTCAATCTCCCTACTGTTGTTGCCAAATGGTCTTATTTATATAAACTAAGGGCATAAACTGCCTGTAACCACTCCTAATCAATACAAATTACTGCATAAACTGCCTAACTGCTCCTAATGAATACAAATATTGCATATTATACAAAATGCTAACTGCTCCTAAATAACTATATATTGAAATAACTGACTGCATCAGCAGTTACCCTATCAATACCACCCGATACCTAACAGATTATTTGAGTTTGTAAAGTCTAAAGTGCTGAGTAACTGAAGGAAATGACAAAATGTGATAGAAAATGGAAGTGAACATAAATATATAAAATAGACAGAAGTCTGTGAAGCTTACAATTAAATGCGATGACATGTATTCTACAGAGTGCAAGTGTTGCACAAGAAATTATATCTTTTAACAACATGGGTGCATTTAAGCTGAAGGTCAATAGTTCGGATTTTGTAGCCTTTGTTCAATTTTTGGGTTTAAACAAAATGTTTGGGAACCGGAACAAGGACAGGCAAGGAACTTGTATATCCACTAGATAATTTTTTTTAGAAACTTCTTTTCTATACTGATTTCATCATGTTCAAACTCATTAATGTCATCATCTATGAAATTCAACACCCTTTATGATGGCTTTTACTTGTTTCTGCATGTTCGTACCAGTTGAGTAGAGTTTAGAATGATCAACTTGTATTACACAAAGGGGATGAACAAATATATACACAAGAGAGAATCTCTCAAAACAAGGAAAAATAATAATCTATGGACACAGTATAAAAAAATATTAATATTATAGTCATGACTATAATCAACTGTATCAAATGTCATTTTTCCCCTCAAATATTTTTTCTTCCTTTACTCCCATTTTAATAGCGAAAATGAAATGTTAGCCTATGTGGTTAGAAGTTTGATAAACAGTGAACTTGTCCCTCGATGTCCCTTGATGCGAAACATGATATGTGAACCTATTTGGTTTTATATTCGGAAAAATGCAAGTATTGGAATGACTTTGTCGCGAAAATGAGATTTTAGTCTATATGGTTAGAAGTTTGATAAAGGTTGAACTTGTCCCTCGATCTCCCTTGATACGAAACATGATATGTGAACCTATTTGGTTTTATATTCGGCAAAATGAAATTATTTGAATGACCATTGTCCCAAAAATGAGATTTTAGCCTATATGGTTAAAAGTTTGATAAATATTAATGTTGAATTTGTCCCTCGATGTCCTTTATTGCGTAACATAATATTTGAACCAATTTCGTTTTAAAATTGGTAAATAGACGATAATGAGATGACCCTTATCGCGAAAACGAGATTTTAGCTTATATTGTTACATTTCTGTTAAATATGAAGGTTGAACATGTCCCTCGATGTCCCTTGATGCGAAACATGATATGTGAACATATTTGGTTTGAATTTCGGTAAAATGAAAGTATTGAAATGACCCTTGTTGCGAAAATGAAATGTTAGCCTATGTGGTTAGAAGTTTGATAAACAGTGAGCTTGTCCCTCGATGTCCCTTGATGCGAAACATGATATGTGAACCTATTTGGTTTCATATTCGGAAAAATGAAAGTATTGGAATGACTTTGTCGCGAAAATGAGATTTTAGCCTATATGGTTAGAAGTTTGATAAAGGTTGAACTTGTCCCTCGATCTCCCTTGATATAAAACATGATATGTGAACCTATTTGGTTTTGTATTCGGCAAAATGAAATTATTTGAATGACCATTTTCCCAAAAATGAGATTTTAGCCTATATGGTTAAAAGTTTGATAAATATTAATGTTGAATTTGTCCCTCGATGTCCTTTATTGCGTACCATAATATTTGAACCACTTTCGTTTTAAATTTGGTAAATAGAAAGTAATGAGATGACCTTTATCGCGAAAACGAGATTTTAGCTTATATTGTTACATTTCTGTTAAATATGAAGGTTGAACATGTCCCTCGATGTCCCTTGATGCGAAACATGATATGTGAACCTATTTGGTTTGATATTCGGTAAAATGAAAGTATTGAAATGACTTTTGTTGCGAAAATGAAATGTTAGCCTATGTGGTTAGAAGTTTGATAAACAGTGAACTTGTCCCTCGATGTCCCTTGATGCGAAACATGATATGTGAACCTATTTGGTTTCATATTCGGAAAAATGAAAGTATTGGAATGACTTTGTCGCGAAAATGAGACCGCAAAAACGAGATTTTAGCTTATATTATTACATGTTTGTTAAATATGAAGGTTGAACATGTCCCTCGATGTCCCTTGATGCGAAACACATGTCCCTCGATGTCCCTTGATGCGAAACATGATATGTGAACCTATTTGGTTTGAATTTCGGTAAAATGAAAGTATTGAAATGACCCTTGTCGCGAAAATGAAATGTTAGCCTATGTGGTTAGAAGTTTGATAAACAGCGAGCTTGTCCCTCGATGTCCCTTGATGCGAAACATGATATGTGAACCTATTTGGTTTCATATTCGGAAAAATGAAAGTATTGGAATGATTTGTCGCGAAAATGAGATTTTAGCCTATATGGTTAGAAGTTTGATAAAGGTTGAACTTGTCCCACGATCTCCCTTGATACGAAACATGATATGTGAACCTATTTGGTTTTGTATTCGGCAAAATGAAATTATTTGAATGACCATTGTCCCAAAAATGAGATTTTAGCCTATATGGTTAAAAGTTTGATTAATATTAATGTTGAATTTGTCCCTCGTTGTCCTTTATTGCGTAACATAATATTTGAACCAATTTCGTTTTAAATTTGGTAAATAGAAAGTCATGAGATGACCCTTATCACGAAAACGAGATTTTAGCTTATATTGTTACATGTTTGTTAAAGTTGTAGGTTGAACATGTCCCTCGATGTCCCTTGATGCGAAACATGATATGTGAACATATTTGATTTGATATTCGGAAAAATGAAAGTATTGGAATGACTTTGTCGCGAAAATGAGATTTTAGCCTATTTTAGCCTATATGGTTAGAAGTTTGATAAAGGTTGAACTTGTCCCTCGATCTCCCTTGATACGAAACATGATATGTGAACCTATTTGGTTTTGTATTCGGCAAAATGAAATTATTTGAATGACCATTTTCCCAAAAATGAGATTTTAGCCTATATGGTTAAAAGTTTGATAAATATTAATGTTGAATTTGTCCCTCGATGTCCTTTATTGCGTACCATAATATTTGAACCACTTTCGTTTTAAATTTGGTAAATAGAAAGTAATGAGATGACCTTTATCGCGAAAACGAGATTTTAGCTTATATTGTTACATTTCTGTTAAATATGAAGGTTGAACATGTCCCTCGATGTCCCTTGATGCGAAACATGATATGTGAACCTATTTGGTTTGATATTCGGTAAAATGAAAGTATTGAAATGACTTTTGTTGCGAAAATGAAATGTTAGCCTATGTGGTTAGAAGTTTGATAAACAGTGAACTTGTCCCTCGATGTCCCTTGATGCGAAACATGATATGTGAACCTATTTGGTTTCATATTCGGAAAAATGAAAGTATTGGAATGACTTTGTCGCGAAAATGAGACCGCAAAAACGAGATTTTAGCTTATATTATTACATGTTTGTTAAATATGAAGGTTGAACATGTCCCTCGATGTCCCTTGATGCGAAACACATGTCCCTCGATGTCCCTTGATGCGAAACATGATATGTGAACCTATTTGGTTTGAATTTCGGTAAAATGAAAGTATTGAAATGACCCTTGTCGCGAAAATGAAATGTTAGCCTATGTGGTTAGAAGTTTGATAAACAGCGAGCTTGTCCCTCGATGTCCCTTGATGCGAAACATGATATGTGAACCTATTTGGTTTCATATTCGGAAAAATGAAAGTATTGGAATGATTTGTCGCGAAAATGAGATTTTAGCCTATATGGTTAGAAGTTTGATAAAGGTTGAACTTGTCCCACGATCTCCCTTGATACGAAACATGATATGTGAACCTATTTGGTTTTGTATTCGGCAAAATGAAATTATTTGAATGACCATTGTCCCAAAAATGAGATTTTAGCCTATATGGTTAAAAGTTTGATTAATATTAATGTTGAATTTGTCCCTCGTTGTCCTTTATTGCGTAACATAATATTTGAACCAATTTCGTTTTAAATTTGGTAAATAGAAAGTCATGAGATGACCCTTATCACGAAAACGAGATTTTAGCTTATATTGTTACATGTTTGTTAAAGTTGTAGGTTGAACATGTCCCTCGATGTCCCTTGATGCGAAACATGATATGTGAACATATTTGATTTGATATTCGGAAAAATGAAGGTATTGGAATGACTTTGTCGCGAAAGTGAGTTTATTGCCTATATGGTTAGAAGTTTGATGACGGTTGAACTTGTCCCTCGATCTCCCTTGATACGAAACATGATATGTGAACCTATTTGGTTTTGTATTCGGCAAAATGAAATTATTTGAATGACCATTGTCCCAAAAATGAGATTTTAGCCTATATGGTTAAAAGTTTGATAAATATTAATGTTGAATTTGTCCCTCGATGTCCTTTATTGCGTAACATAATATTTGAACCAATTTCGTTTTAAATTTGGTAAATAGAAACTAATGAGATGACCCTTATCGCGAAAACGAGATTTTAGCTTATATTGTTACATGTTTGTTAAATATGAAGGTTGAACATGTCCCTCGATGTCCCTTGGTGCGAAACATGATATGTGAAACTATTTGGTTTGAAATTCGGTAAAATGAAAGTATTGAAATGACCCTTGTCGCGAAAATGAAAGGTTAGCCTATGTGGTTAGAAGTTTGATAAACAGTGAACTTGTCCCTCGATGTCCCTTGATGCGAAACATGATATGTGAACCTATTTGGTTTTATATTCGGAAAAATGAAAGTGTTGGAATGACTTTGTCTCGAAAATGAGATTTTAACCTATATGGTTAGAAGTTTGATAAAGGTTGAACTTGTACCTCGATCACCCTTGATACGAAACATGATATGTGAACCTCTTTGGTTTTGTATTCGGCAAAATGAAATTATTTGAATGACCATTTTCCCAAAAATGAGATTTTAGCCTATATGGTTAAAAGTTTGATAAATATTAATGTTGAATTTGTCCCTCGATGTCCTTTATTGCGTACCATAATATTTGAACCAATTTCGTTTTAAATTTGGTAAATAGAAAGTAATGAGATGACCCTTATCGCGAAAATGAGATTTTAGCTTATATTGTTACATGTCTGTTAAATATAAAGGTTGAACATGTCCCCCGATGTCCCTTGATGCGAAACATGATATGTGAACCTATTTGGTTTGATATTCGGTAAAATGAAAGTATTGAAATGACTTTTGTCGCGAAAATGAAATGTTAGCCTATGTGGTTAGAAGTTTGATAAACAGTGAACTTGTCCCTCGATGTCCCTTGATGCGAAACATGATATGTGAACCTCTATTTGGTTTTGTATTCGGCAAAATGAAATTATTTGAATGACCATTGACCCAAAAATGAGATTTTAGCCTATATGGTTAAAATTTTGATAAATATTAATGTTGAATTTGTCTCTCGATGTCCTTTATTGCGAAACATAATATTTGAACCAATTTCGTTTTAAATTTGGTAAATAGAAAGTAATGAGATGACCCTTATCACGAAAACGAGATTTTAGCTTATATTGTTACATTTCTGTTAAATATGAAGGTTGAACATGTCCCTCGATGTCCCTTGATGTGAAACATGATATGTGAACATATTTGGTTTGAATTTCGGTAAAATGAAAGTATTGAAATGACCCTTGTTGCGAAAATGAAATGTTAGCCTATGTGGTTAGAAGTTTGATAAACAGTGAGCTTGTCCCTCGATGTCCCTTGATGCGAAACATGATATGTGAACCTATTTGGTTTCATATTCGGAAAAATGAAAGTATTGGAATGACTTTGTCGCGAAAATGAGATTTTAGCCTATATGGTTAGAAGTTTGATAAAGGTTGAACTTGTCCCTCGATCTCCCTTGATACGAAACATGATATGTGAACCTATTTGGTTTTGTATTCGGCAAAATGAAATTATTTGAATGACCATTTTCCCAAAAATGAGATTTTAGCCTATATGGTTAAAAGTTTGATAAATATTAATGTTGAATTTGTCCCTCGATGTCCTTTATTGCGTACCATAATATTTGAACCACTTTCGTTTTAAATTTGGTAAATAGAAAGTAATGAGATGACCTTTATCGCGAAAACGAGATTTTAGCTTATATTGTTACATTTCTGTTAAATATGAAGGTTGAACATGTCCCTCGATGTCCCTTGATGCGAAACATGATATGTGAACCTATTTGGTTTGATATTCGGTAAAATGAAAGTATTGAAATGACTTTTGTTGCGAAAATGAAATGTTAGCCTATGTGGTTAGAAGTTTGATAAACAGTGAACTTGTCCCTCGATGTCCCTTGATGCGAAACATGATATGTGAACCTATTTGGTTTCATATTCGGAAAAATGAAAGTATTGGAATGACTTTGTCGCGAAAATGAGACCGCGAAAACGAGATTTTAGCTTATATTATTACATGTTTGTTAAATATGAAGGTTGAACATGTCCCTTGATGTCCCTTGATGCGAAACACATGTCCCTCGATGTCCCTTGATGCGAAACATGATATGTGAACCTATTTGGTTTGAATTTCGGTAAAATGAAAGTATTGAAATGACCCTTGTCGCGAAAATGAAATGTTAGCCTATGTGGTTAGAAGTTTGATAAACAGCGAGCTTGTCCCTCGATGTCCCTTGATGCGAAACATGATATGTGAACCTATTTGGTTTCATATTCGGAAAAATGAAAGTATTGGAATGATTTATCGCGAAAATGAGATTTTAGCCTATATGGTTAGAAGTTTGATAAAGGTTGAACTTGTCCCACGATCTCCCTTGATACGAAACATGATATGTGAACCTATTTGGTTTTGTATTCGGCAAAATGAAATTATTTGAATGACCATTGTCCCAAAAATGAGATTTTAGCCTATATGGTTAAAAGTTTGATTAATATTAATGTTGAATTTGTCCCTCGTTGTCCTTTATTGCGTAACATAATATTTGAACCAATTTCGTTTTAAATTTGGTAAATAGAAAGTCATGAGATGACCCTTATCACGAAAACGAGATTTTAGCTTATATTGTTACATGTTTGTTAAAGTTGTAGGTTGAACATGTCCCTCGATGTCCCTTGATGCGAAACATGATATGTGAACATATTTGATTTTATATTCGGAAAAATGAAGGTATTGGAATGACTTTGTCGCGAAAGTGAGTTTATTGCCTATATGGTTAGAAGTTTGATAACGGTTGAACTTGTCCCTCGATCTCCCTTGATACGAAACATGATATGTGAACCTATTTGGTTTTGTATTCGGCAAAATGAAATTATTTGAATGACCATTGTCCCAAAAATGAGATTTTAGCCTATATGGTTAAAAGTTTGATAAATATTAATGTTGAATTTGTCCCTCGATGTCCTTTATTGCGTAACATAATATTTGAACCAATTTCGTTTTAAATTTGGTAAATAGAAACTAATGAGATGACCCTTATCGCGAAAACGAGATTTTAGCTTATATTGTTACATGTTTGTTAAATATGAAGGTTGAACATGTCCCTCGATGTCCCTTGGTGCGAAACATGATATGTGAAACTATTTGGTTTGAAATTCGGTAAAATGAAAGTATTGAAATGACCCTTGTCGCGAAAATGAAATGTTAGCCTATGTGGTTAGAAGTTTGATAAACAGTGAACTTGTCCCTCGATGTCCCTTGATGCGAAACATGATATGTGAACCTATTTGGTTTTATATTCGGAAAAATGAAAGTGTTGGAATGACTTTGTCTCGAAAATGAGATTTTAACCTATATGGTTAGAAGTTTGATAAAGGTTGAACTTGTACCTCGATCACCCTTGATACGAAACATGATATGTGAACCTCTTTGGTTTTGTATTCGGCAAAATGAAATTATTTGAATGACCATTTTCCCAAAAATGAGATTTTAGCCTATATGGTTAAAAGTTTGATAAATATTAATGTTGAATTTGTCCCTCGATGTCCTTTATTGCGTACCATAATATTTGAACCAATTTCGTTTTAAATTTGGTAAATAGAAAGTAATGAGATGACCCTTATCGCGAAAATGAGATTTTAGCTTATATTGTTACATGTCTGTTAAATATAAAGGTTGAACATGTCCCCCGATGTCCCTTGATGCGAAACATGATATGTGAACCTATTTGGTTTGATATTCGGTAAAATGAAAGTATTGAAATGACTTTTGTCGCGAAAATGAAATGTTAGCCTATGTGGTTAGAAGTTTGATAAACAGTGAACTTGTCCCTCGATGTCCCTTGATGCGAAACATGATATGTGAACCTCTATTTGGTTTTGTATTCGGCAAAATGAAATTATTTGAATGACCATTGACCCAAAAATGAGATTTTAGCCTATATGGTTAAAATTTTGATAAATATTAATGTTGAATTTGTCTCTCGATGTCCTTTATTGCGAAACATAATATTTGAACCAATTTCGTTTTAAATTTGGTAAATAGAAAGTAATGAGATGACCCTTATCACGAAAACGAGATTTTAGCTTATATTGTTACATGTTTGTTAAATATGAAGGTTGAACATGTCCCTCGATGTCCCTTGATGCGAAACATGATATGTGAACATATTTGGTTTGAATTTCGGTAAAATGAAAGTATTGAAATGACCCTTGTCGCGAAAATGAAATGTTAGCCTATGTGGTTAGAAGTTTGATAAACTGTGAGCTTGTCCGTCGATGTCCCTTGATGCGAAACATGATATGTGAACCTATTTGGTTTCATATTCGGAAAAATGAAAGTATTGGAATGACTTTGTCGCGAAAATGAGATTTTAGCCTATATGGTTAGAAGTTTGATAAAGGTTGAACTTGTCCCTCGATCTCCCTTGATACGAAACATGATATGTGAAACTCTTTGGTTTTGTATTCGGCAAAATGAAATTATTTGAATGACCATTTTCCCAAAAATGAGATTTTAGCCTATATGGTTAAAAGTTTGATAAATATTAATGTTGAATTTGTCCCTCGATGTCCTTTATTGCGTACCATAATATTTGAACCAATTTCGTTTTAAATTTGGTAAATATAAAGTAATGAGATGACCCTTATCGCGAAAATGAGATTTTAGCTTATATTGTTACATGTCTGTTAAATATGAAGGTTGAACATGTCCCCCGATGTCCCTTGATGCGAAACATGATATGTGAACCTATTTGGTTTGATATTCGGTAAAATGAAAGTATTGAAATGACTTTTGTCGCGAAAATGAAATGTTAGCCTATGTGGTTAGAAGTTTGATAAACAGTGAACTTGTCCCTCGATGTCCCTTGATGCGAAACATGAAATGTGAACCTCTATTTGGTTTTGTATTCGGCAAAATGAAATTATTTGAATGACCATTGACCCAAAAATGAGATTTTAGCCTATATGGTTAAAATTTTGATAAATATTAATGTTGAATTTGTCTCTCGATGTCCTTTATTGCGAAACATAATATTTGAACCAATTTCGTTTTAAATTTGGTAAATAGAAAGTAATGAGATGACCCTTATCACGAAAACGAGATTTTAGCTTATATTGTTACATGTTTGTTAAATATGAAGGTTGAACATGTCCCTCGATGTCCCTTGATGCGAAACATGATATGTGAACATATTTGGTTTGAATTTCGGTAAAATGAAAGTATTGAAATGACCCTTGTCGCGAAAATGAAATGTTAGCCTATGTGGTTAGAAGTTTGATAAACTGTGAGCTTGTCCGTCGATGTCCCTTGATGCGAAACATGATATGTGAACCTATTTGGTTTCATATTCGGAAAAATGAAAGTATTGGAATGACTTTGTCGCGAAAATGAGATTTTAGCCTATATGGTTAGAAGTTTGATAAAGGTTGAACTTGTCCCTCGATCTCCCTTGATACGAAACATGATATGTGAAACTCTTTGGTTTTGTATTCGGCAAAATGAAATTATTTGAATGACCATTTTCCCAAAAATGAGATTTTAGCCTATATGGTTAAAAGTTTGATAAATATTAATGTTGAATTTGTCCCTCGATGTCCTTTATTGCGTACCATAATATTTGAACCAATTTCGTTTTAAATTTGGTAAATATAAAGTAATGAGATGACCCTTATCGCGAAAATGAGATTTTAGCTTATATTGTTACATGTCTGTTAAATATGAAGGTTGAACATGTCCCCCGATGTCCCTTGATGCGAAACATGATATGTGAACCTATTTGGTTTGATATTCGGTAAAATGAAAGTATTGAAATGACTTTTGTCGCGAAAATGAAATGTTAGCCTATGTGGTTAGAAGTTTGATAAACAGTGAACTTGTCCCTCGATGTCCCTTGATGCGAAACATGAAATGTGAACCTCTATTTGGTTTTGTATTCGGCAAAATGAAATTATTTGAATGACCATTGACCCAAAAATGAGATTTTAGCCTATATGGTTAAAATTTTGATAAATATTAATGTTGAATTTGTCTCTCGATGTCCTTTATTGCGAAACATAATATTTGAACCAATTTCGTTTTAAATTTGGTAAATAGAAAGTAATGAGATGACCCTTATCACGAAAACGAGATTTTAGCTTATATTGTTACATGTTTGTTAAATATGAAGGTTGAACATGTCCCTCGATGTCCCTTGATGCGAAACATGATATGTGAACATATTTGGTTTGAATTTCGGTAAAATGAAAGTATTGAAATGACCCTTGTCGCGAAAATGAAATGTTAGCCTATGTGGTTAGAAGTTTGATAAACTGTGAGCTTGTCCGTCGATGTCCCTTGATGCGAAACATGATATGTGAACCTATTTGGTTTCATATTCGGAAAAATGAAAGTATTGGAATGACTTTGTCGCGAAAATGAGATTTTAGCCTATATGGTTAGAAGTTTGATAAAGGTTGAACTTGTCCCTCGATCTCCCTTGATACGAAACATGATATGTGAAACTCTTTGGTTTTGTATTCGGCAAAATGAAATTATTTGAATGACCATTTTCCCAAAAATGAGATTTTAGCCTATATGGTTAAAAGTTTGATAAATATTAATGTTGAATTTGTCCCTCGATGTCCTTTATTGCGTACCATAATATTTGAACCAATTTCGTTTTAAATTTGGTAAATAGAAAGTAATGAGATGACCCTTATCGCGAAAATGAGATTTTAGCTTATATTGTTACATGTCTGTTAAATATGAAGGTTGAACATGTCCTCCGATGTCCTTTGATGCGAAACATGATATGTGAACCTATTTGGTTTGATATTCGGTAAAATGAAAGGATTGAAATGACTTTTGTCGCGAAAATGAAATGTTAGCCTATGTGGTTAGAAGTTTGATAAACAGTGAACTTGTCCCTCGATGTCCCTTGATGCGAAACATGATATGTAAACCTCTATTTGGTTTTGTATTCGGCAAAATGAAATTATTTGAATGACCATTGACCCAAAAATGAGATTTTAGCCTATATAGTTAAAATTTTGATAAATATTAATGTTGAATTTGTCTCTCGATGTCCTTTATTGCGAAACATAATATTTGAACCAATTTCGTTTTAAATTTGGTAAATAGAAAGTAATGAGATGACCCTTATCACGAAAACGAGATTTTAGCTTATATTGTTACATGTTTGTTAAATATGAAGGTTGAACATGTCCCTCGATGTCCCTTGATGCGAAACATGATATGTGATTATATTTGGTTTGAATTTCGGTAAAATGAAAGTATTGAAATGACCCTTGTCGCGAAAATGAAATGTTAGCCTATGTGGTTAGAAGTTTGATAAACTGTGAGCTTGTCCGTCGATGTCCCTTGATGCGAAACATGATATGTGAACCTATTTGGTTTCATATTCGGAAAAATGAAAGTATTGGAATGACTTTGTCGCGAAAATGAGATTTTAGCCTATATGGTTAGAAGTTTGATAAAGGTTGAACTTGTCCCTCGATCTCCCTTGATACGAAACATGATATGTGAAACTCTTTGGTTTTGTATTCGGCAAAATGAAATTATTTGAATGACCATTTTCCCAAAAATGAGATTTTAGCCTATATGGTTAAAAGTTTGATAAATATTAATGTTGAATTTGTCCCTCGATGTCCTTTATTGCGTACCATAATATTTGAACCAATTTCGTTTTAAATTTGGTAAATAGAAAGTAATGAGATGACCCTTATCGCGAAAATGAGATTTTAGCTTATATTGTTACATGTCTGTTAAATATGAAGGTTGAACATGTCCCCCGATGTCCCTTGATGCGAAACATGATATGTGAACCTATTTGGTTTGATATTCGGTAAAATGAAAGTATTGAAATGACTTTTGTCGCGAAAATGAAATGTTAGCCTATGTGGTTAGAAGTTTGATAAACAGTGAACTTGTCCCTCGATGTCCCTTGATGCGAAACATGATATGTGAACCTCTATTTGGTTTTGTATTCGGCAAAATGAAATTATTTGAATGACCATTGACCCAAAAATGAGATTTTAGCCTATATGGTTAAAATTTTGATAAATATTAATGTTGAATTTGTCTCTCGATGTCCTTTATTGCGAAACATAATATTTGAACCAATTTCGTTTTAAATTTGGTAAATAGAAAGTAATGAGATGACCCTTATCACGAAAACGAGATTTTAGCTTATATTGTTACATGTTTGTTAAATATGAAGGTTGAACATGTCCCTCGATGTCCCTTGATGCGAAACATGATATGTGAACATATTTGGTTTGAATTTCGGTAAAATGAAAGTATTGAAATGACCCTTGTCGCGAAAATGAAATGTTAGCCTATGTGGTTAGAAGTTTGATAAACTGTGAGCTTGTCCGTCGATGTCCCTTGATGCGAAACATGATATGTGAACCTATTTGGTTTCATATTCGGAAAAATGAAAGTATTGGAATGACTTTGTCGCGAAAATGAGATTTTAGCCTATATGGTTAGAAGTTTGATAAAGGTTGAACTTGTCCCTCGATCTCCCTTGATACGAAACATGATATGTGAAACTCTTTGGTTTTGTATTCGGCAAAATGAAATTATTTGAATGACCATTTTCCCAAAAATGAGATTTTAGCCTATATGGTTAAAAGTTTGATAAATATTAATGTTGAATTTGTCCCTCGATGTCCTTTATTGCGTACCATAATATTTGAACCAATTTCGTTTTAAATTTGGTAAATAGAAAGTAATGAGATGACCCTTATCGCGAAAATGAGATTTTAGCTTATGTTGTTACATGTCTGTTAAATATGAAGGTTGAACAGGTCCTCCGATGTCCTTTGATGCGAAACATGATATGTGAACCTATTTGGTTTGATATTCGGTAAAATGAAAGGATTGAAATGACTTTTGTCGCGAAAATGAAATGTTAGCCTATGTGGTTAGAAGTTTGATAAACAGTGAACTTGTCCCTCGATGTCCCTTGATGCGAAACATGATATGTAAACCTCTATTTGGTTTTGTATTCGGCAAAATGAAATTATTTGAATGACCATTGACCCAAAAATGAGATTTTAGCCTATATAGTTAAAATTTTGATAAATATTAATGTTGAATTTGTCTCTCGATGTCCTTTATTGCGAAACATAATATTTGAACCAATTTCGTTTTAAATTTGGTAAATAGAAAGTAATGAGATGACCCTTATCACGAAAACGAGATTTTAGCTTATATTGTTACATGTTTGTTAAATATGAAGGTTGAACATGTCCCTCGATGTCCCTTGATGCGAAACATGATATGTGATTATATTTGGTTTGAATTTCGGTAAAATGAAAGTATTGAAATGACCCTTGTCGCGAAAATGAAATGTTAGCCTATGTGGTTAGAAGTTTGATAAACAGTGAGCTTTTCCCTCGATGTCCTTGATGCGAAACATGATATGTGAACCTATTTGGTTTCATATTCGGAAAAATGAAAGTATTGGAATGACTTTGTCGTGAAAATGAGATTTTAGCCTATATGGTTAGAAGTTTGATAAAGGTTGAACTTGTCCCTCGATCTCCCTTGATACGAAACATGATATGTGAACCTATTTGGTTTTGTATTCGGCAAAATGAAATTATTTGAATGACCATTGTCCCAAAAATTAGATTTTAGCCTATATGGTTAAAAGTTTGATAAATATTAATGTTGAATTTGTCCCTCGATGTCCCTTGATGCGGAACATGATATGTGAACATATTTGGTTTGAATTTCGGTAAAATGAAAGTATTGAAATGACCCTTGTCGCGAAAATGAAATGTTAGCCTATGTGGTTAGAAGTTTGATAAACAGTGAGCTTGTCCGTCGATGTCCCTTGATGCGAAACATGATATGTGAACCTATTTGGTTTCATATTCGGAAAAATGAAAGTATTGGAATGACTTTGTCGCAAAAATGAGATTTTAGCCTATATGGTTAGAAGTTTGATAAAGGTTGAACTTGTCCCTCGATCTCCCTTGATACGAAACATGATATGTGAACCTATTTGATTTTGTATTCGGCAAAATGAAATTATTTGAATGACCATTGTCCCAAAAATTAGATTTTAGCCTATATGGTTAAAAGTTTGATAAATATTAATGTTGAATTCGTCCCTCGATGTCCTTTATTGCGAAACATAATATTTGAACCAATTTCGTTTTAAATTTGGTAAATAGAAAGTAATGAGATGGCCCTTATAACGAAAACGAGATTTTAGCTTATATTGTTACATGTTTGTTAAATATGAAGGTTGAACATGTCCCTCGATGTCCCTTGATGCGAAACATGATATGTGAACATATTTGGTTTGAATTTCGGTAAAATGAAAGTATTGAAATGACCCTTGTCGCGAAAATGAAATGTTAGCCTATGTGGTTAGAAGTTTGATAAATAGTGAGCTTGTCCCTCGATGTCCCTTGATGCGAAACATGATATGTGACCCTATTTGGTTTCATATTCGGAAAAATGAAAGTATTGGAATGACTTTGTCGCGAAAATGAGATTTTAGCCTATATGGTTAGAAGTTTGATAAAGGTTGAACTTGTCCCTCGATCTCCCTTGATACGAAACATGATATGTGAACCTATTTGGTTTTGTATTCGGCAAAATGAAATTATTTGAATGACCATTGTCCCAAAAATGAGATTTTAGCCTATATGGTTAAAAGTTTGATAAATATTAATGTTGAATTTGTCCCTCGATGTCCTTTATTGCGTAACATAATATTTGAACCAATTTCGTTTTAAATTTGGTAAATAGAAAGTCATGAGATGACCCTTATCGCAAAAACGAGATTTTAGCTTATATTGTTACATGTTTGTTAAATATGAAGGTTGAACATGTCCCTCGATGTCCCTTGATGCGAAACATGATATGTGAACCTATTTGGTTTGAAATTCGGTAAAATGAAAGTATTAAAATGACCCTTGTCGCGAAAATGAAATGTTAGCCTATGTGGTTAGAAGTTTGATAAACATTGAACTTGTCCCTCGATGTCCCTTGATGTGAAACATGATATGTGAACCTATTTGGTTTTATATTCGGAAAAATGAAAGTATTGGAATGACTTTGAGTTTATTGCCTATATGGTTAGAAGTTTGATAAAGGTTGAACTTGTCCCTCGATCTCCCTTGATACGAAACATGATATGTGAACCTATTTGGTTTTGTATTCGGCAAAATGAAATTATTTGAATGACCATTGTCCCAAAAATGAGATTTTAGCCTATATGGTTAAAATTTTGATAAATATTAATGTTGAATTTGTCTCTCGATGTCCTTTATTGCGAAACATAATATTTGAACCAATTTCGTTTTAAATTTGGTAAATAGAAAGTAATGAGATGACCCTTATCACGAAAACGAGATTTTAGCTTATATTGTTACATATTTGTTAAATATGAAGGTTGAACATGTCCCTCGATGTCCCTTGATGCGAAACATGATATGTGAACATATTTGGTTTGAATTTCGGTAAAATGAAAGTATTGAAATGACCCTTGTCGCGAAAATGAAATGTTAGCCTATGCGGTTAGAAGTTTGATAAACTGTGAGCTTGTCCGTCGATGTCCCTTGATGCGAAACATGATATGTGAACCTATTTGGTTTCATATTCGGAAAAATGAAAGTATTGGAATGACTTTGTCGCGAAAATGAGATTTTAGCCTATATGGTTAGAAGTTTGATAAAGGTTGAACTTGTCCCTCGATCTCCCTTGATACGAAACATGATATGTGAAACTCTTTGGTTTTGTATTCGGCAAAATGAAATTATTTGAATGACCATTGACCCAAAAATGAGATTTTAGCCTATATAGTTAAAATTTTGATAAATATTAATGTTGAATTTGTCTCTCGATGTCCTTTATTGCGAAACATAATATTTGAACCAATTTCGTTTTAAATTTGGTAAATAGAAAGTAATGAGATGACCCTTATCACGAAAACGAGATTTTAGCTTATATTGTTACATGTTTGTTAAATATGAAGGTTGAACATGTCCCTCGATGTCCCTTGATGCGAAACATGATATGTGATTATATTTGGTTTGAATTTCGGTAAAATGAAAGTATTGAAATGACCCTTGTCGCGAAAATGAAATGTTAGCCTATGTGGTTAGAAGTTTGATAAACAGTGAGCTTTTCCCTCGATGTCCTTGATGCGAAACATGATATGTGAACCTATTTGGTTTCATATTCGGAAAAATGAAAGTATTGGAATGACTTTGTCGTGAAAATGAGATTTTAGCCTATATGGTTAGAAGTTTGATAAAGGTTGAACTTGTCCCTCGATCTCCCTTGATACGAAACATGATATGTGAACCTATTTGGTTTTGTATTCGGCAAAATGAAATTATTTGAATGACCATTGTCCCAAAAATTAGATTTTAGCCTATATGGTTAAAAGTTTGATAAATATTAATGTTGAATTTGTCCCTCGATGTCCCTTGATGCGGAACATGATATGTGAACATATTTGGTTTGAATTTCGGTAAAATGAAAGTATTGAAATGACCCTTGTCGCGAAAATGAAATGTTAGCCTATGTGGTTAGAAGTTTGATAAACAGTGAGCTTGTCCGTCGATGTCCCTTGATGCGAAACATGATATGTGAACCTATTTGGTTTCATATTCGGAAAAATGAAAGTATTGGAATGACTTTGTCGCGAAAATGAGATTTTAGCCTATATGGTTAGAAGTTTGATAAAGGTTGAACTTGTCCCTCGATCTCCCTTGATACGAAACATGATATGTGAACCTATTTGATTTTGTATTCGGCAAAATGAAATTATTTGAATGACCATTGTCCCAAAAATTAGATTTTAGCCTATATGGTTAAAAGTTTGATAAATATTAATGTTGAATTCGTCCCTCGATGTCCTTTATTGCGAAACATAATATTTGAACCAATTTCGTTTTAAATTTGGTAAATAGAAAGTAATGAGATGGCCCTTATAACGAAAACGAGATTTTAGCTTATATTGTTACATGTTTGTTAAATATGAAGGTTGAACATGTCCCTCGATGTCCCTTGATGCGAAACATGATATGTGAACATATTTGGTTTGAATTTCGGTAAAATGAAAGTATTGAAATGACCCTTGTCGCGAAAATGAAATGTTAGCCTATGTGGTTAGAAGTTTGATAAATAGTGAGCTTGTCCCTCGATGTCCCTTGATGCGAAACATGATATGTGACCCTATTTGGTTTCATATTCGGAAAAATGAAAGTATTGGAATGACTTTGTCGCGAAAATGAGATTTTAGCCTATATGGTTAGAAGTTTGATAAAGGTTGAACTTGTCCCTCGATCTCCCTTGATACGAAACATGATATGTGAACCTATTTGGTTTTGTATTCGGCAAAATGAAATTATTTGAATGACCATTGTCCCAAAAATGAGATTTTAGCCTATATGGTTAAAAGTTTGATAAATATTAATGTTGAATTTGTCCCTCGATGTCCTTTATTGCGTAACATAATATTTGAACCAATTTCGTTTTAAATTTGGTAAATAGAAAGTCATGAGATGACCCTTATCGCAAAAACGAGATTTTAGCTTATATTGTTACATGTTTGTTAAATATGAAGGTTGAACATGTCCCTCGATGTCCCTTGATGCGAAACATGATATGTGAACCTATTTGGTTTGAAATTCGGTAAAATGAAAGTATTAAAATGACCCTTGTCGCGAAAATGAAATGTTAGCCTATGTGGTTAGAAGTTTGATAAACATTGAACTTGTCCCTCGATGTCCCTTGATGTGAAACATGATATGTGAACCTATTTGGTTTTATATTCGGAAAAATGAAAGTATTGGAATGACTTTGAGTTTATTGCCTATATGGTTAGAAGTTTGATAAAGGTTGAACTTGTCCCTCGATCTCCCTTGATACGAAACATGATATGTGAACCTATTTGGTTTTGTATTCGGCAAAATGAAATTATTTGAATGACCATTGTCCCAAAAATGAGATTTTAGCCTATATGGTTAAAATTTTGATAAATATTAATGTTGAATTTGTCTCTCGATGTCCTTTATTGCGAAACATAATATTTGAACCAATTTCGTTTTAAATTTGGTAAATAGAAAGTAATGAGATGACCCGTATCACGAAAACGAGATTTTAGCTTATATTGTTACATATTTGTTAAATATGAAGGTTGAACATGTCCCTCGATGTCCCTTGATGCGAAACATGATATGTGAACATATTTGGTTTGAATTTCGGTAAAATGAAAGTATTGAAATGACCCTTGTCGCGAAAATGAAATGTTAGCCTATGCGGTTAGAAGTTTGATAAACTGTGAGCTTGTCCGTCGATGTCCCTTGATGCGAAACATGATATGTGAACCTATTTGGTTTCATATTCGGAAAAATGAAAGTATTGGAATGACTTTGTCGCGAAAATGAGATTTTAGCCTATATGGTTAGAAGTTTGATAAAGGTTGAACTTGTCCCTCGATCTCCCTTGATACGAAACATGATATGTGAAACTCTTTGGTTTTGTATTCGGCAAAATGAAATTATTTGAATGACCATTTTCCCAAAAATGAGATTTTAGCCTATATGGTTAAAAGTTTGATAAATATTAATGTTGAATTTGTCCCTCGATGTCCTTTATTGCGTACCATAATATTTGAACCAATTTCGTTTTAAATTTGGTAAATAGAAAGTAATGAGATGACCCTTATCGCGAAAATGAGATTTTAGCTTATATTGTTACATGTCTGTTAAATATGAAGGTTGAACATGTCCTCCGATGTCTTTTGATGCGAAACATGATATGTGAACCTATTTGGTTTGATATTCGGTAAAATGAAAGTATTGAAATGACTTTTGTCGCGAAAATGAAATGTTAGCCTATGTCGTTAGAAGTTTGATAAACAGTGAACTTGTCCCTCGATGTCCCTTGATGCGAAACATGATATGTGAACCTCTATTTGGTTTTGTATTCGGCAAAATGAAATTATTTGAATGACCATTGACCCAAAAATGAGATTTTAGCCTATATGGTTAAAATTTTGATAAATATTAATGTTGAATTTGTCTCTCGATGTCCTTTATTGCGAAACATAATATTTGAACCAATTTCGTTTTAAATTTGGTAAATAGAAAGTAATGAGATGACCCTTATCACGAAAACGAGATTTTAGCTTATATTGTTACATGTTTGTTAAATATGAAGGTTGAACATGTCCCTCGATGTCCCTTGATGCGAAACATGATATGTGAACATATTTGGTTTGAATTTCGGTAAAATGAAAGTATTGAAATGACCCTTGTCGCGAAAATGAAATGTTAGCCTATGTGGTTAGAAGTTTGATAAACAGTGAGCTTTTCCCTCGATGTCCTTGATGCTAAACATGATATGTGAACCTATTTGGTTTCATATTCGGAAAAATGAAAGTATTGGAATGACTTTGTCGTGAAAATGAGATTTTAGCCTATATGGTTAGAAGTTTGATAAAGGTTGAACTTGTCCCTCGATCTCCCTTGATACGAAACATGATATGTGAACCTATTTGGTTTTGTATTCGGCAAAATGAAATTATTTGAATGACCATTGTCCCAAAAATTAGATTTTAGCCTATATGGTTAAAAGTTTGATAAATATTAATGTTGAATTTGTCCCTCGATGTACCTTGATGCGGAACATGATATGTGAACATATTTGGTTTGAATTTCGGTAAAATGAAAGTATTGAAATGACCCTTGTCGCGAAAATGAAATGTTAGCCTATGTGGTTAGAAGTTTGATAAACAGTGAGCTTGTCCGTCGATGTCCCTTGATGCGAAACATGATATGTGAACCTATTTGGTTTCATATTCAGAAAAATGAAAGTATTGGAATGACTTTGTCGCGAAAATGAGATTTTAGCCTATATGGTTAGAAGTTTGATAAAGGTTGAACTTGTCCCTCGATCTCCCTTGATACGAAACATGATATGTGAACCTATTTGATTTTGTATTCAGCAAAATGAAATTATTTGAATGACCATTGTCCCAAAAATTAGATTTTAGCCTATATGGTTAAAAGTTTGATAAATATTAATGTTGAATTCGTCCCTCGATGTCCTTTATTGCGAAACATAATATTTGAACCAATTTCGTTTTAAATTTGGTAAATAGAAAGTAATGAGATGGCCCTTATAACGAAAACGAGATTTTAGCTTATATTGTTACATGTTTGTTAAATATGAAGGTTGAACATGTCCCTCGATGTCCCTTGATGCGAAACATGATATGTGAACATATTTGGTTTGAATTTCGGTAAAATGAAAGTATTGAAATGACCCTTGTCGCGAAAATGAAATGTTAGCCTATGTGGTTAGAAGTTTGATAAATAGTGAGCTTGTCCCTCGATGTCCCTTGATGCGAAACATGATATGTGACCCTATTTGGTTTCATATTCGGAAAAATGAAAGTATTGGAATGACTTTGTCGCGAAAATGAGATTTTAGCCTATATGGTTAGAAGTTTGATAAAGGTTGAACTTGTCCCTCGATCTCCCTTGATACGAAACATGATATGTGAACCTATTTGGTTTTGTATTCGGCAAAATGAAATTATTTGAATGACCATTGTCCCAAAAATGAGATTTTAGCCTATATGGTTAAAAGTTTGATAAATATTAATGTTGAATTTGTCCCTCGATGTCCTTTATTGCGTAACATAATATTTGAACCAATTTCGTTTTAAATTTGGTAAATAGAAAGTCATGAGATGACCCTTATCGCGAAAACGAGATTTTAGCTTATATTGTTACATGTTTGTTAAATATGAAGGTTGAACATGTCCCTCGATGTCCCTTGATGCGAAACATGATATGTGAACCTATTTGGTTTGAAATTCGGTAAAATGAAAGTATTAAAATGACCCTTGTCGCGAAAATGAAATGTTAGCCTATGTGGTTAGAAGTTTGATAAACATTGAACTTGTCCCTCGATGTCCCTTGATGTGAAACATGATATGTGAACCTATTTGGTTTTATATTCGGAAAAATGAAAGTATTGGAATGACTTTGAATTTATTGCCTATATGGTTAGAAGTTTGATAAAGGTTGAACTTGTCCCTCGATCTCCCTTGATACGAAACATGATATGTGAACCTATTTGGTTTTGTATTCGGCAAAATGAAATTATTTGAATGACCATTGTCCCAAAAATGAGATTTTAGCCTATATGGTTAAAAGTTTGATAAATATTAATGTTGAATTTGTCCCTCGATGTCCTTTATTGCGTAACATAATATTTGAACCAATTTCGTTTTAAATTTAGTAAATAGAAAGTAATGAGATGACCCTTATCACGAAAACGAGATTTTAGCTTATATTGTTACATGTTTGTTAAATATGAAGGTTGAATGTCCCTCGATGTCCCTTGATGCGAAACATGATATGTGAACATATTTGGTTTGAATTTTGGTAAAATGAAAGTATTGAAATGACCCTTGTCGCGAAAATGAAATGTTAGCCTATGTGGTTAGAAGTTTGATAAACAGTGAGCTTTTCCCTCGATGTCCTTGATGCGAAACATGATATGTGAACCTATTTGGTTTCATATTCGGAAAAATGAAAGTATTGGAATGACTTTGTCGTGAAAATGAGATTTTAGCCTATATGGTTAGAAGTTTGATAAAGGTTGAACTTGTCCCTCGATCTCCCTTGATACGAAACATGATATGTGAACCTATTTGGTTTTGTATTCGGCAAAATGAAATTATTTGAATGACCATTGTCCCAAAAATTAGATTTTAGCCTATATGGTTAAAAGTTTGATAAATATTAATGTTGAATTTGTCCCTCGATGTCCCTTGATGCGGAACATGATATGTGAACATATTTGGTTTGAATTTCGGTAAAATGAAAGTATTGAAATGACCCTTGTCGCGAAAATGAAATGTTAGCCTATGTGGTTAGAAGTTTGATAAACAGTGAGCTTGTCCGTCGATGTCCCTTGATGCGAAACATGATATGTGAACCTATTTGGTTTCATATTCGGAAAAATGAAAGTATTGGAATGACTTTGTCGCGAAAATGAGATTTTAGCCTATATGGTTAGAAGTTTGATAAAGGTTGAACTTGTCCCTCGATCTCCCTTGATACGAAACATGATATGTGAACCTATTTGATTTTGTATTCGACAAAATGAAATTATTTGAATGACCATTGTCCCAAAAATTAGATTTTAGCCTATATGGTTAAAAGTTTGATAAATATTAATGTTGAATTCGTCCCTCGATGTCCTTTATTGCGAAACATAATATTTGAACCAATTTCGTTTTAAATTTGGTAAATAGAAAGTAATGAGATGGCCCTTATAACGAAAACGAGATTTTAGCTTATATTGTTACATGTTTGTTAAATATGAAGGTTGAACATGTCCCTCGATGTCCCTTGATGCGAAACATGATATGTGAACATATTTGGTTTGAATTTCGGTAAAATGAAAGTATTGAAATGACCCTTGTCGCGAAAATGAAATGTTAGCCTATGTGGTTAGAAGTTTGATAAATAGTGAGCTTGTCCCTCGATGTCCCTTGATGCGAAACATGATATGTGACCCTATTTGGTTTCATATTTGGAATGACTTTGTCGCGAAAATGAGATTTTAGCCTATATGGTTAGAAGTTTGATAAAGGTTGAACTTGTCTCTCGATCTCCCTTGATACGAAACATGATATGTGAACCTATTTGGTTTTGTATTCGGCAAAATGAAATTATTTGAATGACCATTGTCCCAAAAATGAGATTTTAGCCTATATGGTTAAAAGTTTGATAAATATTAATGTTGAATTTGTCCCTCGATGTCCTTTATTGCGTAACATAATATTTGAACCAATTTCGTTTTAAATTTGGTAAATAGAAAGTCATGAGATGACCCTTATCGCGAAAACGAGATTTTAGCTTATATTGTTACATGTTTGTTAAATATGAAGGTTGAACATGTCCCTCGATGTCCCTTGATGCGAAACATGATATGTGAACCTATTTGGTTTGAAATTCGGTAAAATGAAAGTATTAAAATGACCCTTGTCGCGAAAATGAAATGTTAGCCTATGTGGTTAGAAGTTTGATAAACATTGAACTTGTCCCTCGATGTCCCTTGATGTGAAACATGATATGTGAACCTATTTGGTTTTATATTCGGAAAAATGAAAGTATTGGAATGACTTTGAGTTTATTGCCTATATGGTTAGAAGTTTGATAAAGGTTGAACTTGTCCCTCGATCTCCCTTGAGACGAAACATGATATGTGAACCTATTTGGTTTTGTATTCGGCAAAATGAAATTATTTGAATGACCATTGTCCCAAAAATGAGATTTTAGCCTATATGGTTAAAAGTTTGATAAATATTAATGTTGCATTTGTCCCTCGATGTCCTTTATTGCGTAACATAATATTTGAACCAATTTCGTTTTAAATTTAGTAAATAGAAAGTAATGAGATGACCCTTATCACGAAAACGAGATTTTAGCTTATATTGTTACACGTTTGTTAAATATGAAGGTTGAATGTCCCTCGATGTCCCTTGATGCGAAACATGATATGTGAACATATTTGGTTTGAATTTCGGTAAAATGAAAGTATTGAAATGACCCTTGTCGCGAAAATGAAATGTTAGCCTATGTGGTTAGAAGTTTGATAAACAGTGAGCTTTTCCCTCGATGTCCTTGATGCGAAACATGATATGTGAACCTATTTGGTTTCATATTCGGAAAAATGAAAGTATTGGAATGACTTTGTCGTGAAAATGAGATTTTAGCCTATATGGTTAGAAGTTTGATAAAGGTTGAACTTGTCCCTCGATCTCCCTTGATACGAAACATGATATGTGAACCTATTTGGTTTTGTATTCGGCAAAATGAAATTATTTGAATGACCATTGTCCCAAAAATTAGATTTTAGCCTATATGGTTAAAAGTTTGATAAATATTAATGTTGAATTTGTCCCTCGATGTCCCTTGATGCGGAACATGATATGTGAACATATTTGGTTTGAATTTCGGTAAAATGAAAGTATTGAAATGACCCTTGTCGCGAAAATGAAATGTTAGCCTATGTGGTTAGAAGTTTGATAAACAGTGAGCTTGTCCGTCGATGTCCCTTGATGCGAAACATGATATGTGAACCTATTTGGTTTCATATTCGGAAAAATGAAAGTATTGGAATGACTTTGTCGCGAAAATGAGATTTTAGCCTATATGGTTAGAAGTTTGATAAAGGTTGAACTTGTCCCTCGATCTCCCTTGATACGAAACATGATATGTGAACCTATTTGATTTTGTATTCGACAAAATGAAATTATTTGAATGACCATTGTCCCAAAAATTAGATTTTAGCCTATATGGTTAAAAGTTTGATAAATATTAATGTTGAATTCGTCCCTCGATGTCCTTTATTGCGAAACATAATATTTGAACCAATTTCGTTTTAAATTTGGTAAATAGAAAGTAATGAGATGGCCCTTATAACGAAAACGAGATTTTAGCTTATATTGTTACATGTTTGTTAAATATGAAGGTTGAACATGTCCCTCGATGTCCCTTGATGCGAAACATGATATGTGAACATATTTGGTTTGAATTTCGGTAAAATGAAAGTATTGAAATGACCCTTGTCGCGAAAATGAAATGTTAGCCTATGTGGTTAGAAGTTTGATAAATAGTGAGCTTGTCCCTCGATGTCCCTTGATGCGAAACATGATATGTGACCCTATTTGGTTTCATATTTGGAATGACTTTGTCGCGAAAATGAGATTTTAGCCTATATGGTTAGAAGTTTGATAAAGGTTGAACTTGTCCCTCGATCTCCCTTGATACGAAACCTGATATGTGAACCTATTTGGTTTTGTATTCGGCAAAATGAAATTATTTGAATGACCATTGTCCCAAAAATGAGATTTTAGCCTATATGGTTAAAAGTTTGATAAATATTAATGTTGAATTTGTCCCTCGATGTCCTTTATTGCGTAACATAATATTTGAACCAATTTCGTTTTAAATTTGGTAAATAGAAAGTCATGAGATGACCCTTATCGCGAAAACGAGATTTTAGCTTATATTGTTACATGTTTGTTAAATATGAAGGTTGAACATGTCCCTCGATGTCCCTTGATGCGAAACATGATATGTGAACCTATTTGGTTTGAAATTCGGTAAAATGAAAGTATTAAAATGACCCTTGTCGCGAAAATGAAATGTTAGCCTATGTGGTTAGAAGTTTGATAAACATTGAACTTGTCCCTCGATGTCCCTTGATGTGAAACATGATATGTGAACCTATTTGGTTTTATATTCGGAAAAATGAAAGTATTGGAATGACTTTGAGTTTATTGCCTATATGGTTAGAAGTTTGATAAAGGTTGAACTTGTCCCTCGATCTCCCTTGAGACGAAACATGATATGTGAACCTATTTGGTTTTGTATTCGGCAAAATGAAATTATTTGAATGACCATTGTCCCAAAAATGAGATTTTAGCCTATATGGTTAAAAGTTTGATAAATATTAATGTTGCATTTGTCCCTCGATGTCCTTTATTGCGTAACATAATATTTGAACCAATTTCGTTTTAAATTTAGTAAATAGAAAGTAATGAGATGACCCTTATCACGAAAACGAGATTTTAGCTTATATTGTTACACGTTTGTTAAATATGAAGGTTGAATGTCCCTCGATGTCCCTTGATGCGAAACATGATATGTGAACATATTTGGTTTGAATTTCGGTAAAATGAAAGTATTGAAATGACCCTTGTCGCGAAAATGAAATGTTAGCCTATGTGGTTAGAAGTTTGATAAACAGTGAGCTTTTCCCTCGATGTCCTTGATGCGAAACATGATATGTGAACCTATTTGGTTTCATATTCGGAAAAATGAAAGTATTGGAATGACTTTGTCGTGAAAATGAGATTTTAGCCTATATGGTTAGAAGTTTGATAAAGGTTGAACTTGTCCCTCGATCTCCCTTGATACGAAACATGATATGTGAACCTATTTGGTTTTGTATTCGGCAAAATGAAATTATTTGAATGACCATTGTCCCAAAAATTAGATTTTAGCCTATATGGTTAAAAGTTTGATAAATATTAATGTTGAATTTGTCCCTCGATGTCCCTTGATGCGGAACATGATATGTGAACATATTTGGTTTGAATTTCGGTAAAATGAAAGTATTGAAATGACCCTTGTCGCGAAAATGAAATGTTAGCCTATGTGGTTAGAAGTTTGATAAACAGTGAGCTTGTCCGTCGATGTCCCTTGATGCGAAACATGATATGTGAACCTATTTGGTTTCATATTCGGAAAAATGAAAGTATTGGAATGACTTTGTCGCGAAAATGAGATTTTAGCCTATATGGTTAGAAGTTTGATAAAGGTTGAACTTGTCCCTCGATCTCCCTTGATACGAAACATGATATGTGAACCTATTTGATTTTGTATTCGGCAAAATGAAATTATTTGAATGACCATTGTCCCAAAAATTAGATTTTAGCCTATATGGTTAAAAGTTTGATAAATATTAATGTTGAATTCGTCCCTCGATGTCCTTTATTGCGAAACATAATATTTGAACCAATTTCGTTTTAAATTTGGTAAATAGAAAGTAATGAGATGGCCCTTATAACGAAAACGAGATTTTAGCTTATATTGTTACATGTTTGTTAAATATGAAGGTTGAACATGTCCCTCGATGTCCCTTGATGCGAAACATGATATGTGAACATATTTGGTTTGAATTTCGGTAAAATGAAAGTATTGAAATGACCCTTGTCGCGAAAATGAAATGTTAGCCTATGTGGTTAGAAGTTTGATAAATAGTGAGCTTGTCCCTCGATGTCCCTTGATGCGAAACATGATATGTGACCCTATTTGGTTTCATATTTGGAATGACTTTGTCGCGAAAATGAGATTTTAGCCTATATGGTTAGAAGTTTGATAAAGGTTGAACTTGTCCCTCGATCTCCCTTGATACGAAACATGATATGTGAACCTATTTGGTTTTGTATTCGGCAAAATGAAATTATTTGAATGACCATTGTCCCAAAAATGAGATTTTAGCCTATATGGTTAAAAGTTTGATAAATATTAATGTTGAATTTGTCCCTCGATGTCCTTTATTGCGTAACATAATATTTGAACCAATTTCGTATTAAATTTGGTAAATAGAAAGTCATGAGATGACCCTTATCGCGAAAACGAGATTTTAGCTTATATTGTTACATGTTTGTTAAATATGAAGGTTGAACATGTCCCTCGATGTCCCTTGATGCGAAACATGATATGTGAACCTATTTAGTTTGAAATTCGGTAAAATGAAAGTATTAAAATGACCCTTGTCGCGAAAATGAAATGTTAGCCTATGTGGTTAGAAGTTTGATAAACATTGAACTTGTCCCTCGATGTCCCTTGATGTGAAACATGATATGTGAACCTATTTGGTTTTATATTCGGAAAAATGAAAGTATTGGAATGACTTTGAGTTTATTGCCTATATGGTTAGAAGTTTGATAAAGGTTGAACTTGTCCCTCGATCTCCCTTGATATGAAACATGATATGTGAACCTATTAGGTTTTGTATTCGGCAAAATGAAATTATTTGAATGACCATTGTCCCAAAAATGAGATTTTAGCCTATATGGTTAAAAGTTTGATAAATATTAATGTTGAATTTGTCCCTCGATGTCCTTTATTGCGTAACATAATATTTGAACCAATTTCGTTTTAAATTTAGTAAATAGAAAGTAATGAGATGACCCTTATCACGAAAACGAGATTTTAGCTTATATTGTTACATGTTTGTTAAATATGAAGGTTGAATGTCCCTCGATGTCCCTTGATGCGAAACATGATATGTGAACATATTTGGTTTGAATTTCGGTAAAATGAAAGTATTGAAATGACCCTTGTCGCGAAAATGAAATGTTAGCCTATGTGGTTAGAAGTTTGATAAACAGTGAGCTTTTCCCTCGATGTCCTTGATGCGAAGCATGATATGTGAACCTATTTGGTTTCATATTCGGAAAAATGAAAGTATTGGAATGACTTTGTCGTGAAAATGAGATTTTAGCCTATATGGTTAGAAGTTTGATAAAGGTTGAACTTGTCCCTCGATCTCCCTTGATACGAAACATGATATGTGAAACTCTTTGGTTTTGTATTCGGCAAAATGAAATTATTTGAATGACCATTTTCCCAAAAATGAGATTTTAGCCTATATGGTTAAAAGTTTGATAAATATTAATGTTGAATTTGTCCCTCAATGTCCTTTATTGCGTACCATAATATTTGAACCAATTTCGTTTTAAATTTGGTAAATAGAAAGTAATGAGATGACCCTTATCGCGAAAATGAGATTTTAGCTTATATTGTTACATGTCTGTTAAATATGAAGGTTGAACATGTCCTCCGATGTCTTTTGATGCGAAACATGATATGTGAACCTATTTGGTTTGATATTCGGTAAAATGAAAGTATTGAAATGACTTTTGTCGCGAAAATGAAATGTTAGCCTATGTGGTTAGAAGTTTGATAAACAGTGAACTTGTCCCTCGATGTCCCTTGATGCGAAACATGATATGTGAACCTCTATTTGGTTTTGTATTCGGCAAAATGAAATTATTTGAATGACCATTGACCCAAAAATGAGATTTTGGCCTATATGGTTAAAATTTTGATAAATATTAATGTTGAATTTGTCTCTCGATGTCCTTTATTGCGAAACATAATATTTGAACCAATTTCGTTTTAAATTTGGTAAATAGAAAGTAATGAGATGACCCTTATCACGAAAACGAGATTTTAGCTTATATTGTTACATGTTTGTTAAATATGAAGGTTGAACATGTCCCTCGATGTCCCTTGATGCGAAACATGATATGTGAACATATTTGGTTTGAATTTCGGTAAAATGAAAGTATTGAAATGACCCTTGTCGCGAAAATGAATTGTTAGCCTATGTGGTTAGAAGTTTGATAAACAGTGAGCTTTTCCCTCGATGTCCTTGATGCGAAACATGATATGTAAACCTATTTGGTTTCATATTCGGAAAAATGAAAGTATTGGAATGACTTTGTCGTGAAAATGAGATTTTAGCCTATATGGTTAGAAGTTTGATAAAGGTTGAACTTGTCCCTCGATCTCCCTTGATACGAAACATGATATGTGAACCTATTTGGTTTTGTATTCGGCAAAATGAAATTATTTGAATGACCATTGTCCCAAAAATTAGATTTTAGCCTATATGGTTAAAAGTTTGATAAATATTAATGTTGAATTTGTCCCTCGATGTCCCTTGATGCGGAACATGATATGTGAACATATTTGGTTTGAATTTCGGTAAAATGAAAGTATTGAAATGACCCTTGTCGCGAAAATGAAATGTTAGCCTATGTGGTTAGAAGTTTGATAAACAGTGAGCTTGTCCGTCGATGTCCCTTGATGCGAAACATGATATGTGAACCTATTTGGTTTCATATTCAGAAAAATGAAAGTATTGGAATGACTTTGTCGCGAAAATGAGATTTTAGCCTATATGGTTAGAAGTTTGATAAAGGTTGAACTTGTCCCTCGATCTCCCTTGATACGAAACATGATATGTGAACCTATTTGATTTTGTATTCGGCAAAATGAAATTATTTGAATGACCATTGTCCCAAAAATTAGATTTTAGCCTATATGGTTAAAAGTTTGATAAATATTAATGTTGAATTCGTCCCTCGATGTCCTTTATCGCGAAACATAATATTTGAACCAATTTCGTTTTAAATTTGGTAAATAGAAAGTAATGAGATGGCCCTTATAACGAAAACGAGATTTTAGCTTATATTGTTACATGTTTGTTAAATATGAAGGTTGAACATGTCCCTCGATGTCCCTTGATGCGAAACATGATATGTGAACATATTTGGTTTGAATTTCGGTAAAATGAAAGTATTGAAATGACCCTTGTCGCGAAAATGAAATGTTAGCCTATGTGGTTAGAAGTTTGATAAATAGTGAGCTTGTCCCTCGATGTCCCTTGATGCGAAACATGATATGTGACCCTATTTGGTTTCATATTTGGAATGACTTTGTCGCGAAAATGAGATTTTAGCCTATATGGTTAGAAGTTTGATAAAGGTTGAACTTGTCCCTCGATCTCCCTTGATACGAAACATGATATGTGAACCTATTTGGTTTTGTATTCGGCAAAATGAAATTATTTGAATGACCATTGTCCCAAAAATGAGATTTTAGCCTATATGGTTAAAAGTTTGATAAATATTAATGTTGAATTTGTCCCTCGATGTCCTTTATTGCGTAACATAATATTTGAACCAATTTCGTATTAAATTTGGTAAATAGAAAGTCATGAGATGACCCTTATCGCGAAAACGAGATTTTAGCTTATATTGTTACATGTTTGTTAAATATGAAGGTTGAACATGTCCCTCGATGTCCCTTGATGCGAAACATGATATGTGAACCTATTTGGTTTGAAATTCGGTAAAATGAAAGTATTAAAATGACCCTTGTCGCGAAAATGAAATGTTAGCCTATGTGGTTAGAAGTTTGATAAACATTGAACTTGTCCCTCGATGTCCCTTGATGTGAAACATGATATGTGAACCTATTTGGTTTTATATTCGGAAAAATGAAAGTATTGGAATGACTTTGAGTTTATTGCCTATATGGTTAGAAGTTTGATAAAGGTTGAACTTGTCCCTCGATCTCCCTTGATATGAAACATGATATGTGAACCTATTTGGTTTTGTATTCGGCAAAATGAAATTATTTGAATGACCATTGTCCCAAAAATGAGATTTTAGCCTATATGGTTAAAAGTTTGATAAATATTAATGTTGAATTTGTCCCTCGATGTCCTTTATTGCGTAACATAATATTTGAACCAATTTCGTTTTAAATTTAGTAAATAGAAAGTAATGAGATGACCCTTATCACGAAAACGAGATTTTAGCTTATATTGTTACATGTTTGTTAAATATGAAGGTTGAATGTCCCTCGATGTCCCTTGATGCGAAACATGATATGTGAACATATTTGGTTTGAATTTCGGTAAAATGAAAGTATTGAAATGACCCTTGTCGCGAAAATGAAATGTTAGCCTATGTGGTTAGAAGTTTGATAAACAGTGAGCTTTTCCCTCGATGTCCTTGATGCGAAGCATGATATGTGAACCTATTTGGTTTCATATTCGGAAAAATGAAAGTATTGGAATGACTTTGTCGTGAAAATGAGATTTTAGCCTATATGGTTAGAAGTTTGATAAAGGTTGAACTTGTCCCTCGATCTCCCTTGATACGAAACATGATATGTGAAACTCTTTGGTTTTGTATTCGGCAAAATGAAATTATTTGAATGACCATTTTCCCAAAAATGAGATTTTAGCCTATATGGTTAAAAGTTTGATAAATATTAATGTTGAATTTGTCCCTCAATGTCCTTTATTGCGTACCATAATATTTGAACCAATTTCGTTTTAAATTTGGTAAATAGAAAGTAATGAGATGACCCTTATCGCGAAAATAAGATTTTAGCTTATATTGTTACATGTCTGTTAAATATGAAGGTTGAACATGTCCTCCGATGTCTTTTGATGCGAAACATGATATGTGAACCTATTTGGTTTGATATTCGGTAAAATGAAAGTATTGAAATGACTTTTGTCGCGAAAATGAAATGTTAGCCTATGTGGTTAGAAGTTTGATAAACAGTGAACTTGTCCCTCGATGTCCCTTGATGCGAAACATGATATGTGAACCTCTATTTGGTTTTGTATTCGGCAAAATGAAATTATTTGAATGACCATTGACCCAAAAATGAGATTTTAGCCTATATGGTTAAAATTTTGATAAATATTAATGTTGAATTTGTCTCTCGATGTCCTTTATTGCGAAACATAATATTTGAACCAATTTCGTTTTAAATTTGGTAAATAGAAAGTAATGAGATGACCCTTATCACGAAAACGAGATTTTAGCTTATATTGTTACATGTTTGTTAAATATGAAGGTTGAACATGTCCCTCGATGTCCCTTGATGCGAAACATGATATGTGAACATATTTGGTTTGAATTTCGGTAAAATGAAAGTATTGAAATGACCCTTGTCGCGAAAATGAATTGTTAGCCTATGTGGTTAGAAGTTTGATAAACAGTGAGCTTTTCCCTCGATGTCCTTGATGCGAAACATGATATGTAAACCTATTTGGTTTCATATTCGGAAAAATGAAAGTATTGGAATGACTTTGTCGTGAAAATGAGATTTTAGCCTATATGGTTAGAAGTTTGATAAAGGTTGAACTTGTCCCTCGATCTCCCTTGATACGAAACATGATATGTGAACCTATTTGGTTTTGTATTCGGCAAAATGAAATTATTTGAATGACCATTGTCCCAAAAATTAGATTTTAGCCTATATGGTTAAAAGTTTGATAAATATTAATGTTGAATTTGTCCCTCGATGTCCCTTGATGCGGAACATGATATGTGAACATATTTGGTTTGAATTTCGGTAAAATGAAAGTATTGAAATGACCCTTGTCGCGAAAATGAAATGTTAGCCTATGTGGTTAGAAGTTTGATAAACAGTGAGCTTGTCCGTCGATGTCCCTTGATGCGAAACATGATATGTGAACCTATTTGGTTTCATATTCAGAAAAATGAAAGTATTGGAATGACTTTGTCGCGAAAATGAGATTTTAGCCTATATGGTTAGAAGTTTGATAAAGGTTGAACTTGTCCCTCGATCTCCCTTGATACGAAACATGATATGTGAACCTATTTGATTTTGTATTCGGCAAAATGAAATTATTTGAATGACCATTGTCCCAAAAATTAGATTTTAGCCTATATGGTTAAAAGTTTGATAAATATTAATGTTGAATTCGTCCCTCGATGTCCTTTATTGCGAAACATAATATTTGAACCAATTTCGTTTTAAATTTGGTAAATAGAAAGTAATGAGATGGCCCTTATAACGAAAACGAGATTTTAGCTTATATTGTTACATGTTTGTTAAATATGAAGGTTGAACATGTCCCTCGATGTCCCTTGATGCGAAACATGATATGTGAACATATTTGGTTTGAATTTCGGTAAAATGAAAGTATTGAAATGACCCTTGTCGCGAAAATGAAATGTTAGCCTATGTGGTTAGAAGTTTGATAAATAGTGAGCTTGTCCCTCGATGTCCCTTGATGCGAAACATGATATGTGACCCTATTTGGTTTCATATTCGGAAAAATGAAAGTATTGGAATGACTTTGTCGCGAAAATGAGATTTTAGCCTATATGGTTAGAAGTTTGATAAAGGTTGAACTTGTCCCTCGATCTCCCTTGATACGAAACATGATATGTGAACCTATTTGGTTTTGTATTCGGCAAAATGAAATTATTTGAATGACCATTGTCCCAAAAATGAGATTTTAGCCTATATGGTTAAAAGTTTGATAAATATTAATGTTGAATTTGTCCCTCGATGTCCTTTATTGCGTAACATAATATTTGAACCAATTTCGTTTTAAATTTGGTAAAGAGAAAGTCATGAGATGACCCTTATCGCGAAAACGAGATTTTAGCTTATATTGTTACATGTTTGTTAAATATGAAGGTTGAACATGTCCCTCGATGTCCCTTGATGCGAAACATGATATGTGAACCTATTTGGTTTGAAATTCGGTAAAATGAAAGTATTAAAATGACCCTTGTCGCGAAAATGAAATGTTAGCCTATGTGGTTAGAAGTTTGATAAACATTGAACTTGTCCCTCGATGTCCCTTGATGTGAAACATGATATGTGAACCTATTTGGTTTTATATTCATAAAAATGAAAGTATTGGAATGACTTTGAGTTTATTGCCTATATGGTTAGAAGTTTGATAAAGGTTGAACTTGTCCCTCGATCTCCCTTGATACGAAACATGATATGTGAACCTATTTGGTTTTGTATTCGGCAAAATGAAATTATTTGAATGACCATTGTCCCAAAAATGAGATTTTAGCCTATATGGTTAAAAGTTTGATAAATATTAATGTTGAATTTGTCCCTCGATGTCCTTTATTGCGTAACATAATATTTGAACCAATTTCGTTTTAAATTTAGTAAATAGAAAGTAATGAGATGACCCTTATCACGAAAACGAGATTTTAGCTTATATTGTTACATGTTTGTTAAATATGAAGGTTGAATGTCCCTCGATGTCCCTTGATGCGAAACATGATATGTGAACATATTTGGTTTGAATTTCGGTAAAATGAAAGTATTGAAATGACCCTTGTCGCGAAAATGAAATGTTAGCCTATGTGGTTAGAAGTTTGATAAACAGTGAGCTTTTCCCTCGATGTCCTTGATGCGAAGCATGATATGTGAACCTATTTGGTTTCATATTCGGAAAAATGAAAGTATTGGAATGACTTTGTCGTGAAAATGAGATTTTAGCCTATATGGTTAGAAGTTTGATAAAGGTTGAACTTGTCCCTCGATCTCCCTTGATACGAAACATGATATGTGAACCTATTTGGTTTTGTATTCGGCAAAATGAAATTATTTGAATGACCATTGTCCCAAAAATTAGATTTTAGCCTATATGGTTAAAAGTTTGATAAATATTAATGTTGAATTTGTCCCTCGATGTCCCTTGATGCGGAACATGATATGTGAACATATTTGGTTTGAATTTCGGTAAAATGAAAGTATTGAAATGACCCTTGTCGCGAAAATGAAATGTTAGCCTATGTGGTTAGAAGTTTGATAAACAGTGAGCTTGTCCGTCGATGTCCCTTGATGCGAAACATGATATGTGAACCTATTTGGTTTCATATTCGGAAAAATGAAAGTATTGGAATGACTTTGTCGCGAAAATGAGATTTTAGCCTATATGGTTAGAAGTTTGATAAAGGTTGAACTTGTCCCTCGATCTCCCTTGATACGAAACATGATATGTGAACCTATTTGATTTTGTATTCGGCAAAATGAAATTATTTGAATGACCATTGTCCCAAAAATTAGATTTTAGCCTATATGGTTAAAAGTTTGATAAATATTAATGTTGAATTCGTCCCTCGATGTCCTTTATTGCGAAACATAATATTTGAACCAATTTCGTTTTAAATTTGGTAAATAGAAAGTAATGAGATGGCCCTTATAACGAAAACGAGATTTTAGCTTATATTGTTACATGTTTGTTAAATATGAAGGTTGAACATGTCCCTCGATGTCCCTTGATGCGAAACATGATATGTGAACATATTTGGTTTGAATTTCGGTAAAATGAAAGTATTGAAATGACCCTTGTCGCGAAAATGAAATGTTAGCCTATGTGGTTAGAAGTTTGATAAATAGTGAGCTTGTCCCTCGATGTCCCTTGATGCGAAACATGATATGTGACCCTATTTGGTTTCATATTTGGAATGACTTTGTCGCGAAAATGAGATTTTAGCCTATATGGTTAGAAGTTTGATAAAGGTTGAACTTGTCCCTCGATCTCCCTTGATACGAAACATGATATGTGAACCTATTTGGTTTTGTATTCGGCAAAATGAAATTATTTGAATGACCATTGTCCCAAAAATGAGATTTTAGCCTATATGGTTAAAAGTTTGATAAATATTAATGTTGAATTTGTCCCTCGATGTCCTTTATTGCGTAACATAATATTTGAACCAATTTCGTTTTAAATTTGGTAAATAGAAAGTCATGAGATGACCCTTATCGCGAAAACGAGATTTTAGCTTATATTGTTACATGTTTGTTAAATATGAAGGTTGAACATGTCCCTCGATGTCCCTTGATGCGAAACATGATATGTGAACCTATTTGGTTTGAAATTCGGTAAAATGAAAGTATTAAAATGACCCTTGTCGCGAAAATGAAATGTTAGCCTATGTGGTTAGAAGTTTGATAAACATTGAACTTGTCCCTCGATGTCCCTTGATGTGAAACATGATATGTGAACCTATTTGGTTTTATATTCGGAAAAATGAAAGTATTGGAATGACTTTGAGTTTATTGCCTATATGGTTAGAAGTTTGATAAAGGTTGAACTTGTCCCTCGATCTCCCTTGATACGAAACATGATATGTGAACCTATTTGGTTTTGTATTCGGCAAAATGAAATTATTTGAATGACCATTGTCCCAAAAATGAGATTTTAGCCTATATGGTTAAAAGTTTGATAAATATTAATGTTGAATTTGTCCCTCGATGTCCTTTATTGCGTAACATAATATTTGAACCAATTTCGTTTTAAATTTAGTAAATAGAAAGTAATGAGATGACCCTTATCACGAAAACGAGATTTTAGCTTATATTGTTACATGTTTGTTAAATATGAAGGTTGAATGTCCCTCGATGTCCCTTGATGCGAAACATGATATGTGAACATATTTGGTTTGAATTTCGGTAAAATGAAAGTATTGAAATGACCCTTGTCGCGAAAATGAAATGTTAGC
This sequence comes from Medicago sativa, assembly GCF_051527215.1. NCBI lineage: Eukaryota > Viridiplantae > Streptophyta > Magnoliopsida > Fabales > Fabaceae > Medicago > Medicago sativa. The sequence continues at coordinate 49,315,012 of NC_140754.1, read as the reverse complement.
CTATGTGGTTAGAAGTTTGATAAACAGTGAGCTTTTCCCTCGATGTCCTTGATGCGAAGCATGATATGTGAACCTATTTGGTTTCATATTCGGAAAAATGAAAGTATTGGAATGACTTTGTCGTGAAAATGAGATTTTAGCCTATATGGTTAGAAGTTTGATAAAGGTTGAACTTGTCCCTCGATCTCCCTTGATACGAAACATGATATGTGAACCTATTTGGTTTTGTATTCGGCAAAATGAAATTATTTGAATGACCATTGTCCCAAAAATTAGATTTTAGCCTATATGGTTAAAAGTTTGATAAATATTAATGTTGAATTTGTCCCTCGATGTCCCTTGATGCGGAACATGATATGTGAACATATTTGGTTTGAATTTCGGTAAAATGAAAGTATTGAAATGACCCTTGTCGCGAAAATGAAATGTTAGCCTATGTGGTTAGAAGTTTGATAAACAGTGAGCTTGTCCGTCGATGTCCCTTGATGCGAAACATGATATGTGAACCTATTTGGTTTCATATTCGGAAAAATGAAAGTATTGGAATGACTTTGTCGTGAAAATGAGATTTTAGCCTATATGGTTAGAAGTTTGATAAAGGTTGAACTTGTCCCTCGATCTCCCTTGATACGAAACATGATATGTGAACCTATTTGATTTTGTATTCGGCAAAATGAAATTATTTGAATGACCATTGTCCCAAAAATTAGATTTTAGCCTATATGGTTAAAAGTTTGATAAATATTAATGTTGAATTCGTCCCTCGATGTCCTTTATTGCGAAACATAATATTTGAACCAATTTCGTTTTAAATTTGGTAAATAGAAAGTAATGAGATGGCCCTTATAACGAAAACGAGATTTTAGCTTATATTGTTACATGTTTGTTAAATATGAAGGTTGAACATGTCCCTCGATGTCCCTTGATGCGAAACATGATATGTGAACATATTTGGTTTGAATTTCGGTAAAATGAAAGTATTGAAATGACCCTTGTCGCGAAAATGAAATGTTAGCCTATGTGGTTAGAAGTTTGATAAATAGTGAGCTTGTCCCTCGATGTCCCTTGATGCGAAACATGATATGTGACCCTATTTGGTTTCATATTCGGAAAAATGAAAGTATTGGAATGACTTTGTCGCGAAAATGAGATTTTAGCCTATATGGTTAGAAGTTTGATAAAGGTTGAACTTGTCCCTCGATCTCCCTTGATACGAAACATGATATGTGAACCTATTTGGTTTTGTATTCGGCAAAATGAAATTATTTGAATGACCATTGTCCCAAAAATGAGATTTTAGCCTATATGGTTAAAAGTTTGATAAATATTAATGTTGAATTTGTCCCTCGATGTCCTTTATTGCGTAACATAATATTTGAACCAATTTCGTTTTAAATTTGGTAAATAGAAAGTCATGAGATGACCCTTATCGCGAAAACGAGATTTTAGCTTATATTGTTACATGTTTGTTAAATATGAAGGTTGAACATGTCCCTCGATGTCCCTTGATGCGAAACATGATATGTGAACCTATTTGGTTTGAAATTCGGTAAAATGAAAGTATTAAAATGACCCTTGTCGCGAAAATGAAATGTTAGCCTATGTGGTTAGAAGTTTGATAAACATTGAACTTGTCCCTCGATGTCCCTTGATGTGAAACATGATATGTGAACCTATTTGGTTTTATATTCGGAAAAATGAAAGTATTGGAATGACTTTGAGTTTATTGCCTATATGGTTAGAAGTTTGATAAAGGTTGAACTTGTCCCTCGATCTCCCTTGATACGAAACATGATATGTGAACCTATTTGGTTTTGTATTCGGCAAAATGAAATTATTTGAATGACCATTGTCCCAAAAATGAGATTTTAGCCTATATGGTTAAAAGTTTGATAAATATTAATGTTGAATTTGTCCCTCGATGTCCTTTATTGCGTAACATAATATTTGAACCAATTTCGTTTTAAATTTAGTAAATAGAAAGTAATGAGATGACCCTTATCACGAAAACGAGATTTTAGCTTATATTGTTACATGTTTGTTAAATATGAAGGTTGAATGTCCCTCGATGTCCCTTGATGCGAAACATGATATGTGAACATATTTGGTTTGAATTTCGGTAAAATGAAAGTATTGAAATGACCCTTGTCGCGAAAATGAAATGTTAGCCTATGTGGTTAGAAGTTTGATAAACAGTGAGCTTTTCCCTCGATGTCCTTGATGCGAAGCATGATATGTGAACCTATTTGGTTTCATATTCGGAAAAATGAAAGTATTGGAATGACTTTGTCGTGAAAATGAGATTTTAGCCTATATGGTTAGAAGTTTGATAAAGGTTGAACTTGTCCCTCGATCTCCCTTGATACGAAACATGATATGTGAACCTATTTGGTTTTGTATTCGGCAAAATGAAATTATTTGAATGACCATTGTCCCAAAAATTAGATTTTAGCCTATATGGTTAAAAGTTTGATAAATATTAATGTTGAATTTGTCCCTCGATGTCCCTTGATGCGGAACATGATATGTGAACATATTTGGTTTGAATTTCGGTAAAATGAAAGTATTGAAATGACCCTTGTCGCGAAAATGAAATGTTAGCCTATGTGGTTAGAAGTTTGATAAACAGTGAGCTTGTCCGTCGATGTCCCTTGATGCGAAACATGATATGTGAACCTATTTGGTTTCATATTCGGAAAAATGAAAGTATTGGAATGACTTTGTCGTGAAAATGAGATTTTAGCCTATATGGTTAGAAGTTTGATAAAGGTTGAACTTGTCCCTCGATCTCCCTTGATACGAAACATGATATGTGAACCTATTTGATTTTGTATTCGGCAAAATGAAATTATTTGAATGACCATTGTCCCAAAAATTAGATTTTAGCCTATATGGTTAAAAGTTTGATAAATATTAATGTTGAATTCGTCCCTCGATGTCCTTTATTGCGAAACATAATATTTGAACCAATTTCGTTTTAAATTTGGTAAATAGAAAGTAATGAGATGGCCCTTATAACGAAAACGAGATTTTAGCTTATATTGTTACATGTTTGTTAAATATGAAGGTTGAACATGTCCCTCGATGTCCCTTGATGCGAAACATGATATGTGAACATATTTGGTTTGAATTTCGGTAAAATGAAAGTATTGAAATGACCCTTGTCGCGAAAATGAAATGTTAGCCTATGTGGTTAGAAGTTTGATAAATAGTGAGCTTGTCCCTCGATGTCCCTTGATGCGAAACATGATATGTGACCCTATTTGGTTTCATATTCGGAAAAATGAAAGTATTGGAATGACTTTGTCGCGAAAATGAGATTTTAGCCTATATGGTTAGAAGTTTGATAAAGGTTGAACTTGTCCCTCGATCTCCCTTGATACGAAACATGATATGTGAACCTATTTGGTTTTGTATTCGGCAAAATGAAATTATTTGAATGACCATTGTCCCAAAAATGAGATTTTAGCCTATATGGTTAAAAGTTTGATAAATATTAATGTTGAATTTGTCCCTCGATGTCCTTTATTGCGTAACATAATATTTGAACCAATTTCGTTTTAAATTTGGTAAATAGAAAGTCATGAGATGACCCTTATCGCGAAAACGAGATTTTAGCTTATATTGTTACATGTTTGTTAAATATGAAGGTTGAACATGTCCCTCGATGTCCCTTGATGCGAAACATGATATGTGAACCTATTTGGTTTGAAATTCGGTAAAATGAAAGTATTAAAATGACCCTTGTCGCGAAAATGAAATGTTAGCCTATGTGGTTAGAAGTTTGATAAACATTGAACTTGTCCCTCGATGTCCCTTGATGTGAAACATGATATGTGAACCTATTTGGTTTTATATTCGGAAAAATGAAAGTATTGGAATGACTTTGAGTTTATTGCCTATATGGTTAGAAGTTTGATAAAGGTTGAACTTGTCCCTCGATCTCCCTTGATACGAAACATGATATGTGAACCTATTTGGTTTTGTATTCGGCAAAATGAAATTATTTGAATGACCATTGTCCCAAAAATGAGATTTTAGCCTATATGGTTAAAAGTTTGATAAATATTAATGTTGAATTTGTCCCTCGATGTCCTTTATTGCGTAACATAATATTTGAACCAATTTCGTTTTAAATTTAGTAAATAGAAAGTAATGAGATGACCCTTATCACGAAAACGAGATTTTAGCTTATATTGTTACATGTTTGTTAAATATGAAGGTTGAATGTCCCTCGATGTCCCTTGATGCGAAACATGATATGTGAACATATTTGGTTTGAATTTCGGTAAAATGAAAGTATTGAAATGACCCTTGTCGCGAAAATGAAATGTTAGCCTATGTGGTTAGAAGTTTGATAAACAGTGAGCTTTTCCCTCGATGTCCTTGATGCGAAGCATGATATGTGAACCTATTTGGTTTCATATTCGGAAAAATGAAAGTATTGGAATGACTTTGTCGTGAAAATGAGATTTTAGCCTATATGGTTAGAAGTTTGATAAAGGTTGAACTTGTCCCTCGATCTCCCTTGATACGAAACATGATATGTGAACCTATTTGGTTTTGTATTCGGCAAAATGAAATTATTTGAATGACCATTGTCCCAAAAATTAGATTTTAGCCTATATGGTTAAAAGTTTGATAAATATTAATGTTGAATTTGTCCCTCGATGTCCCTTGATGCGGAACATGATATGTGAACATATTTGGTTTGAATTTCGGTAAAATGAAAGTATTGAAATGACCCTTGTCGCGAAAATGAAATGTTAGCCTATGTGGTTAGAAGTTTGATAAACAGTGAGCTTGTCCGTCGATGTCCCTTGATGCGAAACATGATATGTGAACCTATTTGGTTTCATATTCGGAAAAATGAAAGTATTGGAATGACTTTGTCGCGAAAATGAGATTTTAGCCTATATGGTTAGAAGTTTGATAAAGGTTGAACTTGTCCCTCGATCTCCCTTGATACGAAACATGATATGTGAACCTATTTGATTTTGTATTCGGCAAAATGAAATTATTTGAATGACCATTGTCCCAAAAATTAGATTTTAGCCTATATGGTTAAAAGTTTGATAAATATTAATGTTGAATTCGTCCCTCGATGTCCTTTATTGCGAAACATAATATTTGAACCAATTTCGTTTTAAATTTGGTAAATAGAAAGTAATGAGATGGCCCTTATAACGAAAACGAGATTTTAGCTTATATTGTTACATGTTTGTTAAATATGAAGGTTGAACATGTCCCTCGATGTCCCTTGATGCGAAACATGATATGTGAACATATTTGGTTTGAATTTCGGTAAAATGAAAGTATTGAAATGACCCTTGTCGCGAAAATGAAATGTTAGCCTATGTGGTTAGAAGTTTGATAAATAGTGAGCTTGTCCCTCGATGTCCCTTGATGCGAAACATGATATGTGACCCTATTTGGTTTCATATTCGGAAAAATGAAAGTATTGGAATGACTTTGTCGCGAAAATGAGATTTTAGCCTATATGGTTAGAAGTTTGATAAAGGTTGAACTTGTCCCTCGATCTCCCTTGATACGAAACATGATATGTGAACCTATTTGGTTTTGTATTCGGCAAAATGAAATTATTTGAATGACCATTGTCCCAAAAATGAGATTTTAGCCTATATGGTTAAAAGTTTGATAAATATTAATGTTGAATTTGTCCCTCGATGTCCTTTATTGCGTAACATAATATTTGAACCAATTTCGTTTTAAATTTGGTAAATAGAAAGTCATGAGATGACCCTTATCGCGAAAACGAGATTTTAGCTTATATTGTTACATGTTTGTTAAATATGAAGGTTGAACATGTCCCTCGATGTCCCTTGATGCGAAACATGATATGTGAACCTATTTGGTTTGAAATTCGGTAAAATGAAAGTATTAAAATGACCCTTGTCGCGAAAATGAAATGTTAGCCTATGTGGTTAGAAGTTTGATAAACATTGAACTTGTCCCTCGATGTCCCTTGATGTGAAACATGATATGTGAACCTATTTGGTTTTATATTCGGAAAAATGAAAGTATTGGAATGACTTTGAGTTTATTGCCTATATGGTTAGAAGTTTGATAAAGGTTGAACTTGTCCCTCGATCTCCCTTGATACGAAACATGATATGTGAACCTATTTGGTTTTGTATTCGGCAAAATGAAATTATTTGAATGACCATTGTCCCAAAAATGAGATTTTAGCCTATATGGTTAAAAGTTTGATAAATATTAATGTTGAATTTGTCCCTCGATGTCCTTTATTGCGTAACATAATATTTGAACCAATTTCGTTTTAAATTTAGTAAATAGAAAGTAATGAGATGACCCTTATCACGAAAACGAGATTTTAGCTTATATTGTTACATGTTTGTTAAATATGAAGGTTGAATGTCCCTCGATGTCCCTTGATGCGAAACATGATATGTGAACATATTTGGTTTGAATTTCGGTAAAATGAAAGTATTGAAATGACCCTTGTCGCGAAAATGAAATGTTAGCCTATGTGGTTAGAAGTTTGATAAACAGTGAGCTTTTCCCTCGATGTCCTTGATGCGAAGCATGATATGTGAACCTATTTGGTTTCATATTCGGAAAAATGAAAGTATTGGAATGACTTTGTCGTGAAAATGAGATTTTAGCCTATATGGTTAGAAGTTTGATAAAGGTTGAACTTGTCCCTCGATCTCCCTTGATACGAAACATGATATGTGAACCTATTTGGTTTTGTATTCGGCAAAATGAAATTATTTGAATGACCATTGTCCCAAAAATTAGATTTTAGCCTATATGGTTAAAAGTTTGATAAATATTAATGTTGAATTTGTCCCTCGATGTCCCTTGATGCGGAACATGATATGTGAACATATTTGGTTTGAATTTCGGTAAAATGAAAGTATTGAAATGACCCTTGTCGCGAAAATGAAATGTTAGCCTATGTGGTTAGAAGTTTGATAAACAGTGAGCTTGTCCGTCGATGTCCCTTGATGCGAAACATGATATGTGAACCTATTTGGTTTCATATTCGGAAAAATGAAAGTATTGGAATGACTTTGTCGCGAAAATGAGATTTTAGCCTATATGGTTAGAAGTTTGATAAAGGTTGAACTTGTCCCTCGATCTCCCTTGATACGAAACATGATATGTGAACCTATTTGATTTTGTATTCGGCAAAATGAAATTATTTGAATGACCATTGTCCCAAAAATTAGATTTTAGCCTATATGGTTAAAAGTTTGATAAATATTAATGTTGAATTCGTCCCTCGATGTCCTTTATTGCGAAACATAATATTTGAACCAATTTCGTTTTAAATTTGGTAAATAGAAAGTAATGAGATGGCCCTTATAACGAAAACGAGATTTTAGCTTATATTGTTACATGTTTGTTAAATATGAAGGTTGAACATGTCCCTCGATGTCCCTTGATGCGAAACATGATATGTGAACATATTTGGTTTGAATTTCGGTAAAATGAAAGTATTGAAATGACCCTTGTCGCGAAAATGAAATGTTAGCCTATGTGGTTAGAAGTTTGATAAATAGTGAGCTTGTCCCTCGATGTCCCTTGATGCGAAACATGATATGTGACCCTATTTGGTTTCATATTTGGAATGACTTTGTCGCGAAAATGAGATTTTAGCCTATATGGTTAGAAGTTTGATAAAGGTTGAACTTGTCCCTCGATCTCCCTTGATACGAAACATGATATGTGAACCTATTTGGTTTTGTATTCGGCAAAATGAAATTATTTGAACGACCATTGTCCCAAAAATGAGATTTTAGCCTATATGGTTAAAAGTTTGATAAATATTAATGTTGAATTTGTCCCTCGATGTCCTTTATTGCGTAACATAATATTTGAACCAATTTCGTTTTAAATTTGGTAAATAGAAAGTCATGAGATGACCCTTATCGCGAAAACGAGATTTTAGCTTATATTGTTACATGTTTGTTAAATATGAAGGTTGAACATGTCCCTCGATGTCCCTTGATGCGAAACATGATATGTGAACCTATTTGGTTTGAAATTCGGTAAAATGAAAGTATTGAAATGACCCTTGTCGCGAAAATGAAATGTTAGCCTATGTGGTTAGAAGTTTGATAAACATTGAACTTGTCCCTCGATGTCCCTTGATGTGAAACATGATATGTGAACCTATTTGGTTTTATATTCGGAAAAATGAAAGTATTGGAATGACTTTGAGTTTATTGCCTATATGGTTAGAAGTTTGATAAAGGTTGAACTTGTCCCTCGATCTCCCTTGATACGAAACATGATATGTGAACCTATTTGGTTTTGTATTCGGCAAAATGAAATTATTTGAATGACCATTGTCCCAAAAATGAGATTTTAGCCTATATGGTTAAAAGTTTGATAAATATTAATGTTGAATTTGTCCCTCGATGTCCTTTATTGCGTAACATAATATTTGAACCAATTTCGTTTTAAATTTATTAAATAGAAAGTAATGAGATGACCCTTATCACGAAAACGAGATTTTAGCTTATATTGTTACATGTTTGTTAAATATGAAGGTTGAATGTCCCTCGATGTCCCTTGATGCTAGACATGATATGTGAACATATTTGGTTTGAATTTCGGTAAAATGAAAGTATTGAAATGACCCTTGTCGCGAAAATGAAATGTTAGCCTATGTGGTTAGAATTTTGATAAACAGTGAGCTTTTCCCTCGATGTCCTTGATGCGAAACATGATATGTGAACCAATTTGGTTTCATATTCGGAAAAATGAAAGTATTGGAATGACTTTGTCGTGAAAATGAGATTTTAGCCTATATGGTTAGAAGTTTGATAAAGGTTGAACTTGTCCCTCGATCTCCCTTGATACGAAACATGATATGTGAACCTATTTGGTTTTGTATTCGGCAAAATGAAATTATTTGAATGACCATTGTCCCAAAAATTAGATTTTAGCCTATATGGTTAAAAGTTTGATAAATATTAATGTTGAATTTGTCCCTCGATGTCCCTTGATGCGGAACATGATATGTGAACATATTTGGTTTGAATTTCGGTAAAATGAAAGTATTGAAATGACCCTTGTCGCGAAAATGAAATGTTAGCCTATGTGGTTAGAAGTTTGATAAACAGTGAGCTTGTCCGTCGATGTCCCTTGATGCGAAACATGATATGTGAACCTATTTGGTTTCATATTCGGAAAAATGAAAGTATTGGAATGACTTTGTCGCGAAAATGAGATTTTAGCCTATATGGTTAGAAGTTTGATAAAGGTTGAACTTGTCGCTCGATCTCCCTTGATACGAAACATGATATGTGAACCTATTTGATTTTGTATTCGGCAAAATGAAATTATTTGAATGACCATTGTCCCAAAAATTAGATTTTAGCCTATATGGTTAAAAGTTTGATAAATATTAATGTTGAATTCGTCCCTCGATGTCCTTTATTGCGAAACATAATATTTGAACCAATTTCGTTTTAAATTTGGTAAATAGAAAGTAATGAGATGGCCCTTATAATGAAAACGAGATTTTAGCTTATATTGTTACATGTTTGTTAAATATGAAGGTTGAACATGTCCCTCGATGTCCCTTGATGCGAAACATGATATGTGAACATATTTGGTTTGAATTTCGGTAAAATGAAAGTATTGAAATGACCCTTGTCGCGAAAATGAAATGTTAGCCTATGTGGTTAGAAGTTTGATAAATAGTGAGCTTGTCCCTCGATGTCCCTTGATGCGAAACATGATATGTGGCCCTATTTGGTTTCATATTCGGAAAAATGAAAGTATTGGAATGACTTTGTCGCGAAAATGAGATTTTAGCCTATATGGTTAGAAGTTTGATAAAGGTTGAACTTGTCCCTCGATCTCCCTTGATACGAAACATGATATGTGAACCTATTTGGTTTTGTATTCGGCAAAATGAAATTATTTGAATGACCATTGTCCCAAAAATGAGATTTTAGCCTATATGGTTAAAAGTTTGATAAATATTAATGTTGAATTTGTCCCTCGATGTCCTTTATTGCGTAACATAAGATTTGAACCAATTTCGTTTTAAATTTGGTAAATAGAAAGTCATGAGATGACCCTTATCGCGAAAACGAGATTTTAGCTTATATTGTTACATGTTTGTTAAATATGAAGGTTGAACATGTCCCTCGATGTCCCTTGATGCGAAACATGATATGTGAACCTATTTGGTTTGAAATTCGGTAAAATGAAAGTATTGAAATGACCCTTGTCGCGAAAATGAAATGTTAGCCTATGTGGTTAGAAGTTTGATAAACATTGAACTTGTCCCTCGATGTCCCTTGATGTGAAACATGATATGTGAACCTATTTGGTTTTAAATTCGGAAAAATGAAAGTATTGGAATGACTTTGAGTTTATTGCCTATATGGTTAGAAGTTTGATAAAGGTTGAACTTGTCCCTCGATCTCCCTTGATACGAAACATGATATGTGAACCTATTTGGTTTTGTATTCGGCAAAATGAAATTATTTGAATGACTATTGTCCCAAAAATGAGATTTTAGCCTATATGGTTAAAAGTTTGATAAATATTAATGTTGAATTTGTCCCTCGATGTCCTTTATTGCGTAACATAATATTTGAACCAATTTCGTTTTAAATTTAGTAAATAGAAAGTAATGAGATGGCCCTTATCACGAAAACGAGATTTTAGCTTATATTGTTACATGTTTGTTAAATATGAAGGTTGAACATGTCCCTCGATGTCACTTGATGCGAAACATGATATGTGAACATATTTGGTTTGAATTTCGGTAAAATGAAAGTATTGAAATGACCCTTGTCGCGAAAATGAAATGTTAGCCTATGTGGTTAGAAGTTTGATAAACAGTGAGCTTGTCCCTCGATGTCCCTTGATGCGAAACATGATATGTGAACCTATTTGGTTTCATATTCGGAAAAATGAAAGTATTGGAATGACTTTGTCGCGAAAATGAGATTTTAGCCTATATGGTTAGAAGTTTGATAAAGGTTGAACTTGTCCCTCGATCTCCCTTGATACGAAACATGATATGTGAACCTATTTGGTTTTGTATTCGGCAAAATGAAATTATTTGAATGACCATTGTCCCAAAAATGAGATTTTAGCCTATATGGTTAAAAGTTTGATAAATATTAATGTTGAATTTGTCCCTTGATGTCCTTTATTGCGTAACATAATATTTGAACCAATTTCGTTTTAAATTTGGTAAATAGAAAGTCATGAGATGACCCTTATCGCGAAAACGAGATTTTAGCTTATATTGTTACATGTTTGTTAAATATGAAGGTTGAACATGTCCCTCGATGTCCCTTGATACGAAACATGATATGTGAACCTATTTGGTTTGAAATTCGGTAAAATGAAAGTATTGAAATGACACTTGTCGCGAAAATGAAATGTTAGCCTATGTGGTTAGAAGTTTGATAAACAGTGAACTTGTCCCTCGATGTCCTTTGATGTGAAACATGATATGTGAACCTATTTGGTTTTATATTCGGAAAAATGAAAGTATTGGAATGACTTTGAGTTTATTGCCTATATGGTTAGAAGTTTGATAAAGGTTGAACTTGTCCCTCGATCTCCCTTGATACAAAACATGATATGTGAACCTATTTGGTTTTGTATTCGGCAAAATGAAATTATTTGAATGACTATTGTCCCAAAAATGAGATTTTAGCCTATATGGTTAAAAGTTTGATAAATATTAATGTTGAATTTGTCCCTCGATGTCCTTTATTGCGTAACATAATATTTGAACCAATTTCGTTTTAAATTTAGTAAATAGAAAGTAATGAGATGGCCCTTATCACGAAAACGAGATTTTAGCTTATATTGTTACATGTTTGTTAAATATGAAGGTTGAACATGTCCCTCGATGTCACTTGATGCGAAACATGATATGTGAACATATTTGGTTTGAATTTCGGTAAAATGAAAGTATTGAAATGACCCTTGTCGCGAAAATGAAATGTTAGCCTATGTGGTTAGAAGTTTGATAAACAGTGAGCTTGTCCCTCGATGTCCCTTGATGCGAAACATGATATGTGAACCTATTTGGTTTCATATTCGGAAAAATGAAAGTATTGGAATGACTTTGTCGCGAAAATGAGATTTTAGCCTATATGGTTAGAAGTTTGATAAAGGTTGAACTTGTCCCTCGATCTCCCTTGATACGAAACATGATATGTGAACCTATTTGGTTTTGTATTCGGCAAAATGAAATTATTTGAATGACCATTGTCCCAAAAATGAGATTTTAGCCTATATGGTTAAAAGTTTGATAAATATTAATGTTGAATTTGTCCCTCGATGTCCTTTATTGCGTAACATAATATTTGAACCAATTTCGTTTTAAATTTGGTAAATAGAAAGTCATGAGATGACCCTTATCGCGAAAACGAGATTTTAGCTTATATTGTTACATGTTTGTTAAATATGAAGGTTGAACATGTCCCTCGATGTCCCTTGATACGAAACATGATATGTGAACCTATTTGGTTTGAAATTCGGTAAAATGAAAGTATTGAAATGACACTTGTCGCGAAAATGAAATGTTAGCCTATGTGGTTAGAAGTTTGATAAACAGTGAACTTGTCCCTCGATGTCCTTTGATGTGAAACATGATATGTGAACCTATTTGGTTTTATATTCGGAAAAATGAAAGTATTGGAATGACTTTGAGTTTATTGCCTATATGGTTAGAAGTTTGATAAAGGTTGAACTTGTCCCTCGATCTCCCTTGATACAAAACATGATATGTGAACCTATTTGGTTTTGTATTCGGCAAAATGAAATTATTTGAATGACTATTGTCCCAAAAATGAGATTTTAACCTATATGGTTAAAAGTTTGATAAATATTAATGTTGAATTTGTCCCTCGATGTCCTTTATTGCGTAACATAATATTTGAACCAATTTCGTTTTAAATTTAGTAAATAGAAAGTAATGAGATGGCCCTTATCACGAAAACGAGATTTTAGCTTATATTGTTACATGTTTGTTAAATATGAAGGTTGAACATGTCCCTCGATGTCCCTTGATGCGAAACATGATATGTGAACATATTTGGTTTGAATTTCGGTAAAATGAAAGTATTGAAATGACCCTTGTCGCGAAAATGAAATGTTAGCCTATGTGGTTAGAAGTTTGATAAACAGTGAGCTTGTCCCTCGATGTCCCTTGATGCGAAACATGATATGTGAACCTATTTGGTTTCATATTCGGAAAAATGAAAGTATTGGAATGACCTTGTCGCGAATATGAGATTTTAGCCTATATGGTTAGAAGTTTGATAAAGGTTGAACTTGTCCCTCGATCTCCCTTGATACGAAACATGATATGTGAACCTATTTGATTTTGTATTCGGCAAAATGAAATTATTTGAATGACCATTGTCCCAAAAATGAGATTTTAGCCTATATGGTTAAAAGTTTGATAAATATTAATGTTGAATTTGTCCCTCGATGTCCTTTATTGCGTAACATAATATTTGAACCAATTTCGTTTTAAATTTGGTAAAGAGAAAGTCATGAGATGACCCTTATCACGAAAACGAGATTTTAGCTTATATTGTTACATGTTTGTTAAATATGAAGGTTGAACATGTCCCTCGATGTCCCTTGATGCGAAACATGATATGTGAACATATTTGGTTTGAATTTCGGTAAAATGAAAGTATTGAAATGACCCTTGTCGCGAAAATGAAATGTTAGCCTATGTGGTTAGAAGTTTGATAAAGAGTGAGCTTGTCCCTCGATGTCCCTTGATGCGAAACAAGATATGTGAACCTATTTGGTTTCATATTCGGAAAAATGAAAGTATTGGAATGACTTTGTCGCGAAAATGAGATTTTAGCCTATATGGTTAGAAGTTTGATAAAGGTTGAACTTGTCCCTCGATCTCCCTTGATACGAAACATGATATGTGAACCTATTTGGTTTTGTATTCGGCAAAATGAAATTATTTGAATGACCATTGTCCCAAAAATGAGATTTTAGCCTATATGGTTAAAAGTTTGATAAATATTAATGTTGAATTTGTCCCTCGATGTCCTTTATTGCGTAACATAATATTTGAACCAATTTCGTTTTAAATTTGGTAAATAGAAAGTCATGAGATGACCCTTATCGCGAAAACGAGATTTTAGCTTATATTGTTACATGTTTGTTAAATATGAAGGTTGAACATGTCCCTCGATGTCCCTTGATGCGAAACATGATATGTGAACCTATTTGGTTTGAAATTCGGTAAAATGAAAGTATTGAAATGACCCTTGTCGCGAAAATGAAATGTTAGCCTATGTGGTTAGAAGTTTGATAAACATTGAACTTGTCCCTCGATGTCCCTTGATGTGAAACATGATATGTGAACCTATTTGGTTTTATATTCGGAAAAATGAAAGTATTGGAATGACTTTGAGTTTATTGCCTATATGGTTAGAAGTTTGATAAAGGTTGAACTTGTCCCTCGATCTCCCTTGATACGAAACATGATATGTGAACCTATTTGGTTTTGTATTCGGCAAAATGAAATTATTTGAATGACCATTGTCCCAAAAATGAGATTTTAGCCTATATGGTTAAAAGTTTGATAAATATTAATGTTGAATTTGTCCCTCGATGTCCTTTATTGCGTAACATAATATTTGAACCAATTTCGTTTTAAATTTAGTAAATAGAAAGTAATGAGATGACCCTTATCACGAAAACGAGATTTTAGCTTATATTGTTACATGTTTGTTAAATATGAAGGTTGAATGTCCCTCGATGTCCCTTGATGCGAAACATGATATGTGAACATATTTGGTTTGAATTTCGGTAAAATGAAAGTATTGAAATGACCCTTGTCGCGAAAATGAAATGTTAGCCTATGTGGTTAGAAGTTTGATAAACAGTGAGCTTTTCCCTCGATGTCCTTGATGCGAAACATGATATGTGAACCTATTTGGTTTCATATTCGGAAAAATGAAAGTATTGGAATGACTTTGTCCTGAAAATGAGATTTTAACCTATATGGTTAGAAGTTTGATAAAGGTTGAACTTGTCCCTCGATCTCCCTTGATACGAAACATGATATGTGAACCTATTTGGTTTTGTATTCGGCAAAATGAAATTATTTGAATGACCATTGTCCCAAAAATTAGATTTTAGCCTATATGGTTAAAAGTTTGATAAATATTAATGTTGAATTTGTCCCTCGATGTCCCTTGATGCGGAACATGATATGTGAACATATTTGGTTTGAATTTCGGTAAAATGAAAGTATTGAAATGACCCTTGTCGCGAAAATGAAATGTTAGCCTATGTGGTTAGAAGTTTGATAAACAGTGAGCTTGTCCGTCGATGTCCCTTGATGCGAAACATGATATGTGAACCTATTTGGTTTCATATTCGGAAAAATGAAAGTATTGGAATGACTTTGTCGCGAAAATGAGATTTTAGCCTATATGGTTAGAAGTTTGATAAAGGTTGAACTTGTCCCTCGATCTCCCTTGATACGAAACATGATATGTGAACCTATTTGATTTTGTATTCGGCAAAATGAAATTATTTGAATGACCATTGTCCCAAAAATGAGATTTTAGCCTATATGGTTAAAAGTTTGATAAATATTAATGTTGAATTTGTCCCTCGATGTCCTTTATTGCGTAACATAATATTTGAACCAATTTCGTTTTAAATTTGGTAAAGAGAAAGTCATGAGATGACCCTTATCACGAAAACGAGATTTTAGCTTATATTGTTACATGTTTGTTAAATATGAAGGTTGAACATGTCCCTCGATGTCCCTTGATGCGAAACATGATATGTGAACATATTTGGTTTGAATTTCGGTAAAATGAAAGTATTGAAATGACCCTTGTCGCGAAAATGAAATGTTAGCCTATGTGGTTAGAAGTTTGATAAAGAGTGAGCTTGTCCCTCGATGTCCCTTGATGCGAAACAAGATATGTGAACCTATTTGGTTTCATATTCGGAAAAATGAAAGTATTGGAATGACTTTGTCGCGAAAATGAGATTTTAGCCTATATGGTTAGAAGTTTGATAAAGGTTGAACTTGTCCCTCGATCTCCCTTGATACGAAACATGATATGTGAACCTATTTGGTTTTGTATTCGGCAAAATGAAATTATTTGAATGACCATTGTCCCAAAAATGAGATTTTAGCCTATATGGTTAAAAGTTTGATAAATATTAATGTTGAATTTGTCCCTCGATGTCCTTTATTGCGTAACATAATATTTGAACCAATTTCGTTTTAAATTTGGTAAATAGAAAGTCATGAGATGACCCTTATCGCGAAAACGAGATTTTAGCTTATATTGTTACATGTTTGTTAAATATGAAGGTTGAACATGTCCCTCGATGTCCCTTGATGCGAAACATGATATGTGAACCTATTTGGTTTGAAATTCGGTAAAATGAAAGTATTGAAATGACCCTTGTCGCGAAAATGAAATGTTAGCCTATGTGGTTAGAAGTTTGATAAACATTGAACTTGTCCCTCGATGTCCCTTGATGTGAAACATGATATGTGAACCTATTTGGTTTTATATTCGGAAAAATGAAAGTATTGGAATGACTTTGAGTTTATTGCCTATATGGTTAGAAGTTTGATAAAGGTTGAACTTGTCCCTCGATCTCCCTTGATACGAAACATGATATGTGAACCTATTTGGTTTTGTATTCGGCAAAATGAAATTATTTGAATGACCATTGTCCCAAAAATGAGATTTTAGCCTATATGGTTAAAAGTTTGATAAATATTAATGTTGAATTTGTCCCTCGATGTCCTTTATTGCGTAACATAATATTTGAACCAATTTCGTTTTAAATTTAGTAAATAGAAAGTAATGAGATGACCCTTATCACGAAAACGAGATTTTAGCTTATATTGTTACATGTTTGTTAAATATGAAGGTTGAATGTCCCTCGATGTCCCTTGATGCGAAACATGATATGTGAACATATTTGGTTTGAATTTCGGTAAAATGAAAGTATTGAAATGACCCTTGTCGCGAAAATGAAATGTTAGCCTATGTGGTTAGAAGTTTGATAAACAGTGAGCTTTTCCCTCGATGTCCTTGATGCGAAACATGATATGTGAACCTATTTGGTTTCATATTCGGAAAAATGAAAGTATTGGAATGACTTTGTCGTGAAAATGAGATTTTAACCTATATGGTTAGAAGTTTGATAAAGGTTGAACTTGTCCCTCGATCTCCCTTGATACGAAACATGATATGTGAACCTATTTGGTTTTGTATTCGGCAAAATGAAATTATTTGAATGACCATTGTCCCAAAAATTAGATTTTAGCCTATATGGTTAAAAGTTTGATAAATATTAATGTTGAATTTGTCCCTCGATGTCCCTTGATGCGGAACATGATATGTGAACATATTTGGTTTGAATTTCGGTAAAATGAAAGTATTGAAATGACCCTTGTCGCGAAAATGAAATGTTAGCCTATGTGGTTAGAAGTTTGATAAACAGTGAGCTTGTCCGTCGATGTCCCTTGATGCGAAACATGATATGTGAACCTATTTGGTTTCATATTCGGAAAAATGAAAGTATTGGAATGACTTTGTCGCGAAAATGAGATTTTAGCCTATATGGTTAGAAGTTTGATAAAGGTTGAACTTGTCCCTCGATCTCCCTTGATACGAAACATGATATGTGAACCTATTTGATTTTGTATTCGGCAAAATGAAATTATTTGAATGACCATTGTCCCAAAAATTAGATTTTAGCCTATATGGTTAAAAGTTTGATAAATATTAATGTTGAATTCGTCCCTCGATGTCCTTTATTGCGAAACATAATATTTGAACCAATTTCGTTTTAAATTTGGTAAATAGAAAGTAATGAGATGGCCCTTATAACGAAAACGAGATTTTAGCTTATATTGTTACATGTTTGTTAAATATGAAGGTTGAACATGTCCCACGATGTCCCTTGATGCGAAACATGATATGTGAACATATTTGGTTTGAATTTCGGTAAAATGAAAGTATTGAAATGACCCTTGTCGCGAAAATGAAATGTTAGCCTATGTGGTTAGAAGTTTGATAAATAGTGAGCTTGTCCCTCGATGTCCCTTGATGCGAAACATGATATGTCGCCCTATTTGGTTTCATATTCGGAAAAATGAAAGTATTGGAATGACTTTGTCGCGAAAATGAGATTTTAGCCTATATGGTTAGAAGTTTGATAAAGGTTGAACTTGTCCCTCGATCTCCCTTGATACGAAACATGATATGTGAACCTATTTGGTTTTGTATTCGGCAAAATGAAATTATTTGAATGACCATTGTCCCAAAAATGAGATTTTAGCCTATATGGTTAAAAGTTTGACAAATATTAATGTTGAATTTGTCCCTCGATGTCCTTTATTGCGTAACATAATATTTGAACCAATTTCGTTTTAAATTTGGTAAATAGAAAGTCATGAGATGACCCTTATCGCGAAAACGAGATTTTAGCTTATATTGTTACATGTTTGTTAAATATGAAGGTTGAACATGTCCCTCGATGTCCCTTGATACGAAACATGATATGTGAACCTATTTGGTTTGAAATTCGGTAAAATGAAAGTATTGAAATGACACTTGTCGCGAAAATGAAATGTTAGCCTATGTGGTTAGAAGTTTGATAAACAGTGAACTTGTCCCTCGATGTCCTTTGATGGGAAACATGATATGTGAACCTATTTGGTTTTATATTCGGAAAAATGAAAGTATTGGAATGACTTTGAGTTTATTGCCTATATGGTTAGAAGTTTGATAAAGGTTGAACTTGTCCCTCGATCTCCCTTGATACGAAACATGATATGTGAACCTATTTGGTTTTGTATTCGGCAAAATGAAATTATTTGAATGACTATTGTCCCAAAAATGAGATTTTAGCCTATATGGTTAAAAGTTTGATAAATATTAATGTTGAATTTGTCCCTCGATGTCCTTTATTGCGTAACATAATATTTGAACCAATTTCGTTTTAAATTTAGTAAATAGAAAGTAATGAGATGGCCCTTATCACGAAAACGAGATTTTAGCTTATATTGTTACATGTTTGTTAAATATGAAGGTTGAACATGTCCCTCGATGTCCCTTGATGCGAAACATGATATGTGAACATATTTGGTTTGAATTTCGGTAAAATGAAAGTATTGAAATGACCCTTGTCGCGAAAATGAAATGTTAGCCTATGTGGTTAGAAGTTTGATAAACAGTGAGCTTGTCCCTCGATGTCCCTTGATGCGAAACATGATATGTGAACCTATTTGGTTTCATATTCGGAAAAATGAAAGTATTGGAATGACTTTGTCGCGAAAATGAGATTTTAGCCTATATGGTTAGAAGTTTGATAAAGGTTGAACTTGTCCCTCGATCTCCCTTGATACGAAACATGATATGTGAACCTATTTGATTTTGTATTCGGCAAAATGAAATTATTTGAATGACCATTGTCCCAAAAATGAGATTTTAGCCTATATGGTTAAAAGTTTGATAAATATTAATGTTGAATTTGTCCCTCGATGTCCTTTATTGCGTAACATAATATTTGAACCAATTTCGTTTTAAATTTGGTAAAGAGAAAGTCATGAGATGACCCTTATCACGAAAACGAGATTTTAGCTTATATTGTTACATGTTTGTTAAATATGAAGGTTGAACATGTCCCTCGATGTCCCTTGATGCGAAACATGATATGTGAACATATTTGGTTTGAATTTCGGTAAAATGAAAGTATTGAAATGACCCTTGTCGCGAAAATGAAATGTTAGCCTATGTGGTTAGAAGTTTGATAAATAGTGAGCTTGTCCCTCGATGTCCCTTGATGCGAAACATGATATGTGGCCCTATTTGGTTTCATATTCGGAAAAATGAAAGTATTGGAATGACTTTGTCGCGAAAATGAGATTTTAGCCTATATGGTTAGAAGTTTGATAAAGGTTGAACTTGTCCCTCGATCTCCCTTGATACGAAACATGATATGTGAACCTATTTGGTTTTGTATTCGGCAAAATGAAATTATTTGAATGACCATTGTCCCAAAAATGAGATTTTAGCCTATATGGTTAAAAGTTTGATAAATATTAATGTTGAATTTGTCCCTCGATGTCCTTTATTGCGTAACATAATATTTGAACCAATTTCGTTTTAAATTTGGTAAATAGAAAGTCATGAGATGACCCTTATCGCGAAAACGAGATTTTAGCTTATATTGTTACATGTTTGTTAAATATGAAGGTTGAACATGTCCCTCGATGTCCCTTGATACGAAACATGATATGTGAACCTATTTGGTTTGAAATTCGGTAAAATGAAAGTATTGAAATGACACTTGTCGCGAAAATGAAATGTTAGCCTATGTGGTTAGAAGTTTGATAAACAGTGAACTTGTCCCTCGATGTCCTTTGATGGGAAACATGATATGTGAACCTATTTGGTTTTATATTCGGAAAAATGAAAGTATTGGAATGACTTTGAGTTTATTGCCTATATGGTTAGAAGTTTGATAAAGGTTGAACTTGTCCCTCGATCTCCCTTGATACGAAACATGATATGTGAACCTATTTGGTTTTGTATTCGGCAAAATGAAATTATTTGAATGACTATTGTCCCAAAAATGAGATTTTAGCCTATATGGTTAAAAGTTTGATAAATATTAATGTTGAATTTGTCCCTCGATGTCCTTTATTGCGTAACATAATATTTGAACCAATTTCGTTTTAAATTTAGTAAATAGAAAGTAATGAGATGGCCCTTATCACGAAAACGAGATTTTAGCTTATATTGTTACATGTTTGTTAAATATGAAGGTTGAACATGTCCCTCGATGTCCCTTGATGCGAAACATGATATGTGAACATATTTGGTTTGAATTTCGGTAAAATGAAAGTATTGAAATGACCCTTGTCGCGAAAATGAAATGTTAGCCTATGTGGTTAGAAGTTTGATAAACAGTGAGCTTGTCCCTCGATGTCCCTTGATGCGAAACATGATATGTGAACCTATTTGGTTTCATATTCGGAAAAATGAAAGTATTGGAATGACTTTGTCGCGAAAATGAGATTTTAGCCTATATGGTTAGAAGTTTGATAAAGGTTGAACTTGTCCCTCGATCTCCCTTGATACGAAACATGATATGTGAACCTATTTGATTTT
This sequence comes from Medicago sativa, assembly GCF_051527215.1. NCBI lineage: Eukaryota > Viridiplantae > Streptophyta > Magnoliopsida > Fabales > Fabaceae > Medicago > Medicago sativa. The sequence continues at coordinate 49,293,830 of NC_140754.1, read as the reverse complement.
GTATTCGGCAAAATGAAATTATTTGAATGACCATTGTCCCAAAAATGAGATTTTAGCCTATATGGTTAAAAGTTTGATAAATATTAATGTTGAATTTGTCCCTCGATGTCCTTTATTGCGTAACATAATATTTGAACCAATTTCGTTTTAAATTTGGTAAAGAGAAAGTCATGAGATGACCCTTATCACGAAAACGAGATTTTAGCTTATATTGTTACATGTTTGTTAAATATGAAGGTTGAACATGTCCCTCGATGTCCCTTGATGCGAAACATGATATGTGAACATATTTGGTTTGAATTTCGGTAAAATGAAAGTATTGAAATGACCCTTGTCGCGAAAATGAAATGTTAGCCTATGTGGTTAGAAGTTTGATAAAGAGTGAGCTTGTCCCTCGATGTCCCTTGATGCGAAACATGATATGTGAACCTATTTGGTTTCATATTCGGAAAAATGAAAGTATTGGAATGACTTTGTCGCGAAAATGAGATTTTAGCCTATATGGTTAGAAGTTTGATAAAGGTTGAACTTGTCCCTCGATCTCCCTTGATACGAAACATGATATGTGAACCTATTTGGTTTTGTATTCGGCAAAATGAAATTATTTGAATGACCATTGTCCCAAAAATGAGATTTTAGCCTATATGGTTAAAAGTTTGATAAATATTAATGTTGAATTTGTCCCTCGATGTCCTTTATTGCGTAACATAATATTTGACCCAATTTCGTTTTAAATTTGGTAAATAGAAAGTCATGAGATGACCCTTATCGCGAAAACGTAATTTTAGCTTATATTGTTACATGTTTGTTAAATATGAAGGTTGAACATGTCCCTCGATGTCCCTTGATACGAAACATGATATGTGAACCTATTTGGTTTGAAATTCGGTAAAATGAAAGTATTGAAATGACACTTGTCGCGAAAATGAAATGTTAGCCTATGTGGTTAGAAGTTTGATAAACAGTGAACTTGTCCCTCGATGTCCTTTGATGGGAAACATGATATGTGAACCTATTTGGTTTTATATTCGGAAAAATGAAAGTATTGGAATGACTTTGAGTTTATTGCCTATATGCTTAGAAGTTTGATAAAGGTTGAACTTGTCCCTCGATCTCCCTTGATACGAAACATGATATGTGAACCTATTTGGTTTTGTATTCGGCAAAATGAAATTATTTGAATGACTATTGTCCCAAAAATGAGATTTTAGCCTATATGGTTAAAAGTTTGATAAATATTAATGTTGAATTTGTCCCTCGATGTCCTTTATTGCGTAACATAATATTTGAACCAATTTCGTTTTAAATTTAGTAAATAGAAAGTAATGAGATGGCCCTTATCACGAAAACGAGATTTTAGCTTATATTGTTACATGTTTGTTAAATATGAAGGTTGAACATGTCCCTCGATGTCCCTTGATGCGAAACATGATATGTGAACATATTTGGTTTGAATTTCGGTAAAATGAAAGTATTGAAATGACCCTTGTCGCGAAAATGAAATGTTAGCCTATGTGGTTAGAAGTTTGATAAACAGTGAGCTTGTCCCTCGATGTCCCTTGATGCGAAACATGATATGTGAACCTATTTGGTTTCATATTCGGAAAAATGAAAGTATTGGAATGACTTTGTCGCGAAAATGAGATTTTAGCCTATATGGTTAGAAGTTTGATAAAGGTTGAACTTGTCCCTCGATCTCCCTTGATACGAAACATGATATGTGAACCTATTTGATTTTGTATTCGGCAAAATGAAATTATTTGAATGACCATTGTCCCAAAAATGAGATTTTAGCCTATATGGTTAAAAGTTTGATAAATATTAATGTTGAATTTGTCCCTCGATGTCCTTTATTGCGTAACATAATATTTGAACCAATTTCGTTTTAAATTTGGTAAAGAGAAAGTCATGAGATGACCCTTATCACGAAAACGAGATTTTAGCTTATATTGTTACATGTTTGTTAAATATGAAGGTTGAACATGTCCCTCGATGTCCCTTGATGCGAAACATGATATGTGAACATATTTGGTTTGAATTTCGGTAAAATGAAAGTATTGAAATGACCCTTGTCGCGAAAATGAAATGTTAGCCTATGTGGTTAGAAGTTTGATAAAGAGTGAGCTTGTCCCTCGATGTCCCTTGATGCGAAACATGATATGTGAACCTATTTGGTTTCATATTCGGAAAAATGAAAGTATTGGAATGACTTTGTCGCGAAAATGAGATTTTAGCCTATATGGTTAGAAGTTTGATAAAGGTTGAACTTGTCCCTCGATCTCCCTTGATACGAAACATGATATGTGAACCTATTTGGTTTTGTATTCGGCAAAATGAAATTATTTGAATGACCATTGTCCCAAAAATGAGATTTTAGCCTATATGGTTAAAAGTTTGATAAATATTAATGTTGAATTTGTCCCTCGATGTCCTTTATTGCGTAACATAATATTTGACCCAATTTCGTTTTAAATTTGGTAAATAGAAAGTCATGAGATGACCCTTATCGCGAAAACGTAATTTTAGCTTATATTGTTACATGTTTGTTAAATATGAAGGTTGAACATGTCCCTCGATGTCCCTTGATACGAAACATGATATGTGAACCTATTTGGTTTGAAATTCGGTAAAATGAAAGTATTGAAATGACACTTGTCGCGAAAATGAAATGTTAGCCTATGTGGTTAGAAGTTTGATAAACAGTGAACTTGTCCCTCGATGTCCTTTGATGTGAAACATGATATGTGAACCTATTTTGGTTTTATATTCGGAAAAATGAAAGTATTGGAATGACTTTGAGTTTATTGCCTATATGGTTAGAAGTTTGATAAAGGTTGAACTTGTCCCTCGATCTCCCTTGATACGAAACATGATATGTGAACCTATTTGGTTTTGTATTCGGCAAAATGAAATTATTTGAATGACTATTGTCCCAAAAATGAGATTTTAGCCTATATGGTTAAAAGTTTGATAAATATTAATGTTGAATTTGTCCCTCGATGTCCTTTATTGCGTAACATAATATTTGAACCAATTTCGTTTTAAATTTAGTAAATAGAAAGTAATGAGATGACCCTTATCACGAAAACGAGATTTTAGCTTATATTGTTACATGTTTGTTAAATATGAAGGTTGAACATGTCCCTCGATGTCCCTTGATGCGAAACATGATATGTGAACATATTTGGTTTGAATTTCGGTAAAATGAAAGTATTGAAATGACCCTTGTCGCGAAAATGAAATGTTAGCCTATGTGGTTAGAAGTTTGATAAAGAGTGAGCTTGTCCCTCGATGTCCCTTGATGCGAAACATGATATGTGAACCTATTTGGTTTCATATTCGGAAAAATGAAAGTATTGGAATGACTTTGTCGCGAAAATGAGATTTTAGCCTATATGGTTAGAAGTTTGATAAAGGTTGAACTTGTCCCTCGATCTCCCTTGATACGAAACATGATATGTGAACCTATTTGGTTTTGTATTCGGCAAAATGAAATTATTTGAATGACCATTGTCCCAAAAATGAGATTTTAGCCTATATGGTTAAAAGTTTGATAAATATTAATGTTGAATTTGTCCCTCGATGTCCTTTATTGCGTAACATAATATTTGACCCAATTTCGTTTTAAATTTGGTAAATAGAAAGTCATGAGATGACCCTTATCGCGAAAACGTAATTTTAGCTTATATTGTTACATGTTTGTTAAATATGAAGGTTGAACATGTCCCTCGATGTCCCTTGATACGAAACATGATATGTGAACCTATTTGGTTTGAAATTCGGTAAAATGAAAGTATTGAAATGACACTTGTCGCGAAAATGAAATGTTAGCCTATGTGGTTAGAAGTTTGATAAACAGTGAACTTGTCCCTCGATGTCCTTTGATGGGAAACATGATATGTGAACCTATTTGGTTTTATATTCGGAAAAATGAAAGTATTGGAATGACTTTGAGTTTATTGCCTATATGCTTAGAAGTTTGATAAAGGTTGAACTTGTCCCTCGATCTCCCTTGATACGAAACATGATATGTGAACCTATTTGGTTTTGTATTCGGCAAAATGAAATTATTTGAATGACTATTGTCCCAAAAATGAGATTTTAGCCTATATGGTTAAAAGTTTGATAAATATTAATGTTGAATTTGTCCCTCGATGTCCTTTATTGCGTAACATAATATTTGAACCAATTTCGTTTTAAATTTAGTAAATAGAAAGTAATGAGATGGCCCTTATCACGAAAACGAGATTTTAGCTTATATTGTTACATGTTTGTTAAATATGAAGGTTGAACATGTCCCTCGATGTCCCTTGATGCGAAACATGATATGTGAACATATTTGGTTTGAATTTCGGTAAAATGAAAGTATTGAAATGACCCTTGTCGCGAAAATGAAATGTTAGCCTATGTGGTTAGAAGTTTGATAAACAGTGAGCTTGTCCCTCGATGTCCCTTGATGCGAAACATGATATGTGAACCTATTTGGTTTCATATTCGGAAAAATGAAAGTATTGGAATGACTTTGTCGCGAAAATGAGATTTTAGCCTATATGGTTAGAAGTTTGATAAAGGTTGAACTTGTCCCTCGATCTCCCTTGATACGAAACATGATATGTGAACCTATTTGATTTTGTATTCGGCAAAATGAAATTATTTGAATGACCATTGTCCCAAAAATGAGATTTTAGCCTATATGGTTAAAAGTTTGATAAATATTAATGTTGAATTTGTCCCTCGATGTCCTTTATTGCGTAACATAATATTTGAACCAATTTCGTTTTAAATTTGGTAAAGAGAAAGTCATGAGATGACCCTTATCACGAAAACGAGATTTTAGCTTATATTGTTACATGTTTGTTAAATATGAAGGTTGAACATGTCCCTCGATGTCCCTTGATGCGAAACATGATATGTGAACATATTTGGTTTGAATTTCGGTAAAATGAAAGTATTGAAATGACCCTTGTCGCGAAAATGAAATGTTAGCCTATGTGGTTAGAAGTTTGATAAAGAGTGAGCTTGTCCCTCGATGTCCCTTGATGCGAAACATGATATGTGAACCTATTTGGTTTCATATTCGGAAAAATGAAAGTATTGGAATGACTTTGTCGCGAAAATGAGATTTTAGCCTATATGGTTAGAAGTTTGATAAAGGTTGAACTTGTCCCTCGATCTCCCTTGATACGAAACATGATATGTGAACCTATTTGGTTTTGTATTCGGCAAAATGAAATTATTTGAATGACCATTGTCCCAAAAATGAGATTTTAGCCTATATGGTTAAAAGTTTGATAAATATTAATGTTGAATTTGTCCCTCGATGTCCTTTATTGCGTAACATAATATTTGACCCAATTTCGTTTTAAATTTGGTAAATAGAAAGTCATGAGATGACCCTTATCGCGAAAACGTAATTTTAGCTTATATTGTTACATGTTTGTTAAATATGAAGGTTGAACATGTCCCTCGATGTCCCTTGATACGAAACATGATATGTGAACCTATTTGGTTTGAAATTCGGTAAAATGAAAGTATTGAAATGACACTTGTCGCGAAAATGAAATGTTAGCCTATGTGGTTAGAAGTTTGATAAACAGTGAACTTGTCCCTCGATGTCCTTTGATGTGAAACATGATATGTGAACCTATTTTGGTTTTATATTCGGAAAAATGAAAGTATTGGAATGACTTTGAGTTTATTGCCTATATGGTTAGAAGTTTGATAAAGGTTGAACTTGTCCCTCGATCTCCCTTGATACGAAACATGATATGTGAACCTATTTGGTTTTGTATTCGGCAAAATGAAATTATTTGAATGACTATTGTCCCAAAAATGAGATTTTAGCCTATATGGTTAAAAGTTTGATAAATATTAATGTTGAATTTGTCCCTCGATGTCCTTTATTGCGTAACATAATATTTGAACCAATTTCGTTTTAAATTTAGTAAATAGAAAGTAATGAGATGACCCTTATCACGAAAACGAGATTTTAGCTTATATTGTTACATGTTTGTTAAATATGAAGGTTGAACATGTCCCTCGATGTCCCTTGATGCGAAACATGATATGTGAACATATTTGGTTTGAATTTCGGTAAAATGAAAGTATTGAAATGACCCTTGTCGCGAAAATGAAATGTTAGCCTATGTGGTTAGAAGTTTGATAAACAGTGAGCTTGTCCCTCGATGTCCCTTGATGCGAAACATGATATGTGAACCTATTTGGTTTCATATTCGGAAAAATGAAAGTATTGGAATGACTTTGTCGCGAAAATGAGATTTTAGCCTATATGGTTAGAAGTTTGATAAAGGTTGAACTTGTCCCTCGATCTCCCTTGATACGAAACATGATATGTGAACCTATTTGATTTTGTATTCGGCAAAATGAAATTATTTGAATGACCATTGTCCCAAAAATGAGATTTTAGCCTATATGGTTAAAAGTTTGATAAATATTAATGTTGAATTTGTCCCTCGATGTCCTTTATTGCGTAACATAATATTTGAACCAATTTCGTTTTAAATTTGGTAAAGAGAAAGTCATGAGATGACCCTTATCACGAAAACGAGATTTTAGCTTATATTGTTACATGTTTGTTAAATATGAAGGTTGAACATGTCCCTCGATGTCCCTTGATGCGAAACATGATATGTGAACATATTTGGTTTGAATTTCGGTAAAATGAAAGTATTGAAATGACCCTTGTCGCGAAAATGAAATGTTAGCCTATGTGGTTAGAAGTTTGATAAAGAGTGAGCTTGTCCCTCGATGTCCCTTGATGCGAAACATGATATGTGAACCTATTTGGTTTCATATTCGGAAAAATGAAAGTATTGGAATGACTTTGTCGCGAAAATGAGATTTTAGCCTATATGGTTAGAAGTTTGATAAAGGTTGAACTTGTCCCTCGATCTCCCTTGATACGAAACATGATATGTGAACCTATTTGGTTTTGTATTCGGCAAAATGAAATTATTTGAATGACCATTGTCCCAAAAATGAGATTTTAGCCTATATGGTTAAAAGTTTGATAAATATTAATGTTGAATTTGTCCCTCGATGTCCTTTATTGCGTAACATAATATTTGAACCAATTTCGTTTTAAATTTGGTAAATAGAAAGTCATGAGATGACCCTTATCGCGAAAACGTAATTTTAGCTTATATTGTTACATGTTTGTTAAATATGAAGGTTGAACATGTCGCTCGATGTCCCTTGATACGAAACATGATATGTGAACCTATTTGGTTTGAAATTCGGTAAAATGAAAGTATTGAAATGACACTTGTCGCGAAAATGAAATGTTAGCCTATGTGGTTAGAAGTTTGATAAACAGTGAACTTGTCCCTCGATGTCCTTTGATGTGAAACATGATATGTGAACCTATTTTGGTTTTATATTCGGAAAAATGAAAGTATTGGAATGACTTTGAGTTTATTGCCTATATGGTTAGAAGTTTGATAAAGGTTGAACTTGTCCCTCGATCTCCCTTGATACGAAACATGATATGTGAACCTATTTGGTTTTGTATTCGGCAAAATGAAATTATTTGAATGACTATTGTCCCAAAAATGAGATTTTAGCCTATATGGTTAAAAGTTTGATAAATATTAATGTTGAATTTGTCCCTCGATGTCCTTTATTGCGTAACATAATATTTGAACCAATTTCGTTTTAAATTTAGTAAATAGAAAGTAATGAGATGACCCTTATCACGAAAACGAGATTTTAGCTTATATTGTTACATGTTTGTTAAATATGAAGGTTGAACATGTCCCTCGATGTCCCTTGATGCGAAACATGATATGTGAACATATTTGGTTTGAATTTCGGTAAAATGAAAGTATTGAAATGACCCTTGTCGCGAAAATGAAATGTTAGCCTATGTGGTTAGAAGTTTGATAAACAGTGAGCTTGTCCCTCGATGTCCCTTGATGCGAAACATGATATGTGAACCTATTTGGTTTCATATTCGGAAAAATGAAAGTATTGGAATGACTTTGTCGCGAAAATGAGATTTTAGCCTATATGGTTAGAAGTTTGATAAAGGTTGAACTTGTCCCTCGATCTCCCTTGATACGAAACATGATATGTGAACCTATTTGATTTTGTATTCGGCAAAATGAAATTATTTGAATGACCATTGTCCCAAAAATGAGATTTTAGCCTATATGGTTAAAAGTTTGATAAATATTAATGTTGAATTTGTCCCTCGATGTCCTTTATTGCGTAACATAATATTTGAACCAATTTCGTTTTAAATTTGGTAAAGAGAAAGTCATGAGATGACCCTTATCACGAAAACGAGATTTTAGCTTATATTGTTACATGTTTGTTAAATATGAAGGTTGAACATGTCCCTCGATGTCCCTTGATGCGAAACATGATATGTGAACATATTTGGTTTGAATTTCGGTAAAATGAAAGTATTGAAATGACCCTTGTCGCGAAAATGAAATGTTAGCCTATGTGGTTAGAAGTTTGATAAAGAGTGAGCTTGTCCCTCGATGTCCCTTGATGCGAAACATGATATGTGAACCTATTTGGTTTCATATTCGGAAAAATGAAAGTATTGGAATGACTTTGTCGCGAAAATGAGATTTTAGCCTATATGGTTAGAAGTTTGATAAAGGTTGAACTTGTCCCTCGATCTCCCTTGATACGAAACATGATATGTGAACCTATTTGGTTTTGTATTCGGCAAAATGAAATTATTTGAATGACCATTGTCCCAAAAATGAGATTTTAGCCTATATGGTTAAAAGTTTGATAAATATTAATGTTGAATTTGTCCCTCGATATCCTTTATTGCGTAACATAATATTTGAACCAATTTCGTTTTAAATTTGGTAAATAGAAAGTCATGAGATGACCCTTATCGCGAAAACGAGATTTTAGCTTATATTGTTACATGTTTGTTAAATATGAAGGTTGAACATGTCCCTCGATGTCCCTTGATGCAAAACATGATATGTGAACCTATTTGGTTTGAAATTCGGTAAAATGAAAGTATTGAAATGACCCTTGTCGCGAAAATAAAATGTTAGCCTATGTGGTTAGAAGTTTGATAAACAGTGAACTTGTCCCTCGATGTCCCTTGATGTGAAACATGATATGTGAACCTCTTTGGTTTTATATTTGGAAAAATGAAAGTATTGGAATGACTTTGAGTTTATTGCCTATATGGTTAGAAGTTTGATAAAGGTTGAACTTGTCCCTCGATCTCCCTTGATACGAAACATGATATGTGAACCTATTTGGTTTTGTATTCGGCAAAATGAAATTATTTGAATGACCATTGTCCCAAAAATGAGATTTTAGCCTATATGGTTAAAAGTTTGATAAATATTAATGTTGAATTTGTCCCTCGATGTCCTTTATTGCGTAACATAATATTTGAACCAATTTCGTTTTAAATTTAGTAAATAGAAAGTAATGAGATGGCCCTTATCACGAAAACGAGATTTTAGCTTATATTGTTACATGTTTGTTAAATATGAAGGTTGAACATGTCCCTCGATGTCCCTTGATGCGAAACATGATATGTGAACATATTTGGTTTGAATTTCGGTAAAATGAAAGTATTGAAATGACCCTTGTCGCGAAAATGAAATGTTAGCCTATGTGGTTAGAAGTTTGATAAACAGTGAGCTTGTCCCTCGATGTCCCTTGATACGAAACATGATATGTGAACCTATTTGGTTTCATATTCGGAAAAATGAAAGTATTGGAATGACTTTGTCGCGAAAATGAGATTTTAGCCTATATGGTTAGAAGTTTGATAAAGGTTGAACTTGTCCCTCGATCTCCCTTGATACGAAACATGATATGTGAACCTATTTGGTTTTGTATTCGGCAAAATGAAATTATTTGAATGACCATTGTCCCAAAAATGAGATTTTAGCCTATATGGTTAAAAGTTTGATAAATATTAATGTTGAATTTGTCCCTCGATGTCCTTTATTGGTTAACATAATATTTGAACCAATTTCGTTTTAAATTTGGTAAATAGAAAGTCATGAGATGACCCTTATCGCGAAAACGAGATTTTAGCTTATATTGTTACATGTTTGTTAAATATGAAGGTTGACCATGTCCCTCGATTTCCCTTGATGCGAAACATGATATGTGAACCTATTTGGTTTGAAATTCGGTAAAATGAAAGTATTGAAATGACCCTTGTCGCGAAAATGAAATGTTAGCCTATGTGGTTAGAAGTTTGATAAACAGTGAACTTGTCCCCTGATGTCCCTTGATGTGAAACATGATATGTGAACCTATTTGGTTTTATATTCGGATAAATGAAAGTATTGGAATGACTTTGAGTTTATTGCCTATATGGTTAGAAGTTTGATAAAGGTTGAACTTGTCCCTCGATCTCCCTTGATACGAAACATGATATGTGAACCTATTTGGTTTTGTATTCGGCAAAATGAAATTATTTGAATGACCATTGTCCCAAAAATGAGATTTTAGCCTATATGGTTAAAAGTTTGATAAATATTAATGTTGAATTTGTCCCTCGATGTCCTTTATTGCGTAACATAATATTTGAACCAATTTCGTTTTAAATTTAGTAAATAGAAAGTAATGAGATGGCCCTTATCACGAAACGAGATTTTAGCTTATATTGTTACATGTTTGTTAAATATGAAGGTTGAACATGTCCCTCGATGTCCCTTGATGCGAAACATGATATGTGAACATATTTGGTTTGAATTTCGGTAAAATGAATGTATTGAAATGACCCTTGTCGCGAAAATGAAATGTTAGCCTATGTGGTTAGAAGTTTGATAAACAGCGAGCTTGTCCCTCGATGTCCCTTGATGCGAAACATGATATGTGAACCTATTTGGTTTCATATTCGGAAAAATGAAAGTATTGGAATGACTTTGTCGCGAAAATGAGATTTTAGCCTATATGGTTAGAAGTTTGATAAAGGTTGAACTTGTCCCTCGATCTCCCTTGATACGAAACATGATATGTGAACCTATTTGGTTTTGTATTTGGCAAAATGAAATTATTTGAATGACCATTGTCCCAAAAATGAGATTTTAGCCTATATGGTTAAAAGTTTGATAAATATTAATGTTGAATTTGTCCCTCGTTGTCCTTTATTGCGTAACATAATATTTGAACCAATTTCGTTTTAAATTTGGTAAATAGAAAGTCATGAGATGACCCTTATCACGAAAACGAGATTTTAGCTTATATTGTTACATGTTTGTTAAATATGAAGGTTGAACATGTCCCTCGATGTCCCTTGATGCGAAACATGATATGTGAACATATTTGATTTTATATTCGGAAAAATGAAGGTATTGGAATGACTTTGTCGCGAAAATGAGTTTATTGCCTATATGGTTAGAAGTTTGATAAAGGTTGAACTTGTCCCTCGATCTCCCTTGATACGAAACATGATATGTGAACCTATTTGGTTTTGTATTCGGCAAAATGAAATTATTTGAATGACCATTGTCCCAAAAATGAGATTTTAGCCTATATGGTTAAAAGTTTGATAAATATTAATGTTGAATTTGTCCCTCGATGTCCTTTATTGCGAAACATAATATTTGTACCAATTTCGTTTTAAATTTGGTTAATAGAAAGTAATGAGATGACCCTTATCACGAAAACGAGATTTTAGCTTATATTGTTACATGTTTGTTAAATATGAAGGTTGAACATGTCCCTCGATGTCCCTTGATGCGAAACATGATATGTGAACATATTTGGTTTGAATTTCGGTAAAATGAAAGTATTGAAATGACCCTTGTTGCGAAAATGAAATGTTAGCTTATGTGGTTAGAAGTTTGATAAACAGTGAGCTTGTCCCTCGATGTCCTTGATACGAAACATGATATGTGCACCTATTTGGTTTCATATTCGGAAAAATGAAAGTATTGGAATGACTTTGTCGCGAAAATGAGATTTTAGCCTATATGGTTAGAAGTTTGATAAAGGTTGAACTTGTCCCTCGATCTCCCTTGATACGAAACATGATATGTGAACCTATTTGGTTTTGTATTCGGCAAAATGAAATTATTTGAATGACCATTGTCCCAAAAATGAGATTTTAGCCTATATGGTTAAAAGTTTGATAAATATTAATGTTGAATTTGTCCCTCGATGTCCTTTATTGGTTAACATAATATTTGAACCAATTTCGTTTTAAATTTGGTAAATAGAAAGTCGTGAGATGACCCTTATCGCGAAAACGAGATTTTAGCTTATATTGTTACATGTTTGTTAAATATGAAGGTTGACCATGTCCCTCGATTTCCCTTGATGCGAAACATGATATGTGAACCTATTTGGTTTGAAATTCGGTAAAATGAAAGTATTGAAATGACCCTTGTCGCGAAAATGAAATGTTAGCCTATGTGGTTAGAAGTTTGATAAACAGTGAACTTGTCCCCTGATGTCCCTTGATGTGAAACATGATATGTGAACCTACTTGGTTTTATATTCGGATAAATGAAAGTATTGGAATGACTTTGAGTTTATTGCCTATATGGTTAGAAGTTTGATAAAGGTTGAACTTGTCCCTCGATCTCCCTTGATACGAAACATGATATGTGAACCTATTTGGTTTTGTATTCGGCAAAATGAAATTATTTGAATGACCATTGTCCCAAAAATGAGATTTTAGCCTATATGGTTAAAAGTTTGATAAATATTAATGTTGAATTTGTCCCTCGATGTCCTTTATTGCGTAACATAATATTTGAACCAATTTCGTTTTAAATTTAGTAAATAGAAAGTAATGAGATGGCCCTTATCACGAAACGAGATTTTAGCTTATATTGTTACATGTTTGTTAAATATGAAGGTTGAACATGTCCCTCGATGTCCCTTGATGCGAAACATGATATGTGAACATATTTGGTTTGAATTTCGGTAAAATGAATGTATTGAAATGACCCTTGTCGCGAAAATGAAATGTTAGCCTATGTGGTTAGAAGTTTGATAAACAGCGAGCTTGTCCCTCGATGTCCCTTGATGCGAAACATGATATGTGAACCTATTTGGTTTCATATTCGGAAAAATGAAAGTATTGGAATGACTTTGTCGCGAAAATGAGATTTTAGCCTATATGGTTAGAAGTTTGATAAAGGTTGAACTTGTCCCTCGATCTCCCTTGATACGAAACATGATATGTGAACCTATTTGGTTTTGTATTTGGCAAAATGAAATTATTTGAATGACCATTGTCCCAAAAATGAGATTTTAGCCTATATGGTTAAAAGTTTGATAAATATTAATGTTGAATTTGTCCCTCGTTGTCCTTTATTGCGTAACATAATATTTGAACCAATTTCGTTTTAAATTTGGTAAATAGAAAGTCATGAGATGACCCTTATCACGAAAACGAGATTTTAGCTTATATTGTTACATGTTTGTTAAATATGAAGGTTGAACATGTCCCTCGATGTCCCTTGATGCGAAACATGATATGTGAACATATTTGATTTTATATTCGGAAAAATGAAGGTATTGGAATGACTTTGTCGCGAAAATGAGTTTATTGCCTATATGGTTAGAAGTTTGATAAAGGTTGAACTTGTCCCTCGATCTCCCTTGATACGAAACATGATATGTGAACCTATTTGGTTTTGTATTCGGCAAAATGAAATTATTTGAATGACCATTGTCCCAAAAATGAGATTTTAGCCTATATGGTTAAAAGTTTGATAAATATTAATGTTGAATTTGTCCCTCGATGTCCTTTATTGCGAAACATAATATTTGTACCAATTTCGTTTTAAATTTGGTTAATAGAAAGTAATGAGATGACCCTTATCACGAAAACGAGATTTTAGCTTATATTGTTACATGTTTGTTAAATATGAAGGTTGAACATGTCCCTCGATGTCCCTTGATGCGAAACATGATATGTGAACATATTTGGTTTGAATTTCGGTAAAATGAAAGTATTGAAATGACCCTTGTTGCGAAAATGAAATGTTAGCTTATGTGGTTAGAAGTTTGATAAACAGTGAGCTTGTCCCTCGATGTCCTTGATACGAAACATGATATGTGAACCTATTTGGTTTCATATTCGGAAAAATGAAAGTATTGGAATGACTTTGTCGCGAAAATGAGATTTTAGCCTATATGGTTAGAAGTTTGATAAAGGTTGAACTTGTCCCTCGATCTCCCTTGATACGAAACATGATATGTGAACCTATTTGGTTTTGTATTCGGCAAAATGAAATTATTTGAATGACCATTGTCCCAAAAATGAGATTTTAGCCTATATGGTTAAAAGTTTGATAAATATTAATGTTGAATTTGTCCCTCGATGTCCTTTATTGGTTAACATAATATTTGAACCAATTTCGTTTTAAATTTGGTAAATAGAAAGTCATGAGATGACCCTTATCGCGAAAACGAGATTTTAGCTTATATTGTTACATGTTTGTTAAATATGAAGGTTGACCATGTCCCTCGATTTCCCTTGATGCGAAACATGATATGTGAACCTATTTGGTTTGAAATTCGGTAAAATGAAAGTATTGAAATGACCCTTGTCGCGAAAATGAAATGTTAGCCTATGTGGTTAGAAGTTTGATAAACAGTGAACTTGTCCCCTGATGTCCCTTGATGTGAAACATGATATGTGAACCTATTTGGTTTTATATTCGGATAAATGAAAGTATTGGAATGACTTTGAGTTTATTGCCTATATGGTTAGAAGTTTGATAAAGGTTGAACTTGTCCCTCGATCTCCCTTGATACGAAACATGATATGTGAACCTATTTGGTTTTGTATTCGGCAAAATAAAATTATTTGAATGACCATTGTCCCAAAAATGAGATTTTAGCCTATATGGTTAAAAGTTTGATAAATATTAATGTTGAATTTGTCCCTCGATGTCCTTTATTGCGTAACATAATATTTGAACCAATTTCGTTTTAAATTTAGTAAATAGAAAGTAATGAGATGGCCCTTATCACGAAACGAGATTTTAGCTTATATTGTTACATGTTTGTTAAATATGAAGGTTGAACATGTCCCTCGATGTCCCTTGATGCGAAAAATGATATGTGAACATATTTGGTTTGAATTTCGGTAAAATGAATGTATTGAAATGACCCTTGTCGCGAAAATGAAATGTTAGCCTATGTGGTTAGAAGTTTGATAAACAGCGAGCTTGTCCCTCGATGTCCCTTGATGCGAAACATGATATGTGAACCTATTTGGTTTCATATTCGGAAAAATGAAAGTATTGGAATGACTTTGTCGCGAAAATGAGATTTTAGCCTATATGGTTAGAAGTTTGATAAAGGTTGAACTTGTCCCTCGATCTCCCTTGATACGAAACATGATATGTGAACCTATTTGGTTTTGTATTTGGCAAAATGAAATTATTTGAATGACCATTGTCCCAAAAATGAGATTTTAGCCTATATGGTTAAAAGTTTGATAAATATTAATGTTGAATTTGTCCCTCGTTGTCCTTTATTGCGTAACATAATATTTGAACCAATTTCGTTTTAAATTTGGTAAATAGAAAGTCATGAGATGACCCTTATCACGAAAACGAGATTTTAGCTTATATTGTTACATGTTTGTTAAATATGAAGGTTGAACATGTCCCTCGATGTCCCTTGATGCGAAACATGATATGTGAACCTATTTGATTTCATATTCGGAAAAATGAAGGTATTGGAATGACTTTGTCGCGAAAATGAGTTTATTGCCTATATGGTTAGAAGTTTGATAAAGGTTGAACTTGTCCCTCGATCTCCCTTGATACGAAACATGATATGTGAACCTATTTGGTTTTGTATTCGGCAAAATGAAATTATTTGAATGACCATTGTCCCAAAAATGAGATTTTAGCCTATATGGTTAAAAGTTTGATAAATATTAATGTTGAATTTGTCCCTCGATGTCCTTTATTGCGTAACATAATATTTGTACCAATTTCGTTTTAAATTTGGTTAATAGAAAGTAATGAGATGACCCTTATCACGAAAACGAGATTTTAGCTTATATTGTTACATGTTTGTTAAATATGAAGGTTGAACATGTCCCTCGATGTCCCTTGATGCGAAACATGATATGTGAACATATTTGGTTTGAATTTCGGTAAAATGAAAGTATTGAAATGACCCTTGTCGCGAAAATGAAATGTTAGCCTATGTGGTTAGAAGTTTGATAAACAGTGAGCTTGTCCCTCGATGTCCCTTGATGCGAAACATGATATGTGAACCTATTTGGTTTCATATTCGGAAAAATGAAAGTATTGGAATGACTTTGTCGCGAAAATGAGATTTTAGCCTATATGGTTAGAAGTTTGATAAAGGTTGAACTTGTCCCTCGATCTCCCTTGATACGAAACATGATATGTGAACCTATTTGGTTTTGTATTTGGCAAAATGAAATTATTTGAATGACCATTGTCCCAAAAATGAGATTTTAGCCTATATGGTTAAAAGTTTGATAAATATTAATGTTGAATTTGTCCCTCGTTGTCCTTTATTGCGTAACATAATATTTGAACCAATTTCGTTTTAAATTTGGTAAATAGAAAGTCATGAGATGACCCTTATCACGAAAACAAGATTTTAGCTTATATTGTTACATGTTTGTTAAATATGAAGGTTGAACATGTCCCTCGATGTCCCTTGATGCGAAACATGATATGTGAACATATTTGATTTTATATTCGGAAAAATGAAGGTATTGGAATGACTATGTCGCGAAAATGAGTTTATTGCCTATATGGTTAGAAGTTTGATAAAGGTTGAACTTGTCCCTCGATCTCCCTTGATACGAAACATGATATGTGAACCTATTTGGTTTTGTATTCGGCAAAATGAAATTATTTGAATGACCATTGTCCCAAAAATGAGATTTTAGCCTATATGGTTAAAAGTTTGATAAATATTAATGTTGAATTTGTCCCTCGATGTCCTTTATTGCGAAACATAATATTTGTACCAATTTCGTTTTAAATTTGGTTAATAGAAAGTAATGAGATGACCCTTATCACGAAAACGAGATTTTAGCTTATATTGTTACATGTTTGTTAAATATGAAGGTTGAACATGTCCCTCGATGTCCCTTGATGCGAAACATGATATGTGAACATATTTGGTTTGAATTTCGGTAAAATGAAAGTATTGAAATGACCCTTGTTGCGAAAATGAAATGTTAGCTTATGTGGTTAGAAGTTTGATAAACAGTGAGCTTGTCCCTCGATGTCCTTGATGCGAAACATGATATGTGAACCTATTTGGTTTCATATTCGGAAAAATGAAAGTATTGGAATGACTTTGTCGCGAAAATGAGATTTTAGCCTATATGGTTAGAAGTTTGATAGAGGTTGAACTTGTCCCTCGATCTCCCTTGATACGAAACATGATATGTGAACCTATTTGGTTTTGTATTCGGCAAAATGAAATTATTTGAATGACCATTGTCCCAAAAATGAGATTTTAGCCTATATGGTTAAAAGTTTGATAAATATTAATGTTGAATTTGTCCCTCGATGTCCTTTATTGCGTAACATAATATTTGAACCAATTTCGTTTTAAATTTAGTAAATAGAAAGTAATGAGATGACCCTTATCACGAAAACGAGATTTTAGCTTATATTGTTACATGTTTGTTAAATATGAAGGTTGAACATGTCCCTCGATGTCCCTTGATGCGAAACATGATATGTGAACATATTTGGTTTGAATTTCGGTAAAATGAAAGTATTGAAATGACCCTTGTCGCGAAAATGAAATGTTAGCCTATGTGGTTAGAAGTTTGATAAAGAGTGAGCTTGTCCCTCGATGTCCCTTGATGCGAAACATGATATGTGAACCTATTTGGTTTCATATTCGGAAAAATGAAAGTATTGGAATGACTTTGTCGCGAAAATGAGATTTTAGCCTATATGGTTAGAAGTTTGATAAAGGTTGAACTTGTCCCTCGATCTCCCTTGATACGAAACATGATATGTGAACCTATTTGATTTTGTATTCGGCAAAATGAAATTATTTGAATGACCATTGTCCCAAAAATGAGATTTTAGCCTATATGGTTAAAAGTTTGATAAATATTAATGTTGAATTTGTCCCTCGATGTCCTTTATTGCGTAACATAATATTTGAACCAATTTCGTTTTAAATTTGGTAAATAGAAAGTCATGAGATGACCCTTATCGCGAAAACGAGATTTTAGCTTATATTGTTACATGTTTGTTAAATATGAAGGTTGAACATGTCCCTCGATGTCCCTTGATGCAAAACATGATATGTGAACCTATTTGGTTTGAAATTCGGTAAAATGAAAGTATTGAAATGACCCTTGTCGCGAAAATGAAATGTTAGCCTATGTGGTTAGAAGTTTGATAAACAGTGAACTTGTCCCTCGATGACCCTTGATGTGAAACATGATATGTGAACCTCTTTGGTTTTATATTCGGAAAAATGAAAGTATTGGAATGACTTTGAGTTTATTGCCTATATGGTTAGAAGTTTGATAAAGGTTGAACTTGTCCCTCGATCTCCCTTGATACGAAACATGATATGTGAACCTATTTGGTTTTGTATTCGGCAAAATGAAATTATTTGAATGACCATTGTCCCAAAAATGAGATTTTAGCCTATATGGTTAAAAGTTTGATAAATATTAATGTTGAATTTGTCCCTCGATGTCCTTTATTGCGTAACATAATATTTGAACCAATTTCGTTTTAAATTTGGTAAATAGAAAGTCATGAGATGACCCTTATCGCGAAAACGAGATTTTAGCTTATATTGTTACATGTTTGTTAAATATGAAGGTTGAACATGTCCCTCGATGTCCCTTGATGCAAAACATGATATGTGAACCTATTTGGTTTGAAATTCGGTAAAATGAAAGTATTGAAATGACCCTTGTCGCGAAAATGAAATGTTAGCCTATGTGGTTAGAAGTTTGATAAACAGTGAACTTGTCCCTCGATGTCCCTTGATGTGAAACATGATATGTGAACCTCTTTGGTTTTATATTCGGAAAAATGAAAGTATTGGAATGACTTTGAGTTTATTGCCTATATGGTTAGAAGTTTGATAAAGGTTGAACTTGTCCCTCGATCTCCCTTGATACGAAACATGATATGTGAACCTATTTGGTTTTGTATTCGGCAAAATGAAATTATTTGAATGACCATTGTCCCAAAAATGAGATTTTAGCCTATATGGTTAAAAGTTTGATAAATATTAATGTTGAATTTGTCCCTCGATGTCCTTTATTGCGTAACATAATATTTGAACCAATTTCGTTTTAAATTTAGTAAATAGAAAGTAATGAGATGGCCCTTATCACGAAAACGAGATTTTAGCTTATATTGTTACATGTTTGTTAAATATGAAGGTTGAACATGTCCCTCGATGTCCCTTGATGCGAAACATGATATGTGAACATATTTGGTTTGAATTTCAGTAAAATGAAAGTATTGAAATGACCCTTGTCGCGAAAATAAAATGTTAGCCTATGTGGTTAGAAGTTTGATAAACAGTGAACTTGTCCCTCGATGTCCCTTGATGTGAAACATGATATGTGAACCTCTTTGGTTTTATATTCGGAAAAATGAAAGTATTGGAATGACTTTGAGTTTATTGCCTATATGGTTAGAAGTTTGATAAAGGTTGAACTTGTCCCTCGATCTCCCTTGATACGAAACATGATATGTGAACCTATTTGGTTTTGTATTCGGCAAAATGAAATTATTTGAATGACCATTGTCCCAAAAATGAGATTTTAGCCTATATGGTTAAAAGTTTGATAAATATCAATGTTGAATTTGTCCCTCGATGTCCTTTATTGCGTAACATAATATTTGAACCAATTTCGTTTTAAATTTAGTAAATAGAAAGTAATGAGATGGCCCTTATCACGAAAACGAGATTTTAGCTTATATTGTTACATGTTTGTTAAATATGAAGGTTGAACATGTCCCTCGATGTCCCTTGATGCGAAACATGATATGTGAACATATTTGGTTTGAATTTCGGTAAAATGAAAGTATTGAAATGACCCTTGTCGCGAAAATGAAATGTTAGCCTATGTGGTTAGAAGTTTGATAAACAGTGAGCTTGTCCCTCGATGTCCCTTGATACGAAACATGATATGTGAACCTATTTGGTTTCATATTCGGAAAAATGAAAGTATTGGAATGACTTTGTCGCGAAAATGAGATTTTAGCCTATATGGTTAGAAGTTTGATAAAGGTTGAACTTGTCCCTCGATCTCCCTTGATACGAAACATGATATGTGAACCTATTTGGTTTTGTATTCGGCAAAATGAAATTATTTGAATGACCATTGTCCCAAAAATGAGATTTTAGCCTATATGGTTAAAAGTTTGATAAATATTAATGTTGAATTTGTCCCTCGATGTCCTTTATTGGTTAACATAATATTTGAACCAATTTCGTTTTAAATTTGGTAAATAGAAAGTCATGAGATGACCCTTATCGCGAAAACGAGATTTTAGCTTATATTGTTACATGTTTGTTAAATATGAAGGTTGACCATGTCCCTCGATTTCCCTTGATGCGAAACATGATATGTGAACCTATTTGGTTTGAAATTCGGTAAAATGAAAGTATTGAAATGACCCTTGTCGCGAAAATGAAATGTTAGCCTATGTGGTTAGAAGTTTGATAAACAGTGAACTTGTCCCCTGATGTCCCTTGATGTGAAACAAGATATGTGAACCTATTTGGTTTTATATTCGGATAAATGAAAGTATTGGAATGACTTTGAGTTTATTGCCTATATGGTTAGAAGTTTGATAAAGGTTGAACTTGTCCCTCGATCTCCCTTGATACGAAACATGATATGTGAACCTATTTGGTTTTGTATTCGGCAAAATGAAATTATTTGAATGACCATTGTCCCAAAAATGAGATTTTAGCCTATATGGTTAAAAGTTTGATAAATATTAATGTTGAATTTGTCCCTCGATGTCCTTTATTGCGTAACATAATATTTGAACCAATTTCGTTTTAAATTTAGTAAATAGAAAGTAATGAGATGGCCCTTATCACGAAACGAGATTTTAGCTTATATTGTTACATGTTTGTTAAATATGAAGGTTGAACATGTCCCTCGTTGTCCCTTGATGCGAAACATGATATGTGAACATATTTGGTTTGAATTTCGGTAAAATGAATGTATTGAAATGACCCTTGTCGCGAAAATGAAATGTTAGCCTATGTGGTTAGAAGTTTGATAAACAGCGAGCTTGTCCCTCGATGTCCCTTGATGCGAAACATGATATGTGAACCTATTTGGTTTCATATTCGGAAAAATGAAAGTATTGGAATGACTTTGTCGCGAAAATGAGATTTTAGCCTATATGGTTAGAAGTTTGATAAAGGTTGAACTTGTCCCTCGATCTCCCTTGATACGAAACATGATATGTGAACCTATTTGGTTTTGTATTTGGCAAAATGAAATTATTTGAATGACCATTGTCCCAAAAATGAGATTTTAGCCTATATGGTTAAAAGTTTGATAAATATTAATGTTGAATTTGTCCCTCGTTGTCCTTTATTGCGTAACATAATATTTGAACCAATTTCGTTTTAAATTTGGTAAATAGAAAGTCATGAGATGACCCTTATCACGAAAACGAGATTTTAGCTTATATTGTTACATGTTTGTTAAATATGAAGGTTGAACATGTCCCTCGATGTCCCTTGATGCGAAACATGATATGTGAACATATTTGATTTTATATTCGGAAAAATGAAGGTATTGGAATGACTTTGTCGTGAAAATGAGTTTATTGCCTATATGGTTAGAAGTTTGATAAAGGTTGAACTTGTCCCTCGATCTCCCTTGATACGAAACATGATATGTGAACCTATTTGGTTTTGTATTCGGCAAAATGAAATTATTTGAATGACCATTGTCCCAAAAATGAGATTTTAGCCTATATGGTTAAAAGTTTGATAAATATTAATGTTGAATTTGTCCCTCGATGTCCTTTATTGCGAAACATAATATTTGTACCAATTTCGTTTTAAATTTGGTTAATAGAAAGTAATGAGATGACCCTTATCACGAAAACGAGATTTTAGCTTATATTGTTACATGTTTGTTAAATATGAAGGTTGAACATGTCCCTCGATGTCCCTTGATGCGAAACATGATATGTGAACATATTTGGTTTGAATTTCGGTAAAATGAAAGTATTGAAATGACCCTTGTTGCGAAAATGAAATGTTAGCTTATGTGGTTAGAAGTTTGATAAACAGTGAGCTTGTCCCTCGATGTCCTTGATGCGAAACATGATATGTGAACCTATTTGGTTTCATATTCGGAAAAATGAAAGTATTGGAATGACTTTGTCGCGAAAATGAGATTTTAGCCTATATGGTTAGAAGTTTGATAAAGGTTGAACTTGTCCCTCGATCTCCCTTGATACGAAACATGATATGTGAACCTATTTGGTTTTGTATTCGGCAAAATGAAATTATTTGAATGACCATTGTCCCAAAAATGAGATTTTAGCCTATATGGTTAAAAGTTTGATAAATATTAATGTTGAATTTGTCCCTCGATGTCCTTTATTGCGTAACATAATATTTGAACCAATTTCGTTTTAAATTTAGTAAATAGAAAGTAATGAGATGACCCTTATCACGAAAACGAGATTTTAGCTTATATTGTTACATGTTTGTTAAATATGAAGGTTGAACATGTCCCTCGATGTCCCTTGATGCGAAACATGATATGTGAACATATTTGGTTTGAATTTCGGTAAAATGAAAGTATTGAAATGACCCTTGTCGCGAAAATGAAATGTTAGCCTATGTGGTTAGAAGTTTGATAAACAGTGAGCTTGTCCCTCGATGTCCCTTGATACGAAACATGATATGTGAACCTATTTGGTTTCATATTCGGAAAAATGAAAGTATTGGAATGACTTTGTCGCGAAAATGAGATTTTAGCCTATATGGTTAGAAGTTTGATAAAGGTTGAACTTGTCCCTCGATCTCCCTTGATACGAAACATGATATGTGAACCTATTTGGTTTTGTATTCGGCAAAATGAAATTATTTGAATGACCATTGTCCCAAAAATGAGATTTTAGCCTATATGGTTAAAAGTTTGATAAATATTAATGTTGAATTTGTCCCTCGATGTCCTTTATTGGTTAACATAATATTTGAACCAATTTCGTTTTAAATTTGGTAAATAGAAAGTCATGAGATGACCCTTATCGCGAAAACGAGATTTTAGCTTATATTGTTACATGTTTGTTAAATATGAAGGTTGACCATGTCCCTCGATTTCCCTTGATGCGAAACATGATATGTGAACCTATTTGGTTTGAAATTCGGTAAAATGAAAGTATTGAAATGACCCTTGTCGCGAAAATGAAATGTTAGCCTATGTGGTTAGAAGTTTGATAAACAGTGAACTTGTCCCCTGATGTCCCTTGATGTGAAACATGATATGTGAACCTATTTGGTTTTATATTCGGATAAATGAAAGTATTGGAATGACTTTGAGTTTATTGCCTATATGGTTAGAAGTTTGATAAAGGTTGAACTTGTCCCTCGATCTCCCTTGATACGAAACATGATATGTGAACCTATTTGGTTTTGTATTCGGCAAAATGAAATTATTTGAATGACCATTGTCCCAAAAATGAGATTTTAGCCTATATGGTTAAAAGTTTGATAAATATTAATGTTGAATTTGTCCCTCGATGTCCTTTATTGCGTAACATAATATTTGAACCAATTTCGTTTTAAATTTAGTAAATAGAAAGTAATGAGATGGCCCTTATCACGAAACGAGATTTTAGCTTATATTGTTACATGTTTGTTAAATATGAAGGTTGAACATGTCCCTCGTTGTCCCTTGATGCGAAACATGATATGTGAACATATTTGGTTTGAATTTCGGTAAAATGAATGTATTGAAATGACCCTTTTCGCGAAAATGAAATGTTAGCCTATGTGGTTAGAAGTTTGATAAACAGCGAGCTTGTCCCTCGATGTCCCTTGATGCGAAACATGATATGTGAACCTATTTGGTTTCATATTCGGAAAAATGAAAGTATTGGAATGACTTTGTCGCGAAAATGAGATTTTAGCCTATATGGTTAGAAGTTTGATAAAGGTAGAACTTGTCCCTCGATCTCCCTTGATACGAAACATGATATGTGAACCTATTTGGTTTTGTATTTGGCAAAATGAAATTATTTGAATGACCATTGTCCCAAAAATGAGATTTTAGCCTATATGGTTAAAAGTTTGATAAATATTAATGTTGAATTTGTCCCTCGTTGTCCTTTATTGCGTAACATAATATTTGAACCAATTTCGTTTTAAATTTGGTAAATAGAAAGTCATGAGATGACCCTTATCACGAAAACGAGATTTTAGCTTATATTGTTACATGTTTGTTAAATATGAAGGTTGAACATGTCCCTCGATGTCCCTTGATGCGAAACATGATATGTGAACATATTTGATTTTATATTCGGAAAAATGAAGGTATTGGAATGACTTTGTCGTGAAAATGAGTTTATTGCCTATATGGTTAGAAGTTTGATAAAGGTTGAACTTGTCCCTCGATCTCCCTTGATACGAAACATGATATGTGAACCTATTTGGTTTTGTATTCGGCAAAATGAAATTATTTGAATGACCATTGTCCCAAAAATGAGATTTTAGCCTATATGGTTAAAAGTTTGATAAATATTAATGTTGAATTTGTCCCTCGATGTCCTTTATTGCGAAACATAATATTTGTACCAATTTCGTTTTAAATTTGGTTAATAGAAAGTAATGAGATGACCCTTATCACGAAAACGAGATTTTAGCTTATATTGTTACATGTTTGTTAAATATGAAGGTTGAACATGTCCCTCGATGTCCCTTGATGCGAAACATGATATGTGAACATATTTGGTTTGAATTTCGGTAAAATGAAAGTATTGAAATGACCCTTGTTGCGAAAATGAAATGTTAGCTTATGTGGTTAGAAGTTTGATAAACAGTGAGCTTGTCCCTCGATGTCCTTGATGCGAAACATGATATGTGAACCTATTTGGTTTCATATTCGGAAAAATGAAAGTATTGGAATGACTTTGTCGCGAAAATGAGATTTTAGCCTATATGGTTAGAAGTTTGATAAAGGTTGAACTTGTCCCTCGATCTCCCTTGATACGAAACATGATATGTGAACCTATTTGGTTTTGTATTCGGCAAAATGAAATTATTTGAATGACCATTGTCCCAAAAATGAGATTTTAGCCTATATGGTTAAAAGTTTGATAAATATTAATGTTGAATTTGTCCCTCGATGTCCTTTATTGCGTAACATAATATTTGAACCAATTTCGTTTTAAATTTAGTAAATAGAAAGTAATGAGATGACCCTTATCACGAAAACGAGATTTTAGCTTATATTGTTACATGTTTGTTAAATATGAAGGTTGAACTGTCCCTCGATGTCCCTTGATGCGAAACATGATATGTGAACCTATTTGGTTTGAAATTCGGTAAAATGAAAGTATTGAAATGACCCTTGTCGCGAAAATGAAATGTTAGCCTATGTGGTTAGAAGTTTGATAAACAGTGAACTTGTCCCCTGATGTCCCTTGATGTGAAACATGATATGTGAACCTATTTGGTTTTATATTCAGATAAATGAAAGTATTGGAATGACTTTGAGTTTATTGCCTATATATGGTTAGAAGTTTGATAAAGGTTGAACTTGTCCCTCGATCTCCCTTGATACGAAACATGATATGTGAACCTATTTGGTTTTGTATTCGGCAAAATGAAATTATTTGAATGACCATTGTCCCAAAAATGAGATTTTAGCCTATATGGTTAAAAGTTTGATAAATATTAATGTTGAATTTGTCCCTCGATGTCCTTTATTGCGTAACATAATATTTGAACCAATTTCGTTTTAAATTTAGTAAATAGAAAGTAATGAGATGGCCCTTATCACGAAACGAGATTTTAGCTTATATTGTTACATGTTTGTTAAATATGAAGGTTGAACATGTCCCTCGATGTCCCTTGATGCGAAACATGATATGTGAACATATTTGGTTTGAATTTCGGTAAAATGAATGTATTGAAATGACCCTTGTCGCGAAAATGAAATGTTAGCCTATGTGGTTAGAAGTTTGATAAACAGTGAGCTTGTCCCTCGATGTCCCTTGATGCGAAACATGATATGTGAACCTATTTGGTTTCATATTCGGAAAAATGAAAGTATTGGAATGACTTTGTCGCGAAAATGAGATTTTAGCCTATATGGTTAGAAGTTTGATAAAGGTTGAACTTGTCCCTCGATCTCCCTTGATACGAAACATGATATGTGAACCTATTTGGTTTTGTATTTGGCAAAATGAAATTATTTGAATGACCATTGTCCCAAAAATGAGATTTTAGCCTATATGGTTAAAAGTTTGATAAATATTAATGTTGAATTTGTCCCTCGTTGTCCTTTATTGCGTAACATAATATTTGAACCAATTTCGTTTTAAATTTGGTAAATAGAAAGTCATGAGATGACCCTTATCACGAAAACGAGATTTTAGCTTATATTGTTACATGTTTGTTAAATATGAAGGTTGAACATGTCCCTCGATGTCCCTTGATGCGAAACATGATATGTGAACATATTTGATTTTATATTCGGAAAAATGAAGGTATTGGAATGACTTTGTCTCGAAAATGAGTTTATTGCCTATATGGTTAGAAGTTTGATAAAGGTTGAACTTGTCCCTCGATCTCCCTTGATACGAAACATGATATGTGAACCTATTTGGTTTTGTATTCGGCAAAATGAAATTATTTGAATGACCATTGTCCCAAAAATGAGATTTTAGCCTATATGGTTAAAAGTTTGATAAATATTAATGTTGAATTTGTCCCTCGATGTCCTTTATTGCGAAACATAATATTTGTACCAATTTCGTTTTAAATTTGGTTAATAGAAAGTAATGAGATGACCCTTATCACGAAAACGAGATTTTAGCTTATATTGTTACATGTTTGTTAAATATGAAGGTTGAACATGTCCCTCGATGTCCCTTGATGCGAAACATGATATGTGAACATATTTGGTTTGAATTTCGGTAAAATGAAAGTATTGAAATGATCCTTGTTGCGAAAATGAAATGTTAGCTTATGTGGTTAGAAGTTTGATAAACAGTGAGCTTGTCCCTCGATGTCCTTGATGCGAAACATGATATGTGAACCTATTTGGTTTCATATTCGGAAAAATGAAAGTATTGGAATGACTTTGTCGCGAAAATGAGATTTTAGCCTATATGGTTAGAAGTTTGATAAAGGTTGAACTTGTCCCTCGATCTCCCTTGATACGAAACATGATATGTGAACCTATTTGGTTTTGTATTCGGCAAAATGAAATTATTTGAATGACCATTGTCCCAAAAATGAGATTTTAGCCTATATGGTTAAAAGTTTGATAAATATTAATGTTGAATTTGTCCCTCGATGTCCTTTATTGCGTAACATAATATTTGAACCAATTTCGTTTTAAATTTAGTAAATAGAAAGTAATGAGATGACCCTTATCACGAAAACGAGATTTTAGCTTATATTGTTACATGTTTGTTAAATATGAAGGTTGAACATGTCCCTCGATGTCCCTTGATGCGAAACATGATATGTGAACATATTTGGTTTGAATTTCGATAAAATGAAAGTATTGAAATGACCCTTGTCGCGAAAATGAAATGTTAGCCTATGTGGTTAGAAGTTTGATAAACAGTGAGCTTGTCCCTCGATGTCCCTTGATGCGAAACATGATATGTGAACCTATTTGGTTTCATATTCGGAAAAATGAAAGTATTGGAATGACTTTGTCGCGAAAATGAAATTTTAGCCTATATGGTTAGAAGTTTGATAAAGGTTGAGCTTGTCCCTCGATCTCCCTTTATACGAAACATGATATGTGAACCTATTTGGTTTTGTATTCGGCAAAATGAAATTATTTGAATGACCATTGTCCCAAAAATGAGATTTTAGCCTATATGGTTAAAAGTTTGATAAATATTAATGTTGAATTTGTCCCTCGATGTCCTTTATTGCGTAACATAATATTTGAACCAATTTCGTTTTAAATTTGGTAAACAGAAAGTCATGAGATGACCCTTATCACGAAAACGAGATTTTAGCTTATATTGTTACATTTTTGTTAAATATGAAGGTTGAACATGTCCCTCGATGTCCCTTGATGCGAAACATGATATGTGAACATATTTGGTTTGAATTTCGGTAAAATGAAAGTATTGAAATGACCCTTGTCGCGAAAATGAAATGTTAGCCTATGTGGTTAGAAGTTTGATAAAGAGTGAGCTTGTCCCTCGATGTCCCTTGATGCGAAACATGATATGTGAACCTATTTGGTTTCATATTCGGAAAAATGAAAGTATTGGAATGACTTTGTCGCGAAAATGAGATTTTAGCCTATATGGTTAGAAGTTTGATAAAGGTTGAACTTGTCCCTCGATCTCCCTTTATACGAAACATGATATGTGAACCTATTTGGTTTTGTATTCGGCAAAATGAAATTATTTGAATGACCATTGTCCCAAAAATGAGATTTTAGCCTATATGGTTAAAAGTTTGATAAATATTAATGTTGAATTTGTCCCTCGATGTCCTTTATTGCGTAACATAATATTTGAACCAATTTCGTTGTAAATTTGGTAAACAGAAAGTCATGAGATGACCCTTATCACGAAAACGAGATTTTAGCTTATATTGTTACATGTTTGTTAAATATGAAGGTTGAACATGTCCCTCGATGTCCCTTGATGCGAAACATGATATGTGAACCTATTTGGTTTGAAATTCGGTAAAATGAAAGTATCGAAATGACCCTTGTCGCGAAAATGAAATGTTAGCCTATGTGGTTAGAAGTTTGATAAACAGTGAACTTGTCCCTCGATGTCCCTTGATGTGAAACATGATATGTGAACCTATTTGGTTTTATATTCGGAAAAATGAAAGTATTGGAATGACTTTGAGTTTATTGCCTATATGGTTAGAAGTTTGATAAAGGTTGAACTTGTCCCTCGATCTCCCTTGATACGAAACATGATATGTGAACCTATTTGGTTTTGTATTCGGCAAAATGAAATTATTTGAATGACCATTGTCCCAAAAATGAGATTTTAGCCTATATGGTTAAAAGTTTGATAAATATTAATGTTGAATTTGTCCCTCGATGTCCTTTATTGCGTAACATAATATTTGAACCAATTTCGTTTTAAATTTGGTAAACAGAAAGTCATGAGATGACCCTTATCACGAAAACGAGATTTTAGCTTATATTGTTACATTTTTGTTAAATATGAAGGTTGAACATGTCCCTCGATGTCCCTTGATGCGAAACATGATATGTGAACATATTTGGTTTGAATTTCGGTAAAATGAAAGTATTGAAATGACCCTTGTCGCGAAAATGAAATGTTAGCCTATGTGGTTAGAAGTTTGATAAAGAGTGAGCTTGTCCCTCGATGTCCCTTGATGCGAAACATGATATGTGAACCTATTTGGTTTCATATTCGGAAAAATGAAAGTATTGGAATGACTTTGTCTCGAAAATGAGTTTATTGCCTATATGGTTAGAAGTTTGATAAAGGTTGAACTTGTCCCTCGATCTCCCTTGATACGAAACATGATATGTGAACCTATTTGGTTTTGTATTCGGCAAAATGAAATTATTTGAATGACCATTGTCCCAAAAATGAGATTTTAGCCTATATGGTTAAAAGTTTGATAAATATTAATGTTGAATTTGTCCCTCGATGTCCTTTATTGCGAAACATAATATTTGTACCAATTTCGTTTTAAATTTGGTTAATAGAAAGTAATGAGATGACCCTTATCACGAAAACGATATTTTAGCTTATATTGTTACATGTTTGTTAAATATGAAGGTTGAACATGTCCCTCGATGTCCCTTTTTGCGAAACATGATATGTGAACATATTTGGTTTGAATTTCGGTAAAATGAAAGTATTGAAATGATCCTTGTTGCGAAAATGAAATGTTAGCTTATGTGGTTAGAAGTTTGATAAACAGTGAGCTTGTCCCTCGATGTCCTTGATGCGAAACATGATATGTGAACCTATTTGGTTTCATATTCGGAAAAATGAAAGTATTGGAATGACTTTGTCGCGAAAATGAGATTTTAGCCTATATGGTTAGAAGTTTGATAAAGGTTGAACTTGTCCCTCGATCTCCCTTGATACGAAACATGATATGTGAACCTATTTGGTTTTGTATTCGGCAAAATGAAATTATTTGAATGACCATTGTCCCAAAAATGAGATTTTAGCCTATATGGTTAAAAGTTTGATAAATATTAATGTTGAATTTGTCCCTCGATGTCCTTTATTGCGTAACATAATATTTGAACCAATTTCGTTTTAAATTTAGTAAATAGAAAGTAATGAGATGACCCTTATCACGAAAACGAGATTTTAGCTTATATTGTTACATGTTTGTTAAATATGAAGGTTGAACATGTCCCTCGATGTCCCTTGATGCGAAACATGATATGTGAACATATTTGGTTTGAATTTCGATAAAATGAAAGTATTGAAATGACCCTTGTCGCGAAAATGAAATGTTAGCCTATGTGGTTAGAAGTTTGATAAACAGTGAGCTTGTCCCTCGATGTCCCTTGATGCGAAACATGATATGTGAACCTATTTGGTTTCATATTCGGAAAAATGAAAGTATTGGAATGACTTTGTCGCGAAAATGAAATTTTAGCCTATATGGTTAGAAGTTTGATAAAGGTTGAGCTTGTCCCTCGATCTCCCTTTATACGAAACATGATATGTGAACCTATTTGGTTTTGTATTCGGCAAAATAAAATTATTTGAATGACCATTGTCCCAAAAATGAGATTTTAGCCTATATGGTTAAAAGTTTGATAAATATTAATGTTGAATTTGTCCCTCGATGTCCTTTATTGCGTAACATAAGATTTGAACCAATTTCGTTTTAAATTTGGTAAACAGAAAGTCATGAGATGACCCTTATCACGAAAACGAGATTTTAGCTTATATTGTTACATTTTTGTTAAATATGAAGGTTGAACATGTCCCTCGATGTCCCTTGATGCGAAACATGATATGTGAACATATTTGGTTTGAATTTCGGTAAAATGAAAGTATTGAAATGACCCTTGTCGCGAAAATGAAATGTTAGCCTATGTGGTTAGAAGTTTGATAAAGAGTGAGCTTGTCCCTCGATGTCCCTTGATGCGAAACATGATATGTGAACCTATTTGGTTTCATATTCGGAAAAATGAAAGTATTGGAATGACTTTGTCGCGAAAATGAGATTTTAGCCTATATGGTTAGAAGTTTGATAAAGGTTGAACTTGTCCCTCGATCTCCCTTTATACGAAACATGATATGTGAACCTATTTGGTTTTGTATTCGGCAAAATGAAATTATTTGAATGACCATTGTCCCAAAAATGAGATTTTAGCCTATATGGTTAAAAGTTTGATAAATATTAATGTTGAATTTGTCCCTCGATGTCCTTTATTGCGTAACATAATATTTGAACCAATTTCGTTGTAAATTTGGTAAACAGAAAGTCATGAGATGACCCTTATCACGAAAACGAGATTTTAGCTTATATTGTTACATGTTTGTTAAATATGAAGGTTGAACATGTCCCTCGATGTCCCTTGATGCGAAACATGATATGTGAACCTATTTGGTTTGAAATTCGGTAAAATGAAAGTATTGAAATGACCCTTGTCGCGAAAATGAAATGTTAGCCTATGTGGTTAGAAGTTTGATAAACAGTGAACTTGTCCCTCGATGTCCCTTGATGTGAAACATGATATGTGAACCTATTTGGTTTTATATTCGGAAAAATGAAAGTATTGGAATGACTTTGAGTTTATTGCCTATATGGTTAGAAGTTTGATAAAGGTTGAACTTGTCCCTCGATCTCCCTTGATACGAAACATGATATGTGAACCTATTTGGTTTTGTATTCGGCAAAATGAAATTATTTGAATGACCATTGTCCCAAAAATGAGATTTTAGCCTATATGGTTAAAAGTTTGATAAATATTAATGTTGAATTTGTCCCTCGATGTCCTTTATTGCGTAACATAATATTTGAACCAATTTCGTTTTAAATTTAGTAAATAGAAAGTAATGAGATGGCCCTTATCACGAAACGAGATTTTAGCTTATATTGTTACATGTTTGTTAAATATGAAGGTTGAACATGTCCCTCGATGTCCCTTGATGCGAAACATGATATGTGAACATATTTGGTTTGAATTTCGGTAAAATGAATGTATTGAAATGACCCTTGTCGCGAAAATGAAATGTTAGCCTATGTGGTTAGAAGTTTGATAAACAGTGAGCTTGTCCCTCGATGTCCCTTGATGCGAAACATGATATGTGAACCTATTTGGTTTCATATTCGGAAAAATGAAAGTATTGGAATGACTTTGTCGCGAAAATGAGATTTTAGCCTATATGGTTAGAAGTTTGATAAAGGTTGAACTTGTCCCTCGATCTCCCTTGATACGAAACATGATATGTGAACCTATTTGGTTTTGTATTTGGCAAAATGAAATTATTTGAATGACCATTGTCCCAAAAATGAGATTTTAGCCTATATGGTTAAAAGTTTGATAAATATTAATGTTGAATTTGTCCCTCGTTGTCCTTTATTGCGTAACATAATATTTGAACCAATTTCGTTTTAAATTTGGTAAATAGAAAGTCATGAGATGACCCTTATCACGAAAACGAGATTTTAGCTTATATTGTTACATGTTTGTTAAATATGAAGGTTGAACATGTCCCTCGATGTCCCTTGATGCGAAACATGATATGTGAACATATTTGATTTTATATTCGGAAAAATGAAGGTATTGGAATGACTTTGTCTCGAAAATGAGTTTATTGCCTATATGGTTAGAAGTTTGATAAAGGTTGAACTTGTCCCTCGATCTCCCTTGATACGAAACATTATATGTGAACCTATTTGGTTTTGTATTCGGCAAAATGAAATTATTTGAATGACCATTGTCCCAAAAATGAGATTTTAGCCTATATGGTTAAAAGTTTGATAAATATTAATGTTGAATTTGTCCCTCGATGTCCTTTATTGCGAAACATAATATTTGTACCAATTTCGTTTTAAATTTGGTTAATAGAAAGTAATGAGATGACCCTTATCACGAAAACGAGATTTTAGCTTATATTGTTACATGTTTGTTAAATATGAAGGTTGAACATGTCCCTCGATGTCCCTTGATGCGAAACATGATATGTGAACATATTTGGTTTGAATTTCGGTAAAATGAAAGTATTGAAATGATCCTTGTTGCGAAAATGAAATGTTAGCTTATGTGGTTAGAAGTTTGATAAACAGTGAGCTTGTCCCTCGATGTCCTTGATGCGAAACATGATATGTGAACCTATTTGGTTTCATATTCGGAAAAATGAAAGTATTGGAATGACTTTGTCGCGAAAATGAGATTTTAGCCTATATGGTTAGAAGTTTGATAAAGGTTGAACTTGTCCCTCGATCTCCCTTGATACGAAACATGATATGTGAACCTATTTGGTTTTGTATTCGGCAAAATGAAATTATTTGAATGACCATTGTCCCAAAAATGAGATTTTAGCCTATATGGTTAAAAGTTTGATAAATATTAATGTTGAATTTGTCCCTCGATGTCCTTTATTGCGTAACATAATATTTGAACCAATTTCGTTTTAAATTTAGTAAATAGAAAGTAATGAGATGACCCTTATCACGAAAACGAGATTTTAGCTTATATTGTTACATGTTTGTTAAATATGAAGGTTGAACATGTCCCTCGATGTCCCTTGATGCGAAACATGATATGTGAACATATTTGGTTTGAATTTCGATAAAATGAAAGTATTGAAATGACCCTTGTCGCGAAAATGAAATGTTAGCCTATGTGGTTAGAAGTTTGATAAACAGTGAGCTTGTCCCTCGATGTCCCTTGATGCGAAACATGATATGTGAACCTATTTGGTTTCATATTCGGAAAAATGAAAGTATTGGAATGACTTTGAGTTTATTGCCTATATGGTTAGAAGTTTGATAAAGGTTGAGCTTGTCCCTCGATCTCCCTTTATACGAAACATGATATGTGAACCTATTTGGTTTTGTATTCGGCAAAATGAAATTATTTGAATGACCATTGTCCCAAAAATGAGATTTTAGCCTATATGGTTAAAAGTTTGATAAATATTAATGTTGAATTTGTCCCTCGATGTCCTTTATTGCGTAACATAATATTTGAACCAATTTCGTTTTAAATTTGGTAAACAGAAAGTCATGAGATGACCCTTATCACGAAAACGAGATTTTAGCTTATATTGTTACATTTTTGTTAAATATGAAGGTTGAACATGTCCCTCGATGTCCCTTGATGCGAAACATGATATGTGAACATATTTGGTTTGAATTTCGGTAAAATGAAAGTATTGAAATGACCCTTGTCGCGAAAATGAAATGTTAGCCTATGTGGTTAGAAGTTTGATAAAGAGTGAGCTTGTCCCTCGATGTCCCTTGATGCGAAACATGATATGTGAACCTATTTGGTTTCATATTCGGAAAAATGAAAGTATTGGAATGACTTTGTCGCGAAAATGAGATTTTAGCCTATATGGTTAGAAGTTTGATAAAGGTTGAACTTGTCCCTCGATCTCCCTTTATACGAAACATGATATGTGAACCTATTTGGTTTTGTATTCGGCAAAATGAAATTATTTGAATGACCATTGTCCCAAAAATGAGATTTTAGCCTATATGGTTAAAAGTTTGATAAATATTAATGTTGAATTTGTCCCTCGATGTCCTTTATTGCGTAACATAATATTTGAACCAATTTCGTTGTAAATTTGGTAAACAGAAAGTCATGAGATGACCCTTATCACGAAAACGAGATTTTAGCTTATATTGTTACATGTTTGTTAAATATGAAGGTTGAACATGTCCCTCGATGTCCCTTGATGCGAAACATGATATGTGAACCTATTTGGTTTGAAATTCGGTAAAATGAAAGTATCGAAATGACCCTTGTCGCGAAAATGAAATGTTAGCCTATGTGGTTAGAAGTTTGATAAACAGTGAACTTGTCCCTCGATGTCCCTTGATGTGAAACATGATATGTGAACCTATTTGGTTTTATATTCGGAAAAATGAAAGTATTGGAATGACTTTGAGTTTATTGCCTATATGGTTAGAAGTTTGATAAAGGTTGAACTTGTCCCTCGATCTCCCTTGATACGAAACATGATATG
The DNA here is from genome assembly GCF_051527215.1 of Medicago sativa. Taxonomy (NCBI): domain Eukaryota; kingdom Viridiplantae; phylum Streptophyta; class Magnoliopsida; order Fabales; family Fabaceae; genus Medicago; species Medicago sativa. The sequence goes on along the minus strand of NC_140754.1, from coordinate 49,258,482 downwards.
TGAACCTATTTGGTTTTGTATTCGGCAAAATGAAATTATTTGAATGACCATTGTCCCAAAAATGAGATTTTAGCCTATATGGTTAAAAGTTTGATAAATATTAATGTTGAATTTGTCCCTCGATGTCCTTTATTGCGTAACATAATATTTGAACCAATTTCGTTTTAAATTTGGTAAACAGAAAGTCATGAGATGACCCTTATCACGAAAACGAGATTTTAGCTTATATTGTTACATTTTTGTTAAATATGAAGGTTGAACATGTCCCTCGATGTCCCTTGATGCGAAACATGATATGTGAACATATTTGGTTTGAATTTCGGTAAAATGAAAGTATTGAAATGACCCTTGTCGCGAAAATGAAATGTTAGCCTATGTGGTTAGAAGTTTGATAAAGAGTGAGCTTGTCCCTCGATGTCCCTTGATGCGAAACATGATATGTGAACCTATTTGGTTTCATATTCGGAAAAATGAAAGTATTGGAATGACTTTGTCTCGAAAATGAGTTTATTGCCTATATGGTTAGAAGTTTGATAAAGGTTGAACTTGTCCCTCGTTCTCCCTTGATACGAAACATGATATGTGAACCTATTTGGTTTTGTATTCGGCAAAATGAAATTATTTGAATGACCATTGTCCCAAAAATGAGATTTTAGCCTATATGGTTAAAAGTTTGATAAATATTAATGTTGAATTTGTCCCTCGATGTCCTTTATTGCGAAACATAATATTTGTACCAATTTCGTTTTAAATTTGGTTAATAGAAAGTAATGAGATGACCCTTATCACGAAAACGATATTTTAGCTTATATTGTTACATGTTTGTTAAATATGAAGGTTGAACATGTCCCTCGATGTCCCTTTTTGCGAAACATGATATGTGAACATATTTGGTTTGAATTTCGGTAAAATGAAAGTATTGAAATGATCCTTGTTGCGAAAATGAAATGTTAGCTTATGTGGTTAGAAGTTTGATAAACAGTGAGCTTGTCCCTCGATGTCCTTGATGCGAAACATGATATGTGAACCTATTTGGTTTCATATTCGGAAAAATGAAAGTATTGGAATGACTTTGTCGCGAAAATGAGATTTTAGCCTATATGGTTAGAAGTTTGATAAAGGTTGAACTTGTCCCTCGATCTCCCTTGATACGAAACATGATATGTGAACCTATTTGGTTTTGTATTCGGCAAAATGAAATTATTTGAATGACCATTGTCCCAAAAATGAGATTTTAGCCTATATGGTTAAAAGTTTGATAAATATTAATGTTGAATTTGTCCCTCGATGTCCTTTATTGCGTAACATAATATTTGAACCAATTTCGTTTTAAATTTAGTAAATAGAAAGTAATGAGATGACCCTTATCACGAAAACGAGATTTTAGCTTATATTGTTACATGTTTGTTAAATATGAAGGTTGAACATGTCCCTCGATGTCCCTTGATGCGAAACATGATATGTGAACATATTTGGTTTGAATTTCGATAAAATGAAAGTATTGAAATGACCCTTGTCGCGAAAATGAAATGTTAGCCTATGTGGTTAGAAGTTTGATAAACAGTGAGCTTGTCCCTCGATGTCCCTTGATGCGAAACATGATATGTGAACCTATTTGGTTTCATATTCGGAAAAATGAAAGTATTGGAATGACTTTGTCGCGAAAATGAGATTTTAGCCTATATGGTTAGAAGTTTGATAAAGGTTGACCTTGTCCCTCGATCTCCCTTTATACGAAACATGATATGTGAACCTATTTGGTTTTGTATTCGGCAAAATGAAATTATTTGAATGACCATTGTCCCAAAAATGAGATTTTAGCCTATATGGTTAAAAGTTTGATAAATATTAATGTTGAATTTGTCCCTCGATGTCCTTTATTGCGTAACATAATATTTGAACCAATTTCGTTGTAAATTTGGTAAACAGAAAGTCATGAGATGACCCTTATCACGAAAACGAGATTTTAGCTTATATTGTTACATGTTTGTTAAATATGAAGGTTGAACATGTCCCTCGATGTCCCTTGATGCGAAACATGATATGTGAACCTATTTGGTTTGAAATTCGGTAAAATGAAAGTATTGAAATGACCCTTGTCGCGAAAATGAAATGTTAGCCTATGTGGTTAGAAGTTTGATAAACAGTGAACTTGTCCCTCGATGTCCCTTGATGTGAAACATGATATGTGAACCTATTTGGTTTTATATTCGGAAAAATGAAAGTATTGGAATGACTTTGAGTTTATTGCCTATATGGTTAGAAGTTTGATAAAGGTTGAACTTGTCCCTCGATCTCCCTTGATACGAAACATGATATGTGAACCTATTTGGTTTTGTATTCGGCAAAATGAAATTATTTGAATGACCATTGTCCCAAAAATGAGATTTTAGCCTATATGGTTAAAAGTTTGATAAATATTAATGTTGAATTTGTCCCTCGATGTCCTTTATTGCGTAACATAATATTTGAACCAATTTCGTTTTAAATTTAGTAAATAGAAAGTAATGAGATGGCCCTTATCACGAAACGAGATTTTAGCTTATATTGTTACATGTTTGTTAAATATGAAGGTTGAACATGTCCCTCGATGTCCCTTGATGCGAAACATGATATGTGAACATATTTGGTTTGAATTTCGGTAAAATGAATGTATTGAAATGACCCTTGTCGCGAAAATGAAATGTTAGCCTATGTGGTTAGAAGTTTGATAAACAGTGAGCTTGTCCCTCGATGTCCCTTGATGCGAAACATGATATGTGAACCTATTTGGTTTCATATTCGGAAAAATGAAAGTATTGGAATGACTTTGTCGCGAAAATGAGATTTTAGCCTATATGGTTAGAAGTTTGATAAAGGTTGAACTTGTCCCTCGATCTCCCTTGATACGAAACATGATATGTGAACCTATTTGGTTTTGTATTTGGCAAAATGAAATTATTTGAATGACCATTGTCCCAAAAATGAGATTTTAGCCTATATGGTTAAAAGTTTGATAAATATTAATGTTGAATTTGTCCCTCGATGTCCTTTATTGCGTAACATAATATTTGAACCAATTTCGTTTTAAATTTAGTAAATAGAAAGTAATGAGATGACCCTTATCACGAAAACGAGATTTTAGCTTATATTGTTACATGTTTGTTAAATATGAAGGTTGAACATGTCCCTCGATGTCCCTTGATGCGAAACATGATATGTGAACATATTTGGTTTGAATTTCGATAAAATGAAAGTATTGAAATGACCCTTGTCGCGAAAATGAAATGTTAGCCTATGTGGTTAGAAGTTTGATAAACAGTGAGCTTGTCCCTCGATGTCCCTTGATGCGAAACATGATATGTGAACCTATTTGGTTTCATATTCGGAAAAATGAAAGTATTGGAATGACTTTGTCGCGAAAATGAAATTTTAGCCTATATGGTTAGAAGTTTGATAAAGGTTGAGCTTGTCCCTCGATCTCCCTTTATACGAAACATGATATGTGAACCTATTTGGTTTTGTATTCGGCAAAATAAAATTATTTGAATGACCATTGTCCCAAAAATGAGATTTTAGCCTATATGGTTAAAAGTTTGATAAATATTAATGTTGAATTTGTCCCTCGATGTCCTTTATTGCGTAACATAAGATTTGAACCAATTTCGTTTTAAATTTGGTAAACAGAAAGTCATGAGATGACCCTTATCACGAAAACGAGATTTTAGCTTATATTGTTACATTTTTGTTAAATATGAAGGTTGAACATGTCCCTCGATGTCCCTTGATGCGAAACATGATATGTGAACATATTTGGTTTGAATTTCGGTAAAATGAAAGTATTGAAATGACCCTTGTCGCGAAAATGAAATGTTAGCCTATGTGGTTAGAAGTTTGATAAAGAGTGAGCTTGTCCCTCGATGTCCCTTGATGCGAAACATGATATGTGAACCTATTTGGTTTCATATTCGGAAAAATGAAAGTATTGGAATGACTTTGTCGCGAAAATGAGATTTTAGCCTATATGGTTAGAAGTTTGATAAAGGTTGAACTTGTCCCTCGATCTCCCTTTATACGAAACATGATATGTGAACCTATTTGGTTTTGTATTCGGCAAAATGAAATTATTTGAATGACCATTGTCCCAAAAATGAGATTTTAGCCTATATGGTTAAAAGTTTGATAAATATTAATGTTGAATTTGTCCCTCGATGTCCTTTATTGCGTAACATAATATTTGAACCAATTTCGTTGTAAATTTGGTAAACAGAAAGTCATGAGATGACCCTTATCACGAAAACGAGATTTTAGCTTATATTGTTACATGTTTGTTAAATATGAAGGTTGAACATGTCCCTCGATGTCCCTTGATGCGAAACATGATATGTGAACCTATTTGGTTTGAAATTCGGTAAAATGAAAGTATTGAAATGACCCTTGTCGCGAAAATGAAATGTTAGCCTATGTGGTTAGAAGTTTGATAAACAGTGAACTTGTCCCTCGATGTCCCTTGATGTGAAACATGATATGTGAACCTATTTGGTTTTATATTCGGAAAAATGAAAGTATTGGAATGACTTTGAGTTTATTGCCTATATGGTTAGAAGTTTGATAAAGGTTGAACTTGTCCCTCGATCTCCCTTGATACGAAACATGATAGGTGAACCTATTTGGTTTTGTATTCGGCAAAATGAAATTATTTGAATGACCATTGTCCCAAAAATGAGATTTTAGCCTATATGGTTAAAAGTTTGATAAATATTAATGTTGAATTTGTCCCTCGATGTCCTTTATTGCGTAACATAATATTTGAACCAATTTCGTTTTAAATTTAGTAAATAGAAAGTAATGAGATGGCCCTTATCACGAAACGAGATTTTAGCTTATATTGTTACATGTTTGTTAAATATGAAGGTTGAACATGTCCCTCGATGTCCCTTGATGCGAAACATGATATGTGAACATATTTGGTTTGAATTTCGGTAAAATGAATGTATTGAAATGACCCTTGTCGCGAAAATGAAATGTTAGCCTATGTGGTTAGAAGTTTGATAAACAGTGAGCTTGTCCCTCGATGTCCCTTGATGCGAAACATGATATGTGAACCTATTTGGTTTCATATTCGGAAAAATGAAAGTATTGGAATGACTTTGTCGCGAAAATGAGATTTTAGCCTATATGGTTAGAAGTTTGATAAAGGTTGAACTTGTCCCTCGATCTCCCTTGATACGAAACATGATATGTGAACCTATTTGGTTTTGTATTTGGCAAAATGAAATTATTTGAATGACCATTGTCCCAAAAATGAGATTTTAGCCTATATGGTTAAAAGTTTGATAAATATTAATGTTGAATTTGTCCCTCGTTGTCCTTTATTGCGTAACATAATATTTGAACCAATTTCGTTTTAAATTTGGTAAATAGAAAGTCATGAGATGACCCTTATCATGAAAACGAGATTTTAGCTTATATTGTTACATGTTTGTTAAATATGAAGGTTGAACATGTCCCTCGATGTCCCTTGATGCGAAACATGATATGTGAACATATTTGATTTTATATTCGGAAAAATGAAGGTATTGGAATGACTTTGTCTCGAAAATGAGTTTATTGCCTATATGGTTAGAAGTTTGATAAAGGTTGAACTTGTCCCTCGATCTCCCTTGATACGAAACATTATATGTGAACCTATTTGGTTTTGTATTCGGCAAAATGAAATTATTTGAATGACCATTGTCCCAAAAATGAGATTTTAGCCTATATGGTTAAAAGTTTGATAAATATTAATGTTGAATTTGTCCCTCGATGTCCTTTATTGCGAAACATAATATTTGTACCAATTTCGTTTTAAATTTGGTTAATAGAAAGTAATGAGATGACCCTTATCACGAAAACGAGATTTTAGCTTATATTGTTACATGTTTGTTAAATATGAAGGTTGAACATGTCCCTCGATGTCCCTTGATGCGAAACATGATATGTGAACATATTTGGTTTGAATTTCGGTAAAATGAAAGTATTGAAATGATCCTTGTTGCGAAAATGAAATGTTAGCTTATGTGGTTAGAAGTTTGATAAACAGTGAGCTTGTCCCTCGATGTCCTTGATGCGAAACATGATATGTGAACCTATTTGGTTTCATATTCGGAAAAATGAAAGTATTGGAATGACTTTGTCGCGAAAATGAGATTTTAGCCTATATGGTTAGAAGTTTGATAAAGGTTGAACTTGTCCCTCGATCTCCCTTGATACGAAACATGATATGTGAACCTATTTGGTTTTGTATTCGGCAAAATGAAATTATTTGAATGACCATTGTCCCAAAAATGAGATTTTAGCCTATATGGTTAAAAGTTTGATAAATATTAATGGTGAATTTGTCCCTCGATGTCCTTTATTGCGTAACATAATATTTGAACCAATTTCGTTTTAAATTTAGTAAATAGAAAGTAATGAGATGACCCTTATCACGAAAACGAGATTTTAGCTTATATTGTTACATGTTTGTTAAATATGAAGGTTGAACATGTCCCTCGATGTCCCTTGATGCGAAACATGATATGTGAACATATTTGGTTTGAATTTCGATAAAATGAAAGTATTGAAATGACCCTTGTCGCGAAAATGAAATGTTAGCCTATGTGGTTAGAAGTTTGATAAACAGTGAGCTTGTCCCTCGATGTCCCTTGATGCGAAACATGATATGTGAACCTATTTGGTTTCATATTCGGAAAAATGAAAGTATTGGAATGACTTTGTCGCGAAAATGAAATTTTAGCCTATATGGTTAGAAGTTTGATAAAGGTTGAGCTTGTCCCTCGATCTCCCTTTATACGAAACATGATATGTGAACCTATTTGGTTTTGTATTCGGCAAAATAAAATTATTTGAATGACCATTGTCCCAAAAATGAGATTTTAGCCTATATGGTTAAAAGTTTGATAAATATTAATGTTGAATTTGTCCCTCGATGTCCTTTATTGCGTAACATAAGATTTGAACCAATTTCGTTTTAAATTTGGTAAACAGAAAGTCATGAGATGACCCTTATCACGAAAACGAGATTTTAGCTTATATTGTTACATTTTTGTTAAATATGAAGGTTGAACATGTCCCTCGATGTCCCTTGATGCGAAACATGATATGTGAACATATTTGGTTTGAATTTCGGTAAAATGAAAGTATTGAAATGACCCTTGTCGCGAAAATGAAATGTTAGCCTATGTGGTTAGAAGTTTGATAAAGAGTGAGCTTGTCCCTCGATGTCCCTTGATGCGAAACATGATATGTGAACCTATTTGGTTTCATATTCGGAAAAATGAAAGTATTGGAATGACTTTGTCGCGAAAATGAGATTTTAGCCTATATGGTTAGAAGTTTGATAAAGGTTGAACTTGTCCCTCGATCTCCCTTTATACGAAACATGATATGTGAACCTATTTGGTTTTGTATTCGGCAAAATGAAATTATTTGAATGACCATTGTCCCAAAAATGAGATTTTAGCCTATATGGTTAAAAGTTTGATAAATATTAATGTTGAATTTGTCCCTCGATGTCCTTTATTGCGTAACATAATATTTGAACCAATTTCGTTGTAAATTTGGTAAACAGAAAGTCATGAGATGACCCTTATCACGAAAACGAGATTTTAGCTTATATTGTTACATGTTTGTTAAATATGAAGGTTGAACATGTCCCTCGATGTCCCTTGATGCGAAACATGATATGTGAACCTATTTGGTTTGAAATTCGGTAAAATGAAAGTATTGAAATGACCCTTGTCGCGAAAATGAAATGTTAGCCTATGTGGTTAGAAGTTTGATAAACAGTGAACTTGTCCCTCGATGTCCCTTGATGTGAAACATGATATGTGAACCTATTTGGTTTTATATTCGGAAAAATGAAAGTATTGGAATGACTTTGAGTTTATTGCCTATATGGTTAGAAGTTTGATAAAGGTTGAACTTGTCCCTCGATCTCCCTTGATACGAAACATGATATGTGAACCTATTTGGTTTTGTATTCGGCAAAATGAAATTATTTGAATGACCATTGTCCCAAAAATGAGATTTTAGCCTATATGGTTAAAAGTTTGATAAATATTAATGTTGAATTTGTCCCTCGATGTCCTTTATTGCGTAACATAATATTTGAACCAATTTCGTTTTAAATTTAGTAAATAGAAAGTAATGAGATGGCCCTTATCACGAAACGAGATTTTAGCTTATATTGTTACATGTTTGTTAAATATGAAGGTTGAACATGTCCCTCGATGTCCCTTGATGCGAAACATGATATGTGAACATATTTGGTTTGAATTTCGGTAAAATGAATGTATTGAAATGACCCTTGTCGCGAAAATGAAATGTTAGCCTATGTGGTTAGAAGTTTGATAAACAGTGAGCTTGTCCCTCGATGTCCCTTGATGCGAAACATGATATGTGAACCTATTTGGTTTCATATTCGGAAAAATGAAAGTATTGGAATGACTTTGTCGCGAAAATGAGATTTTAGCCTATATGGTTAGAAGTTTGATAAAGGTTGAACTTGTCCCTCGATCTCCCTTGATACGAAACATGATATGTGAACCTATTTGGTTTTGTATTTGGCAAAATGAAATTATTTGAATGACCATTGTCCCAAAAATGAGATTTTAGCCTATATGGTTAAAAGTTTGATAAATATTAATGTTGAATTTGTCCCTCGTTGTCCTTTATTGCGTAACATAATATTTGAACCAATTTCGTTTTAAATTTGGTAAATAGAAAGTCATGAGATGACCCTTATCATGAAAACGAGATTTTAGCTTATATTGTTACATGTTTGTTAAATATGAAGGTTGAACATGTCCCTCGATGTCCCTTGATGCGAAACATGATATGTGAACATATTTGATTTTATATTCGGAAAAATGAAGGTATTGGAATGACTTTGTCTCGAAAATGAGTTTATTGCCTATATGGTTAGAAGTTTGATAAAGGTTGAACTTGTCCCTCGATCTCCCTTGATACGAAACATTATATGTGAACCTATTTGGTTTTGTATTCGGCAAAATGAAATTATTTGAATGACCATTGTCCCAAAAATGAGATTTTAGCCTATATGGTTAAAAGTTTGATAAATATTAATGTTGAATTTGTCCCTCGATGTCCTTTATTGCGAAACATAATATTTGTACCAATTTCGTTTTAAATTTGGTTAATAGAAAGTAATGAGATGACCCTTATCACGAAAACGAGATTTTAGCTTATATTGTTACATGTTTGTTAAATATGAAGGTTGAACATGTCCCTCGATGTCCCTTGATGCGAAACATGATATGTGAACATATTTGGTTTGAATTTCGGTAAAATGAAAGTATTGAAATGATCCTTGTTGCGAAAATGAAATGTTAGCTTATGTGGTTAGAAGTTTGATAAACAGTGAGCTTGTCCCTCGATGTCCTTGATGCGAAACATGATATGTGAACCTATTTGGTTTCATATTCGGAAAAATGAAAGTATTGGAATGACTTTGTCGCGAAAATGAGATTTTAGCCTATATGGTTAGAAGTTTGATAAAGGTTGAACTTGTCCCTCGATCTCCCTTGATACGAAACATGATATGTGAACCTATTTGGTTTTGTATTCGGCAAAATGAAATTATTTGAATGACCATTGTCCCAAAAATGAGATTTTAGCCTATATGGTTAAAAGTTTGATAAATATTAATGGTGAATTTGTCCCTCGATGTCCTTTATTGCGTAACATAATATTTGAACCAATTTCGTTTTAAATTTAGTAAATAGAAAGTAATGAGATGACCCTTATCACGAAAACGAGATTTTAGCTTATATTGTTACATGTTTGTTAAATATGAAGGTTGAACATGTCCCTCGATGTCCCTTGATGCGAAACATGATATGTGAACATATTTGGTTTGAATTTCGATAAAATGAAAGTATTGAAATGACCCTTGTCGCGAAAATGAAATGTTAGCCTATGTGGTTAGAAGTTTGATAAACAGTGAGCTTGTCCCTCGATGTCCCTTGATGCGAAACATGATATGTGAACCTATTTGGTTTGAAATTCGGTAAAATGAAAGTATCGAAATGACCCTTGTCGCGAAAATGAAATGTTAGCCTATGTGGTTAGAAGTTTGATAAACAGTGAACTTGTCCCTCGATGTCCCTTGATGTGAAACATGATATGTGAACCTATTTGGTTTTATATTCGGAAAAATGAAAGTATTGGAATGACTTTGAGTTTATTGCCTATATGGTTAGAAGTTTGATAAAGGTTGAACTTGTCCCTCGATCTCCCTTGATACGAAACATGATATGTGAACCTATTTGGTTTTGTATTCGGCAAAATGAAATTATTTGAATGACCATTGTCCCAAAAATGAGATTTTAGCCTATATGGTTAAAAGTTTGATAAATATTAATGTTGAATTTGTCCCTCGATGTCCTTTATTGCGTAACATAATATTTGAACCAATTTCGTTTTAAATTTAGTAAATAGAAAGTAATGAGATGGCCCTTATCACGAAACGAGATTTTAGCTTATATTGTTACATGTTTGTTAAATATGAAGGTTGAACATGTCCCTCGATGTCCCTTGATGCGAAACATGATATGTGAACATATTTGGTTTGAATTTCGGTAAAATGAATGTATTGAAATGACCCTTGTCGCGAAAATGAAATGTTAGCCTATGTGGTTAGAAGTTTGATAAACAGTGAGCTTGTCCCTCGATGTCCCTTGATGCGAAACATGATATGTGAACCTATTTGGTTTCATATTCGGAAAAATGAAAGTATTGGAATGACTTTGTCGCGAAAATGAGATTTTAGCCTATATGGTTAGAAGTTTGATAAAGGTTGAACTTGTCCCTCGATCTCCCTTGATACGAAACATGATATGTGAACCTATTTGGTTTTGTATTTGGCAAAATGAAATTATTTGAATGACCATTGTCCCAAAAATGAGATTTTAGCCTATATGGTTAAAAGTTTGATAAATATTAATGTTGAATTTGTCCCTCGTTGTCCTTTATTGCGTAACATAATATTTGAACCAATTTCGTTTTAAATTTGGTAAATAGAAAGTCATGAGATGACCCTTATCACGAAAACGAGATTTTAGCTTATATTGTTACATGTTTGTTAAATATGAAGGTTGAACATGTCCCTCGATGTCCCTTGATGCGAAACATGATATGTGAACATATTTGATTTTATATTCGGAAAAATGAAGGTATTGGAATGACTTTGTCTCGAAAATGAGTTTATTGCCTATATGGTTAGAAGTTTGATAAAGGTTGAACTTGTCCCTCGATCTCCCTTGATACGAAACATGATATGTGAACCTATTTGGTTTTGTATTCGGCAAAATGAAATTATTTGAATGACCATTGTCCCAAAAATGAGATTTTAGCCTATATGGTTAAAAGTTTGATAAATATTAATGTTGAATTTGTCCCTCGATGTCCTTTATTGCGAAACATAATATTTGTACCAATTTCGTTTTAAATTTGGTTAATAGAAAGTAATGAGATGACCCTTATCACGAAAACGAGATTTTAGCTTATATTGTTACATGTTTGTTAAATATGAAGGTTGAACATGTCCCTCGATGTCCCTTGATGCGAAACATGATATGTGAACATATTTGGTTTGAATTTCGGTAAAATGAAAGTATTGAAATGATCCTTGTTGCGAAAATGAAATGTTAGCTTATGTGGTTAGAAGTTTGATAAACAGTGAGCTTGTCCCTCGATGTCCTTGATGCGAAACATGATATGTGAACCTATTTGGTTTTATATTCGGAAAAATGAAAGTATTGGAATGACTTTGAGTTTATTGCCTATATGGTTAGAAGTTTGATAAAGGTTGAACTTGTCCCTCGATCTCCCTTGATACGAAACATGATATGTGAACCTATTTGGTTTTGTATTTGGCAAAATGAAATTATTTGAATGACCATTGTCCCAAAAATGAGATTTTAGCCTATATGGTTAAAAGTTTGATAAATATTAATGTTGAATTTGTCCCTCGTTGTCCTTTATTGCGTAACATAATATTTGAACCAATTTCGTTTTAAATTTAGTAAATAGAAAGTAATGAGATGACCCTTATCACGAAAACGAGATTTTAGCTTATATTGTTACATGTTTGTTAAATATGAAGGTTGAACATGTCCCTCGATGTCCCTTGATGCGAAACATGATATGTGAACATATTTGGTTTGAATTTCGATAAAATGAAAGTATTGAAATGACCCTTGTCGCGAAAATGAAATGTTAGCCTATGTGGTTAGAAGTTTGATAAACGGTGAGCTTGTCCCTCGATGTCCCTTGATGCGAAACATGATATGTGAACCTATTTGGTTTCATATTCGGAAAAATGAAAGTATTGGAATGACTTTGTCGCGAAAATGAAATTTTAGCCTATATGGTTAGAAGTTTGATAAAGGTTGAGCTTGTCCCTCGATCTCCCTTTATACGAAACATGATATGTGAACCTATTTGGTTTTGTATTCGGCAAAATGAAATTATTTGAATGACCATTGTCCCAAAAATGAGATTTTAGCCTATATGGTTAAAAGTTTGATAAATATTAATGTTGAATTTGTCCCTCGATGTCCTTTATTGCGTAACATAATATTTGAACCAATTTCGTTTTAAATTTGGTAAACAGAAAGTCATGAGATGACCCTTATCACGAAAACGAGATTTTAGCTTATATTGTTACATTTTTGTTAAATATGAAGGTTGAACATGTCCCTCGATGTCCCTTGATGCGAAACATGATATGTGAACATATTTGGTTTGAATTTCGGTAAAATGAAAGTATTGAAATGACCCTTGTCGCGAAAATGAAATGTTAGCCTATGTGGTTAGAAGTTTGATAAAGAGTGAGCTTGTCCCTCGATGTCCCTTGATGCGAAACATGATATGTGAACCTATTTGGTTTCATATTCGGAAAAATGAAAGTATTGGAATGACTTTGTCGCGAAAATGAGATTTTAGCCTATATGGTTAGAAGTTTGATAAAGGTTGAACTTGTCCCTCGATCTCCCTTTATACGAAACATGATATGTGAACCTATTTGGTTTTGTATTCGGCAAAATGAAATTATTTGAATGACCATTGTCCCAAAAATGAGATTTTAGCCTATATGGTTAAAAGTTTGATAAATATTAATGTTGAATTTGTCCCTCGATGTCCTTTATTGCGTAACATAATATTTGAACCAATTTCGTTGTAAATTTGGTAAACAGAAAGTCATGAGATGACCCTTATCACGAAAACGAGATTTTAGCTTATATTGTTACATGTTTGTTAAATATGAAGGTTGAACATGTCCCTCGATGTCCCTTGATGCGAAACATGATATGTGAACCTATTTGGTTTGAAATTCGGTAAAATGAAAGTATCGAAATGACCCTTGTCGCGAAAATGAAATGTTAGCCTATGTGGTTAGAAGTTTGATAAACAGTGAACTTGTCCCTCGATGTCCCTTGATGTGAAACATGATATGTGAACCTATTTGGTTTTATATTCGGAAAAATGAAAGTATTGGAATGACTTTGAGTTTATTGCCTATATGGTTAGAAGTTTGATAAAGGTTGAACTTGTCCCTCGATCTCCCTTGATACGAAACATGATATGTGAACCTATTTGGTTTTGTATTCGGCAAAATGAAATTATTTGAATGACCATTGTCCCAAAAATGAGATTTTAGCCTATATGGTTAAAAGTTTGATAAATATTAATGTTGAATTTGTCCCTCGATGTCCTTTATTGCGTAACATAATATTTGAACCAATTTCGTTTTAAATTTGGTAAACAGAAAGTCATGAGATGACCCTTATCACGAAAACGAGATTTTAGCTTATATTGTTACATTTTTGTTAAATATGAAGGTTGAACATGTCCCTCGATGTCCCTTGATGCGAAACATGATATGTGAACATATTTGGTTTGAATTTCGGTAAAATGAAAGTATTGAAATGACCCTTGTCGCGAAAATGAAATGTTAGCCTATGTGGTTAGAAGTTTGATAAAGAGTGAGCTTGTCCCTCGATGTCCCTTGATGCGAAACATGATATGTGAACCTATTTGGTTTCATATTCGGAAAAATGAAAGTATTGGAATGACTTTGTCGCGAAAATGAGATTTTAGCCTATATGGTTAGAAGTTTGATAAAGGTTGAACTTGTCCCTCGATCTCCCTTTATACGAAACATGATATGTGAACCTATTTGGTTTTGTATTCGGCAAAATGAAATTATTTGAATGACCATTGTCCCAAAAATGAGATTTTAGCCTATATGGTTAAAAGTTTGATAAATATTAATGTTGAATTTGTCCCTCGATGTCCTTTATTGCGTAACATAATATTTGAACCAATTTCGTTGTAAATTTGGTAAACAGAAAGTCATGAGATGACCCTTATCACGAAAACGAGATTTTAGCTTATATTGTTACATGTTTGTTAAATATGAAGGTTGAACATGTCCCTCGATGTCCCTTGATGCGAAACATGATATGTGAACCTATTTGGTTTGAAATTCGGTAAAATGAAAGTATCGAAATGACCCTTGTCGCGAAAATGAAATGTTAGCCTATGTGGTTAGAAGTTTGATAAACAGTGAACTTGTCCCTCGATGTCCCTTGATGTGAAACATGATATGTGAACCTATTTGGTTTTATATTCGGAAAAATGAAAGTATTGGAATGACTTTGAGTTTATTGCCTATATGGTTAGAAGTTTGATAAAGGTTGAACTTGTCCCTCGATCTCCCTTGATACGAAACATGATATGTGAACCTATTTGGTTTTGTATTCGGCAAAATGAAATTATTTGAATGACCATTGTCCCAAAAATGAGATTTTAGCCTATATGGTTAAAAGTTTGATAAATATTAATGTTGAATTTGTCCCTCGATGTCCTTTATTGCGTAACATAATATTTGAACCAATTTCGTTTTAAATTTGGTAAACAGAAAGTCATGAGATGACCCTTATCACGAAAACGAGATTTTAGCTTATATTGTTACATTTTTGTTAAATATGAAGGTTGAACATGTCCCTCGATGTCCCTTGATGCGAAACATGATATGTGAACATATTTGGTTTGAATTTCGGTAAAATGAAAGTATTGAAATGACCCTTGTCGCGAAAATGAAATGTTAGCCTATGTGGTTAGAAGTTTGATAAAGAGTGAGCTTGTCCCTCGATGTCCCTTGATGCGAAACATGATATGTGAACCTATTTGGTTTCATATTCGGAAAAATGAAAGTATTGGAATGACTTTGTCGCGAAAATGAGATTTTAGCCTATATGGTTAGAAGTTTGATAAAGGTTGAACTTGTCCCTCGATCTCCCTTTATACGAAACATGATATGTGAACCTATTTGGTTTTGTATTCGGCAAAATGAAATTATTTGAATGACCATTGTCCCAAAAATGAGATTTTAGCCTATATGGTTAAAAGTTTTATAAATATTAATGTTGAATTTGTCCCTCGATGTCCTTTATTGCGTAACATAATATTTGAACCAATTTCGTTGTAAATTTGGTAAACAGAAAGTCATGAGATGACCCTTATCACGAAAACGAGATTTTAGCTTATATTGTTACATGTTTGTTAAATATGAAGGTTGAACATGTCCCTCGATGTCCCTTGATGCGAAACATGATATGTGAACCAATTTGGTTTGAAATTCGGTAAAATGAAAGTATTGAAATGACCCTTGTCGCGAAAATGAAATGTTAGCCTATGTGGTTAGAAGTTTGATAAACAGTGAACTTGTCCCTCGATGTCCCTTGATGTGAAACATGATATGTGAACCTATTTGGTTTTATATTCGGAAAAATGAAAGTATTGGAATGACTTTGAGTTTATTGCCTATATAGTTAGAAGTTTGATAAAGGTTGAACTTGTCCCTCGATCTCCCTTGATACGAAACATGATATGTGAACCTATTTGGTTTTGTATTCGGCAAAATGAAATTATTTGAATGACCATTGTCCCAAAAATGAGATTTTAGCCTATATGGTTAAAAGTTTGATAAATATTAATGTTGAATTTGTCCCTCGATGTCCTTTATTGCGTAACATAATATTTGAACCAATTTCGTTGTAAATTTGGTAAACAGAAAGTCATGAGATGACCCTTATCACGAAAACGAGATTTTAGCTTATATTGTTACATGTTTGTTAAATATGAAGGTTGAACATGTCCCTCGATGTCCCTTGATGCGAAACATGATATGTGAACCAATTTGGTTTGAAATTCGGTAAAATGAAAGTATTGAAATGACCCTTGTCGCGAAAATAAAATGTTAGCCTATGTGGTTAGAAGTTTGATAAACAATGAACTTGTCCCTCGATGTCCCTTGATGTGAAACATGATATGTGAACCTATTTGGTTTTATATTCGGAAAAATGAAAGTATTGGAATGACTTTGAGTTTATTGCCTATATGGTTAGAAGTTTGATAAAGGTTGAACTTGTCCCTCGATCTCCCTTGATACGAAACATGATATGTGAACCTATTTGGTTTTGTATTCGGCAAAATGAAATTATTTGAATGACCATTGTCCCAAAAATGAGATTTTAGCCTATATGGTTAAAAGTTTTATAAATATTAATGTTGAATTTGTCCCTCGATGTCCTTTATTGCGTAACATAATATTTGAACCAATTTCGTTGTAAATTTGGTAAACAGAAAGTCATGAGATGACCCTTATCACGAAAACGAGATTTTAGCTTATATTGTTACATGTTTGTTAAATATGAAGGTTGAACATGTCCCTCGATGTCCCTTGATGCGAAACATGATATGTGAACCAATTTGGTTTGAAATTCGGTAAAATGAAAGTATTGAAATGACCCTTGTCGCGAAAATGAAATGTTAGCCTATGTGGTTAGAAGTTTGATAAACAGTGAACTTGTCCCTCGATGTCCCTTGATGTGAAACATGATATGTGAACCTATTTGGTTTTATATTCGGAAAAATGAAAGTATTGGAATGACTTTGAGTTTATTGCCTATATAGTTAGAAGTTTGATAAAGGTTGAACTTGTCCCTCGATCTCCCTTGATACGAAACATGATATGTGAACCTATTTGGTTTTGTATTCGGCAAAATGAAATTATTTGAATGACCATTGTCCCAAAAATGAGATTTTAGCCTATATGGTTAAAAGTTTGATAAATATTAATGTTGAATTTGTCCCTCGATGTCCTTTATTGCGTAACATAATATTTGAACCAATTTCGTTGTAAATTTGGTAAACAGAAAGTCATGAGATGACCCTTATCACGAAAACGAGATTTTAGCTTATATTGTTACATGTTTGTTAAATATGAAGGTTGAACATGTCCCTCGATGTCCCTTGATGCGAAACATGATATGTGAACCAATTTGGTTTGAAATTCGGTAAAATGAAAGTATTGAAATGACCCTTGTCGCGAAAATAAAATGTTAGCCTATGTGGTTAGAAGTTTGATAAACAGTGAACTTGTCCCTCGATGTCCCTTGATGTGAAACATGATATGTGAACCTATTTGGTTTTATATTCGGAAAAATGAAAGTATTGGAATGACTTTGAGTTTATTGCCTATATGGTTAGAAGTTTGATAAAGGTTGAACTTGTCCCTCGATCTCCCTTGATACGAAACATGATATGTGAACCTATTTGGTTTTGTATTCGGCAAAATGAAATTATTTGAATGACCATTGTCCCAAAAATGAGATTTTAGCCTATATGGTTAAAAGTTTGATAAATATTAATGTTGAATTTGTCCCTCGATGTCCTTTATTGCGTAACATAATATTTGAACCAATTTCGTTTTAAATTTGGTAAACAGAAAGTCATGAGATGACCCTTATCACGAAAACGAGATTTTAGCTTATATTGTTACATGTTTGTTAAATATGAAGGTTGAACATGTCCCTCGATGTCCCTTGATGCGAAACATGATATGTGAACATATTTGGTTTGAATTTCGGTAAAATGAAAGTATTGAAATGACCCTTGTCGCGAAAATGAAATGTTAGCCTATGTGGTTAGAAGTTTGATAAAGAGTGAGCTTGTCCCTCGATGTCCCTTGATGCGAAACATGATATGTGAACCTATTTGGTTTCATATTCGGAAAAATGAAAGTATTGGAATGACTTTGTCGCGAAAATGAGATTTTAGCCTATATGGTTAGAAGTTTGATAAAGGTTGAACTTGTCCCTCGATCTCCCTTTATACGAAACATGATATGTGAACCTATTTGGTTTTGTATTCGGCAAAATGAAATTATTTGAATGACCATTGTCCCAAAAATGAGATTTTAGCCTATATGGTTAAAAGTTTGATAAATATTAATGTTGAATTTGTCCCTCGATGTCCTTTATTGCGTAACATAATATTTGAACCAATTTCGTTGTAAATTTGGTAAACAGAAAGTCATGAGATGACCCTTATCACGAAAACGAGATTTTAGCTTATATTGTTACATGTTTGTTAAATATGAAGGTTGAACATGTCCCTCGATGTCCCTTGATGCGAAACATGATATGTGAACCTATTTGGTTTGAAATTCGGTAAAATGAAAGTATCGAAATGACCCTTGTCGCGAAAATGAAATGTTAGCCTATGTGGTTAGAAGTTTGATAAACAGTGAACTTGTCCCTCGATGTCCCTTGATGTGAAACATGATATGTGAACCTATTTGGTTTTATATTCGGAAAAATGAAAGTATTGGAATGACTTTGAGTTTATTGCCTATATGGTTAGAAGTTTGATAAAGGTTGAACTTGTCCCTCGATCTCCCTTGATACGAAACATGATATGTGAACCTATTTGGTTTTGTATTCGGCAAAATGAAATTATTTGAATGACCATTGTCCCAAAAATGAGATTTTAGCCTATATGGTTAAAAGTTTGATAAATATTAATGTTGAATTTGTCCCTCGATGTCCTTTATTGCGTAACATAATATTTGAACCAATTTCGTTGTAAATTTGGTAAACAGAAAGTCATGAGATGACCCTTATCACGAAAACGAGATTTTAGCTTATATTGTTACATGTTTGTTAAATATGAAGGTTGAACATGTCCCTCGATGTCCCTTGATGCGAAACATGATATGTGAACCAATTTGGTTTGAAATTCGGTAAAATGAAAGTATTGAAATGACCCTTGTCGCGAAAATAAAATGTTAGCCTATGTGGTTAGAAGTTTGATAAACAGTGAACTTGTCCCTCGATGTCCCTTGATGTGAAACATGATATGTGAACCTATTTGGTTTTATATTCGGAAAAATGAAAGTATTGGAATGACTTTGAGTTTATTGCCTATATGGTTAGAAGTTTGATAAAGGTTGAACTTGTCCCTCGATCTCCCTTGATACGAAACATGATATGTGAACCTATTTGGTTTTGTATTCGGCAAAATGAAATTATTTGAATGACCATTGTCCCAAAAATGAGATTTTAGCCTATATGGTTAAAAGTTTGATAAATATTAATGTTGAATTTGTCCCTCGATGTCCTTTATTGCGTAACATAATATTTGAACCAATTTCGTTTTAAATTTGGTAAACAGAAAGTCATGAGATGACCCTTATCACGAAAACGAGATTTTAGCTTATATTGTTACATTTTTGTTAAATATGAAGGTTGAACATGTCCCTCGATGTCCCTTGATGCGAAACATGATATGTGAACATATTTGGTTTGAATTTCGGTAAAATGAAAGTATTGAAATGACCCTTGTCGCGAAAATGAAATGTTAGCCTATGTGGTTAGAAGTTTGATAAAGAGTGAGCTTGTCCCTCGATGTCCCTTGATGCGAAACATGATATGTGAACCTATTTGGTTTCATATTCGGAAAAATGAAAGTATTGGAATGACTTTGTCGCGAAAATGAGATTTTAGCCTATATGGTTAGAAGTTTGATAAAGGTTGAACTTGTCCCTCGATCTCCCTTTATACGAAACATGATATGTGAACCTATTTGGTTTTGTATTCGGCAAAATGAAATTATTTGAATGACCATTGTCCCAAAAATGAGATTTTAGCCTATATGGTTAAAAGTTTGATAAATATTAATGTTGAATTTGTCCCTCGATGTCCTTTATTGCGTAACATAATATTTGAACCAATTTCGTTGTAAATTTGGTAAACAGAAAGTCATGAGATGACCCTTATCACGAAAACGAGATTTTAGCTTATATTGTTACATGTTTGTTAAATATGAAGGTTGAACATGTCCCTCGATGTCCCTTGATGCGAAACATGATATGTGAACCTATTTGGTTTGAAATTCGGTAAAATGAAAGTATTGAAATGACCCTTGTCGCGAAAATGAAATGTTAGCCTATGTGGTTAGAAGTTTGATAAACAGTGAACTTGTCCCTCGATGTCCCTTGATGTGAAACATGATATGTGAACCTATTTGGTTTTATATTCGGAAAAATGAAAGTATTGGAATGACTTTGAGTTTATTGCCTATATGGTTAGAAGTTTGATAAAGGTTGAACTTGTCCCTCGATCTCCCTTGATACGAAACATGATATGTGAACCTATTTGGTTTTGTATTCGGCAAAATGAAATTATTTGAATGACCATTGTCCCAAAAATGAGATTTTAGCCTATATGGTTAAAAGTTTGATAAATATTAATGTTGAATTTGTCCCTCGATGTCCTTTATTGCGTAACATAATATTTGAACCAATTTCGTTGTAAATTTGGTAAACAGAAAGTCATGAGATGACCCTTATCACGAAAACGAGATTTTAGCTTATATTGTTACATGTTTGTTAAATATGAAGGTTGAACATGTCCCTCGATGTCCCTTGATGCGAAACATGATATGTGAACCAATTTGGTTTGAAATTCGGTAAAATGAAAGTATTGAAATGACCCTTGTCGCGAAAATAAAATGTTAGCCTATGTGGTTAGAAGTTTGATAAACAGTGAACTTGTCCCTCGATGTCCCTTGATGTGAAACATGATATGTGAACCTATTTGGTTTTATATTCGGAAAAATGAAAGTATTGGAATGACTTTGAGTTTATTGCCTATATGGTTAGAAGTTTGATAAAGGTTGAACTTGTCCCTCGATCTCCCTTGATACGAAACATGATATGTGAACCTATTTGGTTTTGTATTCGGCAAAATGAAATTATTTGAATGACCATTGTCCCAAAAATGAGATTTTAGCCTATATGGTTAAAAGTTTGATAAATATTAATGTTGAATTTGTCCCTCGATGTCCTTTATTGCGTAACATAATATTTGAACCAATTTCGTTTTAAATTTGGTAAACAGAAAGTCATGAGATGACCCTTATCACGAAAACGAGATTTTAGCTTATATTGTTACATTTTTGTTAAATATGAAGGTTGAACATGTCCCTCGATGTCCCTTGATGCGAAACATGATATGTGAACATATTTGGTTTGAATTTCGGTAAAATGAAAGTATTGAAATGACCCTTGTCGCGAAAATGAAATGTTAGCCTATGTGGTTAGAAGTTTGATAAAGAGTGAGCTTGTCCCTCGATGTCCCTTGATGCGAAACATGATATGTGAACCTATTTGGTTTCATATTCGGAAAAATGAAAGTATTGGAATGACTTTGTCGCGAAAATGAGATTTTAGCCTATATGGTTAGAAGTTTGATAAAGGTTGAACTTGTCCCTCGATCTCCCTTTATACGAAACATGATATGTGAACCTATTTGGTTTTGTATTCGGCAAAATGAAATTATTTGAATGACCATTGTCCCAAAAATGAGATTTTAGCCTATATGGTTAAAAGTTTGATAAATATTAATGTTGAATTTGTCCCTCGATGTCCTTTATTGCGTAACATAATATTTGAACCAATTTCGTTGTAAATTTGGTAAACAGAAAGTCATGAGATGACCCTTATCACGAAAACGAGATTTTAGCTTATATTGTTACATGTTTGTTAAATATGAAGGTTGAACATGTCCCTCGATGTCCCTTGATGCGAAACATGATATGTGAACCTATTTGGTTTGAAATTCGGTAAAATGAAAGTATTGAAATGACCCTTGTCGCGAAAATGAAATGTTAGCCTATGTGGTTAGAAGTTTGATAAACAGTGAACTTGTCCCTCGATGTCCCTTGATGTGAAACATGATATGTGAACCTATTTGGTTTGAAATTCGGTAAAATGAAAGTATCGAAATGACCCTTGTCGCGAAAATGAAATGTTAGCCTATGTGGTTAGAAGTTTGATAAACAGTGAACTTGTCCCTCGATGTCCCTTGATGTGAAACATGATATGTGAACCTATTTGGTTTTATATTCGGAAAAATGAAAGTATTGGAATGACTTTGAGTTTATTGCCTATATGGTTAGAAGTTTGATAAAGGTTGAACTTGTCCCTCGATCTCCCTTGATACGAAACATGATATGTGAACCTATTTGGTTTTGTATTCGGCAAAATGAAATTATTTGAATGACCATTGTCCCAAAAATGAGATTTTAGCCTATATGGTTAAAAGTTTGATAAATATTAATGTTGAATTTGTCCCTCGATGTCCTTTATTGCGTAACATAATATTTGAACCAATTTCGTTGTAAATTTGGTAAACAGAAAGTCATGAGATGACCCTTATCACGAAAACGAGATTTTAGCTTATATTGTTACATGTTTGTTAAATATGAAGGTTGAACATGTCCCTCGATGTCCCTTGATGCGAAACATGATATGTGAACCAATTTGGTTTGAAATTCGGTAAAATGAAAGTATTGAAATGACCCTTGTCGCGAAAATAAAATGTTAGCCTATGTGGTTAGAAGTTTGATAAACAGTGAACTTGTCCCTCGATGTCCCTTGATGTGAAACATGATATGTGAACCTATTTGGTTTTATATTCGGAAAAATGAAAGTATTGGAATGACTTTGAGTTTATTGCCTATATGGTTAGAAGTTTGATAAAGGTTGAACTTGTCCCTCGATCTCCCTTGATACGAAACATGATATGTGAACCTATTTGGTTTTGTATTCGGCAAAATGAAATTATTTGAATGACCATTGTCCCAAAAATGAGATTTTAGCCTATATGGTTAAAAGTTTGATAAATATTAATGTTGAATTTGTCCCTCGATGTCCTTTATTGCGTAACATAATATTTGAACCAATTTCGTTTTAAATTTGGTAAACAGAAAGTCATGAGATGACCCTTATCACGAAAACGAGATTTTAGCTTATATTGTTACATTTTTGTTAAATATGAAGGTTGAACATGTCCCTCGATGTCCCTTGATGCGAAACATGATATGTGAACATATTTGGTTTGAATTTCGGTAAAATGAAAGTATTGAAATGACCCTTGTCGCGAAAATGAAATGTTAGCCTATGTGGTTAGAAGTTTGATAAAGAGTGAGCTTGTCCCTCGATGTCCCTTGATGCGAAACATGATATGTGAACCTATTTGGTTTCATATTCGGAAAAATGAAAGTATTGGAATGACTTTGTCGCGAAAATGAGATTTTAGCCTATATGGTTAGAAGTTTGATAAAGGTTGAACTTGTCCCTCGATCTCCCTTTATACGAAACATGATATGTGAACCTATTTGGTTTTGTATTCGGCAAAATGAAATTATTTGAATGACCATTGTCCCAAAAATGAGATTTTAGCCTATATGGTTAAAAGTTTGATAAATATTAATGTTGAATTTGTCCCTCGATGTCCTTTATTGCGTAACATAATATTTGAACCAATTTCGTTGTAAATTTGGTAAACAGAAAGTCATGAGATGACCCTTATCACGAAAACGAGATTTTAGCTTATATTGTTACATGTTTGTTAAATATGAAGGTTGAACATGTCCC
The DNA here is from genome assembly GCF_051527215.1 of Medicago sativa. Lineage (NCBI taxonomy): Eukaryota > Viridiplantae > Streptophyta > Magnoliopsida > Fabales > Fabaceae > Medicago > Medicago sativa. Next base: position 49,234,649 of record NC_140754.1, on the reverse strand, counting down.
TCGATGTCCCTTGATGCGAAACATGATATGTGAACCTATTTGGTTTGAAATTCGGTAAAATGAAAGTATTGAAATGACCCTTGTCGCGAAAATGAAATGTTAGCCTATGTGGTTAGAAGTTTGATAAACAGTGAACTTGTCCCTCGATGTCCCTTGATGTGAAACATGATATGTGAACCTATTTGGTTTTATATTCGGAAAAATGAAAGTATTGGAATGACTTTGAGTTTATTGCCTATATGGTTAGAAGTTTGATAAAGGTTGAACTTGTCCCTCGATCTCCCTTGATACGAAACATGATATGTGAACCTATTTGGTTTTGTATTCGGCAAAATGAAATTATTTGAATGACCATTGTCCCAAAAATGAGATTTTAGCCTATATGGTTAAAAGTTTGATAAATATTAATGTTGAATTTGTCCCTCGATGTCCTTTATTGCGTAACATAATATTTGAACCAATTTCGTTTTAAATTTGGTAAACAGAAAGTCATGAGATGACCCTTATCACGAAAACGAGATTTTAGCTTATATTGTTACATGTTTGTTAAATATGAAGGTTGAACATGTCCCTCGATGTCCCTTGATGCGAAACATGATATGTGAACATATTTGGTTTGAATTTCGGTAAAATGAAAGTATTGAAATGACCCTTGTCGCGAAAATGAAATGTTAGCCTATGTGGTTAGAAGTTTGATAAAGAGTGAGCTTGTCCCTCGATGTCCCTTGATGCGAAACATGATATGTGAACCTATTTGGTTTCATATTCGGAAAAATGAAAGTATTGGAATGACTTTGTCGCGAAAATGAGATTTTAGCCTATATGGTTAGAAGTTTGATAAAGGTTGAACTTGTCCCTCGATCTCCCTTTATACGAAACATGATATGTGAACCTATTTGGTTTTGTATTCGGCAAAATGAAATTATTTGAATGACCATTGTCCCAAAAATGAGATTTTAGCCTATATGGTTAAAAGTTTGATAAATATTAATGTTGAATTTGTCCCTCGATGTCCTTTATTGCGTAACATAATATTTGAACCAATTTCGTTGTAAATTTGGTAAACAGAAAGTCATGAGATGACCCTTATCACGAAAACGAGATTTTAGCTTATATTGTTACATGTTTGTTAAATATGAAGGTTGAACATGTCCCTCGATGTCCCTTGATGCGAAACATGATATGTGAACCAATTTGGTTTGAAATTCGGTAAAATGAAAGTATTGAAATGACCCTTGTCGCGAAAATAAAATGTTAGCCTATGTGGTTAGAAGTTTGATAAATAGTGAACTTGTCCCTCGATGTCCCTTGATGTGAAACATGATATGTGAACCTATTTGGTTTTATATTCGGAAAAATGAAAGTATTGGAATGACTTTGAGTTTATTGCCTATATGGTTAGAAGTTTGATAAAGGTTGAACTTGTCCCTCGATCTCCCTTGATACGAAACATGATATGTGAACCTATTTGGTTTTGTATTCGGCAAAATGAAATTATTTGAATGACCATTGTCCCAAAAATGAGATTTTAGCCTATATGGTTAAAAGTTTGATAAATATTAATGTTGAATTTGTCCCTCGATGTCCTTTATTGCGTAACATAATATTTGAACCAATTTCGTTTTAAATTTGGTAAACAGAAAGTCATGAGATGACCCTTATCACGAAAACGAGATTTTAGCTTATATTGTTACATGTTTGTTAAATATGAAGGTTGAACATGTCCCTCGATGTCCCTTGATGCGAAACATGATATGTGAACCTATTTGGTTTGAAATTCGGTAAAATGAAAGTATTGAAATGACCCTTGTCGCGAAAATGAAATGTTAGCCTATGTGGTTAGAAGTTTGATAAACAGTGAACTTGTCCCTCGATGTCCCTTGATGTGAAACATGATATGTGAACCTATTTGGTTTTATATTCGGAAAAATGAAAGTATTGGAATGACTTTGAGTTTATTGCCTATATGGTTAGAAGTTTGATAAAGGTTGAACTTGTCCCTCGATCTCCCTTGATACGAAACATGATATGTGAACCTATTTGGTTTTGTATTCGGCAAAATGAAATTATTTGAATGACCATTGTCCCAAAAATGAGATTTTAGCCTATATGGTTAAAAGTTTGATAAATATTAATGTTGAATTTGTCCCTCGATGTCCTTTATTGCGTAACATAATATTTGAACCAATTTCGTTTTAAATTTGGTAAACAGAAAGTCATGAGATGACCCTTATCACGAAAACGAGATTTTAGCTTATATTGTTACATTTTTGTTAAATATGAAGGTTGAACATGTCCCTCGATGTCCCTTGATGCGAAACATGATATGTGAACATATTTGGTTTGAATTTCGGTAAAATGAAAGTATTGAAATGACCCTTGTCGCGAAAATGAAATGTTAGCCTATGTGGTTAGAAGTTTGATAAAGAGTGAGCTTGTCCCTCGATGTCCCTTGATGCGAAACATGATATGTGAACCTATTTGGTTTTATATTCGGAAAAATGAAAGTATTGGAATGACTTTGAGTTTATTGCCTATATGGTTAGAAGTTTGATAAAGGTTGAACTTGTCCCTCGATCTCCCTTGATACGAAACATGATATGTGAACCTATTTGGTTTTGTATTCGGCAAAATGAAATTATTTGAATGACCATTGTCCCAAAAATGAGATTTTAGCCTATATGGTTAAAAGTTTGATAAATATTAATGTTGAATTTGTCCCTCGATGTCCTTTATTGCGTAACATAATATTTGAACCAATTTCGTTTTAAATTTGGTAAACAGAAAGTCATGAGATGACCCTTATCACGAAAACGAGATTTTAGCTTATATTGTTACATGTTTGTTAAATATGAAGGTTGAACATGTCCCTCGATGTCCCTTGATGCGAAACATGATATGTGAACCAATTTGGTTTGAAATTCGGTAAAATGAAAGTATTGAAATGACCCTTGTCGCGAAAATAAAATGTTAGCCTATGTGGTTAGAAGTTTGATAAACAGTGAACTTGTCCCTCGATGTCCCTTGATGTGAAACATGATATGTGAACCTATTTGGTTTTATATTCGGAAAAATGAAAGTATTGGAATGACTTTGAGTTTATTGCCTATATGGTTAGAAGTTTGATAAAGGTTGAACTTGTCCCTCGATCTCCCTTGATACGAAACATGATATGTGAACCTATTTGGTTTTGTATTCGGCAAAATGAAATTATTTGAATGACCATTGTCCCAAAAATGAGATTTTAGCCTATATGGTTAAAAGTTTGATAAATATTAATGTTGAATTTGTCCCTCGATGTCCTTTATTGCGTAACATAATATTTGAACCAATTTCGTTTTAAATTTGGTAAACAGAAAGTCATGAGATGACCCTTATCACGAAAACGAGATTTTAGCTTATATTGTTACATTTTTGTTAAATATGAAGGTTGAACATGTCCCTCGATGTCCCTTGATGCGAAACATGATATGTGAACATATTTGGTTTGAATTTCGGTAAAATGAAAGTATTGAAATGACCCTTGTCGCGAAAATGAAATGTTAGCCTATGTGGTTAGAAGTTTGATAAAGAGTGAGCTTGTCCCTCGATGTCCCTTGATGCGAAACATGATATGTGAACCTATTTGGTTTCATATTCGGAAAAATGAAAGTATTGGAATGACTTTGTCGCGAAAATGAGATTTTAGCCTATATGGTTAGAAGTTTGATAAAGGTTGAACTTGTCCCTCGATCTCCCTTTATACGAAACATGATATGTGAACCTATTTGGTTTTGTATTCGGCAAAATGAAATTATTTGAATGACCATTGTCCCAAAAATGAGATTTTAGCCTATATGGTTAAAAGTTTGATAAATATTAATGTTGAATTTGTCCCTCGATGTCCTTTATTGCGTAACATAATATTTGAACCAATTTCGTTGTAAATTTGGTAAACAGAAAGTCATGAGATGACCCTTATCACGAAAACGAGATTTTAGCTTATATTGTTACATGTTTGTTAAATATGAAGGTTGAACATGTCCCTCGATGTCCCTTGATGCGAAACATGATATGTGAACCTATTTGGTTTGAAATTCGGTAAAATGAAAGTATTGAAATGACCCTTGTCGCGAAAATGAAATGTTAGCCTATGTGGTTAGAAGTTTGATAAACAGTGAACTTGTCCCTCGATGTCCCTTGATGTGAAACATGATATGTGAACCTATTTGGTTTGAAATTCGGTAAAATGAAAGTATCGAAATGACCCTTGTCGCGAAAATGAAATGTTAGCCTATGTGGTTAGAAGTTTGATAAACAGTGAACTTGTCCCTCGATGTCCCTTGATGTGAAACATGATATGTGAACCTATTTGGTTTTATATTCGGAAAAATGAAAGTATTGGAATGACTTTGAGTTTATTGCCTATATGGTTAGAAGTTTGATAAAGGTTGAACTTGTCCCTCGATCTCCCTTGATACGAAACATGATATGTGAACCTATTTGGTTTTGTATTCGGCAAAATGAAATTATTTGAATGACCATTGTCCCAAAAATGAGATTTTAGCCTATATGGTTAAAAGTTTGATAAATATTAATGTTGAATTTGTCCCTCGATGTCCTTTATTGCGTAACATAATATTTGAACCAATTTCGTTGTAAATTTGGTAAACAGAAAGTCATGAGATGACCCTTATCACGAAAACGAGATTTTAGCTTATATTGTTACATGTTTGTTAAATATGAAGGTTGAACATGTCCCTCGATGTCCCTTGATGCGAAACATGATATGTGAACCAATTTGGTTTGAAATTCGGTAAAATGAAAGTATTGAAATGACCCTTGTCGCGAAAATAAAATGTTAGCCTATGTGGTTAGAAGTTTGATAAACAGTGAACTTGTCCCTCGATGTCCCTTGATGTGAAACATGATATGTGAACCTATTTGGTTTTATATTCGGAAAAATGAAAGTATTGGAATGACTTTGAGTTTATTGCCTATATGGTTAGAAGTTTGATAAAGGTTGAACTTGTCCCTCGATCTCCCTTGATACGAAACATGATATGTGAACCTATTTGGTTTTGTATTCGGCAAAATGAAATTATTTGAATGACCATTGTCCCAAAAATGAGATTTTAGCCTATATGGTTAAAAGTTTGATAAATATTAATGTTGAATTTGTCCCTCGATGTCCTTTATTGCGTAACATAATATTTGAACCAATTTCGTTTTAAATTTGGTAAACAGAAAGTCATGAGATGACCCTTATCACGAAAACGAGATTTTAGCTTATATTGTTACATTTTTGTTAAATATGAAGGTTGAACATGTCCCTCGATGTCCCTTGATGCGAAACATGATATGTGAACATATTTGGTTTGAATTTCGGTAAAATGAAAGTATTGAAATGACCCTTGTCGCGAAAATGAAATGTTAGCCTATGTGGTTAGAAGTTTGATAAAGAGTGAGCTTGTCCCTCGATGTCCCTTGATGCGAAACATGATATGTGAACCTATTTGGTTTCATATTCGGAAAAATGAAAGTATTGGAATGACTTTGTCGCGAAAATGAGATTTTAGCCTATATGGTTAGAAGTTTGATAAAGGTTGAACTTGTCCCTCGATCTCCCTTTATACGAAACATGATATGTGAACCTATTTGGTTTTGTATTCGGCAAAATGAAATTATTTGAATGACCATTGTCCCAAAAATGAGATTTTAGCCTATATGGTTAAAAGTTTGATAAATATTAATGTTGAATTTGTCCCTCGATGTCCTTTATTGCGTAACATAATATTTGAACCAATTTCGTTGTAAATTTGGTAAACAGAAAGTCATGAGATGACCCTTATCACGAAAACGAGATTTTAGCTTATATTGTTACATGTTTGTTAAATATGAAGGTTGAACATGTCCCTCGATGTCCCTTGATGCGAAACATGATATGTGAACCTATTTGGTTTGAAATTCGGTAAAATGAAAGTATTGAAATGACCCTTGTCGCGAAAATGAAATGTTAGCCTATGTGGTTAGAAGTTTGATAAACAGTGAACTTGTCCCTCGATGTCCCTTGATGTGAAACATGATATGTGAACCTATTTGGTTTTATATTCGGAAAAATGAAAGTATTGGAATGACTTTGAGTTTATTGCCTATATGGTTAGAAGTTTGATAAAGGTTGAACTTGTCCCTCGATCTCCCTTGATACGAAACATGATATGTGAACCTATTTGGTTTTGTATTCGGCAAAATGAAATTATTTGAATGACCATTGTCCCAAAAATGAGATTTTAGCCTATATGGTTAAAAGTTTGATAAATATTAATGTTGAATTTGTCCCTCGATGTCCTTTATTGCGTAACATAATATTTGAACCAATTTCGTTTTAAATTTGGTAAACAGAAAGTCATGAGATGACCCTTATCACGAAAACGAGATTTTAGCTTATATTGTTACATGTTTGTTAAATATGAAGGTTGAACATGTCCCTCGATGTCCCTTGATGCGAAACATGATATGTGAACATATTTGGTTTGAATTTCGGTAAAATGAAAGTATTGAAATGACCCTTGTCGCGAAAATGAAATGTTAGCCTATGTGGTTAGAAGTTTGATAAAGAGTGAGCTTGTCCCTCGATGTCCCTTGATGCGAAACATGATATGTGAACCTATTTGGTTTCATATTCGGAAAAATGAAAGTATTGGAATGACTTTGTCGCGAAAATGAGATTTTAGCCTATATGGTTAGAAGTTTGATAAAGGTTGAACTTGTCCCTCGATCTCCCTTTATACGAAACATGATATGTGAACCTATTTGGTTTTGTATTCGGCAAAATGAAATTATTTGAATGACCATTGTCCCAAAAATGAGATTTTAGCCTATATGGTTAAAAGTTTGATAAATATTAATGTTGAATTTGTCCCTCGATGTCCTTTATTGCGTAACATAATATTTGAACCAATTTCGTTGTAAATTTGGTAAACAGAAAGTCATGAGATGACCCTTATCACGAAAACGAGATTTTAGCTTATATTGTTACATGTTTGTTAAATATGAAGGTTGAACATGTCCCTCGATGTCCCTTGATGCGAAACATGATATGTGAACCAATTTGGTTTGAAATTCGGTAAAATGAAAGTATTGAAATGACCCTTGTCGCGAAAATAAAATGTTAGCCTATGTGGTTAGAAGTTTGATAAATAGTGAACTTGTCCCTCGATGTCCCTTGATGTGAAACATGATATGTGAACCTATTTGGTTTTATATTCGGAAAAATGAAAGTATTGGAATGACTTTGAGTTTATTGCCTATATGGTTAGAAGTTTGATAAAGGTTGAACTTGTCCCTCGATCTCCCTTGATACGAAACATGATATGTGAACCTATTTGGTTTTGTATTCGGCAAAATGAAATTATTTGAATGACCATTGTCCCAAAAATGAGATTTTAGCCTATATGGTTAAAAGTTTGATAAATATTAATGTTGAATTTGTCCCTCGATGTCCTTTATTGCGTAACATAATATTTGAACCAATTTCGTTTTAAATTTGGTAAACAGAAAGTCATGAGATGACCCTTATCACGAAAACGAGATTTTAGCTTATATTGTTACATGTTTGTTAAATATGAAGGTTGAACATGTCCCTCGATGTCCCTTGATGCGAAACATGATATGTGAACCTATTTGGTTTGAAATTCGGTAAAATGAAAGTATTGAAATGACCCTTGTCGCGAAAATGAAATGTTAGCCTATGTGGTTAGAAGTTTGATAAACAGTGAACTTGTCCCTCGATGTCCCTTGATGTGAAACATGATATGTGAACCTATTTGGTTTTATATTCGGAAAAATGAAAGTATTGGAATGACTTTGAGTTTATTGCCTATATGGTTAGAAGTTTGATAAAGGTTGAACTTGTCCCTCGATCTCCCTTGATACGAAACATGATATGTGAACCTATTTGGTTTTGTATTCGGCAAAATGAAATTATTTGAATGACCATTGTCCCAAAAATGAGATTTTAGCCTATATGGTTAAAAGTTTGATAAATATTAATGTTGAATTTGTCCCTCGATGTCCTTTATTGCGTAACATAATATTTGAACCAATTTTGTTTTAAATTTGGTAAACAGAAAGTCATGAGATGACCCTTATCACGAAAACGAGATTTTAGCTTATATTGTTACATTTTTGTTAAATATGAAGGTTGAACATGTCCCTCGATGTCCCTTGATGCGAAACATGATATGTGAACATATTTGGTTTGAATTTCGGTAAAATGAAAGTATTGAAATGACCCTTGTCGCGAAAATGAAATGTTAGCCTATGTGGTTAGAAGTTTGATAAAGAGTGAGCTTGTCCCTCGATGTCCCTTGATGCGAAACATGATATGTGAACCTATTTGGTTTTATATTCGGAAAAATGAAAGTATTGGAATGACTTTGAGTTTATTGCCTATATGGTTAGAAGTTTGATAAAGGTTGAACTTGTCCCTCGATCTCCCTTGATACGAAACATGATATGTGAACCTATTTGGTTTTGTATTCGGCAAAATGAAATTATTTGAATGACCATTGTCCCAAAAATGAGATTTTAGCCTATATGGTTAAAAGTTTGATAAATATTAATGTTGAATTTGTCCCTCGATGTCCTTTATTGCGTAACATAATATTTGAACCAATTTCGTTTTAAATTTGGTAAACAGAAAGTCATGAGATGACCCTTATCACGAAAACGAGATTTTAGCTTATATTGTTACATGTTTGTTAAATATGAAGGTTGAACATGTCCCTCGATGTCCCTTGATGCGAAACATGATATGTGAACCAATTTGGTTTGAAATTCGGTAAAATGAAAGTATTGAAATGACCCTTGTCGCGAAAATAAAATGTTAGCCTATGTGGTTAGAAGTTTGATAAACAGTGAACTTGTCCCTCGATGTCCCTTGATGTGAAACATGATATGTGAACCTATTTGGTTTTATATTCGGAAAAATGAAAGTATTGGAATGACTTTGAGTTTATTGCCTATATGGTTAGAAGTTTGATAAAGGTTGAACTTGTCCCTCGATCTCCCTTGATACGAAACATGATATGTGAACCTATTTGGTTTTGTATTCGGCAAAATGAAATTATTTGAATGACCATTGTCCCAAAAATGAGATTTTAGCCTATATGGTTAAAAGTTTGATAAATATTAATGTTGAATTTGTCCCTCGATGTCCTTTATTGCGTAACATAATATTTGAACCAATTTCGTTTTAAATTTGGTAAACAGAAAGTCATGAGATGACCCTTATCACGAAAACGAGATTTTAGCTTATATTGTTACATGTTTGTTAAATATGAAGGTTGAACATGTCCCTCGATGTCCCTTGATGCGAAACATGATATGTGAACATATTTGGTTTGAATTTCGGTAAAATGAAAGTATTGAAATGACCCTTGTCGCGAAAATGAAATGTTAGCCTATGTGGTTAGAAGTTTGATAAAGAGTGAGCTTGTCCCTCGATGTCCCTTGATGCGAAACATGATATGTGAACCTATTTGGTTTCATATTCGGAAAAATGAAAGTATTGGAATGACTTTGTCGCGAAAATGAGATTTTAGCCTATATGGTTAGAAGTTTGATAAAGGTTGAACTTGTCCCTCGATCTCCCTTTATACGAAACATGATATGTGAACCTATTTGGTTTTGTATTCGGCAAAATGAAATTATTTGAATGACCATTGTCCCAAAAATGAGATTTTAGCCTATATGGTTAAAAGTTTGATAAATATTAATGTTGAATTTGTCCCTCGATGTCCTTTATTGCGTAACATAATATTTGAACCAATTTCGTTGTAAATTTGGTAAACAGAAAGTCATGAGATGACCCTTATCACGAAAACGAGATTTTAGCTTATATTGTTACATGTTTGTTAAATATGAAGGTTGAACATGTCCCTCGATGTCCCTTGATGCGAAACATGATATGTGAACCAATTTGGTTTGAAATTCGGTAAAATGAAAGTATTGAAATGACCCTTGTCGCGAAAATAAAATGTTAGCCTATGTGGTTAGAAGTTTGATAAATAGTGAACTTGTCCCTCGATGTCCCTTGATGTGAAACATGATATGTGAACCTATTTGGTTTTATATTCGGAAAAATGAAAGTATTGGAATGACTTTGAGTTTATTGCCTATATGGTTAGAAGTTTGATAAAGGTTGAACTTGTCCCTCGATCTCCCTTGATACGAAACATGATATGTGAACCTATTTGGTTTTGTATTCGGCAAAATGAAATTATTTGAATGACCATTGTCCCAAAAATGAGATTTTAGCCTATATGGTTAAAAGTTTGATAAATATTAATGTTGAATTTGTCCCTCGATGTCCTTTATTGCGTAACATAATATTTGAACCAATTTCGTTTTAAATTTGGTAAACAGAAAGTCATGAGATGACCCTTATCACGAAAACGAGATTTTAGCTTATATTGTTACATGTTTGTTAAATATGAAGGTTGAACATGTCCCTCGATGTCCCTTGATGCGAAACATGATATGTGAACCTATTTGGTTTGAAATTCGGTAAAATGAAAGTATTGAAATGACCCTTGTCGCGAAAATGAAATGTTAGCCTATGTGGTTAGAAGTTTGATAAACAGTGAACTTGTCCCTCGATGTCCCTTGATGTGAAACATGATATGTGAACCTATTTGGTTTTATATTCGGAAAAATGAAAGTATTGGAATGACTTTGAGTTTATTGCCTATATGGTTAGAAGTTTGATAAAGGTTGAACTTGTCCCTCGATCTCCCTTGATACGAAACATGATATGTGAACCTATTTGGTTTTGTATTCGGCAAAATGAAATTATTTGAATGACCATTGTCCCAAAAATGAGATTTTAGCCTATATGGTTAAAAGTTTGATAAATATTAATGTTGAATTTGTCCCTCGATGTCCTTTATTGCGTAACATAATATTTGAACCAATTTTGTTTTAAATTTGGTAAACAGAAAGTCATGAGATGACCCTTATCACGAAAACGAGATTTTAGCTTATATTGTTACATTTTTGTTAAATATGAAGGTTGAACATGTCCCTCGATGTCCCTTGATGCGAAACATGATATGTGAACATATTTGGTTTGAATTTCGGTAAAATGAAAGTATTGAAATGACCCTTGTCGCGAAAATGAAATGTTAGCCTATGTGGTTAGAAGTTTGATAAAGAGTGAGCTTGTCCCTCGATGTCCCTTGATGCGAAACATGATATGTGAACCTATTTGGTTTTATATTCGGAAAAATGAAAGTATTGGAATGACTTTGAGTTTATTGCCTATATGGTTAGAAGTTTGATAAAGGTTGAACTTGTCCCTCGATCTCCCTTGATACGAAACATGATATGTGAACCTATTTGGTTTTGTATTCGGCAAAATGAAATTATTTGAATGACCATTGTCCCAAAAATGAGATTTTAGCCTATATGGTTAAAAGTTTGATAAATATTAATGTTGAATTTGTCCCTCGATGTCCTTTATTGCGTAACATAATATTTGAACCAATTTCGTTTTAAATTTGGTAAACAGAAAGTCATGAGATGACCCTTATCACGAAAACGAGATTTTAGCTTATATTGTTACATGTTTGTTAAATATGAAGGTTGAACATGTCCCTCGATGTCCCTTGATGCGAAACATGATATGTGAACCAATTTGGTTTGAAATTCGGTAAAATGAAAGTATTGAAATGACCCTTGTCGCGAAAATAAAATGTTAGCCTATGTGGTTAGAAGTTTGATAAACAGTGAACTTGTCCCTCGATGTCCTTTATTGCGTAACATAATATTTGAACCAATTTCGTTTTAAATTTGGTAAACAGAAAGTCATGAGATGACCCTTATCACGAAAACGAGATTTTAGCTTATATTGTTACATTTTTGTTAAATATGAAGGTTGAACATGTCCCTCGATGTCCCTTGATGCGAAACATGATATGTGAACATATTTGGTTTGAATTTCGGTAAAATGAAAGTATTGAAATGACCCTTGTCGCGAAAATGAAATGTTAGCCTATGTGGTTAGAAGTTTGATAAAGAGTGAGCTTGTCCCTCGATGTCCCTTGATGCGAAACATGATATGTGAACCTATTTGGTTTCATATTCGGAAAAATGAAAGTATTGGAATGACTTTGTCGCGAAAATGAGATTTTAGCCTATATGGTTAGAAGTTTGATAAAGGTTGAACTTGTCCCTCGATCTCCCTTTATACGAAACATGATATGTGAACCTATTTGGTTTTGTATTCGGCAAAATGAAATTATTTGAATGACCATTGTCCCAAAAATGAGATTTTAGCCTATATGGTTAAAAGTTTGATAAATATTAATGTTGAATTTGTCCCTCGATGTCCTTTATTGCGTAACATAATATTTGAACCAATTTCGTTGTAAATTTGGTAAACAGAAAGTCATGAGATGACCCTTATCACGAAAACGAGATTTTAGCTTATATTGTTACATGTTTGTTAAATATGAAGGTTGAACATGTCCCTCGATGTCCCTTGATGCGAAACATGATATGTGAACCTATTTGGTTTGAAATTCGGTAAAATGAAAGTATTGAAATGACCCTTGTCGCGAAAATGAAATGTTAGCCTATGTGGTTAGAAGTTTGATAAACAGTGAACTTGTCCCTCGATGTCCCTTGATGTGAAACATGATATGTGAACCTATTTGGTTTTATATTCGGAAAAATGAAAGTATTGGAATGACTTTGAGTTTATTGCCTATATGGTTAGAAGTTTGATAAAGGTTGAACTTGTCCCTCGATCTCCCTTGATACGAAACATGATATGTGAACCTATTTGGTTTTGTATTCGGCAAAATGAAATTATTTGAATGACCATTGTCCCAAAAATGAGATTTTAGCCTATATGGTTAAAAGTTTGATAAATATTAATGTTGAATTTGTCCCTCGATGTCCTTTATTGCGTAACATAATATTTGAACCAATTTCGTTTTAAATTTGGTAAACAGAAAGTCATGAGATGACCCTTATCACGAAAACGAGATTTTAGCTTATATTGTTACATGTTTGTTAAATATGAAGGTTGAACATGTCCCTCGATGTCCCTTGATGCGAAACATGATATGTGAACATATTTGGTTTGAATTTCGGTAAAATGAAAGTATTGAAATGACCCTTGTCGCGAAAATGAAATGTTAGCCTATGTGGTTAGAAGTTTGATAAAGAGTGAGCTTGTCCCTCGATGTCCCTTGATGCGAAACATGATATGTGAACCTATTTGGTTTCATATTCGGAAAAATGAAAGTATTGGAATGACTTTGTCGCGAAAATGAGATTTTAGCCTATATGGTTAGAAGTTTGATAAAGGTTGAACTTGTCCCTCGATCTCCCTTTATACGAAACATGATATGTGAACCTATTTGGTTTTGTATTCGGCAAAATGAAATTATTTGAATGACCATTGTCCCAAAAATGAGATTTTAGCCTATATGGTTAAAAGTTTGATAAATATTAATGTTGAATTTGTCCCTCGATGTCCTTTATTGCGTAACATAATATTTGAACCAATTTCGTTGTAAATTTGGTAAACAGAAAGTCATGAGATGACCCTTATCACGAAAACGAGATTTTAGCTTATATTGTTACATGTTTGTTAAATATGAAGGTTGAACATGTCCCTCGATGTCCCTTGATGCGAAACATGATATGTGAACCAATTTGGTTTGAAATTCGGTAAAATGAAAGTATTGAAATGACCCTTGTCGCGAAAATAAAATGTTAGCCTATGTGGTTAGAAGTTTGATAAATAGTGAACTTGTCCCTCGATGTCCCTTGATGTGAAACATGATATGTGAACCTATTTGGTTTTATATTCGGAAAAATGAAAGTATTGGAATGACTTTGAGTTTATTGCCTATATGGTTAGAAGTTTGATAAAGGTTGAACTTGTCCCTCGATCTCCCTTGATACGAAACATGATATGTGAACCTATTTGGTTTTGTATTCGGCAAAATGAAATTATTTGAATGACCATTGTCCCAAAAATGAGATTTTAGCCTATATGGTTAAAAGTTTGATAAATATTAATGTTGAATTTGTCCCTCGATGTCCTTTATTGCGTAACATAATATTTGAACCAATTTCGTTTTAAATTTGGTAAACAGAAAGTCATGAGATGACCCTTATCACGAAAACGAGATTTTAGCTTATATTGTTACATGTTTGTTAAATATGAAGGTTGAACATGTCCCTCGATGTCCCTTGATGCGAAACATGATATGTGAACCTATTTGGTTTGAAATTCGGTAAAATGAAAGTATTGAAATGACCCTTGTCGCGAAAATGAAATGTTAGCCTATGTGGTTAGAAGTTTGATAAACAGTGAACTTGTCCCTCGATGTCCCTTGATGTGAAACATGATATGTGAACCTATTTGGTTTTATATTCGGAAAAATGAAAGTATTGGAATGACTTTGAGTTTATTGCCTATATGGTTAGAAGTTTGATAAAGGTTGAACTTGTCCCTCGATCTCCCTTGATACGAAACATGATATGTGAACCTATTTGGTTTTGTATTCGGCAAAATGAAATTATTTGAATGACCATTGTCCCAAAAATGAGATTTTAGCCTATATGGTTAAAAGTTTGATAAATATTAATGTTGAATTTGTCCCTCGATGTCCTTTATTGCGTAACATAATATTTGAACCAATTTCGTTTTAAATTTGGTAAACAGAAAGTCATGAGATGACCCTTATCACGAAAACGAGATTTTAGCTTATATTGTTACATTTTTGTTAAATATGAAGGTTGAACATGTCCCTCGATGTCCCTTGATGCGAAACATGATATGTGAACATATTTGGTTTGAATTTCGGTAAAATGAAAGTATTGAAATGACCCTTGTCGCGAAAATGAAATGTTAGCCTATGTGGTTAGAAGTTTGATAAAGAGTGAGCTTGTCCCTCGATGTCCCTTGATGCGAAACATGATATGTGAACCTATTTGGTTTTATATTCGGAAAAATGAAAGTATTGGAATGACTTTGAGTTTATTGCCTATATGGTTAGAAGTTTGATAAAGGTTGAACTTGTCCCTCGATCTCCCTTGATACGAAACATGATATGTGAACCTATTTGGTTTTGTATTCGGCAAAATGAAATTATTTGAATGACCATTGTCCCAAAAATGAGATTTTAGCCTATATGGTTAAAAGTTTGATAAATATTAATGTTGAATTTGTCCCTCGATGTCCTTTATTGCGTAACATAATATTTGAACCAATTTCGTTTTAAATTTGGTAAACAGAAAGTCATGAGATGACCCTTATCACGAAAACGAGATTTTAGCTTATATTGTTACATGTTTGTTAAATATGAAGGTTGAACATGTCCCTCGATGTCCCTTGATGCGAAACATGATATGTGAACCTATTTGGTTTGAAATTCGGTAAAATGAAAGTATTGAAATGACCCTTGTCGCGAAAATGAAATGTTAGCCTATGTGGTTAGAAGTTTGATAAACAGTGAACTTGTCCCTCGATGTCCCTTGATGTGAAACATGATATGTGAACCTATTTGGTTTTATATTCGGAAAAATGAAAGTATTGGAATGACTTTGAGTTTATTGCCTATATGGTTAGAAGTTTGATAAAGGTTGAACTTGTCCCTCGATCTCCCTTGATACGAAACATGATATGTGAACCTATTTGGTTTTGTATTCGGCAAAATGAAATTATTTGAATGACCATTGTCCCAAAAATGAGATTTTAGCCTATATGGTTAAAAGTTTGATAAATATTAATGTTGAATTTGTCCCTCGATGTCCTTTATTGCGTAACATAATATTTGAACCAATTTCGTTGTAAATTTGGTAAACAGAAAGTCATGAGATGACCCTTATCACGAAAACGAGATTTTAGCTTATATTGTTACATGTTTGTTAAATATGAAGGTTGAACATGTCCCTCGATGTCCCTTGATGCGAAACATGATATGTGAACCAATTTGGTTTGAAATTCGGTAAAATGAAAGTATTGAAATGACCCTTGTCGCGAAAATAAAATGTTAGCCTATGTGGTTAGAAGTTTGATAAACAGTGAACTTGTCCCTCGATGTCCCTTGATGTGAAACATGATATGTGAACCTATTTGGTTTTATATTCGGAAAAATGAAAGTATTGGAATGACTTTGAGTTTATTGCCTATATGGTTAGAAGTTTGATAAAGGTTGAACTTGTCCCTCGATCTCCCTTGATACGAAACATGATATGTGAACCTATTTGGTTTTGTATTCGGCAAAATGAAATTATTTGAATGACCATTGTCCCAAAAATGAGATTTTAGCCTATATGGTTAAAAGTTTGATAAATATTAATGTTGAATTTGTCCCTCGATGTCCTTTATTGCGTAACATAATATTTGAACCAATTTCGTTTTAAATTTGGTAAACAGAAAGTCATGAGATGACCCTTATCACGAAAACGAGATTTTAGCTTATATTGTTACATGTTTGTTAAATATGAAGGTTGAACATGTCCCTCGATGTCCCTTGATGCGAAACATGATATGTGAACATATTTGGTTTGAATTTCGGTAAAATGAAAGTATTGAAATGACCCTTCTCGCGAAAATGAAATGTTAGCCTATGTGGTTAGAAGTTTGATAAAGAGTGAGCTTGTCCCTCGATGTCCCTTGATGCGAAACATGATATGTGAACCTATTTGGTTTCATATTCGGAAAAATGAAAGTATTGGAATGACTTTGTCGCGAAAATGAGATTTTAGCCTATATGGTTAGAAGTTTGATAAAGGTTGAACTTGTCCCTCGATCTCCCTTTATACGAAACATGATATGTGAACCTATTTGGTTTTGTATTCGGCAAAATGAAATTATTTGAATGACCATTGTCCCAAAAATGAGATTTTAGCCTATATGGTTAAAAGTTTGATAAATATTAATGTTGAATTTGTCCCTCGATGTCCTTTATTGCGTAACATAATATTTGAACCAATTTCGTTGTAAATTTGGTAAACAGAAAGTCATGAGATGACCCTTATCACGAAAACGAGATTTTAGCTTATATTGTTACATGTTTGTTAAATATGAAGGTTGAACATGTCCCTCGATGTCCCTTGATGCGAAACATGATATGTGAACCTATTTGGTTTGAAATTCGGTAAAATGAAAGTATCGAAATGACCCTTGTCGCGAAAATGAAATGTTAGCCTATGTGGTTAGAAGTTTGATAAACAGTGAACTTGTCCCTCGATGTCCCTTGATGTGAAACATGATATGTGAACCTATTTGGTTTTATATTCGGAAAAATGAAAGTATTGGAATGACTTTGAGTTTATTGCCTATATGGTTAGAAGTTTGATAAAGGTTGAACTTGTCCCTCGATCTCCCTTGATACGAAACATGATATGTGAACCTATTTGGTTTTGTATTCGGCAAAATGAAATTATTTGAATGACCATTGTCCCAAAAATGAGATTTTAGCCTATATGGTTAAAAGTTTGATAAATATTAATGTTGAATTTGTCCCTCGATGTCCTTTATTGCGTAACATAATATTTGAACCAATTTCGTTTTAAATTTGGTAAACAGAAAGTCATGAGATGACCCTTATCACGAAAACGAGATTTTAGCTTATATTGTTACATTTTTGTTAAATATGAAGGTTGAACATGTCCCTCGATGTCCCTTGATGCGAAACATGATATGTGAACATATTTGGTTTGAATTTCGGTAAAATGAAAGTATTGAAATGACCCTTGTCGCGAAAATGAAATGTTAGCCTATGTGGTTAGAAGTTTGATAAAGAGTGAGCTTGTCCCTCGATGTCCCTTGATGCGAAACATGATATGTGAACCTATTTGGTTTCATATTCGGAAAAATGAAAGTATTGGAATGACTTTGTCGCGAAAATGAGATTTTAGCCTATATGGTTAGAAGTTTGATAAAGGTTGAACTTGTCCCTCGATCTCCCTTTATACGAAACATGATATGTGAACCTATTTGGTTTTGTATTCGGCAAAATGAAATTATTTGAATGACCATTGTCCCAAAAATGAGATTTTAGCCTATATGGTTAAAAGTTTGATAAATATTAATGTTGAATTTGTCCCTCGATGTCCTTTATTGCGTAACATAATATTTGAACCAATTTCGTTGTAAATTTGGTAAACAGAAAGTCATGAGATGACCCTTATCACGAAAACGAGATTTTAGCTTATATTGTTACATGTTTGTTAAATATGAAGGTTGAACATGTCCCTCGATGTCCCTTGATGCGAAACATGATATGTGAACCTATTTGGTTTGAAATTCGGTAAAATGAAAGTATTGAAATGACCCTTGTCGCGAAAATGAAATGTTAGCCTATGTGGTTAGAAGTTTGATAAACAGTGAACTTGTCCCTCGATGTCCCTTGATGTGAAACATGATATGTGAACCTATTTGGTTTTATATTCGGAAAAATGAAAGTATTGGAATGACTTTGAGTTTATTGCCTATATGGTTAGAAGTTTGATAAAGGTTGAACTTGTCCCTCGATCTCCCTTGATACGAAACATGATATGTGAACCTATTTGGTTTTGTATTCGGCAAAATGAAATTATTTGAATGACCATTGTCCCAAAAATGAGATTTTAGCCTATATGGTTAAAAGTTTGATAAATATTAATGTTGAATTTGTCCCTCGATGTCCTTTATTGCGTAACATAATATTTGAACCAATTTCGTTTTAAATTTGGTAAACAGAAAGTCATGAGATGACCCTTATCACGAAAACGAGATTTTAGCTTATATTGTTACATGTTTGTTAAATATGAAGGTTGAACATGTCCCTCGATGTCCCTTGATGCGAAACATGATATGTGAACATATTTGGTTTGAATTTCGGTAAAATGAAAGTATTGAAATGACCCTTGTCGCGAAAATGAAATGTTAGCCTATGTGGTTAGAAGTTTGATAAAGAGTGAGCTTGTCCCTCGATGTCCCTTGATGCGAAACATGATATGTGAACCTATTTGGTTTCATATTCGGAAAAATGAAAGTATTGGAATGACTTTGTCGCGAAAATGAGATTTTAGCCTATATGGTTAGAAGTTTGATAAAGGTTGAACTTGTCCCTCGATCTCCCTTTATACGAAACATGATATGTGAACCTATTTGGTTTTGTATTCGGCAAAATGAAATTATTTGAATGACCATTGTCCCAAAAATGAGATTTTAGCCTATATGGTTAAAAGTTTGATAAATATTAATGTTGAATTTGTCCCTCGATGTCCTTTATTGCGTAACATAATATTTGAACCAATTTCGTTGTAAATTTGGTAAACAGAAAGTCATGAGATGACCCTTATCACGAAAACGAGATTTTAGCTTATATTGTTACATGTTTGTTAAATATGAAGGTTGAACATGTCCCTCGATGTCCCTTGATGCGAAACATGATATGTGAACCAATTTGGTTTGAAATTCGGTAAAATGAAAGTATTGAAATGACCCTTGTCGCGAAAATAAAATGTTAGCCTATGTGGTTAGAAGTTTGATAAACAGTGAACTTGTCCCTCGATGTCCCTTGATGTGAAACATGATATGTGAACCTATTTGGTTTTATATTCGGAAAAATGAAAGTATTGGAATGACTTTGAGTTTATTGCCTATATGGTTAGAAGTTTGATAAAGGTTGAACTTGTCCCTCGATCTCCCTTGATACGAAACATGATATGTGAACCTATTTGGTTTTGTATTCGGCAAAATGAAATTATTTGAATGACCATTGTCCCAAAAATGAGATTTTAGCCTATATGGTTAAAAGTTTGATAAATATTAATGTTGAATTTGTCCCTCGATGTCCTTTATTGCGTAACATAATATTTGAACCAATTTCGTTTTAAATTTGGTAAACAGAAAGTCATGAGATGACCCTTATCACGAAAACGAGATTTTAGCTTATATTGTTACATGTTTGTTAAATATGAAGGTTGAACATGTCCCTCGATGTCCCTTGATGCGAAACATGATATGTGAACCTATTTGGTTTGAAATTCGGTAAAATGAAAGTATTGAAATGACCCTTGTCGCGAAAATGAAATGTTAGCCTATGTGGTTAGAAGTTTGATAAACAGTGAACTTGTCCCTCGATGTCCCTTGATGTGAAACATGATATGTGAACCTATTTGGTTTTATATTCGGAAAAATGAAAGTATTGGAATGACTTTGAGTTTATTGCCTATATGGTTAGAAGTTTGATAAAGGTTGAACTTGTCCCTCGATCTCCCTTGATACGAAACATGATATGTGAACCTATTTGGTTTTGTATTCGGCAAAATGAAATTATTTGAATGACCATTGTCCAAAAAATGAGATTTTAGCCTATATGGTTAAAAGTTTGATAAATATTAATGTTGAATTTGTCCCTCGATGTCCTTTATTGCGTAACATAATATTTGAACCAATTTCGTTTTAAATTTGGTAAACAGAAAGTCATGAGATGACCCTTATCACGAAAACGAGATTTTAGCTTATATTGTTACATTTTTGTTAAATATGAAGGTTGAACATGTCCCTCGATGTCCCTTGATGCGAAACATGATATGTGAACATATTTGGTTTGAATTTCGGTAAAATGAAAGTATTGAAATGACCCTTGTCGCGAAAATGAAATGTTAGCCTATGTGGTTAGAAGTTTGATAAAGAGTGAGCTTGTCCCTCGATGTCCCTTGATGCGAAACATGATATGTGAACCTATTTGGTTTCATATTCGGAAAAATGAAAGTATTGGAATGACTTTGTCGCGAAAATGAGATTTTAGCCTATATGGTTAGAAGTTTGATAAAGGTTGAACTTGTCCCTCGATCTCCCTTTATACGAAACATGATATGTGAACCTATTTGGTTTTGTATTCGGCAAAATGAAATTATTTGAATGACCATTGTCCCAAAAATGAGATTTTAGCCTATATGGTTAAAAGTTTGATAAATATTAATGTTGAATTTGTCCCTCGATGTCCTTTATTGCGTAACATAATATTTGAACCAATTTCGTTGTAAATTTGGTAAACAGAAAGTCATGAGATGACCCTTATCACGAAAACGAGATTTTAGCTTATATTGTTACATGTTTGTTAAATATGAAGGTTGAACATGTCCCTCGATGTCCCTTGATGCGAAACATGATATGTGAACCTATTTGGTTTGAAATTCGGTAAAATGAAAGTATTGAAATGACCCTTGTCGCGAAAATGAAATGTTAGCCTATGTGGTTAGATGTTTGATAAACAGTGAACTTGTCCCTCGATGTCCCTTGATGTGAAACATGATATGTGAACCTATTTGGTTTCATATTCGGAAAAATGAAAGTATTGGAATGACTTTGAGTTTATTGCCTATATGGTTAGAAGTTTGATAAAGGTTGAACTTGTCCCTCGATCTCCCTTGATACGAAACATGATATGTGAACCTATTTGGTTTTGTATTCGGCAAAATGAAATTATTTGAATGACCATTGTCCCAAAAATGAGATTTTAGCCTATATGGTTAAAAGTTTGATAAATATTAATGTTGAATTTGTCCCTCGATGTCCTTTATTGCGTAACATAATATTTGAACCAATTTCGTTTTAAATTTGGTAAACAGAAAGTCATGAGATGACCCTTATCACGAAAACGAGATTTTAGCTTATATTGTTACATTTTTGTTAAATATGAAGGTTGAACATGTCCCTCGATGTCCCTTGATGCGAAACATGATATGTGAACATATTTGGTTTGAATTTCGGTAAAATGAAAGTATTGAAATGACCCTTGTCGCGAAAATGAAATGTTAGCCTATGTGGTTAGAAGTTTGATAAAGAGTGAGCTTGTCCCTCGATGTCCCTTGATGCGAAACATGATATGTGAACCTATTTGGTTTCATATTCGGAAAAATGAAAGTATTGGAATGACTTTGTCGCGAAAATGAGATTTTAGCCTATATGGTTAGAAGTTTGATAAAGGTTGAACTTGTCCCTCGATCTCCCTTTATACGAAACATGATATGTGAACCTATTTGGTTTTGTATTCGGCAAAATGAAATTATTTGAATGACCATTGTCCCAAAAATGAGATTTTAGCCTATATGGTTAAAAGTTTGATAAATATTAATGTTGAATTTGTCCCTCGATGTCCTTTATTGCGTAACATAATATTTGAACCAATTTCGTTGTAAATTTGGTAAACAGAAAGTCATGAGATGACCCTTATCACGAAAACGAGATTTTAGCTTATATTGTTACATGTTTGTTAAATATGAAGGTTGAACATGTCCCTCGATGTCCCTTGATGCGAAACATGATATGTGAACCTATTTGGTTTGAAATTCGGTAAAATGAAAGTATTGAAATGACCCTTGTCGCGAAAATGAAATGTTAGCCTATGTGGTTAGAAGTTTGATAAACAGTGAACTTGTCCCTCGATGTCCCTTGATGTGAAACATGATATGTGAACCTATTTGGTTTTATATTCGGAAAAATGAAAGTATTGGAATGACTTTGAGTTTATTGCCTATATGGTTAGAAGTTTGATAAAGGTTGAACTTGTCCCTCGATCTCCCTTGATACGAAACATGATATGTGAACCTATTTGGTTTTGTATTCGGCAAAATGAAATTATTTGAATGACCATTGTCCCAAAAATGAGATTTTAGCCTATATGGTTAAAAGTTTGATAAATATTAATGTTGAATTTGTCCCTCGATGTCCTTTATTGCGTAACATAATATTTGAACCAATTTCGTTTTAAATTTGGTAAACAGAAAGTCATGAGATGACCCTTATCACGAAAACGAGATTTTAGCTTATATTGTTACATTTTTGTTAAATATGAAGGTTGAACATGTCCCTCGATGTCCCTTGATGCGAAACATGATATGTGAACATATTTGGTTTGAATTTCGGTAAAATGAAAGTATTGAAATGACCCTTGTCGCGAAAATGAAATGTTAGCCTATGTGGTTAGAAGTTTGATAAAGAGTGAGCTTGTCCCTCGATGTCCCTTGATGCGAAACATGATATGTGAACCTATTTGGTTTTATATTCGGAAAAATGAAAGTATTGGAATGACTTTGAGTTTATTGCCTATATGGTTAGAAGTTTGATAAAGGTTGAACTTGTCCCTCGATCTCCCTTGATACGAAACATGATATGTGAACCTATTTGGTTTTGTATTCGGCAAAATGAAATTATTTGAATGACCATTGTCCCAAAAATGAGATTTTAGCCTATATGGTTAAAAGTTTGATAAATATTAATGTTGAATTTGTCCCTCGATGTCCTTTATTGCGTAACATAATATTTGAACCAATTTCGTTTTAAATTTGGTAAACAGAAAGTCATGAGATGACCCTTATCACGAAAACGAGATTTTAGCTTATATTGTTACATGTTTGTTAAATATGAAGGTTGAACATGTCCCTCGATGTCCCTTGATGCGAAACATGATATGTGAACATATTTGGTTTGAATTTCGGTAAAATGAAAGTATTGAAATGACCCTTGTCGCGAAAATGAAATGTTAGCCTATGTGGTTAGAAGTTTGATAAAGAGTGAGCTTGTCCCTCGATGTCCCTTGATGCGAAACATGATATGTGAACCTATTTGGTTTCATATTCGGAAAAATGAAAGTATTGGAATGACTTTGTCGCGAAAATGAGATTTTAGCCTATATGGTTAGAAGTTTGATAAAGGTTGAACTTGTCCCTCGATCTCCCTTTATACGAAACATGATATGTGAACCTATTTGGTTTTGTATTCGGCAAAATGAAATTATTTGAATGACCATTGTCCCAAAAATGAGATTTTAGCCTATATGGTTAAAAGTTTGATAAATATTAATGTTGAATTTGTCCCTCGATGTCCTTTATTGCGTAACATAATATTTGAACCAATTTCGTTGTAAATTTGGTAAACAGAAAGTCATGAGATGACCCTTATCACGAAAACGAGATTTTAGCTTATATTGTTACATGTTTGTTAAATATGAAGGTTGAACATGTCCCTCGATGTCCCTTGATGCGAAACATGATATGTGAACCTATTTGGTTTGAAATTCGGTAAAATGAAAGTATTGAAATGACCCTTGTCGCGAAAATGAAATGTTAGCCTATGTGGTTAGAAGTTTGATAAACAGTGAACTTGTCCCTCGATGTCCCTTGATGTGAAACATGATATGTGAACCTATTTGGTTTTATATTCGGAAAAATGAAAGTATTGGAATGACTTTGAGTTTATTGCCTATATGGTTAGAAGTTTGATAAAGGTTGAACTTGTCCCTCGATCTCCCTTGATACGAAACATGATATGTGAACCTATTTGGTTTTGTATTCGGCAAAATGAAATTATTTGAATGACCATTGTCCCAAAAATGAGATTTTAGCCTATATGGTTAAAAGTTTGATAAATATTAATGTTGAATTTGTCCCTCGATGTCCTTTATTGCGTAACATAATATTTGAACCAATTTCGTTTTAAATTTGGTAAACAGAAAGTCATGAGATGACCCTTATCACGAAAACGAGATTTTAGCTTATATTGTTACATTTTTGTTAAATATGAAGGTTGAACATGTCCCTCGATGTCCCTTGATGCGAAACATGATATGTGAACATATTTGGTTTGAATTTCGGTAAAATGAAAGTATTGAAATGACCCTTGTCGCGAAAATGAAATGTTAGCCTATGTGGTTAGAAGTTTGATAAAGAGTGAGCTTGTCCCTCGATGTCCCTTGATGCGAAACATGATATGTGAACCTATTTGGTTTCATATTCGGAAAAATGAAAGTATTGGAATGACTTTGTCGCGAAAATGAGATTTTAGCCTATATGGTTAGAAGTTTGATAAAGGTTGAACTTGTCCCTCGATCTCCCTTTATACGAAACATGATATGTGAACCTATTTGGTTTTGTATTCGGCAAAATGAAATTATTTGAATGACCATTGTCCCAAAAATGAGATTTTAGCCTATATGGTTAAAAGTTTGATAAATATTAATGTTGAATTTGTCCCTCGATGTCCTTTATTGCGTAACATAATATTTGAACCAATTTCGTTGTAAATTTGGTAAACAGAAAGTCATGAGATGACCCTTATCACGAAAACGAGATTTTAGCTTATATTGTTACATGTTTGTTAAATATGAAGGTTGAACATGTCCCTCGATGTCCCTTGATGCGAAACATGATATGTGAACCTATTTGGTTTGAAATTCGGTAAAATGAAAGTATTGAAATGACCCTTGTCGCGAAAATGAAATGTTAGCCTATGTGGTTAGAAGTTTGATAAACAGTGAACTTGTCCCTCGATGTCCCTTGATGTGAAACATGATATGTGAACCTATTTGGTTTTATATTCGGAAAAATGAAAGTATTGGAATGACTTTGAGTTTATTGCCTATATGGTTAGAAGTTTGATAAAGGTTGAACTTGTCCCTCGATCTCCCTTGATACGAAACATGATATGTGAACCTATTTGGTTTTGTATTCGGCAAAATGAAATTATTTGAATGACCATTGTCCCAAAAATGAGATTTTAGCCTATATGGTTAAAAGTTTGATAAATATTAATGTTGAATTTGTCCCTCGATGTCCTTTATTGCGTAACATAATATTTGAACCAATTTCGTTTTAAATTTGGTAAACAGAAAGTCATGAGATGACCCTTATCACGAAAACGAGATTTTAGCTTATATTGTTACATGTTTGTTAAATATGAAGGTTGAACATGTCCCTCGATGTCCCTTGATGCGAAACATGATATGTGAACATATTTGGTTTGAATTTCGGTAAAATGAAAGTATTGAAATGACCCTTGTCGCGAAAATGAAATGTTAGCCTATGTGGTTAGAAGTTTGATAAAGAGTGAGCTTGTCCCTCGATGTCCCTTGATGCGAAACATGATATGTGAACCTATTTGGTTTTATATTCGGAAAAATGAAAGTATTGGAATGACTTTGAGTTTATTGCCTATATGGTTAGAAGTTTGATAAAGGTTGAACTTGTCCCTCGATCTCCCTTGATACGAAACATGATATGTGAACCTATTTGGTTTTGTATTCGGCAAAATGAAATTATTTGAATGACCATTGTCCCAAAAATGAGATTTTAGCCTATATGGTTAAAAGTTTGATAAATATTAATGTTGAATTTGTCCCTCGATGTCCTTTATTGCGTAACATAATATTTGAACCAATTTCGTTTTAAATTTGGTAAACAGAAAGTCATGAGATGACCCTTATCACGAAAACGAGATTTTAGCTTATATTGTTACATGTTTGTTAAATATGAAGGTTGAACATGTCCCTCGATGTCCCTTGATGCGAAACATGATATGTGAACATATTTGGTTTGAATTTCGGTAAAATGAAAGTATTGAAATGACCCTTGTCGCGAAAATGAAATGTTAGCCTATGTGGTTAGAAGTTTGATAAAGAGTGAGCTTGTCCCTCGATGTCCCTTGATGCGAAACATGATATGTGAACCTATTTGGTTTCATATTCGGAAAAATGAAAGTATTGGAATGACTTTGTCGCGAAAATGAGATTTTAGCCTATATGGTTAGAAGTTTGATAAAGGTTGAACTTGTCCCTCGATCTCCCTTTATACGAAACATGATATGTGAACCTATTTGGTTTTGTATTCGGCAAAATGAAATTATTTGAATGACCATTGTCCCAAAAATGAGATTTTAGCCTATATGGTTAAAAGTTTGATAAATATTAATGTTGAATTTGTCCCTCGATGTCCTTTATTGCGTAACATAATATTTGAACCAATTTCGTTGTAAATTTGGTAAACAGAAAGTCATGAGATGACCCTTATCACGAAAACGAGATTTTAGCTTATATTGTTACATGTTTGTTAAATATGAAGGTTGAACATGTCCCTCGATGTCCCTTGATGCGAAACATGATATGTGAACCTATTTGGTTTGAAATTCGGTAAAATGAAAGTATTGAAATGACCCTTGTCGCGAAAATGAAATGTTAGCCTATGTGGTTAGAAGTTTGATAAACAGTGAACTTGTCCCTCGATGTCCCTTGATGTGAAACATGATATGTGAACCTATTTGGTTTTATATTCGGAAAAATGAAAGTATTGGAATGACTTTGAGTTTATTGCCTATATGGTTAGAAGTTTGATAAAGGTTGAACTTGTCCCTCGATCTCCCTTGATACGAAACATGATATGTGAACCTATTTGGTTTTGTATTCGGCAAAATGAAATTATTTGAATGACCATTGTCCCAAAAATGAGATTTTAGCCTATATGGTTAAAAGTTTGATAAATATTAATGTTGAATTTGTCCCTCGATGTCCTTTATTGCGTAACATAATATTTGAACCAATTTCGTTTTAAATTTGGTAAACAGAAAGTCATGAGATGACCCTTATCACGAAAACGAGATTTTAGCTTATATTGTTACATTTTTGTTAAATATGAAGGTTGAACATGTCCCTCGATGTCCCTTGATGCGAAACATGATATGTGAACATATTTGGTTTGAATTTCGGTAAAATGAAAGTATTGAAATGACCCTTGTCGCGAAAATGAAATGTTAGCCTATGTGGTTAGAAGTTTGATAAAGAGTGAGCTTGTCCCTCGATGTCCCTTGATGCGAAACATGATATGTGAACCTATTTGGTTTCATATTCGGAAAAATGAAAGTATTGGAATGACTTTGTCGCGAAAATGAGATTTTAGCCTATATGGTTAGAAGTTTGATAAAGGTTGAACTTGTCCCTCGATCTCCCTTTATACGAAACATGATATGTGAACCTATTTGGTTTTGTATTCGGCAAAATGAAATTATTTGAATGACCATTGTCCCAAAAATGAGATTTTAGCCTATATGGTTAAAAGTTTGATAAATATTAATGTTGAATTTGTCCCTCGATGTCCTTTATTGCGTAACATAATATTTGAACCAATTTCGTTGTAAATTTGGTAAACAGAAAGTCATGAGATGACCCTTATCACGAAAACGAGATTTTAGCTTATATTGTTACATGTTTGTTAAATATGAAGGTTGAACATGTCCCTCGATGTCCCTTGATGCGAAACATGATATGTGAACCTATTTGGTTTGAAATTCGGTAAAATGAAAGTATTGAAATGACCCTTGTCGCGAAAATGAAATGTTAGCCTATGTGGTTAGAAGTTTGATAAACAGTGAACTTGTCCCTCGATGTCCCTTGATGTGAAACATGATATGTGAACCTATTTGGTTTTATATTCGGAAAAATGAAAGTATTGGAATGACTTTGAGTTTATTGCCTATATGGTTAGAAGTTTGATAAAGGTTGAACTTGTCCCTCGATCTCCCTTGATACGAAACATGATATGTGAACCTATTTGGTTTTGTATTCGGCAAAATGAAATTATTTGAATGACCATTGTCCCAAAAATGAGATTTTAGCCTATATGGTTAAAAGTTTGATAAATATTAATGTTGAATTTGTCCCTCGATGTCCTTTATTGCGTAACATAATATTTGAACCAATTTCGTTTTAAATTTGGTAAACAGAAAGTCATGAGATGACCCTTATCACGAAAACGAGATTTTAGCTTATATTGTTACATGTTTGTTAAATATGAAGGTTGAACATGTCCCTCGATGTCCCTTGATGCGAAACATGATATGTGAACATATTTGGTTTGAATTTCGGTAAAATGAAAGTATTGAAATGACCCTTGTCGCGAAAATGAAATGTTAGCCTATGTGGTTAGAAGTTTGATAAACAGTGAGCTTGTCCCTCGATGTCCCTTGATGCGAAACATGATATGTGAACCTATTTGGTTTCATATTCGGAAAAATGAAAGTATTGGAATGACTTTGTCGCGAAAATGAGATTTTAGCCTATATGGTTAGAAGTTTGATAAAGGTTGAACTTGTCCCTCGATCTCCCTTGATACGAAACATGATATGTGAACCTATTTGGTTTTGTATTCGGCAAAATGAAATTATTTGAATGACCATTGTCCCAAAAATGAGATTTTAGCCTATATGGTTAAAAGTTTGATAAATATTAATGTTGAATTTGTCCCTCGATGTCCTTTATTGCGTAACATAATATTTGAACCAATTTCGTTTTAAATTTGGTAAACAGAAAGTCATGAGATGACCCTTATCACGAAAACGAGATTTTAGCTTATATTGTTACATGTTTGTTAAATATGAAGGTTGAACATGTCCCTCGATGTCCCTTGATGCGAAACATGATATGTGAACATATTTGGTTTGAATTTCGGTAAAATGAAACTATTGAAATGACCCTTGTCGCGAAAATGAAATGTTAGCCTATGTGGTTAGAAGTTTGATAAACAGTGAGCTTGTCCCTCGATGTCCCTTGATGCGAAACATGATATGTGAACCTATTTGGTTTCATATTCGGAAAAATGAAAGTATTGGAATGACTTTGTCGCGAAAATGAGATTTTAGCCTATATGGTTAGAAGTTTGATAAAGGTTGAACTTGTCCCTCGATCTCCCTTGATACGAAACATGATATGTGAACCTATTTGGTTTTGTATTCGGCAAAATGAAATTATTTGAATGACCATTGTTCCAAAAATGAGATTTTAGCCTATATGGTTAAAAGTTTGATAAATATTAATGTTGAATTTGTCCCTCGATGTCCTTTATTGCGTAACATAATATTTGAACCAATTTCGTTGTAAATTTGGTAAACAGAAAGTCATGAGATGACCCTTATCACGAAAACGAGATTTTAGCTTATATTGTTACATGTTTGTTAAATATGAAGGTTGAACATGTCCCTCGATGTCCCTTGATGCGAAACATGATATGTGAACCTATTTGGTTTGAAATTCGGTAAAATGAAAGTATTGAAATGACCCTTGTCGCGAAAATGAAATGTTAGCCTATGTGGTTAGAAGTTTGATAAACAGTGAACTTGTCCCTCGATGTCCCTTGATGTGAAACATGATATGTGAACCTATTTGGTTTTATATTCGGAAAAATGAAAGTATTGGAATGACTTTGAGTTTATGGCCTATATGGTTAGAAGTTTGATAAAGGTTGAACTTGTCCCTCGATCTCCCTTGATACGAAACATGATATGTGAACCTATTTGGTTTTGTATTCGGCAAAATGAAATTATTTGAATGACCATTGTCCCAAAAATGAGATTTTAGCCTATATGGTTAAAAGTTTGATAAATATTAATGTTGAATTTGTCCCTCGATGTCCTTTATTGCGTAACATAATATTTGAACCAATTTCGTTGTAAATTTGGTAAACAGAAAGTCATGAGATGACCCTTATCACGAAAACGAGATTTTAGCTTATATTGTTACATGTTTGTTAAATATGAAGGTTGAACATGTCCCTCGATGTCCCTTGATGCGAAACATGATATGTGAACCTATTTGGTTTGAAATTCGGTAAAATGAAAGTATTGAAATGACCCTTGTCGCGAAAATGAAATGTTAGCCTATGTGGTTAGAAGTTTGATAAACAGTGAACTTGTCCCTCGATGTCCCTTGATGTGAAACATGATATGTGAACCTATTTGGTTTTATATTCGGAAAAATGAAAGTATTGGAATGACTTTGAGTTTATTGCCTATATGGTTAGAAGTTTGATAAAGGTTGAACTTGTCCCTCGATCTCCCTTGATACGAAACATGATATGTGAACCTATTTGGTTTTGTATTCGGCAAAATGAAATTATTTGAATGACCATTGTCCCAAAAATGAGATTTTAGCCTATATGGTTAAAAGTTTGATAAATATTAATGTTGAATTTGTCCCTCGATGTCCTTTATTGCGTAACATAATATTTGAACCAATTTCGTTTTAAATTTGGTAAACAGAAAGTCATGAGATGACCCTTATCACGAAAACGAGATTTTAGCTTATATTGTTACATTTTTGTTAAATATGAAGGTTGAACATGTCCCTCGATGTCCCTTGATGCGAAACATGATATGTGAACATATTTGGTTTGAATTTCGGTAAAATGAAAGTATTGAAATGACCCTTGTCGCGAAAATGAAATGTTAGCCTATGTGGTTAGAAGTTTGATAAAGAGTGAGCTTGTCCCTCGATGTCCCTTGATGCGAAACATGATATGTGAACCTATTTGGTTTCATATTCGGAAAAATGAAAGTATTGGAATGACTTTGTCGCGAAAATGAGATTTTAGCCTATATGGTTAGAAGTTTGATAAAGGTTGAACTTGTCCCTCGATCTCCCTTTATACGAAACATGATATGTGAACCTATTTGGTTTTGTATTCGGCAAAATGAAATTATTTGAATGACCATTGTCCCAAAAATGAGATTTTAGCCTATATGGTTAAAAGTTTGATAAATATTAATGTTGAATTTGTCCCTCGATGTCCTTTATTGCGTAACATAATATTTGAACCAATTTCGTTGTAAATTTGGTAAACAGAAAGTCATGAGATGACCCTTATCACGAAAACGAGATTTTAGCTTATATTGTTACATGTTTGTTAAATATGAAGGTTGAACATGTCCCTCGATGTCCCTTGATGCGAAACATGATATGTGAACCTATTTGGTTTGAAATTCGGTAAAATGAAAGTATTGAAATGACCCTTGTCGCGAAAATGAAATGTTAGCCTATGTGGTTAGAAGTTTGATAAACAGTGAACTTGTCCCTCGATGTCCCTTGATGTGAAACATGATATGTGAACCTATTTGGTTTTATATTCGGAAAAATGAAAGTATTGGAATGACTTTGAGTTTATTGCCTATATGGTTAGAAGTTTGATAAAGGTTGAACTTGTCCCTCGATCTCCCTTGATACGAAACATGATATGTGAACCTATTTGGTTTTGTATTCGGCAAAATGAAATTATTTGAATGACCATTGTCCCAAAAATGAGATTTTAGCCTATATGGTTAAAAGTTTGATAAATATTAATGTTGAATTTGTCCCTCGATGTCCTTTATTGCGTAACATAATATTTGAACCAATTTCGTTTTAAATTTGGTAAACAGAAAGTCATGAGATGACCCTTATCACGAAAACGAGATTTTAGCTTATATTGTTACATGTTTGTTAAATATGAAGGTTGAACATGTCCCTCGATGTCCCTTGATGCGAAACATGATATGTGAACATATTTGGTTTGAATTTCGGTAAAATGAAAGTATTGAAATGACCCTTGTCGCGAAAATGAAATGTTAGCCTATGTGGTTAGAAGTTTGATAAACAGTGAGCTTGTCCCTCGATGTCCCTTGATGCGAAACATGATATGTGAACCTATTTGGTTTCATATTCGGAAAAATGAAAGTATTGGAATGACTTTGTCGCGAAAATGAGATTTTAGCCTATATGGTTAGAAGTTTGATAAAGGTTGAACTTGTCCCTCGATCTCCCTTGATACGAAACATGATATGTGAACCTATTTGGTTTTGTATTCGGCAAAATGAAATTATTTGAATGACCATTGTCCCAAAAATGAGATTTTAGCCTATATGGTTAAAAGTTTGATAAATATTAATGTTGAATTTGTCCCTCGATGTCCTTTATTGCGTAACATAATATTTGAACCAATTTCGTTTTAAATTTGGTAAACAGAAAGTCATGAGATGACCCTTATCACGAAAACGAGATTTTAGCTTATATTGTTACATGTTTGTTAAATATGAAGGTTGAACATGTCCCTCGATGTCCCTTGATGCGAAACATGATATGTGAACATATTTGGTTTGAATTTCGGTAAAATGAAACTATTGAAATGACCCTTGTCGCGAAAATGAAATGTTAGCCTATGTGGTTAGAAGTTTGATAAACAGTGAGCTTGTCCCTCGATGTCCCTTGATGCGAAACATGATATGTGAACCTATTTGGTTTCATATTCGGAAAAATGAAAGTATTGGAATGACTTTGTCGCGAAAATGAGATTTTAGCCTATATGGTTAGAAGTTTGATAAAGGTTGAACTTGTCCCTCGATCTCCCTTGATACGAAACATGATATGTGAACCTATTTGGTTTTGTATTCGGCAAAATGAAATTATTTGAATGACCATTGTCCCAAAAATGAGATTTTAGCCTATATGGTTAAAAGTTTGATAAATATTAATGTTGAATTTGTCCCTCGATGTCCTTTATTGCGTAACATAATATATGAACCAATTTCGTTGTAAATTTGGTAAACAGAAAGTCATGAGATGACCCTTATCACGAAAACGAGATTTTAGCTTATATTGTTACATGTTTGTTAAATATGAAGGTTGAACATGTCCCTCGATGTCCCTTGATGCGAAACATGATATGTGAACCTATTTGGTTTGAAATTCGGTAAAATGAAAGTATTGAAATGACCCTTGTCGCGAAAATGAAATGTTAGCCTATGTGGTTAGAAGTTTGATAAACAGTGAACTTGTCCCTCGATGTCCCTTGATGTGAAACATGATATGTGAACCTATTTGGTTTTATATTCGGAAAAATGAAAGTATTGGAATGACTTTGAGTTTATGGCCTATATGGTTAGAAGTTTGATAAAGGTTGAACTTGTCCCTCGATCTCCCTTGATACGAAACATGATATGTGAACCTATTTGGTTTTGTATTCGGCAAAATGAAATTATTTGAATGACCATTGTCCCAAAAATGAGATTTTAGCCTATATGGTTAAAAGTTTGATAAATATTAATGTTGAATTTGTCCCTCGATGTCCTTTATTGCGTAACATAATATTTGAACCAATTTCGTTTTAAATTTGGTAAACAGAAAGTCATGAGATGACCCTTATCACGAAAACGAGATTTTAGCTTATATTGTTACATTTTTGTTAAATATGAAGGTTGAACATGTCCCTCGATGTCCCTTGATGCGAAACATGATATGTGAACATATTTGGTTTGAATTTCGGTAAAATGAAAGTATTGAAATGACCCT
The DNA here is from genome assembly GCF_051527215.1 of Medicago sativa. Classification (NCBI taxonomy): domain Eukaryota; kingdom Viridiplantae; phylum Streptophyta; class Magnoliopsida; order Fabales; family Fabaceae; genus Medicago; species Medicago sativa. The sequence goes on along the minus strand of NC_140754.1, from coordinate 49,200,726 downwards.
TGTCGCGAAAATGAAATGTTAGCCTATGTGGTTAGAAGTTTGATAAAGAGTGAGCTTGTCCCTCGATGTCCCTTGATGCGAAACATGATATGTGAACCTATTTGGTTTCATATTCGGAAAAATGAAAGTATTGGAATGACTTTGTCGCGAAAATGAGATTTTAGCCTATATGGTTAGAAGTTTGATAAAGGTTGAACTTGTCCCTCGATCTCCCTTGATACGAAACATGATATGTGAACCTATTTGGTTTTGTATTCGGCAAAATGTAATTATTTGAATGACCATTGTCCCAAAAATGAGATTTTAGCCTATATGGTTAAAAGTTTGATAAATATTAATGTTGAATTTGTCCCTCGATGTCCTTTATTGCGTAACATAATATTTGAACCAATTTCGTTTTAAATTTGGTAAACAGAAAGTCATGAGATGACCCTTATCACGAAAACGAGATTTTAGCTTATATTGTTACATGTTTGTTAAATATGAAGGTTGAACATGTCCCTCGATGTCCCTTGATGCGAAACATGATATGTGAACATATTTGGTTTGAATTTCGGTAAAATGAAACTATTGAAATGACCCTTGTCGCGAAAATGAAATGTTAGCCTATGTGGTTAGAAGTTTGATAAACAGTGAGCTTGTCCCTCGATGTCCCTTGATGCGAAACATGATATGTGAACCTATTTGGTTTCATATTCGGAAAAATGAAAGTATTGGAATGACTTTGTCGCGAAAATGAGATTTTAGCCTATATGGTTAGAAGTTTGATAAAGGTTGAACTTGTCCCTCGATCTCCCTTGATACGAAACATGATATGTGAACCTATTTGGTTTTGTATTCGGCAAAATGAAATTATTTGAATGACCATTGTCCCAAAAATGAGATTTTAGCCTATATGGTTAAAAGTTTGATAAATATTAATGTTGAATTTGTCCCTCGATGTCCTTTATTGCGTAACATAATATTTGAACCAATTTCGTTGTAAATTTGGTAAACAGAAAGTCATGAGATGACCCTTATCACGAAAACGAGATTTTAGCTTATATTGTTACATGTTTGTTAAATATGAAGGTTGAACATGTCCCTCGATGTCCCTTGATGCGAAACATGATATGTGAACCTATTTGGTTTGAAATTCGGTAAAATGAAAGTATTGAAATGACCCTTGTCGCGAAAATGAAATGTTAGCCTATGTGGTTAGAAGTTTGATAAACAGTGAACTTGTCCCTCGATGTCCCTTGATGTGAAACATGATATGTGAACCTATTTGGTTTTATATTCGGAAAAATGAAAGTATTGGAATGACTTTGAGTTTATTGCCTATATGGTTAGAAGTTTGATAAAGGTTGAACTTGTCCCTCGATCTCCCTTGATACGAAACATGATATGTGAACCTATTTGGTTTTGTATTCGGCAAAATGAAATTATTTGAATGACCATTGTCCCAAAAATGAGATTTTAGCCTATATGGTTAAAAGTTTGATAAATATTAATGTTGAATTTGTCCCTCGATGTCCTTTATTGCGTAACATAATATTTGAACCAATTTCGTTTTAAATTTGGTAAACAGAAAGTCATGAGATGACCCTTATCACGAAAACGAGATTTTAGCTTATATTGTTACATGTTTGTTAAATATGAAGGTTGAACATGTCCCTCGATGTCCCTTGATGCGAAACATGATATGTGAACATATTTGGTTTGAATTTCGGTAAAATGAAACTATTGAAATGACCCTTGTCGCGAAAATGAAATGTTAGCCTATGTGGTTAGAAGTTTGATAAACAGTGAGCTTGTCCCTCGATGTCCCTTGATGCGAAACATGATATGTGAACCTATTTGGTTTCATATTCGGAAAAATGAAAGTATTGGAATGACTTTGTCGCGAAAATGAGATTTTAGCCTATATGGTTAGAAGTTTGATAAAGGTTGAACTTGTCCCTCGATCTCCCTTGATACGAAACATGATATGTGAACCTATTTGGTTTTGTATTCGGCAAAATGAAATTATTTGAATGACCATTGTCCCAAAAATGAGATTTTAGCCTATATGGTTAAAAGTTTGATAAATATTAATGTTGAATTTGTCCCTCGATGTCCTTTATTGCGTAACATAATATTTGAACCAATTTCGTTGTAAATTTGGTAAACAGAAAGTCATGAGATGACCCTTATCACGAAAACGAGATTTTAGCTTATATTGTTACATGTTTGTTAAATATGAAGGTTGAACATGTCCCTCGATGTCCCTTGATGCGAAACATGATATGTGAACCTATTTGGTTTGAAATTCGGTAAAATGAAAGTATTGAAATGACCCTTGTCGCGAAAATGAAATGTTAGCCTATGTGGTTAGAAGTTTGATAAACAGTGAACTTGTCCCTCGATGTCCCTTGATGTGAAACATGATATGTGAACCTATTTGGTTTTATATTCGGAAAAATGAAAGTATTGGAATGACTTTGAGTTTATTGCCTATATGGTTAGAAGTTTGATAAAGGTTGAACTTGTCCCTCGATCTCCCTTGATACGAAACATGATATGTGAACCTATTTGGTTTTGTATTCGGCAAAATGAAATTATTTGAATGACCATTGTCCCAAAAATGAGATTTTAGCCTATATGGTTAAAAGTTTGATAAATATTAATGTTGAATTTGTCCCTCGATGTCCTTTATTGCGTAACATAATATTTGAACCAATTTCGTTTTAAATTTGGTAAACAGAAAGTCATGAGATGACCCTTATCACGAAAACGAGATTTTAGCTTATATTGTTACATGTTTGTTAAATATGAAGGTTGAACATGTCCCTCGATGTCCCTTGATGCGAAACATGATATGTGAACATATTTGGTTTGAATTTCGGTAAAATGAAAGTATTGAAATGACCCTTGTCGCGAAAATGAAATGTTAGCCTATGTGGTTAGAAGTTTGATAAACAGTGAGCTTGTCCCTCGATGTCCCTTGATGCGAAACATGATATATGAACCTATTTGGTTTCATATTCGGAAAAATGAAAGTATTGGAATGACTTTGTCGCGAAAATGAGATTTTAGCCTATATGGTTAGAAGTTTGATAAAGGTTGAACTTGTCCCTCGATCTCCCTTGATACGAAACATGATATGTGAACCTATTTGGTTTTGTATTCGGCAAAATGAAATTATTTGAATGACCATTGTCCCAAAAATGAGATTTTAGCCTATATGGTTAAAAGTTTGATAAATATTAATGTTGAATTTGTCCCTCGATGTCCTTTATTGCGTAACATAATATTTGAACCAATTTCGTTGTAAATTTGGTAAACAGAAAGTCATGAGATGACCCTTATCACGAAAACGAGATTTTAGCTTATATTGTTACATGTTTGTTAAATATGAAGGTTGAACATGTCCCTCGATGTCCCTTGATGCGAAACATGATATGTGAACCTATTTGGTTTGAAATTCGGTAAAATGAAACTATTGAAATGACCCTTGTCGCGAAAATGAAATGTTAGCCTATGTGGTTAGAAGTTTGATAAACAGTGAACTTGTCCCTCGATGTCCCTTGATGTGAAACATGATATGTGAACCTATTTGGTTTTATATTCGGAAAAATGAAAGTATTGGAATGACTTTGAGTTTATTGCCTATATGGTTAGAAGTTTGATAAAGGTTGAACTTGTCCCTCGATCTCCCTTGATACGAAACATGATATGTGAACCTATTTGGTTTTGTATTCGGCAAAATGAAATTATTTGAATGACCATTGTCCCAAAAATGAGATTTTAGCCTATATGGTTAAAAGTTTGATAAATATTAATGTTGAATTTGTCCCTCGATGTCCTTTATTGCGTAACATAATATTTGAACCAATTTCGTTTTAAATTTGGTAAACAGAAAGTCATGAGATGACCCTTATCACGAAAACGAGATTTTAGCTTATATTGTTACATGTTTGTTAAATATGAAGGTTGAACATGTCCCTCGATGTCCCTTGATGCGAAACATGATATGTGAACATATTTGGTTTGAATTTCGGTAAAATGAAAGTATTGAAATGACCCTTGTCGCGAAAATGAAATGTTAGCCTATGTGGTTAGAAGTTTGATAAACAGTGAGCTTGTCCCTCGATGTCCCTTGATGCGAAACATGATATATGAACCTATTTGGTTTCATATTCGGAAAAATGAAAGTATTGGAATGACTTTGTCGCGAAAATGAGATTTTAGCCTATATGGTTAGAAGTTTGATAAAGGTTGAACTTGTCCCTCGATCTCCCTTGATACGAAACATGATATGTGAACCTATTTGGTTTTGTATTCGGCAAAATGAAATTATTTGAATGACCATTGTCCCAAAAATGAGATTTTAGCCTATATGGTTAAAAGTTTGATAAATATTAATGTTGAATTTGTCCCTCGATGTCCTTTATTGCGTAACATAATATTTGAACCAATTTCGTTTTAAATTTGGTAAACAGAAAGTCATGAGATGACCCTTATCACGAAAACGAGATTTTAGCTTATATTGTTACATGTTTGTTAAATATGAAGGTTGAACATGTCCCTCGATGTCCCTTGATGCGAAACATGATATGTGAACATATTTGGTTTGAATTTCGGTAAAATGAAACTATTGAAATGACCCTTGTCGCGAAAATGAAATGTTAGCCTATGTGGTTAGAAGTTTGATAAACAGTGAGCTTGTCCCTCGATGTCCCTTGATGCGAAACATGATATGTGAACCTATTTGGTTTCATATTCGGAAAAATGAAAGTATTGGAATGACTTTGTCGCGAAAATGAGATTTTAGCCTATATGGTTAGAAGTTTGATAAAGGTTGAACTTGTCCCTCGATCTCCCTTGATACGAAACATGATATGTGAACCTATTTGGTTTTGTATTCGGCAAAATGTAATTATTTGAATGACCATTGTCCCAAAAATGAGATTTTAGCCTATATGGTTAAAAGTTTGATAAATATTAATGTTGAATTTGTCCCTCGATGTCCTTTATTGCGTAACATAATATTTGAACCAATTTCGTTTTAATTTGGTAAACAGAAAGTCATGAGATGACCCTTATCACGAAAACGAGATTTTAGCTTATATTGTTACATGTTTGTTAAATATGAAGGTTGAACATGTCCCTCGATGTCCCTTGATGCGAAACATGATATGTGAACATATTTGGTTTGAATTTCGGTAAAATGAAACTATTGAAATGACCCTTGTCGCGAAAATGAAATGTTAGACTATGTGGTTAGAAGTTTGATAAACAGTGAGCTTGTCCCTCGATGTCCCTTGATGCGAAACATGATATGTGAACCTATTTGGTTTCATATTCGGAAAAATGAAAGTATTGGAATGACTTTGTCGCGAAAATGAGATTTTAGCCTATATGGTTAGAAGTTTGATAAAGGTTGAACTTGTCCCTCGATCTCCCTTGATACGAAACATGATATGTGAACCTATTTGGTTTTGTATTCGGCAAAATGAAATTATTTGAATGACCATTGTCCCAAAAATGAGATTTTAGCCTATATGGTTAAAAGTTTGATAAATATTAATGTTGAATTTGTCCCTCGATGTCCTTTATTGCGTAACATAATATTTGAACCAATTTCGTTGTAAATTTGGTAAACAGAAAGTCATGAGATGACCCTTATCACGAAAACGAGATTTTAGCTTATATTGTTACATGTTTGTTAAATATGAAGGTTGAACATGTCCCTCGATGTCCCTTGATGCGAAACATGATATGTGAACCTATTTGGTTTGAAATTCGGTAAAATGAAAGTATTGAAATGACCCTTGTCGCGAAAATGAAATGTTAGCCTATGTGGTTAGAAGTTTGATAAACAGTGAACTTGTCCCTCGATGTCCCTTGATGTGAAACATGATATGTGAACCTATTTGGTTTTATATTCGGAAAAATGAAAGTATTGGAATGACTTTGAGTTTATTGCCTATATGGTTAGAAGTTTGATAAAGGTTGAACTTGTCCCTCGATCTCCCTTGATACGAAACATGATATGTGAACCTATTTGGTTTTGTATTCGGCAAAATGAAATTATTTGAATGACCATTGTCCCAAAAATGAGATTTTAGCCTATATGGTTAAAAGTTTGATAAATATTAATGTTGAATTTGTCCCTCGATGTCCTTTATTGCGTAACATAATATTTGAACCAATTTCGTTGTAAATTTGGTAAACAGAAAGTCATGAGATGACCCTTATCACGAAAACGAGATTTTAGCTTATATTGTTACATGTTTGTTAAATATGAAGGTTGAACATGTCCCTCGATGTCCCTTGATGCGAAACATGATATGTGAACCTATTTGGTTTGAAATTCGGTAAAATGAAAGTATTGAAATGACCCTTGTCGCGAAAATGAAATGTTAGCCTATGTGGTTAGAAGTTTGATAAACAGTGAACTTGTCCCTCGATGTCCCTTGATGTGAAACATGATATGTGAACCTATTTGGTTTTATATTCGGAAAAATGAAAGTATTGGAATGACTTTGAGTTTATTGCCTATATGGTTAGAAGTTTGATAAAGGTTGAACTTGTCCCTCGATCTCCCTTGATACGAAACATGATATGTGAACCTATTTGGTTTTGTATTCGGCAAAATGAAATTATTTGAATGACCATTGTCCCAAAAATGAGATTTTAGCCTATATGGTTAAAAGTTTGATAAATATTAATGTTGAATTTGTCCCTCGATGTCCTTTATTGCGTAACATAATATTTGAACCAATTTCGTTTTAAATTTGGTAAACAGAAAGTCATGAGATGACCCTTATCACGAAAACGAGATTTTAGCTTATATTGTTACATGTTTGTTAAATATGAAGGTTGAACATGTCCCTCGATGTCCCTTGATGCGAAACATGATATGTGAACATATTTGGTTTGAATTTCGGTAAAATGAAAGTATTGAAATGACCCTTGTCGCGAAAATGAAATGTTAGCCTATGTGGTTAGAAGTTTGATAAACAGTGAGCTTGTCCCTCGATGTCCCTTGATGCGAAACATGATATGTGAACCTATTTGGTTTCATATTCGGAAAAATGAAAGTATTGGAATGACTTTGTCGCGAAAATGAGATTTTAGCCTATATGGTTAGAAGTTTGATAAAGGTTGAACTTGTCCCTCGATCTCCCTTGATACGAAACATGATATGTGAACCTATTTGGTTTTGTATTCGGCAAAATGAAATTATTTGAATGACCATTGTCCCAAAAATGAGATTTTAGCCTATATGGTTAAAAGTTTGATAAATATTAATGTTGAATTTGTCCCTCGATGTCCTTTATTGCGTAACATAATATTTGAACCAATTTCGTTTTAAATTTGGTAAACAGAAAGTCATGAGATGACCCTTATCACGAAAACGAGATTTTAGCTTATATTGTTACATGTTTGTTAAATATGAAGGTTGAACATGTCCCTCGATGTCCCTTGATGCGAAACATGATATGTGAACATATTTGGTTTGAATTTCGGTAAAATGAAACTATTGAAATGACCCTTGTCGCGAAAATGAAATGTTAGCCTATGTGGTTAGAAGTTTGATAAACAGTGAGCTTGTCCCTCGATGTCCCTTGATGCGAAACATGATATGTGAACCTATTTGGTTTCATATTCGGAAAAATGAAAGTATTGGAATGACTTTGTCGCGAAAATGAGATTTTAGCCTATATGGTTAGAAGTTTGATAAAGGTTGAACTTGTCCCTCGATCTCCCTTGATACGAAACATGATATGTGAACCTATTTGGTTTTGTATTCGGCAAAATGAAATTATTTGAATGACCATTGTCCCAAAAATGAGATTTTAGCCTATATGGTTAAAAGTTTGATAAATATTAATGTTGAATTTGTCCCTCGATGTCCTTTATTGCGTAACATAATATTTGAACCAATTTCGTTTTAAATTTGGTAAACAGAAAGTCATGAGATGACCCTTATCACGAAAACGAGATTTTAGCTTATATTGTTACATGTTTGTTAAATATGAAGGTTGAACATGTCCCTCGATGTCCCTTGATGCGAAACATGATATGTGAACATATTTGGTTTGAATTTCGGTAAAATGAAACTATTGAAATGACCCTTGTCGCGAAAATGAAATGTTAGCCTATGTGGTTAGAAGTTTGATAAACAGTGAGCTTGTCCCTCGATGTCCCTTGATGCGAAACATGATATGTGAACCTATTTGGTTTCATATTCGGAAAAATGAAAGTATTGGAATGACTTTGTCGCGAAAATGAGATTTTAGCCTATATGGTTAGAAGTTTGATAAAGGTTGAACTTGTCCCTCGATCTCCCTTGATACGAAACATGATATGTGAACCTATTTGGTTTTGTATTCGGCAAAATGAAATTATTTGAATGACCATTGTCCCAAAAATGAGATTTTAGCCTATATGGTTAAAAGTTTGATAAATATTAATGTTGAATTTGTCCCTCGATGTCCTTTATTGCGAAACATAATATTTGAACCAATTTCGTTGTAAATTTGGTAAACAGAAAGTCATGAGATGACCCTTATCACGAAAACGAGATTTTAGCTTATATTGTTACATGTTTGTTAAATATGAAGGTTGAACATGTCCCTCGATGTCCCTTGATGCGAAACATGATATGTGAACCTATTTGGTTTGAAATTCGGTAAAATGAAAGTATTGAAATGACCCTTGTCGCGAAAATGGAATGTTAGCCTATGTGGTTAGAAGTTTGATAAACAGTGAACTTGTCCCTCGATGTCCCTTGATGTGAAACATGATATGTGAACCTATTTGGTTTTATATTCGGAAAAATGAAAGTATTGGAATGACTTTGAGTTTATTGCCTATATGGTTAGAAGTTTGATAAAGGTTGAACTTGTCCCTCGATCTCCCTTGATACGAAACATGATATGTGAACCTATTTGGTTTTGTATTCGGCAAAATGAAATTATTTGAATGACCATTGTCCCAAAAATGAGATTTTAGCCTATATGGTTAAAAGTTTGATAAATATTAATGTTGAATTTGTCCCTCGATGTCCTTTATTGCGTAACATAATATTTGAACCAATTTCGTTTTAAATTTGGTAAACAGAAAGTCATGAGATGACCCTTATCACGAAAACGAGATTTTAGCTTATATTGTTACATGTTTGTTAAATATGAAGGTTGAACATGTCCCTCGATGTCCCTTGATGCGAAACATGATATGTGAACATATTTGGTTTGAATTTCGGTAAAATGAAAGTATTGAAATGACCCTTGTCGCGAAAATGAAATGTTAGCCTATGTGGTTAGAAGTTTGATAAACAGTGAGCTTGTCCCTCGATGTCCCTTGATGCGAAACATGATATGTGAACCTATTTGGTTTCATATTCGGAAAAATGAAAGTATTGGAATGACTTTGTCGCGAAAATGAGATTTTAGCCTATATGGTTAGAAGTTTGATAAAGGTTGAACTTGTCCCTCGATCTCCCTTGATACGAAACATGATATGTGAACCTATTTGGTTTTGTATTCGGCAAAATGAAATTATTTGAATGACCATTGTCCCAAAAATGAGATTTTAGCCTATATGGTTAAAAGTTTGATAAATATTAATGTTGAATTTGTCCCTCGATGTCCTTTATTGCGTAACATAATATTTGAACCAATTTCGTTTTAAATTTGGTAAACAGAAAGTCATGAGATGACCCTTATCACGAAAACGAGATTTTAGCTTATATTGTTACATGTTTGTTAAATATGAAGGTTGAACATGTCCCTCGATGTCCCTTGATGCGAAACATGATATGTGAACATATTTGGTTTGAATTTCGGTAAAATGAAACTATTGAAATGACCCTTGTCGCGAAAATGAAATGTTAGCCTATGTGGTTAGAAGTTTGATAAACAGTGAGCTTGTCCCTCGATGTCCCTTGATGCGAAACATGATATGTGAACCTATTTGGTTTCATATTCGGAAAAATGAAAGTATTGGAATGACTTTGTCGCGAAAATGAGATTTTAGCCTATATGGTTAGAAGTTTGATAAAGGTTGAACTTGTCCCTCGATCTCCCTTGATACGAAACATGATATGTGAACCTATTTGGTTTTGTATTCGGCAAAATGAAATTATTTGAATGACCATTGTCCCAAAAATGAGATTTTAGCCTATATGGTTAAAAGTTTGATAAATATTAATGTTGAATTTGTCCCTCGATGTCCTTTATTGCGTAACATAATATTTGAACCAATTTCGTTTTAAATTTGTTAAACAGAAAGTCATGAGATGACCCTTATCACGAAAACGAGATTTTAGCTTATATTGTTACATGTTTGTTAAATATGAAGGTTGAACATGTCCCTCGATGTCCCTTGATGCGAAACATGATATGTGAACATATTTGGTTTGAATTTCGGTAAAATGAAACTATTGAAATGACCCTTGTCGCGAAAATGAAATGTTAGCCTATGTGGTTAGAAGTTTGATAAACAGTGAGCTTGTCCCTCGATGTCCCTTGATGCGAAACATGATATGTGAACCTATTTGGTTTCATATTCGGAAAAATGAAAGTATTGGAATGACTTTGTCGCGAAAATGAGATTTTAGCCTATATGGTTAGAAGTTTGATAAAGGTTGAACTTGTCCCTCGATCTCCCTTGATACGAAACATGATATGTGAACCTATTTGGTTTTGTATTCGGCAAAATGAAATTATTTGAATGACCATTGTCCCAAAAATGAGATTTTAGCCTATATGGTTAAAAGTTTGATAAATATTAATGTTGAATTTGTCCCTCGATGTCCTTTATTGCGAAACATAATATTTGAACCAATTTCGTTGTAAATTTGGTAAACAGAAAGTCATGAGATGACCCTTATCACGAAAACGAGATTTTAGCTTATATTGTTCCATGTTTGTTAAATATGAAGGTTGAACATGTCCCTCGATGTCCCTTGATGCGAAACATGATATGTGAACCTATTTGGTTTGAAATTCGGTAAAATGAAAGTATTGAAATGACCCTTGTCGCGAAAATGGAATGTTAGCCTATGTGGTTAGAAGTTTGATAAACAGTGAACTTGTCCCTCGATGTCCCTTGATGTGAAACATGATATGTGAACCTATTTGGTTTTATATTCGGAAAAATGAAAGTATTGGAATGACTTTGAGTTTATTGCCTATATGGTTAGAAGTTTGATAAAGGTTGAACTTGTCCCTCGATCTCCCTTGATACGAAACATGATATGTGAACCTATTTGGTTTTGTATTCGGCAAAATGAAATTATTTGAATGACCATTGTCCCAAAAATGAGATTTTAGCCTATATGGTTAAAAGTTTGATAAATATTAATGTTGAATTTCTCCCTCGATGTCCTTTATTGCGTAACATAATATTTGAACCAATTTCGTTTTAAATTTAGTAAATAGAAAGTAATGAGATGACCCTTATCACGAAAACGAGATTTTAGCTTATATTGTTACATGTTTGTTAAATATGAAGGTTGAACATGTCCCTCGATGTCCCTTGATGCGAAACATGATATGTGAACATATTTGGTTTGAATTTTGGTAAAATGAAAGTATTGAAATGACCCTTGTCGCGAAAATGAAATGTTAGCCTATGTGGTTAGAAGTTTGATAAACAGTGAGCTTGTCCCTCGATGTCCCTTGATGCGAAACATGATATGTGAACCTATTTGGTTTCATATTCGGAAAAATGAAAGTATTGGAATGACTTTGTCGCGAAAATGAGATTTTAGCCTATATGGTTAGAAGTTTGATAAAGGTTGAGCTTGTCCCTCGATCTCCCTTGATACGAAACATGATATGTGAACCTATTTGGTTTTGTATTCGGCAAAATGAAATTATTTGAATGACCATTGTCCCAAAAATGAGATTTTAGCCTATATGGTTAAAAGTTTGATAAATATTAATGTTGAATTTGTCCCTCGATGTCCTTTATTGCGTAACATAATATTTGAACCAATTTCGTTTTAAATTTGGTAAACAGAAAGCCATGAGATGACCCTTATCACGAAAACGAGATTTTAGCTTATATTGTTACATGTTTGTTAAATATGAAGGTTGAACATGTCCCTCGATGTCCCTTGATGCGAAACATGATATGTGAACATATTTGGTTTGAATTTCGGTAAAATGAAAGTATTGAAATGACCCTTGTCGCGAAAATGAAATGTTAGCCTATGTGGTTATAAGTTTGATAAACAGTGAGCTTGTCCCTCGATGTCCCTTGATGCGAAACATGATATGTGAACCTATTTGGTTTCATATTCGGAAAAATGAAAGTATTGGAATGACTTTGTCGCGAAAATGAGATTTTAGCCTATATGGTTAGAAGTTTGGTAAAGGTTGAACTTGTCCCTCGATCTCCCTTGATACGAAACATGATATGTGAACCTATTTGGTTTTGTATTCGGCAAAATGAAATTATTTGAATGACCATTGTCCCAAAAATGAGATTTTAGCCTATATGGTTAAAAGTTTGATAAATATTAATGTTGAATTTGTCCCTCGATGCCCTTTATTGCGTAACATAATATTTGAACCAATTTCGTTTTAAATTTGGTAAACAGAAAGTCATGAGATGACCCTTATCACGAAAACGAGATTTTAGCTTATATTGTTACATGTTTGTTAAATATGAAGGTTGAACATGTCCCTCGATGTCCCTTGATGCGAAACATGATATGTGAACCTATTTGGTTTGAAATTCGGTAAAATGAAAGTATTGAAATGACCCTTGTCGCGAAAATGGAATGTTAGCCTATGTGGTTAGAAGTTTGATAAACAGTGAACTTGTCCCTCGATGTCCCTTGATGTGAAACATGATATGTGAACCTATTTGGTTTTATATTCGGAAAAATGAAAGTATTGGAATGACTTTGAGTTTATTGCCTATATGGTTAGAAGTTTGATAAAGGTTGAACTTGTCCCTCGATCTCCCTTGATACGAAACATGATATGTGAACCTATTTGGTTTTGTATTCGGCAAAATGAAATTATTTGAATGACCATTGTCCCAAAAATGAGATTTTAGCCTATATGGTTAAAAGTTTGATAAATATTAATGTTGAATTTCTCCCTCGATGTCCTTTATTGCGTAACATAATATTTGAACCAATTTCGTTTTAAATTTGGTAAACAGAAAGTCATGAGATGACCCTTATCACGAAAACGAGATTTTAGCTTATATTGTTACATGTTTGTTAAATATGAAGGTTGAACATGTCCCTCGATGTCCCTTGATGCGAAACATGATATGTGAACATATTTGGTTTGAATTTCGGTAAAATGAAAGTATTGAAATGACCCTTGTCGCGAAAATGAAATGTTAGCCTATGTGGTTAGAAGTTTGATAAACAGTGAGCTTGTCCCTCGATGTCCCTTGATGCGAAACATGATATGTGAACCTATTTGGTTTCATATTCGGAAAAATGAAAGTATTGGAATGACTTTGTCGCGAAAATGAGATTTTAGCCTATATGGTTAGAAGTTTGATAAAGGTTGAACTTGTCCCTCGATCTCCCTTGATACGAAACATGATATGTGAACCTATTTGGTTTTGTATTCGGCAAAATGAAATTATTTGAATGACCATTGTCCCAAAAATGAGATTTTAGCCTATATGGTTAAAAGTTTGATAAATATTAATGTTGAATTTGTCCCTCGATGTCCTTTATTGCGTAACATAATATTTGAACCAATTTCGTTTTAAATTTGGTAAACAGAAAGTCATGAGATGACCCTTATCACGAAAACGAGATTTTAGCTTATATTGTTACATGTTTGTTAAATATGAAGGTTGAACATGTCCCTCGATGTCCCTTGATGCGAAACATGATATGTGAACATATTTGGTTTGAATTTCGGTAAAATGAAACTATTGAAATGACCCTTGTCGCGAAAATGAAATGTTAGCCTATGTGGTTAGAAGTTTGATAAACAGTGAGCTTGTCCCTCGATGTCCCTTGATGCGAAACATGATATGTGAACCTATTTGGTTTCATATTCGGAAAAATGAAAGTATTGGAATGACTTTGTCGCGAAAATGAGATTTTAGCCTATATGGTTAGAAGTTTGATAAAGGTTGAACTTGTCCCTCGATCTCCCTTGATACGAAACATGATATGTGAACCTATTTGGTTTTGTATTCGGCAAAATGAAATTATTTGAATGACCATTGTCCCAAAAATGAGATTTTAGCCTATATGGTTAAAAGTTTGATAAATATTAATGTTGAATTTGTCCCTCGATGTCCTTTATTGCGTAACATAATATTTGAACCAATTTCGTTTTAAATTTGGTAAACAGAAAGTCATGAGATGACCCTTATCACGAAAACGAGATTTTAGCTTATATTGTTACATGTTTGTTAAATATGAAGGTTGAACATGTCCCTCGATGTCCCTTGATGCGAAACATGATATGTGAACATATTTGGTTTGAATTTCGGTAAAATGAAACTATTGAAATGACCCTTGTCGCGAAAATGAAATGTTAGCCTATGTGGTTAGAAGTTTGATAAACAGTGAGCTTGTCCCTCGATGTCCCTTGATGCGAAACATGATATGTGAACCTATTTGGTTTCATATTCGGAAAAATGAAAGTATTGGAATGACTTTGTCGCGAAAATGAGATTTTAGCCTATATGGTTAGAAGTTTGATAAAGGTTGAACTTGTCCCTCGATCTCCCTTGATACGAAACATGATATGTGAACCTATTTGGTTTTGTATTCGGCAAAATGAAATTATTTGAATGACCATTGTCCCAAAAATGAGATTTTAGCCTATATGGTTAAAAGTTTGATAAATATTAATGTTGAATTTGTCCCTCGATGTCCTTTATTGCGAAACATAATATTTGAACCAATTTCGTTGTAAATTTGGTAAACAGAAAGTCATGAGATGACCCTTATCACGAAAACGAGATTTTAGCTTATATTGTTCCATGTTTGTTAAATATGAAGGTTGAACATGTCCCTCGATGTCCCTTGATGCGAAACATGATATGTGAACCTATTTGGTTTGAAATTCGGTAAAATGAAAGTATTGAAATGACCCTTGTCGCGAAAATGGAATGTTAGCCTATGTGGTTAGAAGTTTGATAAACAGTGAACTTGTCCCTCGATGTCCCTTGATGTGAAACATGATATGTGAACCTATTTGGTTTTATATTCGGAAAAATGAAAGTATTGGAATGACTTTGAGTTTATTGCCTATATGGTTAGAAGTTTGATAAAGGTTGAACTTGTCCCTCGATCTCCCTTGATACGAAACATGATATGTGAACCTATTTGGTTTTGTATTCGGCAAAATGAAATTATTTGAATGACCATTGTCCCAAAAATGAGATTTTAGCCTATATGGTTAAAAGTTTGATAAATATTAATGTTGAATTTCTCCCTCGATATCCTTTATTGCGTAACATAATATTTGAACCAATTTCGTTTTAAATTTAGTAAATAGAAAGTAATGAGATGACCCTTATCACGAAAACGAGATTTTAGCTTATATTGTTACATGTTTGTTAAATATGAAGGTTGAACATGTCCCTCGATGTCCCTTGATGCGAAACATGATATGTGAACATATTTGGTTTGAATTTTGGTAAAATGAAAGTATTGAAATGACCCTTGTCGCGAAAATGAAATGTTAGCCTATGTGGTTAGAAGTTTGATAAACAGTGAGCTTGTCCCTCGATGTCCCTTGATGCGAAACATGATATGTGAACCTATTTGGTTTCATATTCGGAAAAATGAAAGTATTGGAATGACTTTGTCGCGAAAATGAGATTTTAGCCTATATGGTTAGAAGTTTGATAAAGGTTGAGCTTGTCCCTCGATCTCCCTTGATACGAAACATGATATGTGAACCTATTTGGTTTTGTATTCGGCAAAATGAAATTATTTGAATGACCATTGTCCCAAAAATGAGATTTTAGCCTATATGGTTAAAAGTTTGATAAATATTAATGTTGAATTTGTCCCTCGATGTCCTTTATTGCGTAACATAATATTTGAACCAATTTCGTTTTAAATTTGGTAAACAGAAAGCCATGAGATGACCCTTATCACGAAAACGAGATTTTAGCTTATATTGTTACATGTTTGTTAAATATGAAGGTTGAACATGTCCCTCGATGTCCCTTGATGCGAAACATGATATGTGAACATATTTGGTTTGAATTTCGGTAAAATGAAAGTATTGAAATGACCCTTGTCGCGAAAATGAAATGTTAGCCTATGTGGTTATAAGTTTGATAAACAGTGAGCTTGTCCCTCGATGTCCCTTGATGCGAAACATGATATGTGAACCTATTTGGTTTCATATTCGGAAAAATGAAAGTATTGGAATGACTTTGTCGCGAAAATGAGATTTTAGCCTATATGGTTAGAAGTTTGGTAAAGGTTGAACTTGTCCCTCGATCTCCCTTGATACGAAACATGATATGTGAACCTATTTGGTTTTGTATTCGGCAAAATGAAATTATTTGAATGACCATTGTCCCAAAAATGAGATTTTAGCCTATATGGTTAAAAGTTTGATAAATATTAATGTTGAATTTGTCCCTCGATGCCCTTTATTGCGTAACATAATATTTGAACCAATTTCGTTTTAAATTTGGTAAACAGAAAGTCATGAGATGACCCTTATCACGAAAACGAGATTTTAGCTTATATTGTTACATGTTTGTTAAATATGAAGGTTGAACATGTCCCTCGATGTCCCTTGATGCGAAACATGATATGTGAACCTATTTGGTTTGAAATTCGGTAAAATGAAAGTATTGAAATGACCCTTGTCGCGAAAATGGAATGTTAGCCTATGTGGTTAGAAGTTTGATAAACAGTGAACTTGTCCCTCGATGTCCCTTGATGTGAAACATGATATGTGAACCTATTTGGTTTTATATTCGGAAAAATGAAAGTATTGGAATGACTTTGAGTTTATTGCCTATATGGTTAGAAGTTTGATAAAGGTTGAACTTGTCCCTCGATCTCCCTTGATACGAAACATGATATGTGAACCTATTTGGTTTTGTATTCGGCAAAATGAAATTATTTGAATGACCATTGTCCCAAAAATGAGATTTTAGCCTATATGGTTAAAAGTTTGATAAATATTAATGTTGAATTTCTCCCTCGATGTCCTTTATTGCGTAACATAATATTTGAACCAATTTCGTTTTAAATTTAGTAAATAGAAAGTAATGAGATGACCCTTATCACGAAAACGAGATTTTAGCTTATATTGTTACATGTTTGTTAAATATGAAGGTTGAACATGTCCCTCGATGTCCCTTGATGCGAAACATGATATGTGAACATATTTGGTTTGAATTTTGGTAAAATGAAAGTATTGAAATGACCCTTGTCGCGAAAATGAAATGTTAGCCTATGTGGTTAGAAGTTTGATAAACAGTGAGCTTGTCCCTCGATGTCCCTTGATGCGAAACATGATATGTGAACCTATTTGGTTTCATATTCGGAAAAATGAAAGTATTGGAATGACTTTGTCGCGAAAATGAGATTTTAGCCTATATGGTTAGAAGTTTGATAAAGGTTGAGCTTGTCCCTCGATCTCCCTTGATACGAAACATGATATGTGAACCTATTTGGTTTTGTATTCGGCAAAATGAAATTATTTGAATGACCATTGTCCCAAAAATGAGATTTTAGCCTATATGGTTAAAAGTTTGATAAATATTAATGTTGAATTTGTCCCTCGATGTCCTTTATTGCGTAACATAATATTTGAACCAATTTCGTTTTAAATTTGGTAAACAGAAAGCCATGAGATGACCCTTATCACGAAAACGAGATTTTAGCTTATATTGTTACATGTTTGTTAAATATGAAGGTTGAACATGTCCCTCGATGTCCCTTGATGCGAAACATGATATGTGAACATATTTGGTTTGAATTTCGGTAAAATGAAAGTATTGAAATGACCCTTGTCGCGAAAATGAAATGTTAGCCTATGTGGTTATAAGTTTGATAAACAGTGAGCTTGTCCCTCGATGTCCCTTGATGCGAAACATGATATGTGAACCTATTTGGTTTCATATTCGGAAAAATGAAAGTATTGGAATGACTTTGTCGCGAAAATGAGATTTTAGCCTATATGGTTAGAAGTTTGGTAAAGGTTGAACTTGTCCCTCGATATCCCTTGATACGAAACATGATATGTGAACCTATTTGGTTTTGTATTCGGCAAAATGAAATTATTTGAATGACCATTGTCCCAAAAATGAGATTTTAGCCTATATGGTTAAAAGTTTGATAAATATTAATGTTGAATTTGTCCCTCGATGCCCTTTATTGCGTAACATAATATTTGAACCAATTTCGTTTTAAATTTGGTAAACAGAAAGTCATGAGATGACCCTTATCACGAAAACGAGATTTTAGCTTATATTGTTACATGTTTGTTAAATATGAAGGTTGAACATGTCCCTCGATGTCCCTTGATGCGAAACATGATATGTGAACCTATTTGGTTTGAAATTCGGTAAAATGAAAGTATTGAAATGACCCTTGTCGCGAAAATGGAATGTTAGCCTATGTGGTTAGAAGTTTGATAAACAGTGAACTTGTCCCTCGATGTCCCTTGATGTGAAACATGATATGTGAACCTATTTGGTTTTATATTCGGAAAAATGAAAGTATTGGAATGACTTTGAGTTTATTGCCTATATGGTTAGAAGTTTGATAAAGGTTGAACTTGTCCCTCGATCTCCCTTGATACGAAACATGATATGTGAACCTATTTGGTTTTGTATTCGGCAAAATGAAATTATTTGAATGACCATTGTCCCAAAAATGAGATTTTAGCCTATATGGTTAAAAGTTTGATAAATATTAATGTTGAATTTCTCCCTCGATGTCCTTTATTGCGTAACATAATATTTGAACCAATTTCGTTTTAAATTTAGTAAATAGAAAGTAATGAGATGACCCTTATCACGAAAACGAGATTTTAGCTTATATTGTTACATGTTTGTTAAATATGAAGGTTGAACATGTCCCTCGATGTCCCTTGATGCGAAACATGATATGTGAACATATTTGGTTTGAATTTTGGTAAAATGAAAGTATTGAAATGACCCTTGTCGCGAAAATGAAATGTTAGCCTATGTGGTTAGAAGTTTGATAAACAGTGAGCTTGTCCCTCGATGTCCCTTGATGCGAAACATGATATGTGAACCTATTTGGTTTCATATTCGGAAAAATGAAAGTATTGGAATGACTTTGTCGCGAAAATGAGATTTTAGCCTATATGGTTAGAAGTTTGATAAAGGTTGAGCTTGTCCCTCGATCTCCCTTGATACGAAACATGATATGTGAACCTATTTGGTTTTGTATTCGGCAAAATGAAATTATTTGAATGACCATTGTCCCAAAAATGAGATTTTAGCCTATATGGTTAAAAGTTTGATAAATATTAATGTTGAATTTGTCCCTCGATGTCCTTTATTGCGTAACATAATATTTGAACCAATTTCGTTTTAAATTTGGTAAACAGAAAGCCATGAGATGACCCTTATCACGAAAACGAGATTTTAGCTTATATTGTTACATGTTTGTTAAATATGAAGGTTGAACATGTCCCTCAATGTCCCTTGATGCGAAACATGATATGTGAACATATTTGGTTTGAATTTCGGTAAAATGAAAGTATTGAAATGACCCTTGTCGCGAAAATGAAATGTTAGCCTATGTGGTTATAAGTTTGATAAACAGTGAGCTTGTCCCTCGATGTCCCTTGATGCGAAACATGATATGTGAACCTATTTGGTTTCATATTCGGAAAAATGAAAGTATTGGAATGACTTTGTCGCGAAAATGAGATTTTAGCCTATATGGTTAGAAGTTTGGTAAAGGTTGAACTTGTCCCTCGATCTCCCTTGATACGAAACATGATATGTGAACCTATTTGGTTTTGTATTCGGCAAAATGAAATTATTTGAATGACCATTGTCCCAAAAATGAGATTTTAGCCTATATGGTTAAAAGTTTGATAAATATTAATGTTGAATTTGTCCCTCGATGCCCTTTATTGCGTAACATAATATTTGAACCAATTTCGTTTTAAATTTGGTAAACAGAAAGTCATGAGATGACCCTTATCACGAAAACGAGATTTTAGCTTATATTGTTACATGTTTGTTAAATATGAAGGTTGAACATGTCCCTCGATGTCCCTTGATGCGAAACATGATATGTGAACATATTTGGTTTGAATTTTGGTAAAATGAAAGTATTGAAATGACCCTTGTCGCGAAAATGAAATGTTAGCCTATGTGGTTAGAAGTTTGATAAACAGTGAGCTTGTCCCTCGATGTCCCTTGATGCGAAACATGATATGTGAACCTATTTGGTTTCATATTCGGAAAAATGAAAGTATTGGAATGACTTTGTCGCGAAAATGAGATTTTAGCCTATATGGTTAGAAGTTTGATAAAGGTTGAGCTTGTCCCTCGATCTCCCTTGATACGAAACATGATATGTGAACCTATTTGGTTTTGTATTCGGCAAAATGAAATTATTTGAATGACCATTGTCCCAAAAATGAGATTTTAGCCTATATGGTTAAAAGTTTGATAAATATTAATGTTGAATTTGTCCCTCGATGTCCTTTATTGCGTAACATAATATTTGAACCAATTTCGTTTTAAATTTGGTAAACAGAAAGCCATGAGATGACCCTTATCACGAAAACGAGATTTTAGCTTATATTGTTACATGTTTGTTAAATATGAAGGTTGAACATGTCCCTCGATGTCCCTTGATGCGAAACATGATATGTGAACATATTTGGTTTGAATTTCGGTAAAATGAAAGTATTGAAATGACCCTTGTCGCGAAAATGAAATGTTAGCCTATGTGGTTATAAGTTTGATAAACAGTGAGCTTGTCCCTCGATGTCCCTTGATGCGAAACATGATATGTGAACCTATTTGGTTTCATATTCGGAAAAATGAAAGTATTGGAATGACTTTGTCGCGAAAATGAGATTTTAGCCTATATGGTTAGAAGTTTGGTAAAGGTTGAACTTGTCCCTCGATCTCCCTTGATACGAAACATGATATGTGAACCTATTTGGTTTTGTATTCGGCAAAATGAAATTATTTGAATGACCATTGTCCCAAAAATGAGATTTTAGCCTATATGGTTAAAAGTTTGATAAATATTAATGTTGAATTTGTCCCTCGATGCCCTTTATTGCGTAACATAATATTTGAACCAATTTCGTTTTAAATTTGGTAAACAGAAAGTCATGAGATGACCCTTATCACGAAAACGAGATTTTAGCTTATATTGTTACATGTTTGTTAAATATGAAGGTTGAACATGTCCCTCGATGTCCCTTGATGCGAAACATGATATGTGAACATATTTGGTTTGAATTTCGGTAAAATGAAAGTATTTAAATGACCCTTGTCGCGAAAATGAAATGTTAGCCTATGTGGTTAGAAGTTTGATAAACAGTGAGCTTGTCCCTCGATGTCCCTTGATGCGAAACATGATATGTGAACCTATTTGGTTTCATATTCGGAAAAATGAAAGTATTGGAATGACTTTGTCGCGAAAATGAGATTTTAGCCTATATGGTTAGAAGTTTGATAAAGGTTGAACTTGTCCCTCGATCTCCCTTGATACGAAACATGATATGTGAACCTATTTGGTTTTGTATTCGGCAAAATGAAATTATTTGAATGACCATTGTCCCAAAAATGAGATTTTAGCCTATATGGTTAAAAGTTTGATAAATATTAATGTTGAATTTGTCCCTCGATGTCCTTTATTGCGTAACATAATATTTGAACCAATTTCGTTTTAAATTTGGTAAACAGAAAGCCATGAGATGACCCTTATCACGAAAACGAGATTTTAGCTTATATTGTTACATGTTTGTTAAATATGAAGGTTGAACATGTCCCTCAATGTCCCTTGATGCGAAACATGATATGTGAACATATTTGGTTTGAATTTCGGTAAAATGAAAGTATTGAAATGACCCTTGTCGCGAAAATGAAATGTTAGCCTATGTGGTTATAAGTTTGATAAACAGTGAGCTTGTCCCTCGATGTCCCTTGATGCGAAACATGATATGTGAACCTATTTGGTTTCATATTCGGAAAAATGAAAGTATTGGAATGACTTTGTCGCGAAAATGAGATTTTAGCCTATATGGTTAGAAGTTTGGTAAAGGTTGAACTTGTCCCTCGATCTCCCTTGATACGAAACATGATATGTGAACCTATTTGGTTTTGTATTCGGCAAAATGAAATTATTTGAATGACCATTGTCCCAAAAATGAGATTTTAGCCTATATGGTTAAAAGTTTGATAAATATTAATGTTGAATTTGTCCCTCGATGCCCTTTATTGCGTAACATAATATTTGAACCAATTTCGTTTTAAATTTGGTAAACAGAAAGTCATGAGATGACCCTTATCACGAAAACGAGATTTTAGCTTATATTGTTACATGTTTGTTAAATATGAAGGTTGAACATGTCCCTCGATGTCCCTTGATGCGAAACATGATATGTGAACATATTTGGTTTGAATTTTGGTAAAATGAAAGTATTGAAATGACCCTTGTCGCGAAAATGAAATGTTAGCCTATGTGGTTAGAAGTTTGATAAACAGTGAGCTTGTCCCTCGATGTCCCTTGATGCGAAACATGATATGTGAACCTATTTGGTTTCATATTCGGAAAAATGAAAGTATTGGAATGACTTTGTCGCGAAAATGAGATTTTAGCCTATATGGTTAGAAGTTTGATAAAGGTTGAGCTTGTCCCTCGATCTCCCTTGATACGAAACATGATATGTGAACCTATTTGGTTTTGTATTCGGCAAAATGAAATTATTTGAATGACCATTGTCCCAAAAATGAGATTTTAGCCTATATGGTTAAAAGTTTGATAAATATTAATGTTGAATTTGTCCCTCGATGTCCTTTATTGCGTAACATAATATTTGAACCAATTTCGTTTTAAATTTGGTAAACAGAAAGCCATGAGATGACCCTTATCACGAAAACGAGATTTTAGCTTATATTGTTACATGTTTGTTAAATATGAAGGTTGAACATGTCCCTCGATGTCCCTTGATGCGAAACATGATATGTGAACATATTTGGTTTGAATTTCGGTAAAATGAAAGTATTGAAATGACCCTTGTCGCGAAAATGAAATGTTAGCCTATGTGGTTATAAGTTTGATAAACAGTGAGCTTGTCCCTCGATGTCCCTTGATGCGAAACATGATATGTGAACCTATTTGGTTTCATATTCGGAAAAATGAAAGTATTGGAATGACTTTGTCGCGAAAATGAGATTTTAGCCTATATGGTTAGAAGTTTGGTAAAGGTTGAACTTGTCCCTCGATCTCCCTTGATACGAAACATGATATGTGAACCTATTTGGTTTTGTATTCGGCAAAATGAAATTATTTGAATGACCATTGTCCCAAAAATGAGATTTTAGCCTATATGGTTAAAAGTTTGATAAATATTAATGTTGAATTTGTCCCTCGATGCCCTTTATTGCGTAACATAATATTTGAACCAATTTCGTTTTAAATTTGGTAAACAGAAAGTCATGAGATGACCCTTATCATGAAAACGAGATTTTAGCTTATATTGTTACATGTTTGTTAAATATGAAGGTTGAACATGTCCCTCGATGTCCCTTGATGCGAAACATGATATGTGAACATATTTGGTTTGAATTTCGGTAAAATGAAAGTATTTAAATGACCCTTGTCGCGAAAATGAAATGTTAGCCTATGTGGTTAGAAGTTTGATAAACAGTGAGCTTGTCCCTCGATGTCCCTTGATGCGAAACATGATATGTGAACCTATTTGGTTTCATATTCGGAAAAATGAAAGTATTGGAATGACTTTGTCGCGAAAATGAGATTTTAGCCTATATGGTTAGAAGTTTGATAAAGGTTGAACTTGTCCCTCGATCTCCCTTGATACGAAACATGATATGTGAACCTATTTGGTTTTGTATTCGGCAAAATGAAATTATTTGAATGACCATTGTCCCAAAAATGAGATTTTAGCCTATATGGTTAAAAGTTTGATAAATATTAATGTTGAATTTGTCCCTCGATGTCCTTTATTGCGTAACATAATATTTGAACCAATTTCGTTGTAAATTTGGTAAACAGAAAGTCATGAGATGACCCTTATCACGAAAACGAGATTTTAGCTTATATTGTTACATGTTTGTTAAATATGAAGGTTGAACATGTCCCTCGATGTCCCTTGATGCGAAACATGATATGTGAACCTATTTGGTTTGAAATTCGGTAAAATGAAAGTATTGAAATGACCCTTGTCGCGAAAATGGAATGTTAGCCTATGTGGTTAGAAGTTTGATAAACAGTGAACTTGTCCCTCGATGTCCCTTGATGTGAAACATGATATGTGAACCTATTTGGTTTTATATTCGGAAAAATGAAAGTATTGGAATGACTTTGAGTTTATTGCCTATATGGTTAGAAGTTTGATAAAGGTTGAACTTGTCCCTCGATCTCCCTTGATACGAAACATGATATGTGAACCTATTTGGTTTTGTATTCGGCAAAATGAAATTATTTGAATGACCATTGTCCCAAAAATGAGATTTTAGCCTATATGGTTAAAAGTTTGATAAATATTAATGTTGAATTTGTCCCTCGATGTCCTTTATTGCGTAACATAATATTTGAACCAATTTCGTTTTAAATTTGGTAAACAGAAAGTCATGAGATGACCCTTATCACGAAAACGAGATTTTAGCTTATATTGTTACATGTTTGTTAAATATGAAGGTTGAACATGTCCCTCGATGTCCCTTGATGCGAAACATGATATGTGAACATATTTGGTTTGAATTTCGGTAAAATGAAAGTATTGAAATGACCCTTGTCGCGAAAATGAAATGTTAGCCTATGTGGTTAGAAGTTTGATAAACAGTGAGCTTGTCCCTCGATGTCCCTTGATGCGAAACATGATATGTGAACCTATTTGGTTTCATATTCGGAAAAATGAAAGTATTGGAATGACTTTGTCGCGAAAATGAGATTTTAGCCTATATGGTTAGAAGTTTGATAAAGGTTGAGCTTGTCCCTCGATCTCCCTTGATACGAAACATGATATGTGAACCTATTTGGTTTTGTATTCGGCAAAATGAAATTATTTGAATGACCATTGTCCCAAAAATGAGATTTTAGCCTATATGGTTAAAAGTTTGATAAATATTAATGTTGAATTTGTCCCTCGATGTCCTTTATTGCGTAACATAATATTTGAACCAATTTCGTTTTAAATTTGGTAAACAGAAAGCCATGAGATGACTCTTATCACGAAAACGAGATTTTAGCTTATATTGTTACATGTTTGTTAAATATGAAGGTTGAACATGTCCCTCGATGTCCCTTGATGCGAAACATGATATGTGAACATATTTGGTTTGAATTTCGGTAAAATGAAAGTATTGAAATGACCCTTGTCGCGAAAATGAAATGTTAGCCTATGTGGTTAGAAGTTTGATAAACAGTGAGCTTGTCCCTCGATGTCCCTTGATGCGAAACATGATATGTGAACCTATTTGGTTTCATATTCGGAAAAATGAAAGTATTGGAATGACTTTGTCGCGAAAATGAGATTTTAGCCTATATGGTTAGAAGTTTGATAAAGGTTGAACTTGTCCCTCGATCTCCCTTGATACGAAACATGATATGTGAACCTATTTGGTTTTGTATTCGGCAAAATGAAATTATTTGAATGACCATTGTCCCAAAAATGAGATTTTAGCCTATATGGTTAAAAGTTTGATAAATATTAATGTTGAATTTGTCCCTCGATGTCCTTTATTGCGTAACATAATATTTGAACCAATTTCGTTTTAAATTTGGTAAACAGAAAGTCATGAGATGACCCTTATCACGAAAACGAGATTTTAGCTTATATTGTTACATGTTTGTTAAATATGAAGGTTGAACATGTCCCTCGATGTCCCTTGATGCGAAACATGATATGTGAACATATTTGGTTTGAATTTCGGTAAAATGAAAGTATTTAAATGACCCTTGTCGCGAAAATGAAATGTTAGCCTATGTGGTTAGAAGTTTGATAAACAGTGAGCTTGTCCCTCGATGTCCCTTGATGCGAAACATGATATGTGAACCTATTTGGTTTCATATTCGGAAAAATGAAAGTATTGGAATGACTTTGTCGCGAAAATGAGATTTTAGCCTATATGGTTAGAAGTTTGATAAAGGTTGAACTTGTCCCTCGATCTCCCTTGATACGAAACATGATATGTGAACCTATTTGGTTTTGTATTCGGCAAAATGAAATTATTTGAATGACCATTGTCCCAAAAATGAGATTTTAGCCTATATGGTTAAAAGTTTGATAAATATTAATGTTGAATTTGTCCCTCGATGTCCTTTATTGCGTAACATAATATTTGAACCAATTTCGTTGTAAATTTGGTAAACAGAAAGTCATGAGATGACCCTTATCACGAAAACGAGATTTTAGCTTATATTGTTACATGTTTGTTAAATATGAAGGTTGAACATGTCCCTCGATGTCCCTTGATGCGAAACATGATATGTGAACCTATTTGGTTTGAAATTCGGTAAAATGAAAGTATTGAAATGACCCTTGTCGCGAAAATGGAATGTTAGCCTATGTGGTTAGAAGTTTGATAAACAGTGAACTTGTCCCTCGATGTCCCTTGATGTGAAACATGATATGTGAACCTATTTGGTTTTATATTCGGAAAAATGAAAGTATTGGAATGACTTTGAGTTTATTGCCTATATGGTTAGAAGTTTGATAAAGGTTGAACTTGTCCCTCGATCTCCCTTGATACGAAACATGATATGTGAACCTATTTGGTTTTGTATTCGGCAAAATGAAATTATTTGAATGACCATTGTCCCAAAAATGAGATTTTAGCCTATATGGTTAAAAGTTTGATAAATATTAATGTTGAATTTGTCCCTCGATGTCCTTTATTGCGTAACATAATATTTGAACCAATTTCGTTTTAAATTTGGTAAACAGAAAGTCATGAGATGACCCTTATCACGAAAACGAGATTTTAGCTTATATTGTTACATGTTTGTTAAATATGAAGGTTGAACATGTCCCTCGATGTCCCTTGATGCGAAACATGATATGTGAACATATTTGGTTTGAATTTCGGTAAAATGAAAGTATTGAAATGACCCTTGTCGCGAAAATGAAATGTTAGCCTATGTGGTTAGAAGTTTGATAAACAGTGAGCTTGTCCCTCGATGTCCCTTGATGCGAAACATGATATGTGAACCTATTTGGTTTCATATTCGGAAAAATGAAAGTATTGGAATGACTTTGTCGCGAAAATGAGATTTTAGCCTATATGGTTAGAAGTTTGATAAAGGTTGAGCTTGTCCCTCGATCTCCCTTGATACGAAACATGATATGTGAACCTATTTGGTTTTGTATTCGGCAAAATGAAATTATTTGAATGACCATTGTCCCAAAAATGAGATTTTAGCCTATATGGTTAAAAGTTTGATAAATATTAATGTTGAATTTGTCCCTCGATGTCCTTTATTGCGTAACATAATATTTGAACCAATTTCGTTTTAAATTTGGTAAACAGAAAGCCATGAGATGACTCTTATCACGAAAACGAGATTTTAGCTTATATTGTTACATGTTTGTTAAATATGAAGGTTGAACATGTCCCTCGATGTCCCTTGATGCGAAACATGATATGTGAACATATTTGGTTTGAATTTCGGTAAAATGAAAGTATTGAAATGACCCTTGTCGCGAAAATGAAATGTTAGCCTATGTGGTTAGAAGTTTGATAAACAGTGAGCTTGTCCCTCGATGTCCCTTGATGCGAAACATGATATGTGAACCTATTTGGTTTCATATTCGGAAAAATGAAAGTATTGGAATGACTTTGTCGCGAAAATGAGATTTTAGCCTATATGGTTAGAAGTTTGATAAAGGTTGAACTTGTCCCTCGATCTCCCTTGATACGAAACATGATATGTGAACCTATTTGGTTTTGTATTCGGCAAAATGAAATTATTTGAATGACCATTGTCCCAAAAATGAGATTTTAGCCTATATGGTTAAAAGTTTGATAAATATTAATGTTGAATTTGTCCCTCGATGTCCTTTATTGCGTAACATAATATTTGAACCAATTTCGTTTTAAATTTGGTAAACAGAAAGTCATGAGATGACCCTTATCACGAAAACGAGATTTTAGCTTATATTGTTACATGTTTGTTAAATATGAAGGTTGAACATGTCCCTCGATGTCCCTTGATGCGAAACATGATATGTGAACATATTTGGTTTGAATTTCGGTAAAATGAAAGTATTTAAATGACCCTTGTCGCGAAAATGAAATGTTAGCCTATGTGGTTAGAAGTTTGATAAACAGTGAGCTTGTCCCTCGATGTCCCTTGATGCGAAACATGATATGTGAACCTATTTGGTTTCATATTCGGAAAAATGAAAGTATTGGAATGACTTTGTCGCGAAAATGAGATTTTAGCCTATATGGTTAGAAGTTTGATAAAGGTTGAACTTGTCCCTCGATCTCCCTTGATACGAAACATGATATGTGAACCTATTTGGTTTTGTATTCGGCAAAATGAAATTATTTGAATGACCATTGTCCCAAAAATGAGATTTTAGCCTATATGGTTAAAAGTTTGATAAATATTAATGTTGAATTTGTCCCTCGATGTCCTTTATTGCGTAACATAATATTTGAACCAATTTCGTTGTAAATTTGGTAAACAGAAAGTCATGAGATGACCCTTATCACGAAAACGAGATTTTAGCTTATATTGTTACATGTTTGTTAAATATGAAGGTTGAACATGTCCCTCGATGTCCCTTGATGCGAAACATGATATGTGAACCTATTTGGTTTGAAATTCGGTAAAATGAAAGTATTGAAATGACCCTTGTCGCGAAAATGGAATGTTAGCCTATGTGGTTAGAAGTTTGATAAACAGTGAACTTGTCCCTCGATGTCCCTTGATGTGAAACATGATATGTGAACCTATTTGGTTTTATATTCGGAAAAATGAAAGTATTGGAATGACTTTGAGTTTATTGCCTATATGGTTAGAAGTTTGATAAAGGTTGAACTTGTCCCTCGATCTCCCTTGATACGAAACATGATATGTGAACCTATTTGGTTTTGTATTCGGCAAAATGAAATTATTTGAATGACCATTGTCCCAAAAATGAGATTTTAGCCTATATGGTTAAAAGTTTGATAAATATTAATGTTGAATTTGTCCCTCGATGTCCTTTATTGCGTAACATAATATTTGAACCAATTTCGTTTTAAATTTGGTAAACAGAAAGTCATGAGATGACCCTTATCACGAAAACGAGATTTTAGCTTATATTGTTACATGTTTGTTAAATATGAAGGTTGAACATGTCCCTCGATGTCCCTTGATGCGAAACATGATATGTGAACATATTTGGTTTGAATTTCGGTAAAATGAAAGTATTGAAATGACCCTTGTCGCGAAAATGAAATGTTAGCCTATGTGGTTAGAAGTTTGATAAACAGTGAGCTTGTCCCTCGATGTCCCTTGATGCGAAACATGATATGTGAACCTATTTGGTTTCATATTCGGAAAAATGAAAGTATTGGAATGACTTTGTCGCGAAAATGAGATTTTAGCCTATATGGTTAGAAGTTTGATAAAGGTTGAGCTTGTCCCTCGATCTCCCTTGATACGAAACATGATATGTGAACCTATTTGGTTTTGTATTCGGCAAAATGAAATTATTTGAATGACCATTGTCCCAAAAATGAGATTTTAGCCTATATGGTTAAAAGTTTGATAAATATTAATGTTGAATTTGTCCCTCGATGTCCTTTATTGCGTAACATAATATTTGAACCAATTTCGTTTTAAATTTGGTAAACAGAAAGCCATGAGATGACTCTTATCACGAAAACGAGATTTTAGCTTATATTGTTACATGTTTGTTAAATATGAAGGTTGAACATGTCCCTCGATGTCCCTTGATGCGAAACATGATATGTGAACATATTTGGTTTGAATTTCGGTAAAATGAAAGTATTGAAATGACCCTTGTCGCGAAAATGAAATGTTAGCCTATGTGGTTAGAAGTTTGATAAACAGTGAGCTTGTCCCTCGATGTCCCTTGATGCGAAACATGATATGTGAACCTATTTGGTTTCATATTCGGAAAAATGAAAGTATTGGAATGACTTTGTCGCGAAAATGAGATTTTAGCCTATATGGTTAGAAGTTTGATAAAGGTTGAACTTGTCCCTCGATCTCCCTTGATACGAAACATGATATGTGAACCTATTTGGTTTTGTATTCGGCAAAATGAAATTATTTGAATGACCATTGTCCCAAAAATGAGATTTTAGCCTATATGGTTAAAAGTTTGATAAATATTAATGTTGAATTTGTCCCTCGATGTCCTTTATTGCGTAACATAATATTTGAACCAATTTCGTTTTAAATTTGGTAAACAGAAAGTCATGAGATGACCCTTATCACGAAAACGAGATTTTAGCTTATATTGTTACATGTTTGTTAAATATGAAGGTTGAACATGTCCCTCGATGTCCCTTGATGCGAAACATGATATGTGAACATATTTGGTTTGAATTTCGGTAAAATGAAAGTATTTAAATGACCCTTGTCGCGAAAATGAAATGTTAGCCTATGTGGTTAGAAGTTTGATAAACAGTGAGCTTGTCCCTCGATGTCCCTTGATGCGAAACATGATATGTGAACCTATTTGGTTTCATATTCGGAAAAATGAAAGTATTGGAATGACTTTGTCGCGAAAATGAGATTTTAGCCTATATGGTTAGAAGTTTGATAAAGGTTGAACTTGTCCCTCGATCTCCCTTGATACGAAACATGATATGTGAACCTATTTGGTTTTGTATTCGGCAAAATGAAATTATTTGAATGACCATTGTCCCAAAAATGAGATTTTAGCCTATATGGTTAAAAGTTTGATAAATATTAATGTTGAATTTGTCCCTCGATGTCCTTTATTGCGTAACATAATATTTGAACCAATTTCGTTGTAAATTTGGTAAACAGAAAGTCATGAGATGACCCTTGTCACGAAAACGAGATTTTAGCTTATATTGTTACATGTTTGTTAAATATGAAGGTTGAACATGTCCCTCGATGTCCCTTGATGCGAAACATGATATGTGAACCTATTTGGTATGAAATTCGGTAAAATGAAAGTATTGAAATGACCCTTGTCGCGAAAATGGAATGTTAGCCTATGTGGTTAGAAGTTTGATAAACAGTGAACTTGTCCCTCGATGTCCCTTGATGTGAAACATGATATGTGAACCTATTTGGTTTTATATTCGGAAAAATGAAAGTATTGGAATGACTTTGAGTTTATTGCCTATATGGTTAGAAGTTTGATAAAGGTTGAACTTGTCCCTCGATCTCCCTTGATACGAAACATGATATGTGAACCTATTTGGTTTTGTATTCGGCAAAATGAAATTATTTGAATGACCATTGTCCCAAAAATGAGATTTTAGCCTATATGGTTAAAAGTTTGATAAATATTAATGTTGAATTTGTCCCTCGATGTCCTTTATTGCGTAACATAATATTTGAACCAATTTCGTTTTAAATTTGGTAAACAGAAAGTCATGAGATGACCCTTATCACGAAAACGAGATTTTAGCTTATATTGTTACATGTTTGTTAAATATGAAGGTTGAACATGTCCCTCGATGTCCCTTGATGCGAAACATGATATGTGAACATATTTGGTTTGAATTTCGGTAAAATGAAAGTATTGAAATGACCCTTGTCGCGAAAATGAAATGTTAGCCTATGTGGTTAGAAGTTTGATAAACAGTGAGCTTGTCCCTCGATGTCCCTTGATGCGAAACATGATATGTGAACCTATTTGGTTTCATATTCGGAAAAATGAAAGTATTGGAATGACTTTGTCGCGAAAATGAGATTTTAGCCTATATGGTTAGAAGTTTGATAAAGGTTGAACTTGTCCCTCGATCTCCCTTGATACGAAACATGATATGTGAACCTATTTGGTTTTGTATTCGGCAAAATGAAATTATTTGAATGACCATTGTCCCAAAAATGAGATTTTAGCCTATATGGTTAAAAGTTTGATAAATATTAATGTTGAATTTGTCCCTCGATGTCCTTTATTGCGTAACATAATATTTGAACCAATTTCGTTGTAAATTTGGTAAACAGAAAGTCATGAGATGACCCTTATCACGAAAACGAGATTTTAGCTTATATTGTTACATGTTTGTTAAATATGAAGGCTGAACATGTCCCTCGATGTCCCTTGATGCGAAACATGATATGTGAACCTATTTGGTTTGAAATTCGGTAAAATGAAAGTATTGAAATGACCCTTGTCGCGAAAATGAAATGTTAGCCTATGTGGTTAGAAGTTTGATAAACAGTGAACTTGTCCCTCGATGTCCCTTGATGTGAAACATGATATGTGAACCTATTTGGTTTTATATTCGGAAAAATGAAAGTATTGGAATGACTTTGTCGCGAAAATGAGATTTTAGCCTATATGGTTAGAAGTTTGATAAAGGTTGAACTTGTCCCTCGATCTCCCTTGATACGAAACATGATATGTGAACCTATTTGGTTTTGTATTCGGCAAAATGAAATTATTTGAATGACCATTGTCCCAAAAATGAGATTTTAGCCTATATGGTTAAAAGTTTGATAAATATTAATGTTGAATTTGTCCCTCGATGTCCTTTAATGCGTAACATAATATTTGAACCAATTTCGTTTTAAATTTGGTAAACAGAAAGTCATGAGATGACCCTTATCACGAAAACGAGATTTTAGCTTATATTGTTACATGTTTGTTAAATATGAAGGTTGAACATGTCCCTCGATGTCCCTTGATGCGAAACATGATATGTGAACATATTTGGTTTGAATTTCGGTAAAATGAAAGTATTGAAATGACCCTTGTCGCGAAAATGAAATGTTAGCCTATGTGGTTAGAAGTTTGATAAACAGTGAGCTTGTCCCTCGATGTCCCTTGATGCGAAACATGATATGTGAACCTATTTGGTTTCATATTCGGAAAAATGAAAGTATTGGAATGACTTTGTCGCGAAAATGAGATTTTAGCCTATATGGTTAGAAGTTTGATAAAGGTTGAACTTGTCCCTCGATCTCCCTTGATACGAAACATGATATGTGAACCTATTTGGTTTTGTATTCGGCAAAATGAAATTATTTGAATGACCATTGTCCCAAAAATGAGATTTTAGCCTATATGGTTAAAAGTTTGATAAATATTAATGTTGAATTTGTCCCTCGATGTCCTTTATTGCGTAACATAATATTTGAACCAATTTCGTTGTAAATTTGGTAAACAGAAAGTCATGAGATGACCCTTATCACGAAAACGAGATTTTAGCTTATATTGTTACATGTTTGTTAAATATGAAGGCTGAACATGTCCCTCGATGTCCCTTGATGCGAAACATGATATGTGAACCTATTTGGTTTGAAATTCGGTAAAATGAAAGTATTGAAATGACCCTTGTCGCGAAAATGAAATGTTAGCCTATGTGGTTAGAAGTTTGATAAACAGTGAACTTGTCCCTCGATGTCCCTTGATGTGAAACATGATATGTGAACCTATTTGGTTTTATATTCGGAAAAATGAAAGTATTGGAATGACTTTGAGTTTATTGCCTATATGGTTAGAAGTTTGATAAAGGTTGAACTTGTCCCTCGATCTCCCTTGATACGAAACATGATATGTGAACCTATTTGGTTTTGTATTCGGCAAAATGAAATTATTTGAATGACCATTGTCCCAAAAATGAGATTTTAGCCTATATGGTTAAAAGTTTGATAAATATTAATGTTGAATTTGTCCCTCGATGTCCTTTATTGCGTAACATAATATTTGAACCAATTTCGTTTTAAATTTGGTAAACAGAAAGTCATGAGATGACCCTTATCACGAAAACGAGATTTTAGCTTATATTGTTACATGTTTGTTAAATATGAAGGTTGAACATGTCCCTCGATGTCCCTTGATGCGAAACATGATATGTGAACATATTTGGTTTGAATTTCGGTAAAATGAAAGTATTGAAATGACCCTTGTCGCGAAAATGAAATGTTAGCCTATGTGGTTAGAAGTTTGATAAACAGTGAGCTTGTCCCTCGATGTCCCTTGATGCGAAACATGATATGTGAACCTATTTGGTTTCATATTCGGAAAAATGAAAGTATTGGAATGACTTTGTCGCGAAAATGAGATTTTAGCCTATATGGTTAGAAGTTTGATAAAGGTTGAACTTGTCCCTCGATCTCCCTTGATACGAAACATGATATGTGAACCTATTTGGTTTTGTATTCGGCAAAATGAAATTATTTGAATGACCATTGTCCCAAAAATGAGATTTTAGCCTATATGGTTAAAAGTTTGATAAATATTAATGTTGAATTTGTCCCTCGATGTCCTTTATTGCGTAACATAATATTTGAACCAATTTCGTTGTAAATTTGGTAAACAGAAAGTCATGAGATGACCCTTATCACGAAAACGAGATTTTAGCTTATATTGTTACATGTTTGTTAAATATGAAGGTTGAACATGTCCCTCGATGTCCCTTGATGCGAAACATGATATGTGAACCTATTTGGTTTGAAATTCGGTAAAATGAAAGTATTGAAATGACCCTTGTCGCGAAAATGGAATGTTAGCCTATGTGGTTAGAAGTTTGATAAACAGTGAACTTGTCCCTCGATGTCCCTTGATGTGAAACATGATATGTGAACCTATTTGGTTTTATATTCGGAAAAATGAAAGTATTGGAATGACTTTGAGTTTATTGCCTATATGGTTAGAAGTTTGATAAAGGTTGAACTTGTCCCTCGATCTCCCTTGATACGAAACATGATATGTGAACCTATTTGGTTTTGTATTCGGCAAAATGAAATTATTTGAATGACCATTGTCCCAAAAATGAGATTTTAGCCTATATGGTTAAAAGTTTGATAAATATTAATGTTGAATTTGTCCCTCGATGTCCTTTATTGCGTAACATAATATTTGAACCAATTTCGTTTTAAATTTAGTAAATAGAAAGTAATGAGATGACCCTTATCACGAAAACGAGATTTTAGCTTATATTGTTACATGTTTGTTAAATATGAAGGTTGAACATGTCCCTCGATGTGCCTTGATGCGAAACATGATATGTGAACATATTTGGTTTGAATTTTGGTAAAATGAAAGTATTGAAATGACCCTTGTCGCGAAAATGAAATGTTAGCCTATGTGGTTAGAAGTTTGATAAACAGTGAGCTTGTCCCTCGATGTCCCTTGATGCGAAACATGATATGTGAACCTATTTGGTTTCATATTCGGAAAAATGAAAGTATTGGAATGACTTTGTCGCGAAAATGAGATTTTAGCCTATATGGTTAGAAGTTTGATAAAGGTTGAACTTGTCCCTCGATCTCCCTTGATACGAAACATGATATGTGAACCTATTTGGTTTTGTATTCGGCAAAATGAAATTATTTGAATGACCATTGTCCCAAAAATGAGATTTTAGCCTATATGGTTAAAAGTTTGATAAATATTAATGTTGAATTTGTCCCTCGATGTCCTTTATTGCGTAACATAATATTTGAACCAATTTCGTTTTAAATTTGGGAAACAGAAAGTCATGAGATGACCCTTATCACGAAAACGAGATTTTAGCTTATATTGTTACATGTTTGTTAAATATGAAGGTTGAACATGTCCCTCGATGTCCCTTGATGCGAAACATGATATGTGAACATATTTGGTTTGAATTTCGGTAAAATGAAACTATTGAAATGACCCTTGTCGCGAAAATGAAATGTTAGCCTATGTGGTTAGAAGTTTGATAAACAGTGAGCTTGTCCCTCGATGTCCCTTGATGCGAAACATGATATGTGAACCTATTTGGTTTCATATTCGGAAAAATGAAAGTATTGGAATGACTTTGTCGCGAAAATGAGATTTTAGCCTATATGGTTAGAAGTTTGATAAAGGTTGAACTTGTCCCTCGATCTCCCTTGATACGAAACATGATATGTGAACCTATTTGGTTTTGTATTCGGCAAAATGAAATTATTTGAATGACCATTGTCCCAAAAATGAGATTTTAGCCTATATGGTTAAAAGTTTGATAAATATTAATGTTGAATTTGTCCCTCGATGTCCTTTATTGCGTAACATAATATTTGAACCAATTTCGTTTTAAATTTGGTAAACAGAAAGTCATGAGATGACCCTTATCACGAAAACGAGATTTTAGCTTATATTGTTACATGTTTGTTAAATATGAAGGTTGAACATGTCCCTCGATGTCCCTTGATGCGAAACATGATATGTGAACATATTTGGTTTGAATTTCGGTAAAATGAAACTATTGAAATGACCCTTGTCGCGAAAATGAAATGTTAGCCTATGTGGTTAGAAGTTTGATAAACAGTGAGCTTGTCCCTCGATGTCCCTTGATGCGAAACATGATATGTGAACCTATTTGGTTTCATATTCGGAAAAATGAAAGTATTGGAATGACTTTGTCGCGAAAATGAGATTTTAGCCTATATGGTTAGAAGTTTGATAAAGGTTGAACTTGTCCCTCGATCTCCCTTGATACGAAACATGATATGTGAACCTATTTGGTTTTGTATTCGGCAAAATGAAATTATTTGAATGACCATTGTCCCAAAAATGAGATTTTAGCCTATATGGTTAAAAGTTTGATAAATATTAATGTTGAATTTGTCCCTCGATGTCCTTTATTGCGTAACATAATATTTGAACCAATTTCGTTGTAAATTTGGTAAACAGAAAGTCATGAGATGACCCTTATCACGAAAACGAGATTTTAGCTTATATTGTTACATGTTTGTTAAATATGAAGGCTGAACATGTCCCTCGATGTCCCTTGATGCGAAACATGATATGTGAACCTATTTGGTTTGAAATTCGGTAAAATGAAAGTATTGAAATGACCCTTGTCGCGAAAATGAAATGTTAGCCTATGTGGTTAGAAGTTTGATAAACAGTGAACTTGTCCCTCGATGTCCCTTGATGTGAAACATGATATGTGAACCTATTTGGTTTTATATTCGGAAAAATGAAAGTATTGGAATGACTTTGAGTTTATTGCCTATATGGTTAGAAGTTTGATAAAGGTTGAACTTGTCCCTCGATCTCCCTTGATACGAAACATGATATGTGAACCTATTTGGTTTTGTATTCGGCAAAATGAAATTATTTGAATGACCATTGTCCCAAAAATGAGATTTTAGCCTATATGGTTAAAAGTTTGATAAATATTAATGTTGAATTTGTCCCTCGATGTCCTTTATTGCGTAACATAATATTTGAACCAATTTCGTTTTAAATTTGGTAAACAGAAAGTCATGAGATGACCCTTATCACGAAAACGAGATTTTAGCTTATATTGTTACATGTTTGTTAAATATGAAGGTTGAACATGTCCCTCGATGTCCCTTGATGCGAAACATGATATGTGAACATATTTGGTTTGAATTTCGGTAAAATGAAAGTATTGAAATGACCCTTGTCGCGAAAATGAAATGTTAGCCTATGTGGTTAGAAGTTTGATAAACAGTGAGCTTGTCCCTCGATGTCCCTTGATGCGAAACATGATATGTGAACCTATTTGGTTTCATATTCGGAAAAATGAAAGTATTGGAATGACTTTGTCGCGAAAATGAGATTTTAGCCTATATGGTTAGAAGTTTGATAAAGGTTGAGCTTTTCCCTCGATCTCCCTTGATACGAAACATGATATGTGAACCTATTTGGTTTTGTATTCGGCAAAATGAAATTATTTGAATGACCATTGTCCCAAAAATGAGATTTTAGCCTATATGGTTAAAAGTTTGATAAATATTAATGTTGAATTTGTCCCTCGATGTCCTTTATTGCGTAACATAATATTTGAACCAATTTCGTTTTAAATTTGGTAAACAGAAAGTCATGAGATGACCCTTATCACGAAAACGAGATTTTAGCTTATATTGTTACATGTTTGTTAAATATGAAGGTTGAACATGTCCCTCGATGTCCCTTGATGCGAAACATGATATGTGAACATATTTGGTTTGAATTTCGGTAAAATGAAAGTATTGAAATGACCCTTGTCGCGAAAATGAAATGTTAGCCTATGTGGTTAGAAGTTTGATAAACAGTGAGCTTGTCCCTCGATGTCCCTTGATGCGAAACATGATATGTGAACCTATTTGGTTTCATATTCGGAAAAATGAAAGTATTGGAATGACTTTGTCGCGAAAATGAGATTTTAGCCTATATGGTTAGAAGTTTGATAAAGGTTGAGCTTTTCCCTCGATCTCCCTTGATACGAAACATGATATGTGAACCTATTTGGTTTTGTATTCGGCAAAATGAAATTATTTGAATGACCATTGTCCCAAAAATGAGATTTTAGCCTATATGGTTAAAAGTTTGATAAATATTAATGTTGAATTTGTCCCTCGATGTCCTTTATTGCGTAACATAATATTTGAACCAATTTCGTTTTAAATTTGGTAAACAGAAAGTCATGAGATGACCCTTATCACGAAAACGAGATTTTAGCTTATATTGTTACATGTTTGTTAAATATGAAGGTTGAACATGTCCCTCGATGTCCCTTGATGCGAAACATGATATGTGAACATATTTGGTTTGAATTTCGGTAAAATGAAAGTATTGAAATGACCCTTGTCGCGAAAATGAAATGTTAGCCTATGTGGTTAGAAGTTTGATAAACAGTGAGCTTGTCCCTCGATGTCCCTTGATGCGAAACATGATATGTGAACCTATTTGGTTTCATATTCGGAAAAATGAAAGTATTGGAATGACTTTGTCGCGAAAATGAGATTTTAGCCTATATGGTTAGAAGTTTGATAAAGGTTGAACTTGTCCCTCGATCTCCCTTGATACGAAACATGATATGTGAACCTATTTGGTTTTGTATTCGGCAAAATGAAATTATTTGAATGACCATTGTCCCAAAAATGAGATTTTAGCCTATATGGTTAAAAGTTTGATAAATATTAATGTTGAATTTGTCCCTCGATGTCCTTTATTGCGTAACATAATATTTGAACCAATTTCGTTTTAAATTTGGTAAACAGAAAGTCATGAGATGACCCTTATCACGAAAACGAGATTTTAGCTTATATTGTTACATGTTTGTTAAATATGAAGGTTGAACATGTCCCTCGATGTCCCTTGATGCGAAACATGATATGTGAACATATTTGGTTTGAATTTCGGTAAAATGAAACTATTGAAATGACCCTTGTCGCGAAAATGAAATGTTAGCCTATGTGGTTAGAAGTTTGATAAACAGTGAGCTTGTCCCTCGATGTCCCTTGATGCGAAACATGATATGTGAACCTATTTGGTTTCATATTCGGAAAAATGAAAGTATTGGAATGACTTTGTCGCGAAAATGAAATTTTAGCCTATATGGTTAGAAGTTTGATAAAGGTTGAACTTGTCCCTCGATCTCCCTTGATACGAAACATGATATGTGAACCTATTTGGTTTTGTATTCGGCAAAATGAAATTATTTGAATGACCATTGTCCCAAAAATGAGATTTTAGCCTATATGGTTAAAAGTTTGATAAATATTAATGTTGAATTTGTCCCTCGATGTCCTTTATTGCGTAACATAATATTTGAACCAATTTCGTTGTAAATTTGGTAAACAGAAAGTCATGAGATGACCCTTATCACGAAAACGAGATTTTAGCTTATATTGTTACATGTTTGTTAAATATGAAGGCTGAACATGTCCCTCGATGTCCCTTGATGCGAAACATGATATGTGAACCTATTTGGTTTGAAATTCGGTAAAATGAAAGTATTGAAATGACCCTTGTCGCGAAAATGAAATGTTAGCCTATGTGGTTAGAAGTTTGATAAACAGTGAACTTGTCCCTCGATGTCCCTTGATGTGAAACATGATATGTGAACCTATTTGGTTTTATATTCGGAAAAATGAAAGTATTGGAATGACTTTGAGTTTATTGCCTATATGGTTAGAAGTTTGATAAAGGTTGAACTTGTCCCTCGATCTCCCTTGATACGAAACATGATATGTGAACCTATTTGGTTTTGTATTCGGCAAAATGAAATTATTTGAATGACCATTGTCCCAAAAATGAGATTTTAGCCTATATGGTTAAAAGTTTGATAAATATTAATGTTGAATTTGTCCCTCGATGTCCTTTATTGCGTAACATAATATTTGAACCAATTTCGTTGTAAATTTGGTAAACAGAAAGTCATGAGATGACCCTTATCACGAAAACGAGATTTTAGCTTATATTGTTACATGTTTGTTAAATATGAAGGTTGAACATGTCCCTCGATGTCCCTTGATGCGAAACATGATATGTGAACATAGTTTGAATTTCGGTAAAATGAAAGTATTGAAATGACCCTTGTCGCGAAAATGAAATGTTAGCCTATGTGGTTAGAAGTTTGATAAACAGTGAGCTTGTCCCTCGATGTCCCTTGATGCGAAACATGATATGTGAACCTATTTGGTTTCATATTCGGAAAAATGAAAGTATTGGAATGACTTTGTCGCGAAAATGAGATTTTAGCCTATA
This sequence comes from Medicago sativa, assembly GCF_051527215.1. Lineage (NCBI taxonomy): Eukaryota > Viridiplantae > Streptophyta > Magnoliopsida > Fabales > Fabaceae > Medicago > Medicago sativa. The sequence continues at coordinate 49,159,960 of NC_140754.1, read as the reverse complement.
TGGTTAGAAGTTTGATAAAGGTTGAGCTTGTCCCTCGATCTCCCTTGATACGAAACATGATATGTGAACCTATTTGGTTTTGTATTCGGCAAAATGAAATTATTTGAATGACCATTGTCCCAAAAATGAGATTTTAGCCTATATGGTTAAAAGTTTGATAAATATTAATGTTGAATTTGTCCCTCGATGTCCTTTATTGCGTAACATAATATTTGAACCAATTTCGTTTTAAATTTGGTAAACAGAAAGTCATGAGATGACCCTTATCTCGAAAACGAGATTTTAGCTTATATTGTTACATGTTTGTTAAATATGAAGGTTGAACATGTCCCTCGATGTCCCTTGATGCGAAACATGATATGTGAACATATTTGGTTTGAATTTCGGTAAAATGAAAGTATTGAAATGCGAAACATGATATGTGAACCTATTTGGTTTCATATTCGGAAAAATGAAAGTATTGGAATGACTTTGTCGCGAAAATGAGATTTTAGCCTATATGGTTAGAAGTTTGATAAAGGTTGAACTTGTCCCTCGATCTCCCTTGATACGAAACATGATATGTGAACCTATTTGGTTTTGTATTCGGCAAAATGAAATTATTTGAATGACCATTGTCCCAAAAATGAGATTTTAGCCTATATGGTTAAAAGTTTGATAAATATTAATGTTGAATTTGTCCCTCGATGTCCTTTATTGCGTAACATAATATTTGAACCAATTTCGTTGTAAATTTGGTAAACAGAAAGTCATGAGATGACCCTTATCACGAAAACGAGATTTTAGCTTATATTGTTACATGTTTGTTAAATATGAAGGTTGAACATGTCCCTCGATGTCCCTTGATGCGAAACATGATATGTGAACATATTTGGTTTGAATTTCGGTAAAATGAAAGTATTGAAATGACCCTTGTCGCGAAAATCAAATGTTAGCCTATGTGGTTAGAAGTTTGATAAACAGTGAGCTTGTCCCTCGATGTCCCTTGATGCGAAACGAACCTATTTGGTTTCATATTCGGAAAAATGAAAGTATTGGAATGACTTTGTCGCGAAAATGAGATTTTAGCCTATATGGTTAGAAGTTTGCTAAAGGTTGAGCTTGTCCCTCGATCTCCCTTGATACGAAACATGATATGTGAACCTATTTGGTTTTGTATTCGGCAAAATGAAATTATTTGAATGACCATTGTCCCAAAAATGAGATTTTAGCCTATATGGTTAAAAGTTTGATAAATATTAATGTTGAATTTGTCCCTCGATGTCCTTTATTGCGTAACATAATATTTGAACCAATTTCGTTTTAAATTTGGTAAACAGAAAGTCATGAGATGACCCTTATCACGAAAACGAGATTTTAGCTTATATTGTTACATGTTTGTTAAATATGAAGGTTGAACATGTCCCTCGATGTCCCTTGATGCGAAACATGATATGTGAACATAGTTTGAATTTCGGTAAAATGAAAGTATTGAAATGACCCTTGTCGCGAAAATGAAATGTTAGCCTATGTGGTTAGAAGTTTGATAAACAGTGAGCTTGTCCCTCGATGTCCCTTGATGCGAAACATGATATGTGAACCTATTTGGTTTTGTATTCGGCAAAATGAAATTATTTGAATGACCATTGTCCCAAAAATGAGATTTTAGCCTATATGGTTAAAAGTTTGATAAATATTAATGTTGAATTTGTCCCTCGATGTCCTTTATTGCGTAACATAATATTTGAACCAATTTCGTTGTAAATTTGGTAAACAGAAAGTCATGAGATGACCCTTATCACGAAAACGAGATTTTAGCTTATATTGTTACATGTTTGTTAAATATGAAGGTTGAACATGTCCCTCGATGTCCCTTGATGCGAAACATGATATGTGAACATAGTTTGAATTTCGGTAAAATGAAAGTATTGAAATGACCCTTGTCGCGAAAATGAAATGTTAGCCTATGTGGTTAGAAGTTTGATAAACAGTGAGCTTGTCCCTCGATGTCCCTTGATGCGAAACATGATATGTGAACCTATTTGGTTTCATATTCGGAAAAATGAAAGTATTGGAATGACTTTGTCGCGAAAATGAGATTTTAGCCTATATGGTTAGAAGTTTGATAAAGGTTGAGCTTGTCCCTCGATCTCCCTTGATACGAAACATGATATGTGAACCTATTTGGTTTTGTATTCGGCAAAATGAAATTATTTGAATGACCATTGTCCCAAAAATGAGATTTTAGCCTATATGGTTAAAAGTTTGATAAATATTAATGTTGAATTTGTCCCTCGATGTCCTTTATTGCGTAACATAATATTTGAACCAATTTCGTTTTAAATTTGGTAAACAGAAAGTCATGAGATGACCCTTATCTCGAAAACGAGATTTTAGCTTATATTGTTACATGTTTGTTAAATATGAAGGTTGAACATGTCCCTCGATGTCCCTTGATGCGAAACATGATATGTGAACATATTTGGTTTGAATTTCGGTAAAATGAAAGTATTGAAATGCGAAACATGATATGTGAACCTATTTGGTTTCATATTCGGAAAAATGAAAGTATTGGAATGACTTTGTCGCGAAAATGAGATTTTAGCCTATATGGTTAGAAGTTTGATAAAGGTTGAACTTGTCCCTCGATCTCCCTTGATACGAAACATGATATGTGAACCTATTTGGTTTTGTATTCGGCAAAATGAAATTATTTGAATGACCATTGTCCCAAAAATGAGATTTTAGCCTATATGGTTAAAAGTTTGATAAATATTAATGTTGAATTTGTCCCTCGATGTCCTTTATTGCGTAACATAATATTTGAACCAATTTCGTTGTAAATTTGGTAAACAGAAAGTCATGAGATGACCCTTATCACGAAAACGAGATTTTAGCTTATATTGTTACATGTTTGTTAAATATGAAGGTTGAACATGTCCCTCGATGTCCCTTGATGCGAAACATGATATGTGAACATATTTGGTTTGAATTTCGGTAAAATGAAAGTATTGAAATGACCCTTGTCGCGAAAATCAAATGTTAGCCTATGTGGTTAGAAGTTTGATAAACAGTGAGCTTGTCCCTCGATGTCCCTTGATGCGAAACGAACCTATTTGGTTTCATATTCGGAAAAATGAAAGTATTGGAATGACTTTGTCGCGAAAATGAGATTTTAGCCTATATGGTTAGAAGTTTGCTAAAGGTTGAGCTTGTCCCTCGATCTCCCTTGATACGAAACATGATATGTGAACCTATTTGGTTTTGTATTCGGCAAAATGAAATTATTTGAATGACCATTGTCCCAAAAATGAGATTTTAGCCTATATGGTTAAAAGTTTGAAAAATATTAATGTTGAATTTGTCCCTCGATGTCCTTTATTGCGTAACATAATATTTGAACCAATTTCGTTTTAAATTTGGTAAACAGAAAGTCATGAGATGACCCTTATCACGAAAACGAGATTTTAGCTTATATTGTTACATGTTTGTTAAATATGAAGGTTGAACATGTCCCTCGATGTCCCTTGATGCGAAACATGATATGTGAACATATTTGGTTTGAATTTCGGTAAAATGAAAGTATTGAAATGACCCTTGTCGCGAAAATGAAATGTTAGCCTATGTGGTTAGAAGTTTGATAAACAGTGAGCTTGTCCCTCGATGTCCCTTGATGCGAAACATGATATGTGAACCTATTTGGTTTCATATTCGGAAAAATGAAAGTATTGGAATGACTTTGTCGCGAAAATGAGATTTTAGCCTATATGGTTAGAAGTTTGATAAAGGTTGAACTTGTCCCTCGATCTCCCTTGATACGAAACATGATATGTGAACCTATTTGGTTTTGTATTCGGCAAAATGAAATTATTTGAATGACCATTGTCCCAAAAATGAGATTTTAGCCTATATGGTTAAAAGTTTGATAAATATTAATGTTGAATTTGTCCCTCGATGTCCTTTATTGCGTAACATAATATTTGAACCAATTTCGTTGTAAATTTGGTAAACAGAAAGTCATGAGATGACCCTTATCACGAAAACGAGATTTTAGCTTATATTGTTACATGTTTGTTAAATATGAAGGTTGAACATGTCCCTCGATGTCCCTTGATGCGAAACATGATATGTGAACATATTTGGTTTGAATTTCGGTAAAATGAAAGTATTGAAATGACCCTTGTCGCGAAAATCAAATGTTAGCCTATGTGGTTAGAAGTTTGATAAACAGTGAGCTTGTCCCTCGATGTCCCTTGATGCGAAACATGATATGTGAACCTATTTGGTTTCATATTCGGAAAAATGAAAGTATTGGAATGACTTTGTCGCGAAAATGAGATTTTAGCCTATATGGTTAGAAGTTTGATAAAGGTTGAGCTTGTCCCTCGATCTCCCTTGATACGAAACATGATATGTGAACCTATTTGGTTTTGTATTCGGCAAAATGAAATTATTTGAATGACCATTGTCCCAAAAATGAGATTTTAGCCTATATGGTTAAAAGTTTGATAAATATTAATGTTGAATTTGTCCCTCGATGTCCTTTATTGCGTAACATAATATTTGAACCAATTTCGTTTTAAATTTGGTAAACAGAAAGTCATGAGATGACCCTTATCACGAAAACGAGATTTTAGCTTATATTGTTACATGTTTGTTAAATATGAAGGTTGAACATGTCCCTCGATGTCCCTTGATGCGAAACATGATATGTGAACATATTTGGTTTGAATTTCGGTAAAATGAAACTATTGAAATGACCCTTGTCGCGAAAATGAAATGTTAGCCTATGTGGTTAGAAGTTTGATAAACAGTGAGCTTGTCCCTCGATGTCCCTTGATGCGAAACATGATATGTGAACCTATTTGGTTTCATATTCGGAAAAATGAAAGTATTGGAATGACTTTGTCGCGAAAATGAGATTTTAGCCTATATGGTTAGAAGTTTGATAAAGGTTGAACTTGTCCCTCGATCTCCCTTGATACAAAACATGATATGTGAACCTATTTGGTTTTGTATTCGGCAAAATGAAATTATTTGAATGACCATTGTCCCAAAAATGATATTTTAGCCTATATGGTTAAAAGTTTGATAAATATTAATGTTGAATTTGTCCCTCGATGTCCTTTATTGCGTAACATAATATTTGAACCAATTTCGTTGTAAATTTGGTAAACAGAAAGTCATGAGATGACCCTTATCACGAAAACGAGATTTTAGCTTATATTGTTACATGTTTGTTAAATATGAAGGTTGAACATGTCCCTCGATGTCCCTTGATGCGAAACATGATATGTGAACATATTTGGTTTGAATTTCGATAAAATGAAAGTATTGAAATGACCCTTGTCGCGAAAATGAAATGTTAGCCTATGTGGTTAGAAGTTTGATAAACAGTGAGCTTGTCCCTCGATGTCCCTTGATGCGAAACATGATATGTGAACCTATTTGGTTTCATATTCGGAAAAATGAAAGTATTGGAATGACTTTGTCGCGAAAATGAGATTTTAGCCTATATGGTTAGAAGTTTGATAAAGGTTGAACTTGTCCCTCGATCTCCCTTGATACGAAACATGATATGTGAACCTATTTGGTTTTGTATTCGGCAAAATGAAATTATTTGAATGACCATTGTCCCAAAAATGAGATTTTAGCCTATATGGTTAAAAGTTTGATAAATATTAATGTTGAATTTGTCCCTCGATGTCCTTTATTGCGTAACATAATATTTGAACCAATTTCGTTTTAAATTTGGTAAACAGAAAGTCATGAGATGACCCTTATCACGAAAACGAGATTTTAGCTTATATTGTTACATGTTTGTTAAATATGAAGGTTGAACATGTCCCTCGATGTCCCTTGATGCGAAACATGATATGTGAACATATTTGGTTTGAATTTCGGTAAAATGAAACTATTGAAATGACCCTTGTCGCGAAAATGAAATGTTAGCCTATGTGGTTAGAAGTTTGATAAACAGTGAGCTTGTCCCTCGATGTCCCTTGATGCGAAACATGATATGTGAACCTATTTGGTTTCATATTCGGAAAAATGAAAGTATTGGAATGACTTTGTCGCGAAAATGAAATTTTAGCCTATGTGGTTAGAAGTTTGATAAAGGTTGAACTTGTCCCTCGATCTCCCTTGATACGAAACATGATATGTGAACCTATTTGGTTTTGTATTCGGCAAAATGAAATTATTTGAATGACCATTGTCCCAAAAATGAGATTTTAGCCTATATGGTTAAAAGTTTGATAAATATTAATGTTGAATTTGTCCCTCGATGTCCTTTATTGCGTAACATAATATTTGAACCAATTTCGTTGTAAATTTGGTAAACAGAAAGTCATGAGATGACCCTTATCACGAAAACGAGATTTTAGCTTATATTGTTACATGTTTGTTAAATATGAAGGTTGAACATGTCCCTCGATGTCCCTTGATGCGAAACATGATATGTGAACATATTTGGTTTGAATTTCGGTAAAATGAAAGTATTGAAATGACCCTTGTCGCGAAAATCAAATGTTAGCCTATGTGGTTAGAAGTTTGATAAACAGTGAGCTTGTCCCTCGATGTCCCTTGATGCGAAACATGATATGTGAACCTATTTGGTTTCATATTCGGAAAAATGAAAGTATTGGAATGACTTTGTCGCGAAAATGAGATTTTAGCCTATATGGTTAGAAGTTTGATAAAGGTTGAACTTGTCCCTCGATCTCCCTTGATACGAAACATGATATGTGAACCTATTTGGTTTTGTATTCGGCAAAATGAAATTATTTGAATGACCATTGTCCCAAAAATGAGATTTTAGCCTATATGGTTAAAAGTTTGATAAATATTAATGTTGAATTTGTCCCTCGATGTCCTTTATTGCGTAACATAATATTTGAACCAATTTCGTTTTAAATTTGGTAAACAGAAAGTCATGAGATGACCCTTATCACGAAAACGAGATTTTAGCTTATATTGTTACATGTTTGTTAAATATGAAGGTTGAACATGTCCCTCGATGTCCCTTGATGCGAAACATGATATGTGAACATATTTGGTTTGAATTTCGGTAAAATGAAACTATTGAAATGACCCTTGTCGCGAAAATGAAATGTTAGCCTATGTGGTTAGAAGTTTGATAAACAGTGAGCTTGTCCCTCGATGTCCCTTGATGCGAAACATGATATGTGAACCTATTTGGTTTCATATTCGGAAAAATGAAAGTATTGGAATGACTTTGTCGCGAAAATGAAATTTTAGCCTATGTGGTTAGAAGTTTGATAAAGGTTGAACTTGTCCCTCGATCTCCCTTGATACGAAACATGATATGTGAACCTATTTGGTTTTGTATTCGGCAAAATGAAATTATTTGAATGACCATTGTCCCAAAAATGAGATTTTAGCCTATATGGTTAAAAGTTTGATAAATATTAATGTTGAATTTGTCCCTCGATGTCCTTTATTGCGTAACATAATATTTGAACCAATTTCGTTGTAAATTTGGTAAACAGAAAGTCATGAGATGACCCTTATCACGAAAACGAGATTTTAGCTTATATTGTTACATGTTTGTTAAATATGAAGGTTGAACATGTCCCTCGATGTCCCTTGATGCGAAACATGATATGTGAACATATTTGGTTTGAATTTCGGTAAAATGAAAGTATTGAAATGACCCTTGTCGCGAAAATCAAATGTTAGCCTATGTGGTTAGAAGTTTGATAAACAGTGAGCTTGTCCCTCGATGTCCCTTGATGCGAAACATGATATGTGAACCTATTTGGTTTCATATTCGGAAAAATGAAAGTATTGGAATGACTTTGTCGCGAAAATGAGATTTTAGCCTATATGGTTAGAAGTTTGATAAAGGTTGAGCTTGTCCCTCGATCTCCCTTGATACGAAACATGATATGTGAACCTATTTGGTTTTGTATTCGGCAAAATGAAATTATTTGAATGACCATTGTCCCAAAAATGAGATTTTAGCCTATATGGTTAAAAGTTTGATAAATATTAATGTTGAATTTGTCCCTCGATGTCCTTTATTGCGTAACATAATATTTGAACCAATTTCGTTTTAAATTTGGTAAACAGAAAGTCATGAGATGACCCTTATCACGAAAACGAGATTTTAGCTTATATTGTTACATGTTTGTTAAATATGAAGGTTGAACATGTCCCTCGATGTCCCTTGATGCGAAACATGATATGTGAACATATTTGGTTTGAATTTCGGTAAAATGAAACTATTGAAATGACCCTTGTCGCGAAAATGAAATGTTAGCCTATGTGGTTAGAAGTTTGATAAACAGTGAGCTTGTCCCTCGATGTCCCTTGATGCGAAACATGATATGTGAACCTATTTGGTTTCATATTCGGAAAAATGAAAGTATTGGAATGACTTTGTCGCGAAAATGAGATTTTAGCCTATATGGTTAGAAGTTTGATAAAGGTTGAACTTGTCCCTCGATCTCCCTTGATACAAAACATGATATGTGAACCTATTTGGTTTTGTATTCGGCAAAATGAAATTATTTGAATGACCATTGTCCCAAAAATGATATTTTAGCCTATATGGTTAAAAGTTTGATAAATATTAATGTTGAATTTGTCCCTCGATGTCCTTTATTGCGTAACATAATATTTGAACCAATTTCGTTGTAAATTTGGTAAACAGAAAGTCATGAGATGACCCTTATCACGAAAACGAGATTTTAGCTTATATTGTTACATGTTTGTTAAATATGAAGGTTGAACATGTCCCTCGATGTCCCTTGATGCGAAACATGATATGTGAACATATTTGGTTTGAATTTCGATAAAATGAAAGTATTGAAATGACCCTTGTCGCGAAAATGAAATGTTAGCCTATGTGGTTAGAAGTTTGATAAACAGTGAGCTTGTCCCTCGATGTCCCTTGATGCGAAACATGATATGTGAACCTATTTGGTTTCATATTCGGAAAAATGAAAGTATTGGAATGACTTTGTCGCGAAAATGAGATTTTAGCCTATATGGTTAGAAGTTTGATAAAGGTTGAACTTGTCCCTCGATCTCCCTTGATACGAAACATGATATGTGAACCTATTTGGTTTTGTATTCGGCAAAATGAAATTATTTGAATGACCATTGTCCCAAAAATGAGATTTTAGCCTATATGGTTAAAAGTTTGATAAATATTAATGTTGAATTTGTCCCTCGATGTCCTTTATTGCGTAACATAATATTTGAACCAATTTCGTTTTAAATTTGGTAAACAGAAAGTCATGAGATGACCCTTATCACGAAAACGAGATTTTAGCTTATATTGTTACATGTTTGTTAAATATGAAGGTTGAACATGTCTCTCGATGTCCCTTGATGCGAAACATGATATGTGAACATATTTGGTTTGAATTTCGGTAAAATGAAACTATTGAAATGACCCTTGTCGCGAAAATGAAATGTTAGCCTATGTGGTTAGAAGTTTGATAAACAGTGAGCTTGTCCCTCGATGTCCCTTGATGCGAAACATGATATGTGAACCTATTTGGTTTCATATTCGGAAAAATGAAAGTATTGGAATGACTTTGTCGCGAAAATGAAATTTTAGCCTATGTGGTTAGAAGTTTGATAAAGGTTGAACTTGTCCCTCGATCTCCCTTGATACGAAACATGATATGTGAACCTATTTGGTTTTGTATTCGGCAAAATGAAATTATTTGAATGACCATTGTCCCAAAAATGAGATTTTAGCCTATATGGTTAAAAGTTTGATAAATATTAATGTTGAATTTGTCCCTCGATGTCCTTTATTGCGTAACATAATATTTGAACCAATTTCGTTGTAAATTTGGTAAACAGAAAGTCATGAGATGACCCTTATCACGAAAACGAGATTTTAGCTTATATTGTTACATGTTTGTTAAATATGAAGGCTGAACATGTCCCTCGATGTCCCTTGATGCGAAACATGATATGTGAACCTATTTGGTTTGAAATTCGGTAAAATGAAAGTATTGAAATGACCCTTGTCGCGAAAATGAAATGTTAGCCTATGTGGTTAGAAGTTTGATAAACAGTGAACTTGTCCCTCGATGTCCCTTGATGTGAAACATGATATGTGAACCTATTTGGTTTTATATTCGGAAAAATGAAAGTATTGGAATGACTTTGAGTTTATTGCCTATATGGTTAGAAGTTTGATAAAGGTTGAACTTGTCCCTCGATCTCCCTTGATACGAAACATGATATGTGAACCTATTTGGTTTTGTATTCGGCAAAATGAAATTATTTGAATGACCATTGTCCCAAAAATGAGATTTTAGCCTATATGGTTAAAAGTTTGATAAATATTAATGTTGAATTTGTCCCTCGATGTCCTTTATTGCGTAACATAATATTTGAACCAATTTCGTTGTAAATTTGGTAAACAGAAAGTCATGAGATGACCCTTATCACGAAAACGAGATTTTAGCTTATATTGTTACATGTTTGTTAAATATGAAGGTTGAACATGTCCCTCGATGTCCCTTGATGCGAAACATGATATGTGAACATATTTGGTTTGAATTTCGGTAAAATGAAAGTATTGAAATGACCCTTGTCGCGAAAATGAAATGTTAGCCTATGTGGTTAGAAGTTTGATAAACAGTGAGCTTGTCCCTCGATGTCCCTTGATGCGAAACATGATATGTGAACCTATTTGGTTTCATATTCGGAAAAATGAAAGTATTGGAATGACTTTGTCGCGAAAATGAGATTTTAGCCTATATGGTTAGAAGTTTGATAAAGGTTGAGCTTGTCCCTCGATCTCCCTTGATACGAAACATGATATGTGAACCTATTTGGTTTTGTATTCGGCAAAATGAAATTATTTGAATGACCATTGTCCCAAAAATGAGATTTTAGCCTATATGGTTAAAAGTTTGATAAATATTAATGTTGAATTTGTCCCTCGATGTCCTTTATTGCGTAACATAATATTTGAACCAATTTCGTTTTAAATTTGGTAAACAGAAAGTCATGAGATGACCCTTATCACGAAAACGAGATTTTAGCTTATATTGTTACATGTTTGTTAAATATGAAGGTTGAACATGTCCCTCGATGTCCCTTGATGCGAAACATGATATGTGAACATATTTGGTTTGAATTTCGGTAAAATGAAAGTATTGAAATGACCCTTGTCGCGAAAATGAAATGTTAGCCTATGTGGTTAGAAGTTTGATAAACAGTGAGCTTGTCCCTCGATGTCCCTTGATGCGAAACATGATATGTGAACCTATTTGGTTTCATATTCGGAAAAATGAAAGTATTGGAATGACTTTGTCGCGAAAATGAGATTTTAGCCTATATGGTTAGAAGTTTGATAAAGGTTGAGCTTGTCCCTCGATCTCCCTTGATACGAAACATGATATGTGAACCTATTTGGTTTTGTATTCGGCAAAATGAAATTATTTGAATGACCATTGTCCCAAAAATGAGATTTTAGCCTATATGGTTAAAAGTTTGATAAATATTAATGTTGAATTTGTCCCTCGATGTCCTTTATTGCGTAACATAATATTTGAACCAATTTCGTTGTAAATTTGGTAAACAGAAAGTCATGAGATGACCCTTATCACGAAAACGAGATTTTAGCTTATATTGTTACATGTTTGTTAAATATGAAGGTTGAACATGTCCCTCGATGTCCCTTGATGCGAAACATGATATGTGAACATATTTGGTTTGAATTTCGGTAAAATGAAAGTATTGAAATGACCCTTGTCGCGAAAATGAAATGTTAGCCTATGTGGTTAGAAGTTTGATAAACAGTGAGCTTGTCCCTCGATGTCCCTTGATGCGAAACATGATATGTGAACCTATTTGGTTTCATATTCGGAAAAATGAAAGTATTGGAATGACTTTGTCGCGAAAATGAGATTTTAGCCTATATGGTTAGAAGTTTGATAAAGGTTGAGCTTGTCCCTCGATCTCCCTTGATACGAAACATGATATGTGAACCTATTTGGTTTTGTATTCGGCAAAATGAAATTATTTGAATGACCATTGTCCCAAAAATGAGATTTTAGCCTATATGGTTAAAAGTTTGATAAATATTAATGTTGAATTTGTCCCTCGATGTCCTTTATTGCGTAACATAATATTTGAACCAATTTCGTTGTAAATTTGGTAAACAGAAAGTCATGAGATGACCCTTATCACGAAAACGAGATTTTAGCTTATATTGTTACATGTTTGTTAAATATGAAGGTTGAACATGTCCCTCGATGTCCCTTGATGCGAAACATGATATGTGAACATATTTGGTTTGAATTTCGGTAAAATGAAAGTATTGAAATGACCCTTGTCGCGAAAATCAAATGTTAGCCTATGTGGTTAGAAGTTTGATAAACAGTGAGCTTGTCCCTCGATGTCCCTTGATGCGAAACATGATATGTGAACCTATTTGGTTTCATATTCGGAAAAATGAAAGTATTGGAATGACTTTGTCGCGAAAATGAGATTTTAGCCTATATGGTTAGAAGTTTGATAAAGGTTGAGCTTGTCCCTCGATCTCCCTTGATACGAAACATGATATGTGAACCTATTTGGTTTTGTATTCGGCAAAATGAAATTATTTGAATGACCATTGTCCCAAAAATGAGATTTTAGCCTATATGGTTAAAAGTTTGATAAATATTAATGTTGAATTTGTCCCTCGATGTCCTTTATTGCGTAACATAATATTTGAACCAATTTCGTTTTAAATTTGGTAAACAGAAAGTCATGAGATGACCCTTATCACGAAAACGAGATTTTAGCTTATATTGTTACATGTTTGTTAAATATGAAGGTTGAACATGTCCCTCGATGTCCCTTGATGCGAAACATGATATGTGAACATATTTGGTTTGAATTTCGGTAAAATGAAACTATTGAAATGACCCTTGTCGCGAAAATCAAATGTTAGCCTATGTGGTTAGAAGTTTGATAAACAGTGAGCTTGTCCCTCGATGTCCCTTGATGCGAAACATGATATGTGAACCTATTTGGTTTCATATTCGGAAAAATGAAAGTATTGGAATGACTTTGTCGCGAAAATGAGATTTTAGCCTATATGGTTAGAAGTTTGATAAAGGTTGAACTTGTCCCTCGATCTCCCTTGATACAAAACATGATATGTGAACCTATTTGGTTTTGTATTCGGCAAAATGAAATTATTTGAATGACCATTGTCCCAAAAATGATATTTTAGCCTATATGGTTAAAAGTTTGATAAATATTAATGTTGAATTTGTCCCTCGATGTCCTTTATTGCGTAACATAATATTTGAACCAATTTCGTTGTAAATTTGGTAAACAGAAAGTCATGAGATGACCCTTATCACGAAAACGAGATTTTAGCTTATATTGTTACATGTTTGTTAAATATGAAGGTTGAACATGTCCCTCGATGTCCCTTGATGCGAAACATGATATGTGAACATATTTGGTTTGAATTTCGATAAAATGAAAGTATTGAAATGACCCTTGTCGCGAAAATGAAATGTTAGCCTATGTGGTTAGAAGTTTGATAAACAGTGAGCTTGTCCCTCGATGTCCCTTGATGCGAAACATGATATGTGAACCTATTTGGTTTCATATTCGGAAAAATGAAAGTATTGGAATGACTTTGTCGCGAAAATGAGATTTTAGCCTATATGGTTAGAAGTTTGATAAAGGTTGAACTTGTCCCTCGATCTCCCTTGATACGAAACATGATATGTGAACCTATTTGGTTTTGTATTCGGCAAAATGAAATTATTTGAATGACCATTGTCCCAAAAATGAGATTTTAGCCTATATGGTTAAAAGTTTGATAAATATTAATGTTGAATTTGTCCCTCGATGTCCTTTATTGCGTAACATAATATTTGAACCAATTTCGTTTTAAATTTGGTAAACAGAAAGTCATGAGATGACCCTTATCACGAAAACGAGATTTTAGCTTATATTGTTACATGTTTGTTAAATATGAAGGTTGAACATGTCCCTCGATGTCCCTTGATGCGAAACATGATATGTGAACATATTTGGTTTGAATATCGGTAAAATGAAACTATTGAAATGACCCTTGTCGCGAAAATGAAATGTTAGCCTATGTGGTTAGAAGTTTGATAAACAGTGAGCTTGTCCCTCGATGTCCCTTGATGCGAAACATGATATGTGAACCTATTTGGTTTCATATTCGGAAAAATGAAAGTATTGGAATGACTTTGTCGCGAAAATGAAATTTTAGCCTATGTGGTTAGAAGTTTGATAAAGGTTGAACTTGTCCCTCGATCTCCCTTGATACGAAACATGATATGTGAACCTATTTGGTTTTGTATTCGGCAAAATGAAATTATTTGAATGACCATTGTCCCAAAAATGAGATTTTAGCCTATATGGTTAAAAGTTTGATAAATATTAATGTTGAATTTGTCCCTCGATGTCCTTTATTGCGTAACATAATATTTGAACCAATTTCGTTGTAAATTTGGTAAACAGAAAGTCATGAGATGACCCTTATCACGAAAACGAGATTTTAGCTTATATTGTTACATGTTTGTTAAATATGAAGGCTGAACATGTCCCTCGATGTCCCTTGATGCGAAACATGATATGTGAACCTATTTGGTTTGAAATTCGGTAAAATGAAAGTATTGAAATGACCCTTGTCGCGAAAATGAAATGTTAGCCTATGTGGTTAGAAGTTTGATAAACAGTGAACTTGTCCCTCGATGTCCCTTGATGTGAAACATGATATGTGAACCTATTTGGTTTTATATTCGGAAAAATGAAAGTATTGGAATGACTTTGAGTTTATTGCCTATATGGTTAGAAGTTTGATAAAGGTTGAACTTGTCCCTCGATCTCCCTTGATACGAAACATGATATGTGAACCTATTTGGTTTTGTATTCGGCAAAATGAAATTATTTGAATGACCATTGTCCCAAAAATGAGATTTTAGCCTATATGGTTAAAAGTTTGATAAATATTAATGTTGAATTTGTCCCTCGATGTCCTTTATTGCGTAACATAATATTTGAACCAATTTCGTTGTAAATTTGGTAAACAGAAAGTCATGAGATGACCCTTATCACGAAAACGAGATTTTAGCTTATATTGTTACATGTTTGTTAAATATGAAGGTTGAACATGTCCCTCGATGTCCCTTGATGCGAAACATGATATGTGAACATATTTGGTTTGAATTTCGGTAAAATGAAAGTATTGAAATGACCCTTGTCGCGAAAATGAAATGTTAGCCTATGTGGTTAGAAGTTTGATAAACAGTGAGCTTGTCCCTCGATGTCCCTTGATGCGAAACATGATATGTGAACCTATTTGGTTTCATATTCGGAAAAATGAAAGTATTGGAATGACTTTGTCGCGAAAATGAGATTTTAGCCTATATGGTTAGAAGTTTGATAAAGGTTGAGCTTGTCCCTCGATCTCCCTTGATACGAAACATGATATGTGAACCTATTTGGTTTTGTATTCGGCAAAATGAAATTATTTGAATGACCATTGTCCCAAAAATGAGATTTTAGCCTATATGGTTAAAAGTTTGATAAATATTAATGTTGAATTTGTCCCTCGATGTCCTTTATTGCGTAACATAATATTTGAACCAATTTCGTTTTAAATTTGGTAAACAGAAAGTCATGAGATGACCCTTATCACGAAAACGAGATTTTAGCTTATATTGTTACATGTTTGTTAAATATGAAGGTTGAACATGTCCCTCGATGTCCCTTGATGCGAAACATGATATGTGAACATATTTGGTTTGAATTTCGGTAAAATGAAAGTATTGAAATGACCCTTGTCGCGAAAATGAAATGTTAGCCTATGTGGTTAGAAGTTTGATAAACAGTGAGCTTGTCCCTCGATGTCCCTTGATGCGAAACATGATATGTGAACCTATTTGGTTTCATATTCGGAAAAATGAAAGTATTGGAATGACTTTGTCGCGAAAATGAGATTTTAGCCTATATGGTTAGAAGTTTGATAAAGGTTGAGCTTGTCCCTCGATCTCCCTTGATACGAAACATGATATGTGAACCTATTTGGTTTTGTATTCGGCAAAATGAAATTATTTGAATGACCATTGTCCCAAAAATGAGATTTTAGCCTATATGGTTAAAAGTTTGATAAATATTAATGTTGAATTTGTCCCTCGATGTCCTTTATTGCGTAACATAATATTTGAACCAATTTCGTTGTAAATTTGGTAAACAGAAAGTCATGAGATGACCCTTATCACGAAAACGAGATTTTAGCTTATATTGTTACATGTTTGTTAAATATGAAGGTTGAACATGTCCCTCGATGTCCCTTGATGCGAAACATGATATGTGAACATATTTGGTTTGAATTTCGGTAAAATGAAAGTATTGAAATGACCCTTGTCGCGAAAATGAAATGTTAGCCTATGTGGTTAGAAGTTTGATAAACAGTGAGCTTGTCCCTCGATGTCCCTTGATGCGAAACATGATATGTGAACCTATTTGGTTTCATATTCGGAAAAATGAAAGTATTGGAATGACTTTGTCACGAAAATGAGATTTTAGCCTATATGGTTAGAAGTTTGATAAAGGTTGAACTTGTCCCTCGATCTCCCTTGATACAAAACATGATATGTGAACCTATTTGGTTTTGTATTCGGCAAAATGAAATTATTTGAATGACCATTGTCCCAAAAATGAGATTTTAGCCTATATGGTTAAAAGTTTGATAAATATTAATGTTGAATTTGTCCCTCGATGTCCTTTATTGCGTAACATAATATTTGAACCAATTTCGTTTTAAATTTGGTAAACAGAAAGTCATGAGATGACCCTTATCACGAAAACGAGATTTTAGCTTATATTGTTACATGTTTGTTAAATATGAAGGTTGAACATGTCCCTCGATGTCCCTTGATGCGAAACATGATATGTGAACATATTTGGTTTGAATTTCGGTAAAATGAAAGTATTGAAATGACCCTTGTCGCGAAAATGAAATGTTAGCCTATGTGGTTAGAAGTTTGATAAACAGTGAGCTTGTCCCTCGATGTCCCTTGATGCGAAACATGATATGTGAACCTATTTGGTTTCATATTCGGAAAAATGAAAGTATTGGAATGACTTTGTCGCGAAAATGAGATTTTAGCCTATATGGTTAGAAGTTTGATAAAGGTTGAACTTGTCCCTCGATCTCCCTTGATACGAAACATGATATGTGAACCTATTTGGTTTTGTATTCGGCAAAATGAAATTATTTGAATGACCATTGTCCCAAAAATGAGATTTTAGCCTATATGGTTAAAAGTTTGATAAATATTAATGTTGAATTTGTCCCTCGATGTCCTTTATTGCGTAACATAATATTTGAACCAATTTCGTTTTAAATTTGGTAAACAGAAAGTCATGAGATGAACCTTATCACGAAAACGAGATTTTAGCTTATATTGTTACATGTTTGTTAAATATGAAGGTTGAACATGTCCCTCGATGTCCCTTGATGCGAAACATGATATGTGAACATATTTGGTTTGAATTTCGGTAAAATGAAACTATTGAAATGACCCTTGTCGCGAAAATGAAATGTTAGCCTATGTGGTTAGAAGTTTGATAAACAGTGAGCTTGTCCCTCGATGTCCCTTGATGCGAAACATGATATGTGAACCTATTTGGTTTCATATTCGGAAAAATGAAAGTATTGGAATGACTTTGTCGCGAAAATGAAATTTTAGCCTATGTGGTTAGAAGTTTGATAAAGGTTGAACTTGTCCCTCGATCTCCCTTGATACGAAACATGATATGTGAACCTATTTGGTTTTGTATTCGGCAAAATGAAATTATTTGAATGACCATTGTCCCAAAAATGAGATTTTAGCCTATATGGTTAAAAGTTTGATAAATATTAATGTTGAATTTGTCCCTCGATGTCCTTTATTGCGTAACATAATATTTGAACCAATTTCGTTGTAAATTTGGTAAACAGAAAGTCATGAGATGACCCTTATCACGAAAACGAGATTTTAGCTTATATTGTTACATGTTTGTTAAATATGAAGGCTGAACATGTCCCTCGATGTCCCTTGATGCGAAACATGATATGTGAACCTATTTGGTTTGAAATTCGGTAAAATGAAAGTATTGAAATGACCCTTGTCGCGAAAATGAAATGTTAGCCTATGTGGTTAGAAGTTTGATAAACAGTGAACTTGTCCCTCGATGTCCCTTGATGTGAAACATGATATGTGAACCTATTTGGTTTTATATTCGGAAAAATGAAAGTATTGGAATGACTTTGAGTTTATTGCCTATATGGTTAGAAGTTTGATAAAGGTTGAACTTGTCCCTCGATCTCCCTTGATACGAAACATGATATGTGAACCTATTTGGTTTTGTATTCGGCAAAATGAAATTATTTGAATGACCATTGTCCCAAAAATGAGATTTTAGCCTATATGGTTAAAAGTTTGATAAATATTAATGTTGAATTTGTCCCTCGATGTCCTTTATTGCGTAACATAATATTTGAACCAATTTCGTTGTAAATTTGGTAAACAGAAAGTCATGAGATGACCCTTATCACGAAAACGAGATTTTAGCTTATATTGTTACATGTTTGTTAAATATGAAGGTTGAACATGTCCCTCGATGTCCCTTGATGCGAAACATGATATGTGAACATATTTGGTTTGAATTTCGGTAAAATGAAAGTATTGAAATGACCCTTGTCGCGAAAATGAAATGTTAGCCTATGTGGTTAGAAGTTTGATAAACAGTGAGCTTGTCCCTCGATGTCCCTTGATGCGAAACATGATATGTGAACCTATTTGGTTTCATATTCGGAAAAATGAAAGTATTGGAATGACTTTGTCGCGAAAATGAGATTTTAGCCTATATGGTTAGAAGTTTGATAAAGGTTGAGCTTGTCCCTCGATCTCCCTTGATACGAAACATGATATGTGAACCTATTTGGTTTTGTATTCGGCAAAATGAAATTATTTGAATGACCATTGTCCCAAAAATGAGATTTTAGCCTATATGGTTAAAAGTTTGATAAATATTAATGTTGAATTTGTCCCTCGATGTCCTTTATTGCGTAACATAATATTTGAACCAATTTCGTTTTAAATTTGGTAAACAGAAAGTCATGAGATGACCCTTATCACGAAAACGAGATTTTAGCTTATATTGTTACATGTTTGTTAAATATGAAGGTTGAACATGTCCCTCGATGTCCCTTGATGCGAAACATGATATGTGAACATATTTGGTTTGAATTTCGGTAAAATGAAAGTATTGAAATGACCCTTGTCGCGAAAATGAAATGTTAGCCTATGTGGTTAGAAGTTTGATAAACAGTGAGCTTGTCCCTCGATGTCCCTTGATGCGAAACATGATATGTGAACCTATTTGGTTTCATATTCGGAAAAATGAAAGTATTGGAATGACTTTGTCGCGAAAATGAGATTTTAGCCTATATGGTTAGAAGTTTGATAAAGGTTGAACTTGTCCCTCGATCTCCCTTGATACGAAACATGATATGTGAACCTATTTGGTTTTGTATTCGGCAAAATGAAATTATTTGAATGACCATTGTCCCAAAAATGAGATTTTAGCCTATATGGTTAAAAGTTTGATAAATATTAATGTTGAATTTGTCCCTCGATGTCCTTTATTGCGTAACATAATATTTGAACCAATTTCGTTGTAAATTTGGTAAACAGAAAGTCATGAGATGACCCTTATCACGAAAACGAGATTTTAGCTTATATTGTTACATGTTTGTTAAATATGAAGGTTGAACATGTCCCTCGATGTCCCTTGATGCGAAACATGATATGTGAACATATTTGGTTTGAATTTCGGTAAAATGAAAGTATTGAAATGACCCTTGTCGCGAAAATGAAATGTTAGCCTATGTGGTTAGAAGTTTGATAAACAGTGAGCTTGTCCCTCGATGTCCCTTGATGCGAAACATGATATGTGAACCTATTTGGTTTCATATTCGGAAAAATGAAAGTATTGGAATGACTTTGTCGCGAAAATGAGATTTTAGCCTATATGGTTAGAAGTTTGATAAAGGTTGAACTTGTCCCTCGATCTCCCTTGATACAAAACATGATATGTGAACCTATTTGGTTTTGTATTCGGCAAAATGAAATTATTTGAATGACCATTGTCCCAAAAATGAGATTTTAGCCTATATGGTTAAAAGTTTGATAAATATTAATGTTGAATTTGTCCCTCGATGTCCTTTATTGCGTAACATAATATTTGAACCAATTTCGTTGTAAATTTGGTAAACAGAAAGTCATGAGATGACCCTTATCACGAAAACGAGATTTTAGCTTATATTGTTACATGTTTGTTAAATATGAAGGTTGAACATGTCCCTCGATGTCCCTTGATGCGAAACATGATATGTGAACATATTTGGTTTGAATTTCGATAAAATGAAAGTATTGAAATGACCCTTGTCGCGAAAATGAAATGTTAGCCTATGTGGTTAGAAGTTTGATAAACAGTGAGCTTGTCCCTCGATGTCCCTTGATGCGAAACATGATATGTGAACCTATTTGGTTTCATATTCGGAAAAATGAAAGTATTGGAATGACTTTGTCGCGAAAATGAGATTTTAGCCTATATGGTTAGAAGTTTGATAAAGGTTGAACTTGTCCCTCGATCTCCCTTGATACGAAACATGATATGTGAACCTATTTGGTTTTGTATTCGGCAAAATGAAATTATTTGAATGACCATTGTCCCAAAAATGAGATTTTAGCCTATATGGTTAAAAGTTTGATAAATATTAATGTTGAATTTGTCCCTCGATGTCCTTTATTGCGTAACATAATATTTGAACCAATTTCGTTTTAAATTTGGTAAACAGAAAGTCATGAGATGACCCTTATCACGAAAACGAGATTTTAGCTTATATTGTTACATGTTTGTTAAATATGAAGGTTGAACATGTCCCTCGATGTCCCTTGATGCGAAACATGATATGTGAACATATTTGGTTTGAATTTCGGTAAAATGAAAGTATTGAAATGACCCTTGTCGCGAAAATGAAATGTTAGCCTATGTGGTTAGAAGTTTGATAAACAGTGAGCTTGTCCCTCGATGTCCCTTGATGCGAAACATGATATGTGAACCTATTTGGTTTCATATTCGGAAAAATGAAAGTATTGGAATGACTTTGTCGCGAAAATGAGATTTTAGCCTATATGGTTAGAAGTTTGATAAAGGTTGAACTTGTCCCTCGATCTCCCTTGATACGAAACATGATATGTGAACCTATTTGGTTTTGTATTCGGCAAAATGAAATTATTTGAATGACCATTGTCCCAAAAATGAGATTTTAGCCTATATGGTTAAAAGTTTGATAAATATTAATGTTGAATTTGTCCCTCGATGTCCTTTATTGCGTAACATAATATTTGAACCAATTTCGTTGTAAATTTGGTAAACAGAAAGTCATGAGATGACCCTTATCACGAAAACGAGATTTTAGCTTATATTGTTACATGTTTGTTAAATATGAAGGTTGAACATGTCCCTCGATGTCCCTTGATGCGAAACATGATATGTGAACATATTTGGTTTGAATTTCGGTAAAATGAAAGTATTGAAATGACCCTTGTCGCGAAAATGAAATGTTAGCCTATGTGGTTAGAAGTTTGATAAACAGTGAGCTTGTCCCTCGATGTCCCTTGATGCGAAACATGATATGTGAACCTATTTGGTTTCATATTCGGAAAAATGAAAGTATTGGAATGACTTTGTTGCGAAAATGAGATTTTAGCCTATATGGTTAGAAGTTTGATAAAGGTTGAACTTGTCCCTCGATCTCCCTTGATACGAAACATGATATGTGAACCTATTTGGTTTTGTATTCGGCAAAATGAAATTATTTGAATGACCATTGTCCCAAAAATGAGATTTTAGCCTATATGGTTAAAAGTTTGATAAATATTAATGTTGAATTTGTCCCTCGATGTCCTTTATTGCGTAACATAATATTTGAACCAATTTCGTTTTAAATTTGGTAAACAGAAAGTCATGAGATGACCCTTATCACGAAAACGAGATTTTAGCTTATATTGTTACATGTTTGTTAAATATGAAGGTTGAACATGTCCCTCGATGTCCCTTGATGCGAAACATGATATGTGAACCTATTTGGTTTGAAATTCGGTAAAATGAAAGTATTGAAATGACCCTTGTCGCGAAAATGAAATGTTAGCCTATGTGGTTAGAAGTTTGATAAACAGTGAACTTGTCCCTCGATGTCCCTTGATGTGAAACATGATATGTGAACCTATTTGGTTTTATATTCGGAAAAATGAAAGTATTGGAATGACTTTGAGTTTATTGCCTATATGGTTAGAAGTTTGATAAAGGTTGAACTTGTCCCTCGATCTCCCTTGATACGAAACATGATATGTGAACCTATTTGGTTTTGTATTCGGCAAAATGAAATTATTTGAATGACCATTGTCCCAAAAATGAGATTTTAGCCTATATGGTTAAAAGTTTGATAAATATTAATGTTGAATTTGTCCCTCGATGTCCTTTATTGCGTAACATAATATTTGAACCAATTTCGTTTTAAATTTAGTAAATAGAAAGTAATGAGATGACCCTTATCACGAAAACGAGATTTTAGCTTATATTGTTACATGTTTGTTAAATATGAAGGTTGAACATGTCCCTCGATGTCCCTTGATGCGAAACATGATATGTGAACATATTTGGTTTGAATTTCGATAAAATGAAAGTATTGAAATGACCCTTGTCGCGAAAATGAAATGTTAGCCTATGTGGTTAGAAGTTTGATAAACAGTGAGCTTGTCCCTCGATGTCCCTTGATGCGAAACATGATATGTGAACCTATTTGGTTTCATATTCGGAAAAATGAAAGTATTGGAATGACTTTGTCGCGAAAATGAGATTTTAGCCTATATGGTTAGAAGTTTGATAAAGGTTGAACTTGTCCCTCGATCTCCCTTGATACGAAACATGATATGTGAACCTATTTGGTTTTGTATTCGGCAAAATGAAATTATTTGAATGACCATTGTCCCAAAAATGAGATTTTAGCCTATATGGTTAAAAGTTTGATAAATATTAATGTTGAATTTGTCCCTCGATGTCCTTTATTGCGTAACATAATATTTGAACCAATTTCGTTTTAAATTTGGGAAACAGAAAGTCATGAGATGACCCTTATCACGAAAACGAGATTTTAGCTTATATTGTTACATGTTTGTTAAATATGAAGGTTGAACATGTCCCTCGATGTCCCTTGATGCGAAACATGATATGTGAACATATTTGGTTTGAATTTCGGTAAAATGAAACTATTGAAATGACCCTTGTCGCGAAAATGAAATGTTAGCCTATGTGGTTAGAAGTTTGATAAACAGTGAGCTTGTCCCTCGATGTCCCTTGATGCGAAACATGATATGTGAACCTATTTGGTTTCATATTCGGAAAAATGAAAGTATTGGAATGACTTTGTCGCGAAAATGAGATTTTAGCCTATATGGTTAGAAGTTTGATAAAGGTTGAACTTGTCCCTCGATCTCCCTTGATACGAAACATGATATGTGAACCTATTTGGTTTTGTATTCGGCAAAATGAAATTATTTGAATGACCATTGTCCCAAAAATGAGATTTTAGCCTATATGGTTAAAAGTTTGATAAATATTAATGTTGAATTTGTCCCTCGATGTCCTTTATTGCGTAACATAATATTTGAACCAATTTCGTTGTAAATTTGGTAAACAGAAAGTCATGAGATGACCCTTATCACGAAAACGAGATTTTAGCTTATATTGTTACATGTTTGTTAAATATGAAGGTTGAACATGTCCCTCGATGTCCCTTGATGCGAAACATGATATGTGAACATATTTGGTTTGAATTTCGGTAAAATGAAAGTATTGAAATGACCCTTGTCGCGAAAATGAAATGTTAGCCTATGTGGTTAGAAGTTTGATAAACAGTGAGCTTGTCCCTCGATGTCCCTTGATGCGAAACATGATATGTGAACCTATTTGGTTTCATATTCGGAAAAATGAAAGTATTGGAATGACTTTGTCGCGAAAATGAGATTTTAGCCTATATGGTTAGAAGTTTGATAAAGGTTGAACTTGTCCCTCGATCTCCCTTGATACGAAACATGATATGTGAACCTATTTGGTTTTGTATTCGGCAAAATGAAATTATTTGAATGACCATTGTCCCAAAAATGAGATTTTAGCCTATATGGTTAAAAGTTTGATAAATATTAATGTTGAATTTGTCCCTCGATGTCCTTTATTGCGTAACATAATATTTGAACCAATTTCGTTTTAAATTTGGTAAACAGAAAGTCATGAGATGACCCTTATCACGAAAACGAGATTTTAGCTTATATTGTTACATGTTTGTTAAATATGAAGGTTGAACATGTCCCTCGATGTCCCTTGATGCGAAACATGATATGTGAACATATTTGGTTTGAATTTCGGTAAAATGAAACTATTGAAATGACCCTTGTCGCGAAAATGAAATGTTAGCCTATGTGGTTAGAAGTTTGATAAACAGTGAGCTTGTCCCTCGATGTCCCTTGATGCGAAACATGATATGTGAACCTATTTGGTTTCATATTCGGAAAAATGAAAGTATTGGAATGACTTTGTCGCGAAAATGAGATTTTAGCCTATATGGTTAGAAGTTTGATAAAGGTTGAACTTGTCCCTCGATCTCCCTTGATACGAAACATGATATGTGAACCTATTTGGTTTTGTATTCGGCAAAATGAAATTATTTGAATGACCATTGTCCCAAAAATGAGATTTTAGCCTATATGGTTAAAAGTTTGATAAATATTAATGTTGAATTTGTCCCTCGATGTCCTTTATTGCGTAACATAATATTTGAACCAATTTCGTTGTAAATTTGGTAAACAGAAAGTCATGAGATGACCCTTATCACGAAAACGAGATTTTAGCTTATATTGTTACATGTTTGTTAAATATGAAGGTTGAACATGTCCCTCGATGTCCCTTGATGCGAAACATGATATGTGAACATATTTGGTTTGAATTTCGGTAAAATGAAAGTATTGAAATGACCCTTGTCGCGAAAATGAAATGTTAGCCTATGTGGTTAGAAGTTTGATAAACAGTGAGCTTGTCCCTCGATGTCCCTTGATGCGAAACATGATATGTGAACCTATTTGGTTTCATATTCGGAAAAATGAAAGTATTGGAATGACTTTGTCGCGAAAATGAGATTTTAGCCTATATGGTTAGAAGTTTGATAAAGGTTGAACTTGTCCCTCGATCTCCCTTGATACGAAACATGATATGTGAACCTATTTGGTTTTGTATTCGGCAAAATGAAATTATTTGAATGACCATTGTCCCAAAAATGAGATTTTAGCCTATATGGTTAAAAGTTTGATAAATATTAATGTTGAATTTGTCCCTCGATGTCCTTTATTGCGTAACATAATATTTGAACCAATTTCGTTTTAAATTTGGTAAACAGAAAGTCATGAGATGACCCTTATCACGAAAACGAGATTTTAGCTTATATTGTTACATGTTTGTTAAATATGAAGGTTGAACATGTCCCTCGATGTCCCTTGATGCGAAACATGATATGTGAACATATTTGGTTTGAATTTCGGTAAAATGAAAGTATTGAAATGACCCTTGTCGCGAAAATGAAATGTTAGCCTATGTGGTTAGAAGTTTGATAAACAGTGAGCTTGTCCCTCGATGTCCCTTGATGCGAAACATGATATGTGAACCTATTTGGTTTCATATTCGGAAAAATGAAAGTATTGGAATGACTTTGTCGCGAAAATGAGATTTTAGCCTATATGGTTAGAAGTTTGATAAAGGTTGAACTTGTCCCTCGATCTCCCTTGATACGAAACATGATATGTGAACCTATTTGGTTTTGTATTCGGCAAAATGAAATTATTTGAATGACCATTGTCCCAAAAATGAGATTTTAGCCTATATGGTTAAAAGTTTGATAAATATTAATGTTGAATTTGTCCCTCGATGTCCTTTATTGCGTAACATAATATTTGAACCAATTTCGTTGTAAATTTGGTAAACAGAAAGTCATGAGATGACCCTTATCACGAAAACGAGATTTTAGCTTATATTGTTACATGTTTGTTAAATATGAAGGTTGAACATGTCCCTCGATGTCCCTTGATGCGAAACATGATATGTGAACATATTTGGTTTGAATTTCGGTAAAATGAAAGTATTGAAATGACCCTTGTCGCGAAAATGAAATGTTAGCCTATGTGGTTAGAAGTTTGATAAACAGTGAGCTTGTCCCTCGATGTCCCTTGATGCGAAACATGATATGTGAACCTATTTGGTTTCATATTCGGAAAAATGAAAGTATTGGAATGACTTTGTCGCGAAAATGAGATTTTAGCCTATATGGTTAGAAGTTTGATAAAGGTTGAACTTGTCCCTCGATCTCCCTTGATACGAAACATGATATGTGAACCTATTTGGTTTTGTATTCGGTAAAATGAAATTATTTGAATGACCATTGTCCCAAAAATGAGATTTTAGCCTATATGGTTAAAAGTTTGATAAATATTAATGTTGAATTTGTCCCTCGATGTCCTTTATTGCGTAACATAATATTTGAACCAATTTCGTTTTAAATTTGGTAAACAGAAAGTCATGAGATGACCCTTATCACGAAAACGAGATTTTAGCTTATATTGTTACATGTTTGTTAAATATGAAGGTTGAACATGTCCCTCGATGTCCCTTGATGCGAAACATGATATGTGAACCTATTTGGTTTGAAATTCGGTAAAATGAAAGTATTGAAATGACCCTTGTCGCGAAAATGAAATGTTAGCCTATGTGGTTAGAAGTTTGATAAACAGTGAACTTGTCCCTCGATGTCCCTTGATGTGAAACATGATATGTGAACCTATTTGGTTTTATATTCGGAAAAATGAAAGTATTGGAATGACTTTGAGTTTATTGCCTATATGGTTAGAAGTTTGATAAAGGTTGAACTTGTCCCTCGATCTCCCTTGATACGAAACATGATATGTGAACCTATTTGGTTTTGTATTCGGCAAAATGAAATTATTTGAATGACCATTGTCCCAAAAATGAGATTTTAGCCTATATGGTTAAAAGTTTGATAAATATTAATGTTGAATTTGTCCCTCGATGTCCTTTATTGCGTAACATAATATTTGAACCAATTTCGTTTTAAATTTAGTAAATAGAAAGTAATGAGATGACCCTTATCACGAAAACGAGATTTTAGCTTATATTGTTACATGTTTGTTAAATATGAAGGTTGAACATGTCCCTCGATGTCCCTTGATGCGAAACATGATATGTGAACATATTTGGTTTGAATTTCGATAAAATGAAAGTATTGAAATGACCCTTGTCGCGAAAATGAAATGTTAGCCTATGTGGTTAGAAGTTTGATAAACAGTGAGCTTGTCCCTCGATGTCCCTTGATGCGAAACATGATATGTGAACCTATTTGGTTTCATATTCGGAAAAATGAAAGTATTGGAATGACTTTGTCGCGAAAATGAGATTTTAGCCTATATGGTTAGAAGTTTGATAAAGGTTGAACTTGTCCCTCGATCTCCCTTGATACGAAACATGATATGTGAACCTATTTGGTTTTGTATTCGGCAAAATGAAATTATTTGAATGACCATTGTCCCAAAAATGAGATTTTAGCCTATATGGTTAAAAGTTTGATAAATATTAATGTTGAATTTGTCCCTCGATGTCCTTTATTGCGTAACATAATATTTGAACCAATTTCGTTTTAAATTTGGGAAACAGAAAGTCATGAGATGACCCTTATCACGAAAACGAGATTTTAGCTTATATTGTTACATGTTTGTTAAATATGAAGGTTGAACATGTCCCTCGATGTCCCTTGATGCGAAACATGATATGTGAACATATTTGGTTTGAATTTCGGTAAAATGAAACTATTGAAATGACCCTTGTCGCGAAAATGAAATGTTAGCCTATGTGGTTAGAAGTTTGATAAACAGTGAGCTTGTCCCTCGATGTCCCTTGATGCGAAACATGATATGTGAACCTATTTGGTTTCATATTCGGAAAAATGAAAGTATTGGAATGACTTTGTCGCGAAAATGAGATTTTAGCCTATATGGTTAGAAGTTTGATAAAGGTTGAACTTGTCCCTCGATCTCCCTTGATACGAAACATGATATGTGAACCTATTTGGTTTTGTATTCGGCAAAATGAAATTATTTGAATGACCATTGTCCCAAAAATGAGATTTTAGCCTATATGGTTAAAAGTTTGATAAATATTAATGTTGAATTTGTCCCTCGATGTCCTTTATTGCGTAACATAATATTTGAACCAATTTCGTTGTAAATTTGGTAAACAGAAAGTCATGAGATGACCCTTATCACGAAAACGAGATTTTAGCTTATATTGTTACATGTTTGTTAAATATGAAGGTTGAACATGTCCCTCGATGTCCCTTGATGCGAAACATGATATGTGAACATATTTGGTTTGAATTTCGGTAAAATGAAAGTATTGAAATGACCCTTGTCACGAAAATGAAATGTTAGCCTATGTGGTTAGAAGTTTGATAAACAGTGAGCTTGTCCCTCGATGTCCCTTGATGCGAAACATGATATGTGAACCTATTTGGTTTCATATTCGGAAAAATGAAAGTATTGGAATGACTTTGTCGCGAAAATGAGATTTTAGCCTATATGGTTAGAAGTTTGATAAAGGTTGAACTTGTCCCTCGATCTCCCTTGATACGAAACATGATATGTGAACCTATTTGGTTTTGTATTCGGCAAAATGAAATTATTTGAATGACCATTGTCCCAAAAATGAGATTTTAGCCTATATGGTTAAAAGTTTGATAAATATTAATGTTGAATTTGTCCCTCGATGTCCTTTATTGCGTAACATAATATTTGAACCAATTTCGTTTTAAATTTGGTAAACAGAAAGTCATGAGATGACCCTTATCACGAAAACGAGATTTTAGCTTATATTGTTACATGTTTGTTAAATATGAAGGTTGAACATGTCCCTCGATGTCCCTTGATGCGAAACATGATATGTGAACATATTTGGTTTGAATTTCGGTAAAATGAAACTATTGAAATGACCCTTGTCGCGAAAATGAAATGTTAGCCTATGTGGTTAGAAGTTTGATAAACAGTGAGCTTGTCCCTCGATGTCCCTTGATGCGAAACATGATATGTGAACCTATTTGGTTTCATATTCGGAAAAATGAAAGTATTGGAATGACTTTGTCGCGAAAATGAGATTTTAGCCTATATGGTTAGAAGTTTGATAAAGGTTGAACTTGTCCCTCGATCTCCCTTGATACGAAACATGATATGTGAACCTATTTGGTTTTGTATTCGGCAAAATGAAATTATTTGAATGACCATTGTCCCAAAAATGAGATTTTAGCCTATATGGTTAAAAGTTTGATAAATATTAATGTTGAATTTGTCCCTCGATGTCCTTTATTGCGTAACATAATATTTGAACCAATTTCGTTGTAAATTTGGTAAACAGAAAGTCATGAGATGACCCTTATCACGAAAACGAGATTTTAGCTTATATTGTTACATGTTTGTTAAATATGAAGGTTGAACATGTCCCTCGATGTCCCTTGATGCGAAACATGATATGTGAACATATTTGGTTTGAATTTCGGTAAAATGAAACTATTGAAATGACCCTTGTCGCGAAAATGAAATGTTAGCCTATGTGGTTAGAAGTTTGATAAACAGTGAGCTTGTCCCTCGATGTCCCTTGATGCGAAACATGATATGTGAACCTATTTGGTTTCATATTCGGAAAAATGAAAGTATTGGAATGACTTTGTCGCGAAAATGAGATTTTAGCCTATATGGTTAGAAGTTTGATAAAGGTTGAACTTGTCCCTCGATCTCCCTTGATACGAAACATGATATGTGAACCTATTTGGTTTTGTATTCGGCAAAATGAAATTATTTGAATGACCATTGTCCCAAAAATGAGATTTTAGCCTATATGGTTAAAAGTTTGATAAATATTAATGTTGAATTTGTCCCTCGATGTCCTTTATTGCGTAACATAATATTTGAACCAATTTCGTTGTAAATTTGGTAAACAGAAAGTCATGAGATGACCCTTATCACGAAAACGAGATTTTAGCTTATATTGTTACATGTTTGTTAAATATGAAGGTTGAACATGTCCCTCGATGTCCCTTGATGCGAAACATGATATGTGAACATATTTGGTTTGAATTTCGGTAAAATGAAAGTATTGAAATGACCCTTGTCACGAAAATGAAATGTTAGCCTATGTGGTTAGAAGTTTGATAAACAGTGAGCTTGTCCCTCGATGTCCCTTGATGCGAAACATGATATGTGAACCTATTTGGTTTCATATTCGGAAAAATGAAAGTATTGGAATGACTTTGTCGCGAAAATGAGATTTTAGCCTATATGGTTAGAAGTTTGATAAAGGTTGAACTTGTCCCTCGATCTCCCTTGATACGAAACATGATATGTGAACCTATTTGGTTTTGTATTCGGCAAAATGAAATTATTTGAATGACCATTGTCCCAAAAATGAGATTTTAGCCTATATGGTTAAAAGTTTGATAAATATTAATGTTGAATTTGTCCCTCGATGTCCTTTATTGCGTAACATAATATTTGAACCAATTTCGTTTTAAATTTGGTAAACAGAAAGTCATGAGATGACCCTTATCACGAAAACGAGATTTTAGCTTATATTGTTACATGTTTGTTAAATATGAAGGTTGAACATGTCCCTCGATGTCCCTTGATGCGAAACATGATATGTGAACATATTTGGTTTGAATTTCGGTAAAATGAAACTATTGAAATGACCCTTGTCGCGAAAATGAAATGTTAGCCTATGTGGTTAGAAGTTTGATAAACAGTGAGCTTGTCCCTCGATGTCCCTTGATGCGAAACATGATATGTGAACCTATTTGGTTTCATATTCGGAAAAATGAAAGTATTGGAATGACTTTGTCGCGAAAATGAGATTTTAGCCTATATGGTTAGAAGTTTGATAAAGGTTGAACTTGTCCCTCGATCTCCCTTGATACGAAACATGATATGTGAACCTATTTGGTTTTGTATTCGGCAAAATGAAATTATTTGAATGACCATTGTCCCAAAAATGAGATTTTAGCCTATATGGTTAAAAGTTTGATAAATATTAATGTTGAATTTGTCCCTCGATGTCCTTTATTGCGTAACATAATATTTGAACCAATTTCGTTGTAAATTTGGTAAACAGAAAGTCATGAGATGACCCTTATCACGAAAACGAGATTTTAGCTTATATTGTTACATGTTTGTTAAATATGAAGGTTGAACATGTCCCTCGATGTCCCTTGATGCGAAACATGATATGTGAACATATTTGGTTTGAATTTCGGTAAAATGAAAGTATTGAAATGACCCTTGTCGCGAAAATGAAATGTTAGCCTATGTGGTTAGAAGTTTGATAAACAGTGAGCTTGTCCCTCGATGTCCCTTGATGCGAAACATGATATGTGAACCTATTTGGTTTCATATTCGGAAAAATGAAAGTATTGGAATGACTTTGTCGCGAAAATGAGATTTTAGCCTATATGGTTAGAAGTTTGATAAAGGTTGAACTTGTCCCTCGATCTCCCTTGATACGAAACATGATATGTGAACCTATTTGGTTTTGTATTCGGCAAAATGAAATTATTTGAATGACCATTGTCCCAAAAATGAGATTTTAGCCTATATGGTTAAAAGTTTGATAAATATTAATGTTGAATTTGTCCCTCGATGTCCTTTATTGCGTAACATAATATTTGAACTAATTTCGTTTTAAATTTGGTAAACAGAAAGTCATGAGATGACCCTTATCACGAAAACGAGATTTTAGCTTATATTGTTACATGTTTGTTAAATATGAAGGTTGAACATGTCCCTCGATGTCCCTTGATGCGAAACATGATATGTGAACATATTTGGTTTGAATTTCGGTAAAATGAAACTATTGAAATGACCCTTGTCGCGAAAATGAAATGTTAGCCTATGTGGTTAGAAGTTTGATAAACAGTGAGCTTGTCCCTCGATGTCCCTTGATGCGAAACATGATATGTGAACCTATTTGGTTTCATATTCGGAAAAATGAAAGTATTGGAATGACTTTGTCGCGAAAATGAGATTTTAGCCTATATGGTTAGAAGTTTGATAAAGGTTGAACTTGTCCCTCGATCTCCCTTGATACGAAACATGATATGTGAACCTATTTGGTTTTGTATTCGGCAAAATGAAATTATTTGAATGACCATTGTCCCAAAAATGAGATTTTAGCCTATATGGTTAAAAGTTTGATAAATATTAATGTTGAATTTGTCCCTCGATGTCCTTTATTGCGTAACATAATATTTGAACCAATTTCGTTGTAAATTTGGTAAACAGAAAGTCATGAGATGACCCTTATCACGAAAACGAGATTTTAGCTTATATTGTTACATGTTTGTTAAATATGAAGGTTGAACATGTCCCTCGATGTCCCTTGATGCGAAACATGATATGTGAACATATTTGGTTTGAATTTCGGTAAAATGAAAGTATTGAAATGACCCTTGTCGCGAAAATGAAATGTTAGCCTATGTGGTTAGAAGTTTGATAAACAGTGAGCTTGTCCCTCGATGTCCCTTGATGCGAAACATGATATGTGAACCTATTTGGTTTCATATTCGGAAAAATGAAAGTATTGGAATGACTTTGTCGCGAAAATGAGATTTTAGCCTATATGGTTAGAAGTTTGATAAAGGTTGAACTTGTCCCTCGATCTCCCTTGATACGAAACATGATATGTGAACCTATTTGGTTTTGTATTCGGCAAAATGAAATTATTTGAATGACCATTGTCCCAAAAATGAGATTTTAGCCTATATGGTTAAAAGTTTGATAAATATTAATGTTGAATTTGTCCCTCGATGTCCTTTATTGCGTAACATAATATTTGAACCAATTTCGTTGTAAATTTGGTAAACAGAAAGTCATGAGATGACCCTTATCACGAAAACGAGATTTTAGCTTATATTGTTACATGTTTGTTAAATATGAAGGTTGAACATGTCCCTCGATGTCCCTTGATGCGAAACATGATATGTGAACATATTTGGTTTGAATTTCGGTAAAATGAAAGTATTGAAATGACCCTTGTCGCGAAAATGAAATGTTAGCCTATGTGGTTAGAAGTTTGATAAACAGTGAGCTTGTCCCTCGATGTCCCTTGATGCGAAACATGATATGTGAACCTATTTGGTTTTATATTCGGAAAAATGAAAGTATTGGAATGACTTTGAGTTTATTGCCTATATGGTTAGAAGTTTGATAAAGGTTGAACTTGTCCCTCGATCAACCTTGATACGAAACATGATATGTGAACCTATTTGGTTTTGTATTCGGCAAAATGAAATTATTTGAATAACCATTGTCCCAAAAATGAGATTTTAGCCTATATGGTTAAAAGTTTGATAAATATTAATGTTGAATTTGTCCCTCGATGTCCTTTATTGCGTAACATAATATTTGAACCAATTTCGTTTTAAATTTAGTAAATAGAAAGTAATGAGATGACCCTTATCACGAAAACGAGATTTTAGCTTATATTGTTACATGTTTGTTAAATATGAAGGTTGAACATGTCCCTCGATGTCCCTTGATGCGAAACATGATATGTGAACATATTTGGTTTGAATTTCGATAAAATGAAAGTATTGAAATGACCCTTGTCGCGAAAATGAAATGTTAGCCTATGTGGTTAGAAGTTTGATAAACAGTGAGCTTGTCCCTCGATGTCCCTTGATGCGAAACATGATATGTGAACCTATTTGGTTTCATATTCGGAAAAATGAAAGTATTGGAATGACTTTGTCGCGAAAATGAGATTTTAGCCTATATGGTTAGAAGTTTGATAAAGGTTGAACTGGTCCCTCGATCTCCCTTGATACAAAACATGATATGTGAACCTATTTGGTTTTGTATTCGGCAAAATGAAATTATTTGAATGACCATTGTCCCAAAAATGAGATTTTAGCCTATATGGTTAAAAGTTTGATAAATATTAATGTTGAATTTGTCCCTCGATGTCCTTTATTGCGTAACATAATATTTGAACCAATTTCGTTGTAAATTTGGTAAACAGAAAGTCATGAGATGACCCTTATCACGAAAACGAGATTTTAGCTTATATTGTTACATGTTTGTTAAATATGAAGGTTGAACATGTCCCTCGATGTCCCTTGATGCGAAACATGATATGTGAACCTATTTGGTTTGAAATTCGGTAAAATGAAAGTATTGAAATGACCCTTGTCGCGAAAATGAAATGTTAGCCTATGTGGTTAGAAGTTTGATAAACAGTGAACTTGTCCCTCGATGTCCCTTGATGTGAAACATGATATGTGAACCTATTTGGTTTTATATTCGGAAAAATGAAAGTATTGGAATGACTTTGAGTTTATTGCCTATATGGTTAGAAGTTTGATAAAGGTTGAACTTGTCCCTCGATGTCCCTTGATACGAAACATGATATGTGAACCTATTTGGTTTTGTATTCGGCAAAATGAAATTATTTGAATGACCATTGTCCCAAAAATGAGATTTTAGCCTATATGGTTAAAAGTTTGATAAATATTAATGTTGAATTTGTCCCTCGATGTCCTTTATAGCGTAAATAATATTTGAACCAATTTCGTTTTAAATTTAGTAAATAGAAAGTAATGAGATGACCCTTATCACGAAAACGAGATTTTAGCTTATATTGTTACATGTTTGTTAAATATGAAGGTTGAACATGTCCCTCGATGTCCCTTGATGCGAAACATGATATGTGAACATATTTGGTTTGAATTTTGATAAAATGAAAGTATTGAAATGACCCTTGTCGCGAAAATGAAATGTTAGCCTATGTGGTTAGAAGTTTGATAAACAGTGAGCTTGTCCCTCGATGTCCCTTGATGCGAAACATGATATGTGAACCTATTTGGTTTCATATTCGGAAAAATGAAAGTATTGGAATGACTTTGTCGCGAAAATGAGATTTTAGCCTATATGGTTAGAAGTTTGATAAAGGTTGAGCTTGTCCCTCGATCTCCCTTGATACGAAACATGATATGTGAACCTATTTGGTTTTGTATTCGGCAAAATGAAATTATTTGAATGACCATTGTCCCAAAAATGAGATTTTAGCCTATATGGTTAAAAGTTTGATAAATATTAATGTTGAATTTGTCCCTCGATGTCCTTTATTGCGTAACATAATATTTGAACCAATTTCGTTTTAAATTTGGTAAACAGAAAGTCATGAGATGACCCTTATCACGAAAACGAGATTTTAGCTTATATTGTAACATGTTTGTTAAATATGAAGGTTGAACATGTCCCTCGATGTCCCTTGATGCGAAACATGATATGTGAACATATTTGGTTTGAATTTCGGTAAAATGAAAGTATTGAAATGACCCTTGTCGCGAAAATGAAATGTTAGCCTATGTGGTTAGAAGTTTGATAAACAGTGAGCTTGTCCCTCGATGTCCCTTGATGCGAAACATGATATGTGAACCTATTTGATTTCATATTCGGAAAAATGAAAGTATTGGAATGACTTTGTCGCGAAAATGAGATTTTAGCCTATATGGTTAGAAGTTTGATAAAGGTTGAACTTGTCCCTCGATCTCCCTTGATACGAAACATGATATGTGAACCTATTTGGTTTTGTATTCGGCAAAATGAAATTATTTGAATGACCATTGTCCCAAAAATGAGATTTTAGCCTATATGGTTAAAAGTTTGATAAATATTAATGTTGAATTTGTCCCTCGATGTCCTTTATTGCGTAACATAATATTTGAACCAATTTCGTTGTAAATTTGGTAAACAGAAAGTCATGAGATGACCCTTATCACGAAAACGAGATTTTAGCTTATATTGTTACATGTTTGTTAAATATGAAGGTTGAACATGTCCCTCGATGTCCCTTGATGCGAAACAAGATATGTGAACCTATTTGGTTTCATATTCGGAAAAATGAAAGTATTGGAATGACTTTGTCGCGAAAATGAGATTTTAGCCTATATGGTTAGAAGTTTGATAAAGGTTGAACTTGTCCCTCGATCTCCCTTGATACAAAACATGATATGTGAACCTATTTGGTTTTGTATTCGGCAAAATGAAATTATTTGAATGACCATTGTCCCAAAAATGAGATTTTAGCCTATATGGTTAAAAGTTTGATAAATATTAATGTTGAATTTGTCCCTCGATGTCCTTTATTGCGTAACATAATATTTGAACCAATTTCGTTGTAAATTTGGTAAACAGAAAGTCATGAGATGACCCTTATCACGAAAACGAGATTTTAGCTTATATTGTTACATGTTTGTTAAATATGAAGGTTGAACATGTCCCTCGATGTCCCTTGATGCGAAACATGATATGTGAACCTATTTGGTTTGAAATTCGGTAAAATGAAAGTATTGAAATGACCCTTGTCGCGAAAATGAAATGTTAGCCTATGTGGTTAGAAGTTTGATAAACAGTGAACTTGTCCCTCGATGTCCCTTGATGTGAAACATGATATGTGAACCTATTTGGTTTTATATTCGGAAAAATGAAAGTATTGGAATGACTTTGAGTTTATTGCCTATATGGTTAGAAGTTTGATAAAGGTTGAACTTGTCCCTCGATCTCCCTTGATACGAAACATGATATGTGAACCTATTTGGTTTTGTATTCGGCAAAATGAAATTATTTGAATGACCATTGTCCCAAAAATGAGATTTTAGCCTATATGGTTAAAAGTTTGATAAATATTAATGTTGAATTTGTCCCTCGATGTCCTTTATTGCGTAACATAATATTTGAACCAATTTCGTTTTAAATTTAGTAAATAGAAAGTAATGAGATGACCCTTATCACGAAAACGAGCTTTTAGCTTATATTGTTACATGTTTGTTAAATATGAAGGTTGAACATGTCCCTCGATGTCCCTTGATGCGAAACATGATATGTGAACATATTTGGTTTGAATTTTGATAAAATGAAAGTATTGAAATGACCCTTGTCGCGAAAATGAAATGTTAGCCTATGTGGTTAGAAGTTTGATAAACAGTGAGATTGTCCCTCGATGTCCCTTGATGCGAAACATGATATGTGAACCTATTTGGTTTCATATTCGGAAAAATGAAAGTATTGGAATGACTTTGTCGCGAAAATGAGATTTTAGCCTATATGGTTAGAAGTTTGATAAATGTTGAGCTTGTCCCTCGATCTCCCTTGATACGAAACATGATATGTGAACCTATTTGGTTTTTTATTCGGCAAAATGAAATTATTTGAATGACCATTGTCCCAAAAATGAGATTTTAGCCTATATGGTTAAAAGTTTGATAAATATTAATGTTGAATTTGTCCCTCGATGTCCTTTATTGCGTAACATAATATTTGAACCAATTTCGTTTTAAATTTGGTAAACAGAAAGTCATGAGATGACCCTTATCACGAAAACGAGATTTTAGCTTATATTGTTACATGTTTGTTAAATATGAAGGTTGAACATGTCCCTCGATGTCCCTTGATGCGAAACATGATATGTGAACATATTTGGTTTGAATTTCGGTAAAATGAAAGTATTGAAATGACCCTTGTCGCGAAAATGAAATGTTAGCCTATGTGGTTAGAAGTTTGATAAACAGTGAGCTTGTCCCTCGATGTCCCTTGATGCGAAACATGATATGTGAACCTATTTGGTTTCATATTCGGAAAAATGAAAGTATTGGAATGACTTTGTCGCGAAAATGAGATTTTAGCCTATATGGTTAGAAGTTTGATAAAGGTTGAACTTGTCCCTCGATCTCCCTTGATACGAAACATGATATGTGAACCTATTTGGTTTTGTATTCGGCAAAATGAAATTATTTGAATGACCATTGTCCCAAAAATGAGATTTTAGCCTATATGGTTAAAAGTTTGATAAATATTAATGTTGAATTTGTCCCTCGATGTCCTTTATTGCGTAACATAATATTTGAACCAATTTCGTTGTAAATTTGGTAAACAGAAAGTCATGAGATGACCCTTATCACGAAAACGAGATTTTAGCTTATATTGTTACATGTTTGTTAAATATGAAGGTTGAACATGTCCCTCGATGTCCCTTGATGCGAAACATGATATGTGAACATATTTGGTTTGAATTTCGGTAAAATGAAAGTATTGAAATGACCCTTGTCGCGAAAATGAAATGTTAGCCTATGTGGTTAGAAGTTTGATAAACAGTGAGCTTGTCCCTCGATGTCCCTTGATGCGAAACATGATATGTGAACCTATTTGGTTTCATATTCGGAAAAATGAAAGTATTGGAATGACTTTGTCGCGAAAATGAGATTTTAGCCTATATGGTTAGAAGTTTGATAAAGGTTGAACTTGTCCCTCGATCTCCCTTGGTACAAAACATGATATGTGAACCTATTTGGTTTTGTATTCGGCAAAATGAAATTATTTGAATGACCATTGTCCCAAAAATGAGATTTTAGCCTATATGGTTAAAAGTTTGATAAATATTAATGTTGAATTTGTCCCTCGATGTCCTTTATTGCGTAACATAATATTTGAACCAATTTCGTTGTAAATTTGGTAAACAGAAAGTCATGAGATGACCCTTATCACGAAAACGAGATTTTAGCTTATATTGTTACATGTTTGTTAAATATGAAGGTTGAACATGTCCCTCGATGTCCCTTGATGCGAAACATGATATGTGAACCTATTTGGTTTGAAATTCGGTAAAATGAAAGTATTGAAATGACCCTTGTCGCGAAAATGAAATGTTAGCCTATGTGGTTAGAAGTTTGATAAACAGTGAACTTGTCCCTCGATGTCCCTTGATGTGAAACATGATATGTGAACCTATTTGGTTTTATATTCGGAAAAATGAAAGTATTGGAATGACTTTGAGTTTATTGCCTATATGGTTAGAAGTTTGATAAAGGTTGAACTTGTCCCTCGATCTCCCTTGATACGAAACATGATATGTGAACCTATTTGGTTTTGTATTCGGCAAAATGAAATTATTTGAATGACCATTGTCCCAAAAATGAGATTTTAGCCTATATGGTTAAAAGTTTGATAAATATTAATGTTGAATTTGTCCCTCGATGTCCTTTATTGCGTAACATAATATTTGAACCAATTTCGTTTTAAATTTAGTAAATAGAAAGTAATGAGATGACCCTTATCACGAAAACGAGCTTTTAGCTTATATTGTTACATGTTTGTTAAATATGAAGGTTGAACATGTCCCTCGATGTCCCTTGATGCGAAACATGATATGTGAACATATTTGGTTTGAATTTTGATAAAATGAAAGTATTGAAATGACCCTTGTCGCGAAAATGAAATGTTAGCCTATGTGGTTAGAAGTTTGATAAACAGTGAGCTTGTCCCTCGATGTCCCTTGATGCGAAACATGATATGTGAACCTATTTGGTTTCATATTCGGAAAAATGAAAGTATTGGAATGACTTTGTCGCGAAAATGAGATTTTAGCCTATATGGTTAGAAGTTTGATAAAGGTTGAGCTTGTCCCTCGATCTCCCTTGATACGAAACATGATATGTGAACCTATTTGGTTTTGTATTCGGCAAAATGAAATTATTTGAATGACCATTGTCCCAAAAATGAGATTTTAGCCTATATGGTTAAAAGTTTGATAAATATTAATGTTGAATTTGTCCCTCGATGTCCTTTATTGCGTAACATAATATTTGAACCAATTTCGTTTTAAATTTGGTAAACAGAAAGTCATGAGATGACCCTTATCACGAAAACGAGATTTTAGCTTATATTGTTACATGTTTGTTAAATAGAAGGTTGAACATGTCCCTCGATGTCCCTTGATGCGAAACATGATATGTGAACATATTTGGTTTGAATTTCGGTAAAATGAAAGTATTGAAATGACCCTTGTCGCGAAAATGAAATGTTAGCCTATGTGGTTAGAAGTTTGATAAACAGTGAGCTTGTCCCTCGATGTCCCTTGATGCGAAACATGATATGTGAACCTATTTGGTTTCATATTCGGAAAAATGAAAGTATTGGAATGACTTTGTCGC
This sequence comes from Medicago sativa, assembly GCF_051527215.1. Classification (NCBI taxonomy): domain Eukaryota; kingdom Viridiplantae; phylum Streptophyta; class Magnoliopsida; order Fabales; family Fabaceae; genus Medicago; species Medicago sativa. The sequence goes on along the minus strand of NC_140754.1, from coordinate 49,119,750 downwards.
GAAAATGAGATTTTAGCCTATATGGTTAGAAGTTTGATAAAGGTTGAACTTGTCCCTCGATCTCCCTTGATACGAAACATGATATGTGAACCTATTTGGTTTTGTATTCGGCAAAATGAAATTATTTGAATGACCATTGTCCCAAAAATGAGATTTTAGCCTATATGGTTAAAAGTTTGATAAATATTAATGTTGAATTTGTCCCTCGATGTCCTTTATTGCGTAACATAATATTTGAACGAATTTCGTTGTAAATTTGGTAAACAGAAAGTCATGAGATGACCCTTATCACGAAAACGAGATTTTAGCTTATATTGTTACATGTTTGTTAAATATGAAGGTTGAACATGTCCCTCGATGTCCCTTGATGCGAAACATGATATGTGAACATATTTGGTTTGAATTTCGGTAAAATGAAAGTATTGAAATGACCCTTGTCGCGAAAATGAAATGTTAGCCTATGTGGTTAGAAGTTTGATAAACAGTGAGCTTGTCCCTCGATGTCCCTTGATGCGAAACATGATATGTGAACCTATTTGGTTTCATATTCGGAAAAATGAAAGTATTGGAATGACTTTGTCGCGAAAATGAGATTTTAGCCTATATGGTTAGAAGTTTGATAAAGGTTGAACTTGTCCCTCGATCTCCCTTGATACAAAACATGATATGTGAACCTATTTGGTTTTGTATTCGGCAAAATGAAATTATTTGAATGACCATTGTCCCAAAAATGAGATTTTAGCCTATATGGTTAAAAGTTTGATAAATATTAATGTTGAATTTGTCCCTCGATGTCCTTTATTGCGTAACATAATATTTGAACCAATTTCGTTGTAAATTTGGTAAACAGAAAGTCATGAGATGACCCTTATCACGAAAACGAGATTTTAGCTTATATTGTTACATGTTTGTTAAATATGAAGGTTGAACATGTCCCTCGATGTCCCTTGATGCGAAACATGATATGTGAACCTATTTGGTTTGAAATTCGGTAAAAGGAAAGTATTGAAATGACCCTTGTCGCGAAAATGAAATGTTAGCCTATGTGGTTAGAAGTTTGATAAACAGTGAACTTGTCCCTCGATGTCCCTTGATGTGAAACATGATATGTGAACCTATTTGGTTTTATATTCGGAAAAATGAAAGTATTGGAATGACTTTGAGTTTATTGCCTATATGGTTAGAAGTTTGATAAAGGTTGAACTTGTCCCTCGATCTCCCTTGATACGAAACATGATATGTGAACCTATTTGGTTTTGTATTCGGCAAAATGAAATTATTTGAATGACCATTGTCCCAAAAATGAGATTTTAGCCTATATGGTTAAAAGTTTGATAAATATTAATGTTGAATTTGTCCCTCGATGTCCTTTATTGCGTAACATAATATTTGAACCAATTTCGTTTTAAATTTAGTAAATAGAAAGTAATGAGATGACCCTTATCACGAAAACGAGCTTTTAGCTTATATTGTTACATGTTTGTTAAATATGAAGGTTGAACATGTCCCTCGATGTCCCTTGATGCGAAACATGATATGTGAACATATTTGGTTTGAATTTTGATAAAATGAAAGTATTGAAATGACCCTTGTCGCGAAAATGAAATGTTAGCCTATGTGGTTAGAAGTTTGATAAACAGTGAGCTTGTCCCTCGATGTCCCTTGATGCGAAACATGATATGTGAACCTATTTGGTTTCATATTCGGAAAAATGAAAGTATTGGAATGACTTTGTCGCGAAAATGAGATTTTAGCCTATATGGTTAGAAGTTTGATAAAGGTTGAGCTTGTCCCTCGATCTCCCTTGATACGAAACATGATATGTGAACCTATTTGGTTTTGTATTCGGCAAAATGAAATTATTTGAATGACCATTGTCCCAAAAATGAGATTTTAGCCTATATGGTTAAAAGTTTCATAAATATTAATGTTGAATTTGTCCCTCGATGTCCTTTATTGCGTAACATAATATTTGAACCAATTTCGTTTTAAATTTGGTAAACAGAAAGTCATGAGATGACCCTTATCACGAAAACGAGATTTTAGCTTATATTGTTACATGTTTGTTAAATAGAAGGTTGAACATGTCCCTCGATGTCCCTTGATGCGAAACATGATATGTGAACATATTTGGTTTGAATTTCGGTAAAATGAAAGTATTGAAATGACCCTTGTCGCGAAAATGAAATGTTAGCCTATGTGGTTAGAAGTTTGATAAACAGTGAGCTTGTCCCTCGATGTCCCTTGATGCGAAACATGATATGTGAACCTATTTGGTTTCATATTCGGAAAAATGAAAGTATTGGAATGACTTTGTCGCGAAAATGAGATTTTAGCCTATATGGTTAGAAGTTTGATAAAGGTTGAACTTGTCCCTCGATCTCCCTTGATACGAAACATGATATGTGATCCTATTTGGTTTTGTATTCGGCAAAATGAAATTATTTGAATGACCATTGTCCCAAAAATGAGATTTTAGCCTATATGGTTAAAAGTTTGATAAATATTAATGTTGAATTTGTCCCTCGATGTCCTTTATTGCGTAACATAATATTTGAACGAATTTCGTTGTAAATTTGGTAAACAGAAAGTCATGAGATGACCCTTATCACGAAAACGAGATTTTAGCTTATATTGTTACATGTTTGTTAAATATGAAGGTTGAACATGTCCCTCGATGTCCCTTGATGCGAAACATGATATGTGAACATATTTGGTTTGAATTTCGGTAAAATGAAAGTATTGAAATGACCCTTGTCGCGAAAATGAAATGTTAGCCTATGTGGTTAGAAGTTTGATAAACAGTGAGCTTGTCCCTCGATGTCCCTTGATGCGAAACATGATATGTGAACCTATTTGGTTTCATATTCGGAAAAATGAAAGTATTGGAATGACTTTGTCGCGAAAATGAGATTTTAGCCTATATGGTTAGAAGTTTGATAAAGGTTGAACTTGTCCCTCGATCTCCCTTGATACAAAACATGATATGTGAACCTATTTGGTTTTGTATTCGGCAAAATGAAATTATTTGAATGACCATTGTCCCAAAAATGAGATTTTAGCCTATATGGTTAAAAGTTTGATAAATATTAATGTTGAATTTGTCCCTCGATGTCCTTTATTGCGTAACATAATATTTGAACCAATTTCGTTGAACATTTGGTAAACAGAAAGTCATGAGATGACCCTTATTACGAAAACGAGATTTTAGCTTATATTGTTACATGTTTGTTAAATATGAAGGTTGAACATGTCCCTCGATGTCCCTTGATGCGAAACATGATATGTGAACCTATTTGGTTTGAAATTCGGTAAAATGAAAGTATTGAAATGACCCTTGTCGCGAAAATGAAATGTTAGCCTATGTGGTTAGAAGTTTGATAAACAGTGAACTTGTCCCTCGATGTCCCTTGATGTGAAACATGATATGTGAACCTATTTGGTTTTATATTCGGAAAAATGAAAGTATTGGAATGACTTTGAGTTTATTGCCTATATGGTTAGAAGTTTGATAAAGGTTGAACTTGTCCCTCGATCTCCCTTGATACGAAACATGATATGTGAACCTATTTGGTTTTGTATTCGGCAAAATGAAATTATTTGAATGACCATTGTCCCAAAAATGAGATTTTAGCCTATATGGTTAAAAGTTTGATAAATATTAATGTTGAATTTGTCCCTCGATGTCCTTTATTGCGTAACATAATATTTGAACGAATTTCGTTGTAAATTTGGTAAACAGAAAGTCATGAGATGACCCTTATCACGAAAACGAGATTTTAGCTTATATTGTTACATGTTTGTTAAATATGAAGGATGAACATGTCCCTCGATGTCCCTTGATGCGAAACATGATATGTGAACATATTTGGTTTGAATTTCGGTAAAATGAAAGTATTGAAATGACCCTTGTCGCGAAAATGAAATGTTAGCCTATGTGGTTAGAAGTTTGATAAACAGTGAGCTTGTCCCTCGATGTCCCTTGATGCGAAACATGATATGTGAACCTATTTGGTTTCATATTCGGAAAAATGAAAGTATTGGAATGACTTTGTCGCGAAAATGAGATTTTAGCCTATATGGTTAGAAGTTTGATAAAGGTTGAACTTGTCCCTCGATCTCCCTTGATACAAAACATGATATGTGAACCTATTTGGTTTTGTATTCGGCAAAATGAAATTATTTGAATGACCATTGTCCCAAAAATGAGATTTTAGCCTATATGGTTAAAAGTTTGATAAATATTAATGTTGAATTTGTCCCTCGATGTCCTTTATTGCGTAACATAATATTTGAACCAATTTCGTTGTACATTTGGTAAACAGAAAGTCATGAGATGACCCTTATCACGAAAACGAGATTTTAGCTTATATTGTTACATGTTTGTTAAATATGAAGGTTGAACATGTCCCTCGATGTCCCTTGATGCGAAACATGATATGTGAACCTATTTGGTTTGAAATTCGGTAAAATGAAAGTATTGAAATGACCCTTGTCGCGAAAATGAAATGTTAGCCTATGTGGTTAGAAGTTTGATAAACAGTGAACTTGTCCCTCGATGTCCCTTGATGTGAAACATGATATGTGAACCTATTTGGTTTTATATTCGGAAAAATGAAAGTATTGGAATGACTTTGAGTTTATTGCCTATATGGTTAGAAGTTTGATAAAGGTTGAACTTGTCCCTCGATCTCCCTTGATACGAAACATGATATGTGAACCTATTTGGTTTTGTATTCGGCAAAATGAAATTATTTGAATGACCATTGTCCCAAAAATGAGATTTTAGCCTATATGGTTAAAAGTTTGATAAATATTAATGTTGAATTTGTCCCTCGATGTCCTTTATTGCGTAACATAATATTTGAACCAATTTCGTTTTAAATTTAGTAAATAGAAAGTAATGAGATGACCCTTATCACGAAAACGAGATTTTAGCTTATATTGTTACATGTTTGTTAAATATGAAGGTTGAACATGTCCCTCGATGTCCCTTGATGCGAAACATGATATGTGAACATATTTGGTTTGAATTTCGATAAAATGAAAGTATTGAAATGACCCTTGTCGCGAAAATGAAATGTTAGCCTATGTGGTTAGAAGTTTGATAAACAGTGAGCTTGTCCCTCGATGTCCCTTGATGCGAAACATGATATGTGAACCTATTTGGTTTCATATTCGGAAAAATGAAAGTATTGGAATGACTTTGTCGCGAAAATGAGATTTTAGCCTATATGGTTAGAAGTTTGATAAAGGTTGACCTTGTCCCTCGATCTCCCTTGATACAAAACATGATATGCGAACCTATTTGGTTTTGTATTCGGCAAAATGAAATTATTTGAATGACCATTGTCCCAAAAATGAGATTTTAGCCTATATGGTTAAAAGTTTGATAAATATTAATGTTGAATTTGTCCCTCGATGTCCTTTATTGCGTAACATAATATTTGAACCAATTTCGTTGTAAATTTGGTAAACAGAAAGTCATGAGATGACCCTTATCACGAAAACGAGATTTTAGCTTATATTGTTACATGTTTGTTAAATATGAAGGTTGAACATGTCCCTCGATGTCCCTTGATGCGAAACATGATATGTGAACCTATTTGGTTTGAAATTCGGTAAAATGAAAGTATTGAAATGACCCTTGTCGCGAAAATGAAATGTTAGCCTATGTGGTTAGAAGTTTGATAAACAGTGAACTTGTCCCTCGATGTCCCTTGATGTGAAACATGATATGTGAACCTATTTGGTTTTATATTCGGAAAAATGAAAGTATTGGAATGACTTTGAGTTTATTGCCTATATGGTTAGAAGTTTGATAAAGGTTGAACTTGTCCCTCGATCTCCCTTGATACGAAACATGATATGTGAACCTATTTGGTTTTGTATTCGGCAAAATGAAATTATTTGAATGACCATTGTCCCAAAAATGAGATTTTAGCCTATATGGTTAAAAGTTTGATAAATATTAATGTTGAATTTGTCCCTCGATGTCCTTTATTGCGTAACATAATATTTGAACCAATTTCGTTTTAAATTTAGTAAATAGAAAGTAATGAGATGACCCTTATCACGAAAACGAGATTTTAGCTTATATTGTTACATGTTTGTTAAATATGAAGGTTGAACATGTCCCTCGATGTCCCTTGATGCGAAACATGATATGTGAACATATTTGGTTTGAATTTTGATAAAATGAAAGTATTGAAATGACCCTTGTCGCGAAAATGAAATGTTAGCCTATGTGGTTAGAAGTTTGATAAACAGTGAGCTTGTCCCTCGATGTCCCTTGATGCGAAACATGATATGTGAACCTATTTGGTTTCATATTCGGAAAAATGAAAGTATTGGAATGACTTTGTCGCGAAAATGAGATTTTAGCCTATATGGTTAGAAGTTTGATAAAGGTTGAACTTGTCCCTCGATCTCCCTTGATACGAAACATGATATGTGAACCTATTTGGTTTTGTATTCGGCAAAATGAAATTATTTGAATGACCATTGTCCCAAAAATGAGATTTTAGCCTATATGGTTAAAAGTTTGATAAATATTAATGTTGAATTTGTCCCTCGATGTCCTTTATTGCGTAACATAATATTTGAACCAATTTCGTTTTAAATTTGGTAAACAGAAAGTCATGAGATGACCCTTATCACGAAAATGAGATTTTAGCTTATATTGTTACATGTTTGTTAAATATGAAGGTTGAACATGTCCCTCGATGTCCCTTGATGCGAAACATGATATGTGAACATATTTGGTTTGAATTTCGGTAAAATGAAAGTATTGAAATGACCCTTGTCGCGAAAATGAAATGTTAGCCTATGTGGTTAGAAGTTTGATAAACAGTGAACTTGTCCCTCGATGTCCCTTGATGTGAAACATGATATGTGAACCTATTTGGTTTTATATTCGGAAAAATGAAAGTATTGGAATGACTTTGAGTTTATTGCCTATATGGTTAGAAGTTTGATAAAGGTTGAACTTGTCCCTCGATCTCCCTTGATACGAAACATGATATGTGAACCTATTTGGTTTTGTATTCGGCAAAATGAAATTATTTGAATGACCATTGTCCCAAAAATGAGATTTTAGCCTATATGGTTAAAAGTTTGATAAATATTAATGTTGAATTTGTCCCTCGATGTCCTTTATTGCGTAACATAATATTTGAACCAATTTCGTTTTAAATTTAGTAAATAGAAAGTAATGAGATGACCCTTATCACGAAAACGAGATTTTAGCTTATATTGTTACATGTTTGTTAAATATGAAGGTTGAACATGTCCCTCGATGTCCCTTGATGCGAAACATGATATGTGAACATATTTGGTTTGAATTTCGATAAAATGAAAGTATTGAAATGACCCTTGTCGCGAAAATGAAATGTTAGCCTATGTGGTTAGAAGTTTGATAAACAGTGAGCTTGTCCCTCGATGTCCCTTGATGCGAAACATGATATGTGAACCTATTTGGTTTCATATTCGGAAAAATGAAAGTATTGGAATGACTTTGTCGCGAAAATGAGATTTTAGCCTATATGGTTAGAAGTTTGATAAAGGTTGACCTTGTCCCTCGATCTCCCTTGATACAAAACATGATATGTGAACCTATTTGGTTTTGTATTCGGCAAAATGAAATTATTTGAATGACCATTGTCCCAAAAATGAGATTTTAGCCTATATGGTTAAAAGTTTGATAAATATTAATGTTGAATTTGTCCCTCGATGTCCTTTATTGCGTAACATAATATTTGAACCAATTTCGTTGTAAATTTGGTAAACAGAAAGTCATGAGATGACCCTTATCACGAAAACGAGATTTTAGCTTATATTGTTACATGTTTGTTAAATATGAAGGTTGAACATGTCCCTCGATGTCCCTTGATGCGAAACATGATATGTGAACCTATTTGGTTTGAAATTCGGTAAAATGAAAGTATTGAAATGACCCTTGTCGCGAAAATGAAATGTTAGCCTATGTGGTTAGAAGTTTGATAAACAGTGAACTTGTCCCTCGATGTCCCTTGATGTGAAACATGATATGTGAACCTATTTGGTTTTATATTCGGAAAAATGAAAGTATTGGAATGACTTTGAGTTTATTGCCTATATGGTTAGAAGTTTGATAAAGGTTGAACTTGTCCCTCGATCTCCCTTGATACGAAACATGATATGTGAACCTATTTGGTTTTGTATTCGGCAAAATGAAATTATTTGAATGACCATTGTCCCAAAAATGAGATTTTAGCCTATATGGTTAAAAGTTTGATAAATATTAATGTTGAATTTGTCCCTCGATGTCCTTTATTGCGTAACATAATATTTGAACCAATTTCGTTTTAAATTTAGTAAATAGAAAGTAATGAGATGACCCTTATCACGAAAACGAGATTTTAGCTTATATTGTTACATGTTTGTTAAATATGAAGGTTGAACATGTCCCTCGATGTCCCTTGATGCGAAACATGATATGTGAACATATTTGGTTTGAATTTGGATAAAATGAAAGTATTGAAATGACCCTTGTCGCGAAAATGAAATGTTAGCCTATGTGGTTAGAAGTTTGATAAACAGTGAGCTTGTCCCTCGATGTCCCTTGATGCGAAACATGATATGTGAACCTATTTGGTTTCATATTCGGAAAAATGAAAGTATTGGAATGACTTTGTCGCGAAAATGAGATTTTAGCCTATATGGTTAGAAGTTTGATAAAGGTTGAACTTGTCCCTCGATCTCCCTTGATACGAAACATGATATGTGAACCTATTTGGTTTTGTATTCGGCAAAATGAAATTATTTGAATGACCATTGTCCCAAAAATGAGATTTTAGCCTATATGGTTAAAAGTTTGATAAATATTAATGTTGAATTTGTCCCTCGATGTCCTTTATTGCGTAACATAATATTTGAACCAATTTCGTTTTAAATTTGGTAAACAGAAAGTCATGAGATGACCCTTATCACGAAAACGAGATTTTAGCTTATATTGTTACATGTTTGTTAAATATGAAGGTTGAACATGTCCCTCGATGTCCCTTGATGCGAAACATGATATGTGAACATATTTGGTTTGAATTTCGGTAAAATGAAAGTATTGAAATGACCCTTGTCGCGAAAATGAAATGTTAGCCTATGTGGTTAGAAGTTTGATAAACAGTGAGCTTGTCCCTCGATGTCCCTTGATGCGAAACATGATATGTGAACCTATTTGGTTTCATATTCGGAAAAATGAAAGTATTGGAATGACTTTGTCGCGAAAATGAGATTTTAGCCTATATGGTTAGAAGTTTGATAAAGGTTGAACTTGTCCCTCGATCTCCCTTGATACGAAACATGATATGTGAACCTATTTGGTTTTGTATTCGGCAAAATGAAATTATTTGAATGACCATTGTCCCAAAAATGAGATTTTAGCCTATATGGTTAAAAGTTTGATAAATATTAATGTTGAATTTGTCCCTCGATGTCCTTTATTGCGTAACATAATATTTGAACCAATTTCGTTTTAAATTTGGTAAACAGAAAGTCATGAGATGACCCTTATCACGAAAACGAGATTTTAGCTTATATTGTTACATGTTTGTTAAATATGAAGGTTGAACATGTCCCTCGATGTCCCTTGATGCGAAACATGATATGTGAACATATTTGGTTTGAATTTCGGTAAAATGAAAGTATTGAAATGACCCTTGTCGCGAAAATGAAATGTTAGCCTATGTGGTTAGAAGTTTGATAAACAGTGAGCTTGTCCCTCGATGTCCCTTGATGCGAAACATGATATGTGAACCTATTTGGTTTCATATTCGGAAAAATGAAAGTATTGGAATGACTTTGTCGCGAAAATGAGATTTTAGCCTATATGGTTAGAAGTTTGATAAAGGTTGAACTTGTCCCTCGATCTCCCTTGATACGAAACATGATATGTGAACCTATTTGGTTTTGTATTCGGCAAAATGAAATTATTTGAATGACCATTGTCCCAAAAATGAGATTTTAGCCTATATGGTTAAAAGTTTGATAAATATTAATGTTGAATTTGTCCCTCGATGTCCTTTATTGCGTAACATAATATTTGAACCAATTTCGTTGTAAATTTGGTAAACAGAAAGTCATGAGATGACCCTTATCACGAAAACGAGATTTTAGCTTATATTGTTACATGTTTGTTAAATATGAAGGTTGAACATGTCCCTCGATGTCCCTTGATGCGAAACATGATATGTGAACCTATTTGGTTTGAAATTCGGTAAAATGAAAGTATTGAAATGACCCTTGTCGCGAAAATGAAATGTTAGCCTATGTGGTTAGAAGTTTGATAAACAGTGAACTTGTCCCTCGATGTCCCTTGATGTGAAACATGATATGTGAACCTATTTGGTTTTATATTCGGAAAAATGAAAGTATTGGAATGACTTTGAGTTTATTGCCTATATGGTTAGAAGTTTGATAAAGGTTGAACTTGTCCCTCGATCTCCCTTGATACGAAACATGATATGTGAACCTATTTGGTTTTGTATTCGGGAAAATGAAATTATTTGAATGACCATTGTCCCAAAAATGAGATTTTAGCCTATATGGTTAAAAGTTTGATAAATATTAATGTTGAATTTGTCCCTCGATGTCCTTTATTGCGTAACATAATATTTGAACCAATTTCGTTTTAAATTTAGTAAATAGAAAGTAATGAGATGACCCTTATCACGAAAACGAGATTTTAGCTTATATTGTTACATGTTTGTTAAATATGAAGGTTGAACATGTCCCTCGATGTCCCTTGATGCGAAACATGATATGTGAACCTATTTGGTTTGAAATTCGGTAAAATGAAAGTATTGAAATGACCCTTGTCGCGAAAATGAAATGTTAGCCTATGTGGTTAGAAGTTTGATAAACAGTGAACTTGTCCCTCGATGTCCCTTGATGTGAAACATGATATGTGAACCTATTTGGTTTTATATTCGGAAAAATGAAAGTATTGGAATGACTTTGAGTTTATTTCCTATATGGTTAGAAGTTTGATAAAGGTTGAACTTGTCCCTCGATCTCCCTTGATACGAAACATGATATGTGAACCTATTTGGTTTTGTATTCGGCAAAATGAAATTATTTGAATGACCATTGTCCCAAAAATGAGATTTTAGCCTATATGGTTAAAAGTTTGATAAATATTAATGTTGAATTTGTCCCTCGATGTCCTTTATTGCGTAACATAATATTTGAACCAATTTCGTTTTAAATTTAGTAAATAGAAAGTAATGAGATGACCCTTATCACGAAAACGAGATTTTAGCTTATATTGTTACATGTTTGTTAAATATGAAGGTTGAACATGTCCCTCGATGTCCCTTGATGCGAAACATGATATGTGAACCTATTTGGTTTGAAATTCGGTAAAATGAAAGTATTGAAATGACCCTTGTCGCGAAAATGAAATGTTAGCCTATGTGGTTAGAAGTTTGATAAACAGTGACCTTGTCCCTCGATGTCCCTTGATGTGAAACATGATATGTGAACCTATTTGGTTTTATATTCGGAAAAATGAAAGTATTGGAATGACTTTGAGTTTATTGCCTATATGGTTAGAAGTTTGATAAAGGTTGAACTTGTCCCTCGATCTCCCTTGATACGAAACATGATATGTGAACCTATTTGGTTTTGTATTCGGCAAAATGAAATTATTTGAATGACCATTGTCCCAAAAATGAGATTTTAGCCTATATGGTTAAAAGTTTGATAAATATTAATGTTGAATTTGTCCCTCGATGTCCTTTATTGCGTAACATAATATTTGAACCAATTTCGTTTTAAATTTAGTAAATAGAAAGTAATGAGATGACCCTTATCACGAAAACGAGATTTTAGCTTATATTGTTACATGTTTGTTAAATATGAAGGTTGAACATGTCCCTCGATGTCCCTTGATGCGAAACATGATATGTGAACATATTTGGTTTGAATTTTGATAAAATGAAAGTATTGAAATGACCCTTGTCGCGAAAATGAAATGTTAGCCTATGTGGTTAGAAGTTTGATAAACAGTGAGCTTGTCCCTCGATGTCCCTTGATGCGAAACATGATATGTGAACCTATTTGGTTTCATATTCGGAAAAATGAGAGTATTGGAATGACTTTGTCGCGAAAATGAGATTTTAGCCTATATGGTTAGAAGTTTGATAAAGGTTGAACTTGTCCCTCGATCTCCCTTGATACGAAACATGATATGTGAACCTATTTGGTTTTGCATTCGGCAAAATGAAATTATTTGAATGACCATTGTCCCAAAAATGAGATTTTAGCCTATATGGTTAAAAGTTTGATAAATATTAATGTTGAATTTGTCCCTCGATGTCCTTTATTGCGTAACATAATATTTGAACCAATTTCGTTTTAAATTTGGTAAACAGAAAGTCATGAGATGACCCTTATCACGAAAACGAGATTTTAGCTTATATTGTTACATGTTTGTTAAATATGAAGGTTGAACATGTCCCTCGATGTCCCTTGATGCGAAACATGATATGTGAACATATTTGGTTTGAATTTCGGTAAAATGAAAGTATTGAAATGACCCTTGTCGCGAAAATGAAATGTTAGCCTATGTGGTTAGAAGTTTGATAAACAGTGAGCTTGTCCCTCGATGTCCCTTGATGCGAAACATGATATGTGAACCTATTTGGTTTCATATTCGGAAAAATGAAAGTATTGGAATGACTTTGTCGCGAAAATGAGATTTTAGCCTATATGGTTAGAAGTTTGATAAAGGTTGAACTTGTCCCTCGATCTCCCTTGATACAAAACATGATATGTGAACCTATTTGGTTTTGTATTCGGCAAAATGAAATTATTTGAATGACCATTGTCCCAAAAATGAGATTTTAGCCTATATGGTTAAAAGTTTGATAAATATTAATGTTGAATTTGTCCCTTGATGTCCTTTATTGCGTAACATAATATTTGAACCAATTTCGTTGTACATTTGGTAAACAGAAAGTCATGAGATGACCCTTATCACGAAAACGAGATTTTAGCTTATATTGTTACATGTTTGTTAAATATGAAGGTTGAACATGTCCCTCGATGTCCCTTGATGCGAAACATGATATGTGAACCTATTTGGTTTGAAATTCGGTAAAATGAAAGTATTGAAATGACCCTTGTCGCGAAAATGAAATGTTAGCCTATGTGGTTAGAAGTTTGATAAACAGTGAACTTGTCCCTCGATGTCCCTTGATGTGAAACATGATATGTGAACCTATTTGGTTTTATATTCGGAAAAATGAAAGTATTGGAATGACTTTGAGTTTATTGCCTATATGGTTAGAAGTTTGATAAAGGTTGAACTTGTCCCTCGATCTCCCTTGATACGAAACATGATATGTGAACCTATTTGGTTTTGTATTCGGCAAAATGAAATTATTTGAATGACCATTGTCCCAAAAATGAGATTTTAGCCTATATGGTTAAAAGTTTGATAAATATTAATGTTGAATTTGTCCCTCGATGTCCTTTATTGCGTAACATAATATTTGAACCAATTTCGTTTTAAATTTAGTAAATAGAAAGTAATGAGATGACCCTTATCACGAAAACGAGATTTTAGCTTATATTGTTACATGTTTGTTAAATATGAAGGTTGAACATGTCCCTCGATGTCCCTTGATGCGAAACATGATATGTGAACATATTTGGTTTGAATTTCGATAAAATGAAAGTATTGAAATGACCCTTGTCGCGAAAATGAAATGTTAGCCTATGTGGTTAGAAGTTTGATAAACAGTGAGCTTGTCCCTCGATGTCCCTTGATGCGAAACATGATATGTGAACCTATTTGGTTTCATATTCGGAAAAATGAAAGTATTGGAATGACTTTGTCGCGAAAATGAGATTTTAGCCTATATGGTTAGAAGTTTGATAAAGGTTGACCTTGTCCCTCGATCTCCCTTGATACAAAACATGATATGTGAACCTATTTGGTTTTGTATTCGGCAAAATGAAATTATTTGAATGACCATTGTCCCAAAAATGAGATTTTAGCCTATATGGTTAAAAGTTTGATAAATATTAATGTTGAATTTGTCCCTCGATGTCCTTTATTGCGTAACATAATATTTGAACCAATTCGTTGTAAATTTGGTAAACAGAAAGTCATGAGATGACCCTTATCACGAAAACGAGATTTTAGCTTATATTGTTACATGTTTGTTAAATATGAAGGTTGAACATGTCCCTCGATGTCCCTTGATGCGAAACATGATATGTGAACCTATTTGGTTTGAAATTCGGTAAAATGAAAGTATTGAAATGACCCTTGTCGCGAAAATGAAATGTTAGCCTATGTGGTTAGAAGTTTGATAAACAGTGAACTTGTCCCTCGATGTCCCTTGATGTGAAACATGATATGTGAACCTATTTGGTTTTATATTCGGAAAAATGAAAGTATTGGAATGACTTTGAGTTTATTGCCTATATGGTTAGAAGTTTGATAAAGGTTGAACTTGTCCCTCGATCTCCCTTGATACGAAACATGATATGTGAACCTATTTGGTTTTGTATTCGGCAAAATGAAATTATTTGAATGACCATTGTCCCAAAAATGAGATTTTAGCCTATATGGTTAAAAGTTTGATAAATATTAATGTTGAATTTGTCCCTCGATGTCCTTTATTGCGTAACATAATATTTGAACCAATTTCGTTTTAAATTTAGTAAATAGAAAGTAATGAGATGACCCTTATCACGAAAACGAGATTTTAGCTTATATTGTTACATGTTTGTTAAATATGAAGGTTGAACATGTCCCTCGATGTCCCTTGATGCGAAACATGATATGTGAACATATTTGGTTTGAATTTTGATAAAATGAAAGTATTGAAATGACCCTTGTCGCGAAAATGAAATGTTAGCCTATGTGGTTAGAAGTTTGATAAACAGTGAGCTTGTCCCTCGATGTCCCTTGATGCGAAACATGATATGTGAACCTATTTGGTTTCATATTCGGAAAAATGAAAGTATTGGAATGACTTTGTCGCGAAAATGAGATTTTAGCCTATATGGTTAGAAGTTTGATAAAGGTTGAACTTGTCCCTCGATCTCCCTTGATACGAAACATGATATGTGAACCTATTTGGTTTTGTATTCGGCAAAATGAAATTATTTGAATGACCATTGTCCCAAAAATGAGATTTTAGCCTATATGGTTAAAAGTTTGATAAATATTAATGTTGAATTTGTCCCTCGATGTCCTTTATTGCGTAACATAATATTTGAACCAATTTCGTTTTAAATTTAGTAAATAGAAAGTAATGAGATGACCCTTATCACGAAAACGAGATTTTAGCTTATATTGTTACATGTTTGTTAAATATGAAGGTTGAACATGTCCCTCGATGTCCCTTGATGCGAAACATGATATGTGAACCTATTTGGTTTGAAATTCGGTAAAATGAAAGTATTGAAATGACCCTTGTCGCGAAAATGAAATGTTAGCCTATGTGGTTAGAAGTTTGATAAACAGTGACCTTGTCCCTCGATGTCCCTTGATGTGAAACATGATATGTGAACCTATTTGGTTTTATATTCGGAAAAATGAAAGTATTGGAATGACTTTGTCGCGAAAATGAGATTTTAGCCTATATGGTTAGAAGTTTGATAAAGGTTGAACTTGTCCCTCGATCTCCCTTGATACGAAACATGATATGTGAACCTATTTGGTTTTGTATTCGGCAAAATGAAATTATTTGAATGACCATTGTCCCAAAAATGAGATTTTAGCCTATATGGTTAAAAGTTTGATAAATATTAATGTTGAATTTGTCCCTCGATGTCCTTTATTGCGTAACATAATATTTGAACCAATTTCGTTGTAAATTTGGTAAACAGAAAGTCATGAGATGACCCTTATCACGAAAACGAGATTTTAGCTTATATTGTTACATGTTTGTTAAATATGAAGGTTGAACATGTCCCTCGATGTCCCTTGATGCGAAACATGATATGTGAACCTATTTGGTTTGAAATTCGGTAAAATGAAAGTATTGAAATGACCCTTGTCGCGAAAATGAAATGTTAGCCTATGTGGTTAGAAGTTTGATAAACAGTGAACTTGTCCCTCGATGTCCCTTGATGTGAAACATGATATGTGAACCTATTTGGTTTTATATTCGGAAAAATGAAAGTATTGGAATGACTTTGAGTTTATTGCCTATATGGTTAGAAGTTTGATAAAGGTTGAACTTGTCCCTCGATCTCCCTTGATACGAAACATGATATGTGAACCTATTTGGTTTTGTATTCGGGAAAATGAAATTATTTGAATGACCATTGTCCCAAAAATGAGATTTTAGCCTATATGGTTAAAAGTTTGATAAATATTAATGTTGAATTTGTCCCTCGATGTCCTTTATTGCGTAACATAATATTTGAACCAATTTCGTTTTAAATTTAGTAAATAGAAAGTAATGAGATGACCCTTATCACGAAAACGAGATTTTAGCTTATATTGTTACATGTTTGTTAAATATGAAGGTTGACCATGTCCCTCGATGTCCCTTGATGCGAAACATGATATGTGAACATATTTGGTTTGAATTTTGATAAAATGAAAGTATTGAAATGACCCTTGTCGCGAAAATGAAATGTTAGCCTATGTGGTTAGAAGTTTGATAAACAGTGAGCTTGTCCCTCGATGTCCCTTGATGCGAAACATGATATGTGAACCTATTTGGTTTCATATTCGGAAAAATGAAAGTATTGGAATGACTTTGTCGCGAAAATGAGATTTTAGCCTATATGGTTAGAAGTTTGATAAAGGTTGAGCTTGTCCCTCGATCTCCCTTGATACGAAACATGATATGTGAACCTATTTGGTTTTGTATTCGGCAAAATGAAATTATTTGAATGACCATTGTCCCAAAAATGAGATTTTAGCCTATATGGTTAAAAGTTTGATAAATATTAATGTTGAATTTGTCCCTCGATGTCCTTTATTGCGTAACATAATATTTGAACCAATTTCGTTTTAAATTTGGTAAACAGAAAGTCATGAGATGACCCTTATCACGAAAACGAGATTTTAGCTTATATTGTTACATGTTTGTTAAATATGAAGGTTGAACATGTCCCTCGATGTCCCTTGATGCGAAACATGATATGTGAACATATTTGGTTTGAATTTCGGTAAAATGAAAGTATTGAAATGACCCTTGTCGCGAAAATGAAATGTTAGCCTATGTGGTTAGAAGTTTGATGAACAGTGAGCTTGTCCCTCGATGTCCCTTGATGCAAAACATGATATGTGAACCTATTTGGTTTCATATTCGGAAAAATGAAAGTATTGGAATGACTTTGTCGCGAAAATGAGATTTTAGCCTATATGGTTAGAAGTTTGATAAAGGTTGAACTTGTCCCTCGATCTCCCTTGATACGAAACATGATATGTGAACCTATTTGGTTTTGTATTCGGCAAAATGAAATTATTTGAATGACCATTGTCCCAAAAATGAGATTTTAGCCTATATGGTTAAAAGTTTGATAAATATTAATGTTGAATTTGTCCCTCGATGTCCTTTATTGCGTAACATAATATTTGAACCAATTTCGTTTTAAATTTGGTAAACAGAAAGTCATGAGATGACCCTTATCACGAAAACGAGATTTTAGCTTATATTGTTACATGTTTGTTAAATATGAAGGTTGAACATGTCCCTCGATGTCCCTTGATGCGAAACATGATATGTGAACATATTTGGTTTGAATTTCGGTAAAATGAAAGTATTGAAATGACCATTGTCGCGAAAATGAAATGTTAGCCTATGTGGTTAGAAGTTTGATAAACAGTGAGCTTGTCCCTCGATGTCCCTTGATGCGAAACATGATATGTGAACCTATTTGGTTTCATATTCGGAAAAATGAAAGTATTGGAATGACTTTGTCGCGAAAATGAGATTTTAGCCTATATGGTTAGAAGTTTGATAAAGGTTGAACTTGTCCCTCGATCTCCCTTGATACGAAACATGATATGTGAACCTATTTGGTTTTGTATTCGGCAAAATGAAATTATTTGAATGACCATTGTCCCAAAAATGAGATTTTAGCCTATATGGTTAAAAGTTTGATAAATATTAATGTTGAATTTGTCCCTCGATGTCCTTTATTGCGTAACATAATATTTGAACCAATTTCGTTGTAAATTTGGTAAACAGAAAGTCATGAGATGACCCTTATCACGAAAACGAGATTTTAGCTTATATTGTTACATGTTTGTTAAATATGAAGGTTGAACATGTCCCTCGATGTCCCTTGATGCGAAACATGATATGTGAACATATTTGGTTTGAATTTTGATAAAATGAAAGTATTGAAATGACCCTTGTCGCGAAAATGAAATGTTAGCCTATGTGGTTAGAAGTTTGATAAACAGTGAGCTTGTCCCTCGATGTCCCTTGATGCGAAACATGATATGTGAACCTATTTGGTTTCATATTCGGAAAAATGAAAGTATTGGAATGACTTTGTCGCGAAAATGAGATTTTAGCCTATATGGTTAGAAGTTTGATAAAGGTTGAGCTTGTCCCTCGATCTCCCTTGATACGAAACATGATATGTGAACCTATTTGGTTTTGTATTCGGCAAAATGAAATTATTTGAATGACCATTGTCCCAAAAATGAGATTTTAGCCTATATGGTTAAAAGTTTGATAAATATTAATGTTGAATTTGTCCCTCGATGTCCTTTATTGCGTAACATAATATTTGAACCAATTTCGTTTTAAATTTGGTAAACAGAAAGTCATGAGATGACCCTTATCACGAAAACGAGATTTTAGCTTATATTGTTACATGTTTGTTAAATATGAAGGTTGAACATGTCCCTCGATGTCCCTTGATGCGAAACATGATATGTGAACATATTTGGTTTGAATTTCGGTAAAATGAAAGTATTGAAATGACCCTTGTCGCGAAAATGAAATGTTAGCCTATGTGGTTAGAAGTTTGATAAACAGTGAGCTTGTCCCTCGATGTCCCTTGATGCGAAACATGATATGTGAACCTATTTGGTTTCATATTCGGAAAAATGAAAGTATTGGAATGACTTTGTCGCGAAAATGAGATTTTAGCCTATATGGTTAGAAGTTTGATAAAGGTTGAACTTGTCCCTCGATCTCCCTTGATACGAAACATGATATGTGAACCTATTTGGTTTTGTATTCGGCAAAATGAAATTATTTGAATGACCATTGTCCCAAAAATGAGATTTTAGCCTATATGGTTAAAAGTTTGATAAATATTAATGTTGAATTTGTCCCTCGATGTCCTTTATTGCGTAACATAATATTTGAACCAATTTCGTTGTAAATTTGGTAAACAGAAAGTCATGAGATGACCCTTATCACGAAAACGAGATTTTAGCTTATATTGTTACATGTTTGTTAAATATGAAGGTTGAACATGTCCCTCGATGTCCCTTGATGCGAAACATGATATGTGAACCTATTTGGTTTGAAATTCGGTAAAATGAAAGTATTGAAATGACCCTTGTCGCGAAAATGAAATGTTAGCCTATGTGGTTAGAAGTTTGATAAACAGTGAACTTGTCCCTCGATGTCCCTTGATGTGAAACATGATATGTGAACCTATTTGGTTTTATATTCGGAAAAATGAAAGTATTGGAATGACTTTGAGTTTATTGCCTATATGGTTAAAAGTTTGATAAAGGTTGAACTTGTCCCTCGATCTCCCTTGATACGAAACATGATATGTGAACCTATTTGGTTTTGTATTCGGGAAAATGAAATTATTTGAATGACCATTGTCCCAAAAATGAGATTTTAGCCTATATGGTTAAAAGTTTGATAAATATTAATGTTGAATTTGTCCCTCGATGTCCTTTATTGCGTAACATAATATTTGAACCAATTTCGTTTTAAATTTAGTAAATAGAAAGTAATGAGATGACCCTTATCACGAAAACGAGATTTTAGCTTATATTGTTACATGTTTGTTAAATATGAAGGTTGAACATGTCCCTCGATGTCCCTTGATGCGAAACATGATATGTGAACATATTTGGTTTGAATTTCGATAAAATGAAAGTATTGAAATGACCCTTGTCGCGAAAATGAAATGTTAGCCTATGTGGTTAGAAGTTTGATAAACAGTGAGCTTGTCCCTCGATGTCCCTTGATGCGAAACATGATATGTGAACCTATTTGGTTTCATATTCGGAAAAATGAAAGTATTGGAATGACTTTGTCGCGAAAATGAGATTTTAGCCTATATGGTTAGAAGTTTGATAAAGGTTGACCTTGTCCCTCGATCTCCCTTGATACAAAACATGATATGTGAACCTATTTGGTTTTGTATTCGGCAAAATGAAATTATTTGAATGACCATTGTCCCAAAAATGAGATTTTAGCCTATATGGTTAAAAGTTTGATAAATATTAATGTTGAATTTGTCCCTCGATGTCCTTTATTGCGTAACATAATATTTGAACCAATTTCGTTGTAAATTTGGTAAACAGAAAGTCATGAGATGACCCTTATCACGAAAACGAGATTTTAGCTTATATTGTTACATGTTTGTTAAATATGAAGGTTGAACATGTCCCTCGATGTCCCTTGATGCGAAACATGATATGTGAACCTATTTGGTTTGAAATTCGGTAAAATGAAAGTATTGAAATGACCCTTGTCGCGAAAATGAAATGTTAGCCTATGTGGTTAGAAGTTTGATAAACAGTGAACTTGTCCCTCGATGTCCCTTGATGTGAAACATGATATGTGAACCTATTTGGTTTTATATTCGGAAAAATGAAAGTATTGGAATGACTTTGAGTTTATTGCCTATATGGTTAGAAGTTTGATAAAGGTTGAACTTGTCCCTCGATCTCCCTTGATACGAAACATGATATGTGAACCTATTTGGTTTTGTATTCGGCAAAATGAAATTATTTGAATGACCATTGTCCCAAAAATGAGATTTTAGCCTATATGGTTAAAAGTTTGATAAATATTAATGTTGAATTTGTCCCTCGATGTCCTTTATTGCGTAACATAATATTTGAACCAATTTCGTTTTAAATTTAGTAAATAGAAAGTAATGAGATGACCCTTATCACGAAAACGAGATTTTAGCTTATATTGTTACATGTTTGTTAAATATGAAGGTTGAACATGTCCCTCGATGTCCCTTGATGCGAAACATGATATGTGAACATATTTGGTTTGAATTTTGATAAAATGAAAGTATTGAAATGACCCTTGTCGCGAAAATGAAATGTTAGCCTATGTGGTTAGAAGTTTGATAAACAGTGAGCTTGTCCCTCGATGTCCCTTGATGCGAAACATGATATGTGAACCTATTTGGTTTCATATTCGGAAAAATGAAAGTATTGGAATGACTTTGTCGCGAAAATGAGATTTTAGCCTATATGGTTAGAAGTTTGATAAAGGTTGAACTTGTCCCTCGATCTCCCTTGATACGAAACATGATATGTGAACCTATTTGGTTTTGTATTCGGCAAAATGAAATTATTTGAATGACCATTGTCCCAAAAATGAGATTTTAGCCTATATGGTTAAAAGTTTGATAAATATTAATGTTGAATTTGTCCCTCGATGTCCTTTATTGCGTAACATAATATTTGAACCAATTTCGTTTTAAATTTGGTAAACAGAAAGTCATGAGATGACCCTTATCACGAAAACGAGATTTTAGCTTATATTGTTACATGTTTGTTAAATATGAAGGTTGAACATGTCCCTCGATGTCCCTTGATGCGAAACATGATATGTGAACATATTTGGTTTGAATTTCGGTAAAATGAAAGTATTGAAATGACCCTTGTCGCGAAAATGAAATGTTAGCCTATGTGGTTAGAAGTTTGATAAACAGTGAGCTTGTCCCTCGATGTCCCTTGATGCGAAACATGATATGTGAACCTATTTGGTTTCATATTCGGAAAAATGAAAGTATTGGAATGACTTTGTCGCGAAAATGAGATTTTAGCCTATATGGTTAGAAGTTTGATAAAGGTTGAACTTGTCCCTCGATCTCCCTTGATACGAAACATGATATGTGAACCTATTTGGTTTTGTATTCGGCAAAATGAAATTATTTGAATGACCATTGTCCCAAAAATGAGATTTTAGCCTATATGGTTAAAAGTTTGATAAATATTAATGTTGAATTTGTCCCTCGATGTCCTTTATTGCGTAACATAATATTTGAACCAATTTCGTTGTAAATTTGGTAAACAGAAAGTCATGAGATGACCCTTATCACGAAAACGAGATTTTAGCTTATATTGTTACATGTTTGTTAAATATGAAGGTTGAACATGTCCCTCGATGTCCCTTGATGCGAAACATGATATGTGAACCTATTTGGTTTGAAATTCGGTAAAATGAAAGTATTGAAATGACCCTTGTCGCGAAAATGAAATGTTAGCCTATGTGGTTAGAAGTTTGATAAACAGTGAACTTGTCCCTCGATGTCCCTTGATGTGAAACATGATATGTGAACCTATTTGGTTTTATATTCGGAAAAATGAAAGTATTGGAATGACTTTGAGTTTATTGCCTATATGGTTAGAAGTTTGATAAAGGTTGAACTTGTCCCTCGATCTCCCTTGATACGAAACATGATATGTGAACCTATTTGGTTTTGTATTCGGGAAAATGAAATTATTTGAATGACCATTGTCCCAAAAATGAGATTTTAGCCTATATGGTTAAAAGTTTGATAAATATTAATGTTGAATTTGTCCCTCGATGTCCTTTATTGCGTAACATAATATTTGAACCAATTTCGTTTTAAATTTAGTAAATAGAAAGTAATGAGATGACCCTTATCACGAAAACGAGATTTTAGCTTATATTGTTACATGTTTGTTAAATATGAAGGTTGACCATGTCCCTCGATGTCCCTTGATGCGAAACATGATATGTGAACATATTTGGTTTGAATTTTGATAAAATGAAAGTATTGAAATGACCCTTGTCGCGAAAATGAAATGTTAGCCTATGTGGTTAGAAGTTTGATAAACAGTGAGCTTGTCCCTCGATGTCCCTTGATGCGAAACATGATATGTGAACCTATTTGGTTTCATATTCGGAAAAATGAAAGTATTGGAATGACTTTGTCGCGAAAATGAGATTTTAGCCTATATGGTTAGAAGTTTGATAAAGGTTGAGCTTGTCCCTCGATCTCCCTTGATACGAAACATGATATGTGAACCTATTTGGTTTTGTATTCGGCAAAATGAAATTATTTGAATGACCATTGTCCCAAAAATGAGATTTTAGCCTATATGGTTAAAAGTTTGATAAATATTAATGTTGAATTTGTCCCTCGATGTCCTTTATTGCGTAACATAATATTTGAACCAATTTCGTTTTAAATTTGGTAAACAGAAAGTCATGAGATGACCCTTATCACGAAAACGAGATTTTAGCTTATATTGTTACATGTTTGTTAAATATGAAGGTTGAACATGTCCCTCGATGTCCCTTGATGCGAAACATGATATGTGAACATATTTGGTTTGAATTTCGGTAAAATGAAAGTATTGAAATGACCCTTGTCGCGAAAATGAAATGTTAGCCTATGTGGTTAGAAGTTTGATGAACAGTGAGCTTGTCCCTCGATGTCCCTTGATGCAAAACATGATATGTGAACCTATTTGGTTTCATATTCGGAAAAATGAAAGTATTGGAATGACTTTGTCGCGAAAATGAGATTTTAGCCTATATGGTTAGAAGTTTGATAAAGGTTGAACTTGTCCCTCGATCTCCCTTGATACGAAACATGATATGTGAACCTATTTGGTTTTGTATTCGGCAAAATGAAATTATTTGAATGACCATTGTCCCAAAAATGAGATTTTAGCCTATATGGTTAAAAGTTTGATAAATATTAATGTTGAATTTGTCCCTCGATGTCCTTTATTGCGTAACATAATATTTGAACCAATTTCGTTTTAAATTTGGTAAACAGAAAGTCATGAGATGACCCTTATCACGAAAACGAGATTTTAGCTTATATTGTTACATGTTTGTTAAATATGAAGGTTGAACATGTCCCTCGATGTCCCTTGATGCGAAACATGATATGTGAACATATTTGGTTTGAATTTCGGTAAAATGAAAGTATTGAAATGACCATTGTCGCGAAAATGAAATGTTAGCCTATGTGGTTAGAAGTTTGATAAACAGTGAGCTTGTCCCTCGATGTCCCTTGATGCGAAACATGATATGTGAACCTATTTGGTTTCATATTCGGAAAAATGAAAGTATTGGAATGACTTTGTCGCGAAAATGAGATTTTAGCCTATATGGTTAGAAGTTTGATAAAGGTTGAACTTGTCCCTCGATCTCCCTTGATACGAAACATGATATGTGAACCTATTTGGTTTTGTATTCGGCAAAATGAAATTATTTGAATGACCATTGTCCCAAAAATGAGATTTTAGCCTATATGGTTAAAAGTTTGATAAATATTAATGTTGAATTTGTCCCTCGATGTCCTTTATTGCGTAACATAATATTTGAACCAATTTCGTTGTAAATTTGGTAAACAGAAAGTCATGAGATGACCCTTATCACGAAAACGAGATTTTAGCTTATATTGTTACATGTTTGTTAAATATGAAGGTTGAACATGTCCCTCGATGTCCCTTGATGCGAAACATGATATGTGAACATATTTGGTTTGAATTTTGATAAAATGAAAGTATTGAAATGACCCTTGTCGCGAAAATGAAATGTTAGCCTATGTGGTTAGAAGTTTGATAAACAGTGAGCTTGTCCCTCGATGTCCCTTGATGCGAAACATGATATGTGAACCTATTTGGTTTCATATTCGGAAAAATGAAAGTATTGGAATGACTTTGTCGCGAAAATGAGATTTTAGCCTATATGGTTAGAAGTTTGATAAAGGTTGAGCTTGTCCCTCGATCTCCCTTGATACGAAACATGATATGTGAACCTATTTGGTTTTGTATTCGGCAAAATGAAATTATTTGAATGACCATTGTCCCAAAAATGAGATTTTAGCCTATATGGTTAAAAGTTTGATAAATATTAATGTTGAATTTGTCCCTCGATGTCCTTTATTGCGTAACATAATATTTGAACCAATTTCGTTTTAAATTTGGTAAACAGAAAGTCATGAGATGACCCTTATCACGAAAACGAGATTTTAGCTTATATTGTTACATGTTTGTTAAATATGAAGGTTGAACATGTCCCTCGATGTCCCTTGATGCGAAACATGATATGTGAACATATTTGGTTTGAATTTCGGTAAAATGAAAGTATTGAAATGACCCTTGTCGCGAAAATGAAATGTTAGCCTATGTGGTTAGAAGTTTGATAAACAGTGAGCTTGTCCCTCGATGTCCCTTGATGCGAAACATGATATGTGAACCTATTTGGTTTCATATTCGGAAAAATGAAAGTATTGGAATGACTTTGTCGCGAAAATGAGATTTTAGCCTATATGGTTAGAAGTTTGATAAAGGTTGAACTTGTCCCTCGATCTCCCTTGATACGAAACATGATATGTGAACCTATTTGGTTTTGTATTCGGCAAAATGAAATTATTTGAATGACCATTGTCCCAAAAATGAGATTTTAGCCTATATGGTTAAAAGTTTGATAAATATTAATGTTGAATTTGTCCCTCGATGTCCTTTATTGCGTAACATAATATTTGAACCAATTTCGTTGTAAATTTGGTAAACAGAAAGTCATGAGATGACCCTTATCACGAAAACGAGATTTTAGCTTATATTGTTACATGTTTGTTAAATATGAAGGTTGAACATGTCCCTCGATGTCCCTTGATGCGAAACATGATATGTGAACCTATTTGGTTTGAAATTCGGTAAAATGAAAGTATTGAAATGACCCTTGTCGCGAAAATGAAATGTTAGCCTATGTGGTTAGAAGTTTGATAAACAGTGAACTTGTCCCTCGATGTCCCTTGATGTGAAACATGATATGTGAACCTATTTGGTTTTATATTCGGAAAAATGAAAGTATTGGAATGACTTTGAGTTTATTGCCTATATGGTTAGAAGTTTGATAAAGGTTGAACTTGTCCCTCGATCTCCCTTGATACGAAACATGATATGTGAACCTATTTGGTTTTGTATTCGGGAAAATGAAATTATTTGAATGACCATTGTCCCAAAAATGAGATTTTAGCCTATATGGTTAAAAGTTTGATAAATATTAATGTTGAATTTGTCCCTCGATGTCCTTTATTGCGTAACATAATATTTGAACCAATTTCGTTTTAAATTTAGTAAATAGAAAGTAATGAGATGACCCTTATCACGAAAACGAGATTTTAGCTTATATTGTTACATGTTTGTTAAATATGAAGGTTGAACATGTCCCTCGATGTCCCTTGATGCGAAACATGATATGTGAACATATTTGGTTTGAATTTTGATAAAATGAAAGTATTGAAATGACCCTTGTCGCGAAAATGAAATGTTAGCCTATGTGGTTAGAAGTTTGATAAACAGTGAGCTTGTCCCTCGATGTCCCTTGATGCGAAACATGATATGTGAACCTATTTGGTTTCATATTCGGAAAAATGAAAGTATTGGAATGACTTTGTCGCGAAAATGAGATTTTAGCCTATATGGTTAGAAGTTTGATAAAGGTTGAGCTTGTCCCTCGATCTCCCTTGATACGAAACATGATATGTGAACCTATTTGGTTTTGTATTCGGCAAAATGAAATTATTTGAATGACCATTGTCCCAAAAATGAGATTTTAGCCTATATGGTTAAAAGTTTGATAAATATTAATGTTGAATTTGTCCCTCGATGTCCTTTATTGCGTAACATAATATTTGAACCAATTTCGTTTTAAATTTGGTAAACAGAAAGTCATGAGATGACCCTTATCACGAAAACGAGATTTTAGCTTATATTGTTACATGTTTGTTAAATATGAAGGTTGAACATGTCCCTCGATGTCCCTTGATGCGAAACATGATATGTGAACATATTTGGTTTGAATTTCGGTAAAATGAAAGTATTGAAATGACCCTTGTCGCGAAAATGAAATGTTAGCCTATGTGGTTAGAAGTTTGATGAACAGTGAGCTTGTCCCTCGATGTCCCTTGATGCAAAACATGATATGTGAACCTATTTGGTTTCATATTCGGAAAAATGAAAGTATTGGAATGACTTTGTCGCGAAAATGAGATTTTAGCCTATATGGTTAGAAGTTTGATAAAGGTTGAACTTGTCCCTCGATCTCCCTTGATACGAAACATGATATGTGAACCTATTTGGTTTTGTATTCGGCAAAATGAAATTATTTGAATGACCATTGTCCCAAAAATGAGATTTTAGCCTATATGGTTAAAAGTTTGATAAATATTAATGTTGAATTTGTCCCTCGATGTCCTTTATTGCGTAACATAATATTTGAACCAATTTCGTTTTAAATTTGGTAAACAGAAAGTCATGAGATGAACCTTATCACGAAAACGAGATTTTAGCTTATATTGTTACATGTTTGTTAAATATGAAGGTTGAACATGTCCCTCGATGTCCCTTGATGCGAAACACGATATGTGAACATATTTGGTTTGAATTTCGGTAAAATGAAACTATTGAAATGACCCTTGTCGCGAAAATGAAATGTTAGCCTATGTGGTTAGAAGTTTGATAAACAGTGAGCTTGTCCCTCGATGTCCCTTGATGCGAAACATGATATGTGAACCTATTTGGTTTCATATTCGGAAAAATGAAAGTATTGGAATGACTTTGTCGCGAAAATGAGATTTTAGCCTATATGGTTAGAAGTTTGGTAAAGGTTGAACTTGTCCCTCGATCTCCCTTGATACGAAACATGATATGTGAACCTATTTGGTTTTGTATTCGGCAAAATGAAATTATTTGAATGACCATTGTCCCAAAAATGAGATTTTAGCCTATATGGTTAAAAGTTTGATAAATATTAATGTTGAATTTGTCCCTCGATGTCCTTTATTGCGTAACATAATATTTGAACCAATTTCGTTGTAAATTTGGTAAACAGAAAGTCATGAGATGACCCTTATCACGAAAACGAGATTTTAGCTTATATTGTTACATGTTTGTTAAATATGAAGGTTGAACATGTCCGTCGATGTCCCTTGATGCGAAACATGATATGTGAACCTATTTGGTTTGAAATTCGGTAAAATGAAAGTATTGAAATGACCCTTGTCGCGAAAATGAAATGTTAGCCTATGTGGTTAGAAGTTTGATAAACAGTGAACTTGTCCCTCGATGTCCCTTGATGTGAAACATGATATGTGAACCTATTTGGTTTTATATTCGGAAAAATGAAAGTATTGGAATGACTTTGAGTTTATTGCCTATATGGTTAGAAGTTTGATAAAGGTTGAACTTGTCCCTCGATCTCCCTTGATACGAAACATGATATGTGAACCTATTTGGTTTTGTATTCGGCAAAATGAAATTATTTGAATGACCATTGTCCCAAAAATGAGATTTTAGCCTATATGGTTAAAAGTTTGATAAATATTAATGTTGAATTTGTCCCTCGATGTCCTTTATTGCGTAACATAATATTTGAACCAATTTCGTTTTAAATTTAGTAAATAGAAAGTAATGAGATGACCCTTATCACGAAAACGAGATTTTAGCTTATATTGTTACATGTTTGTTAAATATGAAGGTTGAACATGTCCCTCGATGTCCCTTGATGCGAAACATGATATGTGAACATATTTGGTTTGAATTTCGATAAAATGAAAGTATTGAAATGACCCTTGTCGCGAAAATGAAATGTTAGCCTATGTGGTTAGAAGTTTGATAAACAGTGAGCTTGTCCCTCGATGTCCCTTGATGCGAAACATGATATGTGAACCTATTTGGTTTCATATTCGGAAAAATGAGAGTATTGGAATGACTTTGTCGCGAAAATGAGATTTTAGCCTATATGGTTAGAAGTTTGATAAAGGTTGAACTTGTCCCTCGATCTCCCTTGATACGAAACATGATATGTGAACCTATTTGGTTTTGTATTCGGCAAAATGAAATTATTTGAATGACCATTGTCCCAAAAATGAGATTTTAGCCTATATGGTTAAAAGTTTGATAAATATTAATGTTGAATTTGTCCCTCGATGTCCTTTATTGCGTAACATAATATTTGAACCAATTTCGTTTTAAATTTGGTAAACAGAAAGTCATGAGATGACCCTTATCACGAAAACGAGATTTTAGCTTATATTGTTACATGTTTGTTAAATATGAAGGTTGAACATGTCCCTCGATGTCCCTTGATGCGAAACATGATATGTGAACATATTTGGTTTGAATTTCGGTAAAATGAAAGTATTGAAATGACCCTTGTCGCGAAAATGAAATGTTAGCCTATGTGGTTAGAAGTTTGATAAACAGTGAGCTTGTCCCTCGATGTCCCTTGATGCGAAACATGATATGTGAACCTATTTGGTTTCATATTCGGAAAAATGAAAGTATTGGAATGACTTTGTCGTGAAAATGAGATTTTAGCCTATATGGTTAGAAGTTTGATAAAGGTTGAACTTGTCCCTCGATCTCCCTTGATACAAAACATGATATGTGAACCTATTTGGTTTTGTATTCGGCAAAATGAAATTATTTGAATGACCATTGTCCCAAAAATGAGATTTTAGCCTATATGGTTAAAAGTTTGATAAATATTAATGTTGAATTTGTCCCTTGATGTCCTTTATTGCGTAACATAATATTTGAACCAATTTCGTTGTACATTTGGTAAACAGAAAGTCATGAGATGACCCTTATCACGAAAACGAGATTTTAGCTTATATTGTTACATGTTTGTTAAATATGAAGGTTGAACATGTCCCTCGATGTCCCTTGATGCGAAACATGATATGTGAACCTATTTGGTTTGAAATTCGGTAAAATGAAAGTATTGAAATGACCCTTGTCGCGAAAATGAAATGTTAGCCTATGTGGTTAGAAGTTTGATAAACAGTGAACTTGTCCCTCGATGTCCCTTGATGTGAAACATGATATGTGAACCTATTTGGTTTTATATTCGGAAAAATGAAAGTATTGGAATGACTTTGAGTTTATTGCCTATATGGTTAGAAGTTTGATAAAGGTTGAACTTGTCCCTCGATCTCCCTTGATACGAAACATGATATGTGAACCTATTTGGTTTTGTATTCGGCAAAATGAAATTATTTGAATGACCATTGTCCCAAAAATGAGATTTTAGCCTATATGGTTAAAAGTTTGATAAATATTAATGTTGAATTTGTCCCTCGATGTCCTTTATTGCGTAACATAATATTTGAACCAATTTCGTTTTAAATTTAGTAAATAGAAAGTAATGAGATGACCCTTATCACGAAAACGAGATTTTAGCTTATATTGTTACATGTTTGTTAAATATGAAGGTTGAACATGTCCCTCGATGTCCCTTGATGCGAAACATGATATGTGAACATATTTGGTTTGAATTTCGATAAAATGAAAGTATTGAAATGACCCTTGTCGCGAAAATGAAATGTTAGCCTATGTGGTTAGAAGTTTGATAAACAGTGAGCTTGTCCCTCGATGTCCCTTGATGCGAAACATGATATGTGAACCTATTTGGTTTCATATTCGGAAAAATGAAAGTATTGGAATGACTTTGTCGCGAAAATGAGATTTTAGCCTATATGGTTAGAAGTTTGATAAAGGTTGACCTTGTCCCTCGATCTCCCTTGATACAAAACATGATATGTGAACCTATTTGGTTTTGTATTCGGCAAAATGAAATTATTTGAATGACCATTGTCCCAAAAATGAGATTTTAGCCTATATGGTTAAAAGTTTGATAAATATTAATGTTGAATTTGTCCCTCGATGTCCTTTATTGCGTAACATAATATTTGAACCAATTTCGTTGTAAATTTGGTAAACAGAAAGTCATGAGATGACCCTTATCACGAAAACGAGATTTTAGCTTATATTGTTACATGTTTGTTAAATATGAAGGTTGAACATGTCCCTCGATGTCCCTTGATGCGAAACATGATATGTGAACCTATTTGGTTTGAAATTCGGTAAAATGAAAGTATTGTAATGACCCTTGTCGCGAAAATGAAATGTTAGCCTATGTGGTTAGAAGTTTGATAAACAGTGAACTTGTCCCTCGATGTCCCTTGATGTGAAACATGATATGTGAACCTATTTGGTTTTATATTCGGAAAAATGAAAGTATTGGAATGACTTTGAGTTTATTGCCTATATGGTTAGAAGTTTGATAAAGGTTGAACTTGTCCCTCGATCTCCCTTGATACGAAACATGATATGTGAACCTATTTGGTTTTGTATTCGGGAAAATGAAATTATTTGAATGACCATTGTCCCAAAAATGAGATTTTAGCCTATATGGTTAAAAGTTTGATAAATATTAATGTTGAATTTGTCCCTCGATGTCCTTTATTGCGTAACATAATATTTGAACCAATTTCGTTTTAAATTTAGTAAATAGAAAGTAATGAGATGACCCTTATCACGAAAACGAGATTTTAGCTTATATTGTTACATGTTTGTTAAATATGAAGGTTGAACATGTCCCTCGATGTCCCTTGATGCGAAACATGATATGTGAACATATTTGGTTTGAATTTTGATAAAATGAAAGTATTGAAATGACCCTTGTCGCGAAAATGAAATGTTAGCCTATGTGGTTAGAAGTTTGATAAACAGTGAGCTTGTCCCTCGATGTCCCTTGATGCGAAACATGATATGTGAACCTATTTGGTTTCATATTCGGAAAAATGAAAGTATTGGAATGACTTTGTCGCGAAAATGAGATTTTAGCCTATATGGTTAGAAGTTTGATAAAGGTTGAACTTGTCCCTCGATCTCCCTTGATACGAAACATGATATGTGAACCTATTTGGTTTTGTATTCGGCAAAATGAAATTATTTGAATGACCATTGTCCCAAAAATGAGATTTTAGCCTATATGGTTAAAAGTTTGATAAATATTAATGTTGAATTTGTCCCTCGATGTCCTTTATTGCGTAACATAATATTTGAACCAATTTCGTTTTAAATTTGGTAAACAGAAAGTCATGAGATGACCCTTATCACGAAAACGAGATTTTAGCTTATATTGTTACATGTTTGTTAAATATGAAGGTTGAACATGTCCCTCGATGTCCCTTGATGCGAAACATGATATGTGAACATATTTGGTTTGAATTTCGGTAAAATGAAAGTATTGAAATGACCCTTGTCGCGAAAATGAAATGTTAGCCTATGTGGTTAGAAGTTTGATAAACAGTGAGCTTGTCCCTCGATGTCCCTTGATGCGAAACATGATATGTGAACCTATTTGGTTTCATATTCGGAAAAATGAAAGTATTGGAATGACTTTGTCGCGAAAATGAGATTTTAGCCTATATGGTTAGAAGTTTGATAAAGGTTGAACTTGTCCCTCGATCTCCCTTGATACGAAACATGATATGTGAACCTATTTGGTTTTGTATTCGGCAAAATGAAATTATTTGAATGACCATTGTCCCAAAAATGAGATTTTAGCCTATATGGTTAAAAGTTTGATAAATATTAATGTTGAATTTGTCCCTCGATGTCCTTTATTGCGTAACATAATATTTGAACCAATTTCGTTGTAAATTTGGTAAACAGAAAGTCATGAGATGACCCTTATCACGAAAACGAGATTTTAGCTTATATTGTTACATGTTTGTTAAATATGAAGGTTGAACATGTCCCTCGATGTCCCTTGATGCGAAACATGATATGTGAACCTATTTGGTTTGAAATTCGGTAAAATGAAAGTATTGAAATGACCCTTGTCGCGAAAATGAAATGTTAGCCTATGTGGTTAGAAGTTTGATAAACAGTGAACTTGTCCCTCGATGTCCCTTGATGTGAAACATGATATGTGAACCTATTTGGTTTTATATTCGGAAAAATGAAAGTATTGGAATGACTTTGAGTTTATTGCCTATATGGTTAGAAGTTTGATAAAGGTTGAACTTGTCCCTCGATCTCCCTTGATACGAAACATGATATGTGAACCTATTTGGTTTTGTATTCGGGAAAATGAAATTATTTGAATGACCATTGTCCCAAAAATGAGATTTTAGCCTATATGGTTAAAAGTTTGATAAATATTAATGTTGAATTTGTCCCTCGATGTCCTTTATTGCGTAACATAATATTTGAACCAATTTCGTTTTAAATTTAGTAAATAGAAAGTAATGAGATGACCCTTATCACGAAAACGAGATTTTAGCTTATATTGTTACATGTTTGTTAAATATGAAGGTTGACCATGTCCCTCGATGTCCCTTGATGCGAAACATGATATGTGAACATATTTGGTTTGAATTTTGATAAAATGAAAGTATTGAAATGACCCTTGTCGCGAAAATGAAATGTTAGCCTATGTGGTTAGAAGTTTGATAAACAGTGAGCTTGTCCCTCGATGTCCCTTGATGCGAAACATGATATGTGAACCTATTTGGTTTCATATTCGGAAAAATGAAAGTATTGGAATGACTTTGTCGCGAAAATGAGATTTTAGCCTATATGGTTAGAAGTTTGATAAAGGTTGAGCTTGTCCCTCGATCTCCCTTGATACGAAACATGATATGTGAACCTATTTGGTTTTGTATTCGGCAAAATGAAATTATTTGAATGACCATTGTCCCAAAAATGAGATTTTAGCCTATATGGTTAAAAGTTTGATAAATATTAATGTTGAATTTGTCCCTCGATGTCCTTTATTGCGTAACATAATATTTGAACCAATTTCGTTTTAAATTTGGTAAACAGAAAGTCATGAGATGACCCTTATCACGAAAACGAGATTTTAGCTTATATTGTTACATGTTTGTTAAATATGAAGGTTGAACATGTCCCTCGATGTCCCTTGATGCGAAACATGATATGTGAACATATTTGGTTTGAATTTCGGTAAAATGAAAGTATTGAAATGACCCTTGTCGCGAAAATGAAATGTTAGCCTATGTGGTTAGAAGTTTGATAAACAGTGAGCTTGTCCCTCGATGTCCCTTGATGCGAAACATGATATGTGAACCTATTTGGTTTCATATTCGGAAAAATGAAAGTATTGGAATGACTTTGTCGCGAAAATGAGATTTTAGCCTATATGGTTAGAAGTTTGATAAAGGTTGAACTTGTCCCTCGATCTCCCTTGATACAAAACATGATATGTGAACCTATTTGGTTTTGAATTCGGCAAAATGAAATTATTTGAATGACCATTGTCCCAAAAATGAGATTTTAGCCTATATGGTTAAAAGTTTGATAAATATTAATGTTGAATTTGTCCCTTGATGTCCTTTATTGCGTAACATAATATTTGAACCAATTTCGTTGTACATTTGGTAAACAGAAAGTCATGAGATGACCCTTATCACGAAAACGAGATTTTAGCTTATATTGTTACATGTTTGTTAAATATGAAGGTTGAACATGTCCCTCGATGTCCCTTGATGCGAAACATGATATGTGAACCTATTTGGTTTGAAATTCGGTAAAATGAAAGTATTGAAATGACCCTTGTCGCGAAAATGAAATGTTAGCCTATGTGGTTAGAAGTTTGATAAACAGTGAACTTGTCCCTCGATGTCCCTTGATGTGAAACATGATATGTGAACCTATTTGGTTTTATATTCGGAAAAATGAAAGTATTGGAATGACTTTGAGTTTATTGCCTATATGGTTAGAAGTTTGATAAAGGTTGAACTTGTCCCTCGATCTCCCTTGATACGAAACATGATATGTGAACCTATTTGGTTTTGTATTCGGCAAAATGAAATTATTTGAATGACCATTGTCCCAAAAATGAGATTTTAGCCTATATGGTTAAAAGTTTGATAAATATTAATGTTGAATTTGTCCCTCGATGTCCTTTATTGCGTAACATAATATTTGAACCAATTTCGTTTTAAATTTAGTAAATAGAAAGTAATGAGATGACCCTTATCACGAAAACGAGATTTTAGCTTATATTGTTACATGTTTGTTAAATATGAAGGTTGAACATGTCCCTCGATGTCCCTTGATGCGAAACATGATATGTGAACATATTTGGTTTGAATTTCGATAAAATGAAAGTATTGAAATGACCCTTGTCGCGAAAATGAAATGTTAGCCTATGTGGTTAGAAGTTTGATAAACAGTGAGCTTGTCCCTCGATGTCCCTTGATGCGAAACATGATATGTGAACCTATTTGGTTTCATATTCGGAAAAATGAAAGTATTGGAATGACTTTGTCGCGAAAATGAGATTTTAGCCTATATGGTTAGAAGTTTGATAAAGGTTGACCTTGTCCCTCGATCTCCCTTGATACAAAACATGATATGTGAACCTATTTGGTTTTGTATTCGGCAAAATGAAATTATTTGAATGACCATTGTCCCAAAAATGAGATTTTAGCCTATATGGTTAAAAGTTTGATAAATATTAATGTTGAATTTGTCCCTCGATGTCCTTTATTGCGTAACATAATATTTGAACCAATTTCGTTGTAAATTTGGTAAACAGAAAGTCATGAGATGACCCTTATCACGAAAACGAGATTTTAGCTTATATTGTTACATGTTTGTTAAATATGAAGGTTGAACATGTCCCTCGATGTCCCTTGATGCGAAACATGATATGTGAACCTATTTGGTTTGAAATTCGGTAAAATGAAAGTATTGAAATGACCCTTGTCGCGAAAATGAAATGTTAGCCTATGTGGTTAGAAGTTTGATAAACAGTGAACTTGTCCCTCGATGTCCCTTGATGTGAAACATGATATGTGAACCTATTTGGTTTTATATTCGGAAAAATGAAAGTATTGGAATGACTTTGAGTTTATTGCCTATATGGTTAGAAGTTTGATAAAGGTTGAACTTGTCCCTCGATCTCCCTTGATACGAAACATGATATGTGAACCTATTTGGTTTTGTATTCGGGAAAATGAAATTATTTGAATGACCATTGTCCCAAAAATGAGATTTTAGCCTATATGGTTAAAAGTTTGATAAATATTAATGTTGAATTTGTCCCTCGATGTCCTTTATTGCGTAACATAATATTTGAACCAATTTCGTTTTAAATTTAGTAAATAGAAAGTAATGAGATGACCCTTATCACGAAAACGAGATTTTAGCTTATATTGTTACATGTTTGTTAAATATGAAGGTTGAACATGTCCCTCGATGTCCCTTGATGCGAAACATGATATGTGAACATATTTGGTTTGAATTTTGATAAAATGAAAGTATTGAAATGACCCTTGTCGCGAAAATGAAATGTTAGCCTATGTGGTTAGAAGTTTGATAAACAGTGAGCTTGTCCCTCGATGTCCCTTGATGCGAAACATGATATGTGAACCTATTTGGTTTCATATTCGGAAAAATGAAAGTATTGGAATGACTTTGTCGCGAAAATGAGATTTTAGCCTATATGGTTAGAAGTTTGATAAAGGTTGAACTTGTCCCTCGATCTCCCTTGATACGAAACATGATATGTGAACCTATTTGGTTTTGTATTCGGCAAAATGAAATTATTTGAATGACCATTGTCCCAAAAATGAGATTTTAGCCTATATGGTTAAAAGTTTGATAAATATTAATGTTGAATTTGTCCCTCGATGTCCTTTATTGCGTAACATAATATTTGAACCAATTTCGTTTTAAATTTGGTAAACAGAAAGTCATGAGATGACCCTTATCACGAAAACGAGATTTTAGCTTATATTGTTACATGTTTGTTAAATATGAAGGTTGAACATGTCCCTCGATGTCCCTTGATGCGAAACATGATATGTGAACATATTTGGTTTGAATTTCGGTAAAATGAAAGTATTGAAATGACCCTTGTCGCGAAAATGAAATGTTAGCCTATGTGGTTAGAAGTTTGATAAACAGTGAGCTTGTCCCTCGATGTCCCTTGATGCGAAACATGATATGTGAACCTATTTGGTTTCATATTCGGAAAAATGAAAGTATTGGAATGACTTTGTCGCGAAAATGAGATTTTAGCCTATATGGTTAGAAGTTTGATAAAGGTTGAACTTGTCCCTCGATCTCCCTTGATACGAAACATGATATGTGAACCTATTTGGTTTTGTATTCGGCAAAATGAAATTATTTGAATGACCATTGTCCCAAAAATGAGATTTTAGCCTATATGGTTAAAAGTTTGATAAATATTAATGTTGAATTTGTCCCTCGATGTCCTTTATTGCGTAACATAATATTTGAACCAATTTCGTTGTAAATTTGGTAAACAGAAAGTCATGAGATGACCCTTATCACGAAAACGAGATTTTAGCTTATATTGTTACATGTTTGTTAAATATGAAGGTTGAACATGTCCCTCGATGTCCCTTGATGCGAAACATGATATGTGAACCTATTTGGTTTGAAATTCGGTAAAATGAAAGTATTGAAATGACCCTTGTCGCGAAAATGAAATGTTAGCCTATGTGGTTAGAAGTTTGATAAACAGTGAACTTGTCCCTCGATGTCCCTTGATGTGAAACATGATATGTGAACCTATTTGGTTTTATATTCGGAAAAATGAAAGTATTGGAATGACTTTGAGTTTATTGCCTATATGGTTAGAAGTTTGATAAAGGTTGAACTTGTCCCTCGATCTCCCTTGATACGAAACATGATATGTGAACCTATTTGGTTTTGTATTCGGGAAAATGAAATTATTTGAATGACCATTGTCCCAAAAATGAGATTTTAGCCTATATGGTTAAAAGTTTGATAAATATTAATGTTGAATTTGTCCCTCGATGTCCTTTATTGCGTAACATAATATTTGAACCAATTTCGTTTTAAATTTAGTAAATAGAAAGTAATGAGATGACCCTTATCACGAAAACGAGATTTTAGCTTATATTGTTACATGTTTGTTAAATATGAAGGTTGAACATGTCCCTCGATGTCCCTTGATGCGAAACATGATATGTGAACATATTTGGTTTGAATTTTGATAAAATGAAAGTATTGAAATGACCCTTGTCGCGAAAATGAAATGTTAGCCTATGTGGTTAGAAGTTTGATAAACAGTGAGCTTGTCCCTCGATGTCCCTTGATGCGAAACATGATATGTGAACCTATTTGGTTTCATATTCGGAAAAATGAAAGTATTGGAATGACTTTGTCGCGAAAATGAGATTTTAGCCTATATGGTTAGAAGTTTGATAAAGGTTGAGCTTGTCCCTCGATCTCCCTTGATACGAAACATGATATGTGAACCTATTTGGTTTTGTATTCGGCAAAATGAAATTATTTGAATGACCATTGTCCCAAAAATGAGATTTTAGCCTATATGGTTAAAAGTTTGATAAATATTAATGTTGAATTTGTCCCTCGATGTCCTTTATTGCGTAACATAATATTTGAACCAATTTCGTTTTAAATTTGGTAAACAGAAAGTCATGAGATGACCCTTATCACGAAAACGAGATTTTAGCTTATATTGTTACATGTTTGTTAAATATGAAGGTTGAACATGTCCCTCGATGTCCCTTGATGCGAAACATGATATGTGAACATATTTGGTTTGAATTTCGGTAAAATGAAAGTATTGAAATGACCCTTGTCGCGAAAATGAAATGTTAGCCTATGTGGTTAGAAGTTTGATAAACAGTGAGCTTGTCCCTCGATGTCCCTTGATGCGAAACATGATATGTGAACCTATTTGGTTTCATATTCGGAAAAATGAAAGTATTGGAATGACTTTGTCGCGAAAATGAGATTTTAGCCTATATGGTTAGAAGTTTGATAAAGGTTGAACTTGTCCCTCGATCTCCCTTGATACAAAACATGATATGTGAACCTATTTGGTTTTGTATTCGGCAAAATGAAATTATTTGAATGACCATTGTCCCAAAAATGAGATTTTAGCCTATATGGTTAAAAGTTTGATAAATATTAATGTTGAATTTGTCCCTTGATGTCCTTTATTGCGTAACATAATATTTGAACCAATTTCGTTGTACATTTGGTAAACAGAAAGTCATGAGATGACCCTTATCACGAAAACGAGATTTTAGCTTATATTGTTACATGTTTGTTAAATATGAAGGTTGAACATGTCCCTCGATGTCCCTTGATGCGAAACATGATATGTGAACCTATTTGGTTTGAAATTCGGTAAAATGAAAGTATTGAAATGACCCTTGTCGCGAAAATGAAATGTTAGCCTATGTGGTTAGAAGTTTGATAAACAGTGAACTTGTCCCTCGATGTCCCTTGATGTGAAACATGATATGTGAACCTAT
This sequence comes from Medicago sativa, assembly GCF_051527215.1. Classification (NCBI taxonomy): domain Eukaryota; kingdom Viridiplantae; phylum Streptophyta; class Magnoliopsida; order Fabales; family Fabaceae; genus Medicago; species Medicago sativa. The sequence continues at coordinate 49,080,408 of NC_140754.1, read as the reverse complement.
TTGGTTTTATATTCGGAAAAATGAAAGTATTGGAATGACTTTGAGTTTATTGCCTATATGGTTAGAAGTTTGATAAAGGTTGAACTTGTCCCTCGATCTCCCTTGATACGAAACATGATATGTGAACCTATTTGGTTTTGTATTCGGCAAAATGAAATTATTTGAATGACCATTGTCCCAAAAATGAGATTTTAGCCTATATGGTTAAAAGTTTGATAAATATTAATGTTGAATTTGTCCCTCGATGTCCTTTATTGCGTAACATAATATTTGAACCAATTTCGTTTTAAATTTAGTAAATAGAAAGTAATGAGATGACCCTTATCACGAAAACGAGATTTTAGCTTATATTGTTACATGTTTGTTAAATATGAAGGTTGAACATGTCCCTCGATGTCCCTTGATGCGAAACATGATATGTGAACATATTTGGTTTGAATTTCGATAAAATGAAAGTATTGAAATGACCCTTGTCGCGAAAATGAAATGTTAGCCTATGTGGTTAGAAGTTTGATAAACAGTGAGCTTGTCCCTCGATGTCCCTTGATGCGAAACATGATATGTGAACCTATTTGGTTTCATATTCGGAAAAATGAAAGTATTGGAATGACTTTGTCGCGAAAATGAGATTTTAGCCTATATGGTTAGAAGTTTGATAAAGGTTGAACTTGTCCCTCGATCTCCCTTGATACGAAACATGATATGTGAACCTATTTGGTTTTGTATTCGGCAAAATGAAATTATTTGAATGACCATTGTCCCAAAAATGAGATTTTAGCCTATATGGTTAAAAGTTTGATAAATATTAATGTTGAATTTGTCCCTCGATGTCCTTTATTGCGTAACATAATATTTGAACCAATTTCGTTGTAAATTTGGTAAACAGAAAGTCATGAGATGACCCTTATCACGAAAACGAGATTTTAGCTTATATTGTTACATGTTTGTTAAATATGAAGGTTGAACATGTCCCTCGATGTCCCTTGATGCGAAACATGATATGTGAACATATTTGGTTTGAATTTTGATAAAATGAAAGTATTGAAATGACCCTTGTCGCGAAAATGAAATGTTAGCCTATGTGGTTAGAAGTTTGATAAACAGTGAGCTTGTCCCTCGATGTCCCTTGATGCGAAACATGATATGTGAACCTATTTGGTTTCATATTCGGAAAAATGAAAGTATTGGAATGACTTTGTCGCGAAAATGAGATTTTAGCCTATATGGTTAGAAGTTTGATAAAGGTTGAGCTTGTCCCTCGATCTCCCTTGATACGAAACATGATATGTGAACCTATTTGGTTTTGTATTCGGCAAAATGAAATTATTTGAATGACCATTGTCCCAAAAATGAGATTTTAGCCTATATGGTTAAAAGTTTGATAAATATTAATGTTGAATTTGTCCCTCGATGTCCTTTATTGCGTAACATAATATTTGAACCAATTTCGTTTTAAATTTGGTAAACAGAAAGTCATGAGATGACCCTTATCACGAAAACGAGATTTTAGCTTATATTGTTACATGTTTGTTAAATATGAAGGTTGAACATGTCCCTCGATGTCCCTTGATGCGAAACATGATATGTGAACATATTTGGTTTGAATTTCGGTAAAATGAAAGTATTGAAATGACCCTTGTCGCGAAAATGAAATGTTAGCCTATGTGGTTAGAAGTTTGATAAACAGTGAGCTTGTCCCTCGATGTCCCTTGATGCGAAACATGATATGTGAACCTATTTGGTTTCATATTCGGAAAAATGAAAGTATTGGAATGACTTTGTCGCGAAAATGAGATTTTAGCCTATATGGTTAGAAGTTTGATAAAGGTTGAACTTGTCCCTCGATCTCCCTTGATACGAAACATGATATGTGAACCTATTTGGTTTTGTATTCGGCAAAATGAAATTATTTGAATGACCATTGTCCCAAAAATGAGATTTTAGCCTATATGGTTAAAAGTTTGATAAATATTAATGTTGAATTTGTCCCTCGATGTCCTTTATTGCGTAACATAATATTTGAACCAATTTCGTTGTAAATTTGGTAAACAGAAAGTCATGAGATGACCCTTATCACGAAAACGAGATTTTAGCTTATATTGTTACATGTTTGTTAAATATGAAGGTTGAACATGTCCCTCGATGTCCCTTGATGCGAAACATGATATGTGAACCTATTTGGTTTGAAATTCGGTAAAATGAAAGTATTGAAATGACCCTTGTCGCGAAAATGAAATGTTAGCCTATGTGGTTAGAAGTTTGATAAACAGTGAACTTGTCCCTCGATGTCCCTTGATGTGAAACATGATATGTGAACCTATTTGGTTTTATATTCGGAAAAATGAAAGTATTGGAATGACTTTGAGTTTATTGCCTATATGGTTAGAAGTTTGATAAAGGTTGAACTTGTCCCTCGATCTCCCTTGATACGAAACATGATATGTGAACCTATTTGGTTTTGTATTCGGGAAAATGAAATTATTTGAATGACCATTGTCCCAAAAATGAGATTTTAGCCTATATGGTTAAAAGTTTGATAAATATTAATGTTGAATTTGTCCCTCGATGTCCTTTATTGCGTAACATAATATTTGAACCAATTTCGTTTTAAATTTAGTAAATAGAAAGTAATGAGATGACCCTTATCACGAAAACGAGATTTTAGCTTATATTGTTACATGTTTGTTAAATATGAAGGTTGAACATGTCCCTCGATGTCCCTTGATGCGAAACATGATATGTGAACATATTTGGTTTGAATTTTGATAAAATGAAAGTATTGAAATGACCCTTGTCGCGAAAATGAAATGTTAGCCTATGTGGTTAGAAGTTTGATAAACAGTGAGCTTGTCCCTCGATGTCCCTTGATGCGAAACATGATATGTGAACCTATTTGGTTTCATATTCGGAAAAATGAAAGTATTGGAATGACTTTGTCGCGAAAATGAGATTTTAGCCTATATGGTTAGAAGTTTGATAAAGGTTGAGCTTGTCCCTCGATCTCCCTTGATACGAAACATGATATGTGAACCTATTTGGTTTTGTATTCGGCAAAATGAAATTATTTGAATGACCATTGTCCCAAAAATGAGATTTTAGCCTATATGGTTAAAAGTTTGATAAATATTAATGTTGAATTTGTCCCTCGATGTCCTTTATTGCGTAACATAATATTTGAACCAATTTCGTTTTAAATTTGGTAAACAGAAAGTCATGAGATGACCCTTATCACGAAAACGAGATTTTAGCTTATATTGTTACATGTTTGTTAAATATGAAGGTTGAACATGTCCCTCGATGTCCCTTGATGCGAAACATGATATGTGAACATATTTGGTTTGAATTTCGGTAAAATGAAAGTATTGAAATGACCCTTGTCGCGAAAATGAAATGTTAGCCTATGTGGTTAGAAGTTTGATGAACAGTGAGCTTGTCCCTCGATGTCCCTTGATGCAAAACATGATATGTGAACCTATTTGGTTTCATATTCGGAAAAATGAAAGTATTGGAATGACTTTGTCGCGAAAATGAGATTTTAGCCTATATGGTTAGAAGTTTGATAAAGGTTGAACTTGTCCCTCGATCTCCCTTGATACGAAACATGATATGTGAACCTATTTGGTTTTGTATTCGGCAAAATGAAATTATTTGAATGACCATTGTCCCAAAAATGAGATTTTAGCCTATATGGTTAAAAGTTTGATAAATATTAATGTTGAATTTGTCCCTCGATGTCCTTTATTGCGTAACATAATATTTGAACCAATTTCGTTTTAAATTTGGTAAACAGAAAGTCATGAGATGACCCTTATCACGAAAACGAGATTTTAGCTTATATTGTTACATGTTTGTTAAATATGAAGGTTGAACATGTCCCTCGATGTCCCTTGATGCGAAACACGATATGTGAACATATTTGGTTTGAATTTCGGTAAAATGAAACTATTGAAATGACCCTTGTCGCGAAAATGAAATGTTAGCCTATGTGGTTAGAAGTTTGATAAACAGTGAGCTTGTCCCTCGATGTCCCTTGATGCGAAACATGATATGTGAACCTATTTGGTTTCATATTCGGAAAAATGAAAGTATTGGAATGACTTTGTCGCGAAAATGAGATTTTAGCCTATATGGTTAGAAGTTTGGTAAAGGTTGAACTTGTCCCTCGATCTCCCTTGATACGAAACATGATATGTGAACCTATTTGGTTTTGTATTCGGCAAAATGAAATTATTTGAATGACCATTGTCCCAAAAATGAGATTTTAGCCTATATGGTTAAAAGTTTGATAAATATTAATGTTGAATTTGTCCCTCGATGTCCTTTATTGCGTAACATAATATTTGAACCAATTTCGTTGTAAATTTGGTAAACAGAAAGTCATGAGATGACCCTTATCACGAAAACGAGATTTTAGCTTATATTGTTACATGTTTGTTAAATATGAAGGTTGAACATGTCCGTCGATGTCCCTTGATGCGAAACATGATATGTGAACCTATTTGGTTTGAAATTCGGTAAAATGAAAGTATTGAAATGACCCTTGTCGCGAAAATGAAATGTTAGCCTATGTGGTTAGAAGTTTGATAAACAGTGAACTTGTCCCTCGATGTCCCTTGATGTGAAACATGATATGTGAACCTATTTGGTTTTATATTCGGAAAAATGAAAGTATTGGAATGACTTTGAGTTTATTGCCTATATGGTTAGAAGTTTGATAAAGGTTGAACTTGTCCCTCGATCTCCCTTGATACGAAACATGATATGTGAACCTATTTGGTTTTGTATTCGGCAAAATGAAATTATTTGAATGACCATTGTCCCAAAAATGAGATTTTAGCCTATATGGTTAAAAGTTTGATAAATATTAATGTTGAATTTGTCCCTCGATGTCCTTTATTGCGTAACATAATATTTGAACCAATTTCGTTTTAAATTTAGTAAATAGAAAGTAATGAGATGACCCTTATCACGAAAACGAGATTTTAGCTTATATTGTTACATGTTTGTTAAATATGAAGGTTGAACATGTCCCTCGATGTCCCTTGATGCGAAACATGATATGTGAACATATTTGGTTTGAATTTTGATAAAATGAAAGTATTGAAATGACCCTTGTCGCGAAAATGAAATGTTAGCCTATGTGGTTAGAAGTTTGATAAACAGTGAGCTTGTCCCTCGATGTCCCTTGATGCGAAACATGATATGTGAACCTATTTGGTTTCATATTCGGAAAAATGAAAGTATTGGAATGACTTTGTCGCGAAAATGAGATTTTAGCCTATATGGTTAGAAGTTTGATAAAGGTTGAGCTTGTCCCTCGATCTCCCTTGATACGAAACATGATATGTGAACCTATTTGGTTTTGTATTCGGCAAAATGAAATTATTTGAATGACCATTGTCCCAAAAATGAGATTTTAGCCTATATGGTTAAAAGTTTGATAAATATTACTGTTGAATTTGTCCCTCGATGTCCTTTATTGCGTAACATAATATTTGAACCAATTTCGTTTTAAATTTGGTAAACAGAAAGTCATGAGATGACCCTTATCACGAAAACGAGATTTTAGCTTATATTGTTACATGTTTGTTAAATATGAAGGTTGAACATGTCCCTCGATGTCCCTTGATGCGAAACATGATATGTGAACATATTTGGTTTGAATTTCGGTAAAATGAAAGTATTGAAATGACCCTTGTCGCGAAAATGAAATGTTAGCCTATGTGGTTAGAAGTTTGATAAACAGTGAGCTTGTCCCTCGATGTCCCTTGATGCAAAACATGATATGTGAACCTATTTGGTTTCATATTCGGAAAAATGAAAGTATTGGAATGACTTTGTCGCGAAAATGAGATTTTAGCCTATATGGTTAGAAGTTTGATAAAGGTTGAACTTGTCCCTCGATCTCCCTTGATACGAAACATGATATGTGAACCTATTTGGTTTTGTATTCGGCAAAATGAAATTATTTGAATGACCATTGTCCCAAAAATGAGATTTTAGCCTATATGGTTAAAAGTTTGATAAATATTAATGTTGAATTTGTCCCTCGATGTCCTTTATTGCGTAACATAATATTTGAACCAATTTCGTTTTAAATTTGGTAAACAGAAAGTCATGAGATGACCCTTATCACGAAAACGAGATTTTAGCTTATATTGTTACATGTTTGTTAAATATGAAGGTTGAACATGTCCCTCGATGTCCCTTGATGCGAAACATGATATGTGAACATATTTGGTTTGAATTTCGGTAAAATGAAACTATTGAAATGACCCTTGTCGCGAAAATGAAATGTTAGCCTATGTGGTTAGAAGTTTGATAAACAGTGAGCTTGTCCCTCGATGTCCCTTGATGCGAAACATGATATGTGAACCTATTTGGTTTCATATTCGGAAAAATGAAAGTATTGGAATGACTTTGTCGCGAAAATGAGATTTTAGCCTATATGGTTAGAAGTTTGATAAAGGTTGAACTTGTCCCTCGATCTCCCTTGATACGAAACATGATATGTGAACCTATTTGGTTTTGTATTCGGCAAAATGAAATTATTTGAATGACCATTGTCCCAAAAATGAGATTTTAGCCTATATGGTTAAAAGTTTGATAAATATTAATGTTGAATTTGTCCCTCGATGTCCTTTATTGCGTAACATAATATTTGAACCAATTTCGTTGTAAATTTGGTAAACAGAAAGTCATGAGATGACCCTTATCACGAAAACGAGATTTTAGCTTATATTGTTACATGTTTGTTAAATATGAAGGTTGAACATGTCCCTCGATGTCCCTTGATGCGAAACATGATATGTGAACCTATTTGGTTTGAAATTCGGTAAAATGAAAGTATTGAAATGACCCTTGTCGCGAAAATGAAATGTTAGCCTATGTGGTTAGAAGTTTGATAAACAGTGAACTTGTCCCTCGATGTCCCTTGATGTGAAACATGATATGTGAACCTATTTGGTTTTATATTCGGAAAAATGAAAGTATTGGAACGACTTTGAGTTTATTGCCTATATGGTTAGAAGTTTGATAAAGGTTGAACTTGTCCCTCGATCTCCCTTGATACGAAACATGATATGTGAACCTATTTGGTTTTGTATTCGGCAAAATGAAATTATTTGAATGACCATTGTCCCAAAAATGAGATTTTAGCCTATATGGTTAAAAGTTTGATAAATATTAATGTTGAATTTGTCCCTCGATGTCCTTTATTGCGTAACATAATATTTGAACCAATTTCGTTTTAAATTTAGTAAATAGAAAGTAATGAGATGACCCTTATCACGAAAACGAGATTTTAGCTTATATTGTTACATGTTTGTTAAATATGAAGGTTGAACATGTCCCTCGATGTCCCTTGATGCGAAACATGATATGTGAACATATTTGGTTTGAATTTTGATAAAATGAAAGTATTGAAATGACCCTTGTCGCGAAAATGAAATGTTAGCCTATGTGGTTAGAAGTTTGATAAACAGTGAGCTTGTCCCTCGATGTCCCTTGATGTGAAACATGATATGTGAACCTATTTGGTTTCATATTCGGAAAAATGAAAGTATTGGAATGACTTTGTCGCGAAAATGAGATTTTAGCCTATATGGTTAGAAGTTTGATAAAGGTTGAACTTGTCCCTCGATCTCCCTTGATACGAAACATGATATGTGAACCTATTTGGTTTTGTATTCGGCAAAATGAAATTATTTGAATGACCATTGTCCCAAAAATGAGATTTTAGCCTATATGGTTAAAAGTTTGATAAATATTAATGTTGAATTTGTCCCTCGATGTCCTTTATTGCGTAACATAATATTTGAACCAATTTCGTTGTAAATTTGGTAAACAGAAAGTCATGAGATGACCCTTATCACGAAAACGAGATTTTAGCTTATATTGTTACATGTTTGTTAAATATGAAGGTTGAACATGTCCCTCGATGTCCCTTGATGCGAAACATGATATGTGAACCTATTTGGTTTGAAATTCGGTAAAATGAAAGTATTGAAATGACCCTTGTCGCGAAAATGAAATGTTAGCCTATGTGGTTAGAAGTTTGATAAACAGTGAACTTGTCCCTCGATGTCCCTTGATGTGAAACATGATATGTGAACCTATTTGGTTTTATATTCGGAAAAATGAAAGTATTGGAACGACTTTGAGTTTATTGCCTATATGGTTAGAAGTTTGATAAAGGTTGAACTTGTCCCTCGATCTCCCTTGATACGAAACATGATATGTGAACCTATTTGGTTTTGTATTCGGCAAAATGAAATTATTTGAATGACCATTGTCCCAAAAATGAGATTTTAGCCTATATGGTTAAAAGTTTGATAAATATTAATGTTGAATTTGTCCCTCGATGTCCTTTATTGCGTAACATAATATTTGAACCAATTTCGTTTTAAATTTAGTAAATAGAAAGTAATGAGATGACCCTTATCACGAAAACGAGATTTTAGCTTATATTGTTACATGTTTGTTAAATATGAAGGTTGAACATGTCCCTCGATGTCCCTTGATGCGAAACATGATATGTGAACATATTTGGTTTGAATTTTGATAAAATGAAAGTATTGAAATGACCCTTGTCGCGAAAATGAAATGTTAGCCTATGTGGTTAGAAGTTTGATAAACAGTGAGCTTGTCCCTCGATGTCCCTTGATGTGAAACATGATATGTGAACCTATTTGGTTTCATATTCGGAAAAATGAAAGTATTGGAATGACTTTGTCGCGAAAATGAGATTTTAGCCTATATGGTTAGAAGTTTGATAAAGGTTGAGCTTGTCCCTCGATCTCCCTTGATACGAAACATGATATGTGAACCTATTTGGTTTTGTATTCGGCAAAATGAAATTATTTGAATGACCATTGTCCCAAAAATGAGATTTTAGCCTATATGGTTAAAAGTTTGATAAATATTAATGTTGAATTTGTCCCTCGATGTCCTTTATTGCGTAACATAATATTTGAACCAATTTCGTTTTAAATTTGGTAAACAGAAAGTCATGAGATGACCCTTATCACGAAAACGAGATTTTAGCTTATATTGTTACATGTTTGTTAAATATGAAGGTTGAACATGTCCCTCGATGTCCCTTGATGCGAAACATGATATGTGAACATATTTGGTTTGAATTTCGGTAAAATGAAAGTATTGAAATGACCCTTGTCGCGAAAATGAAATGTTAGCCTATGTGGTTAGAAGTTTGATAAACAGTGAGCTTGTCCCTCGATGTCCCTTGATGCAAAACATGATATGTGAACCTATTTGGTTTCATATTCGGAAAAATGAAAGTATTGGAATGACTTTGTCGCGAAAATGAGATTTTAGCCTATATGGTTAGAAGTTTGATAAAGGTTGAACTTGTCCCTCGATCTCCCTTGATACGAAACATGATATGTGAACCTATTTGGTTTTGTATTCGGCAAAATGAAATTATTTGAATGACCATTGTCCCAAAAATGAGATTTTAGCCTATATGGTTAAAAGTTTGATAAATATTAATGTTGAATTTGTCCCTCGATGTCCTTTATTGCGTAACATAATATTTGAACCAATTTCGTTTTAAATTTGGTAAACAGAAAGTCATGAGATGACCCTTATCACGAAAACGAGATTTTAGCTTATATTGTTACATGTTTGTTAAATATGAAGGTTGAACATGTCCCTCGATGTCCCTTGATGCGAAACATGATATGTGAACATATTTGGTTTGAATTTCGGTAAAATGAAACTATTGAAATGACCCTTGTCGCGAAAATGAAATGTTAGCCTATGTGGTTAGAAGTTTGATAAACAGTGAGCTTGTCCCTCGATGTCCCTTGATGCGAAACATGATATGTGAACCTATTTGGTTTCATATTCGGAAAAATGAAAGTATTGGAATGACTTTGTCGCGAAAATGAGATTTTAGCCTATATGGTTAGAAGTTTGATAAAGGTTGAACTTGTCCCTCGATCTCCCTTGATACAAAACATGATATGTGAACCTATTTGGTTTTGTATTCGGCAAAATGAAATTATTTGAATGACCATTGTCCCAAAAATGAGATTTTAGCCTATATGGTTAAAAGTTTGATAAATATTAATGTTGAATTTGTCCCTCGATGTCCTTTATTGCGTAACATAATATTTGAACCAATTTCGTTGTAAATTTGGTAAACAGAAAGTCATGAGATGACCCTTATCACGAAAACGAGATTTTAGCTTATATTGTTACATGTTTGTTAAATATGAAGGTTGAACATGTCCCTCGATGTCCCTTGATGCGAAACATGATATGTGAACCTATTTGGTTTGAAATTCGGTAAAATGAAAGTATTGAAATGACCCTTGTCGCGAAAATGAAATGTTAGCCTATGTGGTTAGAAGTTTGATAAACAGTGAACTTGTCCCTCGATGTCCCTTGATGTGAAACATGATATGTGAACCTATTTGGTTTTATATTCGGAAAAATGAAAGTATTGGAATGACTTTGAGTTTATTGCCTATATGGTTAGAAGTTTGATAAAGGTTGAACTTGTCCCTCGATCTCCCTTGATACGAAACATGATATGTGAACCTATTTGGTTTTGTATTCGGCAAAATGAAATTATTTGAATGACCATTGTCCCAAAAATGAGATTTTAGCCTATATGGTTAAAAGTTTGATAAATATTAATGTTGAATTTGTCCCTCGATGTCCTTTATTGCGTAACATAATATTTGAACCAATTTCGTTTTAAATTTAGTAAATAGAAAGTAATGAGATGACCCTTATCACGAAAACGAGATTTTAGCTTATATTGTTACATGTTTGTTAAATATGAAGGTTGAACATGTCCCTCGATGTCCCTTGATGCGAAACATGATATGTGAACATATTTGGTTTGAATTTTGATAAAATGAAAGTATTGAAATGACCCTTGTCGCGAAAATGAAATGTTAGCCTATGTGGTTAGAAGTTTGATAAACAGTGAGCTTGTCCCTCGATGTCCCTTGATGCGAAACATGATATGTGAACCTATTTGGTTTCATATTCGGAAAAATGAAAGTATTGGAATGACTTTGTCGCGAAAATGAGATTTTAGCCTATATGGTTAGAAGTTTGATAAAGGTTGAGCTTGTCCCTCGATCTCCCTTGATACGAAACATGATATGTGAACCTATTTGGTTTTGTATTCGGCAAAATGAAATTATTTGAATGACCATTGTCCCAAAAATGAGATTTTAGCCTATATGGTTAAAAGTTTGATAAATATTAATGTTGAATTTGTCCCTCGATGTCCTTTATTGCGTAACATAATATTTGAACCAATTTCGTTTTAAATTTGGTAAACAGAAAGTCATGAGATGACCCTTATCACGAAAACGAGATTTTAGCTTATATTGTTACATGTTTGTTAAATATGAAGGTTGAACATGTCCCTCGATGTCCCTTGATGCGAAACATGATATGTGAACATATTTGGTTTGAATTTCGGTAAAATGAAAGTATTGAAATGACCCTTGTCGCGAAAATGAAATGTTAGCCTATGTGGTTAGAAGTTTGATAAACAGTGAGCTTGTCCCTCGATGTCCCTTGATGCAAAACATGATATGTGAACCTATTTGGTTTCATATTCGGAAAAATGAAAGTATTGGAATGACTTTGTCGCGAAAATGAGATTTTAGCCTATATGGTTAGAAGTTTGATAAAGGTTGAACTTGTCCCTCGATCTCCCTTGATACGAAACATGATATGTGAACCTATTTGGTTTTGTATTCGGCAAAATGAAATTATTTGAATGACCATTGTCCCAAAAATGAGATTTTAGCCTATATGGTTAAAAGTTTGATAAATATTAATGTTGAATTTGTCCCTCGATGTCCTTTATTGCGTAACATAATATTTGAACCAATTTCGTTTTAAATTTGGTAAACAGAAAGTCATGAGATGACCCTTATCACGAAAATGAGATTTTAGCTTATATTGTTACATGTTTGTTAAATATGAAGGTTGAACATGTCCCTCGATGTCCCTTGATGCGAAACATGATATGTGAACATATTTGGTTTGAATTTCGGTAAAATGAAACTATTGAAATGACCCTTGTCGCGAAAATGAAATGTTAGCCTATGTGGTTAGAAGTTTGATAAACAGTGAGCTTGTCCCTCGATGTCCCTTGATGCGAAACATGATATGTGAACCTATTTGGTTTCATATTCGGAAAAATGAAAGTATTGGAATGACTTTGTCGCGAAAATGAGATTTTAGCCTATATGGTTAGAAGTTTGATAAAGGTTGAACTTGTCCCTCGATCTCCCTTGATACGAAACATGATATCTGAACCTATTTGGTTTTGTATTCGGCAAAATGAAATTATTTGAATGACCATTGTCCCAAAAATGAGATTTTAGCCTATATGGTTAAAAGTTTGATAAATATTAATGTTGAATTTGTCCCTCGATGTCCTTTATTGCGTAACATAATATTTGAACCAATTTCGTTGTAAATTTGGTAAACAGAAAGTCATGAGATGACCCTTATCACGAAAACGAGATTTTAGCTTATATTGTTACATGTTTGTTAAATATGAAGGTTGAACATGTCCCTCGATGTCCCTTGATGCGAAACATGATATGTGAACCTATTTGGTTTGAAATTCGGTAAAATGAAAGTATTGAAATGACCCTTGTCGCGAAAATGAAATGTTAGCCTATGTGGTTAGAAGTTTGATAAACAGTGAACTTGTCCCTCGATGTCCCTTGATGTGAAACATGATATGTGAACCTATTTGGTTTTATATTCGGAAAAATGAAAGTATTGGAATGACTTTGAGTTTATTGCCTATATGGTTAGAAGTTTGATAAAGGTTGAACTTGTCCCTCGATCTCCCTTGATACGAAACATGATATGTGAACCTATTTGGTTTTGTATTCGGCAAAATGAAATTATTTGAATGACCATTGTCCCAAAAATGAGATTTTAGCATATATGGTTAAAAGTTTGATAAATATTAATGTTGAATTTGTCCCTCGATGTCCTTTATTGCGTAACATAATATTTGAACCAATTTCGTTTTAAATTTAGTAAATAGAAAGTAATGAGATGACCCTTATCACGAAAACGAGATTTTAGCTTATATTGTTACATGTTTGTTAAATATGAAGGTTGAACATGTCCCTCGATGTCCCTTGATGCGAAACATGATATGTGAACATATTTGGTTTGAATTTTGATAAAATGAAAGTATTGAAATGACCCTTGTCGCGAAAATGAAATGTTAGCCTATGTGGTTAGAAGGTTGATAAACAGTGAGCTTGTCCCTCGATGTCCCTTGATGCGAAACATGATATGTGAACCTATTTGGTTTCATATTCGGAAAAATGAAAGTATTGGAATGACTTTGTCGCGAAAATGAGATTTTAGCCTATATGGTTAGAAGTTTGATAAAGGTTGAGCTTGTCCCTCGATCTCCCTTGATACGAAACATGATATGTGAACCTATTTGGTTTTGTATTCGGCAAAATGAAATTATTTGAATGACCATTGTCCCAAAAATGAGATTTTAGCCTATATGGTTAAAAGTTTGATAAATATTAATGTTGAATTTGTCCCTCGATGTCCTTTATTGCGTAACATAATATTTGAACCAATTTCGTTTTAAATTTGGTAAACAGAAAGTCATGAGATGACCCTTATCACGAAAACGAGATTTTAGCTTATATTGTTACATGTTTGTTAAATATGAAGGTTGAACATGTCCCTCGATGTCCCTTGATGCGAAACATGATATGTGAACATATTTGGTTTGAATTTCGGTAAAATGAAAGTATTGAAATGACCCTTGTCGCGAAAATGAAATGTTAGCCTATGTGGTTAGAAGTTTGATGAACAGTGAGCTTGTCCCTCGATGTCCCTTGATGCAAAACATGATATGTGAACCTATTTGGTTTCATATTCGGAAAAATGAAAGTATTGGAATGACTTTGTCGCGAAAATGAGAGTTTAGCCTATATGGTTAGAAGTTTGATAAAGGTTGAACTTGTCCCTCGATCTCCCTTGATACGAAACATGATATGTGAACCTATTTGGTTTTGTATTCGGCAAAATGAAATTATTTGAATGACCATTGTCCCAAAAATGAGATTTTAGCCTATATGGTTAAAAGTTTGATAAATATTAATGTTGAATTTGTCCCTCGATGTCCTTTATTGCGTAACATAATATTTGAACCAATTTCTTTTTAAATTTGGTAAACAGAAAGTCATGAGATGACCCTTATCACGAAAACGAGATTTTAGCTTATATTGTTACATGTTTGTTAAATATGAAGGTTGAACATGTCCCTCGATGTCCCTTGATGCGAAACATGATATGTGAACATATTTGGTTTGAATTTCGGTAAAATGAAAGTATTGAAATGACCCTTGTCGCGAAAATGAAATGTTAGCCTATGTGGTTAGAAGTTTGATAAACAGTGAGCTTGTCCCTCGATGTCCCTTGATGCAAAACATGATATGTGAACCTATTTGGTTTCATATTCGGAAAAATGAAAGTATTGGAATGACTTTGTCGCGAAAATGAGATTTTAGCCTATATGGTTAGAAGTTTGATAAAGGTTGAACTTGTCCCTCGATCTCCCTTGATACGAAACATGATATGTGAACCTATTTGGTTTTGTATTCGGCAAAATGAAATTATTTGAATGACCATTGTCCCAAAAATGAGATTTTAGCCTATATGGTTAAAAGTTTGATAAATATTAATGTTGAATTTGTCCCTCGATGTCCTTTATTGCGTAACATAATATTTGAACCAATTTCGTTTTAAATTTGGTAAACAGAAAGTCATGAGATGACCCTTATCACGAAAACGAGATTTTAGCTTATATTGTTACATGTTTGTTAAATATGAAGGTTGAACATGTCCCTCGATGTCCCTTGATGCGAAACATGATATGTGAACATATTTGGTTTGAATTTCGGTAAAATGAAACTATTGAAATGACCCTTGTCGCGAAAATGAAATGTTAGCCTATGTGGTTAGAAGTTTGATAAACAGTGAGCTTGTCCCTCGATGTCCCTTGATGCGAAACATGATATGTGAACCTATTTGGTTTCATATTCGGAAAAATGAAAGTATTGGAATGACTTTGTCGCGAAAATGAGATTTTAGCCTATATGGTTAGAAGTTTGATAAAGGTTGAACTTGTCCCTCGATCTCCCTTGATACGAAACATGATATGTGAACCTATTTGGTTTTGTATTCGGCAAAATGAAATTATTTGAATGACCATTGTCCCAAAAATGAGATTTTAGCCTATATGGTTAAAAGTTTGATAAATATTAATGTTGAATTTGTCCCTCGATGTCCTTTATTGCGTAACATAATATTTGAACCAATTTCGTTGTAAATTTGGTAAACAGAAAGTCATGAGATGACCCTTATCACGAAAACGAGATTTTAGCTTATATTGTTACATGTTTGTTAAATATGAAGGTTGAACATGTCCCTCGATGTCCCTTGATGCGAAACATGATATGTGAACCTATTTGGTTTGAAATTCGGTAAAATGAAAGTATTGAAATGACCCTTGTCGCGAAAATGAAATGTTAGCCTATGTGGTTAGAAGTTTGATAAACAGTGAACTTGTCCCTCGATGTCCCTTGATGTGAAACATGATATGTGAACCTATTTGGTTTTATATTCGGAAAAATGAAAGTATTGGAATGACTTTGAGTTTATTGCCTATATGGTTAGAAGTTTGATAAAGGTTGAACTTGTCCCTCGATCTCCCTTGATACGAAACATGATATGTGAACCTATTTGGTTTTGTATTCGGCAAAATGAAATTATTTGAATGACCATTGTCCCAAAAATGAGATTTTAGCATATATGGTTAAAAGTTTGATAAATATTAATGTTGAATTTGTCCCTCGATGTCCTTTATTGCGTAACATAATATTTGAACCAATTTCGTTTTAAATTTAGTAAATAGAAAGTAATGAGATGACCCTTATCACGAAAACGAGATTTTAGCTTATATTGTTACATGTTTGTTAAATATGAAGGTTGAACATGTCCCTCGATGTCCCTTGATGCGAAACATGATATGTGAACATATTTGGTTTGAATTTTGATAAAATGAAAGTATTGAAATGACCCTTGTCGCGAAAATGAAATGTTAGCCTATGTGGTTAGAAGGTTGATAAACAGTGAGCTTGTCCCTCGATGTCCCTTGATGCGAAACATGATATGTGAACCTATTTGGTTTCATATTCGGAAAAATGAAAGTATTGGAATGACTTTGTCGCGAAAATGAGATTTTAGCCTATATGGTTAGAAGTTTGATAAAGGTTGAGCTTGTCCCTCGATCTCCCTTGATACGAAACATGATATGTGAACCTATTTGGTTTTGTATTCGGCAAAATGAAATTATTTGAATGACCATTGTCCCAAAAATGAGATTTTAGCCTATATGGTTAAAAGTTTGATAAATATTAATGTTGAATTTGTCCCTCGATGTCCTTTATTGCGTAACATAATATTTGAACCAATTTCGTTTTAAATTTGGTAAACAGAAAGTCATGAGATGACCCTTATCACGAAAACGAGATTTTAGCTTATATTGTTACATGTTTGTTAAATATGAAGGTTGAACATGTCCCTCGATGTCCCTTGATGCGAAACATGATATGTGAACATATTTGGTTTGAATTTCGGTAAAATGAAAGTATTGAAATGACCCTTGTCGCGAAAATGAAATGTTAGCCTATGTGGTTAGAAGTTTGATGAACAGTGAGCTTGTCCCTCGATGTCCCTTGATGCAAAACATGATATGTGAACCTATTTGGTTTCATATTCGGAAAAATGAAAGTATTGGAATGACTTTGTCGCGAAAATGAGAGTTTAGCCTATATGGTTAGAAGTTTGATAAAGGTTGAACTTGTCCCTCGATCTCCCTTGATACGAAACATGATATGTGAACCTATTTGGTTTTGTATTCGGCAAAATGAAATTATTTGAATGACCATTGTCCCAAAAATGAGATTTTAGCCTATATGGTTAAAAGTTTGATAAATATTAATGTTGAATTTGTCCCTCGATGTCCTTTATTGCGTAACATAATATTTGAACCAATTTCTTTTTAAATTTGGTAAACAGAAAGTCATGAGATGACCCTTATCACGAAAACGAGATTTTAGCTTATATTGTTACATGTTTGTTAAATATGAAGGTTGAACATGTCCCTCGATGTCCCTTGATGCGAAACATGATATGTGAACATATTTGGTTTGAATTTCGGTAAAATGAAAGTATTGAAATGACCCTTGTCGCGAAAATGAAATGTTAGCCTATGTGGTTAGAAGTTTGATAAACAGTGAGCTTGTCCCTCGATGTCCCTTGATGCAAAACATGATATGTGAACCTATTTGGTTTCATATTCGGAAAAATGAAAGTATTGGAATGACTTTGTCGCGAAAATGAGATTTTAGCCTATATGGTTAGAAGTTTGATAAAGGTTGAACTTGTCCCTCGATCTCCCTTGATACGAAACATGATATGTGAACCTATTTGGTTTTGTATTCGGCAAAATGAAATTATTTGAATGACCATTGTCCCAAAAATGAGATTTTAGCCTATATGGTTAAAAGTTTGATAAATATTAATGTTGAATTTGTCCCTCGATGTCCTTTATTGCGTAACATAATATTTGAACCAATTTCGTTTTAAATTTGGTAAACAGAAAGTCATGAGATGACCCTTATCACGAAAACGAGATTTTAGCTTATATTGTTACATGTTTGTTAAATATGAAGGTTGAACATGTCCCTCGATGTCCCTTGATGCGAAACATGATATGTGAACATATTTGGTTTGAATTTCGGTAAAATGAAACTATTGAAATGACCCTTGTCGCGAAAATGAAATGTTAGCCTATGTGGTTAGAAGTTTGATAAACAGTGAGCTTGTCCCTCGATGTCCCTTGATGCGAAACATGATATGTGAACCTATTTGGTTTCATATTCGGAAAAATGAAAGTATTGGAATGACTTTGTCGCGAAAATGAGATTTTAGCCTATATGGTTAGAAGTTTGATAAAGGTTGAACTTGTCCCTCGATCTCCCTTGATACGAAACATGATATGTGAACCTATTTGGTTTTGTATTCGGCAAAATGAAATTATTTGAATGACCATTGTCCCAAAAATGAGATTTTAGCCTATATGGTTAAAAGTTTGATAAATATTAATGTTGAATTTGTCCCTCGATGTCCTTTATTGCGTAACATAATATTTGAACCAATTTCGTTGTAAATTTGGTAAACAGAAAGTCATGAGATGACCCTTATCACGAAAACGAGATTTTAGCTTATATTGTTACATGTTTGTTAAATATGAAGGTTGAACATGTCCCTCGATGTCCCTTGATGCGAAACATGATATGTGAACCTATTTGGTTTGAAATTCGGTAAAATGAAAGTATTGAAATGACCCTTGTCGCGAAAATGAAATGTTAGCCTATGTGGTTAGAAGTTTGATAAACAGTGAACTTGTCCCTCGATGTCCCTTGATGTGAAACATGATATGTGAACCTATTTGGTTTTATATTCGGAAAAATGAAAGTATTGGAATGACTTTGAGTTTATTGCCTATATGGTTAGAAGTTTGATAAAGGTTGAACTTGTCCCTCGATCTCCCTTGATACGAAACATGATATGTGAACCTATTTGGTTTTGTATTCGGCAAAATGAAATTATTTGAATGACCATTGTCCCAAAAATGAGATTTTAGCATATATGGTTAAAAGTTTGATAAATATTAATGTTGAATTTGTCCCTCGATGTCCTTTATTGCGTAACATAATATTTGAACCAATTTCGTTTTAAATTTAGTAAATAGAAAGTAATGAGATGACCCTTATCACGAAAACGAGATTTTAGCTTATATTGTTACATGTTTGTTAAATATGAAGGTTGAACATGTCCCTCGATGTCCCTTGATGCGAAACATGATATGTGAACATATTTGGTTTGAATTTTGATAAAATGAAAGTATTGAAATGACCCTTGTCGCGAAAATGAAATGTTAGCCTATGTGGTTAGAAGGTTGATAAACAGTGAGCTTGTCCCTCGATGTCCCTTGATGCGAAACATGATATGTGAACCTATTTGGTTTCATATTCGGAAAAATGAAAGTATTGGAATGACTTTGTCGCGAAAATGAGATTTTAGCCTATATGGTTAGAAGTTTGATAAAGGTTGAGCTTGTCCCTCGATCTCCCTTGATACGAAACATGATATGTGAACCTATTTGGTTTTGTATTCGGCAAAATGAAATTATTTGAATGACCATTGTCCCAAAAATGAGATTTTAGCCTATATGGTTAAAAGTTTGATAAATATTAATGTTGAATTTGTCCCTCGATGTCCTTTATTGCGTAACATAATATTTGAACCAATTTCGTTTTAAATTTGGTAAACAGAAAGTCATGAGATGACCCTTATCACGAAAACGAGATTTTAGCTTATATTGTTACATGTTTGTTAAATATGAAGGTTGAACATGTCCCTCGATGTCCCTTGATGCGAAACATGATATGTGAACATATTTGGTTTGAATTTCGGTAAAATGAAAGTATTGAAATGACCCTTGTCGCGAAAATGAAATGTTAGCCTATGTGGTTAGAAGTTTGATGAACAGTGAGCTTGTCCCTCGATGTCCCTTGATGCAAAACATGATATGTGAACCTATTTGGTTTCATATTCGGAAAAATGAAAGTATTGGAATGACTTTGTCGCGAAAATGAGAGTTTAGCCTATATGGTTAGAAGTTTGATAAAGGTTGAACTTGTCCCTCGATCTCCCTTGATACGAAACATGATATGTGAACCTATTTGGTTTTGTATTCGGCAAAATGAAATTATTTGAATGACCATTGTCCCAAAAATGAGATTTTAGCCTATATGGTTAAAAGTTTGATAAATATTAATGTTGAATTTGTCCCTCGATGTCCTTTATTGCGTAACATAATATTTGAACCAATTTCTTTTTAAATTTGGTAAACAGAAAGTCATGAGATGACCCTTATCACGAAAACGAGATTTTAGCTTATATTGTTACATGTTTGTTAAATATGAAGGTTGAACATGTCCCTCAATGTCCCTTGATGCGAAACATGATATGTGAACATATTTGGTTTGAATTTCGGTAAAATGAAACTATTGAAATGACCCTTGTCGCGAAAATGAAATGTTAGCCTATGTGGTTAGAAGTTTGATAAACAGTGAGCTTGTCCCTCGATGTCCCTTGATGCGAAACATGATATGTGAACCTATTTGGTTTCATATTCGGAAAAATGAAAGTATTGGAATGACTTTGTCGCGAAAATGAGATTTTAGCCTATATGGTTAGAAGTTTGGTAAAGGTTGAACTTGTCCCTCGATCTCCCTTGATACGAAACATGATATGTGAACCTATTTGGTTTTGTATTCGGCAAAATGAAATTATTTGAATGACCATTGTCCCAAAAATGAGATTTTAGCCTATATGGTTAAAAGTTTGATAAATATTAATGTTGAATTTGTCCCTCGATGTCCTTTATTGCGTAACATAATATTTGAACCAATTTCGTTGTAAATTTGGTAAACAGAAAGTCATGAGATGACCCTTATCACGAAAACGAGATTTTAGCTTATATTGTTACATGTTTGTTAAATATGAAGGTTGAACATGTCCGTCGATGTCCCTTGATGCGAAACATGATATGTGAACCTATTTGGTTTGAAATTCGGTAAAATGAAAGTATTGAAATGACCCTTGTCGCGAAAATGAAATGTTAGCCTATGTGGTTAGAAGTTTGATAAACAGTGAACTTGTCCCTCGATGTCCCTTGATGTGAAACATGATATGTGAACCTATTTGGTTTTATATTTGGAAAAATGAAAGTATTGGAATGACTTTGAGTTTATTGCCTATATGGTTAGAAGTTTGATAAAGGTTGAACTTGTCCCTCGATCTCCCTTGATACGAAACATGATATGTGAACCTATTTGGTTTTGTATTCGGCAAAATGAAATTATTTGAATGACCATTGTCCCAAAAATGAGATTTTAGCCTATATGGTTAAAAGTTTGATAAATATTAATGTTGAATTTGTCCCTCGATGTCCTTTATTGCGTAACATAATATTTGAACCAATTTTGTTTTAAATTTAGTAAATAGAAAGTAATGAGATGACCCTTATCACGAAAACGAGATTTTAGCTTATATTGTTACATGTTTGTTAAATATGAAGGTTGAACATGTCCCTCGATGTCCCTTGATGCGAAACATGATATGTGAACATATTTGGTTTGAATTTTGATAAAATGAAAGTATTGAAATGACCCTTGTCGCGAAAATGAAATGTTAGCCTATGTGGTTAGAAGTTTGATAAACAGTGAGCTTGTCCCTCGATGTCCCTTGATGCGAAACATGATATGTGAACCTATTTGGTTTCATATTCGGAAAAATGAAAGTATTGGAATGACTTTGTCGCGAAAATGAGATTTTAGCCTATATGGTTAGAAGTTTGATAAAGGTTGAGCTTGTCCCTCGATCTCCCTTGATACGAAACATGATATGTGAACCTATTTGGTTTTGTATTCGGCAAAATGAAATTATTTGAATGACCATTGTCCCAAAAATGAGATTTTAGCCTATATGGTTAAAAGTTTGATAAATATTAATGTTGAATTTGTCCCTCGATGTCCTTTATTGCGTAACATAATATTTGAACCAATTTCGTTTTAAATTTGGTAAACAGAAAGTCATGAGATGACCTGATGAGATCATGAGTTCATTAAGCATGTGGAAGGAAACTTATAAAAAAAATTATCCTACAATAAATTTGTCCTGATATTTTGTTTCATGGTTTTAGTTTTTGGGCAGCATATGGTTCTTTGAATCACATAATATTTGATATAATTACATTGTACTCAATTACACTATGGAATTTCTAGTGGATGTAGTATACACGTGATGTTGATATTGGGCTGGGATGAAATTCACAATTATGGAGATGAAGGAATGGCTCGTTATTGGCATATGATGTTTACTAGCTCTTCAACGGTTTTGAATTGTAATTGGCATGATTTCAACTCACATTAAATTGATGCAGCTGATATATTAATGGTTGAATTCATTTGAATATATAGAAGGCAAATATAAACTAGCGGTTATGGAATTTTGAAGCAACTAACATTCAACATTTTAAGACTTATCAATTTTGGCTATTCATTGGTGTTGCTTGGCTGGATCTTTGGATTGGAAAGCACTACAGAAACTCCTAATAAAATGCTACGTGTGCTTTTGTTTGGTTCTTTCTATTTTTAATAAATAAATGTAAGGCTAATCAGCCATTTATTTATTTTCTTTAGATTAATATTAGGTATATTTTAATTTATTAGTGTCCTTTGAGTTCATGCAAGAGCTCTATAAATTGTAAGTTTTATTATGAAATAAGATATGTAGAATTTTGAGTAAAAAAAATACACTTTGTGTGTTGTGAAGCTTTGCTTCTTTTTGGTTCTGGATTGAACCATGACTTGATCTTATCAAGGAATCACTTTTCTTGTGGCGATCCTCGCATCCACCGACTTATCACTTTCTTGGATTAGAAAGTGTGGCGTCCCTTTCTTTTCATTCCATTTCTCCATTTTATCCACAAAATCTGTTTGGGTCAAAATTCTGCCATTTGCCTATTTTAACCCAAATATCCATTTTCCATTCTGTTTATTGCATTTTGAGTCACAAAAATTTTAAAGTTCAAATTATCAAATCAATTTCGTGAATTTGGAGGAAAATAACAATTCTTGGAAGATTGCACTCATCATTTGGTATTCAGAGCACGGTTTCGTTTGGGACAATTTTTGTTTCAATTTCGAAATCATCATCATCTTCATTTTCCATTTTATCAATGCAATTCCTTAATTTCATTTTCTTTTTGAAGTATTAGAAAGAAAAAAAATTTTAAAAAAAAAAAAAAATGTCTCCAGAATTAGATATGAGAGAGCTTCTCATGTTAAGGAGAATGTTTGGAAATCAGGTCAAGGAGGAGGATACAACTCAAAGAGAAAATCTTTTTCAAACAAGATGTCTAGTGCAAGGAAAGGTATGTGCTTTAATTATTGATGGAGGGAGTTGTAGTAATTTTGCTAGTACTCGATTGGTGTCTAAACTTAATTTGGACACAAAATCTCATCCTAAACCTTATAAACTCCAATGGCTTAATGAAACTGTCGAAATGATGGTTAATAAGCAAGTGGAGATTTGTTTTAGAATTGGAAAATATGAGGATGTTGTTTTGTGTGATGTAATACCAATGGAGGCTAGTCACTTATTGTTTGGGAGGCCTTGGCAATTTGATAGAAAAACTAATCATGATGGATATTCAAATAAATATTCTTTTGTTCATCATGGCAAAAAGGTTATTCTTGCACCATTGAGTCCTAGTGAGGTGAGAGAAGATCAAAAGAAATTGAGAGAAAAATATGAGCAAGAAAGAAAAGAAATAGAAAGAAAAGAAAATGAGAAGAAAGAAGTAGAGGAGAAAGAAAAGTGTGAGAGAAATGAAGGAGGTAAACATAAAAAAACAGGGAGAGAGAAAAAAGGAAAATCATTTTTACATAATTTAGTCCCACTGTATGCAAGTTTGGATTTGAGGTCAAATCCTTTTGAAGAGAGGGAGAATGATGAGATCATGAGTTCATTAAGCATGTGGAAGGAAACTTATAAAAAAAATTATCCTACAATAAATTTGTCCTGATATTTTGTTTCATGGTTTTAGTTTTTGGGCAGCATATGGTTCTTTGAATCACATAATATTTGATATAATTACATTGTACTCAATTACACTATGGAATTTCTAGTGGATGTAGTATACACGTGATGTTGATATTGGGCTGGGATGAAATTCACAATTATGGAGATGAAGGAATGGCTCGTTATTGGCATATGATGTTTACTAGCTCTTCAACGGTTTTGAATTGTAATTGGCATGATTTCAACTCACATTAAATTGATGCAGCTGATATATTAATGGTTGAATTCATTTGAATATATAGAAGGCAAATATAAACTAGCGGTTATGGAATTTTGAAGCAACTAACATTCAACATTTTAAGACTTATCAATTTTGGCTATTCATTGGTGTTGCTTGGCTGGATCTTTGGATTGGAAAGCACTACAGAAACTCCTAATAAAATGCTACGTGTGCTTTTGTTTGGTTCTTTCTATTTTTAATAAATAAATGTAAGGCTAATCAGCCATTTATTTATTTTCTTTAGATTAATATTAGGTATATTTTAATTTATTAGTGTCCTTTGAGTTCATGCAAGAGCTCTATAAATTGTAAGTTTTATTATGAAATAAGATATGTAGAATTTTGAGTAAAAAAAATACACTTTGTGTGTTGTGAAGCTTTGCTTCTTTTTGGTTCTGGATTGAACCATGACTTGATCTTATCAAGGAATCACTTTTCTTGTGGCGATCCTCGCATCCACCGACTTATCACTTTCTTGGATTAGAAAGTGTGGCGTCCCTGTCTATCCATTCCATTTCTTCAATTTTGAGTCTTTCCCACCAAAATATTCTTATTTGCTTCCGACGGCTCCGTGACACTCATCATGACCCTTATCACGAAAACGAGATTTTAGCTTATATTGTTACATGTTTGCTAAATATGAAGGTTGAACATGTCCCTCGATGTCCCTTGATGCGAAACATGATATGTGAACATATTTGGTTTGAATTTCGGTAAAATGAAAGTATTGAAATGACCCTTGTCGCGAAAATGAAATGTTAGCCTATGTGGTTAGAAGTTTGATAAACAGTGAGCTTGTCCCTCGATGTCCCTTGATGCAAAACATGATATGTGAACCTATTTGGTTTCATATTCGGAAAAATGAAAGTATTGGAATGACTTTGTCGCGAAAATGAGATTTTAGCCTATATGGTTAGAAGTTTGATAAAGGTTGAACTTGTCCCTCGATCTCCCTTGATACGAAACATGATATGTGAACCTATTTGGTTTTGTATTCGGCAAAATGAAATTATTTGAATGACCATTGTCCCAAAAATGAGATTTTAGCCTATATGGTTAAAAGTTTGATAAATATTAATGTTGAATTTGTCCCTCGATGTCCTTTATTGCGTAACATAATATTTGAACCAATTTTGTTTTAAATTTAGTAAATAGAAAGTAATGAGATGACCCTTATCACGAAAACGAGATTTTAGCTTATATTGTTACATGTTTGTTAAATATGAAGGTTGAACATGTCCCTCGATGTCCCTTGATGCGAAACATGATATGTGAACATATTTGGTTTGAATTTTGATAAAATGAAAGTATTGAAATGACCCTTGTCGCGAAAATGAAATGTTAGCCTATGTGGTTAGAAGTTTGATAAACAGTGAGCTTGTCCCTCGATGTCCCTTGATGCGAAACATGATATGTGAACCTATTTGGTTTCATATTCGGAAAAATGAAAGTATTGGAATGACTTTGTCGCGAAAATGAGATTTTAGCCTATATGGTTAGAAGTTTGATAAAGGTTGAGCTTGTCCCTCGATCTCCCTTGATACGAAACATGATATGTGAACCTATTTGGTTTTGTATTCGGCAAAATGAAATTATTTGAATGACCATTGTCCCAAAAATGAGATTTTAGCCTATATGGTTAAAAGTTTGATAAATATTAATGTTGAATTTGTCCCTCGATGTCCTTTATTGCGTAACATAATATTTGAACCAATTTCGTTTTAAATTTGGTAAACAGAAAGTCATGAGATGACCCTTATCACGAAAACGAGATTTTAGCTTATATTGTTACATGTTTGCTAAATATGAAGGTTGAACATGTCCCTCGATGTCCCTTGATGCGAAACATGATATGTGAACATATTTGGTTTGAATTTCGGTAAAATGAAAGTATTGAAATGACCCTTGTCGCGAAAATGAAATGTTAGCCTATGTGGTTAGAAGTTTGATAAACAGTGAGCTTGTCCCTCGATGTCCCTTGATGCAAAACATGATATGTGAACCTATTTGGTTTCATATTCGGAAAAATGAAAGTATTGGAATGACTTTGTCGCGAAAATGAGATTTTAGCCTATATGGTTAGAAGTTTGATAAAGGTTGAACTTGTCCCTCGATCTCCCTTGATACGAAACATGATATGTGAACCTATTTGGTTTTGTATTCGGCAAAATGAAATTATTTGAATGACCATTGTCCCAAAAATGAGATTTTAGCCTATATGGTTAAAAGTTTGATAAATATTAATGTTGAATTTGTCCCTCGATGTCCTTTATTGCGTAACATAATATTTGAACCAATTTCGTTTTAAATTTGGTAAACAGAAAGTCATGAGATGACCCTTATCACGAAAACGAGATTTTAGCTTATATTGTTACATGTTTGTTAAATATGAAGGTTGAACATGTCCCTCGATGTCCCTTGATGCGAAACATGATATGTGAACATATTTGGTTTGAATTTCGGTAAAATGAAACTATTGAAATGACCCTTGTCGCGAAAATGAAATGTTAGCCTATGTGGTTAGAAGTTTGATAAACAGTGAGCTTGTCCCTCGATGTCCCTTGATGCGAAACATGATATGTGAACCTATTTGGTTTCATATTCGGAAAAATGAAAGTATTGGAATGACTTTGTCGCGAAAATGAGATTTTAGCCTATATGGTTAGAAGTTTGATAAAGGTTGAACTTGTCCCTCGATCTCCCTTGACACGAAACATGATATGTGAACCTATTTGGTTTTGTATTCGGCAAAATGAAATTATTTGAATGACCATTGTCCCAAAAATGAGATTTTAGCCTATATGGTTAAAAGTTTGATAAATATTAATGTTGAATTTGTCCCTCGATGTCCTTTATTGCGTAACATAATATTTGAACCAATTTCGTTGTAAATTTGGTAAACAGAAAGTCATGAGATGACCCTTATCACGAAAACGAGATTTTAGCTTATATTGTTACATGTTTGTTAAATATGAAGGTTGAACATGTCCCTCGATGTCCCTTGATGCGAAACATGATATGTGAACCTATTTGGTTTGAAATTCGGTAAAATGAAAGTATTGAAATGACCCTTGTCGCGAAAATGAAATGTTAGCCTATGTGGTTAGAAGTTTGATAAACAGTGAACTTGTCCCTCGATGTCCCTTGATGTGAAACATGATATGTGAACCTATTTGGTTTTATATTCGGAAAAATGAAAGTATTGGAATGACTTTGAGTTTATTGCCTATATGGTTAGAAGTTTGATAAAGGTTGAACTTGTCCCTCGATCTCCCTTGATACGAAACATGATATGTGAACCTATTTGGTTTTGTATTCGGCAAAATGAAATTATTTGAATGACCATTGTCCCAAAAATGAGATTTTAGCCTATATGGTTAAAAGTTTGATAAATATTAATGTTGAATTTGTCCCTCGATGTCCTTTATTGCGTAACATAATATTTGAACCAATTTCGTTTTAAATTTAGTAAATAGAAAGTAATGAGATGACCCTTATCACGAAAACGAGATTTTAGCTTATATTGTTACATGTTTGTTAAATATGAAGGTTGAACATGTCCCTCGATGTCCCTTGATGCGAAACATGATATGTGAACATATTTGGTTTGAATTTTGATAAAATGAAAGTATTGAAATGACCCTTGTCGCGAAAATGAAATGTTAGCCTATGTGGTTAGAAGTTTGATAAACAGTGAGCTTGTCCCTCGATGTCCCTTGATGCGAAACATGATATGTGAACCTATTTGGTTTCATATTCGGAAAAATGAAAGTATTGGAATGACTTTGTCGCGAAAATGAGATTTTAGCCTATATGGTTAGAAGTTTGATAAAGGTTGAGCTTGTCCCTCGATCTCCCTTGATACGAAACATGATATGTGAACCTATTTGGTTTTGTATTCGGCAAAATGAAATTATTTGAATGACCATTGTCCCAAAAATGAGATTTTAGCCTATATGGTTAAAAGTTTGATAAATATTAATGTTGAATTTGTCCCTCGATGTCCTTTATTGCGTAACATAATATTTGAACCAATTTCGTTTTAAATTTGGTAAACAGAAAGTCATGAGATGACCCTTATCACGAAAACGAGATTTTAGCTTATATTGTTACATGTTTGTTAAATATGAAGGTTGAACATGTCCCTCGATGTCCCTTGATGCGAAACATGATATGTGAACATATTTGGTTTGAATTTCGGTAAAATGAAAGTATTGAAATGACCCTTGTCGCGAAAATGAAATGTTAGCCTATGTGGTTAGAAGTTTGATAAACAGTGAGCTTGTCCCTCGATGTCCCTTGATGCGAAACATGATATGTGAACCTATTTGGTTTCATATTCGGAAAAATGAAAGTATTGGAATGACTTTGTCGCGAAAATGAGATTTTAGCCTATATGGTTAGAAGTTTGATAAAGGTTGAACTTGTCCCTCGATCTCCCTTGATACGAAACATGATATGTGAACCTATTTGGTTTTGTATTCGGCAAAATGAAATTATTTGAATGACCATTGTCCCAAAAATGAGATTTTAGCCTATATGGTTAAAAGTTTGATAAATATTAATGTTGAATTTGTCCCTCGATGTCCTTTATTGCGTAACATAATATTTGAACCAATTTCGTTGTAAATTTGGTAAACAGAAAGTCATGAGATGACCCTTATCACGAAAACGAGATTTTAGCTTATATTGTTACATGTTTGTTAAATATGAAGGTTGAACATGTCCTTCGATGTCCCTTGATGCGAAACATGATATGTGAACATATTTGGTTTGAATTTCGGTAAAATGAAACTATTGAAATGACCCTTGTCGCGAAAATGAAATGTTAGCCTATGTGGTTAGAAGTTTGATAAACAGTGAGCTTGTCCCTCGATGTCCCTTGATGCGAAACATGATATGTGAACCTATTTGGTTTCATATTCGGAAAAATGAAAGTATTGGAATGACTTTGTCGCGAAAATGAGATTTTAGCCTATATGGTTAGAAGTTTGATAAAGGTTGAACTTGTCCCTTGATCTCCCTTGATACGAAACATGATATGTTGATAAAGGACAAAAAAGGGTTGGAATTTTAGTTTTGTATTTTTTTGAATTTTGGATAAAATATGATAATAAAACAGAATGAAAAAAATGGAAATTTGGGCTAAAATGGATAAATGGCAGAATTTTGACCAAAACAGATTTTGTGGATAAAATGGAGAAATGGAATGGAAAGAAAGGGACGCCACACTTTCTAATCCAAGAAAGTGATAAGTCTATGGGATTGAGGATCACCACAAGAAAGGATTCTTGATATGATCAATGCATGGTTCAATCCAGAACCAAAAAAGAAGCAAAGCTTCCAAATTCACATAAAGTGACTTTTTTTTTTTTTTTTTTTTACAAAATTATTGGTTTTGATTTAAGGTGGCTGAATCAATTCTTGAAGTTAAACACTCATGGCTGTTACTTTTGCTTCAGATTATGCTCTTCAACTACTCAAATTAATTGTGTTTCACCTCTTTTGCTTCAGCTCCTTCATTTAATCACGTCCTCCACTTTAATCCCATTTTTAGACCATGATATACGCCGATTCTGCTTCTGAGTCCAACATATGAAATGTAGATGATTTTGTACCCTTTCCAACGCTTCAAAGATCACCTCAATCGGAGTTACAGAGCTCTAGATATGATGAATACAAGACAGATACATAATGACCTACGAAAAATAAAAATTTGAACCAAAAATAATTTGGTTCTTTTATTCCATAATGACTTTATTATTCTTGTCAAGGGAGAATATCTTAGGATCACATCATACTCTCCCTCTTCAAGAGAATTCGACCTCGAATTTATAGCTTGAACACCTCCTGGGTCAAAAACAAATCTGTAGAATGCATCACATGTAACTTTAACTTTAGAGAGCTCTTCACTTTTATTGGAAGAATTTGCTTGATTTTCATCCACTTTTGATTTATGGACATAATAATCGTTCCAAATCTCATAATTTCCTTCCACCTGTTGAGAAAAAGTTTCTTCATTGACTTTGTTTCCTTCATGACATAAAGAAATGTTAGGCAATTGAATAATATTAGAAGAAGAATCCCAACATTTGAAAACACAAACCAACTTAGAAGAAGGTACTAATGTAATAGTAGGCCAAAACTTCGCTTGATTTTCATTATGACTCTCCTTTTTCTCTTCTTTTCTCTCGACTTCTTCAACACCTTCTTTTCTCTCTTTTTTTTCATCTACTTCTTTTTCATCACATTCTTTTATTTCTTCATTTTCCTTCCTTTTCACTTCTTCCTCATGACTTTCTTTTTCTTCAATCTCTTTTTTATAATTATTTTGGATTTGAAAGAGATTTTCCTCTAGTATTTTAGAGATATCAGCCATTCCTCTATCAATTATTGCCCTCATTTCCTCTCTCCTATTTCTTTGTGACTCTCTAAGAGCAGAAGAAGGACTTGATCTTCTCTTGATATTCTCAAGAATTTTTTCTCTACATACTTTATCAAAATATTCAATTGAAGCTTGAATTTCATGAGCCATTTTTTTTTTGTTTAATACTTCAAAAAGAAACTGAGATGAAGAAATTTCAAGGATAATATGCAAATGAAAAAGATTTTGAAATTGAAAAATAAAAATCAAACGACGGATAACACCTGATTTGAACCTAAGCTCTGATTACCAAATGATAAAGGACAAAAAAGGGTTGGAATTTTAGTTTTGTATTTTTTTGAATTTTGGATAAAATATGATAATAAAACAGAATGAAAAAAATGGAAATTTGGGCTAAAATGGATAAATGGCAGAATTTTGACCAAAACAGATTTTGTGGATAAAATGGAGAAATGGAATGGAAAGAAAGGGACGCCACACTTTCTAATCCAAGAAAGTGATAAGTCTATGGGATTGAGGATCACCACAAGAAAGGATTCTTGATATGATCAATGCATGGTTCAATCCAGAACCAAAAAAGAAGCAAAGCTTCCAAATTCACATAAAGTGACTTTTTTTTTTTTTTTTTTTTTTTACAAAATTATTGGTTTTGATTTAAGGTGGCTGAATCAATTCTTGAAGTTAAACACTCATGGCTGTTACTTTTGCTTCAGATTATGCTCTTCAACTACTCAAATTAATTGTGTTTCACCTCTTTTGCTTCAGCTCCTTCATTTAATCACGTCCTCCACTTTAATCCCATTTTTAGACCATGATATACGCCGATTCTGCTTCTGAGTCCAACATATGAAATGTAGATGATTTTGTACCCTTTCCAACGCTTCAAAGATCACCTCAATCGGAGTTACAGAGCTCTAGATATGATGAATACAAGACAGATACATAATGACCTACGAAAAATAAAAATTTGAACCAAAAATAATTTGGTTCTTTTATTCCATAATGACTTTATTATTCTTGTCAAGGGAGAATATCTTAGGATCACATCATATGTGAACCTATTTGGTTTTGTATTCGGCAAAATGAAATTATTTGAATGACCATTGTCCCAAAAATGAGATTTTAGCCTATATGGTTAAAAGTTTGATAAATATTAATGTTGAATTTGTCCCTCGATGTCCTTTATTGCGTAACATAATATTTGAACCAATTTCGTTGTAAATTTGGTAAACAGAAAGTCATGAGATGACCCTTATCACGAAAATGAGATTTTAGCTTATATTGTTACATGTTTGTTAAATATGAAGGTTGAACATGTCCCTCGATGTCCCTTGATGCGAAACATGATATGTGAACCTATTTGGTTTGAAATTCGGTAAAATGAAAGTATTGAAATGACCCTTGTCGCGAAAATGAAATGTTAGCCTATGTGGTTAGAAGTTTGATAAACAGTGAACTTGTCCCTCGATGTCCCTTGATGTGAAACATGATATGTGAACCTATTTGGTTTTATATTCGGAAAAATGAAAGTATTGGAATGACTTTGAGTTTATTGCCTATATGGTTAGAAGTTTGATAAAGGTTGAACTTGTCCCTCGATCTCCCTTGATACGAAACATGATATGTGAACCTATTTGGTTTTGTATTCGGCAAAATGAAATTATTTGAATGACCATTGTCCCAAAAATGAGATTTTAGCCTATATGGTTAAAAGTTTGATAAATATTAATGTTGAATTTGTCCCTCGATGTCCTTTATTGCGTTACATAATATTTGAACCAATTTCGTTTTAAATTTAGTAAATAGAAAGTAATGAGATGACCCTTATCACGAAAACGAGATTTTAGCTTATATTGTTACATGTTTGTTAAATATGAAGGTTGAACATGTCCCTCGATGTCCCTTGATGCGAAACATGATATGTGAACATATTTGGTTTGAATTTTGATAAAATGAAAGTATTGAAATGACCCTTGTCGCGAAAATGAAATGTTAGCCTATGTGGTTAGAAGTTTGATAAACAGTGAGCTTGTCCCTCGATGTCCCTTGATGCGAAACATGATATGTGAACCTATTTGGTTTCATATTCGGAAAAATGAAAGTATTGGAATGACTTTGTCGCGAAAATGAGATTTTAGCCTATATGGTTAGAAGTTTGATAAAGGTTGAGCTTGTCCCTCGATCTCCCTTGATACGAAACATGATATGTGAACCTATTTGGTTTTGTATTCGGCAAAATGAAATTATTTGAATGACCATTGTCCCAAAAATGAGATTTTAGCCTATATGGTTAAAAGTTTGATAAATATTAATGTTGAATTTGTCCCTCGATGTCCTTTATTGCGTAACATAATATTTGAACCAATTTCGTTGTAAATTTGGTAAACAGAAAGTCATGAGATGACCCTTATCACGAAAACGAGATTTTAGCTTATATTGTTACATGTTTGTTAAATATGAAGGTTGAACATGTCCCTCGATGTCCCTTGATGCGAAACATGATATGTGAACATATTTGGTTTGAATTTCGGTAAAATGAAAGTATTGAAATGACCCTTGTCGCGAAAATGAAATGTTAGCCTATGTGGTTAGAAGTTTGATAAACAGTGAGCTTGTCCCTCGATGTCCCTTGATGCGAAACATGATATGTGAACCTATTTGGTTTCATATTCGGAAAAATGAAAGTATTGGAATGACTTTGCCGCGAGAATGAGATTTTAGCCTATATGGTTAGAAGTTTGATAAAGGTTGAACTTGTCCCTCGATCTCCCTTGATACGAAACATGATATGTGAACCTATTTGGTTTTGTATTCGGCAAAATGAAATTATTTGAATGACCATTGTCCCAAAAATGAGATTTTAGCCTATATGGTTAAAAGTTTGATAAATATTAATGTTGAATTTGTCCCTCGATGTCCTTTATTGCGTAACATAATATTTGAACCAATTTCGTTGTAAATTTGGTAAACAGAAAGTCATGAGATGACCCTTATCACGAAAATGAGATTTTAGCTTATATTGTTACATGTTTGTTAAATATGAAGGTTGAACATGTCCCTCGATGTCCCTTGATGCGAAACATGATATGT
Organism: Medicago sativa; assembly: GCF_051527215.1. NCBI lineage: Eukaryota > Viridiplantae > Streptophyta > Magnoliopsida > Fabales > Fabaceae > Medicago > Medicago sativa. The sequence goes on along the minus strand of NC_140754.1, from coordinate 49,046,881 downwards.
GAACCTATTTGGTTTGAAATTCGGTAAAATGAAAGTATTGAAATGACCCTTGTCGCGAAAATGAAATGTTAGCCTATGTGGTTAGAAGTTTGATAAACAGTGAACTTGTCCCTCGATGTCCCTTGATGTGAAACATGATATGTGAACCTATTTGGTTTTATATTCGGAAAAATGAAAGTATTGGAATGACTTTGAGTTTATTGCCTATATGGTTAGAAGTTTGATAAAGGTTGAACTTGTCCCTCGATCTCCCTTGATACGAAACATGATATGTGAACCTATTTGGTTTTGTATTCGGCAAAATGAAATTATTTGAATGACCATTGTCCCAAAAATGAGATTTTAGCCTATATGGTTAAAAGTTTGATAAATATTAATGTTGAATTTGTCCCTCGATGTCCTTTATTGCGTAACATAATATTTGAACCAATTTCGTTTTAAATTTAGTAAATAGAAAGTAATGAGATGACCCTTATCACGAAAACGAGATTTTAGCTTATATTGTTACATGTTTGTTAAATATGAAGGTTGAACATGTCCCTCGATGTCCCTTGATGCGAAACATGATATGTGAACATATTTGGTTTGAATTTCGATAAAATGAAAGTATTGAAATGACCCTTGTCGCGAAAATGAAATGTTAGCCTATGTGGTTAGAAGTTTGATAAACAGTGAGCTTGTCCCTCGATGTCCCTTGATGCGAAACATGATATGTGAACCTATTTGGTTTCATATTCGGAAAAATGAAAGTATTGGAATGACTTTGTCGCGAAAATGAGATTTTAGCCTATATGGTTAGAAGTTTGATAAAGGTTGAGCTTGTCCCTCGATCTCCCTTGATACGAAACATGATATGTGAACCTATTTGGTTTTGTATTCGGCAAAATGAAATTATTTGAATGACCATTGTCCCAAAAATGAGATTTTAGCCTATATGGTTAAAAGTTTGATAAATATTAATGTTGAATTTGTCCCTCGATGTCCTTTATTGCGTAACATAATATTTGAACCAATTTCGTTTTAAATTTGGTAAACAGAAAGTCATGAGATGACCCTTATCACGAAAACGAGATTTTAGCTTATATTGTTACATGTTTGTTAAATATGAAGGTTGAACATGTCCCTCGATGTCCCTTGATGCGAAACATGATATGTGAACATATTTGGTTTGAATTTCGGTAAAATGAAACTATTGAAATGACCCTTGTCGCGAAAATGAAATGTTAGCCTATGTGGTTAGAAGTTTGATAAACAGTGAGCTTGTCCCTCGATGTCCCTTGATGCGAAACATGATATGTGAACCTATTTGGTTTCATATTCGGAAAAATGAAAGTATTGGAATGACTTTGTCGCGAAAATGAGATTTTAGCCTATATGGTTAGAAGTTTGATAAAGGTTGAGCTTGTCCCTCGATCTCCCTTGATACGAAACATGATATGTGAACCTATTTGGTTTTGTATTCGGCAAAATGAAATTATTTGAATGACCATTGTCCCAAAAATGAGATTTTAGCCTATATGGTTAAAAGTTTGATAAATATTAATGTTGAATTTGTCCCTTGATGTCCTTTATTGCGTAACATAATATTTGAACCAATTTCGTTTTAAATTTGGTAAACAGAAAGTCATGAGATGACCCTTATCACGAAAACGAGATTTTAGCTTATATTGTTACATGTTTGTTAAATATGAAGGTTGAACATGTCCCTCGATGTCCCTTGATGCGAAACATGATATGTGAACATATTTGGTTTGAATTTCGGTAAAATGAAACTATTGAAATGACCCTTGTCGCGAAAATGAAATGTTAGCCTATGTGGTTAGAAGTTTGATAAACAGTGAGCTTGTCCCTCGATGTCCCTTGATGCGAAACATGATATGTGCACCTATTTGGTTTCATATTCAGAAAAATGAAAGTATTGGAATGACTTTGTCGCGAAAATGAGATTTTAGCCTATATGGTTAGAAGTTTGATAAAGGTTGAACTTGTCCCTCGATCTCCCTTGATACGAAACATGATATGTGAACCTATTTGGTTTTGTATTCGGCAAAATGAAATTATTTGAATGACCATTGTCCCAAAAATGAGATTTTAGCCTATATGGTTAAAAGTTTGATAAATATTAATGTTGAATTTGTCCCTCGATGTCCTTTATTGCGTAACATAATATTTGAACCAATTTCGTTGTAAATTTGGTAAACAGAAAGTCATGAGATGACCCTTATCACGAAAACGAGATTTTAGCTTATATTGTTACATGTTTGTTAAATATGAAGGTTGAACATGTCCCTCGATGTCCCTTGATGCGAAACATGATATGTGAACCTATTTGGTTTGAAATTCGGTAAAATGAAAGTATTGAAATGACCCTTGTCGCGAAAATGAAATGTTAGCCTATGTGGTTAGAAGTTTGATAAACAGTGAACTTGTCCCTCGATGTCCCTTGATGTGAAACATGATATGTGAACCTATTTGGTTTTATATTCGGAAAAATGAAAGTATTGGAATGACTTTGAGTTTATTGCCTATATGGTTAGAAGTTTGATAAAGGTTGAACTTGTCCCTCGATCTCCCTTGATACGAAACATGATATGTGAACCTATTTGGTTTTGTATTCGGCAAAATGAAATTATTTGAATGACCATTGTCCCAAAAATGAGATTTTAGCCTATATGGTTAAAAGTTTGATAAATATTAGTGTTGAATTTGTCCCTCGATGTCCTTTATTGCGTAACATAATATTTGAACCAATTTCGTTTTAAATTTAGTAAATAGAAAGTAATGAGATGACCCTTATCACGAAAACGAGATTTTAGCTTATATTGTTACATGTTTGTTAAATATGAAGGTTGAACATGTCCCTCGATGTCCCTTGATGCGAAACATGATATGTGAACATATTTGGTTTGAATTTCGGTAAAATGAAACTATTGAAATGACCCTTGTTGCGAAAATGAAATGTTAGCCTATGTGGTTAGAAGTTTGATAAACAGTGAGCTTGTCCCTCGATGTCCCTTGATGCGAAACATGATATGTGAACCTATTTGGTTTCATATTCGGAAAAATGAAAGTATTGGAATGACTTTGTCGCGAAAATGAGATTTTAGCCTATATGGTTAGAAGTTTGATAAAGGTTGAGCTTGTCCCTCGATCTCCCTTGATACGAAACATGATATGTGAACCTATTTGGTTTTGTATTCGGCAAAATGAAATTATTTGAATGACCATTGTCCCAAAAATGAGATTTTAGCCTATATGGTTAAAAGTTTGATAAATATTAATGTTGAATTTGTCCCTCGATGTCCTTTATTGCGTAACATAATATTTGAACCAATTTCGTTTTAAATTTGGTAAACAGAAAGTCATGAGATGACCCTTATCACGAAAACGAGATTTTAGCTTATATTGTTACATGTTTGTTAAATATGAAGGTTGAACATGTCCCTCGATGTCCCTTGATGCGAAACATGATATGTGAACATATTTGGTTTGAATTTCGGTAAAATGAAACTATTGAAATGACCCTTGTCGCGAAAATGAAATGTTAGCCTATGTGGTTAGAAGTTTGATAAACAGTGAGCTTGTCCCTCGATGTCCCTTGATGCGAAACATGATATGTGAACCTATTTGGTTTCATATTCGGAAAAATGAAAGTATTGGAATGACTTTGTCGCGAAAATGAGATTTTAGCCTATATGGTTAGAAGTTTGATAAAGGTTGAGCTTGTCCCTCGATCTCCCTTGATACGAAACATGATATGTGAACCTATTTGGTTTTGTATTCGGCAAAATGAAATTATTTGAATGACCATTGTCCCAAAAATGAGATTTTAGCCTATATGGTTAAAAGTTTGATAAATATTAATGTTGAATTTGTCCCTTGATGTCCTTTATTGCGTAACATAATATTTGAACCAATTTCGTTTTAAATTTGGTAAACAGAAAGTCATGAGATGACCCTTATCACGAAAACGAGATTTTAGCTTATATTGTTACATGTTTGTTAAATATGAAGGTTGAACATGTCCCTCGATGTCCCTTGATGCGAAACATGATATGTGAACATATTTGGTTTGAATTTCGGTAAAATGAAACTATTGAAATGACCCTTGTCGCGAAAATGAAATGTTAGCCTATGTGGTTAGAAGTTTGATAAACAGTGAGCTTGTCCCTCGATGTCCCTTGATGCGAAACATGATATGTGCACCTATTTGGTTTCATATTCAGAAAAATGAAAGTATTGGAATGACTTTGTCGCGAAAATGAGATTTTAGCCTATATGGTTAGAAGTTTGATAAAGGTTGAACTTGTCCCTCGATCTCCCTTGATACGAAACATGATATGTGAACCTATTTGGTTTTGTATTCGGCAAAATGAAATTATTTGAATGACCATTGTCCCAAAAATGAGATTTTAGCCTATATGGTTAAAAGTTTGATAAATATTAATGTTGAATTTGTCCCTCGATGTCCTTTATTGCGTAACATAATATTTGAACCAATTTCGTTGTAAATTTGGTAAACAGAAAGTCATGAGATGACCCTTATCACGAAAACGAGATTTTAGCTTATATTGTTACATGTTTGTTAAATATGAAGGTTGAACATGTCCCTCGATGTCCCTTGATGCGAAACATGATATGTGAACCTATTTGGTTTGAAATTCGGTAAAATGAAAGTATTGAAATGACCCTTGTCGCGAAAATGAAATGTTAGCCTATGTGGTTAGAAGTTTGATAAACAGTGAACTTGTCCCTCGATGTCCCTTGATGTGAAACATGATATGTGAACCTATTTGGTTTTATATTCGGAAAAATGAAAGTATTGGAATGACTTTGAGTTTATTGCCTATATGGTTAGAAGTTTGATAAAGGTTGAACTTGTCCCTCGATCTCCCTTGATACGAAACATGATATGTGAACCTATTTGGTTTTGTATTCGGCAAAATGAAATTATTTGAATGACCATTGTCCCAAAAATGAGATTTTAGCCTATATGGTTAAAAGTTTGATAAATATTAGTGTTGAATTTGTCCCTCGATGTCCTTTATTGCGTAACATAATATTTGAACCAATTTCGTTTTAAATTTAGTAAATAGAAAGTAATGAGATGACCCTTATCACGAAAACGAGATTTTAGCTTATATTGTTACATGTTTGTTAAATATGAAGGTTGAACATGTCCCTCGATGTCCCTTGATGCGAAACATGATATGTGAACATATTTGGTTTGAATTTCGGTAAAATGAAACTATTGAAATGACCCTTGTTGCGAAAATGAAATGTTAGCCTATGTGGTTAGAAGTTTGATAAACAGTGAGCTTGTCCCTCGATGTCCCTTGATGCGAAACATGATATGTGAACCTATTTGGTTTCATATTCGGAAAAATGAAAGTATTGGAATGACTTTGTCGCGAAAATGAGATTTTAGCCTATATGGTTAGAAGTTTGATAAAGGTTGAGCTTGTCCCTCGATCTCCCTTGATACGAAACATGATATGTGAACCTATTAGGTTTTGTATTCGGCAAAATGAAATTATTTGAATGACCATTGTCCCAAAAATGAGATTTTAGCCTATATGGTTAAAAGTTTGATAAATATTAATGTTGAATTTGTCCCTCGATGTCCTTTATTGCGTAACATAATATTTGAACCAATTTCGTTTTAAATTTGGTAAACAGAAAGTCATGAGATGACCCTTATCACGAAAACGAGATTTTAGCTTATATTGTTACATGTTTGTTAAATATGAAGGTTGAACATGTCCCTCGATGTCCCTTGATGCGAAACATGATATGTGAACATATTTGGTTTGAATTTCGGTAAAATGAAACTATTGAAATGACCCTTGTCGCGAAAATGAAATGTTAGCCTATGTGGTTAGAAGTTTGATAAACAGTGAGCTTGTCCCTCGATGTCCCTTGATGCGAAACATGATATGTGCACCTATTTGGTTTCATATTCGGAAAAATGAAAGTATTGGAATGACTTTGTCGCGAAAATGAGATTTTAGCCTATATGGTTAGAAGTTTGATAAAGGTTGAACTTGTCCCTCGATCTCCCTTGATACGAAACATGATATGTGAACCTATTTGGTTTTGTATTCGGCAAAATGAAATTATTTGAATGACCATTGTCCCAAAAATGAGATTTTAGCCTATATGGTTAAAAGTTTGATAAATATTAATGTTGAATTTGTCCCTCGATGTCCTTTATTGCGTAACATAATATTTAAACCAATTTCGTTGTAAATTTGGTAAACAGAAAGTCATGAGATGACCCTTATCACGAAAACGAGATTTTAGATTATATTGTTACATGTTTGTTAAATATGAAGGTTGAACATGTCCCTCGATGTCCCTTGATGCGAAACATGATATGTGAACATATTTGGTTTGAATTTCGGTAAAATGAAACTATTGAAATGACCCTTGTCGCGAAAATGAAATGTTAGCCTATGTGGTTAGAAGTTTGATAAACAGTGAGCTTGTCCCTCGATGTCCCTTGATGCGAAACATGATATGTGCACCTATTTGGTTTCATATTCGGAAAAATGAAAGTATTGGAATGACTTTGTCGCGAAAATGAGATTTTAGCCTATATGGTTAGAAGTTTGATAAAGGTTGAGCTTGTCCCTCGATCTCCCTTGATACGAAACATGATATGTGAACCTATTTGGTTTTGTATTCGGCAAAATGAAATTATTTGAATGACCATTGTCCCAAAAATGAGATTTTAGCCTATATGGTTAAAAGTTTGATAAATATTAGTGTTGAATTTGTCCCTCGATGTCCTTTATTGCGTAACATAATATTTGAACCAATTTCGTTTTAAATTTAGTAAATAGAAAGTAATGAGATGACCCTTATCACGAAAACGAGATTTTAGCTTATATTGTTACATGTTTGTTAAATATGAAGGTTGAACATGTCCCTCGATGTCCCTTGATGCGAAACATGATATGTGAACATATTTGGTTTGAATTTCGGTAAAATGAAACTATTGAAATGACCCTTGTCGCGAAAATGAAATGTTAGCCTATGTGGTTAGAAGTTTGATAAACAGTGAGCTTGTCCCTCGATGTCCCTTGATGCGAAACATGATATGTGAACCTATTTGGTTTCATATTCGGAAAAATGAAAGTATTGGAATGACTTTGTCGCGAAAATGAGATTTTAGCCTATATGGTTAGAAGTTTGATAAAGGTTGAGCTTGTCCCTCGATCTCCCTTGATACGAAACATGATATGTGAACCTATTTGGTTTTGTATTCGGCAAAATGAAATTATTTGAATGACCATTGTCCCAAAAATGAGATTTTAGCCTATATGGTTAAAAGTTTGATAAATATTAGTGTTGAATTTGTCCCTCGATGTCCTTTATTGCGTAACATAATATTTGAACCAATTTCGTTTTAAATTTAGTAAATAGAAAGTAATGAGATGACCCTTATCACGAAAACGAGATTTTAGCTTATATTGTTACATGTTTGTTAAATATGAAGGTTGAACATGTCCCTCGATGTCCCTTGATGCAAAACATGATATGTGAACATATTTGGTTTGAATTTCGGTAAAATGAAACTATTGAAATGACCCTTGTCGCGAAAATGAAATGTTAGCCTATGTGGTTAGAAGTTTGATAAACAGTGAGCTTGTCCCTCGATGCCCTTGATGCGAAACATGATATGTGCACCTATTTGGTTTCATATTCGGAAAAATGAAAGTATTGGAATGACTTTGTCGCGAAAATGAGATTTTAGCCTATATGGTTAGAAGTTTGATAAAGGTTGAACTTGTCCCTCGATCTCCCTTGATACGAAACATGATATGTGAACCTATTTGGTTTTGTATTCGGCAAAATGAAATTATTTGAATGACCATTGTCCCAAAAATGAGATTTTAGCCTATATGGTTAAAAGTTTGATAAATATTAATGTTGAATTTGTCCCTCGATGTCCTTTATTGCGTAACATAATATTTAAACCAATTTCGTTGTAAATTTGGTAAACAGAAAGTCATGAGATGACCCTTATCACGAAAACGAGATTTTAGATTATATTGTTACATGTTTGTTAAATATGAAGGTTGAACATGTCCCTCGATGTCCCTTGATGCGAAACATGATATGTGAACATATTTGGTTTGAATTTCGGTAAAATGAAACTATTGAAATGACCCTTGTCGCGAAAATGAAATGTTAGCCTATGTGGTTAGAAGTTTGATAAACAGTGAGCTTGTCCCTCGATGTCCCTTGATGCGAAACATGATATGTGCACCTATTTGGTTTCATATTCGGAAAAATGAAAGTATTGGAATGACTTTGTCGCGAAAATGAGATTTTAGCCTATATGGTTAGAAGTTTGATAAAGGTTGAGCTTGTCCCTCGATCTCCCTTGATACGAAACATGATATGTGAACCTATTTGGTTTTGTATTCGGCAAAATGAAATTATTTGAATGACCATTGTCCCAAAAATGAGATTTTAGCCTATATGGTTAAAAGTTTGATAAATATTAGTGTTGAATTTGTCCCTCGATGTCCTTTATTGCGTAACATAATATTTGAACCAATTTCGTTTTAAATTTAGTAAATAGAAAGTAATGAGATGACCCTTATCACGAAAACGAGATTTTAGCTTATATTGTTACATGTTTGTTAAATATGAAGGTTGAACATGTCCCTCGATGTCCCTTGATGCGAAACATGATATGTGAACATATTTGGTTTGAATTTCGGTAAAATGAAACTATTGAAATGACCCTTGTCGCGAAAATGAAATGTTAGCCTATGTGGTTAGAAGTTTGATAAACAGTGAGCTTGTCCCTCGATGTCCCTTGATGCGAAACATGATATGTGAACCTATTTGGTTTCATATTCGGAAAAATGAAAGTATTGGAATGACTTTGTCGCGAAAATGAGATTTTAGCCTATATGGTTAGAAGTTTGATAAAGGTTGAGCTTGTCCCTCGATCTCCCTTGATACGAAACATGATATGTGAACCTATTTGGTTTTGTATTCGGCAAAATGAAATTATTTGAATGACCATTGTCCCAAAAATGAGATTTTAGCCTATATGGTTAAAAGTTTGATAAATATTAATGTTGAATTTGTCCCTCGATGTCCTTTATTGCGTAACATAATATTTGAACCAATTTCGTTGTAAATTTGGTAAACAGAAAGTCATGAGATGACCCTTATCACGAAAACGAGATTTTAGCTTATATTGTTACATGTTTGTTAAATATGAAGGTTGAACATGTCCCTCGATGTCCCTTGATGCGAAACATGATATGTGAACATATTTGGTTTGAATTTCGGTAAAATGAAACTATTGAAATGACCCTTGTCGCGAAAATGAAATGTTAGCCTATGTGGTTAGAAGTTTGATAAACAGTGAGCTTGTCCCTCGATGTCCCTTGATGCGAAACATGATATGTGCACCTATTTGGTTTCATATTCGGAAAAATGAAAGTATTGGAATGACTTTGTCGCGAAAATGAGATTTTAGCCTATATGGTTAGAAGTTTGATAAAGGTTGAGCTTGTCCCTCGATCTCCCTTGATACGAAACATGATATGTGAACCTATTTGGTTTTGTATTCGGCAAAATGAAATTATTTGAATGACCATTGTCCCAAAAATGAGATTTTAGCCTATATGGTTAAAAGTTTGATAAATATTAGTGTTGAATTTGTCCCTCGATGTCCTTTATTGCGTAACATAATATTTGAACCAATTTCGTTTTAAATTTAGTAAATAGAAAGTAATGAGATGACCCTTATCACGAAAACGAGATTTTAGCTTATATTGTTACATGTTTGTTAAATATGAAGGTTGAACATGTCCCTCGATGTCCCTTGATGCGAAACATGATATGTGAACCTATTTGGTTTGAAATTCGGTAAAATGAAAGTATTGAAATGACCCTTGTCGCGAAAATGAAATGTTAGCCTATGTGGTTAGAAGTTTGATAAACAGTGAACTTGTCCCTCGATGTCCCTTGATGTGAAACATGATATGTGAACCTATTTGGTTTTATATTCGGAAAAATGAAAGTATTGGAATGACTTTGAGTTTATTGCCTATATGGTTAGAAGTTTGATAAAGGTTGAACTTGTCCCTCGATCTCCCTTGATACGAAACATGATATGTGAACCTATTTGGTTTTGTATTCGGCAAAATGAAATTATTTGAATGACCATTGTCCCAAAAATGAGATTTTAGCCTATATGGTTAAAAGTTTGATAAATATTAGTGTTGAATTTGTCCCTCGATGTCCTTTATTGCGTAACATAATATTTGAACCAATTTCGTTTTAAATTTAGTAAATAGAAAGTAATGAGATGACCCTTATCACGAAAACGAGATTTTAGCTTATATTGTTACATGTTTGTTAAATATGAAGGTTGAACATGTCCCTCGATGTCCCTTGATGCGAAACATGATATGTGAACATATTTGGTTTGAATTTCGGTAAAATGAAACTATTGAAATGACCCTTGTCGCGAAAATGAAATGTTAGCCTATGTGGTTAGAAGTTTGATAAACAGTGAGCTTGTCCCTCGATGTCCCTTGATGCGAAACATGATATGTGAACCTATTTGGTTTCATATTCGGAAAAATGAAGGTATTGGAATGACTTTGTCGCGAAAATGAGATTTTAGCCTATATGGTTAGAAGTTTGATAAAGGTTGAGCTTGTCCCTCGATCTCCCTTGATACGAAACATGATATGTGAACCTATTAGGTTTTGTATTCGGCAAAATGAAATTATTTGAATGACCATTGTCCCAAAAATGAGATTTTAGCCTATATGGTTAAAAGTTTGATAAATATTAATGTTGAATTTGTCCCTCGATGTCCTTTATTGCGTAACATAATATTTGAACCAATTTCGTTTTAAATTTGGTAAACAGAAAGTCATGAGATGACCCTTATCACGAAAACGAGATTTTAGCTTATATTGTTACATGTTTGTAAAATATGAAGGTTGAACATGTGATGAGATCATGAGTTCATTAAGCATGTGGAAGGAAACTTATAAAAAAAATTATCCTACAATAAATTTGTCCTGATATTTTGTTTCATGGTTTTAGTTTTTGGGCAGCATATGGTTCTTTGAATCACATAATATTTGATATAATTACATTGTACTCAATTACACTATGGAATTTCTAGTGGATGTAGTATACACGTGATGTTGATATTGGGCTGGGATGAAATTCACAATTATGGAGATGAAGGAATGGCTCGTTATTGGCATATGATGTTTACTAGCTCTTCAACGGTTTTGAATTGTAATTGGCATGATTTCAACTCACATTAAATTGATGCAGCTGATATATTAATGGTTGAATTCATTTGAATATATAGAAGGCAAATATAAACTAGCGGTTATGGAATTTTGAAGCAACTAACATTCAACATTTTAAGACTTATCAATTTTGGCTATTCATTGGTGTTGCTTGGCTGGATCTTTGGATTGGAAAGCACTACAGAAACTCCTAATAAAATGCTACGTGTGCTTTTGTTTGGTTCTTTCTATTTTTAATAAATAAATGTAAGGCTAATCAGCCATTTATTTATTTTCTTTAGATTAATATTAGGTATATTTTAATTTATTAGTGTCCTTTGAGTTCATGCAAGAGCTCTATAAATTGTAAGTTTTATTATGAAATAAGATATGTAGAATTTTGAGTAAAAAAAATACACTTTGTGTGTTGTGAAGCTTTGCTTCTTTTTGGTTCTGGATTGAACCATGACTTGATCTTATCAAGGAATCACATTTCTTGTGGCGATCCTCGCATCCACCGGCTTATCAATCTTTCTTGGATTAGAAAGAGTGTGGCGCCCCTGTCTATCCATTCCATTTCTTCATTTTTGAGTCTTTTCTACCAACAATATTCATATTTAGCTTCCGACGGCTCCGTGACACTCATCATTTACGGCTCCGTGACACTCATCAACATGTCCCTCGATGTCCCTTGATGCGAAACATGATATGTGAACATATTTGGTTTGAATTTCGGTAAAATGAAACTATTGAAATGACCCTTGTCGCGAAAATGAAATGTTAGCCTATGTGGTTAGAAGTTTGATAAACAGTGAGCTTGTCCCTCGATGTCCCTTGATGCGAAACATGATATGTGCACCTATTTGGTTTCATATTCGGAAAAATGAAAGTATTGGAATGACTTTGTCGCGAAAATGAGATTTTAGCCTATATGGTTAGAAGTTTGATAAAGGTTGAACTTGTCCCTCGATCTCCCTTGATACGAAACATGATATGTGAACCTATTTGGTTTTGTATTCGGCAAAATGAAATTATTTGAATGACCATTGTCCCAAAAATGAGATTTTAGCCTCTATGGTTAAAAGTTTGATAAATATTAATGTTGAATTTGTCCCTCGATGTCCTTTATTGCGTAACATAATATTTAAACCAATTTCGTTGTAAATTTGGTAAACAGAAAGTCATGAGATGACCCTTATCACGAAAACGAGATTTTAGATTATATTGTTACATGTTTGTTAAATATGAAGGTTGAACATGTCCCTCGATGTCCCTTGATGCGAAACATGATATGTGAACATATTTGGTTTGAATTTCGGTAAAATGAAACTATTGAAATGACCCTTGTCGCGAAAATGAAATGTTAGCCTATGTGGTTAGAAGTTTGATAAACAGTGAGCTTGTCCCTCGATGTCCCTTGATGCGAAACATGATATGTGCACCTATTTGGTTTCATATTCGGAAAAATGAAAGTATTGGAATGACTTTGTCGCGAAAATGAGATTTTAGCCTATATGGTTAGAAGTTTGATAAAGGTTGAGCTTGTCCCTCGATCTCCCTTGATACGAAACATGATATGTGAACCTATTTGGTTTTGTATTCGGCAAAATGAAATTATTTGAATGACCATTGTCCCAAAAATGAGATTTTAGCCTATATGGTTAAAAGTTTGATAAATATTAGTGTTGAATTTGTCCCTCGATGTCCTTTATTGCGTAACATAATATTTGAACCAATTTCGTTTTAAATTTAGTAAATAGAAAGTAATGAGATGACCCTTATCACGAAAACGAGATTTTAGCTTATATTGTTACATGTTTGTTAAATATGAAGGTTGAACATGTCCCTCGATGTCCCTTGATGCGAAACATGATATGTGAACATATTTGGTTTGAATTTCGGTAAAATGAAACTATTGAAATGACCCTTGTCGCGAAAATGAAATGTTAGCCTATGTGGTTAGAAGTTTGATAAACAGTGAGCTTGTCCCTCGATGTCCCTTGATGCGAAACATGATATGTGCACCTATTTGGTTTCATATTCGGAAAAATGAAAGTATTGGAATGACTTTGTCGCGAAAATGAGATTTTAGCCTATATGGTTAGAAGTTTGATAAAGGTTGAGCTTGTCCCTCGATCTCCCTTGATACGAAACATGATATGTGAACCTATTTGGTTTTGTATTCGGCAAAATGAAATTATTTGAATGACCATTGTCCCAAAAATGAGATTTTAGCCTATATGGTTAAAAGTTTGATAAATATTAGTGTTGAATTTGTCCCTCGATGTCCTTTATTGCGTAACATAATATTTGAACCAATTTCGTTTTAAATTTAGTAAATAGAAAGTAATGAGATGACCCTTATCACGAAAACGAGATTTTAGCTTATATTGTTACATGTTTGTTAAATATGAAGGTTGAACATGTCCCTCGATGTCCCTTGATGCGAAACATGATATGTGAACATATTTGGTTTGAATTTCGGTAAAATGAAACTATTGAAATGACCCTTGTCGCGAAAATGAAATGTTAGCCTATGTGGTTAGAAGTTTGATAAACAGTGAGCTTGTCCCTCGATGTCCCTTGATGCGAAACATGATATGTGAACCTATTTGGTTTCATATTCGGAAAAATGAAAGTATTGGAATGACTTTGTCGCGAAAATGAGATTTTAGCCTATATGGTTAGAAGTTTGATAAAGGTTGAGCTTGTCCCTCGATCTCCCTTGATACGAAACATGATATGTGAACCTATTAGGTTTTGTATTCGGCAAAATGAAATTATTTGAATGACCATTGTCCCAAAAATGAGATTTTAGCCTATATGGTTAAAAGTTTGATAAATATTAATGTTGAATTTGTCCCTCGATGTCCTTTATTGCGTAACATAATATTTGAACCAATTTCGTTTTAAATTTGGTAAACAGAAAGTCATGAGATGACCCTTATCACGAAAACGAGATTTTAGCTTATATTGTTACATGTTTGTAAAATATGAAGGTTGAACATGTCCCTCGATGTCCCTTGATGCGAAACATGATATGTGAACATATTTGGTTTGAATTTCGGTAAAATGAAACTATTGAAATGACCCTTGTCGCGAAAATGAAATGTTAGCCTATGTGGTTAGAAGTTTGATAAACAGTGAGCTTGTCCCTCGATGTCCCTTGATGCGAAACATGATATGTGCACCTATTTGGTTTCATATTCGGAAAAATGAAAGTATTGGAATGACTTTGTCGCGAAAATGAGATTTTAGCCTATATGGTTAGAAGTTTGATAAAGGTTGAACTTGTCCCTCGATCTCCCTTGATACGAAACATGATATGTGAACCTATTTGGTTTTGTATTCGGCAAAATGAAATTATTTGAATGACCATTGTCCCAAAAATGAGATTTTAGCCTATATGGTTAAAAGTTTGATAAATATTAATGTTGAATTTGTCCCTCGATGTCCTTTATTGCGTAACATAATATTTAAACCAATTTCGTTGTAAATTTGGTAAACAGAAAGTCATGAGATGACCCTTATCACGAAAACGAGATTTTAGATTATATTGTTACATGTTTGTTAAATATGAAGGTTGAACATGTCCCTCGATGTCCCTTGATGCGAAACATGATATGTGAACATATTTGGTTTGAATTTCGGTAAAATGAAACTATTGAAATGACCCTTGTCGCGAAAATGAAATGTTAGCCTATGTGGTTAGAAGTTTGATAAACAGTGAGCTTGTCCCTCGATGTCCCTTGATGCGAAACATGATATGTGCACCTATTTGGTTTCATATTCGGAAAAATGAAAGTATTGGAATGACTTTGTCGCGAAAATGAGATTTTAGCCTATATGGTTAGAAGTTTGATAAAGGTTGAGCTTGTCCCTCGATCTCCCTTGATACGAAACATGATATGTGAACCTATTTGGTTTTGTATTCGGCAAAATGAAATTATTTGAATGACCATTGTCCCAAAAATGAGATTTTAGCCTATATGGTTAAAAGTTTGATAAATATTAGTGTTGAATTTGTCCCTCGATGTCCTTTATTGCGTAACATAATATTTGAACCAATTTCGTTTTAAATTTAGTAAATAGAAAGTAATGAGATGACCCTTATCACGAAAACGAGATTTTAGCTTATATTGTTACATGTTTGTTAAATATGAAGGTTGAACATGTCCCTCGATGTCCCTTGATGCGAAACATGATATGTGAACATATTTGGTTTGAATTTCGGTAAAATGAAACTATTGAAATGACCCTTGTCGCGAAAATGAAATGTTAGCCTATGTGGTTAGAAGTTTGATAAACAGTGAGCTTGTCCCTCGATGTCCCTTGATGCGAAACATGATATGTGCACCTATTTGGTTTCATATTCGGAAAAATGAAAGTATTGGAATGACTTTGTCGCGAAAATGAGATTTTAGCCTATATGGTTAGAAGTTTGATAAAGGTTGAGCTTGTCCCTCGATCTCCCTTGATACGAAACATGATATGTGAACCTATTTGGTTTTGTATTCGGCAAAATGAAATTATTTGAATGACCATTGTCCCAAAAATGAGATTTTAGCCTATATGGTTAAAAGTTTGATAAATATTAGTGTTGAATTTGTCCCTCGATGTCCTTTATTGCGTAACATAATATTTGAACCAATTTCGTTTTAAATTTAGTAAATAGAAAGTAATGAGATGACCCTTATCACGAAAACGAGATTTTAGCTTATATTGTTACATGTTTGTTAAATATGAAGGTTGAACATGTCCCTCGATGTCCCTTGATGCGAAACATGATATGTGAACATATTTGGTTTGAATTTCGGTAAAATGAAACTATTGAAATGACCCTTGTCGCGAAAATGAAATGTTAGCCTATGTGGTTAGAAGTTTGATAAACAGTGAGCTTGTCCCTCGATGTCCCTTGATGCGAAACATGATATGTGAACCTATTTGGTTTCATATTCGGAAAAATGAAAGTATTGGAATGACTTTGTCGCGAAAATGAGATTTTAGCCTATATGGTTAGAAGTTTGATAAAGGTTGAACTTGTCCCTCGATCTCCCTTGATACGAAACATGATATGTGAACCTATTTGGTTTTGTATTCGGCAAAATGAAATTATTTGAATGACCATTGTCCCAAAAATGAGATTTTAGCCTATATGGTTAAAAGTTTGATAAATATTAATGTTGAATTTGTCCCTCGATGTCCTTTATTGCGTAACATAATATTTAAACCAATTTCGTTGTAAATTTGGTAAACAGAAAGTCATGAGATGACCCTTATCACGAAAACGAGATTTTAGATTATATTGTTACATGTTTGTTAAATATGAAGGTTGAACATGTCCCTCGATGTCCCTTGATGCGAAACATGATATGTGAACCTATTTGGTTTTGTATTAGGCAAAATAAAATTATTTGAATGACCATTGTCCCAAAAATGAGATTTTAGCCTATATGGTTAAAAGTTTGATAAATATTAATGTTGAATTTATCCCTCGATGTCCTTTATTGCGTGCCATAATATTTGAACGAATTTCGTTTTAAATTTGGTAAATAGAAAGTAATGAGATGACCCTTATCGCGAAAACGAGATTTTAGCTTATATTGTTACATGTCTGTTAAATATGAAGGTTGAACATGTCCCTCGATGTCCCTTGATGCGAAAAATGATATGTGAACCTATTTGGCTTGAAATTCGCTAAAATGAAAGTATTGAAATGACCCTTGTCGCGAAAATGAAATGTTAGCCTATGTGGTTAGAAGTTTGATAAACAGTGAACATGTCCCTCGACTTGATGCGAAACATGATATGTGAACCTATTTGGTTTTATATTCGGAAAAATGAAAGTGTTGGAATGACTTTTTCGCGAAAATGAGATTTTAGCCTATATGGTTAGAAGTTTGATAAAGGTTGAACTTGTCCCTCGTTCTCCCTTGATACGAAACATGATATGTGAACCTATTTGGTTTTGTATTCGACAAAATGAAATTATTTGAATGACCATTTTCCCAAAAATGAGATTTTAGCCTATATGGTTAAAAGTTTGATAAATATTAATGTTGAATTTGTCCCTCGATGTCCTTTATTGCGTACCATAATATTTGAACCAATTTTGTTTTAAATTTGGTAAATAGAAAGTAATGAGATGACCCTTATCGCGAAAACGAGATTTTAGCTTATATTGTTACATGTCTGTTAAATATGAAGATTGAACATGTCCCTCGATGTCCCTTGATGCGAAACATGATATGTGAACCTATTTGGTTTGAAATTCGGTAAAATGAAAGTATTGAAATGACCCTTGTCGCGAAAATGAAATGTTAGCCTATGTGGTTAGAAGTTTGATAAACAGTGAACATGTCCCTCGATGTCCCTTGATGCGAAACATGATATGTGAACATATTTGGTTTTATATTCGAAAAAATGAAAGTGTTGGAATGACTTTGTCGCGAAAATGAGATTTTAGCCTATATGGTTAGAAGTTTGATAAAGGTTGAACTTGTCCCTCGATCTCCCTTGATACGAAACATGATATGTGAACCTATTTGGTTTTGTATTCGGCAAAATGAAATTATTTGAATGACCATTGTCCCAAAAATGAGATTTTAGCCTATATGGTTAAAAGTTTGATAAATATTAATGTTGAATTTGTCCCTCGATGTCCTTTATTCCGTAACATAATATTTGAAACAATTTCGTTTTAAATTTGGTAAAGAGAAAGTAATGAGATGACCCTTATCGCGAAAACGAGATTTTAACTTATATTGTTACATGTCTGTTAAATATGAAGGTTGAACATGTCCCTCGATGTCCCTTGATGCGAAACATGATATGTGAACCTATTTGGTTTGAAATTCGGTTTAATGAAAGTATTGAAATGACCCCTGTCGCGAAAATGAAATGTTAGCCTATGTGGTTAGAAGTTTGATAAACAGTGAACTTGTCCCTCGATGTCCCTTGATGCGAAACATGATATGTGAACCTTTTTGGTTTTATATTCGGAAAAATGAAAGTGTTGGAATGACTTTGTCGCGAAAATGAGATTTTAACCTATATGGTTAGAAGTTTGATAAAGGTTGAACTTGTCCCTCGATCTCCCTTGATACGAAACATGATATGTGAACCTATTTGGTTTTGTATTCGGCAAAATAAAATTATTTGAATGACCATTGTCCCAAAAATGAGATTTTAGCCTATATGGTTAAAAGTTTGATAAATATTAATGTTGAATTTGTCCCTCGATGTCCTTTATTGCGTGCCATAATATTTGAACGAATTTCGTTTTAAATTTGGTAAATAGAAAGTAATGAGATGACCCTTATCGCGAAAACGAGATTTTAGCTTATATTGTTACATGTCTGTTAAATATGAAGGTTGAACATGTCCCTCGATGTCCCTTGATGCGAAAAATGATATGTGAACCTATTTGGCTTGAAATTCGCTAAAATGAAAGTATTGAAATGACCCTTGTCGCGAAAATGAAATGTTAGCCTATGTGGTTAGAAGTTTGATAAACAGTGAACATGTCCCTCGACTTGATGCGAAACATGATATGTGAACCTATTTGGTTTTATATTCGGAAAAATGAAAGTGTTGGAATGACTTTTTCGCGAAAATGAAATTTTAGCCTATATGGTTAGAAGTTTGATAAAGGTTGAACTTGTCCCTCGTTCTCCCTTGATACGAAACATGATATGTGAACCTATTTGGTTTTGTATTCGACAAAATGAAATTATTTGAATGACCATTTTCCCAAAAATGAGATTTTAGCCTATATGGTTAAAAGTTTGATAAATATTAATGTTGAATTTGTCCCTCGATGTCCTTTATTGCGTACCATAATATTTGAACCAATTTTGTTTTAAATTTGGTAAATAGAAAGTAATGAGATGACCCTTATCGCGAAAACGAGATTTTAGCTTATATTGTTACATGTCTGTTAAATATGAAGGTTGAACATGTCCCTCGATGTCCCTTGATGCGAAACATGATATGTGAACCTATTTGGTTTGAAATTCGGTAAAATGAAAGTATTGAAATGACCCTTGTCGCGAAAATGAAATGTTAGCCTATGTGGTTAGAAGTTTGATAAACAGTGAACATGTCCCTCGATGTCCCTTGATGCGAAACATGATATGTGAACCTATTTGGTTTTATATTCGAAAAAATGAAAGTGTTGGAATGACTTTGTCGCGAAAATGAGATTTTAGCCTATATGGTTAGAAGTTTGATAAAGGTTGAACTTGTCCCTCGTTCTCCCTTGATACGAAACATGATATGTGAACCTATTTGGTTTTGTATTCGACAAAATGAAATTATTTGAATGACCATTTTCCCAAAAATGAGATTTTAGCCTATATGGTTAAAAGTTTGATAAATATTAATGTTGAATTTGTCCCTCGATGTCCTTTATTGCGTACCATAATATTTGAACCAATTTTGTTTTAAATTTGGTAAATAGAAAGTAATGAGATGACCCTTATCGCGAAAACGAGATTTTAGCTTATATTGTTACATGTCTGTTAAATATGAAGGTTGAACATGTCCCTCGATGTCCCTTGATGCGAAACATGATATGTGAACCTATTTGGTTTGAAATTCGGTAAAATGAAAGTATTGAAATGACCCTTGTCGCGAAAATGAAATGTTAGCCTATGTGGTTAGAAGTTTGATAAACAGTGAACATGTCCCTCGATGCGAAACATGATATGTGAACATATTTGGTTTTATATTCGAAAAAATGAAAGTGTTGGAATGACTTTGTCGCGAAAATGAGATTTTAGCCTATATGGTTAGAAGTTTGATAAAGGTTGAACTTGTCCCTCGATCTCCCTTGATACGAAACATGATATGTGAACCTATTTGGTTTTGTATTCGGCAAAATGAAATTATTTGAATGACCATTGTCCCAAAAATGAGATTTTAGCCTATATGGTTAAAAGTTTGATAAATATTAATGTTGAATTTGTCCCTCGATGTCCTTTATTCCGTAACATAATATTTGAAACAATTTCGTTTTAAATTTGGTAAAGAGAAAGTAATGAGATGACCCTTATCGCGAAAACGAGATTTTAACTTATATTGTTACATGTCTGTTAAATATGAAGGTTGAACATGTCCCTCGATGTCCCTTGATGCGAAACATGATATGTGAACCTATTTGGTTTGAAATTCGGTTTAATGAAAGTATTGAAATGACCCCTGTCGCGAAAATGAAATGTTAGCCTATGTGGTTAGAAGTTTGATAAACAGTGAACTTGTCCCTCGATGTCCCTTGATGCGAAACATGATATGTGAACCTTTTTGGTTTTATATTAGGAAAAATGAAAGTGTTGGAATGACTTTGTCGCGAAAATGAGATTTTAACCTATATGGTTAGAAGTTTGATAAAGGTTGAACTTGTCCCTCGATCTCCCTTGATACGAAACATGATATGTGAACCTATTTGGTTTTGTATTCGGCAAAATAAAATTATTTGAATGACCATTGTCCCAAAAATGAGATTTTAGCCTATATGGTTAAAAGTTTGATAAATATTAATGTTGAATTTGTCCCTCGATGTCCTTTATTGCGTGCCATAATATTTGAACGAATTTCGTTTTAAATTTGGTAAATAGAAAGTAATGAGATGACCCTTATCGCGAAAACGAGATTTTAGCTTATATTGTTACATGTCTGTTAAATATGAAGGTTGAACATGTCCCTCGATGTCCCTTGATGCGAAAAATGATATGTGAACCTATTTGGCTTGAAATTCGCTAAAATGAAAGTATTGAAATGACCCTTGTCGCGAAAATGAAATGTTAGCCTATGTGGTTAGAAGTTTGATAAACAGTGAACATGTCCCTCGACTTGATGCGAAACATGATATGTGAACCTATTTGGTTTTATATTCGGAAAAATGAAAGTGTTGGAATGACTTTTTCGCGAAAATGAGATTTTAGCCTATATGGTTAGAAGTTTGATAAAGGTTGAACTTGTCCCTCGTTCTCCCTTGATACGAAACATGATATGTGAACCTATTTGGTTTTGTATTCGACAAAATGAAATTATTTGAATGACCATTTTCCCAAAAATGAGATTTTAGCCTATATGGTTAAAAGTTTGATAAATATTAATGTTGAATTTGTCCCTCGATGTCCTTTATTGCGTACCATAATATTTGAACCAATTTTGTTTTAAATTTGGTAAATAGAAAGTAATGAGATGACCCTTATCGCGAAAACGAGATTTTAGCTTATATTGTTACATGTCTGTTAAATATGAAGGTTGAACATGTCCCTCGATGTCCCTTGATGCGAAACATGATATGTGAACCTATTTGGTTTGAAATTCGGTAAAATGAAAGTATTGAAATGACCCTTGTCGCGAAAATGAAATGTTAGCCTATGTGGTTAGAAGTTTGATAAACAGTGAACATGTCCCTCGATGTCCCTTGATGCGAAACATGATATGTGAACCTATTTGGTTTTATATTCGAAAAAATGAAAGTGTTGGAATGACTTTGTCGCGAAAATGAGATTTTAGCCTATATGGTTAGAAGTTTGATAAAGGTTGAACTTGTCCCTCGTTCTCCCTTGATACGAAACATGATATGTGAACCTATTTGGTTTTGTATTCGACAAAATGAAATTATTTGAATGACCATTTTCCCAAAAATGAGATTTTAGCCTATATGGTTAAAAGTTTGATAAATATTAATGTTGAATTTGTCCCTCGATGTCCTTTATTGCGTACCATAATATTTGAACCAATTTTGTTTTAAATTTGGTAAATAGAAAGTAATGAGATGACCCTTATCGCGAAAACGAGATTTTAGCTTATATTGTTACATGTCTGTTAAATATGAAGGTTGAACATGTCCCTCGATGTCCCTTGATGCGAAACATGATATGTGAACCTATTTGGTTTGAAATTCGGTAAAATGAAAGTATTGAAATGACCCTTGTCGCGAAAATGAAATGTTAGCCTATGTGGTTAGAAGTTTGATAAACAGTGAACATGTCCCTCGATGTCCCTTGATGCGAAACATGATATGTGAACATATTTGGTTTTATATTCGAAAAAATGAAAGTGTTGGAATGACTTTGTCGCGAAAATGAGATTTTAGCCTATATGGTTAGAAGTTTGATAAAGGTTGAACTTGTCCCTCGATCTCCCTTGATACGAAACATGATATGTGAACCTATTTGGTTTTGTATTCGGCAAAATGAAATTATTTGAATGACCATTGTCCCAAAAATGAGATTTTAGCCTATATGGTTAAAAGTTTGATAAATATTAATGTTGAATTTGTCCCTCGATGTCCTTTATTCCGTAACATAATATTTGAAACAATTTCGTTTTAAATTTGGTAAAGAGAAAGTAATGAGATGACCCTTATCGCGAAAACGAGATTTTAACTTATATTGTTACATGTCTGTTAAATATGAAGGTTGAACATGTCCCTCGATGTCCCTTGATGCGAAACATGATATGTGAACCTATTTGGTTTGAAATTCGGTTTAATGAAAGTATTGAAATGACCCCTGTCGCGAAAATGAAATGTTAGCCTATGTGGTTAGAAGTTTGATAAACAGTGAACTTGTCCCTCGATGTCCCTTGATGCGAAACATGATATGTGAACCTTTTTGGTTTTATATTCGGAAAAATGAAAGTGTTGGAATGACTTTGTCGCGAAAATGAGATTTTAACCTATATGGTTAGAAGTTTGATAAAGGTTGAACTTGTCCCTCGATCTCCCTTGATACGAAACATGATATGTGAACCTATTTGGTTTTGTATTCGGCAAAATAAAATTATTTGAATGACCATTGTCCCAAAAATGAGATTTTAGCCTATATGGTTAAAAGTTTGATAAATATTAATGTTGAATTTGTCCCTCGATGTCCTTTATTGCGTGCCATAATATTTGAACGAATTTCGTTTTAAATTTGGTAAATAGAAAGTAATGAGATGACCCTTATCGCGAAAACGAGATTTTAGCTTATATTGTTACATGTCTGTTAAATATGAAGGTTGAACATGTCCCTCGATGTCCCTTGATGCGAAAAATGATATGTGAACCTATTTGGCTTGAAATTCGCTAAAATGAAAGTATTGAAATGACCCTTGTCGCGAAAATGAAATGTTAGCCTATGTGGTTAGAAGTTTGATAAACAGTGAACATGTCCCTCGACTTGATGCGAAACATGATATGTGAACCTATTTGGTTTTATATTCGGAAAAATGAAAGTGTTGGAATGACTTTTTCGCGAAAATGAGATTTTAGCCTATATGGTTAGAAGTTTGATAAAGGTTGAACTTGTCCCTCGTTCTCCCTTGATACGAAACATGATATGTGAACCTATTTGGTTTTGTATTCGACAAAATGAAATTATTTGAATGACCATTTTCCCAAAAATGAGATTTTAGCCTATATGGTTAAAAGTTTGATAAATATTAATGTTGAATTTGTCCCTCGATGTCCTTTATTGCGTACCATAATATTTGAACCAATTTTGTTTTAAATTTGGTAAATAGAAAGTAATGAGATGACCCTTATCGCGAAAACGAGATTTTAGCTTATATTGTTACATGTCTGTTAAATATGAAGGTTGAACATGTCCCTCGATGTCCCTTGATGCGAAACATGATATGTGAACCTATTTGGTTTGAAATTCGGTAAAATGAAAGTATTGAAATGACCCTTGTCGCGAAAATGAAATGTTAGCCTATGTGGTTAGAAGTTTGATAAACAGTGAACATGTCCCTCGATGTCCCTTGATGCGAAACATGATATGTGAACATATTTGGTTTTATATTCGAAAAAATGAAAGTGTTGGAATGACTTTGTCGCGAAAATGAGATTTTAGCCTATATGGTTAGAAGTTTGATAAAGGTTGAACTTGTCCCTCGATCTCCCTTGATACGAAACATGATATGTGAACCTATTTGGTTTTGTATTCGGCAAAATGAAATTATTTGAATGACCATTGTCCCAAAAATGAGATTTTAGCCTATATGGTTAAAAGTTTGATAAATATTAATGTTGAATTTGTCCCTCGATGTCCTTTATTCCGTAACATAATATTTGAAACAATTTCGTTTTAAATTTGGTAAAGAGAAAGTAATGAGATGACCCTTATCGCGAAAACGAGATTTTAACTTATATTGTTACATGTCTGTTAAATATGAAGGTTGAACATGTCCCTCGATGTCCCTTGATGCGAAACATGATATGTGAACCTATTTGGTTTGAAATTCGGTTTAATGAAAGTATTGAAATGACCCCTGTCGCGAAAATGAAATGTTAGCCTATGTGGTTAGAAGTTTGATAAACAGTGAACTTGTCCCTCGATGTCCCTTGATGCGAAACATGATATGTGAACCTTTTTGGTTTTATATTCGGAAAAATGAAAGTGTTGGAATGACTTTGTCGCGAAAATGAGATTTTAACCTATATGGTTAGAAGTTTGATAAAGGTTGAACTTGTCCCTCGATCTCCCTTGATACGAAACATGATATGTGAACCTATTTGGTTTTGTATTCGGCAAAATAAAATTATTTGAATGACCATTGTCCCAAAAATGAGATTTTAGCCTATATGGTTAAAAGTTTGATAAATATTAATGTTGAATTTGTCCCTCGATGTCCTTTATTGCGTGCCATAATATTTGAACGAATTTCGTTTTAAATTTGGTAAATAGAAAGTAATGAGATGACCCTTATCGCGAAAACGAGATTTTAGCTTATATTGTTACATGTCTGTTAAATATGAAGGTTGAACATGTCCCTCGATGTCCCTTGATGCGAAAAATGATATGTGAACCTATTTGGCTTGAAATTCGCTAAAATGAAAGTATTGAAATGACCCTTGTCGCGAAAATGAAATGTTAGCCTATGTGGTTAGAAGTTTGATAAACAGTGAACATGTCCCTCGACTTGATGCGAAACATGATATGTGAACCTATTTGGTTTTATATTCGGAAAAATGAAAGTGTTGGAATGACTTTTTCGCGAAAATGAGATTTTAGCCTATATGGTTAGAAGTTTGATAAAGGTTGAACTTGTCCCTCGTTCTCCCTTGATACGAAACATGATATGTGAACCTATTTGGTTTTGTATTCGACAAAATGAAATTATTTGAATGACCATTTTCCCAAAAATGAGATTTTAGCCTATATGGTTAAAAGTTTGATAAATATTAATGTTGAATTTGTCCCTCGATGTCCTTTATTGCGTACCATAATATTTGAACCAATTTTGTTTTAAATTTGGTAAATAGAAAGTAATGAGATGACCCTTATCGCGAAAACGAGATTTTAGCTTATATTGTTACATGTCTGTTAAATATGAAGGTTGAACATGTCCCTCGATGTCCCTTGATGCGAAACATGATATGTGAACCTATTTGGTTTGAAATTCGGTAAAATGAAAGTATTGAAATGACCCTTGTCGCGAAAATGAAATGTTAGCCTATGTGGTTAGAAGTTTGATAAACAGTGAACATGTCCCTCGATGTCCCTTGATGCGAAACATGATATGTGAACATATTTGGTTTTATATTCGAAAAAATGAAAGTGTTGGAATGACTTTGTCGCGAAAATGAGATTTTAGCCTATATGGTTAGAAGTTTGATAAAGGTTGAACTTGTCCCTCGATCTCCCTTGATACGAAACATGATATGTGAACCTATTTGGTTTTGTATTCGGCAAAATGAAATTATTTGAATGACCATTGTCCCAAAAATGAGATTTTAGCCTATATGGTTAAAAGTTTGATAAATATTAATGTTGAATTTGTCCCTCGATGTCCTTTATTCCGTAACATAATATTTGAAACAATTTCGTTTTAAATTTGGTAAAGAGAAATTAATGAGATGACCCTTATCGCGAAAACGAGATTTTAACTTATATTGTTACATGTCTGTTAAATATGAAGGTTGAACATGTCCCTCGATGTCCCTTGATGCGAAACATGATATGTGAACCTATTTGGTTTGAAATTCGGTTTAATGAAAGTATTGAAATGACCCCTGTCGCGAAAATGAAATGTTAGCCTATGTGGTTAGAAGTTTGATAAACAGTGAACTTGTCCCTCGATGTCCCTTGATGCGAAACATGATATGTGAACCTTTTTGGTTTTATATTCGGAAAAATGAAAGTGTTGGAATGACTTTGTCGCGAAAATGAGATTTTAACCTATATGGTTAGAAGTTTGATAAAGGTTGAACTTGTCCCTCGATCTCCCTTGATACGAAACATGATATGTGAACCTATTTGGTTTTGTATTCGGCAAAATAAAATTATTTGAATGACCATTGTCCCAAAAATGAGATTTTAGCCTATATGGTTAAAAGTTTGATAAATATTAATGTTGAATTTGTCCCTCGATGTCCTTTATTGCGTGCCATAATATTTGAACGAATTTCGTTTTAAATTTGGTAAATAGAAAGTAATGAGATGACCCTTATCGCGAAAACGAGATTTTAGCTTATATTGTTACATGTCTGTTAAATATGAAGGTTGAACATGTCCCTCGATGTCCCTTGATGCGAAAAATGATATGTGAACCTATTTGGCTTGAAATTCGCTAAAATGAAAGTATTGAAATGACCCTTGTCGCGAAAATGAAATGTTAGCCTATGTGGTTAGAAGTTTGATAAACAGTGAACATGTCCCTCGACTTGATGCGAAACATGATATGTGAACCTATTTGGTTTTATATTCGGAAAAATGAAAGTGTTGGAATGACTTTTTCGCGAAAATGAGATTTTAGCCTATATGGTTAGAAGTTTGATAAAGGTTGAACTTGTCCCTCGTTCTCCCTTGATACGAAACATGATATGTGAACCTATTTGGTTTTGTATTCGACAAAATGAAATTATTTGAATGACCATTTTCCCAAAAATGAGATTTTAGCCTATATGGTTAAAAGTTTGATAAATATTAATGTTGAATTTGTCCCTCGATGTCCTTTATTGCGTACCATAATATTTGAACCAATTTTGTTTTAAATTTGGTAAATAGAAAGTAATGAGATGACCCTTATCGCGAAAACGAGATTTTAGCTTATATTGTTACATGTCTGTTAAATATGAAGGTTGAACATGTCCCTCGATGTCCCTTGATGCGAAACATGATATGTGAACCTATTTGGTTTGAAATTCGGTAAAATGAAAGTATTGAAATGACCCTTGTCGCGAAAATGAAATGTTAGCCTATGTGGTTAGAAGTTTGATAAACAGTGAACATGTCCCTCGATGTCCCTTGATGCGAAACATGATATGTGAACCTATTTGGTTTTATATTCGAAAAAATGAAAGTGTTGGAATGACTTTGTCGCGAAACTGAGATTTTAGCCTATATGGTTAGAAGTTTGATAAAGGTTGAACTTGTCCCTCGATCTCCCTTGATACGAAACATGATATGTGAACCTATTTGGTTTTGTATTCGGCAAAATGAAATTATTTGAATGACCATTTTCCCAAAAATGAGATTTTAGCCTATATGGTTAAAAGTTTGATAAATATTAATGTTGAATTTGTCCCTCGATGTCCTTTATTGCGTACCATAATATTTGAACCAATTTCGTTTTAAATTTGGTAAATAGAAAGTAATGAGATGACCCTTATCGCGAAAACGAGATTTTAGCTTATATTGTTACATGTCTGTTAAATATGAAGGTTGAACATGTCCCTCGATGTCCCTTGATGCGAAACATGATATGTGAACCTATTTGGTTTCATATTCGGAAAAATGAAAGTATTGGAATGACTTTGTCGCAAAAATGAGATTTTAGCCTATTTTAGCCTATATGGTTAGAAGTTTGATAAAGGTTGAACTTGTCCCTCGATCTCCCTTGATACGAAACATGATATGTGAACCTATTTGGTTTTGTATTCGGCAAAATGAAATTATTTGAATGACCATTGTCCCAAAAATGAGATTTTAGCCTATATGGTTAAAAGTTTGATAAATATTAATATTGAATTTGTCCCTCGATGTTCTTTATTGCGTAACATAATATTTGAACCAATTTCGTTTTAAATTTGGTAAATAGAAAGTAATGAGATGACCCTTATCGCGAAAACGAGATTTTAGCTTATATTGTTACATGTTTGTTAAATATGAAGGTTGAACATGTCCCTCGATGTCCCTTGATACGAAACATGATATGTGAACCTATTTGGTTTCATATTCGGAAAAATGAAAGTATTGGAATGACTTTGTCGCGAAAATGAGATTTTAGCCTATATGGTTAGAAGTTTGATAAAGGTTGAACTTGTCCCTCGATCTCCCTTGATACGAAACATGATATGTGAACCTATTTGGTATTGTATTCGGCAAAATAAAATTATTTGAATGACCATTGTCCCAAAAATGAGATTTTAGCCTATATGGTTAAAAGTTTGATAAATATTAATATTGAATTTGTCCCTCGATGTTCTTTATTGCGTAACATAATATTTGAACCAATTTCGTTTTAAATTTGGTAAATAGAAAGTAATGAGATGACCCTTATCGCGAAAACGAGATTTTAGCTTATATTGTTACATGTCTGTTAAATATGAAGGTTGAACATGTCCCTCGATGTCCCTTGATACGAAACATGATATGTGAACCTATTTGGTTTCATATTCGGAAAAATGAAAGTATTGGAATGACTTTGTCGCGAAAATGAGATTTTAGCCTATATGGTTAGAAGTTTGATAAAGGTTGAACTTGTCCCTCGATCTCCCTTGATACGAAACATGATATGTGAACCTATTTGGTTTTGTATTCGACAAAATGAAATTATTTGAATGACCATTTTCCCAAAAATGAGATTTTAGCCTATATGGTTAAAAGTTTGATAAATATTAATGTTGAATTTGTCCCTCGATGTCCTTTATTGCGTGCCATAATATTTGAACGAATTTCGTTTTAAATTTGGTAAATAGAAAGTAATGAGATGACCCTTATCGCGAAAACGAGATTTTAGCTTATATTGTTACATGTCTGTTAAATATGAAGGTTGAACATGTCCCTCGATGTCCCTTGATGCGAAACATGATATGTGAACCTATTTGGCTTGAAATTCGCTAAAATGAAAGTATTGAAATGACCCTTGTCGCGAAAATGAAATGTTAGCCTATGTGGTTAGAAGTTTGATAAAC
The DNA here is from genome assembly GCF_051527215.1 of Medicago sativa. Classification (NCBI taxonomy): domain Eukaryota; kingdom Viridiplantae; phylum Streptophyta; class Magnoliopsida; order Fabales; family Fabaceae; genus Medicago; species Medicago sativa. The sequence goes on along the minus strand of NC_140754.1, from coordinate 49,017,451 downwards.
AGTGAACATGTCCCTCGACTTGATGCGAAACATGATATGTGAACCTATTTGGTTTTATATTCGGAAAAATGAAAGTGTTGGAATGACTTTTTCGCGAAAATGAGATTTTAGCCTATATGGTTAGAAGTTTGATAAAGGTTGAACTTGTCCCTCGTTCTCCCTTGATACGAAACATGATATGTGAACCTATTTGGTTTTGTATTCGACAAAATGAAATTATTTGAATGACCATTTTCCCAAAAATGAGATTTTAGCCTATATGGTTAAAAGTTTGATAAATATTAATGTTGAATTTGTCCCTCGATGTCCTTTATTGCGTACCATAATATTTGAACCAATTTTGTTTTAAATTTGGTAAATAGAAAGTAATGAGATGACCCTTATCGCGAAAACGAGATTTTAGCTTATATTGTTACATGTCTGTTAAATATGAAGGTTGAACATGTCCCTCGATGTCCCTTGATGCGAAACATGATATGTGAACCTATTTGGTTTGAAATTCGGTAAAATGAAAGTATTGAAATGACCCTTGTCGCGAAAATGAAATGTTAGCCTATGTGGTTAGAAGTTTGATAAACAGTGAACATGTCCCTCGATGTCCCTTGATGCGAAACATGATATGTGAACCTATTTGGTTTTATATTCGAAAAAATGAAAGTGTTGGAATGACTTTGTCGCGAAAATGAGATTTTAGCCTATATGGTTAGAAGTTTGATAAAGGTTGAACTTGTCCCTCGATCTCCCTTGATACGAAACATGATATGTGAACCTATTTGGTTTTGTATTCGGCAAAATGAAATTATTTGAATGACCATTTTCCCAACAATGAGATTTTAGCCTATATGGTTAAAAGTTTGATAAATATTAATGTTGAATTTGTCCCTCGATGTCCTTTATTGCGTACCATAATATTTGAACCAATTTCGTTTTAAAATTGGTAAATAGAAAGTAATGAGATGACCCTTATCGCGAAAACGAGATTTTAGCTTATATTGTTACATGTTTGTTAAATATGAAGGTTGAACATGTCCCTCGATGTCCCTTGATACGAAACATGATATGTGAACCTATTTGGTTTCATATTCGGAAAAATGAAAGTATTGGAATGACTTTGTCGCGAAAATGAGATTTTAGCCTATATGGTTAGAAGTTTGATAAAGGTTGAACTTGTCCCTCGATCTCCCTTGATACGAAACATGATATGTGAACCTATTTGGTTTTGTATTCGGCAAAATGAAATTATTTGAATGACCATTTTCCCAAAAATGAGATTTTAGCCTATATGGTTAAAAGTTTGATAAATATTAATGTTGAATTTGTCCCTCGATGTCCTTTATTGCGTACCATAATATTTGAACCAATTTCGTTTTAAATTTGGTAAATAGAAAGTAATGAGATGACCCTTATCGCGAAAACGAGATTTTAGCTTATATTGTTACATGTCTGTTAAATATGAAGGTTGAACATGTCCCTCGATGTCCCTTGATGCGAAACATGATATGTGAACCTATTTGGTTTCATATTCGGAAAAATGAAAGTATTGGAATGACTTTGTCGCAAAAATGAGATTTTAGCCTATTTTAGCCTATATGGTTAGAAGTTTGATAAAGGTTGAACTTGTCCCTCGATCTCCCTTGATACGAAACATGATATGTGAACCTATTTGGTTTTGTATTCGGCAAAATGAAATTATTTGAATGACCATTGTCCCAAAAATGAGATTTTAGCCTATATGGTTAAAAGTTTGATAAATATTAATATTGAATTTGTCCCTCGATGTTCTTTATTGCGTAACATAATATTTGAACCAATTTCGTTTTAAATTTGGTAAATAGAAAGTAATGAGATGACCCTTATCGCGAAAACGAGATTTTAGCTTATATTGTTACATGTTTGTTAAATATGAAGGTTGAACATGTCCCTCGATGTCCCTTGATACGAAACATGATATGTGAACCTATTTGGTTTCATATTCGGAAAAATGAAAGTATTGGAATGACTTTGTCGCGAAAATGAGATTTTAGCCTATATGGTTAGAAGTTTGATAAAGGTTGAACTTGTCCCTCGATCTCCCTTGATACGAAACATGATATGTGAACCTATTTGGTATTGTATTCGGCAAAATAAAATTATTTGAATGACCATTGTCCCAAAAATGAGATTTTAGCCTATATGGTTAAAAGTTTGATAAATATTAATATTGAATTTGTCCCTCGATGTTCTTTATTGCGTAACATAATATTTGAACCAATTTCGTTTTAAATTTGGTAAATAGAAAGTAATGAGATGACCCTTATCGCGAAAACGAGATTTTAGCTTATATTGTTACATGTCTGTTAAATATGAAGGTTGAACATGTCCCTCGATGTCCCTTGATACGAAACATGATATGTGAACCTATTTGGTTTCATATTCGGAAAAATGAAAGTATTGGAATGACTTTGTCGCGAAAATGAGATTTTAGCCTATATGGTTAGAAGTTTGATAAAGGTTGAACTTGTCCCTCGATCTCCCTTGATACGAAACATGATATGTGAACCTATTTGGTTTTGTATTCGACAAAATGAAATTATTTGAATGACCATTTTCCCAAAAATGAGATTTTAGCCTATATGGTTAAAAGTTTGATAAATATTAATGTTGAATTTGTCCCTCGATGTCCTTTATTGCGTGCCATAATATTTGAACGAATTTCGTTTTAAATTTGGTAAATAGAAAGTAATGAGATGACCCTTATCGCGAAAACGAGATTTTAGCTTATATTGTTACATGTCTGTTAAATATGAAGGTTGAACATGTCCCTCGATGTCCCTTGATGCGAAACATGATATGTGAACCTATTTGGCTTGAAATTCGCTAAAATGAAAGTATTGAAATGACCCTTGTCGCGAAAATGAAATGTTAGCCTATGTGGTTAGAAGTTTGATAAACAGTGAACATGTCCCTCGACTTGATGCGAAACATGATATGTGAACCTATTTGGTTTTATATTCGGAAAAATGAAAGTGTTGGAATGACTTTTTCGCGAAAATGAGATTTTAGCCTATATGGTTAGAAGTTTGATAAAGGTTGAACTTGTCCCTCGTTCTCCCTTGATACGAAACATGATATGTGAACCTATTTGGTTTTGTATTCGACAAAATGAAATTATTTGAATGACCATTTTCCCAAAAATGAGATTTTAGCCTATATGGTTAAAAGTTTGATAAATATTAATGTTGAATTTGTCCCTCGATGTCCTTTATTGCGTACCATAATATTTGAACCAATTTTGTTTTAAATTTGGTAAATAGAAAGTAATGAGATGACCCTTATCGCGAAAACGAGATTTTAGCTTATATTGTTACATGTCTGTTAAATATGAAGGTTGAACATGTCCCTCGATGTCCCTTGATGCGAAACATGATATGTGAACCTATTTGGTTTGAAATTCGGTAAAATGAAAGTATTGAAATGACCCTTGTCGCGAAAATGAAATGTTAGCCTATGTGGTTAGAAGTTTGATAAACAGTGAACATGTCCCTCGATGTCCCTTGATGCGAAACATGATATGTGAACCTATTTGGTTTTATATTCGAAAAAATGAAAGTGTTGGAATGACTTTGTCGCGAAAATGAGATTTTAGCCTATATGGTTAGAAGTTTGATAAAGGTTGAACTTGTCCCTCGATCTCCCTTGATACGAAACATGATATGTGAACCTATTTGGTTTTGTATTCGGCAAAATGAAATTATTTGAATGACCATTTTCCCAACAATGAGATTTTAGCCTATATGGTTAAAAGTTTGATAAATATTAATGTTGAATTTGTCCCTCGATGTCCTTTATTGCGTACCATAATATTTGAACCAATTTCGTTTTAAAATTGGTAAATAGAAAGTAATGAGATGACCCTTATCGCGAAAACGAGATTTTAGCTTATATTGTTACATGTTTGTTAAATATGAAGGTTGAACATGTCCCTCGATGTCCCTTGATACGAAACATGATATGTGAACCTATTTGGTTTCATATTCGGAAAAATGAAAGTATTGGAATGACTTTGTCGCGAAAATGAGATTTTAGCCTATATGGTTAGAAGTTTGATAAAGGTTGAACTTGTCCCTCGATCTCCCTTGATACGAAACATGATATGTGAACCTATTTGGTTTTGTATTCGGCAAAATGAAATTATTTGAATGACCATTTTCCCAAAAATGAGATTTTAGCCTATATGGTTAAAAGTTTGATAAATATTAATGTTGAATTTGTCCCTCGATGTCCTTTATTGCGTACCATAATATTTGAACCAATTTCGTTTTAAATTTGGTAAATAGAAAGTAATGAGATGACCCTTATCGCGAAAACGAGATTTTAGCTTATATTGTTACATGTCTGTTAAATATGAAGGTTGAACATGTCCCTCGATGTCCCTTGATGCGAAACATGATATGTGAACCTATTTGGTTTCATATTCGGAAAAATGAAAGTATTGGAATGACTTTGTCGCAAAAATGAGATTTTAGCCTATTTTAGCCTATATGGTTAGAAGTTTGATAAAGGTTGAACTTGTCCCTCGATCTCCCTTGATACGAAACATGATATGTGAACCTATTTGGTTTTGTATTCGGCAAAATGAAATTATTTGAATGACCATTGTCCCAAAAATGAGATTTTAGCCTATATGGTTAAAAGTTTGATAAATATTAATATTGAATTTGTCCCTCGATGTTCTTTATTGCGTAACATAATATTTGAACCAATTTCGTTTTAAATTTGGTAAATAGAAAGTAATGAGATGACCCTTATCGCGAAAACGAGATTTTAGCTTATATTGTTACATGTCTGTTAAATATGAAGGTTGAACATGTCCCTCGATGTCCCTTGATACGAAACATGATATGTGAACCTATTTGGTTTCATATTCGGAAAAATGAAAGTATTGGAATGACTTTGTCGCGAAAATGAGATTTTAGCCTATATGGTTAGAAGTTTGATAAAGGTTGAACTTGTCCCTCGATCTCCCTTGATACGAAACATGATATGTGAACCTATTTGGTTTTGTATTCGACAAAATGAAATTATTTGAATGACCATTTTCCCAAAAATGAGATTTTAGCCTATATGGTTAAAAGTTTGATAAATATTAATGTTGAATTTGTCCCTCGATGTCCTTTATTGCGTGCCATAATATTTGAACGAATTTCGTTTTAAATTTGGTAAATAGAAAGTAATGAGATGACCCTTATCGCGAAAACGAGATTTTAGCTTATATTGTTACATGTCTGTTAAATATGAAGGTTGAACATGTCCCTCGATGTCCCTTGATGCGAAAAATGATATGTGAACCTATTTGGCTTGAAATTCGCTAAAATGAAAGTATTGAAATGACCCTTGTCGCGAAAATGAAATGTTAGCCTATGTGGTTAGAAGTTTGATAAACAGTGAACATGTCCCTCGACTTGATGCGAAACATGATATGTGAACCTATTTGGTTTTATATTCGGAAAAATGAAAGTGTTGGAATGACTTTTTCGCGAAAATGAGATTTTAGCCTATATGGTTAGAAGTTTGATAAAGGTTGAACTTGTCCCTCGTTCTCCCTTGATACGAAACATGATATGTGAACCTATTTGGTTTTGTATTCGACAAAATGAAATTATTTGAATGACCATTTTCCCAAAAATGAGATTTTAGCCTATATGGTTAAAAGTTTGATAAATATTAATGTTGAATTTGTCCCTCGATGTCCTTTATTGCGTACCATAATATTTGAACCAATTTTGTTTTAAATTTGGTAAATAGAAAGTAATGAGATGACCCTTATCGCGAAAACGAGATTTTAGCTTATATTGTTACATGTCTGTTAAATATGAAGGTTGAACATGTCCCTCGATGTCCCTTGATGCGAAACATGATATGTGAACCTATTTGGTTTGAAATTCGGTAAAATGAAAGTATTGAAATGACCCTTGTCGCGAAAATGAAATGTTAGCCTATGTGGGTAGAAGTTTGATAAACAGTGAACATGTCCCTCGATGTCCCTTGATGCGAAACATGATATGTGAACCTATTTGGTTTTATATTCGAAAAAATGAAAGTGTTGGAATGACTTTGTCGCGAAAATGAGATTTTAGCCTATATGGTTAGAAGTTTGATAAAGGTTGAACTTGTCCCTCGATCTCCCTTGATACGAAACATGATATGTGAACCTATTTGGTTTTGTATTCGGGAAAATGAAATTATTTGAATGACCATTTTCCCAAAAATGAGATTTTAGCCTATATGGTTAAAAGTTTGATAAATATTAATGTTGAATTTGTCCCTCGATGTCCTTTATTGCGTACCATAATATTTGAACCAATTTCGTTTTAAATTTGGTAAATAGAAAGTAATGAGATGACCCTTATCGCGAAAACGAGATTTTAGCTTATATTGTTACATGTCTGTTAAATATGAAGGTTGAACATGTCCCTCGATGTCCCTTGATGCGAAACATGATATGTGAACCTATTTGGTTTCATATTCGGAAAAATGAAAGTATTGGAATGAATTTGTCGCAAAAATGAGATTTTAGCCTATTTTAGCCTATATGGTTAGAAGTTTGATAAAGGTTGAACTTGTCCCTCGATCTCCCTTGATACGAAACATGATATGTGAACCTATTTGGTTTTGTATTCGGCAAAATGAAATTATTTGAATGACCATTGTCCCAAAAATGAGATTTTAGCCTATATGGTTAAAAGTTTGATAAATATTAATATTGAATTTGTCCCTCGATGTTCTTTATTGCGTAACATAATATTTGAACCAATTTCGTTTTAAATTTGGTAAATAGAAAGTAATGAGATGACCCTTATCGCGAAAACGAGATTTTAGCTTATATTGTTACATGTTTGTTAAATATGAAGGTTGAACATGTCCCTCGATGTCCCTTGATACGAAACATGATATGTGAACCTATTTGGTTTCATATTCGGAAAAATGAAAGTATTGGAATGACTTTGTCGCGAAAATGAGATTTTAGCCTATATGGTTAGAAGTTTGATAAAGGTTGAACTTGTCCCTCGATCTCCCTTGATACGAAACATGATATGTGAACCTATTTGGTATTGTATTCGGCAAAATAAAATTATTTGAATGACCATTGTCCCAAAAATGAGATTTTAGCCTATATGGTTAAAAGTTTGATAAATATTAATATTGAATTTGTCCCTCGATGTTCTTTATTGCGTAACATAATATTTGAACCAATTTCGTTTTAAATTTGGTAAATAGAAAGTAATGAGATGACCCTTATCGCGAAAACGAGATTTTAGCTTATATTGTTACATGTCTGTTAAATATGAAGGTTGAACATGTCCCTCGATGTCCCTTGATACGAAACATGATATGTGAACCTATTTGGTTTCATATTCGGAAAAATGAAAGTATTGGAATGACTTTGTCGCGAAAATGAGATTTTAGCCTATATGGTTAGAAGTTTGATAAAGGTTGAACTTGTCCCTCGATCTCCCTTGATACGAAACATGATATGTGAACCTATTTGGTTTTGTATTCGGCAAAATGAAATTATTTGAATGACCATTTTCCCAAAAATGAGATTTTAGCCTATATGGTTAAAAGTTTGATAAATATTAATGTTGAATTTGTCCCTCGATGTCCTTTATTGCGTACCATAATATTTGAACCAATTTCGTTTTAAATTTGGTAAATAGAAAGTAATGAGATGACCCTTATCGCGAAAACGAGATTTTAGCTTATATTGTTACATGTCTGTTAAATATGAAGGTTGAACATGTCCCTCGATGTCCCTTGATGCGAAACATGATATGTGAACCTATTTGGTTTCATATTCGGAAAAATGAAAGTATTGGAATGACTTTGTCGCAAAAATGAGATTTTAGCCTATTTTAGCCTATATGGTTAGAAGTTTGATAAAGGTTGAACTTGTCCCTCGATCTCCCTTGATACGAAACATGATATGTGAACCTATTTGGTTTTGTATTCGTCAAAATGAAATTATTTGAATGACCATTGTCCCAAAAATGAGATTTTAGCCTATATGGTTAAAAGTTTGATAAATATTAATATTGAATTTGTCCCTCGATGTTCTTTATTGCGTAACATAATATTTGAACCAATTTCGTTTTAAATTTGGTAACTAGAAAGTAATGAGATGACCCTTATCGCGAAAACGAGATTTTAGCTTATATTGTTACATGTTTGTTAAATATGAAGGTTGAACATGTACCTCGATGTCCCTTGATACGAAACATGATATGTGAACCTATTTGGTTTCATATTCGGAAAAATGAAAGTATTGGAATGACTTTGTCGCGAAAATGAGATTTTAGCCTATATGGTTAGAAGTTTGATAAAGGTTGAACTTGTCCCTCGATCTCCCTTGATACGAAACATGATATGTGAACCTATTTGGTATTGTATTCGGCAAAATAAAATTATTTGAATGACCATTGTCCCAAAAATGAGATTTTAGCCTATATGGTTAAAAGTTTGATAAATATTAATGTTGAATTTGTCCCTCGATGTCCTTTATTCCGTAACATAATATTTGAAACAATTTCGTTTTAAATTTGGTAAAGAGAAAGTAATGAGATGACCCTTATCGCGAAAACGAGATTTTAACTTATATTGTTACATGTCTGTTAAATATGAAGGTTGAACATGTCCCTCGATGTCCCTTGATGCGAAACATGATATGTGAACCTATTTGGTTTGAAATTCGGTTTAATGAAAGTATTGAAATGACCCCTGTCGCGAAAATGAAATGTTAGCCTATGTGGTTAGAAGTTTGATAAACAGTGAACTTGTCCCTCGATGTCCCTTGATGCGAAACATGATATGTGAACCTTTTTGGTTTTATATTCGGAAAAATGAAAGTGTTGGAATGACTTTGTCGCGAAAATGAGATTTTAACCTATATGGTTAGAAGTTTGATAAAGGTTGAACTTGTCCCTCGATCTCCCTTGATACGAAACATGATATGTGAACCTATTTGGTTTTGTATTCGACAAAATGAAATTATTTGAATGACCATTTTCCCAAAAATGAGATTTTAGCCTATATGGTTAAAAGTTTGATAAATATTAATGTTGAATTTGTCCCTCGATGTCCTTTATTGCGTGCCATAATATTTGAACGAATTTCGTTTTAAATTTGGTAAATAGAAAGTAATGAGATGACCCTTATCGCGAAAACGAGATTTTAGCTTATATTGTTACATGTCTGTTAAATATGAAGGTTGAACATGTCCCTCGATGTCCCTTGATGCGAAAAATGATATGTGAACCTATTTGGCTTGAAATTCGCTAAAATGAAAGTATTGAAATGACCCTTGTCGCGAAAATGAAATGTTAGCCTATGTGGCTAGAAGTTTGATAAACAGTGAACATGTCCCTCGACTTGATGCGAAACATGATATGTGAACCTATTTGGTTTTATATTCGGAAAAATGAAAGTGTTGGAATGACTTTTTCGCGAAAATGAGATTTTAGCCTATATGGTTAGAAGTTTGATAAAGGTTGAACTTGTCCCTCGATCTCCCTTGATACGAAACATGATATGTGAACCTATTTGGTTTTGTATTCGGCAAAATGAAATTATTTGAATGACCATTGTCCCAAAAATGAGATTTTAGCCTATATGGTTAAAAGTTTGATAAATATTAATGTTGAATTTGTCCCTCGATGTCCTTTATTCCGTAACATAATATTTGAAACAATTTCGTTTTAAATTTGGTAAAGAGAAAGTAATGAGATGACCCTTATCGCGAAAACGAGATTTTAACTTATATTGTTACATGTCTGTTAAATATGAAGGTTGAACATGTCCCTCGATGTCCCTTGATGCGAAACATGATATGTGAACCTATTTGGTTTGAAATTCGGTTTAATGAAAGTATTGAAATGACCCCTGTCGCGAAAATGAAATGTTAGCCTATGTGGTTAGAAGTTTGATAAACAGTGAACTTGTCCCTCGATGTCCCTTGATGCGAAACATGATATGTGAACCTTTTTGGTTTTATATTCGGAAAAATGAAAGTGTTGGAATGACTTTGTCGCGAAAATGAGATTTTAACCTATATGGTTAGAAGTTTGATAAAGGTTGAACTTGTCCCTCGATCTCCCTTGATACGAAACATGATATGTGAACCTATTTGGTTTTGTATTCGGCAAAATAAAATTATTTGAATGACCATTGTCCCAAAAATGAGATTTTAGCCTATATGGTTAAAAGTTTGATAAATATTAATGTTGAATTTGTCCCTCGATGTCCTTTATTGCGTGCCATAATATTTGAACGAATTTCGTTTTAAATTTGGTAAATAGAAAGTAATGAGATGACCCTTATCGCGAAAACGAGATTTTAGCTTATATTGTTACATGTCTGTTAAATATGAAGGTTGAACATGTCCCTCGATGTCCCTTGATGCGAAAAATGATATGTGAACCTATTTGGCTTGAAATTCGCTAAAATGAAAGTATTGAAATGACCCTTGTCGCGAAAATGAAATGTTAGCCTATGTGGCTAGAAGTTTGATAAACAGTGAACATGTCCCTCGACTTGATGCGAAACATGATATGTGAACCTATTTGGTTTTATATTCGGAAAAATGAAAGTGTTGGAATGACTTTTTCGCGAAAATGAGATTTTAGCCTATATGGTTAGAAGTTTGATAAAGGTTGAACTTGTCCCTCGTTCTCCCTTGATACGAAACATGATATGTGAACCTATTTGGTTTTGTATTCGACAAAATGAAATTATTTGAATGACCATTTTCCCAAAAATGAGATTTTAGCCTATATGGTTAAAAGTTTGATAAATATTAATGTTGAATTTGTCCCTCGATGTCCTTTATTGCGTACCATAATATTTGAACCAATTTTGTTTTAAATTTGGTAAATAGAAAGTAATGAGATGACCCTTATCGCGAAAACGAGATTTTAGCTTATATTGTTACATGTCTGTTAAATATGAAGGTTGAACATGTCCCTCGATGTCCCTTGATGCGAAACATGATATGTGAACCTATTTGGTTTGAAATTCGGTAAAATGAAAGTATTGAAATGACCCTTGTCGCGAAAATGAAATGTTAGCCTATGTGGTTAGAAGTTTGATAAACAGTGAACATGTCCCTCGATGTCCCTTGATGCGAAACATGATATGTGAACCTATTTGGTTTTGTATTCGGCAAAATGAAATTATTTGAATGACCATTGTCCCAAAAATGAGATTTTAGCCTATATGGTTAAAAGTTTGATAAATATTAATATTGAATTTGTCCCTCGATGTTCTTTATTGCGTAACATAATATTTGAACCAATTTCGTTTTAAATTTGGTAAATAGAAAGTAATGAGATGACCCTTATCGCGAAAACGAGATTTTAGCTTATATTGTTACATGTTTGTTAAATATGAAGGTTGAACATGTCCCTCGATGTCCCTTGATACGAAACATGATATGTGAACCTATTTGGTTTCATATTCGGAAAAATGAAAGTATTGGAATGACTTTGTCGCGAAAATGAGATTTTAGCCTATATGGTTAGAAGTTTGATAAAGGTTGAACTTGTCCCTCGATCTCCCTTGATACGAAACATGATATGTGAACCTATTTGGTATTGTATTCGGCAAAATAAAATTATTTGAATGACCATTGTCCCAAAAATGAGATTTTAGCCTATATGGTTAAAAGTTTGATAAATATTAATATTGAATTTGTCCCTCGATGTTCTTTATTGCGTAACATAATATTTGAACCAATTTCGTTTTAAATTTGGTAAATAGAAAGTAATGAGATGACCCTTATCGCGAAAACGAGATTTTAGCTTATATTGTTACATGTCTGTTAAATATGAAGGTTGAACATGTCCCTCGATGTCCCTTGATACGAAACATGATATGTGAACCTATTTGGTTTCATATTCGGAAAAATGAAAGTATTGGAATGACTTTGTCGCGAAAATGAGATTTTAGCCTATATGGTTAGAAGTTTGATAAAGGTTGAACTTGTCCCTCGATCTCCCTTGATACGAAACATGATATGTGAACCTATTTGGTTTTGTATTCGGCAAAATGAAATTATTTGAATGACCATTTTCCCAAAAATGAGATTTTAGCCTATATGGTTAAAAGTTTGATAAATATTAATGTTGAATTTGTCCCTCGATGTCCTTTATTGCGTACCATAATATTTGAACCAATTTCGTTTTAAATTTGGTAAATAGAAAGTAATGAGATGACCCTTATCGCGAAAACGAGATTTTAGCTTATATTGTTACATGTCTGTTAAATATGAAGGTTGAACATGTCCCTCGATGTCCCTTGATGCGAAACATGATATGTGAACCTATTTGGTTTCATATTCGGAAAAATGAAAGTATTGGAATGACTTTGTCGCAAAAATGAGATTTTAGCCTATTTTAGCCTATATGGTTAGAAGTTTGATAAAGGTTGAACTTGTCCCTCGATCTCCCTTGATACGAAACATGATATGTGAACCTATTTGGTTTTGTATTCGTCAAAATGAAATTATTTGAATGACCATTGTCCCAAAAATGAGATTTTAGCCTATATGGTTAAAAGTTTGATAAATATTAATATTGAATTTGTCCCTCGATGTTCTTTATTGCGTAACATAATATTTGAACCAATTTCGTTTTAAATTTGGTAACTAGAAAGTAATGAGATGACCCTTATCGCGAAAACGAGATTTTAGCTTATATTGTTACATGTTTGTTAAATATGAAGGTTGAACATGTACCTCGATGTCCCTTGATACGAAACATGATATGTGAACCTATTTGGTTTCATATTCGGAAAAATGAAAGTATTGGAATGACTTTGTCGCGAAAATGAGATTTTAGCCTATATGGTTAGAAGTTTGATAAAGGTTGAACTTGTCCCTCGATCTCCCTTGATACGAAACATGATATGTGAACCTATTTGGTATTGTATTCGGCAAAATAAAATTATTTGAATGACCATTGTCCCAAAAATGAGATTTTAGCCTATATGGTTAAAAGTTTGATAAATATTAATGTTGAATTTGTCCCTCGATGTCCTTTATTCCGTAACATAATATTTGAAACAATTTCGTTTTAAATTTGGTAAAGAGAAAGTAATGAGATGACCCTTATCGCGAAAACGAGATTTTAACTTATATTGTTACATGTCTGTTAAATATGAAGGTTGAACATGTCCCTCGATGTCCCTTGATGCGAAACATGATATGTGAACCTATTTGGTTTGAAATTCGGTTTAATGAAAGTATTGAAATGACCCCTGTCGCGAAAATGAAATGTTAGCCTATGTGGTTAGAAGTTTGATAAACAGTGAACTTGTCCCTCGATGTCCCTTGATGCGAAACATGATATGTGAACCTTTTTGGTTTTATATTCGGAAAAATGAAAGTGTTGGAATGACTTTGTCGCGAAAATGAGATTTTAACCTATATGGTTAGAAGTTTGATAAAGGTTGAACTTGTCCCTCGATCTCCCTTGATACGAAACATGATATGTGAACCTATTTGGTTTTGTATTCGACAAAATGAAATTATTTGAATGACCATTTTCCCAAAAATGAGATTTTAGCCTATATGGTTAAAAGTTTGATAAATATTAATGTTGAATTTGTCCCTCGATGTCCTTTATTGCGTGCCATAATATTTGAACGAATTTCGTTTTAAATTTGGTAAATAGAAAGTAATGAGATGACCCTTATCGCGAAAACGAGATTTTAGCTTATATTGTTACATGTCTGTTAAATATGAAGGTTGAACATGTCCCTCGATGTCCCTTGATGCGAAAAATGATATGTGAACCTATTTGGCTTGAAATTCGCTAAAATGAAAGTATTGAAATGACCCTTGTCGCGAAAATGAAATGTTAGCCTATGTGGCTAGAAGTTTGATAAACAGTGAACATGTCCCTCGACTTGATGCGAAACATGATATGTGAACCTATTTGGTTTTATATTCGGAAAAATGAAAGTGTTGGAATGACTTTTTCGCGAAAATGAGATTTTAGCCTATATGGTTAGAAGTTTGATAAAGGTTGAACTTGTCCCTCGTTCTCCCTTGATACGAAACATGATATGTGAACCTATTTGGTTTTGTATTCGACAAAATGAAATTATTTGAATGACCATTTTCCCAAAAATGAGATTTTAGCCTATATGGTTAAAAGTTTGATAAATATTAATGTTGAATTTGTCCCTCGATGTCCTTTATTGCGTACCATAATATTTGAACCAATTTTGTTTTAAATTTGGTAAATAGAAAGTAATGAGATGACCCTTATCGCGAAAACGAGATTTTAGCTTATATTGTTACATGTCTGTTAAATATGAAGGTTGAACATGTCCCTCGATGTCCCTTGATGCGAAACATGATATGTGAACCTATTTGGTTTGAAATTCGGTAAAATGAAAGTATTGAAATGACCCTTGTCGCGAAAATGAAATGTTAGCCTATGTGGTTAGAAGTTTGATAAACAGTGAACATGTCCCTCGATGTCCCTTGATGCGAAACATGATATGTGAACCTATTTGGTTTTATATTCGAAAAAATGAAAGTGTTGGAATGACTTTGTCGCGAAAATGAGATTTTAGCCTATATGGTTAGAAGTTTGATAAAGGTTGAACTTGTCCCTCGATCTCCCTTGATACGAAACATGATATGTGAACCTATTTGGTTTTGTATTCGGCAAAATGAAATTATTTGAATGACCATTTTCCCAAAAATGAGATTTTAGCCTATATGGTTAAAAGTTTGATAAATATTAATGTTGAATTTGTCCCTCGATGTCCTTTATTGCGTACCATAATATTTGAACCAATTTCGTTTTAAATTTGGTAAATAGAAAGTAATGAGATGACCCTTATCGCGAAAACGAGATTTTAGCTTATATTGTTACATGTTTGTTAAATATGAAGGTTGAACATGTCCCTCGATGTCCCTTGATACGAAACATGATATGTGAACCTATTTGGTTTCATATTCGGAAAAATGAAAGTATTGGAATGACTTTGTCGCGAAAATGAGATTTTAGCCTATATGGTTAGAAGTTTGATAAAGGTTGAACTTGTCCCTCGATCTCCCTTGATACGAAACATGATATGTGAACCTATTTGGTTTTGTATTCGGCAAAATGAAATTATTTGAATGACCATTTTCCCAAAAATGAGATTTTAGCCTATATGGTTAAAAGTTTGATAAATATTAATGTTGAATTTGTCCCTCGATGTCCTTTATTTCGTACCATAATATTTGAACCAATTTCATTTTAAATTTGGTAAATAGAAAGTAATGAGATGACCCTTATCGCGAAAACGAGATTTTAGCTTATATTGTTACATGTCTGTTAAATATGAAGGTTGAACATGTCCCTCGATGTCCCTTGATGCGAAACATGATATGTGAACCTATTTGGTTTCATATTCGGAAAAATGAAAGTATTGGAATGACTTTGTCGCAAAAATGAGATTTTAGCCTATTTTAGCCTATATGGTTAGAAGTTTGATAAAGGTTGAACTTGTCCCTCGATCTCCCTTGATACGAAACATGATATGTGAACCTATTTGGTTTTGTATTCGGCAAAATGAAATTATTTGAATGACCATTGTCCCAAAAATGAGATTTTAGCCTATATGGTTAAAAGTTTGATAAATATTAATATTGAATTTGTCCCTCGATGTTCTTTATTGCGTAACATAATATTTGAACCAATTTCGTTTTAAATTTGGTAAATAGAAAGTAATGAGATGACCCTTATCGCGAAAACGAGATTTTAGCTTATATTGTTACATGTTTGTTAAATATGAAGGTTGAACATGTCCCTCGATGTCCCTTGATACGAAACATGATATGTGAACCTATTTGGTTTCATATTCGGAAAAATGAAAGTATTGGAATGACTTTGTCGCGAAAATGAGATTTTAGCCTATATGGTTAGAAGTTTGATAAAGGTTGAACTTGTCCCTCGATCTCCCTTGATACGAAACATGATATGTGAACCTATTTGGTATTGTATTCGGCAAAATAAAATTATTTGAATGACCATTGTCCCAAAAATGAGATTTTAGCCTATATGGTTAAAAGTTTGATAAATATTAATGTTGAATTTGTCCCTCGATGTCCTTTATTCCGTAACATAATATTTGAAACAATTTCGTTTTAAATTTTGTAAATAGAAAGTCATGAGATGACCCTTATCGCGAATACGAGATTTTAGCTTATATTGTTACATGTTTGTTAAATATGAAGGTTGAACATGTCCCTCGATGTCCCTTGATGCGAAACATGATATGTGAACCTATTTGGTTTGAAAGTCGGTAAAATGAAAGTATTGAAATGACCCTTGTCGCGAAAATGAAATGTTAGCCTATGTGGTTAGAAGTTTGATAAACAGTGAACATGTCCCTCGATGTCTCTTGATGCGAAACATGATATGTGAACCTATTTGGTTTTATATTCGGAAAAATGAAAGTGTTGGAATGACTTTGTCGCGAAAATGAGATTTTAGCCTATATGGTTAGAAGTTTGATAAAGGTTGAACTTGTCCCTCGATCTCCCTTGATACGAAACATGATATGTGAACCTATTTGGTTTTGTATTCGGCAAAATGAAATTATTTGAATGACCATTTTCCCAAAAATGAGATTTTAGCCTATATGGTTAAAAGTTTGATAAATATTAATGTAGAATTTGTCCCTCGATGTCCTTTATTGCGTACCATAATATTTGAACCAATTTCGTTTTAAATTTGGTAAATAGAAAGTAATGAGATGACCCTTATCGCGAAAACGAGATTTTAGCTTATATTGTTACATGTCTGTTAAATATGAAGGTTGAACATGTCCCTCGATGTCCCTTGATGCGAAACATGATATGTGAACCTATTTGGCTTGAAATTCGCTAAAATGAAAGTATTGAAATGACCCTTGTCGCGAAAATGAAATGTTAGCCTATGTGGTTAGAAGTTTGATAAACAGTGAACATGTCCCTCGACTTGATGCGAAACATGATATGTGAACCTATTTGGTTTTATATTCGGAAAAATGAAAGTGTTGGAATGACTTTGTCGCGAAAATGAGATTTTAGCCTATATGGTTAGAAGTTTGATAAAGGTTGAACTTGTCCCTCGATCTCCCTTGATACGAAACATGATATGTGAACCTATTTGGTTTTGTATTCGGCAAAATGAAATTATTTGAATGACCATTTTCCCAAAAATGAGATTTTAGCCTATATGGTTAAAAGTTTGATAAATATTAATGTTGAATTTGTCCCTCGATGTCCTTTATTGCGTACCATAATATTTGAACCAATTTCGTTTTAAATTTGGTAAATAGAAAGTAATGAGATGACCCTTATCGCGAAAACGAGATTTTAGCTTATATTGTTACATGTTTGTTAAATATGAAGGTTGAACATGTCCCTCGATGTCCCTTGATGCGAAACATGATATGTGAACCTATTTGGTTTTATATTCGAAAAAATGAAAGTGTTGGAATGACTTTGTCGCGAAAATGAGATTTTAGCCTATATGGTTAGAAGTTTGATAAAGGTTGAACTTGTCCCTCGATCTCCCTTGATACGAAACATGATATGTGAACCTATTTGGTTTTGTATTCGGCAAAATGAAATTATTTGAATGACCATTTTCCCAAAAATGAGATTTTAGCCTATATGGTTAAAAGTTTGATAAATATTAATGTTGAATTTGTCCCTCGATGTCCTTTATTGCGTACCATAATATTTGAACCAATTTCGTTTTAAATTTGGTAAATAGAAAGTAATGAGATGACCCTTATCGCGAAAACGAGATTTTAGCTTATATTGTTACATGTTTGTTAAATATGAAGGTTGAACATGTCCCTCGATGTCCCTTGATACGAAACATGATATGTGAACCTATTTGGTTTCATATTCGGAAAAATGAAAGTATTGGAATGACTTTGTCGCGAAAATGAGATTTTAGCCTATATGGTTAGAAGTTTGATAAAGGTTGAACTTGTCCCTCGTTCTCCCTTGATACGAAACATGATATGTGAACCTATTTGGTTTTGTATTCGGCAAAATGAAATTATTTGAATGACCATTTTCCCAAAAATGAGATTTTAGCCTATATGGTTAAAAGTTTGATAAATATTAATGTTGAATTTGTCCCTCGATGTCCTTTATTTCGTACCATAATATTTGAACCAATTTCATTTTAAATTTGGTAAATAGAAAGTAATGAGATGACCCTTATCGCGAAAACGAGATTTTAGCTTATATTGTTACATGTCTGTTAAATATGAAGGTTGAACATGTCCCTCGATGTCCCTTGATGCGAAACATGATATGTGAACCTATTTGGTTTCATATTCGGAAAAATGAAAGTATTGGAATGACTTTGTCGCAAAAATGAGATTTTAGCCTATTTTAGCCTATATGGTTAGAAGTTTGATAAAGGTTGAACTTGTCCCTCGATCTCCCTTGATACGAAACATGATATGTGAACCTATTTGGTTTTGTATTCGGCAAAATGAAATTATTTGAATGACCATTGTCCCAAAAATGAGATTTTAGCCTATATGGTTAAAAGTTTGATAAATATTAATATTGAATTTGTCCCTCGATGTTCTTTATTGCGTAACATAATATTTGAACCAATTTCGTTTTAAATTTGGTAAATAGAAAGTAATGAGATGACCCTTATCGCGAAAACGAGATTTTAGCTTATATTGTTACATGTTTGTTAAATATGAAGGTTGAACATGTCCCTCGATGTCCCTTGATACGAAACATGATATGTGAACCTATTTGGTTTCATATTCGGAAAAATGAAAGTATTGGAATGACTTTGTCGCGAAAATGAGATTTTAGCCTATATGGTTAGAAGTTTGATAAAGGTTGAACTTGTCCCTCGATCTCCCTTGATACGAAACATGATATGTGAACCTATTTGGTATTGTATTCGGCAAAATAAAATTATTTGAATGACCATTGTCCCAAAAATGAGATTTTAGCCTATATGGTTAAAAGTTTGATAAATATTAATGTTGAATTTGTCCCTCGATGTCCTTTATTCCGTAACATAATATTTGAAACAATTTCGTTTTAAATTTTGTAAATAGAAAGTCATGAGATGACCCTTATCGCGAATACGAGATTTTAGCTTATATTGTTACATGTTTGTTAAATATGAAGGTTGAACATGTCCCTCGATGTCCCTTGATGCGAAACATGATATGTGAACCTATTTGGTTTGAAAGTCGGTAAAATGAAAGTATTGAAATGACCCTTGTCGCGAAAATGAAATGTTAGCCTATGTGGTTAGAAGTTTGATAAACAGTGAACATGTCCCTCGATGTCTCTTGATGCGAAACATGATATGTGAACCTATTTGGTTTTATATTCGGAAAAATGAAAGTGTTGGAATGACTTTGTCGCGAAAATGAGATTTTAGCCTATATGGTTAGAAGTTTGATAAAGGTTGAACTTGTCCCTCGATCTCCCTTGATACGAAACATGATATGTGAACCTATTTGGTTTTGTATTCGGCAAAATGAAATTATTTGAATGACCATTTTCCCAAAAATGAGATTTTAGCCTATATGGTTAAAAGTTTGATAAATATTAATGTTGAATTTGTCCCTCGATGTCCTTTATTGCGTACCATAATATTTGAACCAATTTCGTTTTAAATTTGGTAAATAGAAAGTAATGAGATGACCCTTATCGCGAAAACGAGATTTTAGCTTATATTGTTACATGTTTGTTAAATATGAAGGTTGAACATGTCCCTCGATGTCCCTTGATACGAAACATGATATGTGAACCTATTTGGTTTCATATTCGGAAAAATGAAAGTATTGGAATGACTTTGTCGCGAAAATGAGATTTTAGCCTATATGGTTAGAAGTTTGATAAAGGTTGAACTTGTCCCTCGATCTCCCTTGATACGAAACATGATATGTGAACCTATTTGGTTTTGTATTCGGCAAAATGAAATTATTTGAATGACCATTTTCCCAAAAATGAGATTTTAGCCTATATGGTTAAAAGTTTGATAAATATTAATGTTGAATTTGTCCCTCGATGTCCTTTATTGCGTACCATAATATTTGAACCAATTTCGTTTTAAATTTGGTAAATAGAAAGTAATGAGATGACCCTTATCGCGAAAACGAGATTTTAGCTTATATTGTTACATGTCTGTTAAATATGAAGGTTGAACATGTCCCTCGATGTCCCTTGATGCGAAACATGATATGTGAACCTATTTGGTTTCATATTCGGAAAAATGAAAGTATTGGAATGACTTTGTCGCAAAAATGAGATTTTAGCCTATTTTAGCCTATATGGTTAGAAGTTTGATAAAGGTTGAACTTGTCCCTCGATCTCCCTTGATACGAAACATGATATGTGAACCTATTTGGTTTTGTATTCGGCAAAATGAAATTATTTGAATGACCATTGTCCCAAAAATGAGATTTTAGCCTATATGGTTAAAAGTTTGATAAATATTAATATTGAATTTGTCCCTCGATGTTCTTTATTGCGTAACATAATATTTGAACCAATTTCGTTTTAAATTTGGTAAATAGAAAGTAATGAGATGACCCTTATCGCGAAAACGAGATTTTAGCTTATATTGTTACATGTTTGTTAAATATGAAGGTTGAACATGTCCCTCGATGTCCCTTGATGCGAAACATGATATGTGAACCTATTTGGTTTCATATTCGGAAAAATGAAAGTATTGGAATGACTTTGTCGCGAAAATGAGATTTTAGCCTATATGGTTAGAAGTTTGATAAAGGTTGAACTTGTCCCTCGATCTCCCTTGATACGAAACATGATATGTGAACCTATTTGGTATTGTATTCGGCAAAATAAAATTATTTGAATGACCATTGTCCCAAAAATGAGATTTTAGCCTATATGGTTAAAAGTTTGATAAATATTAATGTTGAATTTGTCCCTCGATGTCCTTTATTCCGTAACATAATATTTGAAACAATTTCGTTTTAAATTTGGTAAATAGAAAGTCATGAGATGACCCTTATCGCGAATACGAGATTTTAGCTTATATTGTTACATGTTTGTTAAATATGAAGGTTGAACATGTCCCTCGATGTCCCTTGATGCGAAACATGATATGTGAACCTATTTGGTTTGAAAGTCGGTAAAATGAAAGTATTGAAATGACCCTTGTCGCGAAAATGAAATGTTAGCCTATGTGGTTAGAAGTTTGATAAACAGTGAACATGTCCCTCGATGTCTCTTGATGCGAAACATGATATGTGAACCTATTTGGTTTTATATTCGGAAAAATGAAAGTGTTGGAATGACTTTGTCGCGAAAATGAGATTTTAGCCTATATGGTTAGAAGTTTGATAAAGGTTGAACTTGTCCCTCGATCTCCCTTGATACGAAACATGATATGTGAACCTATTTGGTTTTGTATTAGGCAAAATAAAATTATTTGAATGACCATTGTCCCAAAAATGAGATTTTAGCCTATATGGTTAAAAGTTTGATAAATATTAATGTTGAATTTGTCCCTCGATGTCCTTTATTGCGTGCCATAATATTTGAACGAATTTCGTTTTAAATTTGGTAAATAGAAAGTAATGAGATGACCCTTATCGCGAAAACGAGATTTTAGCTTATATTGTTACATGTCTGTTAAATATGAAGGTTGAACATGTCCCTCGATGTCCCTTGATGCGAAAAATGATATGTGAACCTATTTGGCTTGAAATTCGCTAAAATGAAAGTATTGAAATGACCCTTGTCGCGAAAATGAAATGTTAGCCTATGTGGTTAGAAGTTTGATAAACAGTGAACATGTCCCTCGACTTGATGCGAAACATGATATGTGAACCTATTTGGTTTTATATTCGGAAAAATGAAAGTGTTGGATGACTTTGTCGCGAAAATGAGATTTTAGCCTATATGGTTAGAAGTTTGATAAAGGTTGAACTTGTCCCTCGATCTCCCTTGATACGAAACATGATATGTGAACCTATTTGGTTTTGTATTCGGCAAAATGAAATTATTTGAATGACCATTGTCCCAAAAATGAGATTTTAGCCTATATGGTTAAAAGTTTGATAAATATTAATATTGAATTTGTCCCTCGATGTTCTTTATTGCGTAACATAATATTTGAACCAATTTCGTTTTAAATTTGGTAAATAGAAAGTAATGAGATGACCCTTATCGCGAAAACGAGATTTTAGCTTATATTGTTACATGTTTGTGAAATATGAAGGTTGAACATGTCCCTCGATGTCCCTTGATGCGAAACATGATATGTGAACCTATTTGGTTTCATATTCGGAAAAATGAAAGTATTGGAATGACTTTGTCGCGAAAATGAGATTTTAGCCTATATGGTTAGAAGTTTTATAAAGGTTGAACTTGTCCCTCGATCTCCCTTGATACGAAACATGATATGTGAACCTATTTGGTTTTGTATTCGGCAAAATAAAATTATTTGAATGACCATTGTCCCAAAAATGAGATTTTAGCCTATATGGTTAAAAGTTTGATAAATATTAATGTTGAATTTGTCCCTCGATGTCCTTTATTGCGTGCCATAATATTTGAACGAATTTCGTTTTAAATTTGGTAAATAGAAAGTAATGAGATGACCCTTATCGCGAAAACGAGATTTTAGCTTATATTGTTACATGTCTGTTAAATATGAAGGTTGAACATGTCCCTCGATGTCCCTTGATTCGAAAAATGATATGTGAACCTATTTGGCTTGAAATTCGCTAAAATGAAAGTATTGAAATGACCCTTGTCGCGAAAATGAAATGTTAGCCTATGTGGTTAGAAGTTTGATAAACAGTGAACATGTCCCTCGACTTGATGCGAAACATGATATGTGAACCTATTTGGTTTTATATTCGGAAAAATGAAAGTGTTGGATGACTTTGTCGCGAAAATGAGATTTTAGCCTATATGGTTAGAAGTTTGATAAAGGTTGAACTTGTCCCTCGATCTCCCTTGATACGAAACATGATATGTGAACCTATTTGGTTTTGTATTCGGCAAAATGAAATTATTTGAATGACCATTGTCCCAAAAATGAGATTTTAGCCTATATGGTTAAAAGTTTGATAAATATTAATATTGAATTTGTCCCTCGATGTTCTTTATTGCGTAACATAATATTTGAACCAATTTCGTTTTAAATTTGGTAAATAGAAAGTAATGAGATGACCCTTATCGCGAAAACGAGATTTTAGCTTATATTGTTACATGTTTGTGAAATATGAAGGTTGAACATGTCCCTCGATGTCCCTTGATGCGAAACATGATATGTGAACCTATTTGGTTTCATATTCGGAAAAATGAAAGTATTGGAATGACTTTGTCGCGAAAATGAGATTTTAGCCTATATGGTTAGAAGTTTTATAAAGGTTGAACTTGTCCCTCGATCTCCCTTGATACGAAACATGATATGTGAACCTATTTGGTTTTGTATTCGGCAAAATAAAATTATTTGAATGACCATTGTCCCAAAAATGAGATTTTAGCCTATATGGTTAAAAGTTTGATAAATATTAATGTTGAATTTGTCCCTCGATGTCCTTTATTGCGTACCATAATATTTGAACCAATTTCGTTTTAAATTTGGTAAATAGAAAGTAATGAGATGACCATTATCGCGAAAACGAGATTTTAGCTTATATTGTTACATGTCTGTTAAATATGAAGGTTGAACATGTCCCTCGATGTCCCTTGATGCGAAACATGATATGTGAACCTATTTGGTTTGAAATTCGGTAATATGAAAGTATTGAAATGACCCTTGTCGCGAAAATGAAATGTTAGCCTATGTGGTTAGAAGTTTGATAAACAGTGAACATGTCCCTCGACTTGATGCGAAACATGATATGTGAACCTATTTGGTTTTATATTCGGAAAAATGAAAGTGTTGGAATGACTTTGTCGCGAAAATGAGATTTTAGCCTATATGGTTAGAAGTTTGATAAAGGTTGAACTTGTCCCTCGATCTCCCTTGATACGAAACATGATATGTGAACCTATTTGGTTTTGTATTCGGCAAAATGAAATTATTTGAATGACCATTTTCCCAAAAATGAGATTTTAGCCTATATGGTTAAAAGTTTGATAAATATTAATGTTGAATTTGTCCCTCGATGTCCTTTATTGCGTACCATAATATTTGAACCAATTTCGTTTTAAATTTGGTAAATAGAAAGTAATGAGATGACCCTTATCGCGAAAACGAGATTTTAGCTTATATTGTTACATGTCTGTTAAATATGAAGGTTGAACATGTCCCTCGATGTCCCTTGATGCGAAACATGATATGTGAACCTATTTGGCTTGAAATTCGCTAAAATGAAAGTATTGAAATGACCCTTGTCGCGAAAATGAAATGTTAGCCTATGTGGTTAGAAGTTTGATAAACAGTGAACATGTCCCTCGACTTGATGCGAAACATGATATGTGAACCTATTTGGTTTTATATTCGGAAAAATGAAAGTGTTGGAATGACTTTGTCGCGAAAATGAGATTTTAGCCTATATGGTTAGAAGTTTGATAAAGGTTGAACTTGTCCCTCGATCTCCCTTGATACGAAACATGATATGTGAACCTATTTGGTATTGTATTCGACAAAATGAAATTATTTGAATGACCATTTTCCCAAAAATGAGATTTTAGCCTATATGGTTAAAAGTTTGATAAATATTAATGTTGAATTTGTCCCTCGATGTCCTTTATTGCGTACCATAATATTTGAACCAATTTCGTTTTAAATTTGGTAAATAGAAAGTAATGAGATGACCCTTATCGCGAAAACGAGATTTTAGCTTATATTGTTACATGTCTGTTAAATATGAAGGTTGAACATGTCCCTCGATGTCCCTTGATGCGAAACATGATATGTGAACCTATTTGGTTTGAAATTCGGTAAAATGAAAGTATTGAAATGACCCTTGTCGCGAAAATGAAATGTTAGCCTATGTGGTTAGAAGTTTGATAAACAGTGAACTTGTCCCTCGATGTCCCTTGATGCGAAACATGATATGTGAACCTATTTGGTTTCATATTCGGAAAAATGAAAGTATTGGAATGACTTTGTCGCGAAAATGAGATTTTAGCCTATTTTAGCCTATATGGTTAGAAGTTTGATAAAGGTTGAACTTGTCCCTCGATCTCCCTTGATACGAAACATGATATGTGAACCTATTTGGTTTTGTATTCGGCAAAATGAAATTATTTGAATGACCATTGTCCCAAAAATGAGATTTTAGCCTATATGGTTAAAAGTTTGATAAATATTAATATTGAATTTGTCCCTCGATGTTCTTTATTGCGTAACATAATATTTGAACCAATTTCGTTTTAAATTTGGTAAATAGAAAGTAATGAGATGACCTTTATCGCGAAAACGAGATTTTAGCTTATATTGTTACATGTTTGTTAAATATGAAGGTTGAACATGTCCCTCGATGTCCCTTGATGCGAAACAGGATATGTGAACCTATTTGGTTTCATATTCGGAAAAATGAAAGTATTGGAATGACTTTGTCGCGAAAATGAGATTTTAGCCTATATGGTTAGAAGTTTGATAAAGGTTGAACTTGTCCCTCGATCTCCCTTGATACGAAACATGATATGTGAACCTATTTGGTTTTGTATTCGGCAAAATGAAATTATTTGAATGACCATTGTCCCAAAAATGAGATTTTAGCCTATATGGTTAAAAGTTTGATAAATATTAATATTGAATTTGTCCCTCGATGTTCTTTATTGCGTAACATAATATTTGAACCAATTTCGTTTTAAATTTGGTAAATAGAAAGTAATGAGATGACCTTTATCGCGAAAACGAGATTTTAGCTTATATTGTTACATGTTTGTTAAATATGAAGGTTGAACATGTCCCTCGATGTCCCTTGATGCGAAACAGGATATGTGAACCTATTTGGTTTCATATTCGGAAAAATGAAAGTATTGGAATGACTTTGTCGCGAAAATGAGATTTTAGCCTATATGGTTAGAAGTTTGATAAAGGTTGAACTTGTCCCTCGATCTCCCTTGATACGAAACATGATATGTGAACCTATTTGGTTTTGTATTCGGCAAAATAAAATTATTTGAATGACCATTGTCCCAAAAATGAGATTTTAGCCTATATGGTTAAAAGTTTGATAAATATTAATGTTGAATTTGTCCCTCGATGTCCATTATTGCGTACCATAATATTTGAACCAATTTCGTTTTAAATTTGGTAAATAGAAAGTAATGAGATGACCTTTATCGCGAAAACGAGATTTTAGCTTATATTGTTACATGTCTGTTAAATATGAAGGTTGAACATGTCCCTCGATGTCCCTTGATGCGAAACATGATATGTGAACCTATTTGGTTTGAAATTCGGTAAAATGAAAGTATTGAAATGACCCTTGTCGCGAAAATGAAATGTTAGCCTATGTGGTTAGAAGTTTGATAAACAGTGAACATGTCCCTCGACTTGATGCGAAACATGATATGTGAACCTATTTGGTTTTATATTCGGAAAAATGAAAGTGTTGGAATGACTTTGTCGAGAAAATGAGATTTTAGCCTATATGGTTAGAAGTTTGATAAAGGTTGAACTTGTCCCTCGATCTCCCTTGATACGAAACATGATATGTGAACCTATTTGGTTTTGTATTCGGCAAAATGAAATTATTTGAATGACCATTTTCCCAAAAATGAGATTTTAGCCTATATGGTTAAAAGTTTGATAAATATTAATGTTGAATTTGTCCCTCGATGTCCTTTATTGCGTACCATAATATTTGAACCAATTTCGTTTTAAATTTGGTAAATAGAAAGTAATGAGATGACCCTTATCGCGAAAACGAGATTTTAGCTTATATTGTTACATGTCTGTTAAATATGAAGGTTGAACATGTCCCTCGATGTCCCTTGATGCGAAACATGATATGTGAACCTATTTGGCTTGAAATTCGCTAAAATGAATGTATTGAAATGACCCTTGTCGCGAAAATGAAATGTTAGCCTATGTGGTTAGAAGTTTGATAAACAGTGAACATGTCCCTCGACTTGATGCGAAACATGATATGTGAACCTATTTGGTTTTATATTCGGAAAAATGAAAGTGTTGGAATGACTTGGTCGCGAAAATGAGATTTTAGCCTATATGGTTAGAAGTTTGATAAAGGTTGAACTTGTCCCTCGATCTCCCTTGATACGAAACATGATATGTGAACCTATTTGGTTTTGTATTCGACAAAATGAAATTATTTGAATGACCATTTTCCCAAAAATGAGATTTTAGCCTATATGGTTAAAAGTTTGATAAATATTAATGTTGAATTTGTCCCTCGATGTCCTTTATTGCGTACCATAATATTTGAACCAATTTCGTTTTAAATTTGGTAAATAGAAAGTAATGAGATGACCCTTATCGCGAAAACGAGATTTTAGCTTATATTGTTACATGTCTGTTAAATATGAAGGTTGAACATGTCCCTCGATGTCCCTTGATGCGAAACATGATATGTGAACCTATTTGGCTTGAAATTCGCTAAAATGAAAGTATTGAAATGACTTTTGTCGCGAAAATGAAATGTTAGCCTATGTGGTTAGAAGTTTGATAAACAGTGAACTTGTCCCTCGATGTCCCTTGATGCGAAACATGATATGTGAACCTTTTTGGTTTCATATTCGGAAAAATGAAAGTATTGGAATGACTTTGTCGCGAAAATGAGATTTTAGCCTATTTTAGCCTATATGGTTAGAAGTTTGATAAAGGTTGAACTTGTCCCTCGATCTCCCTTGATACGAAACATGATATGTGAACCTATTTGGTTTTGTAATCGGCAAAATGAAATTATTTGAATGACCATTGTCCCAAAAATGAGATTTTAGCCTATATGGTTAAAAGTTTGATAAATATTAATATTGAATTTGTCCCTCGATGTTCTTTATTGCGTAACATAATATTTGAACCAATTTCGTTTTAAATTTGGTAAATAGAAAGTAATGAGATGACCTTTATCGCGAAAACGAGATTTTAGCTTATATTGTTACATGTTTGTTAAATATGAAGGTTGAACATGTCCCTCGATGTCCCTTGATGCGAAACAGGATATGTGAACCTATTTGGTTTCATATTCGGAAAAATGAAAGTATTGGAATGACTTTGTCGCGAAAATGAGATTTTAGCCTATATGGTTAGAAGTTTGATAAAGGTTGAACTTGTCCCTCGATCTCCCTTGATACGAAACATGATATGTGAACCTATTTGGTTTTGTATTCGGCAAAATAAAATTATTTGAATGACCATTGTCCCAAAAATGAGATTTTAGCCTATATGGTTAAAAGTTTGATAAATATTAATGTTGAATTTGTCCCTCGATGTCCATTATTGCGTACCATAATATTTGAACCAATTTCGTTTTAAATTTGGTAAATAGAAAGTAATGAGATGACCTTTATCGCGAAAACGAGATTTTAGCTTATATTGTTACATGTCTGTTAAATATGAAGGTTGAACATGTCCCTCGATGTCCCTTGATGCGAAACATGATATGTGAACCTATTTGGTTTGAAATTCGGTAAAATGAAAGTATTGAAATGACCCTTGTCGCGAAAATGAAATGTTAGCCTATGTGGTTAGAAGTTTAATAAACAGTGAACATGTCCCTCGACTTGATGCGAAACATGATATGTGAACCTATTTGGTTTTATATTCGGAAAAATGAAAGTATTGGAATGACTTTGTCGCGAAAATGAGATTTTAGCCTATATGGTTAGAAGTTTGATAAAGGTTGAACTTGTCCCTCGATCTCCCTTGATACGAAACATGATATGTGAACCTATTTGGTTTTGTATTCGGCAAAATGAAATTATTTGAATGACCATTTTCCCAAAAATGAGATTTTAGCCTATATGGTTAAAAGTTTGATAAATATTAATGTTGAATTTGTCCCTCGATGTCCTTTATTGCGTACCATAATATTTGAACCAATTTCGTTTTAAATTTGGTAAATAGAAAGTAATGAGATGACCCTTATCGCGAAAACGAGATTTTAGCTTATATTGTTACATGTCTGTTAAATATGAAGGTTGAACATGTCCCTCGATGTCCCTTGATGCGAAACATGATATGTGAACCTATTTGGCTTGAAATTCGCTAAAATGAAAGTATTGAAATGACCCTTGTCGCGAAAATGAAATGTTAGCCTATGTGGTTAGAAGTTTGATAAACAGTGAACATGTCCCTCGACTTGATGCGAAACATGATATGTGAACCTATTTGGTTTTATATTCGGAAAAATGAAAGTGTTGGAATGACTTTGTCGCGAAAATGAGATTTTAGCCTATATGGTTAGAAGTTTGATAAAGGTTGAACTTGTCCCTCGATCTCCCTTGATACGAAACATGATATGTGAACCTATTTGGTTTTGTATTCGACAAAATGAAATTATTTGAATGACCATTTTCCCAAAAATGAGATTTTAGCCTATATGGTTAAAAGTTTGATAAATATTAATGTTGAATTTGTCCCTCGATGTCCTTTATTGCGTACCATAATATTTGAACCAATTTCGTTTTAAATTTGGTAAATAGAAAGTAATGAGATGACCCTTATCGCGAAAACGAGATTTTAGCTTATATTGTTACATGTCTGTTAAATATGAAGGTTGAACATGTCCCTCGATGTCCCTTGATGCGAAACATGATATGTGAACCTATTTGGCTTGAAATTCGCTAAAATGAAAGTATTGAAATGACTTTTGTCGCGAAAATGAAATGTTAGCCTATGTGGTTAGAAGTTTGATAAACAGTGAACTTGTCCCTCGATGTCCCTTGATGCGAAACATGATATGTGAACCTATTTGGTTTCATATTCGGAAAAATGAAAGTATTGGAATGACTTTGTCGCGAAAATGAGATTTTAGCCTATTTTAGCCTATATGGTTAGAAGTTTGATAAAGGTTGAACTTGTCCCTCGATCTCCCTTGATACGAAACATGATATGTGAACCTATTTGGTTTTGTAATCGGCAAAATGAAATTATTTGAATGACCATTGTCCCAAAAATGAGATTTTAGCCTATATGGTTAAAAGTTTGATAAATATTAATATTGAATTTGTCCCTCGATGTTCTTTATTGCGTAACATAATATTTGAACCAATTTCGTTTTAAATTTGGTAAATAGAAAGTAATGAGATGACCTTTATCGCGAAAACGAGATTTTAGCTTATATTGTTACATGTTTGTTAAATATGAAGGTTGAACATGTCCCTCGATGTCCCTTGATGCGAAACAGGATATGTGAACCTATTTGGTTTCATATTCGGAAAAATGAAAGTATTGGAATGACTTTGTCGCGAAAATGAGATTTTAGCCTATATGGTTAGAAGTTTGATAAAGGTTGAACTTGTCCCTCGATCTCCCTTGATACGAAACATGATATGTGAACCTATTTGGTTTTGTATTCGGCAAAATAAAATTATTTGAATGACCATTGTCCCAAAAATGAGATTTTAGCCTATATGGTTAAAAGTTTGATAAATATTAATGTTGAATTTGTCCCTCGATGTCCATTATTGCGTACCATAATATTTGAACCAATTTCGTTTTAAATTTGGTAAATAGAAAGTAATGAGATGACCTTTATCGCGAAAACGAGATTTTAGCTTATATTGTTACATGTCTGTTAAATATGAAGGTTGAACATGTCCCTCGATGTCCCTTGATGCGAAACATGATATGTGAACCTATTTGGTTTGAAATTCGGTAAAATGAAAGTATTGAAATGACCCTTGTCGCGAAAATGAAATGTTAGCCTATGTGGTTAGAAGTTTAATAAACAGTGAACATGTCCCTCGACTTGATGCGAAACATGATATGTGAACCTATTTGGTTTTATATTCGGAAAAATGAAAGTATTGGAATGACTTTGTCGCGAAAATGAGATTTTAGCCTATATGGTTAGAAGTTTGATAAAGGTTGAACTTGTCCCTCGATCTCCCTTGATACGAAACATGATATGTGAACCTATTTGGTTTTGTATTCGGCAAAATGAAATTATTTGAATGACCATTTTCCCAAAAATGAGATTTTAGCCTATATGGTTAAAAGTTTGATAAATATTAATGTTGAATTTGTCCCTCGATGTCCTTTATTGCGTACCATAATATTTGAACCAATTTCGTTTTAAATTTGGTAAATAGAAAGTAATGAGATGACCCTTATCGCGAAAACGAGATTTTAGCTTATATTGTTACATGTCTGTTAAATATGAAGGTTGAACATGTCCCTCGATGTCCCTTGATGCGAAACATGATATGTGAACCTATTTGGCTTGAAATTCGCTAAAATGAAAGTATTGAAATGACCCTTGTCGCGAAAATGAAATGTTAGCCTATGTGGTTAGAAGTTTGATAAACAGTGAACATGTCCCTCGACTTGATGCGAAACATGATATGTGAACCTATTTGGTTTTATATTCGGAAAAATGAAAGTGTTGGAATGACTTTGTCGCGAAAATGAGATTTTAGCCTATATGGTTAGAAGTTTGATAAAGGTTGAACTTGTCCCTCGATCTCCCTTGATACGAAACATGATATGTGAACCTATTTGGTTTTGTATTCGACAAAATGAAATTATTTGAATGACCATTTTCCCAAAAATGAGATTTTAGCCTATATGGTTAAAAGTTTGATAAATATTAATGTTGAATTTGTCCCTCGATGTCCTTTATTGCGTACCATAATATTTGAACCAATTTCGTTTTAAATTTGGTAAATAGAAAGTAATGAGATGACCCTTATCGCGAAAACGAGATTTTAGCTTATATTGTTACATGTCTGTTAAATATGAAGGTTGAACATGTCCCTCGATGTCCCTTGATGCGAAACATGATATGTGAACCTATTTGGCTTGAAATTCGCTAAAATGAAAGTATTGAAATGACTTTTGTCGCGAAAATGAAATGTTAGCCTATGTGGTTAGAAGTTTGATAAACAGTGAACTTGTCCCTCGATGTCCCTTGATGCGAAACATGATATGTGAACCTATTTGGTTTCATATTCGGAAAAATGAAAGTATTGGAATGACTTTGTCGCGAAAATGAGATTTTAGCCTATTTTAGCCTATATGGTTAGAAGTTTGATAAAGGTTGAACTTGTCCCTCGATCTCCCTTGATACGAAACATGATATGTGAACCTATTTGGTTTTGTATTCGGCAAAATGAAATTATTTGAATGACCATTGTCCCAAAAATGAGATTTTAGCCTATATGGTTAAAAGTTTGATAAATATTAATATTGAATTTGTCCCTCGATGTTCTTTATTGCGTAACATAATATTTGAACCAATTTCGTTTTAAATTTGGTAAATAGAAAGTAATGAGATGACCTTTATCGCGAAAACGAGATTTTAGCTTATATTGTTACATGTTTGTTAAATATGAAGGTTGAACATGTCCCTCGATGTCCCTTGATGCGAAACAGGATATGTGAACCTATTTGGTTTCATATTCGGAAAAATGAAAGTATTGGAATGACTTTGTCGCGAAAATGAGATTTTAGCCTATATGGTTAGAAGTTTGATAAAGGTTGAACTTGTCCCTCGATCTCCCTTGATACGAAACATGATATGTGAACCTATTTGGTTTTGTATTCGGCAAAATAAAATTATTTGAATGACCATTGTCCCAAAAATGAGATTTTAGCCTATATGGTTAAAAGTTTGATAAATATTAATGTTGAATTTGTCCCTCGATGTCCATTATTGCGTACCATAATATTTGAACCAATTTCGTTTTAAATTTGGTAAATAGAAAGTAATGAGATGACCTTTATCGCGAAAACGAGATTTTAGCTTATATTGTTACATGTCTGTTAAATATGAAGGTTGAACATGTCCCTCGATGTCCCTTGATGCGAAACATGATATGTGAACCTATTTGGTTTGAAATTCGGTAAAATGAAAGTATTGAAATGACCCTTGTCGCGAAAATGAAATGTTAGCCTATGTGGTTAGAAGTTTAATAAACAGTGAACATGTCCCTCGACTTGATGCGAAACATGATATGTGAACCTATTTGGTTTTATATTCGGAAAAATGAAAGTATTGGAATGACTTTGTCGCGAAAATGAGATTTTAGCCTATATGGTTAGAAGTTTGATAAAGGTTGAACTTGTCCCTCGATCTCCCTTGATACGAAACATGATATGTGAACCTATTTGGTTTTGTATTCGGCAAAATGAAATTATTTGAATGACCATTTTCCCAAAAATGAGATTTTAGCCTATATGGTTAAAAGTTTGATAAATATTAATGTTGAATTTGTCCCTCGATGTCCTTTGTTGCGTACCATAATATTTGAACCAGTTTCGTTTTAAATTTGGTAAATAGAAAGTAATGAGATGACCCTTATCGCGAAAACGAGATTTTAGCTTATATTGTTACATGTCTGTTAAATATGAAGGTTGAACATGTCCCTCGATGTCCCTTGATGGGAAACATGATATGTGAACCTATTTGGCTTGAAATTCGCTAAAATGAAAGTATTGAAATGACTTTTGTCGCGAAAATGAAATGTTAGCCTATGTGGTTAGAAGTTTGATAAACAGTGAACTTGTCCCTCGATGTCCCTTGATGCGAAACATGATATGTGAACCTATTTGGTTTCATATTCGGAAAAATGAAAGTATTGGAATGACTTTGTCGCGAAAATGAGATTTTAGCCTATTTTAGCCTATATGGTTAGAAGTTTGATAAAGGTTGAACTTGTCCCTCGATCTCCCTTGATACGAAACATGATATGTGAACCTATTTGGTTTTGTATTCGGCAAAATAAAATTATTTGAATGACCATTGTCCCAAAAATGAGATTTTAGCCTATATGGTTAAAAGTTTGATAAATATTAATGTTGAATTTGTCCCACGATGTCCTTTATTCCGTAACATAATATTTGAAACAATTTCGTTTTAAATTTGGTAAATAGAAAGTCATGAGATGACCCTTATCGCGAATACGAGATTTTAGCTTATATTGTTACATGTTTGTTAAATATGAAGGTTGAACATGTCCCTCGATGTCCCTTGATGCGAAACATGATATGTGAACCTATTTGGTTTGAAATTCGGTAAAATGAAAGTATTGAAATGACCCTTGTCGCGAAAATGAAATGTTAGCCTATGTGGTTAGAAGTTTGATAAACAGTGAACATGTCCCTCGATGTCTCTTGATGCGAAACATGATATGTGAACCTATTTGGTTTTATATTCGGAAAAATGAAAGTGTTGGAATGACTTTGTCGCGAAAATGAGATTTTAGCCTATATGGTTAGAAGTTTGATAAAGGTTGAACTTGTCCCTCGATCTCCCTTGATACGAAACATGATATGTGAACCTATTTGGTTTTGTATTCGGCAAAATGAAATTATTTGAATGACCATTTTCCCAAAAATGAGATTTTAGCCTATATGGTTAAAAGTTTGATAAATATTAATGTAGAATTTGTCCCTCGATGTCCTTTATTGCGTACCATAATATTTGAACCAATTTCGTTTTAAATTTGGTAAATAGAAAGTAATGAGATGACCCTTATCGCGAAAACGAGATTTTAACTTATATTGTTACATGTCTGTTAAATATGAAGGTTGAACATGTCCCTCGATGTCCCTTGATGCGAAACATGATATGTGAACCTATTTGGCTTGAAATTCGCTAAAATGAAAGTATTGAAATGACCCTTGTCGCGAAAATGAAATGTTAGCCTATGTGGTTAGAAGTTTGATAAACAGTGAACATGTCCCTCGACTTGATGCGAAACATGATATGTGAACCTATTTGGTTTTATATTCGGAAAAATGAAAGTGTTGGAATGACTTTGTCGCGAAAATGAGATTTTAGCCTATATGGTTAGAAGTTTGATAAAGGTTGAACTTGTCCCTCGATCTCCCTTGATACGAAACATGATATGTGAACCTATTTGGTTTTGTATTCGGCAAAACAAAATTATTTGAATGACCATTGTCCCAAAAATGAGATTTTAGCCTATATGGTTAAAAGTTTGATAAATATTAATGTTGAATTTGTCCCACGATGTCCTTTATTCCGTAACATAATATTTAAAACAATTTCGTTTTAAATTTGGTAAATAGAAAGTCATGAGATGACCCTTATCGCGAATACGAGATTTTAGCTTATATTGTTACATGTTTGTTAAATATGAAGGTTGAACATGTCCCTCGATGTCCCTTGATGCGAAACATGATATGTGAACCTATTTGGTTTGAAATTCGGTAAAATGAAAGTATTGAAATGACCCTTGTCGCGAAAATGAAATGTTAGCCTATGTGGTTAGAAGTTTGATAAACAGTGAACATGTCCCTCGATGTCTCTTGATGCGAAACATGATATGTGAACCTATTTGGTTTTATATTCGGAAAAATGAAAGTGTTGGAATGACTTTGTCGCGAAAATGAGATTTTAGCCTATATGGTTAGAAGTTTGATAAAGGTTGAACTTGTCCCTCGATCTCCCTTGATACGAAACATGATATGTGAACCTATTTGGTTTTGTATTCGGCAAAATGAAATTATTTGAATGACCATTTTCCCAAAAATGAGATTTTAGCCTATATGGTTAAAAGTTTGATAAATATTAATGTAGAATTTGTCCCTCGATGTCCTTTATTGCGTACCATAATATTTGAACCAATTTCGTTTTAAATTTGGTAAATAGAAAGTAATGAGATGACCCTTATCGCGAAAACGAGATTTTAGCTTATATTGTTACATGTCTGTTAAATATGAAGGTTGAACATGTCCCTCGATGTCCCTTGATGCGAAACATGATATGTGAACCTATTTGGCTTGAAATTCGCTAAAATGAAAGTATTGAAATGACCCTTGTCGCGAAAATGAAATGTTAGCCTATGTGGTTAGAAGTTTGATAAACAGTGAACATGTCCCTCGACTTGATGCGAAACATGATATGTGAACCTATTTGGTTTTATATTCGGAAAAATGAAAGTGTTGGAATGACTTTGTCGCGAAAATGAGATTTTAGCCTATATGGTTAGAAGTTTGATAAAGGTTGAACTTGTCCCTCGATCTCCCTTGATACGAAACATGATATGTGAACCTATTTGGTTTTGTATTCGGCAAAATAAAATTATTTGAATGACCATTGTCCCAAAAATGAGATTTTAGCCTATATGGTTAAAAGTTTGATAAATATTAATGTTGAATTTGTCCCACGATGTCCTTTATTCCGTAACATAATATTTGAAACAATTT
Source organism: Medicago sativa (assembly GCF_051527215.1). Lineage (NCBI taxonomy): Eukaryota > Viridiplantae > Streptophyta > Magnoliopsida > Fabales > Fabaceae > Medicago > Medicago sativa. The sequence continues at coordinate 48,981,128 of NC_140754.1, read as the reverse complement.
CGTTTTAAATTTGGTAAATAGAAAGTCATGAGATGACCCTTATCGCGAATACGAGATTTTAGCTTATATTGTTACATGTTTGTTAAATATGAAGGTTGAACATGTCCCTCGATGTCCCTTGATGCGAAACATGATATGTGAACCTATTTGGTTTGAAATTCGGTAAAATGAAAGTATTGAAATGACCCTTGTCGCGAAAATGAAATGTTAGCCTATGTGGTTAGAAGTTTGATAAACAGTGAACATGTCCCTCGATGTCTCTTGATGCGAAACATGATATGTGAACCTATTTGGTTTTATATTCGGAAAAATGAAAGTGTTGGAATGACTTTGTCGCGAAAATGAGATTTTAGCCTATATGGTTAGAAGTTTGATAAAGGTTGAACTTGTCCCTCGATCTCCCTTGATACGAAACATGATATGTGAACCTATTTGGTTTTGTATTCGGCAAAATGAAATTATTTGAATGACCATTTTCCCAAAAATGAGATTTTAGCCTATATGGTTAAAAGTTTGATAAATATTAATGTAGAATTTGTCCCTCGATGTCCTTTATTGCGTACCATAATATTTGAACCAATTTCGTTTTAAATTTGGTAAATAGAAAGTAATGAGATGACCCTTATCGCGAAAACGAGATTTTAGCTTATATTGTTACATGTCTGTTAAATATGAAGGTTGAACATGTCCCTCGATGTCCCTTGATGCGAAACATGATTTGTGAACCTATTTGGCTTGAAATTCGCTAAAATGAAAGTATTGAAATGACCCTTGTCGCGAAAATGAAATGTTAGCCTATGTGGTTAGAAGTTTGATAAACAGTGAACATGTCCCTCGACTTGATGCGAAACATGATATGTGAACCTATTTGGTTTTATATTCGGAAAAATGAAAGTGTTGGAATGACTTTGTCGCGAAAATGAGATTTTAGCCTATATGGTTAGAAGTTTGATAAAGGTTGAACTTGTCCCTCGATCTCCCTTGATACGAAACATGATATGTGAACCTATTTGGTTTTGTATTCGGCAAAATAAAATTATTTGAATGACCATTGTCCCAAAAATGAGATTTTAGCCTATATGGTTAAAAGTTTGATAAATATTAATGTTGAATTTGTCCCACGATGTCCTTTATTCCGTAACATAATATTTGAAACAATTTCGTTTTAAATTTGGTAAATAGAAAGTCATGAGATGACCCTTATCGCGAATACGAGATTTTAGCTTATATTGTTACATGTTTGTTAAATATGAAGGTTGAACATGTCCCTCGATGTCCCTTGATGCGAAACATGATATGTGAACCTATTTGGTTTGAAATTCGGTAAAATGAAAGTATTGAAATGACCCTTGTCGCGAAAATGAAATGTTAGCCTATGTGGTTAGAAGTTTGATAAACAGTGAACATGTCCCTCGATGTCTCTTGATGCGAAACATGATATGTGAACCTATTTGGTTTTATATTCGGAAAAATGAAAGTGTTGGAATGACTTTGTCGCGAAAATGAGATTTTAGCCTATATGGTTAGAAGTTTGATAAAGGTTGAACTTGTCCCTCGATCTCCCTTGATACGAAACATGATATGTGAACCTATTTGGTTTTGTATTCGGCAAAATGAAATTATTTGAATGACCATTTTCCCAAAAATGAGATTTTAGCCTATATGGTTAAAAGTTTGATAAATATTAATGTAGAATTTGTCCCTCGATGTCCTTTATTGCGTACCATAATATTTGAACCAATTTCGTTTTAAATTTGGTAAATAGAAAGTAATGAGATGACCCTTATCGCGAAAACGAGATTTTAGCTTATATTGTTACATGTCTGTTAAATATGAAGGTTGAACATGTCCCTCGATGTCCCTTGATGCGAAACATGATATGTGAACCTATTTGGCTTGAAATTCGCTAAAATGAAAGTATTGAAATGACCCTTGTCGCGAAAATGAAATGTTAGCCTATGTGGTTAGAAGTTTGATAAACAGTGAACATGTCCCTCGACTTGATGCGAAACATGATATGTGAACCTATTTGGTTTTATATTCGGAAAAATGAAAGTGTTGGAATGACTTTGTCGCGAAAATGAGATTTTAGCCTATATGGTTAGAAGTTTGATAAAGGTTGAACTTGTCCCTCGATCTCCCTTGATACGAAACATGATATGTGAACCTATTTGGTTTTGTATTCGGCAAAACAAAATTATTTGAATGACCATTGTCCCAAAAATGAGATTTTAGCCTATATGGTTAAAAGTTTGATAAATATTAATGTTGAATTTGTCCCACGATGTCCTTTATTCCGTAACATAATATTTGAAACAATTTCGTTTTAAATTTGGTAAATAGAAAGTCATGAGATGACCCTTATCGCGAATACGAGATTTTAGCTTATATTGTTACATGTTTGTTAAATATGAAGGTTGAACATGTCCCTCGATGTCCCTTGATGCGAAACATGATATGTGAACCTATTTGGTTTGAAATTCGGTAAAATGAAAGTATTGAAATGACCCTTGTCGCGAAAATGAAATGTTAGCCTATGTGGTTAGAAGTTTGATAAACAGTGAACATGTCCCTCGATGTCTCTTGATGCGAAACATGATATGTGAACCTATTTGGTTTTATATTCGGAAAAATGAAAGTGTTGGAATGACTTTGTCGCGAAAATGAGATTTTAGCCTATATGGTTAGAAGTTTGATAAAGGTTGAACTTGTCCCTCGATCTCCCTTGATACGAAACATGATATGTGAACCTATTTGGTTTTGTATTCGGCAAAATAAAATTATTTGAATGACCATTGTCCCAAAAATGAGATTTTAGCCTATATGGTTAAAAGTTTGATAAATATTAATGTTGAATTTGTCCCACGATGTCCTTTATTCCGTAACATAATATTTGAAACAATTTCGTTTTAAATTTGGTAAATAGAAAGTCATGAGATGACCCTTATCGCGAATACGAGATTTTAGCTTATATTGTTACATGTTTGTTAAATATGAAGGTTGAACATGTCCCTCGATGTCCCTTGATGCGAAACATGATATGTGAACCTATTTGGTTTGAAATTCGGTAAAATGAAAGTATTGAAATGACCCTTGTCGCGAAAATGAAATGTTAGCCTATGTGGTTAGAAGTTTGATAAACAGTGAACATGTCCCTCGATGTCTCTTGATGCGAAACATGATATGTGAACCTATTTGGTTTTATATTCGGAAAAATGAAAGTGTTGGAATGACTTTGTCGCGAAAATGAGATTTTAGCCTATATGGTTAGAAGTTTGATAAAGGTTGAACTTGTCCCTCGATCTCCCTTGATACGAAACATGATATGTGAACCTATTTGGTTTTGTATTCGGCAAAACAAAATTATTTGAATGACCATTGTCCCAAAAATGAGATTTTAGCCTATATGGTTAAAAGTTTGATAAATATTAATGTTGAATTTGTCCCACGATGTCCTTTATTCCGTAACATAATATTTAAAACAATTTCGTTTTAAATATGGTAAATAGAAAGTCATGAGATGACCCTTATCGCGAATACGAGATTTTAGCTTATATTGTTACATGTTTGTTAAATATGAAGGTTGAACATGTCCCTCGATGTCCCTTGATGCGAAACATGATATGTGAACCTATTTGGTTTGAAATTCGGTAAAATGAAAGTATTGAAATGACCCTTGTCGCGAAAATGAAATGTTAGCCTATGTGGTTAGAAGTTTGATAAACAGTGAACATGTCCCTCGATGTCTCTTGATGCGAAACATGATATGTGAACCTATTTGGTTTTATATTCGGAAAAATGAAAGTGTTGGAATGACTTTGTCGCGAAAATGAGATTTTAGCCTATATGGTTAGAAGTTTGATAAAGGTTGAACTTGTCCCTCGATCTCCCTTGATACGAAACATGATATGTGAACCTATTTGGTTTTGTATTCGGCAAAATGAAATTATTTGAATGACCATTTTCCCAAAAATGAGATTTTAGCCTATATGGTTAAAAGTTTGATAAATATTAATGTAGAATTTGTCCCTCGATGTCCTTTATTGCGTACCATAATATTTGAACCAATTTCGTTTTAAATTTGGTAAATAGAAAGTAATGAGATGACCCTTATCGCGAAAACGAGATTTTAGCTTATATTGTTACATGTCTGTTAAATATGAAGGTTGAACATGTCCCTCGATGTCCCTTGATGCGAAACATGATATGTGAACCTATTTGGCTTGAAATTCGCTAAAATGAAAGTATTGAAATGACCCTTGTCGCGAAAATGAAATGTTAGCCTATGTGGTTAGAAGTTTGATAAACAGTGAACATGTCCCTCGACTTGATGCGAAACATGATATGTGAACCTATTTGGTTTTATATTCGGAAAAATGAAAGTGTTGGAATGACTTTGTCGCGAAAATGAGATTTTAGCCTATATGGTTAGAAGTTTGATAAAGGTTGAACTTGTCCCTCGATCTCCCTTGATACGAAACATGATATGTGAACCTATTTGGTTTTGTATTCGGCAAAATAAAATTATTTGAATGACCATTGTCCCAAAAATGAGATTTTAGCCTATATGGTTAAAAGTTTGATAAATATTAATGTTGAATTTGTCCCACGATGTCCTTTATTCCGTAACATAATATTTGAAACAATTTCGTTTTAAATTTGGTAAATAGAAAGTCATGAGATGACCCTTATCGCGAATACGAGATTTTAGCTTATATTGTTACATGTTTGTTAAATATGAAGGTTGAACATGTCCCTCGATGTCCCTTGATGCGAAACATGATATGTGAACCTATTTGGTTTGAAATTCGGTAAAATGAAAGTATTGAAATGACACTTGTCGCGAAAATGAAATGTTAGCCTATGTGGTTAGAAGTTTGATAAACAGTGAACATGTCCCTCGATGTCTCTTGATGCGAAACATGATATGTGAACCTATTTGGTTTTATATTCGGAAAAATGAAAGTGTTGGAATGACTTTGTCGCGAAAATGAGATTTTAGCCTATATGGTTAGAAGTTTGATAAAGGTTGAACTTGTCCCTCGATCTCCCTTGATACGAAACATGATATGTGAACCTATTTGGTTTTGTATTCGGCAAAATGAAATTATTTGAATGACCATTTTCCCAAAAATGAGATTTTAGCCTATATGGTTAAAAGTTTGATAAATATTAATGTAGAATTTGTCCCTCGATGTCCTTTATTGCGTACCATAATATTTGAACCAATTTCGTTTTAAATTTGGTAAATAGAAAGTAATGAGATGACCCTTATCGCGAAAACGAGATTTTAGCTTATATTGTTACATGTCTGTTAAATATGAAGGTTGAACATGTCCCTCGATGTCCCTTGATGCGAAACATGATATGTGAACCTATTTGGCTTGAAATTCGCTAAAATGAAAGTATTGAAATGACCCTTGTCGCGAAAATGAAATGTTAGCCTATGTGGTTAGAAGTTTGATAAACAGTGAACATGTCCCTCGACTTGATGCGAAACATGATATGTGAACCTATTTGGTTTTATATTCGGAAAAATGAAAGTGTTGGAATGACTTTGTCGCGAAAATGAGATTTTAGCCTATATGGTTAGAAGTTTGATAAAGGTTGAACTTGTCCCTCGATCTCCCTTGATACGAAACATGATATGTGAACCTATTTGGTTTTGTATTCGGCAAAATAAAATTATTTGAATGACCATTGTCCCAAAAATGAGATTTTAGCCTATATGGTTAAAAGTTTGATAAATATTAATGTTGAATTTGTCCCACGATGTCCTTTATTCCGTAACATAATATTTGAAACAATTTCGTTTTAAATTTGGTAAATAGAAAGTCATGAGATGACCCTTATCGCGAATACGAGATTTTAGCTTATATTGTTACATGTTTGTTAAATATGAAGGTTGAACATGTCCCTCGATGTCCCTTGATGCGAAACATGATATGTGAACCTATTTGGTTTGAAATTCGGTAAAATGAAAGTATTGAAATGACACTTGTCGCGAAAATGAAATGTTAGCCTATGTGGTTAGAAGTTTGATAAACAGTGAACATGTCCCTCGATGTCTCTTGATGCGAAACATGATATGTGAACCTATTTGGTTTTATATTCGGAAAAATGAAAGTGTTGGAATGACTTTGTCGCGAAAATGAGATTTTAGCCTATATGGTTAGAAGTTTGATAAAGGTTGAACTTGTCCCTCGATCTCCCTTGATACGAAACATGATATGTGAACCTATTTGGTTTTGTATTCGGCAAAATGAAATTATTTGAATGACCATTTTCCCAAAAATGAGATTTTAGCCTATATGGTTAAAAGTTTGATAAATATTAATGTAGAATTTGTCCCTCGATGTCCTTTATTGCGTACCATAATATTTGAACCAATTTCGTTTTAAATTTGGTAAATAGAAAGTAATGAGATGACCCTTATCGCGAAAACGAGATTTTAGCTTATATTGTTACATGTCTGTTAAATATGAAGGTTGAACATGTCCCTCGATGTCCCTTGATGCGAAACATGATTTGTGAACCTATTTGGCTTGAAATTCGCTAAAATGAAAGTATTGAAATGACCCTTGTCGCGAAAATGAAATGTTAGCCTATGTGGTTAGAAGTTTGATAAACAGTGAACATGTCCCTCGACTTGATGCGAAACATGATATGTGAACCTATTTGGTTTTATATTCGGAAAAATGAAAGTGTTGGAATGACTTTGTCGCGAAAATGAGATTTTAGCCTATATGGTTAGAAGTTTGATAAAGGTTGAACTTGTCCCTCGATCTCCCTTGATACGAAACATGATATGTGAACCTATTTGGTTTTGTATTCGGCAAAATAAAATTATTTGAATGACCATTGTCCCAAAAATGAGATTTTAGCCTATATGGTTAAAAGTTTGATAAATATTAATGTTGAATTTGTCCCACGATGTCCTTTATTCCGTAACATAATATTTGAAACAATTTCGTTTTAAATTTGGTAAATAGAAAGTCATGAGATGACCCTTATCGCGAATACGAGATTTTAGCTTATATTGTTACATGTTTGTTAAATATGAAGGTTGAACATGTCCCTCGATGTCCCTTGATGCGAAACATGATATGTGAACCTATTTGGTTTGAAATTCGGTAAAATGAAAGTATTGAAATGACCCTTGTCGCGAAAATGAAATGTTAGCCTATGTGGTTAGAAGTTTGATAAACAGTGAACATGTCCCTCGATGTCTCTTGATGCGAAACATGATATGTGAACCTATTTGGTTTTATATTCGGAAAAATGAAAGTGTTGGAATGACTTTGTCGCGAAAATGAGATTTTAGCCTATATGGTTAGAAGTTTGATAAAGGTTGAACTTGTCCCTCGATCTCCCTTGATACGAAACATGATATGTGAACCTATTTGGTTTTGTATTCGGCAAAATGAAATTATTTGAATGACCATTTTCCCAAAAATGAGATTTTAGCCTATATGGTTAAAAGTTTGATAAATATTAATGTAGAATTTGTCCCTCGATGTCCTTTATTGCGTACCATAATATTTGAACCAATTTCGTTTTAAATTTGGTAAATAGAAAGTAATGAGATGACCCTTATCGCGAAAACGAGATTTTAGCTTATATTGTTACATGTCTGTTAAATATGAAGGTTGAACATGTCCCTCGATGTCCCTTGATGCGAAACATGATATGTGAACCTATTTGGCTTGAAATTCGCTAAAATGAAAGTATTGAAATGACCCTTGTCGCGAAAATGAAATGTTAGCCTATGTGGTTAGAAGTTTGATAAACAGTGAACATGTCCCTCGACTTGATGCGAAACATGATATGTGAACCTATTTGGTTTTATATTCGGAAAAATGAAAGTGTTGGAATGACTTTGTCGCGAAAATGAGATTTTAGCCTATATGGTTAGAAGTTTGATAAAGGTTGAACTTGTCCCTCGATCTCCCTTGATACGAAACATGATATGTGAACCTATTTGGTTTTGTATTCGGCAAAATAAAATTATTTGAATGACCATTGTCCCAAAAATGAGATTTTAGCCTATATGGTTAAAAGTTTGATAAATATTAATGTTGAATTTGTCCCACGATGTCCTTTATTCCGTAACATAATATTTGAAACAATTTCGTTTTAAATTTGGTAAATAGAAAGTCATGAGATGACCCTTATCGCGAATACGAGATTTTAGCTTATATTGTTACATGTTTGTTAAATATGAAGGTTGAACATGTCCCTCGATGTCCCTTGATGCGAAACATGATATGTGAACCTATTTGGTTTGAAATTCGGTAAAATGAAAGTATTGAAATGACCCTTGTCGCGAAAATGAAATGTTAGCCTATGTGGTTAGAAGTTTGATAAACAGTGAACATGTCCCTCGATGTCTCTTGATGCGAAACATGATATGTGAACCTATTTGGTTTTATATTCGGAAAAATGAAAGTGTTGGAATGACTTTGTCGCGAAAATGAGATTTTAGCCTATATGGTTAGAAGTTTGATAAAGGTTGAACTTGTCCCTCGATCTCCCTTGATACGAAACATGATATGTGAACCTATTTGGTTTTGTATTCGGCAAAATGAAATTATTTGAATGACCATTTTTCCAAAAATGAGATTTTAGCCTATATGGTTAAAAGTTTGATAAATATTAATGTAGAATTTGTCCCTCGATGTCCTTTATTGCGTACCATAATATTTGAACCAATTTCGTTTTAAATTTGGTAAATAGAAAGTAATGAGATGACCCTTATCGCGAAAACGAGATTTTAGCTTATATTGTTACATGTCTGTTAAATATGAAGGTTGAACATGTCCCTCGATGTCCCTTGATGCGAAACATGATATGTGAACCTATTTGGCTTGAAATTCGCTAAAATGAAAGTATTGAAATGACCCTTGTCGCGAAAATGAAATGTTAGCCTATGTGGTTAGAAGTTTGATAAACAGTGAACATGTCCCTCGACTTGATGCGAAACATGATATGTGAACCTATTTGGTTTTATATTCGGAAAAATGAAAGTGTTGGAATGACTTTGTCGCGAAAATGAGATTTTAGCCTATATGGTTAGAAGTTTGATAAAGGTTGAACTTGTCCCTCGATCTCCCTTGATACGAAACATGATATGTGAACCTATTTGGTTTTGTATTCGGCAAAACAAAATTATTTGAATGACCATTGTCCCAAAAATGAGATTTTAGCCTATATGGTTAAAAGTTTGATAAATATTAATGTTGAATTTGTCCCACGATGTCCTTTATTCCGTAACATAATATTTGAAACAATTTCGTTTTAAATTTGGTAAATAGAAAGTCATGAGATGACCCTTATCGCGAATACGAGATTTTAGCTTATATTGTTACATGTTTGTTAAATATGAAGGTTGAACATGTCCCTCGATGTCCCTTGATGCGAAACATGATATGTGAACCTATTTGGTTTGAAATTCGGTAAAATGAAAGTATTGAAATGACCCTTGTCGCGAAAATGAAATGTTAGCCTATGTGGTTAGAAGTTTGATAAACAGTGAACATGTCCCTCGATGTCTCTTGATGCGAAACATGATATGTGAACCTATTTGGTTTTATATTCGGAAAAATGAAAGTGTTGGAATGACTTTGTCGCGAAAATGAGATTTTAGCCTATATGGTTAGAAGTTTGATAAAGGTTGAACTTGTCCCTCGATCTCCCTTGATACGAAACATGATATGTGAACCTATTTGGTTTTGTATTCGGCAAAATGAAATTATTTGAATGACCATTTTCCCAAAAATGAGATTTTAGCCTATATGGTTAAAAGTTTGATAAATATTAATGTAGAATTTGTCCCTCGATGTCCTTTATTGCGTACCATAATATTTGAACCAATTTCGTTTTAAATTTGGTAAATAGAAAGTAATGAGATGACCCTTATCGCGAAAACGAGATTTTAGCTTATATTGTTACATGTCTGTTAAATATGAAGGTTGAACATGTCCCTCGATGTCCCTTGATGCGAAACATGATATGTGAACCTATTTGGTTTGAAATTCGGTAAAATGAAAGTATTGAAATGACCCTTGTCGCGAAAATGAAATGTTAGCCTATGTGGTTAGAAGTTTGATAAACAGTGAACATGTCCCTCGATGTCTCTTGATGCGAAACATGATATGTGAACCTATTTGGTTTTATATTCGGAAAAATGAAAGTGTTGGAATGACTTTGTCGCGAAAATGAGATTTTAGCCTATATGGTTAGAAGTTTGATAAAGGTTGAACTTGTCCCTCGATCTCCCTTGATACGAAACATGATATGTGAACCTATTTGGTTTTGTATTCGGCAAAATGAAATTATTTGAATGACCATTTTCCCAAAAATGAGATTTTAGCCTATATGGTTAAAAGTTTGATAAATATTAATGTAGAATTTGTCCCTCGATGTCCTTTATTGCGTACCATAATATTTGAACCAATTTCGTTTTAAATTTGGTAAATAGAAAGTAATGAGATGACCCTTATCGCGAAAACGAGATTTTAGCTTATATTGTTACATGTCTGTTAAATATGAAGGTTGAACATGTCCCTCGATGTCCCTTGATGCGAAACATGATATGTGAACCTATTTGGCTTGAAATTCGCTAAAATGAAAGTATTGAAATGACCCTTGTCGCGAAAATGAAATGTTAGCCTATGTGGTTAGAAGTTTGATAAACAGTGAACATGTCCCTCGACTTGATGCGAAACATGATATGTGAACCTATTTGGTTTTATATTCGGAAAAATGAAAGTGTTGGAATGACTTTGTCGCGAAAATGAGATTTTAGCCTATATGGTTAGAAGTTTGATAAAGGTTGAACTTGTCCCTCGATCTCCCTTGATACGAAACATGATATGTGAACCTATTTGGTTTTGTATTCGGCAAAATAAAATTATTTGAATGACCATTGTCCCAAAAATGAGATTTTAGCCTATATGGTTAAAAGTTTGATAAATATTAATGTTGAATTTGTCCCACGATGTCCTTTATTCCGTAACATAATATTTGAAACAATTTCGTTTTAAATTTGGTAAATAGAAAGTCATGAGATGACCCTTATCGCGAATACGAGATTTTAGCTTATATTGTTACATGTTTGTTAAATATGAAGGTTGAACATGTCCCTCGATGTCCCTTGATGCGAAACATGATATGTGAACCTATTTGGTTTGAAATTCGGTAAAATGAAAGTATTGAAATGACCCTTGTCGCGAAAATGAAATGTTAGCCTATGTGGTTAGAAGTTTGATAAACAGTGAACATGTCCCTCGATGTCTCTTGATGCGAAACATGATATGTGAACCTATTTGGTTTTATATTCGGAAAAATGAAAGTGTTGGAATGACTTTGTCGCGAAAATGAGATTTTAGCCTATATGGTTAGAAGTTTGATAAAGGTTGAACTTGTCCCTCGATCTCCCTTGATACGAAACATGATATGTGAACCTATTTGGTTTTGTATTCGGCAAAATGAAATTATTTGAATGACCATTTTCCCAAAAATGAGATTTTAGCCTATATGGTTAAAAGTTTGATAAATATTAATGTAGAATTTGTCCCTCGATGTCCTTTATTGCGTACCATAATATTTGAACCAATTTCGTTTTAAATTTGGTAAATAGAAAGTAATGAGATGACCCTTATCGCGAAAACGAGATTTTAGCTTATATTGTTACATGTCTGTTAAATATGAAGGTTGAACATGTCCCTCGATGTCCCTTGATGCGAAACATGATATGTGAACCTATTTGGTTTGAAATTCGGTAAAATGAAAGTATTGAAATGACCCTTGTCGCGAAAATGAAATGTTAGCCTATGTGGTTAGAAGTTTGATAAACAGTGAACATGTCCCTCGATGTCTCTTGATGCGAAACATGATATGTGAACCTATTTGGTTTTATATTCGGAAAAATGAAAGTGTTGGAATGACTTTGTCGCGAAAATGAGATTTTAGCCTATATGGTTAGAAGTTTGATAAAGGTTGAACTTGTCCCTCGATCTCCCTTGATACGAAACATGATATGTGAACCTATTTGGTTTTGTATTCGGCAAAATGAAATTATTTGAATGACCATTTTCCCAAAAATGAGATTTTAGCCTATATGGTTAAAAGTTTGATAAATATTAATGTAGAATTTGTCCCTCGATGTCCTTTATTGCGTACCATAATATTTGAACCAATTTCGTTTTAAATTTGGTAAATAGAAAGTAATGAGATGACCCTTATCGCGAAAACGAGATTTTAGCTTATATTGTTACATGTCTGTTAAATATGAAGGTTGAACATGTCCCTCGATGTCCCTTGATGCGAAACATGATATGTGAACCTATTTGGCTTGAAATTCGCTAAAATGAAAGTATTGAAATGACCCTTGTCGCGAAAATGAAATGTTAGCCTATGTGGTTAGAAGTTTGATAAACAGTGAACATGTCCCTCGACTTGATGCGAAACATGATATGTGAACCTATTTGGTTTTATATTCGGAAAAATGAAAGTGTTGGAATGACTTTGTCGCGAAAATGAGATTTTAGCCTATATGGTTAGAAGTTTGATAAAGGTTGAACTTGTCCCTCGATCTCCCTTGATACGAAACATGATATGTGAACCTATTTGGTTTTGTATTCGGCAAAATAAAATTATTTGAATGACCATTGTCCCAAAAATGAGATTTTAGCCTATATGGTTAAAAGTTTGATAAATATTAATGTTGAATTTGTCCCACGATGTCCTTTATTCCGTAACATAATATTTGAAACAATTTCGTTTTAAATTTGGTAAATAGAAAGTCATGAGATGACCCTTATCGCGAATACGAGATTTTAGCTTATATTGTTACATGTTTGTTAAATATGAAGGTTGAACATGTCCCTCGATGTCCCTTGATGCGAAACATGATATGTGAACCTATTTGGTTTGAAATTCGGTAAAATGAAAGTATTGAAATGACCCTTGTCGCGAAAATGAAATGTTAGCCTATGTGGTTAGAAGTTTGATAAACAGTGAACATGTCCCTCGATGTCTCTTGATGCGAAACATGATATGTGAACCTATTTGGTTTTATATTCGGAAAAATGAAAGTGTTGGAATGACTTTGTCGCGAAAATGAGATTTTAGCCTATATGGTTAGAAGTTTGATAAAGGTTGAACTTGTCCCTCGATCTCCCTTGATACGAAACATGATATGTGAACCTATTTGGTTTTGTATTCGGCAAAATGAAATTATTTGAATGACCATTTTCCCAAAAATGAGATTTTAGCCTATATGGTTAAAAGTTTGATAAATATTAATGTAGAATTTGTCCCTCGATGTCCTTTATTGCGTACCATAATATTTGAACCAATTTCGTTTTAAATTTGGTAAATAGAAAGTAATGAGATGACCCTTATCGCGAAAACGAGATTTTAGCTTATATTGTTACATGTCTGTTAAATATGAAGGTTGAACATGTCCCTCGATGTCCCTTGATGCGAAACATGATATGTGAACCTATTTGGCTTGAAATTCGCTAAAATGAAAGTATTGAAATGACCCTTGTCGCGAAAATGAAATGTTAGCCTATGTGGTTAGAAGTTTGATAAACAGTGAACATGTCCCTCGACTTGATGCGAAACATGATATGTGAACCTATTTGGTTTTATATTCGGAAAAATGAAAGTGTTGGAATGACTTTGTCGCGAAAATGAGATTTTAGCCTATATGGTTAGAAGTTTGATAAAGGTTGAACTTGTCCCTCGATCTCCCTTGATACGAAACATGATATGTGAACCTATTTGGTTTTGTATTCGGCAAAACAAAATTATTTGAATGACCATTGTCCCAAAAATGAGATTTTAGCCTATATGGTTAAAAGTTTGATAAATATTAATGTTGAATTTGTCCCACGATGTCCTTTATTCCGTAACATAATATTTGAAACAATTTCGTTTTAAATTTGGTAAATAGAAAGTCATGAGATGACCCTTATCGCGAATACGAGATTTTAGCTTATATTGTTACATGTTTGTTAAATATGAAGGTTGAACATGTCCCTCGATGTCCCTTGATGCGAAACATGATATGTGAACCTATTTGGTTTGAAATTCGGTAAAATGAAAGTATTGAAATGACCCTTGTCGCGAAAATGAAATGTTAGCCTATGTGGTTAGAAGTTTGATAAACAGTGAACATGTCCCTCGATGTCTCTTGATGCGAAACATGATATGTGAACCTATTTGGTTTTATATTCGGAAAAATGAAAGTGTTGGAATGACTTTGTCGCGAAAATGAGATTTTAGCCTATATGGTTAGAAGTTTGATAAAGGTTGAACTTGTCCCTCGATCTCCCTTGATACGAAACATGATATGTGAACCTATTTGGTTTTGTATTCGGCAAAATGAAATTATTTGAATGACCATTTTCCCAAAAATGAGATTTTAGCCTATATGGTTAAAAGTTTGATAAATATTAATGTAGAATTTGTCCCTCGATGTCCTTTATTGCGTACCATAATATTTGAACCAATTTCGTTTTAAATTTGGTAAATAGAAAGTAATGAGATGACCCTTATCGCGAAAACGAGATTTTAGCTTATATTGTTACATGTCTGTTAAATATGAAGGTTGAACATGTCCCTCGATGTCCCTTGATGCGAAACATGATATGTGAACCTATTTGGTTTGAAATTCGGTAAAATGAAAGTATTGAAATGACCCTTGTCGCGAAAATGAAATGTTAGCCTATGTGGTTAGAAGTTTGATAAACAGTGAACATGTCCCTCGATGTCTCTTGATGCGAAACATGATATGTGAACCTATTTGGTTTTATATTCGGAAAAATGAAAGTGTTGGAATGACTTTGTCGCGAAAATGAGATTTTAGCCTATATGGTTAGAAGTTTGATAAAGGTTGAACTTGTCCCTCGATCTCCCTTGATACGAAACATGATATGTGAACCTATTTGGTTTTGTATTCGGCAAAATGAAATTATTTGAATGACCATTTTCCCAAAAATGAGATTTTAGCCTATATGGTTAAAAGTTTGATAAATATTAATGTAGAATTTGTCCCTCGATGTCCTTTATTGCGTACCATAATATTTGAACCAATTTCGTTTTAAATTTGGTAAATAGAAAGTAATGAGATGACCCTTATCGCGAAAACGAGATTTTAGCTTATATTGTTACATGTCTGTTAAATATGAAGGTTGAACATGTCCCTCGATGTCCCTTGATGCGAAACATGATTTGTGAACCTATTTGGCTTGAAATTCGCTAAAATGAAAGTATTGAAATGACCCTTGTCGCGAAAATGAAATGTTAGCCTATGTGGTTAGAAGTTTGATAAACAGTGAACATGTCCCTCGACTTGATGCGAAACATGATATGTGAACCTATTTGGTTTTATATTCGGAAAAATGAAAGTGTTGGAATGACTTTGTCGCGAAAATGAGATTTTAGCCTATATGGTTAGAAGTTTGATAAAGGTTGAACTTGTCCCTCGATCTCCCTTGATACGAAACATGATATGTGAACCTATTTGGTTTTGTATTCGGCAAAATAAAATTATTTGAATGACCATTGTCCCAAAAATGAGATTTTAGCCTGTATGGTTAAAAGTTTGATAAATATTAATGTTGAATTTGTCCCACGATGTCCTTTATTCCGTAACATAATATTTGAAACAATTTCGTTTTAAATTTGGTAAATAGAAAGTCATGAGATGACCCTTATCGCGAATACGAGATTTTAGCTTATATTGTTACATGTTTGTTAAATATGAAGGTTGAACATGTCCCTCGATGTCCCTTGATGCGAAACATGATATGTGAACCTATTTGGTTTGAAATTCGGTAAAATGAAAGTATTGAAATGACCCTTGTCGCGAAAATGAAATGTTAGCCTATGTGGTTAGAAGTTTGATAAACAGTGAACATGTCCCTCGATGTCTCTTGATGCGAAACATGATATGTGAACCTATTTGGTTTTATATTCGGAAAAATGAAAGTGTTGGAATGACTTTGTCGCGAAAATGAGATTTTAGCCTATATGGTTAGAAGTTTGATAAAGGTTGAACTTGTCCCTCGATCTCCCTTGATACGAAACATGATATGTGAACCTATTTGGTTTTGTATTCGGCAAAATGAAATTATTTGAATGACCATTTTCCCAAAAATGAGATTTTAGCCTATATGGTTAAAAGTTTGATAAATATTAATGTAGAATTTGTCCCTCGATGTCCTTTATTGCGTACCATAATATTTGAACCAATTTCGTTTTAAATTTGGTAAATAGAAAGTAATGAGATGACCCTTATCGCGAAAACGAGATTTTAGCTTATATTGTTACATGTCTGTTAAATATGAAGGTTGAACATGTCCCTCGATGTCCCTTGAAGCGAAACATGATATGTGAACCTATTTGGCTTGAAATTCGCTAAAATGAAAGTATTGAAATGACCCTTGTCGCGAAAATGAAATGTTAGCCTATGTGGTTAGAAGTTTGATAAACAGTGAACATGTCCCTCGACTTGATGCGAAACATGATATGTGAACCTATTTGGTTTTATATTCGGAAAAATGAAAGTGTTGGAATGACTTTGTCGCGAAAATGAGATTTTAGCCTATATGGTTAGAAGTTTGATAAAGGTTGAACTTGTCCCTCGATCTCCCTTGATACGAAACATGATATGTGAACCTATTTGGTTTTGTATTCGGCAAAACAAAATTATTTGAATGACCATTGTCCCAAAAATGAGATTTTAGCCTATATGGTTAAAAGTTTGATAAATATTAATGTTGAATTTGTCCCACGATGTCCTTTATTCCGTAACATAATATTTGAAACAATTTCGTTTTAAATTTGGTAAATAGAAAGTCATGAGATGACCCTTATCGCGAATACGAGATTTTAGCTTATATTGTTACATGTTTGTTAAATATGAAGGTTGAACATGTCCCTCGATGTCCCTTGATGCGAAACATGATATGTGAACCTATTTGGTTTGAAATTCGGTAAAATGAAAGTATTGAAATGACCCTTGTCGCGAAAATGAAATGTTAGCCTATGTGGTTAGAAGTTTGATAAACAGTGAACATGTCCCTCGATGTCTCTTGATGCGAAACATGATATGTGAACCTATTTGGTTTTATATTCGGAAAAATGAAAGTGTTGGAATGACTTTGTCGCGAAAATGAGATTTTAGCCTATATGGTTAGAAGTTTGATAAAGGTTGAACTTGTCCCTCGATCTCCCTTGATACGAAACATGATATGTGAACCTATTTGGTTTTGTATTCGGCAAAATGAAATTATTTGAATGACCATTTTCCCAAAAATGAGATTTTAGCCTATATGGTTAAAAGTTTGATAAATATTAATGTAGAATTTGTCCCTCGATGTCCTTTATTGCGTACCATAATATTTGAACCAATTTCGTTTTAAATTTGGTAAATAGAAAGTAATGAGATGACCCTTATCGCGAAAACGAGATTTTAGCTTATATTGTTACATGTCTGTTAAATATGAAGGTTGAACATGTCCCTCGATGTCCCTTGATGCGAAACATGATATGTGAACCTATTTGGCTTGAAATTCGCTAAAATGAAAGTATTGAAATGACCCTTGTCGCGAAAATGAAATGTTAGCCTATGTGGTTAGAAGTTTGATAAACAGTGAACATGTCCCTCGACTTGATGCGAAACATGATATGTGAACCTATTTGGTTTTATATTCGGAAAAATGAAAGTGTTGGAATGACTTTGTCGCGAAAATGAGATTTTAGCCTATATGGTTAGAAGTTTGATAAAGGTTGAACTTGTCCCTCGATCTCCCTTGATACGAAACATGATATGTGAACCTATTTGGTTTTGTATTCGGCAAAATAAAATTATTTGAATGACCATTGTCCCAAAAATGAGATTTTAGCCTATATGGTTAAAAGTTTGATAAATATTAATGTTGAATTTGTCCCACGATGTCCTTTATTCCGTAACATAATATTTGAAACAATTTCGTTTTAAATTTGGTAAATAGAAAGTCATGAGATGACCCTTATCGCGAATACGAGATTTTAGCTTATATTGTTACATGTTTGTTAAATATGAAGGTTGAACATGTCCCTCGATGTCCCTTGATGCGAAACATGATATGTGAACCTATTTGGTTTGAAATTCGGTAAAATGAAAGTATTGAAATGACCCTTGTCGCGAAAATGAAATGTTAGCCTATGTGGTTAGAAGTTTGATAAACAGTGAACATGTCCCTCGATGTCTCTTGATGCGAAACATGATATGTGAACCTATTTGGTTTTATATTCGGAAAAATGAAAGTGTTGGAATGACTTTGTCGCGAAAATGAGATTTTAGCCTATATGGTTAGAAGTTTGATAAAGGTTGAACTTGTCCCTCGATCTCCCTTGATACGAAACATGATATGTGAACCTATTTGGTTTTGTATTCGGCAAAATGAAATTATTTGAATGACCATTTTCCCAAAAATGAGATTTTAGCCTATATGGTTAAAAGTTTGATAAATATTAATGTAGAATTTGTCCCTCGATGTCCTTTATTGCGTACCATAATATTTGAACCAATTTCGTTTTAAATTTGGTAAATAGAAAGTAATGAGATGACCCTTATCGCGAAAACGAGATTTTAGCTTATATTGTTACATGTCTGTTAAATATGAAGGTTGAACATGTCCCTCGATGTCCCTTGATGCGAAACATGATTTGTGAACCTATTTGGCTTGAAATTCGCTAAAATGAAAGTATTGAAATGACCCTTGTCGCGAAAATGAAATGTTAGCCTATGTGGTTAGAAGTTTGATAAACAGTGAACATGTCCCTCGACTTGATGCGAAACATGATATGTGAACCTATTTGGTTTTATATTCGGAAAAATGAAAGTGTTGGAATGACTTTGTCGCGAAAATGAGATTTTAGCCTATATGGTTAGAAGTTTGATAAAGGTTGAACTTGTCCCTCGATCTCCCTTGATACGAAACATGATATGTGAACCTATTTGGTTTTGTATTCGGCAAAATAAAATTATTTGAATGACCATTGTCCCAAAAATGAGATTTTAGCCTATATGGTTAAAAGTTTGATAAATATTAATGTTGAATTTGTCCCACGATGTCCTTTATTCCGTAACATAATATTTGAAACAATTTCGTTTTAAATTTGGTAAATAGAAAGTCATGAGATGACCCTTATCGCGAATACGAGATTTTAGCTTATATTGTTACATGTTTGTTAAATATGAAGGTTGAACATGTCCCTCGATGTCCCTTGATGCGAAACATGATATGTGAACCTATTTGGTTTGAAATTCGGTAAAATGAAAGTATTGAAATGACCCTTGTCGCGAAAATGAAATGTTAGCCTATGTGGTTAGAAGTTTGATAAACAGTGAACATGTCCCTCGATGTCTCTTGATGCGAAACATGATATGTGAACCTATTTGGTTTTATATTCGGAAAAATGAAAGTGTTGGAATGACTTTGTCGCGAAAATGAGATTTTAGCCTATATGGTTAGAAGTTTGATAAAGGTTGAACTTGTCCCTCGATCTCCCTTGATACGAAACATGATATGTGAACCTATTTGGTTTTGTATTCGGCAAAATGAAATTATTTGAATGACCATTTTCCCAAAAATGAGATTTTAGCCTATATGGTTAAAAGTTTGATAAATATTAATGTAGAATTTGTCCCTCGATGTCCTTTATTGCGTACCATAATATTTGAACCAATTTCGTTTTAAATTTGGTAAATAGAAAGTAATGAGATGACCCTTATCGCGAAAACGAGATTTTAGCTTATATTGTTACATGTCTGTTAAATATGAAGGTTGAACATGTCCCTCGATGTCCCTTGATGCGAAACATGATTTGTGAACCTATTTGGCTTGAAATTCGCTAAAATGAAAGTATTGAAATGACCCTTGTCGCGAAAATGAAATGTTAGCCTATGTGGTTAGAAGTTTGATAAACAGTGAACATGTCCCTCGACTTGATGCGAAACATGATATGTGAACCTATTTGGTTTTATATTCGGAAAAATGAAAGTGTTGGAATGACTTTGTCGCGAAAATGAGATTTTAGCCTATATGGTTAGAAGTTTGATAAAGGTTGAACTTGTCCCTCGATCTCCCTTGATACGAAACATGATATGTGAACCTATTTGGTTTTGTATTCGACAAAATGAAATTATTTGAATGACCATTTTCCCAAAAATGAGATTTTAGCCTATATGGTTAAAAGTTTGATAAATATTAATGTTGAATTTGTCCCTCGATGTCCTTTATTGCGTACCATAATATTTGAACCAATTTCGTTTTAAATTTGGTAAATAGAAAGTAATGAGATGACCCTTATCGCGAAAACGAGATTTTAGCTTATATTGTTACATGTCTGTTAAATATGAAGGTTTAACATGTCCCTCGATGTCCCTTGATGCGAAACATGATATGTGAACCTATTTGGCTTGAAATTCGCTAAAATGAAAGTATTGAAATGACTTTTGTCGCGAAAATGAAATGTTAGCCTATGTGGTTAGAAGTTTGATAAACAGTGAACTTGTCCCTCGATGTCCCTTGATGCGAAACATGATATGTGAACCTATTTGGTTTCATATTCGGAAAAATGAAAGTATTGGAATGACTTTGTCGCGAAAATGAGATTTTAGCCTATTTTAGCCTATATGGTTAGAAGTTTTATAAAGGTTGAACTTGTCCCTCGATCTCCCTTGATACGAAACATGATATGTGAACCTATTTGGTTTTGTATTCGGCAAAATGAAATTATTTGAATGACCATTGTCCCAAAAATGAGATTTTAGCCTATATGGTTAAAAGTTTGATAAATATTAATATTGAATTTGTCCCTCGATGTTCTTTATTGCGTAACATAATATTTGAACCAATTTGGTTTTAAATTTGGTAAATAGAAAGTAATGAGATGACCCTTATCGCGAAAACGAGATTTTAGCTTATATTGTTACATGTTTGTTAAATATGAAGGTTGAACATGTCCCTCGATGTCCCTTGATGCGAAACATGATATGTGAACCTATTTGGTTTCATATTCGGAAAAATGAAAGTATTGGAATGACTTTGTCGCGAAAATGAGATTTTAGCCTATATGGTTAGAAGTTTTATAAAGGTTGAACTTGTCCCTCGATCTCCCTTGATACGAAACATGATATGTGAACCTATTTGGTTTTGTATTCGGCAAAATAAAATTATTTGAATGACCATTGTCCCAAAAATGAGATTTTAGCCTATATGGTTAAAAGTTTGATAAATATTAATGTTGAATTTGTCCCTCGATGTCCTTTATTGCGTACCATAATATTTGAACCAATTTCGTTTTAAATTTGGTAAATAGAAAGTAATGAGATGACCCTTATCGCGAAAACGAGATTTTAGCTTATATTGTTACATGTCTGTTAAATATGAAGGTTGAACATGTCCCTCGATGTCCCTTGATGCGAAACATGATATGTGAACCTATTTGGTTTGAAATTCGGTAAAATGAAAGTATTGAAATGACCCTTGTCGCGAAAATGAAATGTTAGCCTATGTGGTTAGAAGTTTGATAAACAGTGAACATGTCCCTCG
Source organism: Medicago sativa (assembly GCF_051527215.1). NCBI lineage: Eukaryota > Viridiplantae > Streptophyta > Magnoliopsida > Fabales > Fabaceae > Medicago > Medicago sativa. The sequence continues at coordinate 48,959,511 of NC_140754.1, read as the reverse complement.
ACTTGATGCGAAACATGATATGTGAACCTATTTGGTTTTAAATTCGGAAAAATGAAAGTGTTGGAATGACTTTGTCGCGAAAATGAGATTTTAGCCTATATGGTTAGAAGTTTGATAAAAGTTGAACTTGTCCCTCGATCTCCCTTGATACGAAACATGATATGTGAACCTATTTGGTTTTGTATTCGGCAAAATGAAATTATTTGAATGACCATTTTCCCAAAAATGAGATTTTAGCCTATATGGTTAAAAGTTTGATAAATATTAATGTTGAATTTGTCCCTCGACGTCCTTTATTGCGTACCATAATATTTGAACCAATTTCGTTTTAAATTTGGTAAATAGAAAGTAATGAGATGACCCTTATCGCGAAAACGAGATTTTAGCTTATATTGTTACATGTCTGTTAAATATGAAGGTTGAACATGTCCCTCGATGTCCCTTGATGCGAAACATGATATGTGAACCTATTTGGTTTGAAATTCGGTAAAATGAAAGTATTGAAATGACCCTTGTCGCGAAAATGAAATGTTAGCCTATGTGGTTAGAAGTTTGATAAACAGTGAACATGTCTCTCGACTTGATGCGAAACATGATATGTGAACCTATTTGGTTTTATATTCGGAAAAATGAAAGTGTTGGAATGACTTTTTCGCGAAAATGAGATTTTAGCCTATATGGTTAGAAGTTTGATAAAGGTTGAACTTGTCCCTCGTTCTCCCTTGATACGAAACATGATATGTGAACCTATTTGGTTTTGTATTCGACAAAATGAAATTATTTGAATGACCATTTTCCCAAAAATGAGATTTTAGCCTATATGGTTAAAAGTTTGATAAATATTAATGTTGAATTTGTCCCTCGATGTCCTTTATTGCTTACCATAATATTTGAACCAATTTCGTTTTAAATTTGGTAAATAGAAAGTAATGAGATGACCCTTATCGCGAAAACGAGATTTTAGCTTATATTGTTACATGTCTGTTAAATATGAAGGTTGAACATGTCCCTCGATGTCCCTTGATGCGAAACATGATATGTGAACCTATTTGGCTTGAAATTCGCTAAAATGAAAGTATTGAAATGACCCTTGTCGCGAAAATGAAATGTTAGCCTATGTGGTTAGAAGTTTGATAAACAGTGAACATGTCCCTCGACTTGATGCGAAACATGATATGTGAACCTATTTGGTTTTATATTCGGAAAAATGAAAGTGTTGGAATGACTTTGTCGCGAAAATGAGATTTTAGCCTATATGGTTAGAAGTTTGATAAAGGTTGAACTTGTCCCTCGATCTCCCTTGATACGAAACATGATATGTGAACCTATTTGGTTTTGTATTCGACAAAATGAAATTATTTGAATGACCATTTTCCCAAAAATGAGATTTTAGCCTATATGGTTAAAAGTTTGATAAATATTAATGTTGAATTTGTCCCTCGATGTCCTTTATTGCGTACCATAATATTTGAACCAATTTCGTTTTAAATTTGGTAAATAGAAAGTAATGAGATGACCCTTATCGCGAAAACGAGATTTTAGCTTATATTGTTACATGTCTGTTAAATATGAAGGTTGAACATGTCCCTCGATGTCCCTTGATGCGAAACATGATATGTGAACCTATTTGGCTTGAAATTCGCTAAAATGAAAGTATTGAAATGACTTTTGTCGCGAAAATGAAATGTTAGCCTATGTGGTTAGAAGTTTGATAAACAGTGAACTTGTCCCTCGATGTCCCTTGATGCGAAACATGATATGTGAACCTATTTGGTTTCATATTCGGAAAAATGAAAGTATTGGAATGACTTTGTCGCGAAAATGAGATTTTAGCCTATTTTAGCCTATATGGTTAGAAGTTTTATAAAGGTTGAACTTGTCCCTCGATCTCCCTTGATACGAAACATGATATGTGAACCTATTTGGTTTTGTATTCGGCAAAATGAAATTATTTGAATGACCATTGTCCCAAAAATGAGATTTTAGCCTATATGGTTAAAAGTTTGATAAATATTAATATTGAATTTGTCCCTCGATGTTCTTTATTGCGTAACATAATATTTGAACCAATTTGGTTTTAAATTTGGTAAATAGAAAGTAATGAGATGACCCTTATCGCGAAAACGAGATTTTAGCTTATATTGTTACATGTTTGTTAAATATGAAGGTTGAACATGTCCCTCGATGTCCCTTGATGCGAAACATGATATGTGAACCTATTTGGTTTCATATTCGGAAAAATGAAAGTATTGGAATGACTTTGTCGCGAAAATGAGATTTTAGCCTATATGGTTAGAAGTTTTATAAAGGTTGAACTTGTCCCTCGATCTCCCTTGATACGAAACATGATATGTGAACCTATTTGGTTTTGTATTCGGCAAAATAAAATTATTTGAATGACCATTGTCCCAAAAATGAGATTTTAGCCTATATGGTTAAAAGTTTGATAAATATTAATGTTGAATTTGTCCCTCGATGTCCTTTATTGCGTACCATAATATTTGAACCAATTTCGTTTTAAATTTGGTAAATAGAAAGTAATGAGATGACCTTTATCGCGAAAACGAGATTTTAGCTTATATTGTTACATGTCTGTTAAATATGAAGGTTGAACATGTCCCTCGATGTCCCTTGATGCGAAACATGATATGTGAACCTATTTGGTTTGAAATTCGGTAAAATGAAAGTATTGAAATGACCCTTGTCGCGAAAATGAAATGTTAGCCTATGTGGTTAGAAGTTTGATAAACAGTGAACATGTCCCTCGACTTGATGCGAAACATGATATGTGAACCTATTTGGTTTTATATTCGGAAAAATGAAAGTGTTGGAATGACTTTGTCGCGAAAATGAGATTTTAGCCTATATGGTTAGAAGTTTGATAAAGGTTGAACTTGTCCCTCGATCTCCCTTGATACGAAACATGATATGTGAACCTATTTGGTTTTGTATTCGGCAAAATGAAATTATTTGAATGACCATTTTCCCAAAAATGAGATTTTAGCCTATATGGTTAAAAGTTTGATAAATATTAATGTTGAATTTGTCCCTCGATGTCCTTTATTGCGTACCATAATATTTGAACCAATTTCGTTTTAAATTTGGTAAATAGAAAGTAATGAGATGACCCTTATCGCGAAAACGAGATTTTAGCTTATATTGTTACATGTCTGTTAAATATGAAGGTTGAACATGTCCCTCGATGTCCCTTGATGCGAAACATGATATGTGAACCTATTTGGCTTGAAATTCGCTAAAATGAAAGTATTGAAATGACTTTTGTCGCGAAAATGAAATGTTAGCCTATGTGGTTAGAAGTTTGATAAACAGTGAACTTGTCCCTCGATGTCCCTTGATGCGAAACATGATATGTGAACCTATTTGGTTTCATATTCGGAAAAATGAAAGTATTGGAATGACTTTGTCGCGAAAATGAGATTTTAGCCTATTTTAGCCTATATGGTTAGAAGTTTTATAAAGGTTGAACTTGTCCCTCGATCTCCCTTGATACGAAACATGATATGTGAACCTATTTGGTTTTGTATTCGGCAAAATGAAATTATTTGAATGACCATTGTCCCAAAAATGAGATTTTAGCCTATATGGTTAAAAGTTTGATAAATATTAATATTGAATTTGTCCCTCGATGTTCTTTATTGCGTAACATAATATTTGAACCAATTTGGTTTTAAATTTGGTAAATAGAAAGTAATGAGATGACCCTTATCGCGAAAACGAGATTTTAGCTTATATTGTTACATGTTTGTTAAATATGAAGGTTGAACATGTCCCTCGATGTCCCTTGATGCGAAACATGATATGTGAACCTATTTGGTTTCATATTCGGAAAAATGAAAGTATTGGAATGACTTTGTCGCGAAAATGAGATTTTAGCCTATATGGTTAGAAGTTTTATAAAGGTTGAACTTGTCCCTCGATCTCCCTTGATACGAAACATGATATGTGAACCTATTTGGTTTTGTATTCGGCAAAATAAAATTATTTGAATGACCATTGTCCCAAAAATGAGATTTTAGCCTATATGGTTAAAAGTTTGATAAATATTAATGTTGAATTTGTCCCTCGATGTCCTTTATTGCGTACCATAATATTTGAACCAATTTCGTTTTAAATTTGGTAAATAGAAAGTAATGAGATGACCTTTATCGCGAAAACGAGATTTTAGCTTATATTGTTACATGTCTGTTAAATATGAAGGTTGAACATGTCCCTCGATGTCCCTTGATGCGAAACATGATATGTGAACCTATTTGGTTTGAAATTCGGTAAAATGAAAGTATTGAAATGACCCTTGTCGCGAAAATGAAATGTTAGCCTATGTGGTTAGAAGTTTGATAAACAGTGAACATGTCCCTCGACTTGATGCGAAACATGATATGTGAACCTATTTGGTTTTATATTCGGAAAAATGAAAGTGTTGGAATGACTTTGTCGCGAAAATGAGATTTTAGCCTATATGGTTAGAAGTTTGATAAAGGTTGAACTTGTCCCTCGATCTCCCTTGATACGAAACATGATATGTGAACCTATTTGGTTTTGTATTCGGCAAAATGAAATTATTTGAATGACCATTTTCCCAAAAATGAGATTTTAGCCTATATGGTTAAAAGTTTGATAAATATTAATGTTGAATTTGTCCCTCGATGTCCTTTATTGCGTACCATAATATTTGAACCAATTTCGTTTTAAATTTGGTAAATAGAAAGTAATGAGATGACCCTTATCGCGAAAACGAGATTTTAGCTTATATTGTTACATGTCTGTTAAATATGAAGGTTGATCATGTCCCTCGATGTCCCTTGATGCGAAACATGATATGTGAACCTATTTGGTTTGAAATTCGGTAAAATGAAAGTATTGAAATGACCCTTGTCGCGAAAATGAAATGTTAGCCTATGTGGTTAGAAGTTTGATAAACAGTGAACATGTCTCTCGACTTGATGCGAAACATGATATGTGAACCTATTTGGTTTTATATTCGGAAAAATGAAAGTGTTGGAATGACTTTTTCGCGAAAATGAGATTTTAGCCTATATGGTTAGAAGTTTGATAAAGGTTGAACTTGTCCCTCGTTCTCCCTTGATACGAAACATGATATGTGAACCTATTTGGTTTTGTATTCGACAAAATGAAATTATTTGAATGACCATTTTCCCAAAAATGAGATTTTAGCCTATATGGTTAAAAGTTTGATAAATATTAATGTTGAATTTGTCCCTCGATGTCCTTTATTGCGTACCATAATATTTGAACCAATTTCGTTTTAAATTTGGTAAATAGAAAGTAATGAGATGACCCTTATCGCGAAAACGAGATTTTAGCTTATATTGTTACATGTCTGTTAAATATGAAGGTTGAACATGTCCCTCGATGTCCCTTGATGCGAAACATGATATGTGAACCTATTTGGCTTGAAATTCGCTAAAATGAAAGTATTGAAATGACTTTTGTCGCGAAAATGAAATGTTAGCCTATGTGGTTAGAAGTTTGATAAACAGTGAACTTGTCCCTCGATGTCCCTTGATGCGAAACATGATATGTGAACCTATTTGGTTTCATATTCGGAAAAATGAAAGTATTGGAATGACTTTGTCGCGAAAATGAGATTTTAGCCTATTTTAGCCTATATGGTTAGAAGTTTTATAAAGGTTGAACTTGTCCCTCGATCTCCCTTGATACGAAACATGATATGTGAACCTATTTGGTTTTGTATTCGGCAAAATGAAATTATTTGAATGACCATTGTCCCAAAAATGAGATTTTAGCCTATATGGTTAAAAGTTTGATAAATATTAATATTGAATTTGTCCCTCGATGTTCTTAATTGCGTAACATAATATTTGAACCAATTTCGTTTTAAATTTGGTAAATAGAAAGTAATGAGATGACCCTTATCGCGAAAACGAGATTTTAGCTTATATTGTTACATGTTTGTTAAATATGAAGGTTGAACATGTCCCTCGATGTCCCTTGATGCGAAACATGATATGTGAACCTATTTGGTTTCATATTCGGAAAAATGAAAGTATTGGAATGACTTTGTCGCGAAAATGAGATTTTAGCCTATATGGTTAGAAGTTTTATAAAGGTTGAACTTGTCCCTTGATCTCCCTTGATACGAAACATGATATGTGAACCTATTTGGTTTTGTATTCGGCAAAATAAAATTATTTGAATGACCATTGTCCCAAAAATGAGATTTTAGCCTATATGGTTAAAAGTTTGATAAATATTAATGTTGAATTTGTCCCTCGATGTCCTTTATTGCGTACCATAATATTTGAACCAATTTCGTTTTAAATTTGGTAAATAGAAAGTAATGAGATGACCTTTATCGCGAAAACGAGATTTTAGCTTATATTGTTACATGTCTGTTAAATATGAAGGTTGAACATGTCCCTCGATGTCCCTTGATGCGAAACATGATATGTGAACCTATTTGGTTTGAAATTCGGTAAAATGAAAGTATTGAAATGACCCTTGTCGCGAAAATGAAATGTTAGCCTATGTGGTTAGAAGTTTGATAAACAGTGAACATGTCCCTCGACTTGATGCGAAACATGATATGTGAACCTATTTGGTTTTATATTCGGAAAAATGAAAGTGTTGGAATGACTTTGTCGCGAAAATGAGATTTTAGCCTATATGGTTAGAAGTTTGATAAAGGTTGAACTTGTCCCTCGATCTCCCTTGATACGAAACATGATATGTGAACCTATTTGGTTTTGTATTCGGCAAAATGAAATTATTTGAATGACCATTTTCCCAAAAATGAGATTTTAGCCTATATGGTTAAAAGTTTGATAAATATTAATGTTGAATTTGTCCCTCGATGTCCTTTATTGCGTACCATAATATTTGAACCAATTTCGTTTTAAATTTGGTAAATAGAAAGTAATGAGATGACCCTTATCGCGAAAACGAGATTTTAGCTTATATTGTTACATGTCTGTTAAATATGAAGGTTGAACATGTCCCTCGATGTCCCTTGATGCGAAACATGATATGTGAACCTATTTGGTTTGAAATTCGGTAAAATGAAAGTATTGAAATGACCCTTGTCGCGAAAATGAAATGTTAGCCTATGTGGTTAGAAGTTTGATAAACAGTGAACATGTCCCTCGATGTCCCTTGATGCGAAACATGATATGTGAAGCTATTTGGTTTTATATTCGAAAAAATGAAAGTGTTGGAATGACTTTGTCGCGAAAATGAGATTTTAGCCTATATGGTTAGAAGTTTGATAAAGGTTGAACTTGTCCCTCGATCTCCCTTGATACGAAACATGATATGTGAACCTATTTGGTTTTGTATTCGGCAAAATGAAATTATTTGAATGACCATTTTCCCAAAAATGAGATTTTAGCCTATATGGTTAAAAGTTTGATAAATATTAATGTTGAATTTGTCCCTCGATGTCCTTTATTGCGTACCATAATATTTGAACCAATTTCGTTTTAAATTTGGTAAATAGAAAGTAATGAGATGACCCTTATCGCGAAAACGAGATTTTAGCTTATATTGTTACATGTCTGTTAAATATGAAGGTTGAACATGTCCCTCGATGTCCCTTGATGCGAAACATGATATGTGAACCTATTTGGTTTCATATTCGGAAAAATGAAAGTATTGGAATGACTTTGTCGCAAAAATGAGATTTTAGCCTATTTTAGCCTATATGGTTAGAAGTTTGATAAAGGTTGAACTTGTCCCTCGATCTCCCTTGATACGAAACATGATATGTGAACCTATTTGGTTTTGTATTCGGCAAAATGAAATTATTTGAATGACCATTGTCCCAAAAATGAGATTTTAGCCTATATGGTTAAAAGTTTGATAAATATTAATATTGAATTTGTCCCTCGATGTTCTTTATTGCGTAACATAATATTTGAACCAATTTCGTTTTAAATTTGGTAAATAGAAAGTAATGAGATGACCCTTATCGCGAAAACGAGATTTTAGCTTATATTGTTACATGTTTGTTAAATATGAAGGTTGAACATGTCCCTCGATGTCCCTTGATACGAAACATGATATGTGAACCTATTTGGTTTCATATTCGGAAAAATGAAAGTATTGGAATGACTTTGTCGCGAAAATGAGATTTTAGCCTATATGTGATGAGAACCTAATATTCTCACCTTATACAAGAGATAATTTAATAATGGAATAAAATTAACCAAGTTAATTTTGGTTCCAAGTGTTATTTTCGTAGGCAATTATATAGCTGTCTTGTTTTTCTCATATCTAGAGTTCTGAATGTCCGATTGAGGTGATCTTTAATGCGTTGGAAAGCTTAGAATATTCTCTACATTTTGTCTGTTGGACTCAAGAGCAAATTCGGAATATTTCTTGGTGTAAAATGAGCATGAATTGGATGACGTGATTTTTATGAATGGGCTGATGTAAGAGAAGAAACAACACATTAAAGAAGCACAATGGAGGTTAAATGGAGCTAAATTATGAAAGTGTAACATCTCTAAACTATTCAGCCATGAAGATTAAAGAAGCAAATGAATGTATAACATCTCCATGCATTGATGCAGCCACCCCCACCTTAAAGTCATTTTGTAACCTTTAATTTGCATTAATCAGCCACCAAAACATTATTGCAATTAGTGGCTGCATTTCCTTTCATTTTCTAAGAGTTTTAGAGTCAAAATCATCATGTAATAAGCTCATATAAATAGAGCACGAAAATGATATGTAAGATAGAGAATTTTGATTAAAAAAAAGTCACTTTATGTGAATTTGGAAGCTTTGCTTCTTTTTGGTTCTGGATTGAACCATGCATTGATCATATCAAGAATCCTTTCTTGTGGTGATCCTCAATCCCATAGACTTATCACTTTCTTGGATTAGAAAGTGTGGCGTCCCTTTCTTTCCATTCCATTTCTCCATTTTATCCAAAATCCATCTTTTTTATTTTACTTTTATTCCTATATAAAAATACAAAACTAAAATCACTACCCCTTTTTTGTCCTTTATCATTTGGTATCAGAGCTAGGTTCCGTTGGGACAGATTTTTATTTTTCAATTTCAAAATCTTTTTCATTTGCATATTATTCTTGAAATTTCTTCATCTCAGTTTCTTTTTGAAGTATTAAACAAAAAAATATGGCTCATGAAATTCAAGCTTCAATTGAATATTTTGATAAAGTATGTAGAGGAAAAATTCTTGAGAATATCAAGAGAAGATCAAGTCCTTCTTCTGCTCTTAGAGAGTCACAGAGAAATAGGAGAGAGGAAATGATGGCAATAATTGATAGAGGAATGGCTGATATCTCTAAAATACTAGAGGAAAATCTCTTTCAAATCCAAAATAATTATAAAAAAGAGATAGAAGAAAAAGAAAGTCACGAGGAAGAAGTGAAAAGGAAGGAAAAAGAAGAAATAAAAGAGTGTGATGAAAAAGAAGTAGATGAAAAAAAAAAGAGAAAAGAAGGTGTTGAAGAAGTCGAGAGAAAAGAAGAGAAAAAGGAGAGTCAGAATGAAAATCAAGAAAAAAATAGTTCGAAGTTTTGGCCTACTATTACATTAGTACCTTCTTCTAAGTTGGTTTGTGTTTTCAAATGTTGGGATTCTTCTTCTAATATTACTCAATTGTCTAACATTTCTTTATGTCATGAAGGAAACAAAGAGAATGAAGAAATTTTTTCTCAACATGTGGAAGGAAATTATGTGCTTTGGAAAGATGATCAAGTCCACAAATCACAAGGGGGAGAAAATCCAACAAATTCTATCAATCAAAATGAGGAGTTTTCTAAAGTGGAAATTCCATGTGATGAATTCTATAGAGTTATTTTTGACCCCGGAGGTAATCAATCTACAAATTCGAGGTCGAATTCTCTTGAAGAGGGGGAGTATGATGAGAACCTAATATTCTCACCTTATACAAGAGATAATTTAATAATGGAATAAAATTAACCAAGTTAATTTTGGTTCCAAGTGTTATTTTCGTAGGCAATTATATAGCTGTCTTGTTTTTCTCATATCTAGAGTTCTGAATGTCCGATTGAGGTGATCTTTAATGCGTTGGAAAGCTTAGAATATTCTCTACATTTTGTCTGTTGGACTCAAGAGCAAATTCGGAATATTTCTTGGTGTAAAATGAGCATGAATTGGATGACGTGATTTTTATGAATGGGCTGATGTAAGAGAAGAAACAACACATTAAAGAAGCACAATGGAGGTTAAATGGAGCTAAATTATGAAAGTGTAACATCTCTAAACTATTCAGCCATGAAGATTAAAGAAGCAAATGAATGTATAACATCTCCATGCATTGATGCAGCCACCCCCACCTTAAAGTCATTTTGTAACCTTTAATTTGCATTAATCAGCCACCAAAACATTATTGCAATTAGTGGCTGCATTTCCTTTCATTTTCTAAGAGTTTTAGAGTCAAAATCATCATGTAATAAGCTCATATAAATAGAGCACGAAAATGATATGTAAGATAGAGAATTTTGATTAAAAAAAAGTCACTTTATGTGAATTTGGAAGCTTTGCTTCTTTTTGGTTCTGGATTGAACCATGCATTGATCATATCAAGAATCCTTTCTTGTGGTGATCCTCAATCCCATAGACTTATCACTTTCTTGGATTAGAAAGTGTGGCGTCCCTTTCTTTCCATTCCATTTCTCCATTTTATCCAAAATCCATCTTTTTTATTTTACTTTTATTCCTATATAAAAATACAAAACTAAAATCACTACCCCTTTTTTGTCCTTTATCAATATGGTTAGAAGTTTGATAAAGGTTGAACTTGTCCCTCGATCTCCCTTGATACGAAACATGATATGTGAACCTATTTGGTATTGTATTCGGCAAAATAAAATTATTTGAATGACCATTGTCCCAAAAATGAGATTTTAGCCTATATGGTTGAAAGTTTGATAAATATTAATGTTGAATTTGTCCCTCGATGTCCTTTATTCCGTAACATAATATTTGAAACAATTTCGTTTTAAATTTGGTAAATAGAAAGTCATGAGATGACCCTTATCGCGAATACGAGATTTTAGCTTATATTGTTACATGTTTGTTAAATATGAAGGTTGAACATGTCCCTCGATGTCCCTTGATGCGAAACATGATATGTGAACCTATTTGGTTTGAAAGTCGGTAAAATGAAAGTATTGAAATGACCCTTGTCGCGAAAATGAAATGTTAGCCTATGTGGTTAGAAGTTTGATAAACAGTGAACATGTCCCTCGATGTCTCTTGATGCGAAACATGATATGTGAACCTATTTGGTTTTATATTCGGAAAAATGAAAGTGTTGGAATGACTTTGTCGCGAAAATGAGATTTTAGCCTATATGGTTAGAAGTTTGATAAAGGTTGAACTTGTCCCTCGATCTCCCTTGATACGAAACATGATATGTGAACCTATTTGGTTTTGTATTATGCAAAATAAAATTATTTGAATGACCATTGTCCCAAAAATGAGATTTTAGCCTATATGGTTAAAAGTTTGATAAATATTAATGTTGAATTTGTCCCTCGATGTCCTTTATTGCGTGCCATAATATTTGAACGAATTTCGTTTTAAATTTGGTAAATAGAAAGTAATGAGATGACCCTTATCGCGAAAACGAGATTTTAGCTTATATTGTTACATGTCTGTTAAATATGAAGGTTGAACATGTCCCTCGATGTCCCTTGATGCGAAAAATGATATGTGCACCTATTTGGCTTGAAATTCGCTAAAATGAAAGTATTGAAATGACCCTTGTCGCGAAAATGAAATGTTAGCCTATGTGGTTAGAAGTTTGATAAACAGTGAACATGTCCCTCGACTTGATGCGAAACATGATATGTGAACCTATTTGGTTTTATATTCGGAAAAATGAAAGTGTTGGAATGACTTTTTCGCGAAAATGAGATTTTAGCCTATATGGTTAGAAGTTTGATAAAGGTTGAACTTGTCCCTCGTTCTCCCTTGATACGAAACATGATATGTGAACCTATTTGGTTTTGTATTCGACAAAATGAAATTATTTGAATGACCATTTTCCCAAAAATGAGATTTTAGCCTATATGGTTAAAAGTTTGATAAATATTAATGTTGAATTTGTCCCTCGATGTCCTTTATTGCGTACCATAATATTTGAACCAATTTTGTTTTAAATTTGGTAAATAGAAAGTAATGAGATGACCCTTATCGCGAAAACGAGATTTTAGCTTATATTGTTACATGTCTGTTAAATATGAAGGTTGAACATGTCCCTCGATGTCCCTTGATGCGAAACATGATATGTGAACCTATTTGGTTTGAAATTCGGTAAAATGAAAGTATTGAAATGACCCTTGTCGCGAAAATGAAATGTTAGCCTATGTGGTTAGAAGTTTGATAAACAGTGAACATGTCCCTCGATGTCCCTTGATGCGAAACATGATATGTGAACCTATTTGGTTTTATATTCGAAAAAATGAAAGTGTTGGAATGACTTTGTCGCGAAAATGAGATTTTAGCCTATATGGTTAGAAGTTTGATAAAGGTTGAACTTGTCCCTCGATCTCCCTTGATACGAAACATGATATGTGAACCTATTTGGTTTTGTATTCGGCAAAATGAAATTATTTGAATGACCATTTTCCCAAAAATGAGATTTTAGCCTATATGGTTAAAAGTTTGATAAATATTAATGTTGAATTTGTCCCTCGATGTCCTTTATTGCGTACCATAATATTTGAACCAATTTCGTTTTAAATTTGGTAAATAGAAAGTAATGAGATGACCCTTATCGCGAAAACGAGATTTTAGCTTATATTGTTACATGTCTGTTAAATATGAAGGTTGAACATGTCCCTCGATGTCCCTTGATGCGAAACATGATATGTGAACCTATTTGGTTTCATATTCGGAAAAATGAAAGTATTGGAATGACTTTGTCGCAAAAATGAGATTTTAGCCTATTTTAGCCTATATGGTTAGAAGTTTGATAAAGGTTGAACTTGTCCCTCGATCTCCCTTGATACGAAACATGATATGTGAACCTATTTGGTTTTGTATTCGGCAAAATGAAATTATTTGAATGACCATTGTCCCAAAAATGAGATTTTAGCCTATATGGTTAAAAGTTTGATAAATATTAATATTGAATTTGTCCCTCGATGTTCTTTATTGCGTAACATAATATTTGAACCAATTTCGTTTTAAATTTGGTAAATAGAAAGTAATGAGATGACCCTTATCGCGAAAACGAGATTTTAGCTTATATTGTTACATGTTTGTTAAATATGAAGGTTGAACATGTCCCTCGATGTCCCTTGATACGAAACATGATATGTGAACCTATTTGGTTTCATATTCGGAAAAATGAAAGTATTGGAATGACTTTGTCGCGAAAATGAGATTTTAGCCTATATGGTTAGAAGTTTGATAAAGGTTGAACTTGTCCCTCGATCTCCCTTGATACGAAACATGATATGTGAACCTATTTGGTTTTGTATTCGGCAAAATGAAATTATTTGAATGACCATTTTCCCAAAAATGAGATTTTAGCCTATATGGTTAAAAGTTTGATAAATATTAATGTTGAATTTGTCCCTCGATGTCCTTTATTGCGTACCATAATATTTGAACCAATTTCGTTTTAAATTTGGTAAATAGAAAGTAATGAGATGACCCTTATCGCGAAAACGAGATTTTAGCTTATATTGTTACATGTCTGTTAAATATGAAGGTTGAACATGTCCCTCGATGTCCCTTGATGCGAAACATGATATGTGAACCTATTTGGTTTCATATTCGGAAAAATGAAAGTATTGGAATGACTTTGTCGCAAAAATGAGATTTTAGCCTATTTTAGCCTATATGGTTAGAAGTTTGATAAAGGTTGAACTTGTCCCTCGATCTCCCTTGATACGAAACATGATATGTGAACCTATTTGGTTTTGTATTCGGCAAAATGAAATTATTTGAATGACCATTGTCCCAAAAATGAGATTTTAGCCTATATGGTTAAAAGTTTGATAAATATTAATATTGAATTTGTCCCTCGATGTTCTTTATTGCGTAACATAATATTTGAACCAATTTCGTTTTAAATTTGGTAAATAGAAAGTAATGAGATGACCCTTATCGCGAAAACGAGATTTTAGCTTATATTGTTACATGTTTGTTAAATATGAAGGTTGAACATGTCCCTCGATGTCCCTTGATACGAAACATGATATGTGAACCTATTTGGTTTCATATTCGGAAAAATGAAAGTATTGGAATGACTTTGTCGCGAAAATGAGATTTTAGCCTATATGGTTAGAAGTTTGATAAAGGTTGAACTTGTCCCTCGATCTCCCTTGATACGAAACATGATATGTGAACCTATTTGGTATTGTATTCGGCAAAATAAAATTATTTGAATGACCATTTTCCCAAAAATGAGATTTTAGCCTATATGGTTAAAAGTTTGATAAATATTAATGTTGAATTTGTCCCTCGATGTCCTTTATTCCGTAACATAATATTTGAAACAATTTCGTTTTAAATTTGGTAAATAGAAAGTCATGAGATGACCCTTATCGCGAATACGAGATTTTAGCTTATATTGTTACATGTTTGTTAAATATGAAGGTTGAACATGTCCCTCGATGTCCCTTGATGCGAAACATGATATGTGAACCTATTTGGTTTGAAAGTCGGTAAAATGAAAGTATTGAAATGACCCTTGTCGCGAAAATGAAATGTTAGCCTATGTGGTTAGAAGTTTGATAAACAGTGAACATGTCCCTCGATGTCTCTTGATGCGAAACATGATATGTGAACCTATTTGGTTTTATATTCGGAAAAATGAAAGTGTTGGAATGACTTTGTCGCGAAAATGAGATTTTAGCCTATATGGTTAGAAGTTTGATAAAGGTTGAACTTGTCCCTCGATCTCCCTTGATACGAAACATGATATGTGAACCTATTTGGTTTTGTATTATGCAAAATAAAATTATTTGAATGACCATTGTCCCAAAAATGAGATTTTAGCCTATATGGTTAAAAGTTTGATAAATATTAATGTTGAATTTGTCCCTCGATGTCCTTTATTGCGTGCCATAATATTTGAACGAATTTCGTTTTAAATTTGGTAAATAGAAAGTAATGAGATGACCCTTATCGCGAAAACGAGATTTTAGCTTATATTGTTACATGTCTGTTAAATATGAAGGTTGAACATGTCCCTCGATGTCCCTTGATGCGAAAAATGATATGTGAACCTATTTGGCTTGAAATTCGCTAAAATGAAAGTATTGAAATGACCCTTGTCGCGAAAATGAAATGTTAGCCTATGTGGTTAGAAGTTTGATAAACAGTGAACATGTCCCGCGACTTGATGCGAAACATGATATGTGAACCTATTTGGTTTTATATTCGGAAAAATGAAAGTGTTGGAATGACTTTTTCGCGAAAATGAGATTTTAGCCTATATGGTTAGAAGTTTGATAAAGGTTGAACTTGTCCCTCGTTCTCCCTTGATACGAAACATGATATGTGAACCTATTTGGTTTTGTATTAGGCAAAATAAAATTATTTGAATGACCATTGTCCCAAAAATGAGATTTTAGCCTATATGGTTAAAAGTTTGATAAATATTAATGTTGAATTTGTCCCTCGATGTCCTTTATTGCGTACCATAATATTTGAACCAATTTTGTTTTAAATTTGGTAAATAGAAAGTAATGAGATGACCCTTATCGCGAAAACGAGATTTTAGCTTATATTGTTACATGTCTGTTAAATATGAAGGTTGAACATGTCCCTCGATGTCCCTTGATGCGAAACATGATATGTGAACCTATTTGGTTTGAAATTCGGTAAAATGAAAGTATTGAAATGACCCTTGTCGCGAAAATGAAATGTTAGCCTATGTGGTTAGAAGTTTGATAAACAGTGAACATGTCCCTCGATGTCCCTTGATGCGAAACATGATATGTGAACCTATTTGGTTTTATATTCGAAAAAATGAAAGTGTTGGAATGACTTTGTCGCGAAAATGAGATTTTAGCCTATATGGTTAGAAGTTTGATAAAGGTTGAACTTGTCCCTCGATCTCCCTTGATACGAAACATGATATGTGAACCTATTTGGTTTTGTATTCGGCAAAATGAAATTATTTGAATGACCATTTTCCCAAAAATGAGATTTTAGCCTATATGGTTAAAAGTTTGATAAATATTAATGTTGAATTTGTCCCTCGATGTCCTTTATTGCGTACCATAATATTTGAACCAATTTCGTTTTAAATTTGGTAAATAGAAAGTAATGAGATGACCCTTATCGCGAAAACGAGATTTTAGCTTATATTGTTACATGTCTGTTAAATATGAAGGTTGAACATGTCCCTCGATGTCCCTTGATGCGAAACATGATATGTGAACCTATTTGGTTTCATATTCGGAAAAATGAAAGTATTGGAATGACTTTGTCGCAAAAATGAGATTTTAGCCTATTTTAGCCTATATGGTTAGAAGTTTGATAAAGGTTGAACTTGTCCCTCGATCTCCCTTGATACGAAACATGATATGTGAACCTATTTGGTTTTGTATTCGGCAAAATGAAATTATTTGAATGACCATTGTCCCAAAAATGAGATTTTAGCCTATATGGTTAAAAGTTTGATAAATATTAATATTGAATTTGTCCCTCGATGTTCTTTATTGCGTAACATAATATTTGAACCAATTTCGTTTTAAATTTGGTAAATAGAAAGTAATGAGATGACCCTTATCGCGAAAACGAGATTTTAGCTTATATTGTTACATGTTTGTTAAATATGAAGGTTGAACATGTCCCTCGATGTCCCTTGATACGAAACATGATATGTGAACCTATTTGGTTTCATATTCGGAAAAATGAAAGTATTGGAATGACTTTGTCGCGAAAATGAGATTTTAGCCTATATGGTTAGAAGTTTGATAAAGGTTGAACTTGTCCCTCGATCTCCCTTGATACGAAACATGATATGTGAACCTATTTGGTTTTGTATTCGGCAAAATGAAATTATTTGAATGACCATTTTCCCAAAAATGAGATTTTAGCCTATATGGTTAAAAGTTTGATAAATATTAATGTTGAATTTGTCCCTCGATGTCCTTTATTGCGTACCATAATATTTGAACCAATTTCGTTTTAAATTTGGTAAATAGAAAGTAATGAGATGACCCTTATCGCGAAAACGAGATTTTAGCTTATATTGTTACATGTCTGTTAAATATGAAGGTTGAACATGTCCCTCGATGTCCCTTGATACGAAACATGATATGTGAACCTATTTGGTTTCATATTCGGAAAAATGAAAGTATTGGAATGACTTTGTCGCGAAAATGAGATTTTAGCCTATATGGTTAGAAGTTTGATAAAGGTTGAACTTGTCCCTCGATCTCCCTTGATACGAAACATGATATGTGAACCTATTTGGTATTGTATTCGGCAAAATAAAATTATTTGAATGACCATTTTCCCAAAAATGAGATTTTAGCCTATATGGTTAAAAGTTTGATAAATATTAATGTTGAATTTGTCCCTCGATGTCCTTTATTCCGTAACATAATATTTGAAACAATTTCGTTTTAAATTTGGTAAATAGAAAGTCATGAGATGACCCTTATCGCGAATACGAGATTTTAGCTTATATTGTTACATGTTTGTTAAATATGAAGGTTGAACATGTCCCTCGATGTCCCTTGATGCGAAACATGATATGTGAACCTATTTGGTTTGAAAGTCGGTAAAATGAAAGTATTGAAATGACCCTTGTCGCGAAAATGAAATGTTAGCCTATGTGGTTAGAAGTTTGATAAACAGTGAACATGTCCCTCGATGTCTCTTGATGCGAAACATGATATGTGAACCTATTTGGTTTTATATTCGGAAAAATGAAAGTGTTGGAATGACTTTGTCGCGAAAATGAGATTTTAGCCTATATGGTTAGAAGTTTGATAAAGGTTGAACTTGTCCCTCGATCTCCCTTGATACGAAACATGATATGTGAACCTATTTGGTTTTGTATTATGCAAAATAAAATTATTTGAATGACCATTGTCCCAAAAATGAGATTTTAGCCTATATGGTTAAAAGTTTGATAAATATTAATGTTGAATTTGTCCCTCGATGTCCTTTATTGCGTGCCATAATATTTGAACGAATTTCGTTTTAAATTTGGTAAATAGAAAGTAATGAGATGACCCTTATCGCGAAAACGAGATTTTAGCTTATATTGTTACATGTCTGTTAAATATGAAGGTTGAACATGTCCCTCGATGTCCCTTGATGCGAAAAATGATATGTGAACCTATTTGGCTTGAAATTCGCTAAAATGAAAGTATTGAAATGACCCTTGTCGCGAAAATGAAATGTTAGCCTATGTGGTTAGAAGTTTGATAAACAGTGAACATGTCCCGCGACTTGATGCGAAACATGATATGTGAACCTATTTGGTTTTATATTCGGAAAAATGAAAGTGTTGGAATGACTTTTTCGCGAAAATGAGATTTTAGCCTATATGGTTAGAAGTTTGATAAAGGTTGAACTTGTCCCTCGTTCTCCCTTGATACGAAACATGATATGTGAACCTATTTGGTTTTGTATTAGGCAAAATAAAATTATTTGAATGACCATTGTCCCAAAAATGAGATTTTAGCCTATATGGTTAAAAGTTTGATAAATATTAATGTTGAATTTGTCCCTCGATGTCCTTTATTGCGTACCATAATATTTGAACCAATTTTGTTTTAAATTTGGTAAATAGAAAGTAATGAGATGACCCTTATCGCGAAAACGAGATTTTAGCTTATATTGTTACATGTCTGTTAAATATGAAGGTTGAACATGTCCCTCGATGTCCCTTGATGCGAAACATGATATGTGAACCTATTTGGTTTGAAATTCGGTAAAATGAAAGTATTGAAATGACCCTTGTCGCGAAAATGAAATGTTAGCCTATGTGGTTAGAAGTTTGATAAACAGTGAACATGTCCCTCGATGTCCCTTGATGCGAAACATGATATGTGAACCTATTTGGTTTTATATTCGAAAAAATGAAAGTGTTGGAATGACTTTGTCGCGAAAATGAGATTTTAGCCTATATGGTTAGAAGTTTGATAAAGGTTGAACTTGTCCCTCGATCTCCCTTGATACGAAACATGATATGTGAACCTATTTGGTTTTGTATTCGGCAAAATGAAATTATTTGAATGACCATTTTCCCAAAAATGAGATTTTAGCCTATATGGTTAAAAGTTTGATAAATATTAATGTTGAATTTGTCCCTCGATGTCCTTTATTGCGTACCATAATATTTGAACCAATTTCGTTTTAAATTTGGTAAATAGAAAGTAATGAGATGACCCTTATCGCGAAAACGAGATTTTAGCTTATATTGTTACATGTCTGTTAAATATGAAGGTTGAACATGTCCCTCGATGTCCCTTGATGCGAAACATGATATGTGAACCTATTTGGTTTCATATTCGGAAAAATGAAAGTATTGGAATGACTTTGTCGCAAAAATGAGATTTTAGCCTATTTTAGCCTATATGGTTAGAAGTTTGATAAAGGTTGAACTTGTCCCTCGATCTCCCTTGATACGAAACATGATATGTGAACCTATTTGGTTTTGTATTCGGCAAAATGAAATTATTTGAATGACCATTGTCCCAAAAATGAGATTTTAGCCTATATGGTTAAAAGTTTGATAAATATTAATATTGAATTTGTCCCTCGATGTTCTTTATTGCGTAACATAATATTTGAACCAATTTCGTTTTAAATTTGGTAAATAGAAAGTAATGAGATGACCCTTATCGCGAAAACGAGATTTTAGCTTATATTGTTACATGTTTGTTAAATATGAAGGTTGAACATGTCCCTCGATGTCCCTTGATACGAAACATGATATGTGAACCTATTTGGTTTCATATTCGGAAAAATGAAAGTATTGGAATGACTTTGTCGCGAAAATGAGATTTTAGCCTATATGGTTAGAAGTTTGATAAAGGTTGAACTTGTCCCTCGATCTCCCTTGATACGAAACATGATATGTGAACCTATTTGGTTTTGTATTCGGCAAAATGAAATTATTTGAATGACCATTTTCCCAAAAATGAGATTTTAGCCTATATGGTTAAAAGTTTGATAAATATTAATGTTGAATTTGTCCCTCGATGTCCTTTATTGCGTACCATAATATTTGAACCAATTTCGTTTTAAATTTGGTAAATAGAAAGTAATGAGATGACCCTTATCGCGAAAACGAGATTTTAGCTTATATTGTTACATGTCTGTTAAATATGAAGGTTGAACATGTCCCTCGATGTCCCTTGATGCGAAACATGATATGTGAACCTATTTGGTTTCATATTCGGAAAAATGAAAGTATTGGAATGACTTTGTCGCAAAAATGAGATTTTAGCCTATTTTAGCCTATATGGTTAGAAGTTTGATAAAGGTTGAACTTGTCCCTCGATCTCCCTTGATACGAAACATGATATGTGAACCTATTTGGTTTTGTATTCGGCAAAATGAAATTATTTGAATGACCATTGTCCCAAAAATGAGATTTTAGCCTATATGGTTAAAAGTTTGATAAATATTAATATTGAATTTGTCCCTCGATGTTCTTTATTGCGTAACATAATATTTGAACCAATTTCGTTTTAAATTTGGTAAATAGAAAGTAATGAGATGACCCTTATCGCGAAAACGAGATTTTAGCTTATATTGTTACATGTTTGTTAAATATGAAGGTTGAACATGTCCCTCGATGTCCCTTGATACGAAACATGATATGTGAACCTATTTGGTTTCATATTCGGAAAAATGAAAGTATTGGAATGACTTTGTCGCGAAAATGAGATTTTAGCCTATATGGTTAGAAGTTTGATAAAGGTTGAACTTGTCCCTCGATCTCCCTTGATACGAAACATGATATGTGAACCTATTTGGTTTTGTATTCGGCAAAATGAAATTATTTGAATGACCATTTTCCCAAAAATGAGATTTTAGCCTATATGGTTAAAAGTTTGATAAATATTAATGTTGAATTTGTCCCTCGATGTCCTTTATTGCGTACCATAATATTTGAACCAATTTCGTTTTAAATTTGGTAAATAGAAAGTAATGAGATGACCCTTATCGCGAAAACGAGATTTTAGCTTATATTGTTACATGTCTGTTAAATATGAAGGTTGAACATGTCCCTCGATGTCCCTTGATGCGAAACATGATATGTGAACCTATTTGGTTTCATATTCGGAAAAATGAAAGTATTGGAATGACTTTGTCGCAAAAATGAGATTTTAGCCTATTTTAGCCTATATGGTTAGAAGTTTGATAAAGGTTGAACTTGTCCCTCGATCTCCCTTGATACGAAACATGATATGTGAACCTATTTGGTTTTGTATTCGGCAAAATGAAATTATTTGAATGACCATTGTCCCAAAAATGAGATTTTAGCCTATATGGTTAAAAGTTTGATAAATATTAATATTGAATTTGTCCCTCGATGTTCTTTATTGCGTAACATAATATTTGAACCAATTTCGTTTTAAATTTGGTAAATAGAAAGTAATGAGATGACCCTTATCGCGAAAACGAGATTTTAGCTTATATTGTTACATGTTTGTTAAATATGAAGGTTGAACATGTCCCTCGATGTCCCTTGATACGAAACATGATATGTGAACCTATTTGGTTTCATATTCGGAAAAATGAAAGTATTGGAATGACTTTGTCGCGAAAATGAGATTTTAGCCTATATGGTTAGAAGTTTGATAAAGGTTGAACTTGTCCCTCGATCTCCCTTGATACGAAACATGATATGTGAACCTATTTGGTATTGTATTCGGCAAAATAAAATTATTTGAATGACCATTTTCCCAAAAATGAGATTTTAGCCTATATGGTTAAAAGTTTGATAAATATTAATGTTGAATTTGTCCCTCGATGTCCTTTATTCCGTAACATAATATTTGAAACAATTTCGTTTTAAATTTGGTAAATAGAAAGTCATGAGATGACCCTTATCGCGAATACGAGATTTTAGCTTATATTGTTACATGTTTGTTAAATATGAAGGTTGAACATGTCCCTCGATGTCCCTTGATGCGAAACATGATATGTGAACCTATTTGGTTTGAAAGTCGGTAAAATGAAAGTATTGAAATGACCCTTGTCGCGAAAATGAAATGTTAGCCTATGTGGTTAGAAGTTTGATAAACAGTGAACATGTCCCTCGATGTCTCTTGATGCGAAACATGATATGTGAACCTATTTGGTTTTATATTCGGAAAAATGAAAGTGTTGGAATGACTTTGTCGCGAAAATGAGATTTTAGCCTATATGGTTAGAAGTTTGATAAAGGTTGAACTTGTCCCTCGATCTCCCTTGATACGAAACATGATATGTGAACCTATTTGGTTTTGTATTAGGCAAAATAAAATTATTTGAATGACCATTGTCCCAAAAATGAGATTTTAGCCTATATGGTTAAAAGTTTGATAAATATTAATGTTGAATTTGTCCCTCGATGTCCTTTATTGCGTGCCATAATATTTGAACGAATTTCGTTTTAAATTTGGTAAATAGAAAGTAATGAGATGACCCTTATCGCGAAAACGAGATTTTAGCTTATATTGTTACATGTCTGTTAAATATGAAGGTTGAACATGTCCCTCGATGTCCCTTGATGCGAAAAATGATATGTGAACCTATTTGGCTTGAAATTCGCTAAAATGAAAGTATTGAAATGACCCTTGTCGCGAAAATGAAATGTTAGCCTATGTGGTTAGAAGTTTGATAAACAGTGAACATGTCCCGCGACTTGATGCGAAACATGATATGTGAACCTATTTGGTTTTATATTCGGAAAAATGAAAGTGTTGGAATGACTTTTTCGCGAAAATGAGATTTTAGCCTATATGGTTAGAAGTTTGATAAAGGTTGAACTTGTCCCTCGTTCTCCCTTGATACGAAACATGATATGTGAACCTATTTGGTTTTGTATTCGACAAAATGAAATTATTTGAATGACCATTTTCCCAAAAATGAGATTTTAGCCTATATGGTTAAAAGTTTGATAAATATTAATGTTGAATTTGTCCCTCGATGTCCTTTATTGCGTACCATAATATTTGAACCAATTTTGTTTTAAATTTGGTAAATAGAAAGTAATGAGATGACCCTTATCGCGAAAACGAGATTTTAGCTTATATTGTTACATGTCTGTTAAATATGAAGGTTGAACATGTCCCTCGATGTCCCTTGATGCGAAACATGATATGTGAACCTATTTGGTTTGAAATTCGGTAAAATGAAAGTATTGAAATGACCCTTGTCGCGAAAATGAAATGTTAGCCTATGTGGTTAGAAGTTTGATAAACAGTGAACATGTCCCTCGATGTCCCTTGATGCGAAACATGATATGTGAACCTATTTGGTTTTATATTCGAAAAAATGAAAGTGTTGGAATGACTTTGTCGCGAAAATGAGATTTTAGCCTATATGGTTAGAAGTTTGATAAAGGTTGAACTTGTCCCTCGATCTCCCTTGATACGAAACATGATATGTGAACCTATTTGGTTTTGTATTCGGCAAAATGAAATTATTTGAATGACCATTTTCCCAAAAATGAGATTTTAGCCTATATGGTTAAAAGTTTGATAAATATTAATGTTGAATTTGTCCCTCGATGTCCTTTATTGCGTACCATAATATTTGAACCAATTTCGTTTTAAATTTGGTAAATAGAAAGTAATGAGATGACCCTTATCGCGAAAACGAGATTTTAGCTTATATTGTTACATGTCTGTTAAATATGAAGGTTGAACATGTCCCTCGATGTCCCTTGATGCGAAACATGATATGTGAACCTATTTGGTTTCATATTCGGAAAAATGAAAGTATTGGAATGACTTTGTCGCAAAAATGAGATTTTAGCCTATTTTAGCCTATATGGTTAGAAGTTTGATAAAGGTTGAACTTGTCCCTCGATCTCCCTTGATACGAAACATGATATGTGAACCTATTTGGTTTTGTATTCGGCAAAATGAAATTATTTGAATGACCATTGTCCCAAAAATGAGATTTTAGCCTATATGGTTAAAAGTTTGATAAATATTAATATTGAATTTGTCCCTCGATGTTCTTTATTGCGTAACATAATATTTGAACCAATTTCGTTTTAAATTTGGTAAATAGAAAGTAATGAGATGACCCATATCGCGAAAACGAGATTTTAGCTTATATTGTTACATGTTTGTTAAATATGAAGGTTGAACATGTCCCTCGATGTCCCTTGATACGAAACATGATATGTGAACCTATTTGGTTTCATATTCGGAAAAATGAAAGTATTGGAATGACTTTGTCGCGAAAATGAGATTTTAGCCTATATGGTTAGAAGTTTGATAAAGGTTGAACTTGTCCCTCGATCTCCCTTGATACGAAACATGATATGTGAACCTATTTGGTATTGTATTCGGCAAAATAAAATTATTTGAATGACCATTGTCCCAAAAATGAGATTTTAGCCTATATGGTTAAAAGTTTGATAAATATTAATGTTGAATTTGTCCCTCGATGTCCTTTATTCCGTAACATAATATTTGAAACAATTTCGTTTTAAATTAGGTAAATAGAAAGTCATGAGATGACCCTTATCGCGAATACGAGATTTTAGCTTATATTGTTACATGTTTGTTAAATATGAAGGTTGAACATGTCCCTAGATGTCCCTTGATGCGAAACATGATATGTGAACCTATTTGGTTTGAAAGTCGGTAAAATGAAAGTATTGAAATGACCCTTGTCGCGAAAATGAAATGTTAGCCTATGTGGTTAGAAGTTTGATAAACAGTGAACATGTCCCTCGATGTCTCTTGATGCGAAACATGATATGTGAACCTATTTGGTTTTATATTCGGAAAAATGAAAGTGTTGGAATGACTTTGTCGCGAAAATGAGATTTTAGCCTATATGGTTAGAAGTTTGATAAAGGTTGAACTTGTCCCTCGATCTCCCTTGATACGAAACATGATATGTGAACCTATTTGGTTTTGTATTAGGCAAAATAAAATTATTTGAATGACCATTGTCCCAAAAATGAGATTTTAGCCTATATGGTTAAAAGTTTGATAAATATTAATGTTGAATTTGTCCCTCGATGTCCTTTATTGCGTGCCATAATATTTGAACGAATTTCGTTTTAAATTTGGTAAATAGAAAGTAATGAGATGACCCTTATCGCGAAAACGAGATTTTAGCTTATATTGTTACATGTCTGTTAAATATGAAGGTTGAACATGTCCCTCGATGTCCCTTGATGCGAAAAATGATATGTGAACCTATTTGGCTTGAAATTCGCTAAAATGAAAGTATTGAAATGACCCTTGTCGCGAAAATGAAATGTTAGCCTATGTGGTTAGAAGTTTGATAAACAGTGAACATGTCCCTCGACTTGATGCGAAACATGATATGTGAACCTATTTGGTTTTATATTCGGAAAAATGAAAGTGTTGGAATGACTTTTTCGCGAAAATGAGATTTTAGCCTATATGGTTAGAAGTTTGATAAAGGTTGAACTTGTCCCTCGTTCTCCCTTGATACGAAACATGATATGTGAACCTATTTGGTTTTGTATTCGACAAAATGAAATTATTTGAATGACCATTTTCCCAAAAATGAGATTTTAGCCTATATGGTTAAAAGTTTGATAAATATTAATGTTGAATTTGTCCCTCGATGTCCTTTATTGCGTACCATAATATTTGAACCAATTTTGTTTTAAATTTGGTAAATAGAAAGTAATGAGATGACCCTTATCGCGAAAACGAGATTTTAGCTTATATTGTTACATGTCTGTTAAATATGAAGGTTGAACATGTCCCTCGATGTCCCTTGATGCGAAACATGATATGTGAACCTATTTGGTTTGAAATTCGGTAAAATGAAAGTATTGAAATGACCCTTGTCGCGAAAATGAAATGTTAGCCTATGTGGTTAGAAGTTTGATAAACAGTGAACATGTCCCTCGATGTCCCTTGATGCGAAACATGATATGTGAACCTATTTGGTTTTATATTCGAAAAAATGAAATTGTTGGAATGACTTTGTCGCGAAAATGAGATTTTAGCCTATATGGTTAGAAGTTTGATAAAGGTTGAACTTGTCCCTCGATCTCCCTTGATACGAAACATGATATGTGAACCTATTTGGTTTTGTATTCGGCAAAATGAAATTATTTGAATGACCATTTTCCCAAAAATGAGATTTTAGCCTATATGGTTAAAAGTTTGATAAATATTAATGTTGAATTTGTCCCTCGATGTCCTTTATTGCGTACCATAATATTTGAACCAATTTCGTTTTAAATTTGGTAAATAGAAAGTAATGAGATGACCCTTATCGCGAAAACGAGATTTTAGCTTATATTGTTACATGTCTGTTAAATATGAAGGTTGAACATGTCCCTCGATGTCCCTTGATGCGAAACATGATATGTGAACCTATTTGGTTTCATATTCGGAAAAATGAAAGTATTGGAATGACTTTGTCGCAAAAATGAGATTTTAGCCTATTTTAGCCTATATGGTTAGAAGTTTGATAAAGGTTGAACTTGTCCCTCGATCTCCCTTGATACGAAACATGATATGTGATATTTGGTTTTGTATTCGGCAAAATGAAATTATTTGAATGACCATTGTCCCAAAAATGAGATTTTAGCCTATATGGTTAAAAGTTTGATAAATATTAATATTGAATTTGTCCCTCGATGTTCTTTATTGCGTAACATAATATTTGAACCAATTTCGTTTTAAATTTGGTAAATAGAAAGTAATGAGATGACCCTTATCGCGAAAACGAGATTTTAGCTTATATTGTTACATGTTTGTTAAATATGATGGTTGAACATGTCCCTCGATGTCCCTTGATACGAAACATGATATGTGAACCTATTTGGTTTCATATTCGGAAAAATGAAAGTATTGGAATGACTTTGTCGCGAAAATGAGATTTTAGCCTATATGGTTAGAAGTTTGATAAAGGTTAAACTTGTCCCTCGATCTCCCTTGATACGAAACATGATATGTGAACCTATTTGGTATTGTATTCGGCAAAATAAAATTATTTGAATGACCATTGTCCCAAAAATGAGATTTTAGCCTATATGGTTAAAAGTTTGATAAATATTAATGTTGAATTTGTCCCTCGATGTCCTTTATTCCGTAACATAATATTTGAAACAATTTCGTTTTAAATTTGGTAAATAGAAAGTCATGAGATGACCCTTATCGCGAATACGAGATTTTAGCTTATATTGTTACATGTTTGTTAAATATGAAGGTTGAACATGTCCCTCGATGTCCCTTGATGCGAAACATGATATGTGAACCTATTTGGTTTGAAAGTCGGTAAAATGAAAGTATTGAAATGACCCTTGTCGCGAAAATGAAATGTTAGCCTATGTGGTTAGAAGTTTGATAAACAGTGAACATGTCCCTCGATGTCTCTTGATGCGAAACATGATATGTGAACCTATTTGGTTTTATATTCGGAAAAATGAAAGTGTTGGAATGACTTTGTCGCGAAAATGAGATTTTAGCCTATATGGTTAGAAGTTTGATAAAGGTTGAACTTGTCCCTCGATCTCCCTTGATACGAAACATGATATGTGAACCTATTTGGTTTTGTATTAGGCAAAATAAAATTATTTGAATGACCATTGTCCCAAAAATGAGATTTTAGCCTATATGGTTAAAAGTTTGATAAATATTAATGTTGAATTTGTCCCTCGATGTCCTTTATTGCGTGCCATAATATTTGAACGAATTTCGTTTTAAATTTGGTAAATAGAAAGTAATGAGATGACCCTTATCGCGAAAACGAGATTTTAGCTTATATTGTTACATGTCTGTTAAATATGAAGGTTGAACATGTCCCTCGATGTCCCTTGATGCGAAAAATGATATGTGAACCTATTTGGCTTGAAATTCGCTAAAATGAAAGTATTGAAATGACCCTTGTCGCGAAAATGAAATGTTAGCCTATGTGGTTAGAAGTTTGATAAACAGTGAACATGTCCCTCGACTTGATGCGAAACATGATATGTGAACCTATTTGGTTTTATATTCGGAAAAATGAAAGTGTTGGAATGACTTTTTCGCGAAAATGAGATTTTAGCCTATATGGTTAGAAGTTTGATAAAGGTTGAACTTGTCCCTCGTTCTCCCTTGATACGAAACATGATATGTGAACCTATTTGGTTTTGTATTCGACAAAATGAAATTATTTGAATGACCATTTTCCCAAAAATGAGATTTTAGCCTATATGGTTAAAAGTTTGATAAATATTAATGTTGAATTTGTCCCTCGATGTCCTTTATTGCGTACCATAATATTTGAACCAATTTTGTTTTAAATTTGGTAAATAGAAAGTAATGAGATGACCCTTATCGCGAAAACGAGATTTTAGCTTATATTGTTACATGTCTGTTAAATATGAAGATTGAACATGTCCCTCGATGTCCCTTGATGCGAAACATGATATGTGAACCTATTTGGTTTGAAATTCGGTAAAATGAAAGTATTGAAATGACCCTTGTCGCGAAAATGAAATGTTAGCCTATGTGGTTAGAAGTTTGATAAACAGTGAACATGTCCCTCGATGTCCCTTGATGCGAAACATGATATGTGAACATATTTGGTTTTATATTCGAAAAAATGAAAGTGTTGGAATGACTTTGTCGCGAAAATGAGATTTTAGCCTATATGGTTAGAAGTTTGATAAAGGTTGAACTTGTCCCTCGATCTCCCTTGATACGAAACATGATATGTGAACCTATTTGGTTTTGTATTCGGCAAAATGAAATTATTTGAATGACCATTGTCCCAAAAATGAGATTTTAGCCTATATGGTTAAAAGTTTGATAAATATTAATGTTGAATTTGTCCCTCGATGTCCTTTATTCCGTAACATAATATTTGAAACAATTTCGTTTTAAATTTGGTAAAGAGAAAGTAATGAGATGACCCTTATCGCGAAAACGAGATTTTAACTTATATTGTTACATGTCTGTTAAATATGAAGGTTGAACATGTCCCTCGATGTCCCTTGATGCGAAACATGATATGTGAACCTATTTGGTTTGAAATTCGGTTTAATGAAAGTATTGAAATGACCCCTGTCGCGAAAATGAAATGTTAGCCTATGTGGTTAGAAGTTTGATAAACAGTGAACTTGTCCCTCGATGTCCCTTGATGCGAAACATGATATGTGAACCTTTTTGGTTTTATATTCGGAAAAATGAAAGTGTTGGAATGACTTTGTCGCGAAAATGAGATTTTAACCTATATGGTTAGAAGTTTGATAAAGGTTGAACTTGTCCCTCGATCTCCCTTGATACGAAACATGATATGTGAACCTATTTGGTTTTGTATTCGGCAAAATAAAATTATTTGAATGACCATTGTCCCAAAAATGAGATTTTAGCCTATATGGTTAAAAGTTTGATAAATATTAATGTTGAATTTGTCCCTCGATGTCCTTTATTGCGTGCCATAATATTTGAACGAATTTCGTTTTAAATTTGGTAAATAGAAAGTAATGAGATGACCCTTATCGCGAAAACGAGATTTTAGCTTATATTGTTACATGTCTGTTAAATATGAAGGTTGAACATGTCCCTCGATGTCCCTTGATGCGAAAAATGATATGTGAACCTATTTGGCTTGAAATTCGCTAAAATGAAAGTATTGAAATGACCCTTGTCGCGAAAATGAAATGTTAGCCTATGTGGTTAGAAGTTTGATAAACAGTGAACATGTCCCTCGACTTGATGCGAAACATGATATGTGAACCTATTTGGTTTTATATTCGGAAAAATGAAAGTGTTGGAATGACTTTTTCGCGAAAATGAAATTTTAGCCTATATGGTTAGAAGTTTGATAAAGGTTGAACTTGTCCCTCGTTCTCCCTTGATACGAAACATGATATGTGAACCTATTTGGTTTTGTATTCGACAAAATGAAATTATTTGAATGACCATTTTCCCAAAAATGAGATTTTAGCCTATATGGTTAAAAGTTTGATAAATATTAATGTTGAATTTGTCCCTCGATGTCCTTTATTGCGTACCATAATATTTGAACCAATTTTGTTTTAAATTTGGTAAATAGAAAGTAATGAGATGACCCTTATCGCGAAAACGAGATTTTAGCTTATATTGTTACATGTCTGTTAAATATGAAGGTTGAACATGTCCCTCGATGTCCCTTGATGCGAAACATGATATGTGAACCTATTTGGTTTGAAATTCGGTAAAATGAAAGTATTGAAATGACCCTTGTCGCGAAAATGAAATGTTAGCCTATGTGGTTAGAAGTTTGATAAACAGTGAACATGTCCCTCGATGTCCCTTGATGCGAAACATGATATGTGAACCTATTTGGTTTTATATTCGAAAAAATGAAAGTGTTGGAATGACTTTGTCGCGAAAATGAGATTTTAGCCTATATGGTTAGAAGTTTGATAAAGGTTGAACTTGTCCCTCGTTCTCCCTTGATACGAAACATGATATGTGAACCTATTTGGTTTTGTATTCGACAAAATGAAATTATTTGAATGACCATTTTCCCAAAAATGAGATTTTAGCCTATATGGTTAAAAGTTTGATAAATATTAATGTTGAATTTGTCCCTCGATGTCCTTTATTCCGTAACATAATATTTGAAACAATTTCGTTTTAAATTTGGTAAAGAGAAAGTAATGAGATGACCCTTATCGCGAAAACGAGATTTTAACTTATATTGTTACATGTCTGTTAAATATGAAGGTTGAACATGTCCCTCGATGTCCCTTGATGCGAAACATGATATGTGAACCTATTTGGTTTGAAATTCGGTTTAATGAAAGTATTGAAATGACCCCTGTCGCGAAAATGAAATGTTAGCCTATGTGGTTAGAAGTTTGATAAACAGTGAACTTGTCCCTCGATGTCCCTTGATGCGAAACATGATATGTGAACCTTTTTGGTTTTATATTCGGAAAAATGAAAGTGTTGGAATGACTTTGTCGCGAAAATGAGATTTTAACCTATATGGTTAGAAGTTTGATAAAGGTTGAACTTGTCCCTCGATCTCCCTTGATACGAAACATGATATGTGAACCTATTTGGTTTTGTATTCGGCAAAATAAAATTATTTGAATGACCATTGTCCCAAAAATGAGATTTTAGCCTATATGGTTAAAAGTTTGATAAATATTAATGTTGAATTTGTCCCTCGATGTCCTTTATTGCGTGCCATAATATTTGAACGAATTTCGTTTTAAATTTGGTAAATAGAAAGTAATGAGATGACCCTTATCGCGAAAACGAGATTTTAGCTTATATTGTTACATGTCTGTTAAATATGAAGGTTGAACATGTCCCTCGATGTCCCTTGATGCGAAAAATGATATGTGAACCTATTTGGCTTGAAATTCGCTAAAATGAAAGTATTGAAATGACCCTTGTCGCGAAAATGAAATGTTAGCCTATGTGGTTAGAAGTTTGATAAACAGTGAACATGTCCCTCGACTTGATGCGAAACATGATATGTGAACCTATTTGGTTTTATATTCGGAAAAATGAAAGTGTTGGAATGACTTTTTCGCGAAAATGAAATTTTAGCCTATATGGTTAGAAGTTTGATAAAGGTTGAACTTGTCCCTCGTTCTCCCTTGATACGAAACATGATATGTGAACCTATTTGGTTTTGTATTCGACAAAATGAAATTATTTGAATGACCATTTTCCCAAAAATGAGATTTTAGCCTATATGGTTAAAAGTTTGATAAATATTAATGTTGAATTTGTCCCTCGATGTCCTTTATTGCGTACCATAATATTTGAACCAATTTTGTTTTAAATTTGGTAAATAGAAAGTAATGAGATGACCCTTATCGCGAAAACGAGATTTTAGCTTATATTGTTACATGTCTGTTAAATATGAAGGTTGAACATGTCCCTCGATGTCCCTTGATGCGAAACATGATATGTGAACCTATTTGGTTTGAAATTCGGTAAAATGAAAGTATTGAAATGACCCTTGTCGCGAAAATGAAATGTTAGCCTATGTGGTTAGAAGTTTGATAAACAGTGAACATGTCCCTCGATGTCCCTTGATGCGAAACATGATATGTGAACCTATTTGGTTTTATATTCGAAAAAATGAAAGTGTTGGAATGACTTTGTCGCGAAAATGAGATTTTAGCCTATATGGTTAGAAGTTTGATAAAGGTTGAACTTGTCCCTCGTTCTCCCTTGATACGAAACATGATATGTGAACCTATTTGGTTTTGTATTCGACAAAATGAAATTATTTGAATGACCATTTTCCCAAAAATGAGATTTTAGCCTATATGGTTAAAAGTTTGATAAATATTAATGTTGAATTTGTCCCTCGATGTCCTTTATTGCGTACCATAATATTTGAACCAATTTTGTTTTAAATTTGGTAAATAGAAAGTAATGAGATGACCCTTATCGCGAAAACGAGATTTTAGCTTATATTGTTACATGTCTGTTAAATATGAAGGTTGAACATGTCCCTCGATGTCCCTTGATGCGAAACATGATATGTGAACCTATTTGGTTTGAAATTCGGTAAAATGAAAGTATTGAAATGACCCTTGTCGCGAAAATGAAATGTTAGCCTATGTGGTTAGAAGTTTGATAAACAGTGAACATGTCCCTCGATGCGAAACATGATATGTGAACATATTTGGTTTTATATTCGAAAAAATGAAAGTGTTGGAATGACTTTGTCGCGAAAATGAGATTTTAGCCTATATGGTTAGAAGTTTGATAAAGGTTGAACTTGTCCCTCGATCTCCCTTGATACGAAACATGATATGTGAACCTATTTGGTTTTGTATTCGGCAAAATGAAATTATTTGAATGACCATTGTCCCAAAAATGAGATTTTAGCCTATATGGTTAAAAGTTTGATAAATATTAATGTTGAATTTGTCCCTCGATGTCCTTTATTCCGTAACATAATATTTGAAACAATTTCGTTTTAAATTTGGTAAAGAGAAAGTAATGAGATGACCCTTATCGCGAAAACGAGATTTTAACTTATATTGTTACATGTCTGTTAAATATGAAGGTTGAACATGTCCCTCGATGTCCCTTGATGCGAAACATGATATGTGAACCTATTTGGTTTGAAATTCGGTTTAATGAAAGTATTGAAATGACCCCTGTCGCGAAAATGAAATGTTAGCCTATGTGGTTAGAAGTTTGATAAACAGTGAACTTGTCCCTCGATGTCCCTTGATGCGAAACATGATATGTGAACCTTTTTGGTTTTATATTAGGAAAAATGAAAGTGTTGGAATGACTTTGTCGCGAAAATGAGATTTTAACCTATATGGTTAGAAGTTTGATAAAGGTTGAACTTGTCCCTCGATCTCCCTTGATACGAAACATGATATGTGAACCTATTTGGTTTTGTATTCGGCAAAATAAAATTATTTGAATGACCATTGTCCCAAAAATGAGATTTTAGCCTATATGGTTAAAAGTTTGATAAATATTAATGTTGAATTTGTCCCTCGATGTCCTTTATTGCGTGCCATAATATTTGAACGAATTTCGTTTTAAATTTGGTAAATAGAAAGTAATGAGATGACCCTTATCGCGAAAACGAGATTTTAGCTTATATTGTTACATGTCTGTTAAATATGAAGGTTGAACATGTCCCTCGATGTCCCTTGATGCGAAAAATGATATGTGAACCTATTTGGCTTGAAATTCGCTAAAATGAAAGTATTGAAATGACCCTTGTCGCGAAAATGAAATGTTAGCCTATGTGGTTAGAAGTTTGATAAACAGTGAACATGTCCCTCGACTTGATGCGAAACATGATATGTGAACCTATTTGGTTTTATATTCGGAAAAATGAAAGTGTTGGAATGACTTTTTCGCGAAAATGAGATTTTAGCCTATATGGTTAGAAGTTTGATAAAGGTTGAACTTGTCCCTCGTTCTCCCTTGATACGAAACATGATATGTGAACCTATTTGGTTTTGTATTCGACAAAATGAAATTATTTGAATGACCATTTTCCCAAAAATGAGATTTTAGCCTATATGGTTAAAAGTTTGATAAATATTAATGTTGAATTTGTCCCTCGATGTCCTTTATTGCGTACCATAATATTTGAACCAATTTTGTTTTAAATTTGGTAAATAGAAAGTAATGAGATGACCCTTATCGCGAAAACGAGATTTTAGCTTATATTGTTACATGTCTGTTAAATATGAAGGTTGAACATGTCCCTCGATGTCCCTTGATGCGAAACATGATATGTGAACCTATTTGGTTTGAAATTCGGTAAAATGAAAGTATTGAAATGACCCTTGTCGCGAAAATGAAATGTTAGCCTATGTGGTTAGAAGTTTGATAAACAGTGAACATGTCCCTCGATGTCCCTTGATGCGAAACATGATATGTGAACCTATTTGGTTTTATATTCGAAAAAATGAAAGTGTTGGAATGACTTTGTCGCGAAAATGAGATTTTAGCCTATATGGTTAGAAGTTTGATAAAGGTTGAACTTGTCCCTCGTTCTCCCTTGATACGAAACATGATATGTGAACCTATTTGGTTTTGTATTCGACAAAATGAAATTATTTGAATGACCATTTTCCCAAAAATGAGATTTTAGCCTATATGGTTAAAAGTTTGATAAATATTAATGTTGAATTTGTCCCTCGATGTCCTTTATTGCGTACCATAATATTTGAACCAATTTTGTTTTAAATTTGGTAAATAGAAAGTAATGAGATGACCCTTATCGCGAAAACGAGATTTTAGCTTATATTGTTACATGTCTGTTAAATATGAAGGTTGAACATGTCCCTCGATGTCCCTTGATGCGAAACATGATATGTGAACCTATTTGGTTTGAAATTCGGTAAAATGAAAGTATTGAAATGACCCTTGTCGCGAAAATGAAATGTTAGCCTATGTGGTTAGAAGTTTGATAAACAGTGAACATGTCCCTCGATGTCCCTTGATGCGAAACATGATATGTGAACATATTTGGTTTTATATTCGAAAAAATGAAAGTGTTGGAATGACTTTGTCGCGAAAATGAGATTTTAGCCTATATGGTTAGAAGTTTGATAAAGGTTGAACTTGTCCCTCGATCTCCCTTGATACGAAACATGATATGTGAACCTATTTGGTTTTGTATTCGGCAAAATGAAATTATTTGAATGACCATTGTCCCAAAAATGAGATTTTAGCCTATATGGTTAAAAGTTTGATAAATATTAATGTTGAATTTGTCCCTCGATGTCCTTTATTCCGTAACATAATATTTGAAACAATTTCGTTTTAAATTTGGTAAAGAGAAAGTAATGAGATGACCCTTATCGCGAAAACGAGATTTTAACTTATATTGTTACATGTCTGTTAAATATGAAGGTTGAACATGTCCCTCGATGTCCCTTGATGCGAAACATGATATGTGAACCTATTTGGTTTGAAATTCGGTTTAATGAAAGTATTGAAATGACCCCTGTCGCGAAAATGAAATGTTAGCCTATGTGGTTAGAAGTTTGATAAACAGTGAACTTGTCCCTCGATGTCCCTTGATGCGAAACATGATATGTGAACCTTTTTGGTTTTATATTAGGAAAAATGAAAGTGTTGGAATGACTTTGTCGCGAAAATGAGATTTTAACCTATATGGTTAGAAGTTTGATAAAGGTTGAACTTGTCCCTCGATCTCCCTTGATACGAAACATGATATGTGAACCTATTTGGTTTTGTATTCGGCAAAATAAAATTATTTGAATGACCATTGTCCCAAAAATGAGATTTTAGCCTATATGGTTAAAAGTTTGATAAATATTAATGTTGAATTTGTCCCTCGATGTCCTTTATTGCGTGCCATAATATTTGAACGAATTTCGTTTTAAATTTGGTAAATAGAAAGTAATGAGATGACCCTTATCGCGAAAACGAGATTTTAGCTTATATTGTTACATGTCTGTTAAATATGAAGGTTGAACATGTCCCTCGATGTCCCTTGATGCGAAAAATGATATGTGAACCTATTTGGCTTGAAATTCGCTAAAATGAAAGTATTGAAATGACCCTTGTCGCGAAAATGAAATGTTAGCCTATGTGGTTAGAAGTTTGATAAACAGTGAACATGTCCCTCGACTTGATGCGAAACATGATATGTGAACCTATTTGGTTTTATATTCGGAAAAATGAAAGTGTTGGAATGACTTTTTCGCGAAAATGAGATTTTAGCCTATATGGTTAGAAGTTTGATAAAGGTTGAACTTGTCCCTCGTTCTCCCTTGATACGAAACATGATATGTGAACCTATTTGGTTTTGTATTCGACAAAATGAAATTATTTGAATGACCATTTTCCCAAAAATGAGATTTTAGCCTATATGGTTAAAAGTTTGATAAATATTAATGTTGAATTTGTCCCTCGATGTCCTTTATTGCGTACCATAATATTTGAACCAATTTTGTTTTAAATTTGGTAAATAGAAAGTAATGAGATGACCCTTATCGCGAAAACGAGATTTTAGCTTATATTGTTACATGTCTGTTAAATATGAAGGTTGAACATGTCCCTCGATGTCCCTTGATGCGAAACATGATATGTGAACCTATTTGGTTTGAAATTCGGTAAAATGAAAGTATTGAAATGACCCTTGTCGCGAAAATGAAATGTTAGCCTATGTGGTTAGAAGTTTGATAAACAGTGAACATGTCCCTCGATGTCCCTTGATGCGAAACATGATATGTGAACCTATTTGGTTTTATATTCGAAAAAATGAAAGTGTTGGAATGACTTTGTCGCGAAAATGAGATTTTAGCCTATATGGTTAGAAGTTTGATAAAGGTTGAACTTGTCCCTCGTTCTCCCTTGATACGAAACATGATATGTGAACCTATTTGGTTTTGTATTCGACAAAATGAAATTATTTGAATGACCATTTTCCCAAAAATGAGATTTTAGCCTATATGGTTAAAAGTTTGATAAATATTAATGTTGAATTTGTCCCTCGATGTCCTTTATTGCGTACCATAATATTTGAACCAATTTTGTTTTAAATTTGGTAAATAGAAAGTAATGAGATGACCCTTATCGCGAAAACGAGATTTTAGCTTATATTGTTACATGTCTGTTAAATATGAAGGTTGAACATGTCCCTCGATGTCCCTTGATGCGAAACATGATATGTGAACCTATTTGGTTTGAAATTCGGTAAAATGAAAGTATTGAAATGACCCTTGTCGCGAAAATGAAATGTTAGCCTATGTGGTTAGAAGTTTGATAAACAGTGAACATGTCCCTCGATGTCCCTTGATGCGAAACATGATATGTGAACATATTTGGTTTTATATTCGAAAAAATGAAAGTGTTGGAATGACTTTGTCGCGAAAATGAGATTTTAGCCTATATGGTTAGAAGTTTGATAAAGGTTGAACTTGTCCCTCGATCTCCCTTGATACGAAACATGATATGTGAACCTATTTGGTTTTGTATTCGGCAAAATGAAATTATTTGAATGACCATTGTCCCAAAAATGAGATTTTAGCCTATATGGTTAAAAGTTTGATAAATATTAATGTTGAATTTGTCCCTCGATGTCCTTTATTCCGTAACATAATATTTGAAACAATTTCGTTTTAAATTTGGTAAAGAGAAAGTAATGAGATGACCCTTATCGCGAAAACGAGATTTTAACTTATATTGTTACATGTCTGTTAAATATGAAGGTTGAACATGTCCCTCGATGTCCCTTGATGCGAAACATGATATGTGAACCTATTTGGTTTGAAATTCGGTTTAATGAAAGTATTGAAATGACCCCTGTCGCGAAAATGAAATGTTAGCCTATGTGGTTAGAAGTTTGATAAACAGTGAACTTGTCCCTCGATGTCCCTTGATGCGAAACATGATATGTGAACCTTTTTGGTTTTATATTCGGAAAAATGAAAGTGTTGGAATGACTTTGTCGCGAAAATGAGATTTTAACCTATATGGTTAGAAGTTTGATAAAGGTTGAACTTGTCCCTCGATCTCCCTTGATACGAAACATGATATGTGAACCTATTTGGTTTTGTATTCGGCAAAATGAAATTATTTGAATGACCATTTTCCCAAAAATGAGATTTTAGCCTATATGGTTAAAAGTTTGATAAATATTAATGTTGAATTTGTCCCTCGATGTCCTTTATTGCGTGCCATAATATTTGAACGAATTTCGTTTTAAATTTGGTAAATAGAAAGTAATGAGATGACCCTTATCGCGAAAACGAGATTTTAGCTTATATTGTTACATGTCTGTTAAATATGAAGGTTGAACATGTCCCTCGATGTCCCTTGATGCGAAACATGATATGTGAACCTATTTGGCTTGAAATTCGCTAAAATGAAAGTATTGAAATGACCCTTGTCGCGAAAATGAAATGTTAGCCTATGTGGTTAGAAGTTTGATAAACAGTGAACATGTCCCTCGACTTGATGCGAAACATGATATGTGAACCTATTTGGTTTTATATTCGGAAAAATGAAAGTGTTGGAATGACTTTTTCGCGAAAATGAGATTTTAGCCTATATGGTTAGAAGTTTGATAAAGGTTGAACTTGTCCCTCGTTCTCCCTTGATACGAAACATGATATGTGAACCTATTTGGTTTTGTATTCGACAAAATGAAATTATTTGAATGACCATTTTCCCAAAAATGAGATTTTAGCCTATATGGTTAAAAGTTTGATAAATATTAATGTTGAATTTGTCCCTCGATGTCCTTTATTGCGTACCATAATATTTGAACCAATTTTGTTTTAAATTTGGTAAATAGAAAGTAATGAGATGACCCTTATCGCGAAAACGAGATTTTAGCTTATATTGTTACATGTCTGTTAAATATGAAGGTTGAACATGTCCCTCGATGTCCCTTGATGCGAAACATGATATGTGAACCTATTTGGTTTGAAATTCGGTAAAATGAAAGTATTGAAATGACCCTTGTCGCGAAAATGAAATGTTAGCCTATGTGGTTAGAAGTTTGATAAACAGTGAACATGTCCCTCGATGTCCCTTGATGCGAAACATGATATGTGAACCTATTTGGTTTTATATTCGAAAAAATGAAAGTGTTGGAATGACTTTGTCTCGAAAATGAGATTTTAGCCTATATGGTTAGAAGTTTGATAAAGGTTGAACTTGTCCCTCGTTCTCCCTTGATACGAAACATGATATGTGAACCTATTTGGTTTTGTATTCGACAAAATGAAATTATTTGAATGACCATTTTCCCAAAAATGAGATTTTAGCCTATATGGTTAAAAGTTTGATAAATATTAATGTTGAATTTGTCCCTCGATGTCCTTTATTGCGTACCATAATATTTGAACCAATTTTGTTTTAAATTTGGTAAATAGAAAGTAATGAGATGACCCTTATCGCGAAAACGAGATTTTAGCTTATATTGTTACATGTCTGTTAAATATGAAGGTTGAACATGTCCCTCGATGTCCCTTGATGCGAAACATGATATGTGAACCTATTTGGTTTGAAATTCGGTAAAATGAAAGTATTGAAATGACCCTTGTCGCGAAAATGAAATGTTAGCCTATGTGGTTAGAAGTTTGATAAACAGTGAACATGTCCCTCGATGTCCCTTGATGCGAAACATGATATGTGAACATATTTGGTTTTATATTCGAAAAAATGAAAGTGTTGGAATGACTTTGTCGCGAAAATGAGATTTTAGCCTATATGGTTAGAAGTTTGATAAAGGTTGAACTTGTCCCTCGATCTCCCTTGATACGAAACATGATATGTGAACCTATTTGGTTTTGTATTCGGCAAAATGAAATTATTTGAATGACCATTGTCCCAAAAATGAGATTTTAGCCTATATGGTTAAAAGTTTGATAAATATTAATGTTGAATTTGTCCCTCGATGTCCTTTATTCCGTAACATAATATTTGAAACAATTTCGTTTTAAATTTGGTAAAGAGAAAGTAATGAGATGACCCTTATCGCGAAAACGAGATTTTAACTTATATTGTTACATGTCTGTTAAATATGAAGGTTGAACATGTCCCTCGATGTCCCTTGATGCGAAACATGATATGTGAACCTATTTGGTTTGAAATTCGGTTTAATGAAAGTATTGAAATGACCCCTGTCGCGAAAATGAAATGTTAGCCTATGTGGTTAGAAGTTTGATAAACAGTGAACTTGTCCCTCGATGTCCCTTGATGCGAAACATGATATGTGAACCTTTTTGGTTTTATATTCGGAAAAATGAAAGTGTTGGAATGACTTTGTCGCGAAAATGAGATTTTAACCTATATGGTTAGAAGTTTGATAAAGGTTGAACTTGTCCCTCGATCTCCCTTGATACGAAACATGATATGTGAACCTATTTGGTTTTGTATTCGGCAAAATGAAATTATTTGAATGACCATTTTCCCAAAAATGAGATTTTAGCCTATATGGTTAAAAGTTTGATAAATATTAATGTTGAATTTGTCCCTCGATGTCCTTTATTGCGTGCCATAATATTTGAACGAATTTCGTTTTAAATTTGGTAAATAGAAAGTAATGAGATGACCCTTATCGCGAAAACGAGATTTTAGCTTATATTGTTACATGTCTGTTAAATATGAAGGTTGAACATGTCCCTCGATGTCCCTTGATGCGAAACATGATATGTGAACCTATTTGGCTTGAAATTCGCTAAAATGAAAGTATTGAAATGACCCTTGTCGCGAAAATGAAATGTTAGCCTATGTGGTTAGAAGTTTGATAAACAGTGAACATGTCCCTCGACTTGATGCGAAACATGATATGTGAACCTATTTGGTTTTATATTCGGAAAAATGAAAGTGTTGGAATGACTTTTTCGCGAAAATGAGATTTTAGCCTATATGGTTAGAAGTTTGATAAAGGTTGAACTT
Source organism: Medicago sativa (assembly GCF_051527215.1). Taxonomy (NCBI): domain Eukaryota; kingdom Viridiplantae; phylum Streptophyta; class Magnoliopsida; order Fabales; family Fabaceae; genus Medicago; species Medicago sativa. Next base: position 48,918,493 of record NC_140754.1, on the reverse strand, counting down.
GTCCCTCGTTCTCCCTTGATACGAAACATGATATGTGAACCTATTTGGTTTTGTATTCGACAAAATGAAATTATTTGAATGACCATTTTCCCAAAAATGAGATTTTAGCCTATATGGTTAAAAGTTTGATAAATATTAATGTTGAATTTGTCCCTCGATGTCCTTTATTGCGTACCATAATATTTGAACCAATTTTGTTTTAAATTTGGTAAATAGAAAGTAATGAGATGACCCTTATCGCGAAAACGAGATTTTAGCTTATATTGTTACATGTCTGTTAAATATGAAGGTTGAACATGTCCCTCGATGTCCCTTGATGCGAAACATGATATGTGAACCTATTTGGTTTGAAATTCGGTAAAATGAAAGTATTGAAATGACCCTTGTCGCGAAAATGAAATGTTAGCCTATGTGGTTAGAAGTTTGATAAACAGTGAACATGTCCCTCGATGTCCCTTGATGCGAAACATGATATGTGAACCTATTTGGTTTTATATTCGAAAAAATGAAAGTGTTGGAATGACTTTGTCGCGAAAATGAGATTTTAGCCTATATGGTTAGAAGTTTGATAAAGGTTGAACTTGTCCCTCGATCTCCCTTGATACGAAACATGATATGTGAACCTATTTGGTTTTGTATTCGGCAAAATGAAATTATTTGAATGACCATTTTCCCAACAATGAGATTTTAGCCTATATGGTTAAAAGTTTGATAAATATTAATGTTGAATTTGTCCCTCGATGTCCTTTATTGCGTACCATAATATTTGAACCAATTTCGTTTTAAAATTGGTAAATAGAAAGTAATGAGATGACCCTTATCGCGAAAACGAGATTTTAGCTTATATTGTTACATGTTTGTTAAATATGAAGGTTGAACATGTCCCTCGATGTCCCTTGATACGAAACATGATATGTGAACCTATTTGGTTTCATATTCGGAAAAATGAAAGTATTGGAATGACTTTGTCGCGAAAATGAGATTTTAGCCTATATGGTTAGAAGTTTGATAAAGGTTGAACTTGTCCCTCGATCTCCCTTGATACGAAACATGATATGTGAACCTATTTGGTTTTGTATTCGGCAAAATGAAATTATTTGAATGACCATTTTCCCAAAAATGAGATTTTAGCCTATATGGTTAAAAGTTTGATAAATATTAATGTTGAATTTGTCCCTCGATGTCCTTTATTGCGTACCATAATATTTGAACCAATTTCGTTTTAAATTTGGTAAATAGAAAGTAATGAGATGACCCTTATCGCGAAAACGAGATTTTAGCTTATATTGTTACATGTCTGTTAAATATGAAGGTTGAACATGTCCCTCGATGTCCCTTGATGCGAAACATGATATGTGAACCTATTTGGTTTCATATTCGGAAAAATGAAAGTATTGGAATGACTTTGTCGCAAAAATGAGATTTTAGCCTATTTTAGCCTATATGGTTAGAAGTTTGATAAAGGTTGAACTTGTCCCTCGATCTCCCTTGATACGAAACATGATATGTGAACCTATTTGGTTTGGTATTCGGCAAAATGAAATTATTTGAATGACCATTGTCCCAAAAATGAGATTTTAGCCTATATGGTTAAAAGTTTGATAAATATTAATATTGAATTTGTCCCTCGATGTTCTTTATTGCGTAACATAATATTTGAACCAATTTCGTTTTAAATTTGGTAAATAGAAAGTAATGAGATGACCCTTATCGCGAAAACGAGATTTTAGCTTATATTGTTACATGTCTGTTAAATATGAAGGTTGAACATGTCCCTCGATGTCCCTTGATACGAAACATGATATGTGAACCTATTTGGTTTCATATTCGGAAAAATGAAAGTATTGGAATGACTTTGTCGCGAAAATGAGATTTTAGCCTATATGGTTAGAAGTTTGATAAAGGTTGAACTTGTCCCTCGATCTCCCTTGATACGAAACATGATATGTGAACCTATTTGGTTTTGTATTCGACAAAATGAAATTATTTGAATGACCATTTTCCCAAAAATGAGATTTTAGCCTATATGGTTAAAAGTTTGATAAATATTAATGTTGAATTTGTCCCTCGATGTCCTTTATTGCGTGCCATAATATTTGAACGAATTTCGTTTTAAATTTGGTAAATAGAAAGTAATGAGATGACCCTTATCGCGAAAACGAGATTTTAGCTTATATTGTTACATGTCTGTTAAATATGAAGGTTGAACATGTCCCTCGATGTCCCTTGATGCGAAAAATGATATGTGAACCTATTTGGCTTGAAATTCGCTAAAATGAAAGTATTGAAATGACCCTTGTCGCGAAAATGAAATGTTAGCCTATGTGGTTAGAAGTTTGATAAACAGTGAACATGTCCCTCGACTTGATGCGAAACATGATATGTGAACCTATTTGGTTTTATATTCGGAAAAATGAAAGTGTTGGAATGACTTTTTCGCGAAAATGAGATTTTAGCCTATATGGTTAGAAGTTTGATAAAGGTTGAACTTGTCCCTCGTTCTCCCTTGATACGAAACATGATATGTGAACCTATTTGGTTTTGTATTCGACAAAATGAAATTATTTGAATGACCATTTTCCCAAAAATGAGATTTTAGCCTATATGGTTAAAAGTTTGATAAATATTAATGTTGAATTTGTCCCTCGATGTCCTTTATTGCGTACCATAATATTTGAACCAATTTTGTTTTAAATTTGGTAAATAGAAAGTAATGAGATGACCCTTATCGCGAAAACGAGATTTTAGCTTATATTGTTACATGTCTGTTAAATATGAAGGTTGAACATGTCCCTCGATGTCCCTTGATGCGAAACATGATATGTGAACCTATTTGGTTTGAAATTCGGTAAAATGAAAGTATTGAAATGACCCTTGTCGCGAAAATGAAATGTTAGCCTATGTGGTTAGAAGTTTGATAAACAGTGAACATGTCCCTCGATGTCCCTTGATGCGAAACATGATATGTGAACCTATTTGGTTTTATATTCGAAAAAATGAAAGTGTTGGAATGACTTTGTCGCGAAAATGAGATTTTAGCCTATATGGTTAGAAGTTTGATAAAGGTTGAACTTGTCCCTCGATCTCCCTTGATACGAAACATGATATGTGAACCTATTTGGTTTTGTATTCGGCAAAATGAAATTATTTGAATGACCATTTTCCCAAAAATGAGATTTTAGCCTATATGGTTAAAAGTTTGATAAATATTAATGTTGAATTTGTCCCTCGATGTCCTTTATTGCGTACCATAATATTTGAACCAATTTCGTTTTAAATTTGGTAAATAGAAAGTAATGAGATGACCCTTATCGCGAAAACGAGATTTTAGCTTATATTGTTACATGTCTGTTAAATATGAAGGTTGAACATGTCCCTCGATGTCCCTTGATGCGAAACATGATATGTGAACCTATTTGGTTTCATATTCGGAAAAATGAAAGTATTGGAATGACTTTGTCGCAAAAATGAGATTTTAGCCTATTTTAGCCTATATGGTTAGAAGTTTGATAAAGGTTGAACTTGTCCCTCGATCTCCCTTGATACGAAACATGATATGTGAACCTATTTGGTTTTGTATTCGGCAAAATGAAATTATTTGAATGACCATTGTCCCAAAAATGAGATTTTAGCCTATATGGTTAAAAGTTTGATAAATATTAATATTGAATTTGTCCCTCGATGTTCTTTATTGCGTAACATAATATTTGAACCAATTTCGTTTTAAATTTGGTAAATAGAAAGTAATGAGATGACCCTTATCGCGAAAACGAGATTTTAGCTTATATTGTTACATGTCTGTTAAATATGAAGGTTGAACATGTCCCTCGATGTCCCTTGATACGAAACATGATATGTGAACCTATTTGGTTTCATATTCGGAAAAATGAAAGTATTGGAATGACTTTGTCGCGAAAATGAGATTTTAGCCTATATGGTTAGAAGTTTGATAAAGGTTGAACTTGTCCCTCGATCTCCCTTGATACGAAACATGATATGTGAACCTATTTGGTTTTGTATTCGACAAAATGAAATTATTTGAATGACCATTTTCCCAAAAATGAGATTTTAGCCTATATGGTTAAAAGTTTGATAAATATTAATGTTGAATTTGTCCCTCGATGTCCTTTATTGCGTGCCATAATATTTGAACGAATTTCGTTTTAAATTTGGTAAATAGAAAGTAATGAGATGACCCTTATCGCGAAAACGAGATTTTAGCTTATATTGTTACATGTCTGTTAAATATGAAGGTTGAACATGTCCCTCGATGTCCCTTGATGCGAAAAATGATATGTGAACCTATTTGGCTTGAAATTCGCTAAAATGAAAGTATTGAAATGACCCTTGTCGCGAAAATGAAATGTTAGCCTATGTGGTTAGAAGTTTGATAAACAGTGAACATGTCCCTCGACTTGATGCGAAACATGATATGTGAACCTATTTGGTTTTATATTCGGAAAAATGAAAGTGTTGGAATGACTTTTTCGCGAAAATGAGATTTTAGCCTATATGGTTAGAAGTTTGATAAAGGTTGAACTTGTCCCTCGTTCTCCCTTGATACGAAACATGATATGTGAACCTATTTGGTTTTGTATTCGACAAAATGAAATTATTTGAATGACCATTTTCCCAAAAATGAGATTTTAGCCTATATGGTTAAAAGTTTGATAAATATTAATGTTGAATTTGTCCCTCGATGTCCTTTATTGCGTACCATAATATTTGAACCAATTTTGTTTTAAATTTGGTAAATAGAAAGTAATGAGATGACCCTTATCGCGAAAACGAGATTTTAGCTTATATTGTTACATGTCTGTTAAATATGAAGGTTGAACATGTCCCTCGATGTCCCTTGATGCGAAACATGATATGTGAACCTATTTGGTTTGAAATTCGGTAAAATGAAAGTATTGAAATGACCCTTGTCGCGAAAATGAAATGTTAGCCTATGTGGTTAGAAGTTTGATAAACAGTGAACATGTCCCTCGATGTCCCTTGATGCGAAACATGATATGTGAACCTATTTGGTTTTATATTCGAAAAAATGAAAGTGTTGGAATGACTTTGTCGCGAAAATGAGATTTTAGCCTATATGGTTAGAAGTTTGATAAAGGTTGAACTTGTCCCTCGATCTCCCTTGATACGAAACATGATATGTGAACCTATTTGGTTTTGTATTCGGCAAAATGAAATTATTTGAATGACCATTTTCCCAAAAATGAGATTTTAGCCTACATGGTTAAAAGTTTGATAAATATTAATGTTGAATTTGTCCCTCGATGTCCTTTATTGCGTACCATAATATTTGAACCAATTTCGTTTTAAATTTGGTAAATAGAAAGTAATGAGATGACCCTTATCGCGAAAACGAGATTTTAGCTTATATTGTTACATGTCTGTTAAATATGAAGGTTGAACATGTCCCTCGATGTCCCTTGATGCGAAACATGATATGTGAACCTATTTGGTTTCATATTCGGAAAAATGAAAGTATTGGAATGACTTTGTCGCAAAAATGAGATTTTAGCCTATTTTAGCCTATATGGTTAGAAGTTTGATAAAGGTTGAACTTGTCCCTCGATCTCCCTTGATACGAAACATGATATGTGAACCTATTTGGTTTTGTATTCGGCAAAATGAAATTATTTGAATGACCATTGTCCCAAAAATGAGATTTTAGCCTATATGGTTAAAAGTTTGATAAATATTAATATTGAATTTGTCCCTCGATGTTCTTTATTGCGTAACATAATATTTGAACCAATTTCGTTTTAAATTTGGTAAATAGAAAGTAATGAGATGACCCTTATCGCGAAAACGAGATTTTAGCTTATATTGTTACATGTTTGTTAAATATGAAGGTTGAACATGTCCCTCGATGTCCCTTGATACGAAACATGATATGTGAACCTATTTGGTTTCATATTCGGAAAAATGAAAGTATTGGAATGACTTTGTCGCGAAAATGAGATTTTAGCCTATATGGTTAGAAGTTTGATAAAGGTTGAACTTGTCCCTCGATCTCCCTTGATACGAAACATGATATGTGAACCTATTTGGTATTGTATTCGGCAAAATAAAATTATTTGAATGACCATTGTCCCAAAAATGAGATTTTAGCCTATATGGTTAAAAGTTTGATAAATATTAATATTGAATTTGTCCCTCGATGTTCTTTATTGCGTAACATAATATTTGAACCAATTTCGTTTTAAATTTGGTAAATAGAAAGTAATGAGATGACCCTTATCGCGAAAACGAGATTTTAGCTTATATTGTTACATGTCTGTTAAATATGAAGGTTGAACATGTCCCTCGATGTCCCTTGATACGAAACATGATATGTGAACCTATTTGGTTTCATATTCGGAAAAATGAAAGTATTGGAATGACTTTGTCGCGAAAATGAGATTTTAGCCTATATGGTTAGAAGTTTGATAAAGGTTGAACTTGTCCCTCGATCTCCCTTGATACGAAACATGATATGTGAACCTATTTGGTTTTGTATTCGGCAAAATGAAATTATTTGAATGACCATTTTCCCAAAAATGAGATTTTAGCCTATATGGTTAAAAGTTTGATAAATATTAATGTTGAATTTGTCCCTCGATGTCCTTTATTGCGTACCATAATATTTGAACCAATTTCGTTTTAAATTTGGTAAATAGAAAGTAATGAGATGACCCTTATCGCGAAAACGAGATTTTAGCTTATATTGTTACATGTCTGTTAAATATGAAGGTTGAACATGTCCCTCGATGTCCCTTGATGCGAAACATGATATGTGAACCTATTTGGTTTCATATTCGGAAAAATGAAAGTATTGGAATGACTTTGTCGCAAAAATGAGATTTTAGCCTATTTTAGCCTATATGGTTAGAAGTTTGATAAAGGTTGAACTTGTCCCTCGATCTCCCTTGATACGAAACATGATATGTGAACCTATTTGGTTTTGTATTCGTCAAAATGAAATTATTTGAATGACCATTGTCCCAAAAATGAGATTTTAGCCTATATGGTTAAAAGTTTGATAAATATTAATATTGAATTTGTCCCTCGATGTTCTTTATTGCGTAACATAATATTTGAACCAATTTCGTTTTAAATTTGGTAACTAGAAAGTAATGAGATGACCCTTATCGCGAAAACGAGATTTTAGCTTATATTGTTACATGTTTGTTAAATATGAAGGTTGAACATGTCCCTCGATGTCCCTTGATACGAAACATGATATGTGAACCTATTTGGTTTCATATTCGGAAAAATGAAAGTATTGGAATGACTTTGTCGCGAAAATGAGATTTTAGCCTATATGGTTAGAAGTTTGATAAAGGTTGAACTTGTCCCTCGATCTCCCTTGATACGAAACATGATATGTGAACCTATTTGGTATGGTATTCGGCAAAATAAAATTATTTGAATGACCATTGTCCCAAAAATGAGATTTTAGCCTATATGGTTAAAAGTTTGATAAATATTAATGTTGAATTTGTCCCTCGATGTCCTTTATTCCGTAACATAATATTTGAAACAATTTCGTTTTAAATTTGGTAAAGAGAAAGTAATGAGATGACCCTTATCGCGAAAACGAGATTTTAACTTATATTGTTACATGTCTGTTAAATATGAAGGTTGAACATGTCCCTCGATGTCCCTTGATGCGAAACATGATATGTGAACCTATTTGGTTTGAAATTCGGTTTAATGAAAGTATTGAAATGACCCCTGTCGCGAAAATGAAATGTTAGCCTATGTGGTTAGAAGTTTGATAAACAGTGAACTTGTCCCTCGATGTCCCTTGATGCGAAACATGATATGTGAACCTTTTTGGTTTTATATTCGGAAAAATGAAAGTGTTGGAATGACTTTGTCGCGAAAATGAGATTTTAACCTATATGGTTAGAAGTTTGATAAAGGTTGAACTTGTCCCTCGATCTCCCTTGATACGAAACATGATATGTGAACCTATTTGGTTTTGTATTCGACAAAATGAAATTATTTGAATGACCATTTTCCCAAAAATGAGATTTTAGCCTATATGGTTAAAAGTTTGATAAATATTAATGTTGAATTTGTCCCTCGATGTCCTTTATTGCGTGCCATAATATTTGAACGAATTTCGTTTTAAATTTGGTAAATAGAAAGTAATGAGATGACCCTTATCGCGAAAACGAGATTTTAGCTTATATTGTTACATGTCTGTTAAATATGAAGGTTGAACATGTCCCTCGATGTCCCTTGATGCGAAAAATGATATGTGAACCTATTTGGCTTGAAATTCGCTAAAATGAAAGTATTGAAATGACCCTTGTCGCGAAAATGAAATGTTAGCCTATGTGGTTAGAAGTTTGATAAACAGTGAACATGTCCCTCGACTTGATGCGAAACATGATATGTGAACCTATTTGGTTTTATATTCGGAAAAATGAAAGTGTTGGAATGACTTTTTCGCGAAAATGAGATTTTAGCCTATATGGTTAGAAGTTTGATAAAGGTTGAACTTGTCCCTCGTTCTCCCTTGATACGAAACATGATATGTGAACCTATTTGGTTTTGTATTCGACAAAATGAAATTATTTGAATGACCATTTTCCCAAAAATGAGATTTTAGCCTATATGGTTAAAAGTTTGATAAATATTAATGTTGAATTTGTCCCTCGATGTCCTTTATTGCGTACCATAATATTTGAACCAATTTTGTTTTAAATTTGGTAAATAGAAAGTAATGAGATGACCCTTATCGCGAAAACGAGATTTTAGCTTATATTGTTACATGTCTGTTAAATATGAAGGTTGAACATGTCCCTCGATGTCCCTTGATGCGAAACATGATATGTGAACCTATTTGGTTTGAAATTCGGTAAAATGAAAGTATTGAAATGACCCTTGTCGCGAAAATGAAATGTTAGCCTATGTGGTTAGAAGTTTGATAAACAGTGAACATGTCCCTCGATGTCCCTTGATGCGAAACATGATATGTGAACCTATTTGGTTTTATATTCGAAAAAATGAAAGTGTTGGAATGACTTTGTCGCGAAAATGAGATTTTAGCCTATATGGTTAGAAGTTTGATAAAGGTTGAACTTGTCCCTCGATCTCCCTTGATACGAAACATGATATGTGAACCTATTTGGTTTTGTATTCGGCAAAATGAAATTATTTGAATGACCATTTTCCCAAAAATGAGATTTTAGCCTATATGGTTAAAAGTTTGATAAATATTAATGTTGAATTTGTCCCTCGATGTCCTTTATTGCGTACCATAATATTTGAACCAATTTCGTTTTAAATTTGGTAAATAGAAAGTAATGAGATGACCCTTATCGCGAAAACGAGATTTTAGCTTATATTGTTACATGTTTGTTAAATATGAAGGTTGAACATGTCCCTCGATGTCCCTTGATACGAAACATGATATGTGAACCTATTTGGTTTCATATTCGGAAAAATGAAAGTATTGGAATGACTTTGTCGCGAAAATGAGATTTTAGCCTATATGGTTAGAAGTTTGATAAAGGTTGAACTTGTCCCTCGATCTCCCTTGATACGAAACATGATATGTGAACCTATTTGGTTTTGTATTCGGCAAAATGAAATTATTTGAATGACCATTTTCCCAAAAATGAGATTTTAGCCTATATGGTTAAAAGTTTGATAAATATTAATGTTGAATTTGTCCCTCGATGTCCTTTATTGCGTACCATAATATTTGAACCAATTTCGTTTTAAATTTGGTAAATAGAAAGTAATGAGATGACCCTTATCGCGAAAACGAGATTTTAGCTTATATTGTTACATGTCTGTTAAATATGAAGGTTGAACATGTCCCTCGATGTCCCTTGATGCGAAACATGATATGTGAACCTATTTGGTTTCATATTCGGAAAAATGAAAGTATTGGAATGACTTTGTCGCAAAAATGAGATTTTAGCCTATTTTAGCCTATATGGTTAGAAGTTTGATAAAGGTTGAACTTGTCCCTCGATCTCCCTTGATACGAAACATGATATGTGAACCTATTTGGTTTTGTATTCGGCAAAATGAAATTATTTGAATGACCATTGTCCCAAAAATGAGATTTTAGCCTATATGGTTAAAAGTTTGATAAATATTAATATTGAATTTGTCCCTCGATGTTCTTTATTGCGTAACATAATATTTGAACCAATTTCGTTTTAAATTTGGTAAATAGAAAGTAATGAGATGACCCTTATCGCGAAAACGAGATTTTAGCTTATATTGTTACATGTTTGTTAAATATGAAGGTTGAACATGTCCCTCGATGTCCCTTGATACGAAACATGATATGTGAACCTATTTGGTTTCATATTCGGAAAAATGAAAGTATTGGAATGACTTTGTCGCGAAAATGAGATTTTAGCCTATATGGTTAGAAGTTTGATAAAGGTTGAACTTGTCCCTCGATCTCCCTTGATACGAAACATGATATGTGAACCTATTTGGTATTGTATTCGGCAAAATAAAATTATTTGAATGACCATTGTCCCAAAAATGAGATTTTAGCCTATATGGTTAAAAGTTTGATAAATATTAATGTTGAATTTGTCCCTCGATGTCCTTTATTCCGTAACATAATATTTGAAACAATTTCGTTTTAAATTTGGTAAATAGAAAGTCATGAGATGACCCTTATCGCGAATACGAGATTTTAGCTTATATTGTTACATGTTTGTTAAATATGAAGGTTGAACATGTCCCTCGATGTCCCTTGATGCGAAACATGATATGTGAACCTATTTGGTTTGAAAGTCGGTAAAATGAAAGTATTGAAATGACCCTTGTCGCGAAAATGAAATGTTAGCCTATGTGGTTAGAAGTTTGATAAACAGTGAACATGTCCCTCGATGTCTCTTGATGCGAAACATGATATGTGAACCTATTTGGTTTTATATTCGGAAAAATGAAAGTGTTGGAATGACTTTGTCGCGAAAATGAGATTTTAGCCTATATGGTTAGAAGTTTGATAAAGGTTGAACTTGTCCCTCGATCTCCCTTGATACGAAACATGATATGTGAACCTATTTGGTTTTGTATTCGGCAAAATGAAATTATTTGAATGACCATTTTCCCAAAAATGAGATTTTAGCCTATATGGTTAAAAGTTTGATAAATATTAATGTTGAATTTGTCCCTCGATGTCCTTTATTGCGTACCATAATATTTGAACCAATTTCGTTTTAAATTTGGTAAATAGAAAGTAATGAGATGACCCTTATCGCGAAAACGAGATTTTAGCTTATATTGTTACATGTTTGTTAAATATGAAGGTTGAACATGTCCCTCGATGTCCCTTGATACGAAACATGATATGTGAACCTATTTGGTTTCATATTCGGAAAAATGAAAGTATTGGAATGACTTTGTCGCGAAAATGAGATTTTAGCCTATATGGTTAGAAGTTTGATAAAGGTTGAACTTGTCCCTCGATCTCCCTTGATACGAAACATGATATGTGAACCTATTTGGTTTTGTATTCGGCAAAATGAAATTATTTGAATGACCATTTTCCCAAAAATGAGATTTTAGCCTATATGGTTAAAAGTTTGATAAATATTAATGTTGAATTTGTCCCTCGATGTCCTTTATTGCGTACCATAATATTTGAACCAATTTCGTTTTAAATTTGGTAAATAGAAAGTAATGAGATGACCCTTATCGCGAAAACGAGATTTTAGCTTATATTGTTACATGTCTGTTAAATATGAAGGTTGAACATGTCCCTCGATGTCCCTTGATGCGAAACATGATATGTGAACCTATTTGGTTTCATATTCGGAAAAATGAAAGTATTGGAATGACTTTGTCGCAAAAATGAGATTTTAGCCTATTTTAGCCTATATGGTTAGAAGTTTGATAAAGGTTGAACTTGTCCCTCGATCTCCCTTGATACGAAACATGATATGTGAACCTATTTGGTTTTGTATTCGGCAAAATGAAATTATTTGAATGACCATTGTCCCAAAAATGAGATTTTAGCCTATATGGTTAAAAGTTTGATAAATATTAATATTGAATTTGTCCCTCGATATTCTTTATTGCGTAACATAATATTTGAACCAATTTCGTTTTAAATTTGGTAAATAGAAAGTAATGAGATGACCCTTATCGCGAAAACGAGATTTTAGCTTATATTGTTACATGTTTGTTAAATATGAAGGTTGAACATGTCCCTCGATGTCCCTTGATACGAAACATGATATGTGAACCTATTTGGTTTCATATTCGGAAAAATGAAAGTATTGGAATGACTTTGTCGCGAAAATGAGATTTTAGCCTATATGGTTAGAAGTTTGATAAAGGTTGAACTTGTCCCTCGATCTCCCTTGATACGAAACATGATATGTGAACCTATTTGGTATTGTATTCGGCAAAATAAAATTATTTGAATGACCATTGTCCCAAAAATGAGATTTTAGCCTATATGGTTAAAAGTTTGATAAATATTAATGTTGAATTTGTCCCTCGATGTCCTTTATTCCGTAACATAATATTTGAAACAATTTCGTTTTAAATTTGGTAAATAGAAAGTCATGAGATGACCCTTATCGCGAATACGAGATTTTAGCTTATATTGTTACATGTTTGTTAAATATGAAGGTTGAACATGTCCCTCGATGTCCCTTGATGCGAAACATGATATGTGAACCTATTTGGTTTGAAAGTCGGTAAAATGAAAGTATTGAAATGACCCTTGTCGCGAAAATGAAATGTTAGCCTATGTGGTTAGAAGTTTGATAAACAGTGAACATGTCCCTCGATGTCTCTTGATGCGAAACATGATATGTGAACCTATTTGGTTTTATATTCGGAAAAATGAAAGTGTTGGAATGACTTTGTCGCGAAAATGAGATTTTAGCCTATATGGTTAGAAGTTTGATAAAGGTTGAACTTGTCCCTCGATCTCCCTTGATACGAAACATGATATGTGAACCTATTTGGTTTTGTATTAGGCAAAATAAAATTATTTGAATGACCATTGTCCCAAAAATGAGATTTTAGCCTATATGGTTAAAAGTTTGATAAATATTAATGTTGAATTTGTCCCTCGATGTCCTTTATTGCGTGCCATAATATTTGAACGAATTTCGTTTTAAATTTGGTAAATAGAAAGTAATGAGATGACCCTTATCGCGAAAACGAGATTTTAGCTTATATTGTTACATGTCTGTTAAATATGAAGGTTGAACATGTCCCTCGATGTCCCTTGATGCGAAAAATGATATGTGAACCTATTTGGCTTGAAATTCGCTAAAATGAAAGTATTGAAATGACCCTTGTCGCGAAAATGAAATGTTAGCCTATGTGGTTAGAAGTTTGATAAACAGTGAACATGTCCCTCGACTTGATGCGAAACATGATATGTGAACCTATTTGGTTTTATATTCGGAAAAATGAAAGTGTTGGAATGACTTTTTCGCGAAAATGAGATTTTAGCCTATATGGTTAGAAGTTTGATAAAGGTTGAACTTGTCCCTCGTTCTCCCTTGATACGAAACATGATATGTGAACCTATTTGGTTTTGTATTCGACAAAATGAAATTATTTGAATGACCATTTTCCCAAAAATGAGATTTTAGCCTATATGGTTAAAAGTTTGATAAATATTAATGTTGAATTTGTCCCTCGATGTCCTTTATTGCGTACCATAATATTTGAACCAATTTTGTTTTAAATTTGGTAAATAGAAAGTAATGAGATGACCCTTATCGCGAAAACGAGATTTTAGCTTATATTGTTACATGTCTGTTAAATATGAAGGTTGAACATGTCCCTCGATGTCCCTTGATGCGAAACATGATATGTGAACCTATTTGGTTTGAAATTCGGTAAAATGAAAGTATTGAAATGACCCTTGTCGCGAAAATGAAATGTTAGCCTATGTGGTTAGAAGTTTGATAAACAGTGAACATGTCCCTCGATGTCCCTTGATGCGAAACATGATATGTGAACCTATTTGGTTTTATATTCGAAAAAATGAAAGTGTTGGAATGACTTTGTCGCGAAAATGAGATTTAGCCTATATGGTTAGAAGTTTGATAAAGGTTGAACTTGTCCCTCGATCTCCCTTGATACGAAACATGATATGTGAACCTATTTGGTTTTGTATTCGGCAAAATGAAATTATTTGAATGACCATTTTCCCAAAAATGAGATTTTAGCCTATATGGTTAAAAGTTTGATAAATATTAATGTTGAATTTGTCCCTCGATGTCCTTTATTGCGTACCATAATATTTGAACCAATTTCGTTTTAAATTTGGTAAATAGAAAGTAATGAGATGACCCTTATCGCGAAAACGAGATTTTAGCTTATATTGTTACATGTCTGTTAAATATGAAGGTTGAACATGTCCCTCGATGTCCCTTGATGCGAAACATGATATGTGAACCTATTTGGTTTCATATTCGGAAAAATGAAAGAATTGGAATGACTTTGTCGCAAAAATGAGATTTTAGCCTATTTTAGCCTATATGGTTAGAAGTTTGATAAAGGTTGAACTTGTCCCTCGATCTCCCTTGATACGAAACATGATATGTGAACCTATTTGGTTTTGTATTCGGCAAAATGAAATTATTTGAATGACCATTGTCCCAAAAATGAGATTTTAGCCTATATGGTTAAAAGTTTGATAAATATTAATATTGAATTTGTCCCTCGATGTTCTTTATTGCGTAACATAATATTTGAACCAATTTCGTTTTAAATTTGGTAAATAGAAAGTAATGAGATGACCCTTATCGCGAAAACGAGATTTTAGCTTATATTGTTACATGTTTGTTAAATATGAAGGTTGAACATGTCCCTCGATGTCCCTTGATACGAAACATGATATGTGAACCTATTTGGTTTCATATTCGGAAAAATGAAAGTATTGGAATGACTTTGTCGCGAAAATGAGATTTTAGCCTATATGGTTAGAAGTTTGATAAAGGTTGAACTTGTCCCTCGATCTCCCTTGATACGAAACATGATATGTGAACCTATTTGGTATTGTATTCGGCAAAATAAAATTATTTGAATGACCATTGTCCCAAAAATGAGATTTTAGCCTATATGGTTAAAAGTTTGATAAATATTAATGTTGAATTTGTCCCTCGATGTCCTTTATTCCGTAACATAATATTTGAAACAATTTCGTTTTAAATTTGGTAAATAGAAAGTCATGAGATGACCCTTATCGCGAATACGAGATTTTAGCTTATATTGTTACATGTTTGTTAAATATGAAGGTTGAACATGTCCCTCGATGTCCCTTGATGCGAAACATGATATGTGAACCTATTTGGTTTGAAAGTCGGTAAAATGAAAGTATTGAAATGACCCTTGTCGCGAAAATGAAATGTTAGCCTATGTGGTTAGAAGTTTGATAAACAGTGAACATGTCCCTCGATGTCTCTTGATGCGAAACATGATATGTGAACCTATTTGGTTTTATATTCGGAAAAATGAAAGTGTTGGAATGACTTTGTCGCGAAAATGAGATTTTAGCCTATATGGTTAGAAGTTTGATAAAGGTTGAACTTGTCCCTCGATCTCCCTTGATACGAAACATGATATGTGAACCTATTTGGTTTTGTATTAGGCAAAATAAAATTATTTGAATGACCATTGTCCCAAAAATGAGATTTTAGCCTATATGGTTAAAAGTTTGATAAATATTAATGTTGAATTTGTCCCTCGATGTCCTTTATTGCGTGCCATAATATTTGAACGAATTTCGTTTTAAATTTGGTAAATAGAAAGTAATGAGATGACCCTTATCGCGAAAACGAGATTTTAGCTTATATTGTTACATGTCTGTTAAATATGAAGGTTGAACATGTCCCTCGATGTCCCTTGATGCGAAAAATGATATGTGAACCTATTTGGCTTGAAATTCGCTAAAATGAAAGTATTGAAATGACCCTTGTCGCGAAAATGAAATGTTAGCCTATGTGGTTAGAAGTTTGATAAACAGTGAACATGTCCCTCGACTTGATGCGAAACATGATATGTGAACCTATTTGGTTTTATATTCGGAAAAATGAAAGTGTTGGAATGACTTTTTCGCGAAAATGAGATTTTAGCCTATATGGTTAGAAGTTTGATAAAGGTTGAACTTGTCCCTCGTTCTCCCTTGATACGAAACATGATAAGTGAACCTATTTGGTTTTGTATTCGACAAAATGAAATTATTTGAATGACCATTTTCCCAAAAATGAGATTTTAGCCTATATGGTTAAAAGTTTGATAAATATTAATGTTGAATTTGTCCCTCGATGTCCTTTATTGCGTACCATAATATTTGAACCAATTTTGTTTTAAATTTGGTAAATAGAAAGTAATGAGATGACCCTTATCGCGAAAACGAGATTTTAGCTTATATTGTTACATGTCTGTTAAATATGAAGGTTGAACATGTCCCTCGATGTCCCTTGATGCGAAACATGATATGTGAACCTATTTGGTTTGAAATTCGGTAAAATGAAAGTATTGAAATGACCCTTGTCGCGAAAATGAAATGTTAGCCTATGTGGTTAGAAGTTTGATAAACAGTGAACATGTCCCTCGATGTCCCTTGATGCGAAACATGATATGTGAACCTATTTGGTTTTATATTCGAAAAAATGAAAGTGTTGGAATGACTTTGTCGCGAAAATGAGATTTAGCCTATATGGTTAGAAGTTTGATAAAGGTTGAACTTGTCCCTCGATCTCCCTTGATACGAAACATGATATGTGAACCTATTTGGTTTTGTATTCGGCAAAATGAAATTATTTGAATGACCATTTTCCCAAAAATGAGATTTTAGCCTATATGGTTAAAAGTTTGATAAATATTAATGTTGAATTTGTCCCTCGATGTCCTTTATTGCGTACCATAATATTTGAACCAATTTCGTTTTAAATTTGGTAAATAGAAAGTAATGAGATGACCCTTATCGCGAAAACGAGATTTTAGCTTATATTGTTACATGTCTGTTAAATATGAAGGTTGAACATGTCCCTCGATGTCCCTTGATGCGAAACATGATATGTGAACCTATTTGGTTTCATATTCGGAAAAATGAAAGAATTGGAATGACTTTGTCGCAAAAATGAGATTTTAGCCTATTTTAGCCTATATGGTTAGAAGTTTGATAAAGGTTGAACTTGTCCCTCGATCTCCCTTGATACGAAACATGATATGTGAACCTATTTGGTTTTGTATTCGGCAAAATGAAATTATTTGAATGACCATTGTCCCAAAAATGAGATTTTAGCCTATATGGTTAAAAGTTTGATAAATATTAATATTGAATTTGTCCCTCGATGTTCTTTATTGCGTAACATAATATTTGAACCAATTTCGTTTTAAATTTGGTAAATAGAAAGTAATGAGATGACCCTTATCGCGAAAACGAGATTTTAGCTTATATTGTTACATGTTTGTTAAATATGAAGGTTGAACATGTCCCTCGATGTCCCTTGATACGAAACATGATATGTGAACCTATTTGGTTTCATATTCGGAAAAATGAAAGTATTGGAATGACTTTGTCGCGAAAATGAGATTTTAGCCTATATGGTTAGAAGTTTGATAAAGGTTGAACTTGTCCCTCGATCTCCCTTGATACGAAACATGATATGTGAACCTATTTGGTATTGTATTCGGCAAAATAAAATTATTTGAATGACCATTGTCCCAAAAATGAGATTTTAGCCTATATGGTTAAAAGTTTGATAAATATTAATGTTGAATTTGTCCCTCGATGTCCTTTATTCCGTAACATAATATTTGAAACAATTTCGTTTTAAATTTGGTAAATAGAAAGTCATGAGATGACCCTTATCGCGAATACGAGATTTTAGCTTATATTGTTACATGTTTGTTAAATATGAAGGTTGAACATGTCCCTCGATGTCCCTTGATGCGAAACATGATATGTGAACCTATTTGGTTTGAAAGTCGGTAAAATGAAAGTATTGAAATGACCCTTGTCGCGAAAATGAAATGTTAGCCTATGTGGTTAGAAGTTTGATAAACAGTGAACATGTCCCTCGATGTCTCTTGATGCGAAACATGATATGTGAACCTATTTGGTTTTATATTCGGAAAAATGAAAGTGTTGGAATGACTTTGTCGCGAAAATGAGATTTTAGCCTATATGGTTAGAAGTTTGATAAAGGTTGAACTTGTCCCTCGATCTCCCTTGATACGAAACATGATATGTGAACCTATTTGGTTTTGTATTAGGCAAAATAAAATTATTTGAATGACCATTGTCCCAAAAATGAGATTTTAGCCTATATGGTTAAAAGTTTGATAAATATTAATGTTGAATTTGTCCCTCGATGTCCTTTATTGCGTGCCATAATATTTGAACGAATTTCGTTTTAAATTTGGTAAATAGAAAGTAATGAGATGACCCTTATCGCGAAAACGAGATTTTAGCTTATATTGTTACATGTCTGTTAAATATGAAGGTTGAACATGTCCCTCGATGTCCCTTGATGCGAAAAATGATATGTGAACCTATTTGGCTTGAAATTCGCTAAAATGAAAGTATTGAAATGACCCTTGTCGCGAAAATGAAATGTTAGCCTATGTGGTTAGAAGTTTGATAAACAGTGAACATGTCCCTCGACTTGATGCGAAACATGATATGTGAACCTATTTGGTTTTATATTCGGAAAAATGAAAGTGTTGGAATGACTTTTTCGCGAAAATGAGATTTTAGCCTATATGGTTAGAAGTTTGATAAAGGTTGAACTTGTCCCTCGTTCTCCCTTGATACGAAACATGATAAGTGAACCTATTTGGTTTTGTATTCGACAAAATGAAATTATTTGAATGACCATTTTCCCAAAAATGAGATTTTAGCCTATATGGTTAAAAGTTTGATAAATATTAATGTTGAATTTGTCCCTCGATGTCCTTTATTGCGTACCATAATATTTGAACCAATTTTGTTTTAAATTTGGTAAATAGAAAGTAATGAGATGACCCTTATCGCGAAAACGAGATTTTAGCTTATATTGTTACATGTCTGTTAAATATGAAGGTTGAACATGTCCCTCGATGTCCCTAGATGAGAAACATGATATGTGAACCTATTTGGTTTGAAATTCGGTAAAATGAAAGTATTGAAATGACCCTTGTCGCGAAAATGAAATGTTAGCCTATGTGGTTAGAAGTTTGATAAACAGTGAACATGTC
Source organism: Medicago sativa (assembly GCF_051527215.1). Lineage (NCBI taxonomy): Eukaryota > Viridiplantae > Streptophyta > Magnoliopsida > Fabales > Fabaceae > Medicago > Medicago sativa. The sequence goes on along the minus strand of NC_140754.1, from coordinate 48,899,290 downwards.
CCTCGATGTCCCTTGATGCGAAACATGATATGTGAACCTATTTGGTTTTATATTCGAAAAAATGAAAGTGTTGGAATGACTTTGTCGCGAAAATGAGATTTTAGCCTATATGGTTAGAAGTTTGATAAAGGTTGAACTTGTCCCTCGATCTCCCTTGATACGAAACATGATATGTGAACCTATTTGGTTTTGTATTCGGCAAAATGAAATTATTTGAATGACCATTTTCCCAAAAATGAGATTTTAGCCTATATGGTTAAAAGTTTGATAAATATTAATGTTGAATTTGTCCCTCGATGTCCTTTATTGCGTACCATAATATTTGAACCAATTTCGTTTTAAATTTGGTAAATAGAAAGTAATGAGATGACCCTTATCGCGAAAACGAGATTTTAGCTTATATTGTTACATGTCTGTTAAATATGAAGGTTGAACATGTCCCTCGATGTCCCTTGATGCGAAACATGATATGTGAACCTATTTGGTTTCATATTCGGAAAAATGAAAGAATTGGAATGACTTTGTCGCAAAAATGAGATTTTAGCCTATTTTAGCCTATATGGTTAGAAGTTTGATAAAGGTTGAACTTGTCCCTCGATCTCCCTTGATACGAAACATGATATGTGAACCTATTTGGTTTTGTATTCGGCAAAATGAAATTATTTGAATGACCATTGTCCCAAAAATGAGATTTTAGCCTATATGGTTAAAAGTTTGATAAATATTAATATTGAATTTGTCCCTCGATGTTCTTTATTGCGTAACATAATATTTGAACCAATTTCGTTTTAAATTTGGTAAATAGAAAGTAATGAGATGACCCTTATCGCGAAAACGAGATTTTAGCTTATATTGTTACATGTTTGTTAAATATGAAGGTTGAACATGTCCCTCGATGTCCCTTGATACGAAACATGATATGTGAACCTATTTGGTTTCATATTCGGAAAAATGAAAGTATTGGAATGACTTTGTCGCGAAAATGAGATTTTAGCCTATATGGTTAGAAGTTTGATAAAGGTTGAACTTGTCCCTCGATCTCCCTTGATACGAAACATGATATGTGAACCTATTTGGTATTGTATTCGGCAAAATAAAATTATTTGAATGACCATTGTCCCAAAAATGAGATTTTAGCCTATATGGTTAAAAGTTTGATAAATATTAATGTTGAATTTGTCCCTCGATGTCCTTTATTCCGTAACATAATATTTGAAACAATTTCGTTTTAAATTTGGTAAATAGAAAGTCATGAGATGACCCTTATCGCGAATACGAGATTTTAGCTTATATTGTTACATGTTTGTTAAATATGAAGGTTGAACATGTCCCTCGATGTCCCTTGATGCGAAACATGATATGTGAACCTATTTGGTTTGAAAGTCGGTAAAATGAAAGTATTGAAATGACCCTTGTCGCGAAAATGAAATGTTAGCCTATGTGGTTAGAAGTTTGATAAACAGTGAACATGTCCCTCGATGTCTCTTGATGCGAAACATGATATGTGAACCTATTTGGTTTTATATTCGGAAAAATGAAAGTGTTGGAATGACTTTGTCGCGAAAATGAGATTTTAGCCTATATGGTTAGAAGTTTGATAAAGGTTGAACTTGTCCCTCGATCTCCCTTGATACGAAACATGATATGTGAACCTATTTGGTTTTGTATTAGGCAAAATAAAATTATTTGAATGACCATTGTCCCAAAAATGAGATTTTAGCCTATATGGTTAAAAGTTTGATAAATATTAATGTTGAATTTGTCCCTCGATGTCCTTTATTGCGTGCCATAATATTTGAACGAATTTCGTTTTAAATTTGGTAAATAGAAAGTAATGAGATGACCCTTATCGCGAAAACGAGATTTTAGCTTATATTGTTACATGTCTGTTAAATATGAAGGTTGAACATGTCCCTCGATGTCCCTTGATGCGAAAAATGATATGTGAACCTATTTGGCTTGAAATTCGCTAAAATGAAAGTATTGAAATGACCCTTGTCGCGAAAATGAAATGTTAGCCTATGTGGTTAGAAGTTTGATAAACAGTGAACATGTCCCTCGACTTGATGCGAAACATGATATGTGAACCTATTTGGTTTTATATTCGGAAAAATGAAAGTGTTGGAATGACTTTTTCGCGAAAATGAGATTTTAGCCTATATGGTTAGAAGTTTGATAAAGGTTGAACTTGTCCCTCGTTCTCCCTTGATACGAAACATGATAAGTGAACCTATTTGGTTTTGTATTCGACAAAATGAAATTATTTGAATGACCATTTTCCCAAAAATGAGATTTTAGCCTATATGGTTAAAAGTTTGATAAATATTAATGTTGAATTTGTCCCTCGATGTCCTTTATTGCGTACCATAATATTTGAACCAATTTTGTTTTAAATTTGGTAAATAGAAAGTAATGAGATGACCCTTATCGCGAAAACGAGATTTTAGCTTATATTGTTACATGTCTGTTAAATATGAAGGTTGAACATGTCCCTCGATGTCCCTAGATGAGAAACATGATATGTGAACCTATTTGGTTTGAAATTCGGTAAAATGAAAGTATTGAAATGACCCTTGTCGCGAAAATGAAATGTTAGCCTATGTGGTTAGAAGTTTGATAAACAGTGAACATGTCCCTCGATGTCCCTTGATGCGAAACATGATATGTGAACCTATTTGGTTTTATATTCGAAAAAATGAAAGTGTTGGAATGACTTTGTCGCGAAAATGAGATTTTAGCCTATATGGTTAGAAGTTTGATAAAGGTTGAACTTGTCCCTCGATCTCCCTTGATACGAAACATGATATGTGAACCTATTTGGTTTTGTATTCGGCAAAATGAAATTATTTGAATGACCATTTTCCCAAAAATGAGATTTTAGCCTATATGGTTAAAAGTTTGATAAATATTAATGTTGAATTTGTCCCTCGATGTCCTTTATTGCGTACCATAATATTTGAACCAATTTCGTTTTAAATTTGGTAAATAGAAAGTAATGAGATGATCCTTATCGCGAAAACGAGATTTTAGCTTATATTGTTACATGTCTGTTAAATATGAAGGTTGAACATGTCCCTCGATGTCCCTTGATGCGAAACATGATATGTGAACCTATTTGGTTTCATATTCGGAAAAATGAAAGTATTGGAATGACTTTGTCGCAAAAATGAGATTTTAGCCTATTTTAGCCTATATGGTTAGAAGTTTGATAAAGGTTGAACTTGTCCCTCGATCTCCCTTGATACGAAACATGATATGTGAACCTATTTGGTTTTGTATTCGGCAAAATGAAATTATTTGAATGACCATTGTCCCAAAAATGAGATTTTAGCCTATATGGTTAAAAGTTTGATAAATATTAATATTGAATTTGTCCCTCGATGTTCTTTATTGCGTAACATAATATTTGAACCAATTTCGTTTTAAATTTGGTAAATAGAAAGTAATGAGATGACCCTTATCGCGAAAACGAGATTTTAGCTTATATTGTTACATGTTTGTTAAATATGAAGGTTGAACATGTCCCTCGATGTCCCTTGATACGAAACATGATATGTGAACCTATTTGGTTTCATATTCGGAAAAATGAAAGTATTGGAATGACTTTGTCGCGAAAATGAGATTTTAGCCTATATGGTTAGAAGTTTGATAAAGGTTGAACTTGTCCCTCGATCTCCCTTGATACGAAACATGATATGTGAACCTATTTGGTATTGTATTCGGCAAAATAAAATTATTTGAATGACCATTGTCCCAAAAATGAGATTTTAGCCTATATGGTTAAAAGTTTGATAAATATTAATGTTGAATTTGTCCCTCGATGTCCTTTATTCCGTAACATAATATTTGAAACAATTTCGTTTTAAATTTGGTAAATAGAAAGTCATGAGATGACCCTTATCGCGAATACGAGATTTTAGCTTATATTGTTACATGTTTGTTAAATATGAAGGTTGAACATGTCCCTCGATGTCCCTTGATGCGAAACATGATATGTGAACCTATTTGGTTTGAAAGTCGGTAAAATGAAAGTATTGAAATGACCCTTGTCGCGAAAATGAAATGTTAGCCTATGTGGTTAGAAGTTTGATAAACAGTGAACATGTCCCTCGATGTCTCTTGATGCGAAACATGATATGTGAACCTATTTGGTTTTATATTCGGAAAAATGAAAGTGTTGGAATGACTTTGTCGCGAAAATGAGATTTTAGCCTATATGGTTAGAAGTTTGATAAAGGTTGAACTTGTCCCTCGATCTCCCTTGATACGAAACATGATATGTGAACCTATTTGGTTTTGTATTAGGCAAAATAAAATTATTTGAATGACCATTGTCCCAAAAATGAGATTTTAGCCTATATGGTTAAAAGTTTGATAAATATTAATGTTGAATTTGTCCCTCGATGTCCTTTATTGCGTGCCATAATATTTGAACGAATTTCGTTTTAAATTTGGTAAATAGAAAGTAATGAGATGACCCTTATCGCGAAAACGAGATTTTAGCTTATATTGTTACATGTCTGTTAAATATGAAGGTTGAACATGTCCCTCGATGTCCCTTGATGCGAAAAATGATATGTGAACCTATTTGGCTTGAAATTCGCTAAAATGAAAGTATTGAAATGACCCTTGTCGCGAAAATGAAATGTTAGCCTATGTGGTTAGAAGTTTGATAAACAGTGAACATGTCCCTCGACTTGATGCGAAACATGATATGTGAACCTATTTGGTTTTATATTCGGAAAAATGAAAGTGTTGGAATGACTTTTTCGCGAAAATGAGATTTTAGCCTATATGGTTAGAAGTTTGATAAAGGTTGAACTTGTCCCTCGTTCTCCCTTGATACGAAACATGATATGTGAACCTATTTGGTTTTGTATTCGACAAAATGAAATTATTTGAATGACCATTTTCCCAAAAATGAGATTTTAGCCTATATGGTTAAAAGTTTGATAAATATTAATGTTGAATTTGTCCCTCGATGTCCTTTATTGCGTACCATAATATTTGAACTAATTTTGTTTTAAATTTGGTAAATAGAAAGTAATGAGATGACCCTTATCGCGAAAACGAGATTTTAGCTTATATTGTTACATGTCTGTTAAATATGAAGGTTGAACATGTCCCTCGATGTCCCTTGATGCGAAACATGATATGTGAACCTATTTGGTTTGAAATTCGGTAAAATGAAAGTATTGAAATGACCCTTGTCGCGAAAATGAAATGTTAGCCTATGTGGTTAGAAGTTTGATAAACAGTGAACATGTCCCTCGATGTCCCTTGATGCGAAACATGATATGTGAACCTATTTGGTTTTATATTCGAAAAAATGAAAGTGTTGGAATGACTTTGTCGCGAAAATGAGATTTTAGCCTATATGGTTAGAAGTTTGATAAAGGTTGAACTTGTCCCTCGATCTCCCTTGATACGAAACATGATATGTGAACCTATTTGGTTTTGTATTCGGCAAAATGAAATTATTTGAATGACCATTTTCCCAAAAATGAGATTTTAGCCTATATGGTTAAAAGTTTGATAAATATTAATGTTGAATTTGTCCCTCGATGTCCTTTATTGCGTACCATAATATTTGAACCAATTTCGTTTTAAATTTGGTAAATAGAAAGTAATGAGATGATCCTTATCGCGAAAACGAGATTTTAGCTTATATTGTTACATGTCTGTTAAATATGAAGGTTGAACATGTCCCTCGATGTCCCTTGATGCGAAACATGATATGTGAACCTATTTGGTTTCATATTCGGAAAAATGAAAGTATTGGAATGACTTTGTCGCAAAAATGAGATTTTAGCCTATTTTAGCCTATATGGTTAGAAGTTTGATAAAGGTTGAACTTGTCCCTCGATCTCCCTTGATACGAAACATGATATGTGAACCTATTTGGTTTTGTATTCGGCAAAATGAAATTATTTGAATGACCATTGTCCCAAAAATGAGATTTTAGCCTATATGGTTAAAAGTTTGATAAATATTAATATTGAATTTGTCCCTCGATGTTCTTTATTGCGTAACATAATATTTGAACCAATTTCGTTTTAAATTTGGTAAATAGAAAGTAATGAGATGACCCTTATCGCGAAAACGAGATTTTAGCTTATATTGTTACATGTTTGTTAAATATGAAGGTTGAACATGTCCCTCGATGTCCCTTGATACGAAACATGATATGTGAACCTATTTGGTTTCATATTCGGAAAAATGAAAGTATTGGAATGACTTTGTCGCGAAAATGAGATTTTAGCCTATATGGTTAGAAGTTTGATAAAGGTTGAACTTGTCCCTCGATCTCCCTTGATACGAAACATGATATGTGAACCTATTTGGTATTGTATTCGGCAAAATAAAATTATTTGAATGACCATTGTCCCAAAAATGAGATTTTAGCCTATATGGTTAAAAGTTTGATAAATATTAATGTTGAATTTGTCCCTCGATGTCCTTTATTCCGTAACATAATATTTGAAACAATTTCGTTTTAAATTTGGTAAATAGAAAGTCATGAGATGACCCTTATCGCGAATACGAGATTTTAGCTTATATTGTTACATGTTTGTTAAATATGAAGGTTGAACATGTCCCTCGATGTCCCTTGATGCGAAACATGATATGTGAACCTATTTGGTTTGAAAGTCGGTAAAATGAAAGTATTGAAATGACCCTTGTCGCGAAAATGAAATGTTAGCCTATGTGGTTAGAAGTTTGATAAACAGTGAACATGTCCCTCGATGTCTCTTGATGCGAAACATGATATGTGAACCTATTTGGTTTTATATTCGGAAAAATGAAAGTGTTGGAATGACTTTGTCGCGAAAATGAGATTTTAGCCTATATGGTTAGAAGTTTGATAAAGGTTGAACTTGTCCCTCGATCTCCCTTGATACGAAACATGATATGTGAACCTATTTGGTTTTGTATTAGGCAAAATAAAATTATTTGAATGACCATTGTCCCAAAAATGAGATTTTAGCCTATATGGTTAAAAGTTTGATAAATATTAATGTTGAATTTGTCCCTCGATGTCCTTTATTGCGTGCCATAATATTTGAACGAATTTCGTTTTAAATTTGGTAAATAGAAAGTAATGAGATGACCCTTATCGCGAAAACGAGATTTTAGCTTATATTGTTACATGTCTGTTAAATATGAAGGTTGAACATGTCCCTCGATGTCCCTTGATGCGAAAAATGATATGTGAACCTATTTGGCTTGAAATTCGCTAAAATGAAAGTATTGAAATGACCCTTGTCGCGAAAATGAAATGTTAGCCTATGTGGTTAGAAGTTTGATAAACAGTGAACATGTCCCTCGACTTGATGCGAAACATGATATGTGAACCTATTTGGTTTTATATTCGGAAAAATGAAAGTGTTGGAATGACTTTTTCGCGAAAATGAGATTTTAGCCTATATGGTTAGAAGTTTGATAAAGGTTGAACTTGTCCCTCGTTCTCCCTTGTTACGAAACATGATATGTGAACCTATTTGGTTTTGTATTTGACAAAATGAAATTATTTGAATGACCATTTTCCCAAAAATGAGATTTTAGCCTATATGGTTAAAAGTTTGATAAATATTAATGTTGAATTTGTCCCTCGATGTCCTTTATTGCGTACCATAATATTTGAACCAATTTTGTTTTAAATTTGGTAAATAGAAAGTAATGAGATGACCCTTATCGCGAAAACGAGATTTTAGCTTATATTGTTACATGTCTGTTAAATATGAAGGTTGAACATGTCCCTCGATGTCCCTTGATGCGAAACATGATATGTGAACCTATTTGGCTTGAAATTCGCTAAAATGAAAGTATTGAAATGACTTTTGTCGCGAAAATAAAATGTTAGCCTATGTGGTTAGAAGTTTGATAAACAGTGAACTTGTCCCTCGATGTCCCTTGATGCGAAACATGATATGTGAACCTATTTGGTTTCATATTCGGAAAAATGAAAGTATTGGAATGACTTTGTCGCGAAAATGAGATTTTAGCCTATTTTAGCCTATATGGTTAGAAGTTTGATAAAGGTTGAACTTGTCCCTCGATCTCCCTTGATACGAAACATGATATGTGAACCTATTTGGTTTTGTATTCGGCAAAATGAAATTATTTGAATGACCATTGTCCCAAAAATGAGATTTTAGCCTATATGGTTAAAAGTTTGATAAATATTAATATTGAATTTGTCCCTCGATGTTCTTTATTGCGTAACATAATATTTGAACCAATTTCATTTTAAATTTGGTAAATAGAAAGTAATGAGATGACCCTTATCGCGAAAACGAGATTTTAGCTTATATTGTTACATGTTTGTTAAATATGAAGGTTGAACATGTCCCTCGATGTCCCTTGATGCGAAACATGATATGTGAACCTATTTGGTTTCATATTCGGAAAAATGAAAGTATTGGAATGACTTTGTCGCGAAAATGAGATTTTAGCCTATATGGTTAGAAGTTTGATAAAGGTTGAACTTGTCCCTCGATCTCCCTTGATACGAAACATGATATGTGAACCTATTTGGTTTTGTATTCGGCAAAATAAAATTATTTGAATGACCATTGTCCCAAAAATGAGATTTTAGCCTATATGGTTAAAAGTTTGATAAATATTAATGTTGAATTTGTCCCTCGATGTCCTTTATTCCGTAACATAATATTTGAAACAATTTCGTTTTAAATTTGGTAAATAGAAAGTCATGAGATGACCCTTATCGCGAATACGAGATTTTAGCTTATATTGTTACATGTTTGTTAAATATGAATGTTGAACATGTCCCTCGATGTCCCTTGATGCGAAACATGATATGTGAACCTATTTGGTTTGAAATTCGGTAAAATGAAAGTATTGAAATGACCCTTGTCGCGAAAATGAAATGTTAGCCTATGTGGTTAGAAGTTTGATAAACAGTGAACATGTCCCTCGATGTCTCTTGATGCGAAACATGATATGTGAACCTATTTGGTTTTATATTCGGAAAAATGAAAGTGTTGGAATGACTTTGTCGCGAAAATGAGATTTTAGCCTATATGGTTAGAAGTTTGATAAAGGTTGAACTTGTCCCTCGATCTCCCTTGATACGAAACATGATATGTGAACCTATTTGGTTTTGTATTCGGCAAAATGAAATTATTTGAATGACCATTTTCCCAAAAATGAGATTTTAGCCTATATGGTTAAAAGTTTGATAAATATTAATGTTGAATTTGTCCCTCGATGTCCTTTATTGCGTACCATAATATTTGAACCAATTTCGTTTTAAATTTGGTAAATAGAAAGTAATGAGACGATCCTTATCGCGAAAACGAGATTTTAGCTTATATTGTTACATGTCTGTTAAATATGAAGGTTGAACATGTCCCTCGATGTCCCTTGATGCGAAACATGATATGTGAACCTATTTGGTTTCATATTCGGAAAAATGAAAGTATTGGAATGACTTTGTCGCAAAAATGAGATTTTAGCCTATTTTAGCCTATATGGTTAGAAGTTTGATAAAGGTTGAACTTGTCCCTCGATCTCCCTTGATACGAAACATGATATGTGAACCTATTTGGTTTTGTATTCGGCAAAATGAAATTATTTGAATGACCATTGTCCCAAAAATGAGATTTTAGCCTATATGGTTAAAAGTTTGATAAATATTAATATTGAATTTGTCCCTCGATGTTCTTTATTGCGTAACATAATATTTGAACCAATTTCGTTTTAAATTTGGTAAATAGAAAGTAATGAGATGACCCTTATCGCGAAAACGAGATTTTAACTTATATTGTTACATGTTTGTTAAATATGAAGGTTGAACATGTCCCTCGATGTCCCTTGATACGAAACATGATATGTGAACCTATTTGGTTTCATATTCGGAAAAATGAAAGTATTGGAATGACTTTGTCGCGAAAATGAGATTTTAGCCTATATGGTTAGAAGTTTGATAAAGGTTGAACTTGTCCCTCGATCTCCCTTGATACGAAACATGATATGTGAACCTATTTGGTATTGTATTCGGCAAAATAAAATTATTTGAATGACCATTGTCCCAAAAATGAGATTTTAGCCTATATGGTTAAAAGTTTGATAAATATTAATGTTGAATTTGTCCCTCGATGTCCTTTATTCCGTAACATAATATTTGAAACAATTTCGTTTTAAATTTGGTAAATAGAAAGTCATGAGATGACCCTTATCGCGAATACGAGATTTTAGCTTATATTGTTACATGTTTGTTAAATATGAAGGTTGAACATGTCCCTCGATGTCCCTTGATGCGAAACATGATATGTGAACCTATTTGGTTTGAAAGTCGGTAAAATGAAAGTATTGAAATGACCCTTGTCGCGAAAATGAAATGTTAGCCTATGTGGTTAGAAGTTTGATAAACAGTGAACATGTCCCTCGATGTCTCTTGATGCGAAACATGATATGTGAACCTATTTGGTTTTATATTCGGAAAAATGAAAGTGTTGGAATGACTTTGTCGCGAAAATGAGATTTTAGCCTATATGGTTAGAAGTTTGATAATGGTTGAACTTGTCCCTCGATCTCCCTTGATACGAAACATGATATGTGAACCTATTTGGTTTTGTATTAGGCAAAATAAAATTATTTGAATGACCATTGTCCCAAAAATGAGATTTTAGCCTATATGGTTAAAAGTTTGATAAATATTAATGTTGAATTTGTCCCTCGATGTCCTTTATTGCGTGCCATAATATTTGAACGAATTTCGTTTTAAATTTGGTAAATAGAAAGTAATGAGATGACCCTTATCGCGAAAACGAGATTTTAGCTTATATTGTTACATGTCTGTTAAATATGAAGGTTGAACATGTCCCTCGATGTCCCTTGATGCGAAAAATGATATGTGAACCTATTTGGCTTGAAATTCGCTAAAATGAAAGTATTGAAATGACCCTTGTCGCGAAAATGAAATGTTAGCCTATGTGGTTAGAAGTTTGATAAACAGTGAACATGTCCCTCGACTTGATGCGAAACATGATATGTGAACCTATTTGGTTTTATATTCGGAAAAATGAAAGTGTTGGAATGACTTTTTCGCGAAAATGAGATTTTAGCCTATATGGTTAGAAGTTTGATAAAGGTTGAACTTGTCCCTCGTTCTCCCTTGTTACGAAACATGATATGTGAACCTATTTGGTTTTGTATTTGACAAAATGAAATTATTTGAATGACCATTTTCCCAAAAATGAGATTTTAGCCTATATGGTTAAAAGTTTGATAAATATTAATGTTGAATTTGTCCCTCGATGTCCTTTATTGCGTACCATAATATTTGAACCAATTTTGTTTTAAATTTGGTAAATAGAAAGTAATGAGATGACCCTTATCGCGAAAACGAGATTTTAGCTTATATTGTTACATGTCTGTTAAATATGAAGGTTGAACATGTCCCTCGATGTCCCTTGATGCGAAACATGATATGTGAACCTATTTGGCTTGAAATTCGCTAAAATGAAAGTATTGAAATGACTTTTGTCGCGAAAATGAAATGTTAGCCTATGTGGTTAGAAGTTTGATAAACAGTGAACTTGTCCCTCGATGTCCCTTGATGCGAAACATGATATGTGAACCTATTTGGTTTCATATTCGGAAAAATGAAAGTATTGGAATGACTTTGTCGCGAAAATGAGATTTTAGCCTATTTTAGCCTATATGGTTAGAAGTTTGATAAAGGTTGAACTTGTCCCTCGATCTCCCTTGATACGAAACATGATATGTGAACCTATTTTGTTTTGTATTCGGCAAAATGAAATTATTTGAATGACCATTGTCCCAAAAATGAGATTTTAGCCTATATGGTTAAAAGTTTGATAAATATTAATATTGAATTTGTCCCTCGATGTTCTTTATTGCGTAACATAATATTTGAACCAATTTCATTTTAAATTTGGTAAATAGAAAGTAATGAGATGACCCTTATCGCGAAAACGAGATTTTAGCTTATATTGTTACATGTTTGTTAAATATGAAGGTTGAACATGTCCCTCGATGTCCCTTGATGCGAAACATGATATGTGAACCTATTTGGTTTCATATTCGGAAAAATGAAAGTATTGGAATGACTTTGTCGCGAAAATGAGATTTTAGCCTATATGGTTAGAAGTTTGATAAAGGTTGAACTTGTCCCTCGATCTCCCTTGATACGAAACATGATATGTGAACCTATTTGGTTTTGTATTCGGCAAAATAAAATTATTTGAATGACCATTGTCCCAAAAATGAGATTTTAGCCTATATGGTTAAAAGTTTGATAAATATTAATGTTGAATTTGTCCCTCGATGTCCTTTATTCCGTAACATAATATTTGAAACAATTTCGTTTTAAATTTGGTAAATAGAAAGTCATGAGATGACCCTTATCGCGAATACGAGATTTTAGCTTATATTGTTACATGTTTGTTAAATATGAATGTTGAACATGTCCCTCGATGTCCCTTGATGCGAAACATGATATGTGAACCTATTTGGTTTGAAATTCGGTAAAATGAAAGTATTGAAATGACCCTTGTCGCGAAAATGAAATGTTAGCCTATGTGGTTAGAAGTTTGATAAACAGTGAACATGTCCCTCGATGTCTCTTGATGCGAAACATGATATGTGAACCTATTTGGTTTTATATTCGGAAAAATGAAAGTGTTGGAATGACTTTGTCGCGAAAATGAGATTTTAGCCTATATGGTTAGAAGTTTGATAAAGGTTGAACTTGTCCCTCGATCTCCCTTGATACGAAACATGATATGTGAACCTATTTGGTTTTGTATTCGGCAAAATGAAATTATTTGAATGACCATTTTCCCAAAAATGAGATTTTAGCCTATATGGTTAAAAGTTTGATAAATATTAATGTTGAATTTGTCCCTCGATGTCCTTTATTGCGTACCATAATATTTGAACCAATTTCGTTTTAAATTTGGTAAATAGAAAGTAATGAGACGATCCTTATCGCGAAAACGAGATTTTAGCTTATATTGTTACATGTCTGTTAAATATGAAGGTTGAACATGTCCCTCGATGTCCCTTGATGCGAAACATGATATGTGAACCTATTTGGTTTCATATTCGGAAAAATGAAAGTATTGGAATGACTTTGTCGCAAAAATGAGATTTTAGCCTATTTTAGCCTATATGGTTAGAAGTTTGATAAAGGTTGAACTTGTCCCTCGATCTCCCTTGATACGAAACATGATATGTGAACCTATTTGGTTTTGTATTCGGCAAAATGAAATTATTTGAATGACCATTGTCCCAAAAATGAGATTTTAGCCTATATGGTTAAAAGTTTGATAAATATTAATATTGAATTTGTCCCTCGATGTTCTTTATTGCGTAACATAATATTTGAACCAATTTCGTTTTAAATTTGGTAAATAGAAAGTAATGAGATGACCCTTATCGCGAAAACGAGATTTTAGCTTATATTGTTACATGTTTGTTAAATATGAAGGTTGAACATGTCCCTCGATGTCCCTTGATACGAAACATGATATGTGAACCTATTTGGTTTCATATTCGGAAAAATGAAAGTATTGGAATGACTTTGTCGCGAAAATGAGATTTTAGCCTATATGGTTAGAAGTTTGATAAAGGTTGAACTTGTCCCTCGATCTCCCTTGATACGAAACATGATATGTGAACCTATTTGGTATTGTATTCGGCAAAATAAAATTATTTGAATGACCATTGTCCCAAAAATGAGATTTTAGCCTATATGGTTAAAAGTTTGATAAATATTAATGTTGAATTTGTCCCTCGATGTCCTTTATTCCGTAACATAATATTTGAAACAATTTCGTTTTAAATTTGGTAAATAGAAAGTCATGAGATGACCCTTATCGCGAATACGAGATTTTAGCTTATATTGTTACATGTTTGTTAAATATGAAGGTTGAACATGTCCCTCGATGTCCCTTGATGCGAAACATGATATGTGAACCTATTTGGTTTGAAAGTCGGTAAAATGAAAGTATTGAAATGACCCTTGTCGCGAAAATGAAATGTTAGCCTATGTGGTTAGAAGTTTGATAAACAGTGAACATGTCCCTCGATGTCTCTTGATGCGAAACATGATATGTGAACCTATTTGGTTTTATATTCGGAAAAATGAAAGTGTTGGAATGACTTTGTCGCGAAAATGAGATTTTAGCCTATATGGTTAGAAGTTTGATAATGGTTGAACTTGTCCCTCGATCTCCCTTGATACGAAACATGATATGTGAACCTATTTGGTTTTGTATTAGGCAAAATAAAATTATTTGAATGACCATTGTCCCAAAAATGAGATTTTAGCCTATATGGTTAAAAGTTTGATAAATATTAATGTTGAATTTGTCCCTCGATGTCCTTTATTGCGTGCCATAATATTTGAACGAATTTCGTTTTAAATTTGGTAAATAGAAAGTAATGAGATGACCCTTATCGCGAAAACGAGATTTTAGCTTATATTGTTACATGTCTGTTAAATATGAAGGTTGAACATGTCCCTCGATGTCCCTTGATGCGAAAAATGATATGTGAACCTATTTGGCTTGAAATTCGCTAAAATGAAAGTATTGAAATGACCCTTGTCGCGAAAATGAAATGTTAGCCTATGTGGTTAGAAGTTTGATAAACAGTGAACATGTCCCTCGACTTGATGCGAAACATGATATGTGAACCTATTTGGTTTTATATTCGGAAAAATGAAAGTGTTGGAATGACTTTTTCGCGAAAATGAGATTTTAGCCTATATGGTTAGAAGTTTGATAAAGGTTGAACTTGTCCCTCGTTCTCCCTTGTTACGAAACATGATATGTGAACCTATTTGGTTTTGTATTTGACAAAATGAAATTATTTGAATGACCATTTTCCCAAAAATGAGATTTTAGCCTATATGGTTAAAAGTTTGATAAATATTAATGTTGAATTTGTCCCTCGATGTCCTTTATTGCGTACCATAATATTTGAACCAATTTTGTTTTAAATTTGGTAAATAGAAAGTAATGAGATGACCCTTATCGCGAAAACGAGATTTTAGCTTATATTGTTACATGTCTGTTAAATATGAAGGTTGAACATGTCCCTCGATGTCCCTTGATGCGAAACATGATATGTGAACCTATTTGGCTTGAAATTCGCTAAAATGAAAGTATTGAAATGACTTTTGTCGCGAAAATGAAATGTTAGCCTATGTGGTTAGAAGTTTGATAAACAGTGAACTTGTCCCTCGATGTCCCTTGATGCGAAACATGATATGTGAACCTATTTGGTTTCATATTCGGAAAAATGAAAGTATTGGAATGACTTTGTCGCGAAAATGAGATTTTAGCCTATTTTAGCCTATATGGTTAGAAGTTTGATAAAGGTTGAACTTGTCCCTCGATCTCCCTTGATACGAAACATGATATGTGAACCTATTTTGTTTTGTATTCGGCAAAATGAAATTATTTGAATGACCATTGTCCCAAAAATGAGATTTTAGCCTATATGGTTAAAAGTTTGATAAATATTAATATTGAATTTGTCCCTCGATGTTCTTTATTGCGTAACATAATATTTGAACCAATTTCATTTTAAATTTGGTAAATAGAAAGTAATGAGATGACCCTTATCGCGAAAACGAGATTTTAGCTTATATTGTTACATGTTTGTTAAATATGAAGGTTGAACATGTCCCTCGATGTCCCTTGATGCGAAACATGATATGTGAACCTATTTGGTTTCATATTCGGAAAAATGAAAGTATTGGAATGACTTTGTCGCGAAAATGAGATTTTAGCCTATATGGTTAGAAGTTTGATAAAGGTTGAACTTGTCCCTCGATCTCCCTTGATACGAAACATGATATGTGAACCTATTTGGTTTTGTATTCGGCAAAATAAAATTATTTGAATGACCATTGTCCCAAAAATGAGATTTTAGCCTATATGGTTAAAAGTTTGATAAATATTAATGTTGAATTTGTCCCTCGATGTCCTTTATTCCGTAACATAATATTTGAAACAATTTCGTTTTAAATTTGGTAAATAGAAAGTCATGAGATGACCCTTATCGCGAATACGAGATTTTAGCTTATATTGTTACATGTTTGTTAAATATGAATGTTGAACATGTCCCTCGATGTCCCTTGATGCGAAACATGATATGTGAACCTATTTGGTTTGAAATTCGGTAAAATGAAAGTATTGAAATGACCCTTGTCGCGAAAATGAAATGTTAGCCTATGTGGTTAGAAGTTTGATAAACAGTGAACATGTCCCTCGATGTCTCTTGATGCGAAACATGATATGTGAACCTATTTGGTTTTATATTCGGAAAAATGAAAGTGTTGGAATGACTTTGTCGCGAAAATGAGATTTTAGCCTATATGGTTAGAAGTTTGATAAAGGTTGAACTTGTCCCTCGATCTCCCTTGATACGAAACATGATATGTGAACCTATTTGGTTTTGTATTCGGGAAAATGAAATTCTTTGAATGACCATTTTCCCAAAAATGAGATTTTAGCCTATATGGTTAAAAGTTTGATAAATATTAATGTAGAATTTGTCCCTCGATGTCCTTTATTGCGTACCATAATATTTGAACCAATTTCGTTTTAAATTTGGTAGATAGAAAGTAATGAGATGACCCTTATCGCGAAAACGAGATTTTAGCTTATATTGTTACATGTCTGTTAAATATGAAGGTTGAACATGTCCCTCGATGTCCCTTGATGCGAAAAATGATATGTGAACCTATTTGGCTTGAAATTCGCTAAAATGAAAGTATTGAAATGACCCTTGTCGCGAAAATGAAATGTTAGCCTATGTGGTTAGAAGTTTGATAAACAGTGAACATGTCCCTCGACTTGATGCGAAACATGATATGTGAACCTATTTGGTTTTATATTCGGAAAAATGAAAGTGTTGGAATGACTTTTTCGCGAAAATGAGATTTTAGCCTATATGGTTAGAAGTTTGATAAAGGTTGAACTTGTCCCTCGTTCTCCCTTGTTACGAAACATGATATGTGAACCTATTTGGTTTTGTATTTGACAAAATGAAATTATTTGAATGACCATTTTCCCAAAAATGAGATTTTAGCCTATATGGTTAAAAGTTTGATAAATATTAATGTTGAATTTGTCCCTCGATGTCCTTTATTGCGTACCATAATATTTGAACCAATTTTGTTTTAAATTTGGTAAATAGAAAGTAATGAGATGACCCTTATCGCGAAAACGAGATTTTAGCTTATATTGTTACATGTCTGTTAAATATGAAGGTTGAACATGTCCCTCGATGTCCCTTGATGCGAAACATGATATGTGAACCTATTTGGCTTGAAATTCGCTAAAATGAAAGTATTGAAATGACTTTTGTCGCGAAAATGAAATGTTAGCCTATGTGGTTAGAAGTTTGATAAACAGTGAACTTGTCCCTCGATGTCCCTTGATGCGAAACATGATATGTGAACCTATTTGGTTTCATATTCGGAAAAATGAAAGTATTGGAATGACTTTGTCGCGAAAATGAGATTTTAGCCTATTTTAGCCTATATGGTTAGAAGTTTGATAAAGGTTGAACTTGTCCCTCGATCTCCCTTGATACGAAACATGATATGTGAACCTATTTGGTTTTGTATTCGGCAAAATGAAATTATTTGAATGACCATTGTCCCAAAAATGAGATTTTAGCCTATATGGTTAAAAGTTTGATAAATATTAATATTGAATTTGTCCCTCGATGTTCTTTATTGCGTAACATAATATTTGAACCAATTTCATTTTAAATTTGGTAAATAGAAAGTAATGAGATGACCCTTATCGCGAAAACGAGATTTTAGCTTATATTGTTACATGTTTGTTAAATATGAAGGTAGAACATGTCCCTCGATGTCCCTTGATGCGAAACATGATATGTGAACCTATTTGGTTTCATATTCGGAAAAATGAAAGTATTGGAATGACTTTGTCGCGAAAATGAGATTTTAGCCTATATGGTTAGAAGTTTGATAAAGGTTGAACTTGTCCCTCGATCTCCCTTGATACGAAACATGATATGTGAACCTATTTGGTATTGTATTCGGCAAAATAAAATTATTTGAATGACCATTGTCCCAAAAATGAGATTTTAGCCTATATGGTTAAAAGTTTGATAAATATTAATGTTGAATTTGTCCCTCGATGTCCTTTATTCCGTAACATAATATTTGAAACAATTTCGTTTTAAATTTGGTAAATAGAAAGTCATGAGATGACCCTTATCGCGAATACGAGATTTTAGCTTATATTGTTACATGTTTGTTAAATATGAAGGTTGAACATGTCCCTCGATGTCCCTTGATGCGAAACATGATATGTGAACCTATTTGGTTTGAAAGTCGGTAAAATGAAAGTATTGAAATGACCCTTGTCGCGAAAATGAAATGTTAGCCTATGTGGTTAGAAGTTTGATAAACAGTGAACATGTCCCTCAATGTCTCTTGATGCGAAACATGATATGTGAACCTATTTGGTTTTATATTCGGAAAAATGAAAGTGTTGGAATGACTTTGTCGCGAAAATGAGATTTTAGCCTATATGGTTAGAAGTTTGATAAAGGTTGAACTTGTCCCTCGATCTCCCTTGATACGAAACATGATATGTGAACCTATTTGGTTTTGTATTAGGCAAAATAAAATTATTTGAATGACCATTGTCCCAAAAATGAGATTTTAGCCTATATGGTTAAAAGTTTGATAAATATTAATGTTGAATTTGTCCCTCGATGTCCTTTATTGCGTGCCATAATATTTGAACGAATTTCGTTTTAAATTTGGTAAATAGAAAGTAATGAGATGACCCTTATCGCGAAAACGAGATTTTAGCTTATATTGTTACATGTCTGTTAAATATGAAGGTTGAACATGTCCCTCGATGTCCCTTGATGCGAAAAATGATATGTGAACCTATTTGGCTTGAAATTCGCTAAAATGAAAGTATTGAAATGACCCTTGTCGCAAAAATGAAATGTTAGCCTATGTGGTTAGAAGTTTGATAAACAGTGAACATGTCCCTCGACTTGATGCGAAACATGATATGTGAACCTATTTGGTTTTATATTCGGAAAAATGAAAGTGTTGGAATGACTTTTTCGCGAAAATGAGATTTTAGCCTATATGGTTAGAAGTTTGATAAAGGTTGAACTTGTCCCTCGTTCTCCCTTGATACGAAACATGATATGTGAACCTATTTGGTATTGTATTCGGCAAAATAAAATTATTTGAATGACCATTGTCCCAAAAATGAGATTTTAGCCTATATGGTTAAAAGTTTGATAAATATTAATGTTGAATTTGTCCCTCGATGTCCTTTATTCCGTAACATAATATTTGAAACAATTTCGTTTTAAATTTGGTAAATAGAAAGTCATGAGATGACCCTTATCGCGAATACGAGATTTTAGCTTATATTGTTACATGTTTGTTAAATATGAAGGTTGAACATGTCCCTCGATGTCCCTTGATGCGAAACATGATATGTGAACCTATTTGGTTTGAAAGTCGGTAAAATGAAAGTATTGAAATGACCCTTGTCGCGAAAATGAAATGTTAGCCTATGTGGTTAGAAGTTTGATAAACAGTGAACATGTCCCTCGATGTCTCTTGATGCGAAACATGATATGTGAACCTATTTGGTTTTATATTCGGAAAAATGAAAGTGTTGGAATGACTTTGTCGCGAAAATGAGATTTTAGCCTATATGGTTAGAAGTTTGATAAAGGTTGAACTTGTCCCTCGATCTCCCTTGATACGAAACATGATATGTGAACCTATTTGGTTTTGTATTAGGCAAAATAAAATTATTTGAATGACCATTGTCCCAAAAATGAGATTTTAGCCTATATGGTTAAAAGTTTGATAAATATTAATGTTGAATTTGTCCCTCGATGTCCTTTATTGCGTGCCATAATATTTGAACGAATTTCGTTTTAAATTTGGTAAATAGAAAGTAATGAGATGACCCTTATCGCGAAAACGAGATTTTAGCTTATATTGTTACATGTCTGTTAAATATGAAGGTTGAACATGTCCCTCGATGTCCCTTGATGCGAAAAATGATATGTGAACCTATTTGGCTTGAAATTCGCTAAAATGAAAGTATTGAAATGACCCTTGTCGCGAAAATGAAATGTTAGCCTATGTGGTTAGAAGTTTGATAAACAGTGAACATGTCCCTCGACTTGATGCGAAACATGATATGTGAACCTATTTGGTTTTATATTCGGAAAAATGAAAGTGTTGGAATGACTTTTTCGCGAAAATGAGATTTTAGCCTATATGGTTAGAAGTTTGATAAAGGTTGAACTTGTCCCTCGTTCTCCCTTGTTACGAAACATGATATGTGAACCTATTTGGTTTTGTATTTGACAAAATGAAATTATTTGAATGACCATTTTCCCAAAAATGAGATTTTAGCCTATATGGTTAAAAGTTTGATAAATATTAATGTTGAATTTGTCCCTCGATGTCCTTTATTGCGTACCATAATATTTGAACCAATTTTGTTTTAAATTTGGTAAATAGAAAGTAATGAGATGACCCTTATCGCGAAAACGAGATTTTAGCTTATATTGTTACATGTCTGTTAAATATGAAGGTTGAACATGTCCCTCGATGTCCCTTGATGCGAAACATGATATGTGAACCTATTTGGCTTGAAATTCGCTAAAATGAAAGTATTGAAATGACTTTTGTCGCGAAAATGAAATGTTAGCCTATGTGGTTAGAAGTTTGATAAACAGTGAACTTGTCCCTCGATGTCCCTTGATGCGAAACATGATATGTGAACCTATTTGGTTTCATATTCGGAAAAATGAAAGTATTGGAATGACTTTGTCGCGAAAATGAGATTTTAGCCTATTTTAGCCTATATGGTTAGAAGTTTGATAAAGGTTGAACTTGTCCCTCGATCTCCCTTGATACGAAACATGATATGTGAACCTATTTGGTTTTGTATTCGGCAAAATGAAATTATTTGAATGACCATTGTCCCAAAAATGAGATTCTAGCCTATATGGTTAAAAGTTTGATAAATATTAATATTGAATTTGTCCCTCGATGTTCTTTATTGCGTAACATAATATTTGAACCAATTTCATTTTAAATTTGGTAAATAGAAAGTAATGAGATGACCCTTATCGCGAAAACGAGATTTTAGCTTATATTGTTACATGTTTGTTAAATATGAAGGTTGAACATGTCCCTCGATGTCCCTTGATGCGAAACATGATATGTGAACCTATTTGGTTTCATATTCGGAAAAATGAAAGTATTGGAATGACTTTGTCGCGAAAATGAGATTTTAGCCTATATGGTTAGAAGTTTGATAAAGGTTGAACTTGTCCCTCGATCTCCCTTGATACGAAACATGATATGTGAACCTATTTGGTTTTGTATTCGGCAAAATAAAATTATTTGAATGACCATTGTCCCAAAAATGAGATTTTAGCCTATATGGTTAAAAGTTTGATAAATATTAATGTTGAATTTGTCCCTCGATGTCCTTTATTCCGTAACATAATATTTGAAACAATTTCGTTTTAAATTTGGTAAATAGAAAGTCATGAGATGACCCTTATCGCGAATACGAGATTTTAGCTTATATTGTTACATGTTTGTTAAATATGAATGTTGAACATGTCCCTCGATGTCCCTTGATGCGAAACATGATATGTGAACCTATTTGGTTTGAAATTCGGTAAAATGAAAGTATTGAAATGACCCTTGTCGCGAAAATGAAATGTTAGCCTATGTGGTTAGAAGTTTGATAAACAGTGAACATGTCCCTCGATGTCTCTTGATGCGAAACATGATATGTGAACCTATTTGGTTTTATATTCGGAAAAATGAAAGTGTTGGAATGACTTTGTCGCGAAAATGAGATTTTAGCCTATATGGTTAGAAGTTTGATAAAGGTTGAACTTGTCCCTCGATCTCCCTTGATACGAAACATGATATGTGAACCTATTTGGTTTTGTATTCGGGAAAAAGAAATTCTTTGAATGACCATTTTCCCAAAAATGAGATTTTAGCCTATATGGTTAGAAGTTTGATAAAGGTTGAACTTGTCCCTCGATCTCCCTTGATACGAAACATGATATGTGAACCTATTTGGTTTTGTATTAGGCAAAATAAAATTATTTGAATGACCATTGTCCCAAAAATGAGATTTTAGCCTATATGGTTAAAAGTTTGATAAATATTAATGTTGAATTTGTCCCTCGATGTCCTTTATTGCGTGCCATAATATTTGAACGAATTTCGTTTTAAATTTGGTAAATAGAAAGTAATGAGATGACCCTTATCGCGAAAACGAGATTTTAGCTTATATTGTTACATGTCTGTTAAATATGAAGGTTGAACATGTCCCTCGATGTCCCTTGATGCGAAAAATGATATGTGAACCTATTTGGCTTGAAATTCGCTAAAATGAAAGTATTGAAATGACCCTTGTCGCGAAAATGAAATGTTAGCCTATGTGGTTAGAAGTTTGATAAACAGTGAACATGTCCCTCGACTTGATGCGAAACATGATATGTGAACCTATTTGGTTTTATATTCGGAAAAATGAAAGTGTTGGAATGACTTTTTCGCGAAAATGAGATTTTAGCCTATATGGTTAGAAGTTTGATAAAGGTTGAACTTGTCCCTCGTTCTCCCTTGTTACGAAACATGATATGTGAACCTATTTGGTTTTGTATTTGACAAAATGAAATTATTTGAATGACCATTTTCCCAAAAATGAGATTTTAGCCTATATGGTTAAAAGTTTGATAAATATTAATGTTGAATTTGTCCCTCGATGTCCTTTATTGCGTACCATAATATTTGAACCAATTTTGTTTTAAATTTGGTAAATAGAAAGTAATGAGATGACCCTTATCGCGAAAACGAGATTTTAGCTTATATTGTTACATGTCTGTTAAATATGAAGGTTGAACATGTCCCTCGATGTCCCTTGATGCGAAACATGATATGTGAACCTATTTGGCTTGAAATTCGCTAAAATGAAAGTATTGAAATGACTTTTGTCGCGAAAATGAAATGTTAGCCTATGTGGTTAGAAGTTTGATAAACAGTGAACTTGTCCCTCGATGTCCCTTGATGCGAAACATGATATGTGAACCTATTTGGTTTCATATTCGGAAAAATGAAAGTATTGGAATGACTTTGTCGCGAAAATGAGATTTTAGCCTATTTTAGCCTATATGGTTAGAAGTTTGATAAAGGTTGAACTTGTCCCTCGATCTCCCTTGATACGAAACATGATATGTGAACCTATTTGGTTTTGTATTCGGCAAAATGAAATTATTTGAATGACCATTGTCCCAAAAATGAGATTCTAGCCTATATGGTTAAAAGTTTGATAAATATTAATATTGAATTTGTCCCTCGATGTTCTTTATTGCGTAACATAATATTTGAACCAATTTCATTTTAAATTTGGTAAATAGAAAGTAATGAGATGACCCTTATCGCGAAAACGAGATTTTAGCTTATATTGTTACATGTTTGTTAAATATGAAGGTTGAACATGTCCCTCGATGTCCCTTGATGCGAAACATGATATGTGAACCTATTTGGTTTCATATTCGGAAAAATGAAAGTATTGGAATGACTTTGTCGCGAAAATGAGATTTTAGCCTATATGGTTAGAAGTTTGATAAAGGTTGAACTTGTCCCTCGATCTCCCTTGATACGAAACATGATATGTGAACCTATTTGGTTTTGTATTCGGCAAAATAAAATTATTTGAATGACCATTGTCCCAAAAATGAGATTTTAGCCTATATGGTTAAAAGTTTGATAAATATTAATGTTGAATTTGTCCCTCGATGTCCTTTATTCCGTAACATAATATTTGAAACAATTTCGTTTTAAATTTGGTAAATAGAAAGTCATGAGATGACCCTTATCGCGAATACGAGATTTTAGCTTATATTGTTACATGTTTGTTAAATATGAATGTTGAACATGTCCCTCGATGTCCCTTGATGCGAAACATGATATGTGAACCTATTTGGTTTGAAATTCGGTAAAATGAAAGTATTGAAATGACCCTTGTCGCGAAAATGAAATGTTAGCCTATGTGGTTAGAAGTTTGATAAACAGTGAACATGTCCCTCGATGTCTCTTGATGCGAAACATGATATGTGAACCTATTTGGTTTTATATTCGGAAAAATGAAAGTGTTGGAATGACTTTGTCGCGAAAATGAGATTTTAGCCTATATGGTTAGAAGTTTGATAAAGGTTGAACTTGTCCCTCGATCTCCCTTGATACGAAACATGATATGTGAACCTATTTGGTTTTGTATTCGGGAAAATGAAATTCTTTGAATGACCATTTTCCCAAAAATGAGATTTTAGCCTATATGGTTAAAAGTTTGATAAATATTAATGTAGAATTTGTCCCTCGATGTCCTTTATTGCGTACCATAATATTTGAACCAATTTCGTTTTAAATTTGGTAGATAGAAAGTAATGAGATGACCCTTATCGCGAAAACGAGATTTTAGCTTATATTGTTACATGTCTGTTAAATATGAAGGTTGAACATGTCCCTCGATGTCCCTTGATGCGAAAAATGATATGTGAACCTATTTGGCTTGAAATTCGCTAAAATGAAAGTATTGAAATGACCCTTGTCGCGAAAATGAAATGTTAGCCTATGTGGTTAGAAGTTTGATAAACAGTGAACATGTCCCTCGACTTGATGCGAAACATGATATGTGAACCTATTTGGTTTTATATTCGGAAAAATGAAAGTGTTGGAATGACTTTTTCGCGAAAATGAGATTTTAGCCTATATGGTTAGAAGTTTGATAAAGGTTGAACTTGTCCCTCGATCTCCCTTGATACGAAACATGATATGTGAACCTATTTGGTTTTGTATTCGGGAAAATGAAATTCTTTGAATGACCATTTTCCCAAAAATGAGATTTTAGCCTATATGGTTAGAAGTTTGATAAAGGTTGAACTTGTCCCTCGATCTCCCTTGATACGAAACATGATATGTGAACCTATTTGGTTTTGTATTAGGCAAAATAAAATTATTTGAATGACCATTGTCCCAAAAATGAGATTTTAGCCTATATGGTTAAAAGTTTGATAAATATTAATGTTGAATTTGTCCCTCGATGTCCTTTATTGCGTGCCATAATATTTGAACGAATTTCGTTTTAAATTTGGTAAATAGAAAGTAATGAGATGACCCTTATCGCGAAAACGAGATTTTAGCTTATATTGTTACATGTCTGTTAAATATGAAGGTTGAACATGTCCCTCGATGTCCCTTGATGCGAAAAATGATATGTGAACCTATTTGGCTTGAAATTCGCTAAAATGAAAGTATTGAAATGACCCTTGTCGCGAAAATGAAATGTTAGCCTATGTGGTTAGAAGTTTGATAAACAGTGAACATGTCCCTCGACTTGATGCGAAACATGATATGTGAACCTATTTGGTTTTATATTCGGAAAAATGAAAGTGTTGGAATGACTTTTTCGCGAAAATGAGATTTTAGCCTATATGGTTAGAAGTTTGATAAAGGTTGAACTTGTCCCTCGTTCTCCCTTGTTACGAAACATGATATGTGAATCTATTTGGTTTTGTATTTGACAAAATGAAATTATTTGAATGACCATTTTCCCAAAAATGAGATTTTAGCCTATATGGTTAAAAGTTTGATAAATATTAATGTTGAATTTGTCCCTCGATGTCCTTTATTGCGTACCATAATATTTGAACCAATTTTGTTTTAAATTTGGTAAATAGAAAGTAATGAGATGACCCTTATCGCGAAAACGAGATTTTAGCTTATATTGTTACATGTCTGTTAAATATGAAGGTTGAACATGTCCCTCGATGTCCCTTGATGCGAAACATGATATGTGAACCTATTTGGCTTGAAATTCGCTAAAATGAAAGTATTGAAATGACTTTTGTCGCGAAAATGAAATGTTAGCCTATGTGGTTAGAAGTTTGATAAACAGTGAACTTGTCCCTCGATGTCCCTTGATGCGAAACATGATATGTGAACCTATTTGGTTTCATATTCGGAAAAATGAAAGTATTGGAATGACTTTGTCGCGAAAATGAGATTTTAGCCTATTTTAGCCTATATGGTTAGAAGTTTGATAAAGGTTGAACTTGTCCCTCGATCTCCCTTGATACGAAACATGATATGTGAACCTATTTGGTTTTGTATTCGGCAAAATGAAATTATTTGAATGACCATTGTCCCAAAAATGAGATTCTAGCCTATATGGTTAAAAGTTTGATAAATATTAATATTGAATTTGTCCCTCGATGTTCTTTATTGCGTAACATAATATTTGAACCAATTTCATTTTAAATTTGGTAAATAGAAAGTAATGAGATGACCCTTATCGCGAAAACGAGATTTTAGCTTATATTGTTACATGTTTGTTAAATATGAAGGTTGAACATGTCCCTCGATGTCCCTTGATGCGAAACATGATATGTGAACCTATTTGGTTTCATATTCGGAAAAATGAAAGTATTGGAATGACTTTGTCGCGAAAATGAGATTTTAGCCTATATGGTTAGAAGTTTGATAAAGGTTGAACTTGTCCCTCGATCTCCCTTGATACGAAACATGATATGTGAACCTATTTGGTTTTGTATTCGGCAAAATAAAATTATTTGAATGACCATTGTCCCAAAAATGAGATTTTAGCCTATATGGTTAAAAGTTTGATAAATATTAATGCTGAATTTGTCCCTCGATGTCCTTTATTCCGTAACATAATATTTGAAACAATTTCGTTTTAAATTTGGTAAATAGAAAGTCATGAGATGACCCTTATCGCGAATACGAGATTTTAGCTTATATTGTTACATGTTTGTTAAATATGAATGTTGAACATGTCCCTCGATGTCCCTTGATGCGAAACATGATATGTGAACCTATTTGGTTTGAAATTCGGTAAAATGAAAGTATTGAAATGACCCTTGTCGCGAAAATGAAATGTTAGCCTATGTGGTTAGAAGTTTGATAAACAGTGAACATGTCCCTCGATGTCTCTTGATGCGAAACATGATATGTGAACCTATTTGGTTTTATATTCGGAAAAATGAAAGTGTTGGAATGACTTTGTCGCGAAAATGAGATTTTAGCCTATATGGTTAGAAGTTTGATAAAGGTTGAACTTGTCCCTCGATCTCCCTTGATACGAAACATGATATGTGAACCTATTTGGTTTTGTATTCGGGAAAATGAAATTCTTTGAATGACCATTTTCCCAAAAATGAGATTTTAGCCTATATGGTTAAAAGTTTGATAAATATTAATGTAGAATTTGTCCCTCGATGTCCTTTATTGCGTACCATAATATTTGAACCAATTTCGTTTTAAATTTGGTAGATAGAAAGTAATGAGATGACCCTTATCGCGAAAACGAGATTTTAGCTTATATTGTTACATGTCTGTTAAATATGAAGGTTGAACATGTCCCTCGATGTCCCTTGATGCGAAAAATGATATGTGAACCTATTTGGCTTGAAATTCGCTAAAATGAAAGTATTGAAATGACCCTTGTCGCGAAAATGAAATGTTAGCCTATGTGGTTAGAAGTTTGATAAACAGTGAACATGTCCCTCGACTTGATGCGAAACATGATATGTGAACCTATTTGGTTTTATATTCGGAAAAATGAAAGTGTTGGAATGACTTTTTCGCGAAAATGAGATTTTAGCCTATATGGTTAGAAGTTTGATAAAGGTTGAACTTGTCCCTCGATCTCCCTTGATACGAAACATGATATGTGAACCTATTTGGTTTTGTATTCGGCAAAATAAAATTATTTGAATGACCATTGTCCCAAAAATGAGATTTTAGCCTATATGGTTAAAAGTTTGATAAATATTAATGCTGAATTTGTCCCTCGATGTCCTTTATTCCGTAACATAATATTTGAAACAATTTCGTTTTAAATTTGGTAAATAGAAAGTCATGAGATGACCCTTATCGCGAATACGAGATTTTAGCTTATATTGTTACATGTTTGTTAAATATGAATGTTGAACATGTCCCTCGATGTCCCTTGATGCGAAACATGATATGTGAACCTATTTGGTTTGAAATTCGGTAAAATGAAAGTATTGAAATGACCCTTGTCGCGAAAATGAAATGTTAGCCTATGTGGTTAGAAGTTTGATAAACAGTGAACATGTCCCTCGATGTCTCTTGATGCGAAACATGATATGTGAACCTATTTGGTTTTATATTCGGAAAAATGAAAGTGTTGGAATGACTTTGTCGCGAAAATGAGATTTTAGCCTATATGGTTAGAAGTTTGATAAAGGTTGAACTTGTCCCTCGATCTCCCTTGATACGAAACATGATATGTGAACCTATTTGGTTTTGTATTCGGGAAAATGAAATTCTTTGAATGACCATTTTCCCAAAAATGAGATTTTAGCCTATATGGTTAAAAGTTTGATAAATATTAATGTAGAATTTGTCCCTCGATGTCCTTTATTGCGTACCATAATATTTGAACCAATTTCGTTTTAAATTTGGTAGATAGAAAGTAATGAGATGACCCTTATCGCGAAAACGAGATTTTAGCTTATATTGTTACATGTCTGTTAAATATGAAGGTTGAACATGTCCCTCGATGTCCCTTGATGCGAAAAATGATATGTGAACCTATTTGGCTTGAAATTCGCTAAAATGAAAGTATTGAAATGACCCTTGTCGCGAAAATGAAATGTTAGCCTATGTGGTTAGAAGTTTGATAAACAGTGAACATGTCCCTCGACTTGATGCGAAACATGATATGTGAACCTATTTGGTTTTATATTCGGAAAAATGAAAGTGTTGGAATGACTTTTTCGCGAAAATGAGATTTTAGCCTATATGGTTAGAAGTTTGATAAAGGTTGAACTTGTCCCTCGTTCTCCCTTGTTACGAAACATGATATGTGAACCTATTTGGTTTTGTATTTGACAAAATGAAATTATTTGAATGACCATTTTCCCAAAAGTCACTGAGATGAGATGACCCTTATCGCGAATACGAGATTTTAGCTTATATTGTTACATGTTTGTTAAATATGAAGGTTGAACATGTCCCTCGATGTCCCTTGATGCGAAACATGATATGTGAACCTATTTGGCTTGAAATTCGCTAAAATGAAAGTATTGAAATGACTTTTGTCGCGAAAATGAAATGTTAGCCTATGTGGTTAGAAGTTTGATAAACAGTGAACTTGTCCCTCGATGTCCCTTGATGCGAAACATGATATGTGAACCTATTTGGTTTCATATTCGGAAAAATGAAAGTATTGGAATGACTTTGTCGCGAAAAAGAGATTTTAGCCTATTTTAGCCTATATGGTTAGAAGTTTGATAAAGGTTGAACTTGTCCCTCGATCTCCCTTGATACGAAACATGATATGTGAACCTATTTGGTTTTGTATTCGGCAAAATGAAATTATTTGAATGACCATTGTCCCAAAAATGAGATTTTAGCCTATATGGTTAAAAGTTTGATAAATATTAATATTGAATTTGTCCCTCGATGTTCTTTATTGCGTAACATAATATTTGAACCAATTTCATTTTAAATTTGGTAAATAGAAAGTAATGAGATGACCCTTATCGCGAAAACGAGATTTTAGCTTATATTGTTACATGTTTGTTAAATATGAAGGTTGAACATGTCCCTCGATGTCCCTTGATGCGAAACATGATATGTGAACCTATTTGGTTTCATATTCGGAAAAATGAAAGTATTGGAATGACTTTGTCGCGAAAATGAGATTTTAGCCTATATGGTTAGAAGTTTGATAAAGGTTGAACTTGTCCCTCGATCTCCCTTGATACGAAACACGATATGTGAACCTATTTGGTTTTGTATTCGGCAAAATAAAATTATTTGAATGACCATTGTCCCAAAAATGAGATTTTAGCCTATATGGTTAAAAGTTTGATAAATATTAATGTTGAATTTGTCCCTCGATGTCCTTTATTCCGTAACATAATATTTGAAACAATTTCGTTTTAAATTTGGTAAATAGAAAGTCATGAGATGACCCTTATCGCGAATACGAGATTTTAGCTTATATTGTTACATGTTTGTTAAATATGAATGTTGAACATGTCCCTCGATGTGCCTTGATGCGAAACATGATATGTGAACCTATTTGGTTTGAAATTCGGTAAAATGAAAGTATTGAAATGACCCTTGTCGCGAAAATGAAATGTTAGCCTATGTGGTTAGAAGTTTGATAAACAGTGAACATGTCCCTCGATGTCTCTTGATGCGAAACATGATATGTGAACCTATATGGTTTTATATTCGGAAAAATGAAAGTGTTGGAATGACTTTGTCGCGAAAATGAGATTTTAGCCTATATGGTTAGAAGTTTGATAAAGGTTGAACTTGTCCCTCGATCTCCCTTGATACGAAACATGATATGTGAACCTATTTGGTTTTGTATTCGGGAAAATGAAATTCTTTGAATGACCATTTTCCCAAAAATGAGATTTTAGCCTATATGGTTAAAAGTTTGATAAATATTAATGTAGAATTTGTCCCTCGATGTCCTTTATTGCGTACCATAATATTTGAACCAATTTCGTTTTAAATTTGGTAAATAGAAAGTAATGAGATGACCCTTATCGCGAAAACGAGATTTTAGCTTATATTGTTACATGTCTGTTAAATATGAAGGTTGAACATGTCCCTCGATGTCCCTCGATGCGAAAAATGATATGTGAACCTATTTGGCTTGAAATTCGCTAAAATGAAAGTATTGAAATGACCCTTGTCGCGAAAATGAAATGTTAGCCTATGTGGTTAGAAGTTTGATAAACAGTGAACATGTCCCTCGACTTGATGCGAAACATGATATGTGAACCTATTTGGTTTTATATTCGGAAAAATGAAAGTGTTGGAATGACTTTTTCGCGAAAACGAGATTTTAGCCTATATGGTTAGAAGTTTGATAAAGGTTGAACTTGTCCCTCGTTCTCCCTTGATACGAAACATGATATGTGAACCTATTTGGTTTTGTATTCGACAAAATGAAATTATTTGAATGACCATTTTCCCAAAAATGAGATTTTAGCCTATATGGTTAAAAGTTTGATAAATATTAATGTTGAATTTGTCCCTCGATGTCCTTTATTGCGTACCATAATATTTGAACCAATTTCGTTTTAAATTTGGTAAATAGAAAGTAATGAGATGACCCTTATCGCGAAAACGAGATTTTAGCTTATATTGTTACATGTCTGTTAAATATGAAGGTTGAACATGTCCCTCGATGTCCCTTGATGCGAAACATGATATGTGAACCTATTTGGCTTGAAATTCGCTAAAATGAAAGTATTGAAATGACTTTTGTCGCGAAAATGAAATGTTAGCCTATGTGGTTAGAAGTTTGATAAACAGTGAACTTATCCCTCGATGTCCCTTGATGCGAAACATGATATGTGAACCTATTTGGTTTCATATTCGGAAAAATGAAAGTATTGGAATGACTTTGTCGCGAAAATGAGATTTTAGCCTATTTTAGCCTATATGGTTAGAAGTTTGATAAAGGTTGAACTTGTCCCTCGATCTCCCTTGATACGAAACATGATATGTGAACCTATTTGGTTTTGTATTCGGCAAAATGAAATTATTTGAATGACCATTGTCCCAAAAATGAGATTTTAGCCTATATGGTTAAAAGTTTGATAAATATTAATATTGAATTTGTCCCTCGATGTTCTTTATTGCG